>NC_069706.1:14575000-15825000 GCF_023699985.2 Odocoileus virginianus | reverse complement strand
TGTAGGAATTTGAAAAGCTGGGAGATTAATATAGAACAATATAAAGAAGAGAAAATTTTCAACTTCTCAAATTGTGCCAACCCAGAACAAACACAGCTCTAACATTTCTGTAACATTTCTTGTTTACGTAGTTGTGATCGTTTATGTTTATAGTTTGTGTCCTTTTCATTTCCATCAGTGTTTTATGGTGTTATCGTTAAATATTACTTGTAAATGTAATTTCTTTTTCTTTCAGTTGGAGTATAATTGCTTTACAACACTGTGTTCATTTCTGCTGTACAACAGACTGAATTCTGTGCATATGCATATATCCCATCCCTATTGAGCCTCCCTGTTCCCCACCCTGTAAATGTAATTTCTAACAATTGAATGTATTTGTTAGGTGTATATATTCCTTGTGTACTAACATAATTATTTCCAAAGTGACATCTGTTTCCCTGAATGTCTAAGCTATCTGCATACCACCTGTCGTCATTTGGTAACTATTTTTTAGAAGCCTGTTTTTGTCCTTGTTTGGGGGCAGTACAGACTTTGGGAGTGAGATAGATTTGGATTCGGATATATGAACTTACCTTTAACCTCCCTTAAGATCTGATTTCCTTACCTGTAGAATGGGGACAGTACTATCTAAAAGGTTGATGACTCTGTGAATTAAAAATGATGATCTGGGACTTCCCTGATGACACAGTGGATAAGAATCCAGCTGCTAATGCAGGGAACATG
The DNA here is from genome assembly GCF_023699985.2 of Odocoileus virginianus. Lineage (NCBI taxonomy): Eukaryota > Metazoa > Chordata > Mammalia > Artiodactyla > Cervidae > Odocoileus > Odocoileus virginianus. Next base: position 15,824,277 of record NC_069706.1, on the reverse strand, counting down.
GATTTGATCCCTGGTCTGGGAAGATTCCACATGCCTTGGAGTAACTAACTACTGAGCAACTGTGCCACAACTACTGAGCCCACGCGCTGCAGCTTCTGAAGCGCGCGTGCCCTGGAACCTGTGCTCTGCAACACGGGAGGCCACTGCAACGAGCAGCCCATGCACGGCAGCTAGAGAAAGCCCGCGCGGCAGCCACGACCCAGCACTCCCCAAAAGGAATACTTAAAAAAGAAAATGTGATCTGTGTAAGACAATAAGTACAGTATAAATTACAGATTTTTTTTGTTATTTCTTTACTTCAAACCTTCAAGATTGTCAGTAGCTTCCAGACAAGTTGTGACTCATGGAGTAGCATTGGGGCTACTGGGGTTCTGGTTTGGCCCAAACACTGGTTACTTTGTATCATTTATATTGAAGCCACTTCCCAAGAGTGGAAATGGTGGGGCATGGAACCAGTGTATTTTTCTCTTTGCAATTTTCTCAGTTAGCTGGTTTCTTAGCTCCTAAGTTAAGAATGAAGTTGCATTTATTATAGTAACAGTCCATCTAGCACATTGGGATTTTTTTTTTTAATAACCTGTATTTTAAAAAGCCTTTCTTTGCTGGCTGTTTCGGGTCTTTGTTGGCTGTGTGCTAGTTGTGGAGAGCAGGGACTGCCCTCCATTTGTGGTGCACAGGCTTCTCCTTGCGGCGGCTTCCCTCGTGCAGAGCACAGGCTCTCGGCACACAGGCCTCAGTGACTGTGGTGCACGGGCTCAGTAGTTGTGGCGCACAGGCTTAGTGGCTCCCTCCACAGCATGTGGGATCTTCCCAGACCACTGTCCCTTGCATTGCGAAGTGGATTCTTAACCGCTAGACCCACCAGGGAAGCCCCACGTTGGGCTTTTCTTGGCATTTATTTTACTTCAAAAAAGTAATGTTGAAAAGGTTTATTTAATAAATTTTAGAGTTTATTCATTGAAAAAGTTCACAACTATATGGAAAATATAAAAGTCCTTCCAGTTTTGTTCATCTGAACTCATTTTAAGCTAGCACAATATATAACTTTAAAATTTCAGCTCAGATGTCCCTTGGCCTTCTGGGGCCACCTTACAGCATACAAGATGCACGCACAAGATGGCTTGGTCCTCTGCCGTCAGTTGCCTGCACCTTTCTGTCATTCTGTCACTTGTAGGTTCACTAGAGAATTCTTTCTTTGACTGCTGCCGTCGTTCCTCTCAGTTACTTGCTTAGCTCCCATGCTGGGCAATTCTTCTACCTACTGTGCTTATTCCAGCCTCTGAACTGGAGATTATATTTTCTGGTGATTGTGTAGGAAACTTTTACTTAGACTAGGAAATGCCTTCAGAATTGCTATTTAAATACTGCATATCAGTGATCCAAGGAATTTATCAGCCATTCTCTACCTCAGGAAATTTTCCATCTGGTTAATTCTTTTATTGTGTTTCTGTTACTCTTCCCTGCCCACCCTGCCCTGCTGCAACTCGACTTTTTACCTCCTCCCCCAGTCCTTCCCCTAGTGTCACTTCCCCTCTCTTGATTTTTTTCCGTGCTTACTTTATTACATTTCTTTTTCTTTGAACAGTGGCAGCATGAAGATCTCCTTATCAATAGACCACAAGCCATGTCCGTCACCCCTCCCCCTCGTTCTGCCATATTAACCAGCATGAAAAAGAAACTCCATACTCTGAGCCAGATTGAGACTTCAATTGCAACAGTTCAGGTACATTTTGTCATCTCCTCCTTCTGACACATCTTACTTTTAGAAATGACCTCAACTGTGGTGAAGTGCTCTGTTCAGTCTGTCGTTGGCTTTTAAGTCACACTTTTATTTTTAATTTGTGTCTTTTTTTCTTATCTTCCAAAGTAACTGAATCTTAGCAGTATATTTTGAACTAAGAATAGAGACATACTAAATATTTCAAATTTTTAATGAACTATTTAAGAATTTTTAATGGCTATTACTGTGCCATTATACATTAACCTTGGTAATGGTAAAAACGTGAATACCAAATTTGTTTTCTGAAAGTTTGGCATATTATTAATATCCAGGAAGTTAAAGGAATTTTGTGATATCAAAAGCAGCAGAACATTTTTCTTAACCTTATTTTTGACTTTTTTTGGGTCACATCAGCAAAATATTTAATCTCGCCTTCTTTTTTTAAATAAAAGAAACTGGTCTTGATGATGGTTTTATATACATCTCTGGTATTCTTATATCTCATATATTCAGTGGTAACTGAAATTTTTGTTTATATAGTTTAATATTAGTATGATTACAATCACTGTAGTAATATTTTTAAAAATATTTTTAAAATTTTTAATAGAACTTTTCTTGAGCTCACTTCTTTGAAGATTGAAATACCTTTTCTCTACAGCATATTAGTCCTAGTTTTCACTTTGGAGACTGAACTCAGGCCCTTTCTGATTCTAGAGGTGTCTGTGTGTGAGCAGGTGGCCGGGGCGGGGGGGGGGGGGGGGGGAGTATTGGGAACTCCGCCACTGGAAATGTTGAATACTTAATGAAGCAACTTTGTTATGTTAAACCTTCGTATTGTGATAATCTGGCTGAATTTTTTTTTTAACATTATTCATAAACGTTTACATTTGTGGGAATCTGATTTTCATCTTTTACTATCAAAGATATAAATGGACTTTCTCATAGATAGCATATATAGTGCCAGTGGGAATTTGGTATGACAGGGGTTTGTTTTTTTTTTTTTAAGACTGTTTAGAAATGAAAATGAAACTTCTTTCTGCAAAATAAACTGAAAGCCAGTCCTTACCTTCTCAGATATGTTTAGTCTTAAATACTCAATATGAAGTCAAGATTAATTCCAAAAGGTGACAGTTTGTTAAAGATGTTTTCTAAGTTACTTATGCCATCCTACTTCTTTTGAATCTGTCTTATTCATGTAAAATGCTCAACAGATAGGAAGTGGAGTCCTGTTCACTGAGATTCTGCTGGCTTTTATAGGAGAAACTGGCAGCACTTGAAGCAAGTATTGAACAGCGACTCAAGTGGGCAGGTGGTGCCAACCCTGCCCTGGCACCTGTACTACAGGATTTTGAAGCAACAATAGCTGAGAGAAGAAATCTTGTCCTTAAGGAGAGCCAAAGAGCAAGTCAGGTATGGGCACCTGTGTGCGCCAGCTTGTTCTTAGTTACAGGATTATATAACTGATTATATAATCAGGCACAACACTGAACCAGTAGGATTCCCATATCCCATATATCCATTGCCAGAATTTAATAATTATCAACTCAAGTCCTACTTTATTTCCTCTATACTTCCCACTCGCTATCCTAAATTTAATGGTAATCTCAAATATTGTATCATTTTATCTGTAAATATTTCAGTATGTATATATAAAGATGAGAACTAGTTAGTAACATAATCACAGTACTATCACTGTACCTTGAAAGATGTCCTTAATGTTGTCAAATAACCAGTCAGTGTTTTCTGATCTAAATGGTAAATTGTGTAGGAGCAAAGCAGCAGAGGGGGGCGTTCCGGTTGGAGTTTGGATGTCGCGCAGACAGATTTCAGTGGGGTGTGATGGGCTGTTGATGGAGTGAAACTTCTGTATTAAAAAGAATTGTGCGGAAGATGTGTTGACCTGACTCTGCTTAGGTGCTCTTTAGCCTTCTCAGACCTGACAGCATCAACCCAAAAGTCTTCATTTATTTACAGCTTTTATAAGAAATGGGTCTGTTTCCCATGAGAGTCATACATTCATGCATTTTCAGGACCTGGTCCTGAATTCTGGAAATGAATAGGTGGTATTATTTTTCTTTCATTAATTGCACTTTTCTTCCTCATTGTGATGGTTCCACTCTTTTTCCTCGTCACAGGTCACGTTCCTCTGCAGCAATATCATTCATTTTGAAAGTTTACGAACTAGAACTGCAGAAGCCTTAAACCTGGATGCTGCATTATTTGAACTAATCAAACGGTGTCAGCAAATGTGTTCATTTGCATCACAGTTTAACAGTTCAGTCTCTGAGTTAGAGCTTCGTTTATTACAGAGGGTGGTAAGTCTTGATTCTTGGGAGTGAAGAGATTGGGTAATTTAAATAAGACAAACTGCATGCTCTCAAAATCAATATATTCACTAGTCTACATTTACTGAGCATGTACTGTATATGAGATGTTATGAAGAATTCAAGGATGACTAAATCTTTCTTTTATCCCCAAAGGAACTTATTTATACAAATAATGCAGTGAATGAAAAAGTGAAAAGAACTCTCTGAGCTACAAGTAGAATCACTGTGGGGTTCCTAGGGAAGGAGAGAGACAATGAATAGCAAATGACTCAGATGCACTTTTGAAAGTAGGATAGCAGACAGAGGACTAGTGAAGGATGAATGCTGGAATATCCAGTTAATAAATTCAGCATTTCTACTTTGTGGGAAGGCTTTAGACTATATATTAGGAGGCTCTGGTTTTATTTTAAAAAGTTATTTACAGTGTCTTTAGGGTCCTAGCTGTGTGTCATCTTTGTTACTCCAAATATATTTTCTTAGGTTTTAAACTAAGCATTTGTTCCCTGTATAATTATGCAGCGGTGTAAAAAATCTCAGTTTGTATATTGTAGATTGTTTAAATTATCAACTATTTTAAAAAATTTATTAAAAAATTTAAGAAAACAACTGTTTTCTAGTGAATTAATCCATGACTCAGCAACTGAGGTTCTTTGTATCAGCTTGAGTTATGAGTGTCTTTTGATGTGATGTTGATGAAAAGAATCTTATATTTTTCTGTCTGATGCTTAAAATCAAACAAACCCTTGTTCTGTTCAGGACACGACTCTTGACCATCCTATTGGCAGCTCTGAATGGCTTTTGTCAGCACACAAACAACTGACCCAGGATATGTCTACTCAGAGGGCAATTCAGACAGAGAAAGAGCAACAAATAGAAACAGTCTGTGAAACAATTCAGAATCTGGTTGATAATATAAAGACTGTGCTCACTGGCCATAACCGGCAGCTTGGAGATGTCAAACATCTCCTGAAAGCAATGGCCAAGGTAAGATTAATACCATTGACACATAATTACTCCCCCCTTTTATAAAATTACAAAGAGTTTTATTCATGAGAAAAAAACCTAATTTCTCCAAGGTCATATATCTGGTTTGTCACTGAGTTTATTTGTGTTTTCATCAACTGTCAACTGTTTTTTTTTTTTTTTAAGCATGTAGTAAATAGTATTCTGATTCTGTACCCAGAGAAACGGGGGCTTAGAGAAATTGATTTATACAAAGTCACATAACTTATGGAAGAGCTGAAACTTGAACTTGGTCTCACAGAGTATTTAGATCTCTTAACTCCCTTCTGCCTCCCAACCCAAATCATATAGTTTGCTTCCAAAATAAATGAAATATTGCCTCTTCTCTGCAGTATTGTATAGAATCTAGATAGTAAGGAAACAGTCCTTAGAAAAGGCTTTATTGTCACAAAACAGTAGATCATTTACTTTTTGAAAAAAATTTTTTTTTGGTTGCATCATGTGGCTTGTGGGATCTCAACCAGGGATCAAACCCGTGCGCCCCTGCAGTGGGAGCGTGGAGTCCTAACCACTGGACTTCCAGGGAAGTCCCTGGATTTCTTTTTAGTTGGAGTTTTTATTTGTGCTGGAAACAAGATTCCTATTGAAAAGAAGTTATTAATAAATTGTAATAAGCAGACTAAATACATTGATATTAAAAAACCACTTGTTAACCTGTTATCCAAAAGGTGACTGTCTGAAGAGTAATACTGAAACAAATACCATTTTTCTTAATCATTAAAATATTGATTGTAGGATGAAGAAGCTGCTCTGGCAGATGGTGAAGATGTTCCCTATGAAAACAGTGTTAGGCAGTTCCTGGGTGAATATAAATCATGGCAAGACAACATTCAGACAGTGCTGTTTACATTAGTCCAAGCCATGGGTCAGGTTCGAAGTCAAGAACATGTTGAAATGCTCCAGGAAATAACTCCCACCTTGAAAGAACTGAAAACGCAAAGTCAGAGGTAAGAATGCCTTCAGGCCTGAATTTAAAATGTAAGCAAAACATCTGGTAAAGTAAGTTTTGTTTATTTAATATTTTTTTCAGTTTTGTTCATACTTAACAAGTAGCTATTTGCTGAAGCATTTCATAAATGAGTCATTTTATTTTATATTTCAGTGTCTATAATAATTTAGTGAGTTTTGCATCACCCTTAGTCACTGATGCAACAAATGAATGTTCGAGTCCAACATCGTCTGCTACTTATCAACCATCCTTTGCTGCAGGTAAGACGCCTCTATTGAGAAAAACCTGTATCTTGACCTGTTAATAATCTACACATAGATGCTAAGATGTTAAAGAGTCTAATATGTTTATTGGGCTTCCCTGGTGGCTCAGGCTGTGAAGAATCCTCCTGCCAATGCAGGAGAAGCAGGAGACATGGGTTCTATCCCTGGGTCAGGAAGGTCCCCTGGAGAAGGGAAAGGCAGCGCACTCCAATATTCTTGCCTGGGAAATCCCATGGACAGAGGACCCTGACAGGCTTTAGACCGTGGGGTCGCAAACAAGTCAGACAGGACTTGGCAAATAAACAACAACAAACATGTTTATAGTCATCATCACCTTTTTAAAGGTTTTCCCTAATAAACCTATATACAAAAACAGAAATTACATCACAGATGTAAAAAACAAACTTATAGTTACCAAGGAGGGGGTAAATTGGGAACTTGGAGTTGACATATATACACCACTATACATGAAATAGATAATGAAAACCTACCGTATAGCACAGGGACCTCTGTTCAGTACTGTGTGCTGACCTGTGTGGGAGTAGAACCTAAGACAGAGTGGGTGGAACTGACTCACTTTGCTGTGCGGGAGCAACTGACATGACATTGTAAATCAACTGTACTCCCATAAAAATGAGTTATTTAAGTGAACAAAGGGTTTCTCTAAATGCTTGACATATTTCAAACTGAACAAATTTTGCCTTTATTTTAAAAGTATTTATGTTAGAGAGTAAAAATACTGTGTTCGAATACTGTCTATGATTATAAAATATATGTCTGTTAGGGAAATATGGAAAATTAATTAATAGAAAAATCTGTAGTTCCATTCCAACTAGAGGTAAAACCACTATGTATTTGTTGACTTCTCTGTGTGCATGCACACATGTATACAAATTGTATCATTCTGTGACTGTAGCTTTCCTTGCCTTTTTCCACATCTAGCTGTTTAAACTGCCTTTTTAGGTGAAGAGCCTTTATTTTAAGGGATAAGGATGTAATATCACATCTAGTATCAGGGTTGTCCATTTGCAGTTGATGATTGAAACAGAACTGCCCTGCTCCCCCATTTTCTGTTTACATGTATATTGAGCTACCAACTTTCTCTCTGTAGCAGTCCGAAGCAACACTGGCCAGAAGACTCAGCCTGATGTCATGTCACAGAATGCTAGAAAGCTGATTCAGAAAAATCTGGCTACATCAGCAGATACTCCACCAAGCACCATTCCGGGAACTGGCAAGAGTGTTGCTTGTAGTCCTAAAAAGGCCGTCAGAGACCCTAAGACTGGAAAAGGTAATGAGTTAAAATAAGGACACCTTAAGCATTAAATATTAACACAAAGTGGTGGCTTGACTTACACATGTCTCCATTGCCTCATAGCCGTGCAGGAGAGGAACTCGTATGCAGTGAGCGTGTGGAAGAGAGTGAAAGCCAAGCTAGAGGGCCGAGATGTTGATCCGAGTAGGAGGATGTCAGTTGCTGAACAGGTGACCATCTTTTAAACTTAAGCTACGCATTTTAATGCTGCTGAAGCAGTATAGGATTAAAAATTCCCTCACCCCCATCTTTGGTGGCATATTGAGAAATAAGGAATTTAAACCTATTTTCAGGCCTCAGAACATTTTGAATAACACAGCTCTTAGATTGTCAACTCTAACTCTAGCCTGTTAACAGTTTCCTTTCTCCCTAGTCCTCTTTTAACCAAAATTTAATCTGTAAAGTGTTCCTGGGTGTCAGTTGGTCTGAAGTTATTACTTTGAAATTTTATCATTAATATTATTAAAATTGTATGTATAAATTCAGGAATGAATTCTTTTGCCCACAGCTGTTTATTTTGAAAAGTTTCAAACCTTCAGAAATGCTATAGGAATGCTGATGTATTATATATTCCTTGCCTACAATTGGCAAACCAGTTGTTAATCTTTTATTTGCCTAATCTTTCTGTGTAACACTTCTTGCCTAAGTACTTTGTCTCGCAAACAAAACATTGTAATAATATATAGCTATGATATATAGCTGTGATATAATTATAAAATTATCAACTCAGAAAACACTGGTGTTAACATTGACTGCTATCCACCATTGAGTCCATATTTAGGTTTCTCCAGTTATCTTCAGATAGCCTTTTTGACTTAGCCACCCCCACCCATACAGAATTTAGTCAAAACTTATGCTGAAGTTCATATACTTGTTCCAGTTTTAATTTCCATTTGATGTCTAGAACAGCTCCCGAGCCTTTTCTTTTATGACATTTATATTTTTGATGTGTCCAGACCACTTGGTTTGCAGATTGTGCCTCAGTTTATATTTGTCTGATATTTTCTTTATATCATAGCATTTTTGGCAAGACTACTTTGCCAGTGATGTTTTCTTAGAATTTTACATCATTGAAGGTGTGTCTGTCTGTGCCATCTTTGTTACTAAGTTAGAGAACTTGGTCAAGGGTAATGTTCTCCTGAATTCTCCATTACACCTTTGCCTTTTCTTCTGTGGGGTAAAAATCTGAGACTTATGAATATCCTATTTTTAATGGCTTGGCATCCATAATTCACATCAGCAAGAAAATATTTTTTAAAATTTTAAACACTGTTAGATCTCTATATTGGATCTGAGCTTAAGCTCTTCTTGGTTAAGAGTCATTCTTTAGACAGGGTATGTCAAATTTGTCGAAAACCCTGGACAGTGTTCTGGGTCTAGGGGTATCTTTGCTTCAGAAACTTTCTGGTAGGTTAATGGGTTGTGTGCTTTCATGACTGCATCTTAGGTCTCTGTCCATTTTTTTTTTTTTTTTGAAGGATGCTTAGCTATTGTGCTTTATATTCTGATAGTTAAGTTTTATATAAAAAAATGTTAAATGGTTCACAGGAGTAGGGTAAGTATAGAGTTCTTTGCACACAACTGTTGTAGGTTGTAATTCAGCAGCCATATAGTGAGCATTTACTATATAATTGGACCCTGATGGATGCTCTGGATAGAGATATGATTGTATCTCTTACTATAAAAGAATATTTAGCTGAGTCAGAATCAGCAGATGTTTGCTGAGTATCAGACTGTGTTCCAGAATATGCTGGGCACTTTTCAGTTCACCTAAGCATTTGTCCAGTGAATTCACATGTTTAATCCCAAGAACACCTGTGAGGTCAGTGGCACTCTTTCTCCATCTAAGGATTTGTAAGGCTCAAAGGGGATTGTGACTTTCCCAAGACACACATTTGTAAGTTACAGCGTTAGGAGGGAAGCTCAGATTATTTAACTTCTTCCCACCGTGAAAACTGCACACCTTTGGGTAATTAATTTGGGTGATAAGAAACTTACACAGTTCATGTAACTCAGATAAGAATCATGCTCTTTCAAGTTTTAAATGGCTTTAAATTCTATCCTGCCCGTTTTTACAGGTTGACTATGTCATTAAGGAAGCAACTAATCTAGATAACTTGGCTCAGCTGTATGAAGGTTGGACAGCCTGGGTATGAATGGCAAGACAGTAGATGAGTCTGGTTAAGCGAGGTCAGACATCCACCAGAATCAACTCAGCCTCAGGCATCCAAAGCCACACCACAGTCGGTGGTGATGCAACTGGGGGCTTACTCTGAGGAAACCTAGGAAATCTCGGTGCGCTAGGGAAGTGAATCCTGCAGGACAGCTGCACTCAGGGATACGCCCAACACCATGGCCTGCAACCCCAGGGTCAAGGGTGAAAGAAAGCAAGCAAGCTCACCGCCTGAACACGGAGATTGTCTTTCTGCCACAGAACAGCTGCAGACGTGTCAGGAGGTTAGCTGCAGAAAGAGATCGGGATGCCGCGGAGCACAGTGATTTGGAACTCCATTCCACCTGACCCCGTGTGTACAATCCAGGAAAAAACCCCGCTCAGAAACAGAGGAAACTGGGGCCGCGAAGAAATCACAGCCAAGGAAGATTTGATGCATTCAGATTCTTGCATAACACTTGTTGCTTAGCAACAGTACTGGTCAGATTGACCAGTAAGTACAAAAAAAGGCTATGCGATATGAATTTCAGAAATGGACTGAAGAAGGAGAGCTATGTAACAGATACACTACATTGGAAGAACTTACTTCTGAAATGAAGGGAAAAAAACCCACCCCATCGTCCTCCTCCCCACCCCCCCACCATCTGCCCATTTCCCCCTTTACCTGATCTAGTAGATTAGCCATCTTTCACATTCACTTTTATTTCAATCCTTATATTTCATGTACTTCATCTCGATGCTGTTAACTTATATTTGGAGTGATAAATAGAAAATTTTCCAAAACTACTGATAACATGGAAAATGCAAGGATTGTTTAAAGGTCTGATGATCACATACAAAATGTAATTCTGGTTATTTAAGTCATTTCTGTGATTCTATCATGTACAGTTTCTAAAATTGTCACTGTGCATTCAAAAGTAATGAATCTAACAGACATTTGATTTAATGTACACTCCCCTCTGCTTATAGTGTACATTTTTGAGAGGTCATTCAAATTTTCCCTCTTCTGTGATTGCTGTAGTTTCTTCATAGAAAGTAGCTAATCCGATGTAATCTTTTACCTTTTTAAAAACCAGGATAGAGTACCTATTAGTTTTACATTGTTGATGACAGATTAACAATAAAGTGATGTTCTGGTGGAGGTAGAGTGAAATGTTTTTTTTAATTCAGTTTTCTCATTTGATACTTTTAATTTACAAGGTGTAAATTAAAAGTGCTTTAGTTTACCTGGCCTTTTAGGACATATACAGGAAACATGAGCAAAAAGTAAGAACCACCAACATCTTTTATTAAGTTCCATTATTAGTGTGTGAAGTACTTTGATTTTTGCACAGTTTTAATAGTTCAGTAGTAAATTCATGATCAAGGTTTCCTTAAATTTAGCATTGCGTTTCAGTACTGACTGTGTAAGCTCAATTGTTGATCCAAAATAAAAATCCAGACTAGAATAGGATTCCTAAAATCACGTATCGACACAGAGTAGAAGAGGATTAAAATCTTGATTGAGTACATTTTCCCTGCAATTTAGAGATTAGGGCTATGATCACTTTCTAGTTGCCAGTCTTCACAGACAAACTTGAAAGGAATTAAGGAAAAATTTCACATAGTTCTGGCCTTTCCTGTATTCTGATTGCCACAGTAATCGGTAATCTTTAAATACTCATGGGAGAATGCATTTTAGTATCAGTGCTCTTTTAATACTTTGACAGGTATTATAAGAAAGGTGATATTTTTGAATACCCATGTGTCTAATAACAAGTTAAGGAACCTAGTGCATCAAATTTTATTTTCTTCATTCATTTTGAACCTTATTTTCACAATCAAAACAACCTATCGGAATAATAATGCCATATTGTGTTTTGCACACTGCTTTATTTCCTAGAGGCTGTTGCACTCATCACTTGATTACCTCTACTAAAATTAGTCTTTCAACAACATTCTTTGTCACAAGGAAAAACTTTTATTACAGTGATAAAACCAGTTCACACTAGTTTGTCCTCATAGACAGTAATCAGAAATTGCTTCTTCTTTGGCAAAGAAGAAAAATGAAATAGGTGAATTTTATTGCCTGTGAATTTCAGGCTTCAGAGGTACCTGGCACCTTATCCTAGCGAAAACAAAACAGCTTTACATAAAAAACATGTGCCTCTGCTGAATTATCCATCACTTTTATTTTAAAATGATCCCTCAGAGAATAGTGTGACATATACATGTTTGGTTGTAGGGCAGATATGCGTGATTGATGACTTCAAAGCTTGCTCTTTGCTGCATTCTGGACAACAAGACCTCAGTCTGTACTCTGGCTGCTTCTGGGGGAGTCATTTGACAAGTAGCCTTGTCATTTTGAACTGTTAAAAAGAACTCGACAGGAGATTTAATCAGCAGTAAAAGGCTTTGGTCATACAGCAGATTCAGAAGACAGGTCTATATTTTGGTAATTATCTTGTAAAATGTGAAGTTCAGAGTGCTATGGTTATGAAGTCATACATTTTTGATAATATAGAAATAACCTGTAGAAAACCAGGGGTCTGCTTCCTCCCTCCCTTCTCCTGTCCCCCATCCTCTCTCCCACCTTCCTCCTTCCTCTTCCTCCCGACCCCGACTTCTGCACTCCCTCTAGTGCTCTCCCCCCGCCCTTTCTTAAGATTCAGGGGGTACAGAATAACTTACAACTTCTACAATTTGATGTACCCTTGGAAATTGAAGTTTATCATAAGTGTTTTGCTGTCTTTTAACTTTCTAGAATTGCCTGAATTTTAGTTGCTTTTTCTATAAAGCTGTGGAGGCTTAGTAGTCTATGGGCTGTCAGTATTTCTCTTTTACTCTGTTTCTTTGCTGTGTCTTGCAGTATCTCATTATTTCTGGTCATGAGTTCTTCACATAGTTTGCTAGATGATGATTCTTTTGTGTCTGGCACTTGTGAGTTGTTTGAGATACGTGAGGTTTCTGTGTGAGAACTGATAATCAAGCTCTTGATCTGCTCCCCTAAATTGCTCTTTTAGAGCCCAAACCCCAGGTTCAGGGTTGAGGGTTTGTAATACAAAGAAAAACTTCCATCACTTCTGCCCTTAACACTTGCCTCTGTTATCTAAGTGTCGTATATAGTGTTTTTAATGTCCAGTGTTTGGTGTTATCTGCATTGTTTTTGTTTTTAATTGTTGTTCTGATGTGTGAAATTTAAGGAAAGAGCCATTAAAAAAATTCCAAGCAGGGCAATGCAAGTACAGCCAAATATTAGAGTTGATGTGCAATCTTAGGTCCTTTTAAATCTGTTGTGATATAGGCAGTACTTTGAATTGAGAAGTCTTCCTGGCCTATTTTCCTCTACATATTTGTAATTACTCTGGGGCTTACTTGTTTTGGCAGTACTAAAAGCAAAGGAGCTGGTTCTTCTTTTCTCCCAGTTCTTTTCATATTAAAGAAGGCGCCTACAATTAGCCTGTTAGCTTCTGTTCATATATATAACAAAAATCAGTGAATGTTTTTCTGTTAGCACATTGAAGTACCTTTGTTTTACATAAAACCAGATATATATGAAAACCAATGACCTTCCATTCTGTATCTTGAGCTTGTAAAATGCCAGTAATTTAGAGCTAGGACTTTTCCCCTCTTAACTCTAGGAGGTAGACTATGTTAATAAAAGGATCGCTTAAAGAAGGCAGATTTTTTTCACTATTTGGGTTATATTAGAAAGATTCCTCCTATGGGGAAAAACTAGCATTATAAATTTTCCAAACACTGAGGAAGGAAATCCACTGTATTATGAACCCGGAAGGGTTTGTTGCACTTTTCCTGCTTTTTTTAAGGCCTGGGTAACAATATCACCATCTCTTTTTTACAAAAGGGCAAATGAACTGCAATTGAGAGAAGCTTTATAGGTTCAGTGGTTAGTTGTACAACATGAACCATTTAGCCTCTTGCTTTCCATGGGAATTTGGGCTTACTAGGGAAAAAGCTGTTGTGTTGTTGTAAAAGTGTCATAAAATTAGCTTGACTTTGGAAGATGATAAACTTAACTGAATGTTCTGAAATGCAGACTTGCAGAATGTATGTCTTTCAAAACAGGCTTTTTTTTTTTCCTCGACAGTCCAAGTTTCAGCTCCTGTTTAAAGTTCTTTTATTTTTCCGGTTTAAATTTTCCTTTTATTTCCACCTGTAATGTCAATGGCAACATCACACTTCACTTGTTAATTTACTTTACCCTTGTTATATAAGAGCAAATTGAGTTGAACTGAATCTTCCTTGTTCTAGTAACATTGTATAAATAAAGTGGCTTCTCTGTACAAAAGGTTGTAATGCCTCCTGATGGATATAATTTTGTGATTGTATTTAAGATTAAAAGTTGAATAAATCACACCAGCTTCCTGAAAATGCTCATAATGCATCTTTTGAAAAACAAAAGTACATGGCCTACTTTGTGCATATTTGCATTAACATGGCAAAGATTGTATGAAATACCTGTTTTTCAGAAAATAAAGTCTTAAAAGACGTAGCATTTAGCTCTGAATTTGTTGAAGTAGTTTCCAGAAAACTTAATTTTGGAGTATGGCTAGCTTTTTTAAAGCATTAATACCTCCAAAAGTTTAAAAAGTTGATTCTAAGAAAATGTATTTTACATGTTCTAATATTTTTGAATAGAAGTGGAAATTTTACTTCAAAGTTCTTAGTATTAAGGCACAATTTATTAAGCTTCATTTTGTATACCTTTAAAAACTTCTGTAGATTATTATTGACATATATTCCCTGGTGTGTGGTGTGTAAAAAGCTCTGAAGGAAAACAATATCCAGCTTGTCTGAATATCTGGAAATCAGATTGCATTTGTTGCTGCCAGATTCTGTAGGAGAATCTGTTCAGTCATCTGATACATTTCAAAAGCTCACATCCTGCCTTTGTAGTACCCCCCCCCCCCCCAAAAAAAAACAACAAAAAACCCAACCAACCCAAAACTCCAAAGGAAGCTACACCAAGTGCTGGCTGGGATTTTTAGTAATTAGGGCAATTGGAAATTTAGTTAAGGACCTTATTTCAGTGCCTTAGGCTGTTAAGTTGTAAATAAGTCTGGGAACGTGTTCCTTGAGTAACAAGGAGAACTGTGCTGTTTTAAATCAGTTTCTTTAGTTTTTTTCACCTTCAATTTTACAAGCTGATGTTGAAGTCTTTCTTCTGAAGTTGTACATAGAGAACTTGGGTTAAAACCAGGCACATTCTGTAACAAAAACTGATTTCCCAAAGTACAAAAGGCAGGTTTTAAAGTCTAATAACCCCACACCTCTCCTTTGGAAGAGGATATTACTGTGCCTGTAGCAAGATTTTGCACACAGTGCTCTCTATATTCACTATGTGGCTGCTGGTTGGGACATTTTCTCTTTTGAATAGGTAGAGGAGGGCCTGCTCCTCACACTTTGTAAAAGTCTCCCAAAATGGGGTATACCAATTGGCTGCATTTTCCCTACATAAACTCTCCCCCCCCCCCCCCCAACGTTTCCAAAAGAGGCACTTGATTGAAAAGTCTCCTTCCCTTACAAAGCCCCCCACCCTGCCCTGCCCTGCAGGGTTTATACCTGATCAGATGCTTATTTTTTTTTTTAAGTTCAATGGCAAATTTCATACTTTTTCATGATATTCACAATGCCTCTGTCCCCCTAGTTTTCTTAGGGGCAGCATGTGGTCTGTAGCTGTGTTGGCTCACATTTCTTTATGCCTTCCCTGAACTCTTTATGAACCTGGTAGTTATTTAAGGAACGTTTTTAAAATAAACTTGATGGCATAATATAGATGACTATAAAAGGATGAAAGACTGGAAGTTGAAAGCTATGGCATGTTTTTCTGAAAGAGACATCTGACCAGGTCAACATTTGGCATTATTTTGTTTGTGTTGAGTAATGAAAAAGTTAATGCATTTTGAAATCCTGGAGAGAAAATGTGTCTCACGTCGATCATCTGGTTCTTAAACTGCAATGAATTCCACTGATAAGATGGTTTACATCTTTCCTTATATGAAAGGATCTGTCAAACCAGCCCCTTTTTGGAGGGAGACCATGCAGTTTCAAGTGAAGTGTTCTACCAAGAACTTCCCCAAAGAACCCATGAAAATAAACCAGTTTTATAAAGTGGTGCATTTTTCACAAGCTCTCAAACTATGCCCAGATGTCCACACCCTCTCTGCCGCCCACCCCCCGCCCCTCCATCTAAGGCCTTATTCCTAATGAGTAGGAAGGAAAAACTGCAGAAAATCTACAATTTATGCCCCTTTCCCTTGTCCTCGAAGCTCATGAGATGGGCACGAGTCTCCGAATCACATATCTAGGCTAAACTGCCCAGAAACCTGATGAGGGCTGCCAGAGAAGGGATCAGAAAAAATGCGGGTCCAACTAGGTGCACAGCCAGGCCCAGGGCCACCCGCTGGATCTGGTAGAAGATCCCAGCCCGCCCCCTTAAGGAGGTTACTGTCACATGCCCATCTCTGCCCTCCGCCTGATACTGCGTGGCATATTTCCTTAGGGACTCGATTCCAGAGAGGGTGCTTAGCTGCTCTGAAGTCCCCTGGAAGACCGTCCGAGAGCCATCTGGCGGCCCGCCTTGGGAATACTGAAGCCAGACCAGGCCCCAGGCAGCGGCCGTTGAACCGCTTCTGCGAGGCCTGGGCGGGGCGTCGCCCACCTACTGGGCGCTGATTGGCCATCACATGGCCCCGCCCCCGGGGCCCCGGCGTGGTCTCACTCTTTGACCTCGGTTTCAAGTCATGCGCTGGGCAGCGGTTGGTCCGGCCTGCTCAAGCTTGATCTCGATTTGCCCAATGAGAAACGAGCTTCGCAGGGTCTGTCGGGAAAGGCCGCCGGCCTATATAAGCAGGCTACGGGGCGTATCCTCGCGCTAGGGGTGCGGCGAGGGGATCTGCGGAGGAGTAGATTGGTGGCGTCCTGTGCTCGCTGAGACGGCACCTCGAGAACTATGGCGGAAGGAGATAATCGCAGCACCAATCTGCTGGTGAGTCCCAGCGCCTAGTCGCCAGAGGACCGAGCGGAGCCTTCGGACTTTGGTGTGCTCCGTGGGACTGCGCTGCGGCCTTGTTGTTGTCACCCGCCGCGGGCCCGGCCCTCCTGTCCCTTCCCAGGTGTAGGCGACGACGCTTGCCCTTTCGGCTTCTTGGTTAAGCTCTGCTTGGCAGTGACGAGTCGTGGCGACTCCTAACACCCCCTTGGGGAAGGTGCGCGATGGAGCGAAGAGGGCGCGTGATCATTCACTGCAGTGGAGGTTGAGGAGGAAGCTGGAGAAGGGAGCTGTGACCAGTCTGGGTTGCAGTCAGTGGCAGAGGGCTGAGAGGGTCCTGTCGAGCGCCTTTGGGGCCCAGACTCCAGCCGTATCTGTGTCTCCCCCTCCTTGATCTTAACCAGAATGTCCCTTCGCCCTTTACCCTAACGCTTGGGTAGGAGTGGAGGGTCAAAGGGCTCTTCCCGAGCGTTTCTGTTAGAGCCTGGCACAACTTAAAGCGGCAGGGAGGCTTCGAGCTCACGACTGGAAACTGGAGGTGGGATCCAGCTGGAAGGACAATGGGAGGTTCCTGGCGTTTGTCTGGAGGTTTGTCTGGAAGGCTGGGAGGGGGTGTCACAGGACGATTTTAGAGTAAGCGGGGGTCGAAGGGAATTGCAGTGAGCTTGTATCAAAGGCAGACAATTCTAACCCTAGCCTGAATCTCACCGCAGGATCTAGGCAAAAGCGAGAAAAATCTATCCATCTTCCCCTTGGCCTTTCCCCAGGAAAAGACAAGCCACACACCATCATCACAGTGAATAGAGAAACAGAATTTTGGCGTTTGATTGTCCAAGAGCCCAGGTTCTAGCGAATCAAGTGATTTTGTTGAGCAGTTTTGATTGTGGTGATTTTCATTTTGTGTTGACTTTTAAATATGCATGACCTCTGCCCCTTTTCTATGGTTAGCCTAGTTAGCCCCAACACACACACACACACACACACACACACACACACACACACACACGCACGCACGCACGCACGCACCCCCAAGATCGAATGGCTATTGAAACAACTGGTCTTGGCCTCGAGCTGGTCTGCTCTTTGCACAGAACAGTGTGACTTAATTTGAGCAGAACAAGACCTTTGGCCTTGGCTTTGCTGAATTCAGATCTGTAAACTTCTGTGTCTCTCAGTTTCCTCATCTGTAGAATGAGAATAGTTAAGAACACCTTCCTTTCAGCTTGTTGGTAGGAACCATTAAAGTGTAAGTATATAAAATATTTAACAGAGTTTCTGTCACGTACTTTTTTTAAGGAAACGTGGATTTCTTCCAGTTTTTTTTCTTTCCCCACTCGACCAAAACTTCGCTTACATGCAAGAAAAAAACCAAACAACAACAAAAACAAAATCAACTTTCAGGTTTTTTGCCACATTAGCTCATCTGAGAAGGCTACTTACAGCTGATTGTCAGATTTGCAGAGAAATTTGACGTCTAACCAAAGCATCCTAAGTGTAGGAGCATTTTATTGAGATATATATTGGGCTTAATATTGAAAAGTCTTTTATAGTTAAGTGAAAGCACAGTAGTTTTCCTTAGTTGTGCAAGTGATGCCAATATATAGATGATTCCAGTACACAAAGAGCTATTTTGGAAATCGAAAGCTGTCCAGGGAGAGGCTTTCCTCATGGACTCAGAAGTAGGGGGTTAAATCAATGAAATGACAAAACAACAGATCGATTGTAACAACGTGAAATGAGCAAACTTCAAGTGATCTTATTTTATACTTGGGGCAGTGCCACTTAGCAGTGCATGACTTTGGGAAAATAACCATTCGGAACTCACTTTAATTGTGAATGGGTCTGATTACCCCTATCTTAAGGGGTCTTATAAGGATAATGTTATATAACCCTGGTACTTGGGCTTGGAAAGTGACTGTTATGTGATAATTCTACCCCCATTGATTTGACTTTGGTATCTCTAAGAGTCACAGAAATGTTGAGATTAGTAAAATGATTGCTTTAAACGTTGATCATATGTAGGCTGCAGAGACTGCAAGTCTGGAAGAGCAGCTGCAAGGATGGGGAGAAGTGATGCTGATGGCAGATAAAGTCCTCCGATGGGAAAGAGCCTGGTTTCCACCTGCCATCATGGGTGTGGTTTCTTTGGTGTTTCTGTAAGTGAGCTATTAAATTACAATAGATTTATGCTTGTTACTAATAATGGTTCAGGTTTCATTTATGGAAGTGCCTGAAGTCTTGTAATTTTTATATCTGTAAAAAATGCCTTCCCTTAGAGCCATCTGCCTGGTTTTCAGAATCCATAGTACCATGTAAACTCAGTAACCGGTGCAGTGAAATAAATCTGTCGTTCAAACTTAGGACCATTTACACTCCTAGAAGGTGTTGAGGACCCCAAAGGCCTTTTGCCTCTTGATGTTTACATTAACCATTATGACTGGGATGTCATCATGTCATCAAACTTCCGGAAAACCACTTGTGAGAAAATGAGAATAGGAAGGGCAGATAACATCTTTTGAGAACCAGAGGACGAAGTGAATAAATATCTTCAGCTGGCACTAATAAAGACTGTATTTTTCTAACCTTTGTTACTTTTTTTTTTTTAAACAGGACTATCTACTATCTAGATCCATCTGTTCTATCTGGTGTTTCCTGTTTTGTTATGTTTTTGTGCTTGGCTGACTACCTTGTTCCCATTCTAGCACCTAGAATTTTTGGCTCCAATAAATGGTAGGTGGCCTAATGATGTGGCATTCAAATTTCAGAGAAGTTACGAACCTGATAACTGTGACTAGGGTGCTGTAATTACACACAGAGAACTGCCTTAATTAACAGATAGCTAGGGATTAGACTTATTGTTTGATATAAAGAATTTCTTAGCTGATTCACATATAAATCATGAATTTCCAGTACTTATATCTCCATAGTTCTTTTATACTCTAGCATTTATTTTGATTTTTTTCTGTCTAGACCTTTTTATTGAAGTGAGGCTTTTTTCGGTAATGATTTTTCAGTGATTGCAGAACTCATAATGAGCTTTCTGTAAAAGTAGTATGTCTACTTTACATTTTTTACCATTGATATTTAGAATAATACTAATTTCATAAATAACTTATGAATAACTGAAAATAGTAAACATAGCTTTTTTTTTTAATCTGTTCATTTAGCAACTGTTTATTGAATGTCTGCTTTTATGTTAGTGCACTCTTCTGGGTACTGTGAAGTATTTTGATTTTTAAGATTGATCTTGTGTTTCAGGCTAAGACATTGAGGCAGTGCAGTAGTGGTTAGCAAAAGTGCTTAAGAATAGATTCAGGCTTATACAGAAGTGGGTTGTTTATTTCATTTATACCATTCTTTGAACAAGTTACTTATGGGTTCCCAAGATAAGGTTAAGTGGCTTTGGATCCTATTAAAGTATTGCTTAACTTTTCTCTGGAATGTTGGGTTTATCACTTTTGATCCAAATAGTGAACAAAACTAGATAGAGGAATGGGATTTTTTTTTTCTCCTAAATGTTTTTCTCCCTTGGTTGTTTATTTTAATTTGATTAGTAGTCTACTTGTGCCTATAGTTTTTTGTTCTCCTGATAATAACAAATTATAAAAATAATTTTAAATGTAGGAATTGCTTAAATTATGGGATAAGTAAGCATGTTTGTTTGTATAAACATGTTCTAGCATATCAGAATGGTTAGTGTTAGGAAATGTCCTCTGAATTGTTTTTCACGTGCAGTAATGAATTATGCTGTGGTTTGGGAGCCAAGTATTTTTTTTAAATTAATTTTTAAAGTTTTTTTTTTTTTTTTGCCTCCGGCTGGGGGAAATTTATTTATTTTTATTTTTTTTCCATTTATTTTTATTAGTTGGAGGCTAATTACAACATTGCAGTGGTTTTTGTCATACATTGAAATGAATTAGCCATGGATTTACATGTATTCCCCATCCCAGTCCCTAAAGTTTATTTTTAATTTATTTGGCTGTGCCCCCTCTTCGTTGTGGCATGTGGGATCTAGTTTGCTGATCAGGGATCAAACCTGGGCCCCCTGCATTTGGGAACTCAGAGTCTTAACCACTGGACCACCGAGGAAGTCCCTGGGGGCAAGTTTGTGACTATGCAGTGTAACAGTTAACAGACTCAACCTCATACCCTGATTTTATTAGCCAGATAACATTCTAATCTGCTAATTCTTAAGTCCTGGAGAAAAAATTTCAGAAGTAAACACATGAGGTTTCTTGGTAGCTGGTTTGTTACCACTGGCACAGTTTTGTTTTTTGACCTTTCTGAGGAAGGAAGAACACTGTTGCATGGTCACAGTCTGGCCTTGACCATGGGCAGCATGTGAATGTCTGCTTAGAAGTTCCAGGGCTCTGCAGAAGGCCTTCCGCTGTCCAACTGCAGATGGACAAGGACAAGGAGACTGCGGGGAGCAAGCAACACACCCCAGCGTAGGGCTTACTTTTTATATCAGCCATTATTTCTGTGTAACAAAGACAGGACAAAGACAAAATTAAAAAAAAGTCAGAACCCAGAATACATTATAAATGAAAATGGACTTTTCGGAGGATCTTTTTGTATTCTTATTGCTGTTTTGTGATTTGTGATTGGATTTGAACTGTTTGTGGCTGCCTCGGCATCAAATGTATGAAGCCCAGTTGAGGGTATTGTGCTTTGAATGCCAGTAGTTATTAACTGTGGTAGAAATGTCACATCCTCCTCAAAGTAGTGGGACTCTGGTGGCCACCACTCAGGAGTCACTGGGGTCTGCCAAATGATACAGGAAGTTGTAAGGTTTTTTGTTTGTTTCTGTCTTTTGTTTGCTTTTTGGCCATGCGGCACAGCTGTGGGATTTCAGTTCTCTGGCCAGGGATTGCACCTGTGCCCTCAGAAGTGAGAGCTTGGAGTCCCAACCACTGGACCAAAAGGAATTCCCCAAAGAGTCTTAATGGTTCAAGAGCTCTTTTTTTTTTTTTTTAAATAAGATAATGGTGAATTGTTTTCTTATTTAGATTTTCTTTGGAAAGTAGCTTCTGAAATTTGAGAGGATGGTATACTTCTGTTTAATATTTAGATTTGTCTATAGTAAAGAGGAAAATTCTTTTTCTAGGACCACTGAGCAACAACAAAGATTCCATGAAATTTGCAGCAATCTAGTAAAAACTCGACGCAGAGCTGTGGGCTGGTGGAAACGCCTCTTTACACTAAAGGAAGAAAAGCCTAAAATGGTACTTTTTTGGTTTTGACTTATTAAGTAGAGCAACATTTTAAGATTGTGTCAGATTTTACATCATAGTCTAAAGCCTTTCTTTTTTACTCTAGTTGTAGTTGTATGTTTATCATTATGTGTTGGTTTAACTCCTCTGAGTACATTCATAAATATTTATTTATCAATTATACTGAGAGTTAAAATTACATTTTGCATTTTTCATTGTAGAGTGAATTTTTTCTGGTTTTTACTTACTGAAATAAATATAAAAGATACATACTTCTCTTTTAGCTTTACTTGAGGTTACTATATGAAGTTATCAATTGTGAAAGTAGTATAATTTATATTATAAACTACTTAATTTACATATAGAATCACAGTTATTGTAGGAGAGAATGTATCTAGATTTTGTAAAATAAACCTAGGGAGTTTTCTGTAGGTTTTATATAATATAGAGATGCTAAATATTTTTAAAGAAAAGTGAGAATAAAAACCGAGTTATCTTCTAACCTTAGAAACAACCTCCTAAAGTTTCAGTTCTTACTCTGTTCCGAGGAGTTGATAAATTCTTGTTATTTTCATTATTAGTACTTCATGACCATGATCGTTTCTCTTGCTGCGGTTGCTTGGGTTGGACAGCAGGTCCACAACCTCCTTCTCACCTACCTGATAGGTAAGTCTCTGGGGAAGTACTCTGCACATCCTGGCCAGTTTAACTGGAATTCAGTAAACAGTATGTTCCTGCTTACTGAGTTCTAGGTAGTGATTAAGGAACTGTGTGAGCATAAAAAGATGACTAAAAGCTGGGTCCTTGTTTTCAATGAGTTTGTGGTCTTAGCAGAAGACAGACACAGAACTGATAACCAAGGCAGACAGTATTGTGCATGAGGTAAAAATAGGCAGTGTGTGTTACCTGAGATTGGGAGGTATGAGACCAGAAGCTTCTGGGGATAAATACCAACGAGGAATAATGGATATCATGTTGCTTCTTCCCATTAGAGTGTGTCTTAGTCTGAGGAATTCGCTTCTGTAAACGGGGAATAATGGATATCATGTTGCTTCTTCCCATTAGAGTGTGTCCTAGTCTGAGGAATTTGCTTCTGTAAAGTGTAGTAGTCTTTAGAAAGTTAATTGCTGCCTCTGTAACTTTTTTTCTTTTTTTAAAGTGACTTTCTTACTTTTGCTTCCTGGACTGAACCAACATGGAATCATTTCGAAATACATTGGAATGGCCAAAAGAGAGATAAACAAGCTTCTGAAACAAAAAGAAAAGAAAAATGAATAAAGCATTCGCTTTATTCAGTGTGATTAATGGAGTGTACATTGTCCGTGGGAACAGTGTCTGTTATGCTGTTGGGATACTAAAATGTTACAGAAGTAGCTCTCTGCTGTCCCTTGCTCTGCCCTTAGTAGAAATTCTGACTTGTCAAGTAAGGCTTTATGCCCAGTGTCTTCATGGGTGTGTTCTTATCAGCTGGCCTTATATGGACAACTCTTCAGTTCCTCATCTTGGTTTTTTGTCACCCAGGGTTAACTGAACTCTTACTTTTAAAATAACATAGTGGTGAACTCCAGCCTTTAGTACAGTTAACAGGGACTTGGGATAACTGTTCAAGTTGATCTTTTTTTTAAGTGGGATAGAGGATAGTGGCCTGTGGTTTCAAGAAGCTCGTTCTATCATCTGCTTCCACGGTCTGCTTAAAAAACTGGCTTCATGAATATAGAGACCAAGTTTACCACTTCTGATGAAGAGACCAATGAAGAGTCATTCCTCATTCTGTTTCGGTAGTGTGGGAGAAGCCTCATGGAATAAGACGAAACTCATTCCATGTCTTAGCATGTGTTTTCTCCCTTGTGCAGAATTTAGCTGTTTGTGGGAAACATTGATCCTTCCTCCCAAATGGGGAATCTGACAGGAACGTTCAGAACTTTAGTTCCTGAGCACTTAAACTTGAAGTTAGTACATCCTCAAAGGCTTTTTAGTAGCAGGCTTACACAAGTTGGTATTTAGGACTTTTAAATTTCAGATTTTCAGTTAATTGGAGCTAAAGTCCATTATAGGTTAAGAGTCATGTCTATGATCTTCACTCCAAGACCAGCCAATAAAGGACAAAAGTCTTCCTGTGTTGAGTCAAGATTCACTTCAGTAGAAAATAGCCTTAACCTACTAATTTTTCAAGACCAGAATAAGCCTTTAAAGATAAGTCTCAAGAGTCTCCTTTTATGGTAACACTGGCTGCTTTTGGTCCCCATAGATGGAGTAGTTGAAATCTGTAGGAATGGACCTCTAAGGGCTGGAAATGTGACATATTTGGGAACAATTCTTAAACTGATAACTAGCTGTAATATAGTTTTGTGAATTTATTGCACTGATGCTGTGAAACCTGGACCTTGTGGTATATCAGTCCCTAAATTAGTGTTATTTTCTCCCCTTCAATATTGCTGTAAACAGTAGCACTGTGTAGCATGTTTGACTTTTTAAAAAAAAATGTTTCGTCTACAAACTACCATAATTTACATGTGTTTCCTCATTGTATATAAGCTTGTCTTCCTATCCAGATTTTTTTTGTGTGTGTTCTACCAATTAACTACTTTTGCAGTTTTAATCCTGTATTATTTCTTCTACTTTGTTAAAAGGGGAATAAATGAAAAAGCTGGAATCCTTCCCTGTGTCCTTTCTTTATAACTTAACCAATACAGTGTTTCCATGATTGGATTTACATACCCAGCTAATGAACTACCCTGGGTGATCATTCCACTGCTGTAAGGGGCTCTTTAGATTTCCCAGGAGGCACAGTGGTAAAGAATCTGCCTGCAAATGCAGAAGATGCTGGAGAAGCGATCCCTAGGTTGGAAAGATCCCTTGGAGGAGGAAATGGTGACCCATTCTTGCCTGGGAAGCCCCATGGACAGAGGAGCCTGGTGGGCTACAGTCCATGGGGTCCCAAAGAGTTGGAGATGATTTAGCAACTGAGCATATGGCACAAGGTGCTCTTTAAGAACAGAATGAACTAAAAGGTTTAAGTTCATTCAGTAAACATCCAGGCACCACCCTAGATGGAAAAGGAGATAAATGAGTAAATGATGGCCAAAGGGTGGTATGTGAGGGTGTGGCTAGGAGGTCAGGCAGCAGAAGGATGCTGGAGAGAGGGCCTCCCATGCACATCCACCCTAGGATCTAGCTGAGAATATGGTACCTGACGTGCTCAGTAATCAGTGGGTGACTTTTGTTTGCACTTAGAATTTTTTTAAAATAGAGCCCAAATTGGGTATTTTATCATTGGGTCTCACTATTCTTTGTGGGTCCTAGGAACAGAGTCAATGTCAAACCTCTTGCTTTCCCTACCTGCCAAATGTACGGATCCTTCCTTGAAGCCTCCTGGAGGCTCGATGTCCAGAAAAGGGAAGTTTCTACCCTGTCACCATAGGTCTCTTCATCACCCAGTGCTCTGGAATGCAGCCACGAGCAGCTGTGATGATGCTGCAGGCCAGCTTGGATACTATGCCGGTTCTGGCCACAGCAGAAGTCCCCTTTCAAGTTTCTTTGCACCACCTCTAGCAGAGTTATTCCAGAATTCACAGGATGTCAAGAGGGGATTTATACACAGGCTTCTGCTCCATTCCACTCCTCTCCCTTCCCCCAGTCCCAACCATTCCAAGATTTCGTTTATATGCCTTATATGCCCTCCTAGCTCTTCAAAGTGAAAGTGAAAGTCACTCAGCTGCGTCCGACTCTTTGTGATCCCATGGACTTCTCCAGAATACTGGAGTGGGCAGCCGTTCCCTTCTCCAGGGGATCTTCCCAGCCCAGGAATTGAACTGGGGTCTCCTGCATCACAGGCGGATTCTTTACCAACTGAGCTGAGGGAAGCCCCTAACTCTTAGAGCCATTCAAAAATCCATAGGCAAAAGAAAAAAAATCCATAGGCCACACAGTTTGGGAAATAAAACCCCACAAGTAATTTATACATGACCACTTTCTTTGACTTTTTAACCAACAGCAATATTTTAAGACTGAGTTGATTTAAGACTGAATTTAGTTTGCTTCCTCATTGGTGAGGTGGAGGTAATACAGATCTCAAAGGGGCATTATGTAACTCCTTGTGTTTTGAGTTAATCTACAGGAAGCACTTAGTGGCAGTTAGGAATCAGTAGCTGTTAGAAGCCTTCAGACACAGATCAAATGGCACTTCCTCCTGGCAAAGCTTTAGCAACTTTTCAAGCCACCTCTCCATTCCTACATTCATATTGGCATGGAAACAGCACACTGCCTGGTATTGTTATGTAGAGATTTGTCTCTGCTAGGATCTGCACCTCTTAAGGCCCAGAACTGATTGTCCTGTCACCTGCTACAAATGGCACATGATAGGCGCTCATAAGGTTTGCTGAATGAAGGGACGAAAGAGTGAATGAAGTGTACAAAAACAGGGTGAGTGGCACTAGTTTTCTATTAATGGAGGCTCTTGAAGGAAAGTGGGTTTATTAACTCCCCAGTGTTGCTAAGTCCCTCAAGTTGACAACCGGTTTTAGTCAACATGTTGTATTCAGGCAACCAGTTCTTACAGGAAATGTTTCTTAGAAAAGCCAATGCCTACGTTGGGAGCTTGGCACTCAAGTTTCACTTAGGATTTGAGAAGTGGTGATGGTGGGTGAGGTGGGCTGTGATGCTAATAACAAATGCTGGTCTTTCATCTGGATTATTTCATTTATCTTCACAGCAACTGCAAGTAATTAGTATATCATTCCCTT
This sequence comes from Odocoileus virginianus, assembly GCF_023699985.2. Lineage (NCBI taxonomy): Eukaryota > Metazoa > Chordata > Mammalia > Artiodactyla > Cervidae > Odocoileus > Odocoileus virginianus. Next base: position 15,797,561 of record NC_069706.1, on the reverse strand, counting down.
TTACAGACGGAGAAACTGATTTGCCCATTTATTCATCACATATGAATCAGGGATCTACTATGTGGAGTTAACTTACCTAGAAGCTGTGGGTACAGTGGTGAACAAAGCCAACCATATCCCTGCTTGCTTAATGGAGACAGACACTTCCAATATCTCAGGCGGTAAAACATATGGAGAAAAGTTAAACAGGGCAATGAAATTGGGGGGCGGGGAGGATGAGGAGGAGGATGTGTGACTGAACAGAGACCTGACAAACTGGGGGAGGAAAAGTCAATTTAAAGGGAAAAGCAAATGCAAAGGCCCTGAGGCAGTGTGCTTGGAATATGTGAAGAAAAGCCAGCCAGGGAGAACGCTGGAGGATGGTGTTCCTTTGCAAGGAGGCAGATGTTACAAGGAGGACCTTGTAAGTTTTTGTAAGGAATCTGGATTTTACTGAGGCTGACAGAAATCCTTGGAGAGTCCAAGGTCAGACAAGTTTTAAAATGATCATTCTGGCAGCCACGGGGGAAACAGGGAAGGGGGTGGAAAATAAGGGAAGGGTAAGAAGGGAGGGTCCCTTGGACTGACAGGAGATCCAACCAGTCCCTCCTGAAGGAGATAAGTTCTGGGTATTCATTGGAAGGACTGATGCTGAAGCTGAAACTCCAATACTTTGGCCACCTCATGCGAAGAGCTGACTCACTGGAAAAGACCCTGATGCTGGGAGGGATTGGGGGCAGGAGGAGAAGGGGACGACAGAGGATGAGATGGCTGGATGGCATCACCGACTCGATGGGCATGAGTTTGAGGAAACTCCGGGAGTTTGTGATGGATAGGGAGGCCTGGCATGCTGCGATTCATGGGGTCGCAAAGAGTCGGACACGACTGAGCGACTGAACTTACTGACTGAAGAAGGGAGGGTAAGGGTGAAAGCGGTGAGGAAGCGAAGTCCTGAGCAGAAGCTTAGTCTGAGGTCACTTGGCTCCAGAGAGGGCGGCGCCAGAATCCACTGACTCCCAGGCAGCCGGACCTCGAGCCCGAAGCAGTAACTACTGAGCATTTATTTAGCGCGTGCCAGGCATTTTGCGAGCCCTTTGTCACCATTATCTCATCTGACCCTTGCAACAACCTTTAAGAGGCCGAAATTTTATTTCGAAACATTTGTGGCTTTCTTTGCAACTGTGTCTTTCAAAACTTGAAAAAGTCTGGAACTCCAGTAAATAATTTCTAATATTTAGGGAGCGTCAAAAAGGAAGCATCAATTAAGAAAAATATTTTTTACTGTTTTGAAAAAGTATAAACAAATTTCAAAAGACAAAAAGAAATTGTATAACGAGAAAGCTCTACCCTGGTCGCTCAGTGGTAAAGAATTCGCCAACGCAGGAAACCCGTGTTCGATTCCTGGATGGGGACGATCCCCTGGAGAAGGAAATGGCAACTTACCCATCTTTGCCTGGGAAATCCCTTGAACACAGGAGCCTTACCGGCTACAGTCCATAGGGTCACAGTCGGATACGACTTAGCGACTAAACAACAAAAATGGGGAGAAAAGCATGACTCCCATCCCACTTTCTAACGCCCTTCCCAAAGGCAATTGCCGCCCATTATCCCTTGCAGAGATAGTGTAAATACGCACGTATCGAAATTCATTTTAAATAATCAACAGTTACTGCAATAAAAATTAGTAAATATCTAGGCTCTCGTCAGTTTTTCGTTTTTACCAATTAGCTGCTAGAAAGGAGTTGAAAACTACGCAAATGCCGCACCTCTTGCCAGGTGACTGCCCCCATGCCGCGCCGGGGATGTTCGATTCCATCGAAATGGATGATCGACTCTCTACTACCTACCCCGGAGAAGGCTCCGCCCCTTCACCCGCCTCTTCCAGTAGGCAATCCTTTTTTATTTGTTTTTGGCGGGGCTTTAAAAGTCTCGCGATAGTCCGACCCGTAACCCATAATTCCGTGCGCTCGCCCCTCCCGTCCTCTTTCCGCCATCTTTCCGTGCCGGTGAGTATCTCTCTCTCAGCTATCCAACAGCATCCCTCGGTTATCGGTGCCATCCTGTGGTGTGGGAGTCGCGCTCCGTGTCCTGCGAGGATGTCGGAGGCCTCCTGGGCCGGAGGTGCTAGCCTTGCTTGGGTCTGGGCAGGCATAGGGGAGAGTCATGCCCGGCTATCCCATGCTTTGCCTCCGGGAGAGCCCGGCCTCTGGGGCGCAGGCCGCAGCCCTTGGGAACAGGGAGCTTTGGACCGTTCCGGAGGGGTGGCAGCTCCGAATCTTTCGGCGGCGCCAGTACCTCCCGTTAGTGGTTGAGGCAGCTTGTTGGCGCCGAGAAGCACTGGAGGGCCACGGAGTTGGTGGGCCGTGCAGCTTCCCATTACTTCGGTTGCGCCGGGAGCTTGGGAGATGAGGACCCTCAGGAGGGGAAACTGCATCCTGCCTGTGGTGGCGGTTTGCTGGGAACGAATCTGGTTTCCTCTGAAGACACTGGAGCTGGAGGAAGTAGGTTGTAGCCCTACTGTTGTGGTTTGAGACATGCCTCTGTTCCTAACTTTGAAAACTTTATTAGATGAAGTGTGTGCCCACTGAGGTAAGAGACCAGTCTAGTACATGTGAAATGTTTGCGTTTATTACTTTGGTACCCTTGCTGTTGGGCATAGCTTTAGATGGCACAGGGCCGGACATTTTATGTTAATACAGTAGTTCCGGGTGTTAGGTGAAAGTTGAGTAGTATCTTTCGGTTATTGGGAAAAGGCTGACACGGAGTAGGTTTAAGGGACCGAGATGCTGCTGAATTCCACAAGTTTGATTATCAACTCCCATTTTGAATAACGTAGCATGACTGGTGTTTTTATTTTAGTAGTTGACATCCTTCTGGGGTTACTGGGGAAGCAGCCTGCTGAGAAATGGGGAAGCTTCCACATGATTGAGGCAGAAAGGAAAGGAGGTGTTCGCAGGGAAATGATAGGGTGCCTGTTAATGGCATTGCCGGTAAAACGCCTGTTTTGTCTTCCGAGAACAGCCAGAATGGTGCGCATGAATGTCCTGGCTGATGCTCTCAAGAGTATCAACAACGCCGAAAAGAGAGGCAAACGCCAGGTGCTTATTCGGCCGTGCTCCAAGGTCATCGTCAGGTTTCTAACAGTGATGATGAAGCATGGTAAGTTGCTGTTTTATGTTTTGAGATAAACATGCTGTGGAATGGGTCTTGGAATGGGGAGCAAGGTGGAAGTCAGACATGGTAACTAATGCAGTTGACTTGGGCTGTGGGCAGGGTAGTCCTGGAGAAGTGATGCTGTTTAAGAAATGCTGAGTGGGATAGGACTGTTGAAAGAAGGAGGTTTGTGACTGTTGCTCTGCTAGGTGTTTGGCAGCTAAAATGGCCTTTCTTGATAATCACATCACCCCCACAACATGTCATTGAAAGGACTCAGCTCTTCTCAGAGCTCCATGGGATGTAAAGGATTGTTGAACGTCCTGGACACTAAGTAGCCTTTGGGAGTGGGAAGGTATGAAGAGGCAAGGAGGAAATTATCCCTCTTTTAAAATTGCAGGGTGGTTTGAGTATTGCTGTCTTAATTTTAAAATTATTTTTTAATACAGTCAGTTGTGTTCTACAGGTTACATTGGCGAATTTGAAATCATTGATGATCACAGGGCTGGGAAAATTGTTGTGAACCTCACAGGCAGGCTAAATAAGGTAAGAATTGACTATCTTCCACATTTTCGAATCTTTAGAATGGTCTAAGGTGGCATAATTGCCTTTGTAAAATCAGATAGTGTCGTGCTTGCTTTACCTAGTTAGGTTAAGAAGAATGAGAATTGATTAAAGTCATTAAATTTTATGTAACTTCCAGGTAGAATTGTCAATTGGCCTAGTGTTTTGGGTATAAGGTATCTGAAGGGAGATGTGGAGGCTTGAGACAGGTGGTACTGGTTTTGAATCCTGGATGGCTCAAGGCCAGTAGTCCCCTCCAGTAACTTGTGGGGTCTGTTTTTCCTGTCAGTTTGACCTGAAGGCATAATCTACTGAATCTGTTTGATTTTTTTGACTTTGTGGATTGCATGAACTTGGGGCTAGGTATTCTATAAGCCAATTGGGGGTCTCAGGGCTGCTTCTTTGCTTTCTGTGTTCAGATTTATAGCTTTCAGGTTTGCAAGGGATCTGAGATCCTGTAATCCAAAGTGTTAGTTGCTCAGTCGTCTCCAACTCTGTACAGCCCCATAGATGACAGCCCGCCAGGCTTCTCTGTCAATGGGATTCTCCAGGCTATCTTCCCAACCCAGGGATCGAGCCTGGGTCTCCTACATTGCAGCCAGGTTCCTGTAATCCAACACTAGGCAAATGGGCCAAGAAAGTGGTTAGTGGCAGGGGCCAGATTGATTAATAAAGTCATTCCCTAGTCCAACAGTTTTCTATTTTACAAAATTGCTTTCTTACATAGTGAATTTGCTTCTTTTGTGGATAAATACTTAATGTCAGATGGAAATTACTGGATATGAAGCCTTTGAAGAGTTTTTGAAGGAAGTTTTGGGTCTGTCTTTTATTTTACTGTAACCATTAGATTCCAATCCCAAGGAAGGATTTGAATTCACTTTTCTCACTCTGATTCTCACAATGTGTTGAAGTAGAAGAGGGTGTGTTTATTTTCCTCTCTATTTTTAAGAATTAGGAAACTAAGATATATCTGAGTACTGCTCAAGGACAGTGGAAGACTAATTCTGGTGTATAGCTTATAGCACATTAAAGCTGTCCCTCAGAAGATTGGGTTGATATTTAAAAAAAAAAAAAAAAGAGAAGTTCCCGTACCAGATTTCTCTTGAACATTCACTGTACATAGTAGCTTGAGAAATAAGTTTGAACAGAGTATTTAACAAGTGGAACTCACGTGTGGCATCCTTACTCTGTGATACACTAAGTCATTTGGAAAATCCTGGCTAATAGATAGTTGAAATCCAGGCCTTGCCAAATGCCTGAATTATTTTTTGGTTTCTCTTAATTTCCGTTTTCTTTCTTTGTAAGACATTCTTGCCTCAGTTTCCTTCATGCAAGAGATGGATATACCTTATTGTGTAAATGTAATGGGGCTGGGAAATAAGGTAGTGTTTAAAGACTAGATTAAGAAAATTCTTGCCTTAATCATATCTTAGATGTGGTTTGAGAGCAGATATGATGGAATTACACTAGCTGAATGGAAGGGATTTTTTGCTACTGGAATACATAAAGCTTGGATGTGGCAGCATAGAGGCCTCAGAAAGCTTTGTCTTTCACTGTAGCTTGCTTGGCTTTTCCGTTCTATCCCTGTGTTGCTTCTATCCAGTGCGGGATTCCCCTTGATGGTCAAGTGACAGGTAGCTCCCAGGATGATATGATATAAAGAACTTGAGTGGGCTTCCTGCCAGGGGGCACTTGGACCTGATGGGTCCATTTTCAGTTTCCATCTGCCTAGGGAAGTGGGAAGTGTAACTGCTCCAGAGACTTCACCAAGTCCTGATCTTGTAGTCTCATTTTACTGTTAAGCATTATTGTAGTCTCAGTTTACTGTTAAGCATTTTGGAGTCTTCCCAGGCTACACTATTGGTAAAGAACCTACCCGCAGCGCAGGAGATGTAAGAGAAAGACGCGGGTTCAGTCCCTGGGTGGGGAAGATCTGGAGGAGGGCATGACAACCCACTTCAATATTCTTGCCTGGAGAATATGGTCTATTAACGTCTCAGAGTGGAATACGACTGAAGTGACTGAGCATGCTGTTTTTCAAATTGAACTTACATAGAATATTGTACAGAATAGTTACTCATTTAATGTTGAGTTGGTTGGTTTCTATGCTCAGTTATAAATGCTTTTTAGTGTTACTGTTTTGTTATTAGTGAAGTGTGAACACTGTTTTCTGTTACTTTTTACAGTGTGGAGTGATCAGCCCCAGATTTGATGTGCAACTCAAAGATCTAGAAAAATGGCAGAATAACCTGCTCCCATCCCGTCAGTTTGGGTAAGTTGATTTTCTTCATTTAAAAGTTAATGCTGTGGATGCCTGTGATGCAGTTTGATGAGCTTTTTGTTTATTTTTTACGTAACAATAGTAGTAATAGTCTCCATTCCCAACCAGCTTGACTCATGGGTTAGCTCCTATGTCGCCACACTTCATGTGTTAGGTTTTAGTTTCTGAGAAGTGTGAGAGCTGAAGCTGGCTGAGAGAGAGAATTGTGTTCCCTTTAATGTCTGCCCTTTTGACTCAGTGCAGATAGTTCATACATGTTCTCTATGAACACCCTCCTGTGGCCAGAATGACCTCTGAACCATTACCCTCTGGGCAAACTCAGTTTGAAAATCTTAATCTGTGGTTAAGAGACTGAGTTCAAATTCTAGATTTTCTGCTTTAAAGCTGTGAGGCTTTGGGCAATTCATGGCCTTGATTTCTTAAAGATGGTAGTTCTCTTATTATAAGTTATATTATCAACTGATTTGCTTCTGGTAAAGCAGTTTAAAACCTGATCTGACACACCAAGCATTTGGTCTGTTTGTGGTTAAGAGCTTAAACACCCAGTCACGTTGGGTGATGTTGAATTTACTCCCACTTCATGGTTGCTGTATAACAGGTATAGTGTTCAGGGCAAATCCTTTGTGATTGTAATTAGGATGCTAATTTTAATGCCTCCCAGTTGATATACTTTCTGTGTCTTACCTTGACCCCCATAGTAACCCATGAGATAGGCCAGGTGGGATGCCCATTGTGCAGGTAACTGTACAATAGTTTGCCTGTGATCTTACACACAGTAAGTGGCAGAAACAATTCCGTCAAGTTATATCAGTGCTTTAATGCTTTAAACTGCTTGTCTGCTTGAGAACAGAAAGTGACATTCTGAAGTTAGAGGAGTTCCAGTTTTTGTTTTTAGGTAGCATTGCCTCATGTTAGCTGAGACCAGGACTGTGTGTGTATAGCTGGAGTCTTTGGTTCTAGGAGTCATGCCTGTGCACTGCCAGCCTGTGGAGGCTGCATTATGTATGGGACCGCATGTTAAACACTGATGAATGTTGGAATTTTTCTGTACCGAAGTAGCTCGATGTTGAACAGTTAATAGGGAAAACTTACCAACTTTTTTTTTTAACTTTCCATAGTTTCATTGTACTGACAACCTCAGCTGGCATCATGGACCATGAAGAAGCAAGACGAAAACATACAGGAGGGAAAATCCTTGGATTCTTTTTCTAGGGATGTAATACCTACAAATAAAATGCCTTAGAGGACTGTGGTGCTTCCTTAAGTCATTTTGAACTTTGTACAGCAGAGTAGCAAGAGTGTCTCCAGGAGTATACAGCCTTTGTGTTAATTGGTGAATGCCGTTTCCTTGAAGGACAAGAAAGTTTTGACTTGGCGTAACTTTCACCATCTCCCTTGTGGCTCACTAGAGGAAAGTGTGTCTGGCCCTGGATGATTGACTCTGGTTTGGGGTCCAGATGGTGAAGCTGCCTCTTCTGGAATCTTAAATTAACCCTTGAATGAGTGGTGCCTTTCCTATTTTTAGCTTGATAGAATACACGTTTCATACCCTAAAAATATGATACCAGTTACAGTTGATCATGTAAGTACTCATAAAGAAGCAGATAATTAGAGCCCTACAGCTCACTAAGACTGAAATTTGGATGGCATATCAGGGGCATGCCAGCAGTACATGCTTATAAAATGTCATTCTTTTTAAAAAAACCAGTACTGTGAGCCTGTCACCAAATGTATTCAGGAATTGGGCAGAATTAGTAAGAGCTCTGCTGTCCAGTATACATCTAACAAGAGCCACATGTGTATTCAAAACTTCAGGAAACCACATTAAAACAAGAGAAACTTTTTTTTTTTCTTAAAATAGCATTTTGTGTTCAAAAGTTAAAATTTCACCATATAGATAATGTGAAAAATGAGTGGGGTTTTGCTCTTTACAATGTCTTTGACATGATGTGTGTTCGTGCTAGTGGCTTCAGTCTTGTCTGAGTTTTTGCCACCCTATGGACCCTACGTAATTGCCACAGGCGCCTCTGTCTTTAAGGATTTTCCAGGCAAGTGTACTGGAGCCTGTGCCATGCTCTCTAGTGCTTCCCGACCCAAAGATAAAACTCACTGCCTCTTAACAATGTCCTGCATTGGCTGGCAAGTTCTTTACCACTAGCGCCATCTTTTTCAGTAGCCCAGTTATGTCTGACTCTGCGACTGCATGGACTGCAGGATGCCAGACTTCCCTGTCCTTCACCATCTCCTGAAGCTTGTTGAAACTTTCATTAGGTCGAGATGCCTTCCATCCAACCATATCATCCTCTCTCACTCCCTTCTGTCCTCGATCTTTCCCAGCATCAGGGTCCTTTCCAGTGAGTCAGCATCAGGTGGCCAGTATTGGAGCTTCAGCATCAGTCCTGATGAATATTCAGGATTGATTTCCTTTAGGATTGACTGGTTTGAGCTTGCTATCCAAGTACTCTCAAGGGTCTTCAACACCACAGTTGAAAAGCATCAATTCTTCCATGCTCAGCTCACATCTGTACATAACTACTGGAAAAACCATAGCTTTGACTACATGGACCTTTGTTGGTAAAGTAATGTCGGCTTTTTAATATGCTGTCTAGGTTTTTTATTGCTTTTCTTCCTTCCAAGGAACAAGTGTCTTAATTTTATGGCTGCAGTCACCATCTGCAGTGAGTTTGGAGTCCAAGAAAATAGTCTGTTTACATTGTTTCCCCATTTATTTGCCACGAAGTGATGGGACTGGATGCCATTATCTGTGTATTTTGAATGTCGAATGTTCTCTTTTCACTTTGATCAAGAGGCTCTTTAGTCCTCTTCTGCCATAAGGGTGATATCATATGCATATCTGAGGTTGACACTTGTTCCAGTGCCATCTTGGAAGCCTGAAATGATCAACATGGTACATTTATTCACACTTAAAGCATGTCTTAATTGGGACTGGTATTCCTGGGTAGGAATGCAGAATCATTGCTGACTTGGGGTAAAGTGAACTCATGACAAGTGACAACTCTGAGCTTCCTTCTTGGGTAAAGAGAGGACTTAACCTCATGTGGTTACTCACTCAGTAACTTCCTGAAAGGAAGGCTAGTGTAAGATGTGGGAAACAGCCCTTGGGTGGGCTGTAGAGATGGGCCTGGTAACCACATATGGTGTGCATGCTAACTTGCTTCAGTCATGTCTGACTGTGGCTCTGGACTATAGCCTGTCAGGCTCCTCTGTCCATGGGATCCTCAGGCAGGAATACTGGAGTGGGTTGCAATGCCATCCTCAAGAGGATCCTCCCGACCCACTGATTGAACCCGGGTCTCAATGTCTCTTGCATTAGCAGGCGTGTTCTTTACCACTAGCATCACTTGGGAAGCCCAACCACATGTGGTAGGCCTCACTAAAAAGCAAGTTGAGAGGCATGTCTAGGTTTGGGGCCTCTGCTATTTGGAAGGTTGTGAGTAATTAGCATGAGTTTGGGGGGCTCAACAGATCAGGATTGAGGTCTGATTTACTACCTAATGTTGATTGAGGATAATGAAAAAAAATTAATTGAGGGGAAAGGTGAGGTTACATAAAATAGTACCAAGCATTTGATGTTTCATAATTGGTGATTTCTCTTAAACGCTAAGGTTGTAAGCTCCTAAGTAGATGGAGGCCATGTTTTGTTTACTGTTGTCTCTGGTCTGCCTGATAAATGGCACACGGGATACCTTAGTAAGTACATGTGTGCTAAGTTGCTTCAGTTGTGTCTCCTTGTGACCGTGTGGACTGTAGCCTGTCAGGCACCTCTGTCCCAGGCAAGAATACTGGAGTGGTTGCTATTTCCTTTTCCAGGGGATCTTCCTGACCAAGAGATCAAGCCTAAGTCTCTTAACGGGAGGGTTCTGTGTCGCTAGCGCCACTGGAGAACCCCTCAGGAGGTATGTGTTGATTGAATGTCACACCGAGTGTTGACTTCAGATACTAAAACGAGGACAAGAAAATGGCCCCTTTTGCCATTAATAGGGATCCTGTGTCGTCTAAAATGAACAAGGGTGGGTGGAAAAATTTGGGAGACCTGTTAATGAATTTAACAGCACATGTTCTGTGTGCTGGTGAGGAAGCAGATGGCGTTAGTCTGTTTCTGAGACCTAGTAAGAGTTGTATCATGACCTGGGACTATGTACTGGAGTTGAGGTTCTGGAGACTTTAGGTTCCTGCTTGCAGGATGACTTTCCTGTGACGTGAACCCAGCCTTCTAATGTGCTGCTGCTGCCGGAAGGCAGAGACTGGAGGCTTGGAGTGGGACAGCGCCTGGATTATTTGAACCCACCAGGTGCACTTTGAGTCAGTGTTATAAGGGGGCCTAGCACCTTCGCAGGCCCTGGGTTAACCTGAAATCTGTAGATGTCAGGCAGACAAACTTTGATACCTATTATTATATATATTTTTAAAGACATTGCATACAGCACAGAGCCTTTGATCACAGTCTGAAGGAAATTTGTAATTCAAAAAGTCAGAACTATAGCCAAGGAGACCCTCCACAATTTAGCAGCACCGTCTGTGTCCACGCTAGTGCATGCTGAATCCTCATTTAGAGGCTGTTTTGCCTTGCTTTGGGGTAACGGGTAGATAGAAGAGTACTCAGTTCTCTGGGCCAGTCAGAATTATTAACAGTTTAACTTGGTGAGGTCAACATCTGAGATGACTTTTCCTTTACCCCAGACTACAAAGTTTGCTTTCCACTTCTGACCCAGAAGAAAGCAAGCTCCGGGAAACTCAAAATCTGATTCTTGGCTTTCCAGTCTAATGCACTGCTTCCCCAAATAGCTAATACCAATTGTTTCAGTTTTAATACAGGGACAGCCTAATTCTGAGCTCTAAATCTCCCCCATATGTGCTCTGCCTCTGAGCTCTTGAATATGGCTCACCCCATCTGGAATACCTTTTCCCCAGAGGTGTTCCCAGAATCCAGCTTAAATGTCACATCATGAAACTTCCTTCCAAAGAAACGTGTTACGCTTTTTCTGAAGATTTGTTGTTCAGTTGCTAAGTTGTGTCTAACTCTGCAACCACACGGACTGCGGCATGAAAGGCTCCTCTGTCCATGGGATTCTTCCGGCAAGAATACTGGAGTGGGTTGCCATTTCCTACTCCAGGGGATCTTCCTGACCCAGGGATTGAATCTGCATCTCATGCTTTGGCAGGCGGATTCTTTAGCATTGCATCACCTGGGAATTAGTAAGGCTAAGAGTAGTTTTTAGTGTTTGTTACTTACTACTATATGCCAACCATGGGACTAAGAGCTTTACAGATATCATCTCATTTCATCTTAACAGTTTGGTGTTATGGCTACTATTGGGTCCAGTTTTTCAGGTGAAAAGTAAAGCACAGAGCTGTGCCATTTTATTCAAGATGCCAGGGAGTGAGTGACAAAGTCAAGATTTAAATGCTTTGTTGTCATTCTGTTGCTCAGTTGTGACTCTGTGATCCCATGGACTGCAGCACGCTGAAGACCGCACAGAAAATAAGCTAAAGGAGGCAGTAAAGAAAGATGGTTAATAGAATGGACTTTGAAATGAAATGTTAGTCTCAGTGTCACACACATGCCATGTGATTTTGGGCCAAATGCCATTCCTTGCTGTATCAGTTTCTTCATCTTTAACATAGAAATGATGGTACCACCCCCTGTGGGGGTCACGAAGATTAAATATAATGCTCGTTAAGTACTGGGATGGTAATTAGAGCCCTTGGCAAAATGTCTAGGTTCTCCCCTGCCAGGTACATACACTTTCTATGTGATTTATCCTGGCAATGCGTGAGCTGGAAAGTGCGCAGAAATGATGTGTGTTGCTGCCAGGCTGGAGCATCTAGTGGCTGATGGGAGAACTCCCGTGTGCCTCATGGTGCTGGGTGCTGGGCTGTATTAGTCCCGGGAGTGTGGGTGACAGTGCAGAGATCCAGCTATGCAGCAATGGCAGTGTAGAAGAGCAAGAAATCACCCGTTGATAATTTTGGTTTATTACCAGCCCATTGATACAAGTGAATTGTATACAACAAGCATTAGAGCAGTCTCTGAAATTTAGTAAGGGCTTTTTAAGTTACAAAAAGGAAATGGGTGGTAGGCAGAATAAAAGGGATTCTTATTCTTTGAGTGGATGTCAGGAGAATCTGACTCCCAGTTCTCCAGGTGTCTTTTTCCATTGATCCCTATAACCTTTTCCATGCGTGCACATGGCTCTTAAACACCCCCCAGCCCCCTGACAGTCCTCAGGTGAGTCACCTGCCTCAAACAGATAGAAGATACATTAGGATATTTTGAACCTGGAAGATGTGAGGTTTGTCTCTTTAAAATGGTGGAAATGATAAGAGTGCTGCTGATTGTGATGCTTTCTGCTGTGTGGAGAAAGACACTTGGAGCAGCACAGAGGAATGTCCGTGAGCAGACGATGCGTCAGGTCCTCATGGTGACTGGCTCTTGCTTCCAGCTGTTCCTGAGACACAGCGCTACCCTGCCCTACCCGTGTTTGTATGTTGTGAGCAGGGAGTAACAGTCTCCATTCTTACCTTTTTTTAAAGTACTAGTTTGAACTAAATTTAATTTTAGTGTATTTAAAAATAAATTTATAAAGCTAAAATTTATTGATTTGAACTAAATTCTAGTCCCTTGTAGGCAGACTAATACAGCCCTACTTGCAGCTGTTTCATGAATCTACCCTGGAACTTCTTGGGAATCAATCTTGTCGTCTGTCAGATGAGGGTTGGGATAACTGGTCCTACCTGCTTAAAAAATTTTTTTTTAAATATTTTTTTTAAAAGAAATTGAAGTATAGTTGATTTACAGTGTGTTGTTAGTTTCTGGGGTACAGCACTATGTGGTTTATTAGTCAGTACATTTATTTGCAAAAAAACCAGAAATCCCTCTAGCTAGTTTAAATTATTGCAGGGTGTAAGGTAACTCAGACTCTCTGGCAGGGCTGGAGAATTAGTTTGGAGGTTTACAGCCAGAGATTGTATCTCCATTACACCTCTTGCCCATTCCACTGGAAAACTCAGCTCCTGAGTTCTTTGCCCCTATTCGAGGTTCTAGAAGCTTGAGGTTTCTACCACCCTTATTAGCATCAGTTCCACACTGACTTCCTTCATATTATCCTCTCATGCAGGGCCTCTTAAGCTTGGCACTTTTGACATTTTGGGCAGGATAATTCTTTGGTATGTGTGTACGGTAGTGGCTGTCTTGTGCAATGTAGAATGTTAGCAGCATTCTTGGCCTCCGTACCCTACATTACATGCCAAATGAGACAAGCAAAAATGTCCCCAGACTTTACTAAATTCTCCTGTAGGGCAATATCACCCCAGGTTGAGAAGCACTGTTCTGTGGGATCAGAGCTGCAAGCAGCCTGTTCCAGGGCCATAGTTCCAAAAGAGGCCTGTTTGTCATATGTCTGTGTATTTAAAAGTAATAAGTCAAGCTAACAAGATGTTCAGTAAAGTATATTCTCTTGTATCTTGACAGCTTCATAACAGCAAAACCCCAAATAAATTTGGTTTTATGTGATAAAGTTGGCAGAATGTCAAAAACTGAACTATTGCATATATCCTTAGCAAGATGATGGGACAGCAATATTAGGATGAGAAAGAAAGACATTCATAATTTATAAACTATTATATGTTTCAAAAATTTATGTCCCTTCATTTTTCATAAAATCACTAAATATAGTAAAAGTTTTTGTATAATTTATATTATACAGGTGGTAATGATCCAAAAGACAAAAAAGCTTGATTAGTTTTCAAAATGTAAGAATTTGAGTATGTTTTCATAGAAAATATAAAGTAAATATAAAAATAAAAAAGTGTTAAAACTGTAAAGCCTCAGTGAAGTTGCTTTTCTAAAGTATTCAAAAGTATTAAAGTTACAGGACAAAATACAAATTATATAAGTATTGAATATCAAAGTTTTAAATCAAAGTTGTTTAAATCTGAGAAATTTTAGTTTACTATTTTGAAAGCAATTTTATAAACAGTTTTACTGGGGACTTCCCAGATGGCCCAGTGGCTGAGACTCCATGCTCCCAATGTAGGAGGCCTTGGTTCGATCCCTGGTCAGGAAACTAGATTCCACAAGCTGCAACTGAGAGTTTGAAAGCCCCGACTCAAAAAAAGAAAAAGATCCCTGAGGACTCATTGTGGCCAAAAAGCAAAACCAAACACAAAATGTTTCATTATGTAATATTTCATTATTAAGTAGTATTTCCATTACATGACTTTTTTCCTGGTATTCTCTGTCAATCTAGTTGCTAATATAAGTAATTTGTATTGCTTTATACTTCTTATGTGAAGAAGAATAGAAATTTCTATCCAAATAGAAATTCTGGATCTCAGAAAAAAAGAGAAAAAAAAGAAAAAAAGAAATTCTGGATCTCACATATACAAATTAGAAAGTGATATGATCTACTTAGGCTCAATGGTAAAGAATCCACCTGCCTGTGCAGGAGACGCAAGAGATTTTTTGATCACTGATCACTGGGTCAGGAAGATCCCCTGGAGTAGGAAATGGCAACCCACTTCAGTATTCTTGCCTGAAAATTCCCATGGACAGGGGAGCCTGGCAGGCTACAGTCCATGGGGCTGCAAAAAGCCGAACATGACTGATCAGCTGAGCACACATGATCTACTTAAACTGCAAGATATTCCTCGGAAACAAGCAGGAATATGCAGAGCAGCAGAAAAATGGACATTCAGCACTGCTGGAAATGATGTTTATTACGCTAGAATCTATTGCACAGGCACGCATGCTACTTGAGAAGGAGAAATTAATTAAGAAGTTAATTAATTTGTCCTTTCTCTCACATAAGTGTTTCCACTGCTCAAGTTCTTTGAATCCTCTGAAGGGGTGTCTGTCTGCAATACCGGCAGAGGCCACTCCCCGCAAACCTTTGTGAGATTCAAATACTGTTGCCTTTTGTTTAGAGATTTTAGGGCAAGAATTGAGGAGAACATTCTTGGGGCCTGAACAGTGTTATGAAATAGGATATTTTGGATTACAGTTCATGCTGAGCCAGTGCTAAGCATATAATCCTGAGTGACAAGAGCACCCTTGTGTTCCTTAATACATTTATTTTTTGATGTATTTTTGAGATACAGGGCCAATCTTGCTAGGATCTAAGTGCATTACTGGCTGCAAGGGAGATGGGGGAAAAACAAAGATCCTAACCTTGGGGATCTTTAGATTTACAATACAGGAATTTCCCCAAACACATAAAGAGTGCTTAAAAGGTGCTGGGCAACCAAAATTGGTGGAATAGGGAAATCCAGGGCAACACAAAGTGTCAGTCACTCAGTCATGTCCGACTCTTTGCGACCCCATGGACTGTAGCCCGCCAGGCTCCTCTGTCCATGGGATTCTCCAGGCAAGAATACTGGAGTGGGTAACCATTAGCTTCAGCGGATCTTCTCAACCCAAGGGATGGAACCTGGGTCTTCTACATTGCAGGCAGATTCTTTATCATCTGAGCTACCAGGGAAGCCCCAGGGGCATCATCCTATCCCCTAAACAATTAATGATGAGGACCATCAGAATCAGCTTTTTTTTTTTTTTTTTTTAAATTTTTGTCAGCACTTGGTCTTGGTTGCTGTGAGTGGACTTTCTCTAGTTGTGGAGAGCGGGGGCCACTCTCTTGCTGCGGAGCGTGGGCTCTAGGCCCGAGGGCTTCACTAGTCGTGGCTCAAGGGCTATAGAGCACTGGCTCAGTAGTTGAGGTGCACTGACTTTAGCTGCTCCATGGCATGTGGGATCTTCCTGGACCAGGGATCCGTGTCCTCCCTGCCTTGGCTGGTGGATTGTTAACCACTAGACCACTGGGGGAGCCTCAGAATCAGCTCTTGGGGGACTCTGAAATCTAGTCAAAAACTGAAAACGGTCAAGGGAAAGCTTGATGAAGAGAGAAACTGCTGCTTTATGGTCAGAGGGTGCAGTGGCACTTCAGATTGCCCACCTACCATCCCCCAAGCTCCATGGCCCTGAGGGAGGGGACCTAGACTTCTCGTGCTGACTACGAGTGCCAGAAGAAGAACTTATTCTCAAAGAGCTGTGATTGTGGTGTCAGCCTGCAGGACAGGTGGAAAGGCTTCCTATTTCTTCACTCAGCGCATTCCTAGAGCTGGGGTGACCTCTCTGTGGCTTTTGTTAAAAGTGTTTAAAAGCAGAGGCAGGTACTGGCCACAGCAGCCTGGAGCAAGAGGCCATACTTGGGACAAGTAATAGAACAAGAAGCCTGTTAAAGGAGAAGCTGGGAAAGAGACATGGGTGGGAACAGAGCTTTTCAAAGGGTCTGTGTGTGCCTGGTTTTTGAGAAAGCCATGTGCAGGCTTAGAGTGAGACACATACTCAGAAAAGGCCTGAGAAGAATCTGGGCTTTCATCTCATGCTGGCCTTCAGGCCCTGTGCAAGCAGGAAGTGAAGCGAAGGCAGAGTTGTAAGCAGCTTACTAAGTGTTCAAGGAGTGCCCTGACACAGATCCAATCTGTGAAAACTAGGAGGGTATTTTTTCTTTTCTCTAAAATAATTCTTCTTCATTTCTTTTATTGACTTCAGACATTTAAGGTAACTCTGCCAAAATAGTAGTTGTCCAGTAAGCTAAAAGAACACAGAATTCAGTGGCAAAGACTACAGACCTTACAAAAATTGTTTCAAAAAGTCACTAAACAAGCAAACAGCAGCAACCTATAACAGGCAGAGAAAGGAAACTCGGACTTCCAGAGTTGCCACATATTCAAAATATTCAATATTCAACAACACACAAGCCATGCAAGTAACAAGAGATTATGGCCATTCACCAGAAAATTTATTTGATAGAAACTGTTCTCACTAAACATAAAGGCCTCTTTGGGGGCCGTGAGGATGGGACACGTTGAGAATAAATGAATACCTGTGTGGTCATGCTGAGGAACCCTGCTTGCTGTGTTCTCTCTTGTTGTTCGGATGGAGTTGCGTGCCTCTGTCCTCTTAGAACAGGGGAGAGCTCCCCAGGAGCGGTGGTGGCTTCAGCCGAGGAGGTGGTCTTGTGGGCAGGTGGCTAGGTGTCTGGAGAGAGGCGGTCCATGTCCAGCTGTGTTTCCAGCACCACTGCTCCCAAACCTGCTTCCTGAGGCATCCAAAGGCCAGGAGCTTTGTAGAGTATAACCCAGATGCTTTGTGAATGGGAATGTAGGGGAGGGTGGTGCCTTGACAGTGAATTTGATAGTAGAATGGACTGTGGGGATATAGCTTAGTCTTCTCACCTTTTGAGCTCCAGTTATCTCATTTGTGAAAACAGATGATGATAACGATAGCACTGCTTTTACTGTGCATACTTGTTCCAGACACTTCATGTAAGAACTCATTTAATTTTCATATCGATATTAAAGGTGGTACACTTATTATAGGGCTTCCCCGGTGGCTTAGTGGTAAAGAATCCACCTGCAATGCAGGAGACACTGGTTCGACCCCTGGGTTGGGAAGATCCCTCGGAGTGGGCAATGGCAACTCACTCCAGTATTCTTGCCTGGAAGATCCCACAGGCAGAAGAGACTGACAGGCTATAGTCCATAGGGTTGCAAAGAGCCGGACATGACTGAAGCGCCTAAGCATGCATGCACATACTTACTATATGCATTTGACAGATGAGGAAGCTGAAGTATAGGGAAATTAAGTCACTTGGTTGTACCGCTAGTATTTGGAGAAGACAGATTCAGACCTTAAGCACTGCCCTGGCTTCATGGGCTTATCATGAGATTAAATGGGTGAACACATTAAGAGCTTAGTCTACTGTCTGGCACAGGATAAGTGTTCATAAAATCGTAACAGCTGTTGTTATCAAATCAGGATCCAAACGTACAAGCAGGGGCCTTCTCCAGCTCTCTCATGTCAGATGTGCTTGTGTAAACAGCCACTTTTAAAGGGGAGTGGGGAACATCGTTTTGCAATTATCTGTTGAACTAGTGGATCTTTACTTAGAACAAATTATAAACACCTTTATGCTGCATGGAAGGTAAAATTTGCTCAGGTTTTCCCTCATTTTAGTTCAGCTTGGGCCCATGCGGCTGGGTGAGCTGAGCCCAGCATCCGTCCTTCAGCCCCTGGGCTTCTCCCCCACCAGGCACTCAGTCATGTTTGTCTTACTCCCTGGTCATGAGCCAGTCTCTCCTATTAGCCCTCAAAGGATCTGAGAGGTTCGCAGGAGAACACTCAGGAGGTGGCTCGTCCTCTGTGGCTGGTTCCGAGTGCCCTTGGTATAGGGCCCAGGAAAATGTGGCAGCCCCCTCCCCAGTTCATTTTGTTGGTCTGCTTGTTAGCGTAAAATCCAGATGTCAGAGAATTTGATTTTCTTTGTTTCTTTCCCGTGAAATAGAATGTGATCTGGTGCGTGGGGAAAAATCTAGTGATTCATATTTTCTGCTTATTTGGCTCCCAGCTGAATGGGAATTTACATTACTTAATGTGTGACTTTTTCTTGGGAAATCAAAAGAAGTTTCCTATTCAATTATTAAATGAATTTCACAGCCAAATAATCCTCTTATTTTTACGAGTGGGCTATTCCTTGGTGGAGGATATCTGGGCTCTCTGAGTGGTCAGTCCCTCTCATGTCCTTTGTTTCCATCTGGACAGGAAGTTTAATCCTCATTCAAGGATTAGGAGATTCTAAGAGGCAGTTTGGAAGACTTTGACCTTGCAAGGTGGGAGTGAATTCTCTTAGCACATTTGAAAAAAGTATTTATTTATTTTGGCTTTGCTGGGTCTTTGTTGCTGTGCAGGCTTTTTCTCTAGCTGCGGGGAGCAGGGGCTACTTTCTGGTGGTGGTGCGCAGGTTTCTCCTTGCGGTGGCTTCTCCTGTCGTCAACCATGGGCTCTAGAGCACAGGCTCAATAGTTGTGGCTCATGGCCGCAGTTGCTCTGTGGTGTGTGGCATCTCCCTGGCCCAGGGATCGAACCTGTGTCTCCTGCATTGACAGGGGGATTCTTAAGCACTGAACCACCAGGGAAGACCTGGGAGTGACATCTTAATGTTCACCAGCTGTGGAGTAAGAGTTAGCGCCTCCTCCTTGTTCATCAATCCATCAGCTTCAGACGCCATCACACAGGCTCCAGCAGGGCCCAGGGTCAGTGGAGACAAAATACAAAGGGAATGGAACTGTGTAGGGTCCAGGGTGCTCTGCCCCAGCTCATCTGGGAAAAAACCCAGAAGCCCCTGCCGCCCTTCAGGAAGACCTTATGCAAGGCTTGCTGCGTGGCCATGTCTGGGACGCCCACAGATTAGGTTCTTCTCAGTTGGTCCCATTTGTACCATCACACTGTAAGCTTCTGCAGGGCAACTCAGTTGCTTTTCACCTGTCCCTTCCTTCAATGCAGTTGTTATTCCTCTCTCCCTTCCTTTCTCCTCCAGTATCATCATATGTGCAACA
This sequence comes from Odocoileus virginianus, assembly GCF_023699985.2. Classification (NCBI taxonomy): domain Eukaryota; kingdom Metazoa; phylum Chordata; class Mammalia; order Artiodactyla; family Cervidae; genus Odocoileus; species Odocoileus virginianus. The sequence goes on along the minus strand of NC_069706.1, from coordinate 15,778,168 downwards.
CAATAATTTAAAAAAAATTATTGAAGTGTAGCTGATTTACAGTGTTGTGTTTAATTTCTGCTTATAGCAGAGTGGCTCAGTTGCACATATATATATCCTTTTCCATTATGGATTATCACAGGATACTGAATATGGTTCCCTGTGCTATACAGTAGGACCTTGCTGTTCATCCAGTGTATATATAATAATTTGTATCTGCTAATCACACACTCTCAATCCCTTCCGCCCCAACCCGCCTTCCCACTGGTGGCCTCCAGTCTGTTCTCTACATCTGTGAGTCTGTTTTTGTTTCTTAGATATGTTCATTTGTGTCATATTTTAGATCCACTTGTAAGTGTATATGTACATAGTATTTGTCTTTCTCTTTTTGACTTACTTTGCTTGGTTTGATAATCTTTAGGTCCATCCATGTTGTTGTAAATGGCATTATTTCTTTTTTAATGGCTGAGTAATGTTCCATTGTAAGTGTGTGTGTGTGTGTCTATCCATTGAATTTTTTAAGGAAGAATACTGGATTGGGTTGCCATTTCCTTCTCCAGGGGATCTTCCCAATACAGGGATCAAAACTGTGTCTCCTGAATCTCCTGCACTGTAGGCAGATTTTTTAACCCACTGAGTCATCAGGGAAGCCCTATATGTATATACATAAATATAAATATATATATAAAATATATATATAAATATATTTACATTTATTTACATTCCCTGATGATTGATATTGTTAAGCACCTTTTCACCTTTTCATATACCCATTGGCCATTTGTATATCTTCTTTGGAAAAATGTATATTTTAGATCCTTTGTCCATTTTTAAAAATTTTATTTGTTTTTAATTGGAGAATAATTACTTTGCAATATTGTATTGGTTTCTGCCATACAACACGAATCAGCCGTAGGTACACATACATCTCCTCCCTCTTGAACCTCCCCCCCCAACATCCCACCTCATCCCACCCCTCTAGTTTGTTAGCATGGGTTTGAGCTCCTTGCATCAAACAGCAAATTCCCACTGGCTATCTGTTTTACAAATGGTAATGTACAGGTTTCGATGCTACTCTCACAGTTTGTCCCACCCTCTTCTTCCCCCACTGTCCACAAGTCTGTTCTTTGTGTCTGCATCTCCATCGCTGCCCTGAAAATAGGTTCATCAGTACCATCTTTCTAGATTCCATGTATATGCATTAATATATGATGTTTGTTTTTCTGACTTACTTCACTCTGTATAATCTGCTCTAGGTTCATCCATCTCGTTAGAACTGACTTAAATGCACTCCTTTTTATGGCTGAATAATATTCCATTCCCCTTCATGGATCATAGCCTTGTTGTGGCAGAGGGGCAAGTGTAACTCAGTGGAGCTGTGAGCCATGCCCTGCAGCGCTACCCAAGATGGATAGATCTCAGTCAAAAGTTTTTACAAGACGTAGTCCACTGGAGGAGAGAATGGCAAACCACTCCAGTACTCTTGCCACGAGAACCCCATGAACAGTATGAAAAGGCAAAAATATATGACACTGGAAGATGAGCCCCCCAGGTTGGCAGGTGTCCAGTACACTACTGGGGGAGAGTGGAGAGCAATTACTAATAGTTCAAAAAGAATGAAGTGGCTGGGCCAAAGGAGCAGTGACTCCCAGCTGTGGCTGTGTCTCGTGGTGAAAGTAAAGCCTGATGCTGTAAAGAGAATTGTTGCATAGGAACCTGGAGTGTTAGGTTAATGAATCAAGGTAAATTGGAAGTGATCAAAGAGGAGATGGTAAGAGTGAACATCAACCTGCTAGGAATCAGTGAAAATGGATGGGAATGGGTGAATTTAATTCAGATGACATTATATCTACTGTGAGCAAAACTCCTTAGAAGAAATGGAATAGCCCTCATAGCTAACAAAAGAGTCTGAAATGCAGTACTTGGGTGCAATCTCAAAAATGACAGAATGATCTCAGTTCATTTCCAGGGCATACCATTCAACATCACAGTAATCCAAGTCTGTGCCCCAATGACTGATGATGAAGAAGTGGTTCTATGAAGACCTACAAGACCTCCTAGAACTAACACCAAAGAAAGGTGTCCTTTTCATCGTAGGGGACTGGAATATGAAAGTTGGAAGTTAAGAGATACCTGGAATAACAGGCAAGTTTGGCCTTGGTGTACACAATGAAGCATGGCAAAGGCTAACAGAGTTTTGTCAAGAGAACACACTGGTCATAGCAAACAGCCTTTTCCAACAACACAAGAGATAACTCTATGCATGGATAAGATGGTCAATACAGAAATCAGATTGCTTATATTCTTTGCATTAGAAGATGGAGAAGCTCTATACAGTCAGCAACAAAAGACCTGGAGCTGACTGTGGCTCAGATCATGAGATCCTTATTGCAAAATTCAGACTTAAATTGAAGAAAGTAGGGAAAACCACTAGGCAATTCAAGTATGACCTAAGTCAAATTTTTATATTATTATAGATGATACAGTGGAAGTGACAGATGGATTCAAGGGATTAGGTCTGATAGAGTGCCCGTAGAACTATGGACAAAAGTTTGTAACACTGCACAGGAGGCAGTGATCAAAACCATCCCAAAGGAAAAAAATGCAAGAAGGCAAAGTGTTGTCTGAGGAGGCTTTACAAATAGCAGAGGAAAGATATATCCAACAGAATGCAGAGTTCCAGAGAATAGCAAGGCGAGATAAGTAGGCCTTCTGCTTCATTGACTATGCTAAAGGCTTTGACTATTTGGATCACAACAAACCATGGAGAATTCTTAAAGAGATGGGAGTAACACTGCACCTTACCTGTCTCCTGAGAAATCTGTATGTGGCCAAGAAGCAACAATTAGAACCATACACGGAACAACTGATCAGTTCAAAATTGGGAAAGGAGTGAGACAAAGCTGTATGTTGTCACCTCGTTTATTTAATTTATATGCAGAGCACATCGTGCAAAATGCCAAGCTGGATGAATCACAAGTTGGAGTCAAGACTGCTGGGAGAAATATCAACAACCTCAGATATGCAGATGATACCATTCTAATGGCAGAAAGTGAAGAGGAGCTAAAGAGCCTCTTGATGAGGGTGAGAGAGGAGAGTAAAAAAGCTGGCTTGAAACTCAACATTCAGAAAACTAAAATCATGGCATCCAGTCCAATCACTTTATGGCAAGTAGAAGGGAAAAAAGTAGAAGTGGTGGCAGATCTTATTTTCTTGGGTTCCAGTATCACTGTGGACAGTGACTGTAGCCATGAAATTTAAAGATGTTCCTCCTTGGAGGAAAGCTATGAGAGACCTAGATAGCATATTAAAAAACAGAGACGTCCGTTTACCAACAAAGGTCCGTATCCATGTAGTCAAAGCTATGGTTGAGATGGTTGGATGGTATCACTGACTCAGTGGACATCAGTTTAAGCAGACTCCAGGAGATAGTGAAGGACAGGAAAGTCTGACGTGCTGCAGTCCATGGGGTCGCAAAGAGTCAGACTTGACTTAGTAACTGAACAACAACAGCCGCAAATACTCCACCGTATATGTGTGCCACAGCGTTTTTACCCATCTCATCTGTCGGTGGACATCTAGGCTGCTTCCATGGCCTACCTATTGTAAATAGTGCTGCAATGAACGTTGTGATACTCGTGTCTTTTGCAATTACGGTTTTCTCAGGGTCTATGCCCAGTAGTGGGATTGTTGGATCATATGGTAGTTTTATCCCTAGTTTTTTAAGGGATCTCTGTACTGTTCTCCATAGTTCTTTGCCAATTTTTAATCCAGTTTATTTATTTATTTTTTGCTATTGAGTTGTTTTATGAATTCCTTATATATTTTAGGGATATATCATATAGATGGTTTTCAAAGACGTCCTCCTATTCTGTAGATTCCCTTTTCATTTTACTAATTGTTTCCTTTGCTGTGCAGAAGATTTTTAGTTTGATGTAGACCCAGGTGTTTCTTCTTGCTTTTGTTGCCTGTTCTTTGTTGTCATATCCAAAAACAAACAAACAAAAAATCATTGCCAAGACTAATGTGAAGGAGTTTTCCATGTATGTTTTCTCCTAGGAATTCTACCATTTCAGGTCTTACATTTATTTATTTTTAAAAAATTTGTTACCACTTATTCAGAGCAAGAAATAGTATGCAAGAAATAAAACAGAATGATAGAGAACATTTAATGACAGAAAAATGCTATTAAAAACAGTAAAGAAGAGGGAATAGGAGATATGAAAATTGGGTGACAAAAGTATATTTATAAATATATACCACTTCTAAAAACTCAAAATTTATAATGTAAGAATGTGTGTATGTTAATGAGCCTGTACACACAAATATATGATATTCCATCAGATCTTACATTTACATCTTGAATTTATTTCAGGTTAATTTTTGTGGGTATTGTAAAATAGGGACTCAATTTCATTCTTCTGTATGTGGCTATCCAGTTTTCCCAAAACCATTTACTGAGGAGATTATCTTTTCTGATGGTATGTTCTTGGTGCTGTTGTCAAAGATTAGTTGATTATATATGTGGACTGTCTATTCTGTTGCATTAGTCTATATGTTTGTTTTTATGCCAGTGCCATACTGTTTTGATTACTATAGCTTTGTAATAGAGTTTGAAATTGAGAAGTGTGATACCTCCAACTTTGATCTTATGTTTCAAGATTGCTTTGGCTCCTCAGTGTCTTTTGTGTTTTGACACAAATTTTGTGATTCTTTTTTACTATTTCTGTGAAAAATGTCTTTGGAATTTTGATACAGATTATGTTGAATCTGGAGATTACTTTGGGTAGTATGAACATTTTGACAGTGTTAATGTTTCCATTCCATGAACATGGTATACCTCTTCATTTATTTGTATCTTGTTCAATTTCTTTCATCAGTGTTTTCTAGTTTTCAGCAAACCAGACATTCAAAGGAATTCCCTGTGGTTCAGTGGTTAGGATTCAATGCTTTCACTGACGAGCACAAAGGCTCAATTCCTGGGCTGGAAACTAAGATCCCATAAGCCCTGTGGCATGGCCAAAAAACCAAAAAACCCAACCACCTCCCTCCCCAAACCCCAAAAAACCAAACCAAAACAAAATCAAAGAAAAAACCTGGTCTTTTACCTCCTTGGTTGAATTTATTCCTAAGTATTTTATTGTTTTCAATGGCTCTTGTCAGTGGAATTACTTTCTTAAGTTCTCTTTCAGATAGCTTATTGTTAGTGTATAGAAGGTAACTAATTTTTGAATATTGATGTATCCTGCAACTTAACTGCATTTATTAGTTCTAATGATTTTTTGGTGGAGTCTTAGGGTTTTCTGTATGTAATATTATGTTATCTTCAAACAGAGACAATTTAACTTCTTCCTTCTGATTTGGATGACTTTTTTCCTGTCTAATTGCTCTGACCGCAACTTCCAGTACTATGTGGAGTAGGAGTGGTGAGAATAGACATCCTTTTCTTATTAATCATCTCAGAGGAAAGCTGTTAGGTTTCCACCATTGAGTACAATGTTAGCTGTGGACTTGTCATATATGGCCATTGTTATGTTGACATATATTTGTTCAACACCAATCTTTTGAGAGTTTTGAATCATGAAAGGATGTTGAATGTTGTCGTATGCTTTTCCCCCGTTTGTTGAGATGATCATACAATCTTTCATTCTATTAATGGGATGTGTCTCATTGAGTGGCTTATGTATGCTGAACCATACTCACAAACCAGGGATAAATCCCACTTGATCACAGCATGTGGTCCTTATAATGCACTATTGAATTTGGTTTGCTTGTATTTCACTGAGGATTTTTGAATCTATGCTCATCAGGGATATTGCTGTGTAACTTTCTTTTCTTGTAGTGTCCTTGTCTGGCTTTTTTTTTTTTTTTTTTTTTAAATCAGGGTAATGCTGCCCTTGTGAAATGAGTTTGGAAGTGTTCCCTCCTTTTCAATTTTCTGGAAAAGTTTGAGGAGGATTAAAGTGAAAGACAGTGAATGTCACTCAGCTGTGTCCAGCTCTTTGCAACCCCATGGGTATACAGTCCGTGGAATTCTCTAGGCCAGGATACTGGAGTGGGTAGCCTTTCCTGTGTCCAGGGGATCTTCCCAACCCAGGGATTGAATCCAGGTCTCCCACACTGCAGGCAGATTCTTTACCAGCTGAGCCACCAGAAAAGCCCAGGAATCCTGGAGTGGGTAGCCTATCCCTTCTCCAGGGGATCTTCCCGACCCAGGAATCAAAGTGGGGTCTCCTGCATTGCAGGTGGATTCTTTACCAACTGGGCTATCAGGGAAATCCTTGAGGAGGATTGGTGTTAATTATTCTTTAAATGTTTGGTAGAATTCACTATTTTTTTAAATTGAAGAATAGTTGATTTAAAATGTTGGGTTAATTACTGCTGTACAGTCAAGCAATTCAGTTTTATATATAATTATCTATATACATATATGTGTGTGTGTGTATAATGTACATATATTATATATATGAATATATATATACATTCATTTAAAAAACATTCTTTTCCACTATGGTTTTTTATCATAGAATATTAAATATAGTTCTCTGTGCTATACAGGAGGACATTATTGTTTATCCACATATATATAAAAGTTTACATCAGCTAATCCCAACCTCCATAGCATCCCTCCCCTCACCCCCTGACACATGGTAACCACCAGTTTGCTCTCTATGTCTATCATTCTGTTTCTGGTTCATTTGTGTGATATTCCAGATTCCACATGTAAATGATATATGGTATTTGTCTTTCTCTTTTCTAACTTAGTGTGACACTCTCTAGTTGCAGCCATCCTGCTGCATATGGCATTATTTTGTTCTTTTTTATGGCAAAGCAGTATTCCATTGTATATATGAATCATATCGTCTTTATCCATTCATCTGTAGATGGACATTTAGATTATTTCTGTCTTGGCTATTGTGAATAGTGCGGCTATAAACATAGGGGTGCATGTAATCTTTTTGAGCTATAGTTTTGTCTGGATATATGCCCAGGAGTAGGATTGCTTTATCATAGTGTAAAAATTCACTACTTTACAGGCTGTTCCTTGTCTTTTCTTTCTTGGTATATTTTTGACCACTGATCAGTCTCCTTAGTAGTTGTAGATATGATTAGATTTTCTATTTATTCAGGATTCAGTCTTGGTAGGTTGCATGTTTCTTGGAATTTATTTCTTCTCGGTTGCGCATTTTTTTTGGCACATACATATTCATAAGACTACTTAGATCCTTTAAATTTCTGTTATATCAGCTGTAATGTCTTCTTTTCGGATTTTATGATTTGAGTCTTTTCTCTCCCACTCCTCTTTTAGTCTAGGTAAATTTTTGTTAAATTTGTTTATCTTAAAAAAAAAAAGCTTTTAGTTTCTTCAATCTTTTCTGTTGTTTTTATCATCTCTATGTCATTTATCTCTGATTTTCTCTTTTTCCTTTCCTTTTGCTAACTGCGGACTTAGTTCACTCTTTTCCTAGTTTTTTGAGGTGTGAAGTTAGATTGTTTATTTAACACTATTCTTTTTCTTAATGGAGGCATTTAGTTAGAATTGCTTTTACTGAATCCAATAAATTTTGATATATTGAGTTTTCATTTTCATTTAATTTTTTTTTTTAATTTTCTGTTTGGTTTATCTGGCCCAATGACATTTTAGGAGTGTTTTTTAATTTCCACATATTTGTGGAATTTCCAGCTTTCCCGATTATTGATTTCCATTTTCATCCCATTTGTAGTTAGAAATGATACTTGATTTGATTTCAGGAGCTTAACTTTTTTTGTGACCTAACATTTGATCTATCCTGGAGAATGTTTTATGTGCACTTAATAATGTGTATTCTGCTGCTGTTGGATGGACTTTAAGATAAAAGTGTATTTAATTTATTTCTACTTTTGGCTGTGCTGGGTCTTTGCTGCTGCCCGTGGGCTTTCTCTAGTTGCAGTTGGTGGGGGCTACCCTTCATTGAGGTGCCCAGGCTTCTCTTGTCACAGAGCACAGGCTCTAGGCTCCTGGGCTCAGTGGTTGTGGCTCACGGGCTTTCGAGTGCAGGCTCAGTAGTGTGGCTCATGGGCTTAGTTGCTCTGCATCATGTGGAATCTTCCTGGACCAGGGATCAAACCCATGTCCCCTGCATCGGCAGACAGACTCTTATCCACCGTACCAATAGGAAAGTCTGGAGGACTGTTATATAGATATCTGTTAGGTCCATTTGGTGTACAAATTGTAGTTCAAGTCCAATATTTCCTTTTAATTTTGTGTCTGAATGATTTATCCATTGTTGAAAGTAAAGTATTGGAGTCTGCTACTATTGTTGCATTGTTATTCTGCCTTCAGATATATTAATTTTTGTTTAATATATTTAGGTGAGTCACTGTTGGTGTTTATATATTTACAGTGTTATAACCTCTTGATGGATTGATCTCTTTATCATTACGCAAGGACTTTTTTTGTCTCTTGTTACAGACAGGTCTATTTTGTCTGATATAAGTATAGGTACGCCTGCTCTCTTTTAGTCTCTATTTATACAGAATATCTTTTTCCATTTCTTTACTTTCAACTTATGTATGTCCTTAAGGTTGAAGTAAATCTCTTGTAGGCTACATATAGTAGATCTTGTATTTTTTAAAAAAATTATCCGTTAGCTACTCTATTCCTTTTGATTGGATAATCTAATCAGTTTACATTTAAAGTAATTATTGGTAGGTAAGGATATATTGTTGCCATCTTGTTTTCCGGTTGTTTTGTAGTTCTGTTGTTTCTTCCTCTCCTGCTCTTCCTCTTCCTCTCAGGAATAATGTCTAACATTATTCCTTTGTGAATTGATCATTTTAACATAGTTGTATATTTTAATTCCTTTCTCTTTTTCTTTTGTGTATCTACTGTAGGTTTTTTTCTTTGTGTTTGTCATAAGGCTTACATAACCATCTTATACTTTTGACTTTCTATTTAAAGCTGATAATAACTTTTTATTTTGTTGTGCTCTGTGGCATGTGGGATCCTATTAGTTTGATGTGAACGTAATCGTGGTTTTAGGCCATGAATTTTAAATCATTGTAACTAGGCTCAAACACATCTTTATTTTTTTTTTTTCATTTATTTTTATTAGTTGGAGGCTAATTACTTTACAGTATTGTAGTGGTTTTTGCCATACATTGACATGAATCAGCCATGGATTTACATGTATTCCCCATGCCAATCCCCTCTCCCGCCTCCCTCCCCATCCCATCCCTCTGGGTCTTCCCACTGCACCAGCCCTGAGCACTTGTCTCATGCATCCAACCTGGGCTGGTGATCTGTTTCACCCTTGATAGTATACTTGTTTCAATGCTATTCTCTCAGAACATCCCACCCTCCCCTTCTCCCACAGAGTCCAAAAGTCTGTTCTGTACATCTGTGTCTCTTTTTCTGTTTTGCTTATAGGGTTATTGTTATCATCTTTGTAAATTCCATATATATGTGTTAGTATACTGTATTGGTCTTTATCTTTCTGGCTTACTTCACTCTGTATAATGGGCTCCAGTTTCATCCATCTCATTAGAACTGATTCAAATGAATTCTTTTTAATGGCTGAGTCATATTCCATGGTGTATATGTACCACAGCTTCCTTATCCATTCGTCTGCTGATGGGCATCTAGGTTGCATCCATGTCCTGGCAATTATAAACAGTGCTGCGATGAACATTGGGGTGCATGTGTCTCTTTTCAGATCTGGTTTCCTTGGTGTGTATGCCCAGGAGTGGGATTGCTGGGTCATATGGCAGTTCTATTTTCAGTTTTTTAAGGAATCTCCACAGTGTTCTCCATAGTGGCTGTACTAGTTTGCATTCCCACCAACAGTGTAAGAGGGTTCCCTTTTCTCCATACCCTCTCCAGCATTTATTGCTTGTAGACTTTTGGATAGCAGCCATCCTGACTGGTGTCAAACACATCTTTATTAATCAAAATAGGAACCATTACAATCAACACATTTTTGCCAATGAGAAATAAGTTTGTTTATTCTTGTATCACAAAAATCCATGCCTCAGGATTCGATGAACTCTTGGAAAGCATTTTCTGCCTCCTGCTGGTTGTGGAAGCATTTTCCTTACAAGAAGTTGTCAGGATGTTTGAAGAAGTGGTAGTTGGTTGGCAGGAGGCCAGGTGAATATGGCAGATGAGGCAAAACTTTGTAGCACAATTTTGTTCAACTTTTGAAGCCTTGCTTGTGCAATGTATGGTTGGGTGTTGCCATGGGGAATTGGGCCCTTTCTGTTGACCAATGCCAGCTACAGGTGTTGCAGTTTTCAGTATCTCATTAATTTGCTTAGCCTACTTCTCAGGTGTAATGGTTTTCCTGGGATTCAGAAAACTAGTGGATCAGACTGGCAGCAGACCAGCATGCAGTGACCATGACCGTTTTTTAGTGCAAGCTTGGCTTTGGGAAGTGCTTTGGAGCTTCTTCTTGGTCCAACCACTGAGCTGATTATCACCGGTTGTCATATAAAATCCACTTTTTGTTGCACAATCCAACTGAGACATGTTTCGTTGCTTTTGTGTAGAATGAGAGCAGAGGACACTTCAAAAGGATGGTTATTTTTTGATTTTCCGTCAGCTCACGAGGCGCCCACTTGTCGAGGTCTTTCACCTTCCCAGTTAGCTGCAAATGCCGAGTGACCATATAGTGGTTGACGTTGAGTTCTTTGGTAGCTGTAAGAGGATCAGCTTCTATGATTGCTCTCAGTTGGTCATTGTCAACTTCCGATGGCTGGCCACTGTGTTTCTCATCTTCAAGGCTCTTGTCGCCTGTACAAAATTTCTTGAACCACCGCTGCACTGTATGTTTGTTAGCAGTTCCTGGGCCAAATGTGTTGTTGATATTGTGAGTTGTCTCTGCTGGTTTATGACCCATTTTGAACTCGATTCAGAAAATAGCTCAAACTTACTTTTGGTCTAACATTATTTCCATAGTCTGAAATAAATGTAAAATACATAACAAGTCATAAGTCATTAGCAAAAAAACATAAAGTAAGAAATGTGCATTAAGATGATGCATAAGATAACCACATTTAAGAATGTATTCCAATATCAAACGGCAAATTCAACAGTGCAAAACCACAGTCACTTTTGCACCAATCTAATAGTTCCCAGACCAGGGACTGAACCCGCACCTACTGCAGACGGGCGTGGAGTCTTAACCACTGGACCTCCAGGGAAGTCCCTAAAGCTAATAATAACTTACCTTTGATGGAAAACACAAACGCTACCCTTTTACTCTTTCCCTTTGATATTTTGTATATCACAGTTTACCCCTTTTTATATTTTGTGTCTATTAACAAATTGTTGCAGCTGTAGTTATTTTTAACTGGGCACCAAAGAATCCAGGCCACCCAGAAATGCAGGCCACCCACTCTTGGTGTTGCATGGGGAAATTGGTGCAGGTGGAACAGAGAGCCAGAGCAGTTTTCATAGGCAAAGCCTCTCAGGGTATATCCCGCTTGTTAGACACCCAGCTTTCTGTGATGGAAGGATGCCCACTTCAAGTGCCTTGTTGCTCATCTTGAGCTTGCAGAATTGATGGAGTGATTGTTGGATCTCTGGAATTGTTGGAGTTGCTTGGCAGGCTTCAGACTGATGAAAACTGCCTCCTGGTTTGCTGGTCCATTGTCAAGCTGGGAACCACTTAGCTCTGAGGGGGCGAGAGGTGATGTCAGGCTTAGCCAATAGTCTCCTGTGGTGTCTGTGTATTTTCTTTTTTTAAAATTGGAGGATAATTACTTTACAATGTTCTGTTGATTTCTGCTGGATAATAATGCGTATCAGTCATAATTATAATATATCCTGTCCCTCTTGAGCCTCCCCGCTCCCACCCTACCCCTCTAGGTCGTCGCAGAGTGCCGGGCTGGCCTCCCTGTGTTATGTAACAGCTTCCCGCTAGTTACCTGTTTTACACATGATAGTGTAGATATGTCAATGCTCCTTTCTCATTTTGTCCTACCCTCTGCTTCCCCTGCTGTGTTCACAAGTATTTTAGCAATTTATTTGAACCAGGGTGAAAGATCTAGGCCTGTGCTCTCCAACAGAAATATAATGCCAGCAATGTGTGTGGTTTATAATTATCTGATAACCTTATTTAGAAAAGTTAAAAGATCCAGAGAAATGAAAATGCTTGTCTGCACAAAATCTTGCACATGAATGTTCATAGCAGTTTTACTCATAATTGCCAAAATGTGGAAAGAATTCAAGTCTTCCGTAACTGATGAATAGATAAAATGTGGCATATCCATACAAGGGAATATTATTTGACAATAAAATTAAATGAAGTACTGACACATGCTATAAAATGGATAAACCTTCCAAATGTGCTGAGTGAAGGGAGCCAGATACAAAAGACCTTGCGCTGTATGATTCCACTTCTATGGAATGTCCAGAATAGGCAAAGTTATAGAGACCAAAAGTAGACTAGTGATTGTCGAGGGCTGAGGGAAAATGGAAATGCAGAGAGGGGTGACTGCTAATGGGTCCAGGATTTCTTTTTGGAGTGGTGAAAGTGTTCTAAAATTGATTGTGGTGATGGGGGCAGAGCTTTGTGAATAGATTAAAAACCAAGTTGCATATTTTAAATGAGTGAGTTGTATGGCATGTGAATTACATGTTTTAAAAAGTAGAAAGACCATAACCTTAAGGTTACAGTGGGGAGGGTGGGAAGGTATAAGGAGGGAGTTTGGGATTGACATGTATACACTGCTATATTTGCAATGGATAACCAACTAACCAACAAAGGCCTACACTATAGCACAGGGAACTCTGCTCAATATTATGTAACATCCTAAATGGGAAAAGGATTTGAGAAAGGATACATGTCTATGTATGGGCGTCCCAGGTGGCTCAGTGGGTAAAGAATCTGCCTACAAGGCAGGAAACACAGGAGACCTGGGTTCAATCCCTGGGTTGGGAAGATTCCCTGGAGGAGGACACAGCAACCCACTCCAGTATTCTTGCCTGGAGAATCCCATGGACAGAGGAGCCTGGCCGGCTATAGTCCACTGGGTCGCAAAGAGTTGGACAAGACTTGAGTGACCAAGTGTGCGTGCGCACAAACACACACACACACGCACACACACACACATAATGTATAACTGAATCACTTTGCTGTACATCTGAAATGAACACAACATTGTTAATCAACTATACTTCAATATAGAATAGAAAGCTAAAAGAAATAGGTAAAGTTAATTTTACTAATATATTTTATTGGACTCAAAATACCCTGAGTAGTATCATTTAAAGCTGCAATCAATGTAAACCATTGTTTTTATGGGCGTTTTTATTGAAATAAAGCAGAAATTAAGTATAGAGTTTGATCAGTATATAATATACAATGTTATTATATAGAAATTACTAGCACCCCTCAAGGTGGTATTATTGCTAATGGAGCTGATGCCCACAGAAGTCATTAACTCTCCTAAAAGGTAAACATTATTCCCATTCAGTGTTAAACATTATTAATGAGATATTTCAGTTCTATTTTGGTAACAAATCCTTGAAATCCTCTGTGTATTTTACAGTCACAGCACATCACTTTGGACCAGACACATATCAGTGCTCAGTAGCACATTTGGTTAGTGGTTCCATATTGGAAGGTTCAAATCTAGGCAATTATAGCTTCCTACCAGCAAAGGGCTCTCTCTGTATTCCTTTTTATTTTCCTTTATAAACTCAAATAGGCTTGGGTTCACCTTTTGCCACTTACTAGGAGTATAACTTTGAGCCTGTAATTTAGTCTTTATAGATGAGTTTTCTTTTCTGTGAAATGAGCACAATTAAAGAGGGATTGCAGTCAGGACTGAGATACTCAGTGGAAAGCTAGAATGGTGCTTGGCATATGGTGCTCAGTCAGTATTAGTTCTTATTATTTCTTGATCCCATGGGGCAGGACAGCCTGTGTACTCAGATGGGAAAGACTTGGGAGCAGAAAACCTGGGCTTAGATCCTGGTTCTGTCATGTACAAGCTGGTTTGTAGAAGAGCCCGTCACACCTGCCTATCCTGCACACCCACGCCCCTTTAGAGGATTTCTTTGCTCGGAGTTACCCGCTTTGCACTTAGGACTCAGGATATGGCTGTTTGGAAAGGAGTGGAACCTCACTAAGAGCAGACAACATCTAGGCCGGTCAGAGGATTGTGGGGTGGCTCAGGGTGGGAAAATTCTACCCATAAGGGTCCTGGGGACCAACGGAACAATTTAGATCCTTTCTTCTGCAGAATTTGAATCTGAGACACGGAGAAAGGATGAGGGTCGGCATCAGGGGCGGAAGCAGAGACACGCAGAAGGGAAGTTCTAAGTTGAAGCCTTGAGTCAACAAAAGTGATGGATGAGTAGGAGCCACAAATGAACAAGAACTGTGGGTGATGAGACAGAGAGGAGTGGGGACAGCAGAGGGACCGGCCAGGACCCAGAGGTGCCGAGTCGCTATGATGGTGGGGCGCGGGGCACGGAGCTGGGGTCCCCCTGGGCTGCGGAGCTGCTCTCGGGTGATCCGAGCTATGGCTCTAACCCAACGCTGCTCCAGCCTCTGAGAGGCCGGCTGAGACTCGGGTTTCCTCAACCATGTCATGACACCTGAGACTGTTTCTCTTTCTTGAAACCCACACAAAGACCCGACCCACACCAGCCACACCAAAACCGAGACTTGGTTTCCTCACCTGTGAAATGGGGACACCTGTTGCTTTTGGGTTCAGCATCCCTCTCTTGGGGCAATGACTTGTATCTGACACTTTGCAGTGCTGGGCCTGCCAGTCCTGGACCCCACTTCTGAAGTGGCTGCATAATCAGGCTCCATTGCAGGGATTTGTCTCATGTAGAGACACCTCTGTGGCAAGGGTTGGAACCCTTGTGTGAGCTCCTGGGTCCCTCTAGCTCGGACCTTCTGAGCTGTCTTGGTTCCTGTTTTTTTTTTTTTTTTTTTTTTGTGGAAGAGTAGAGTAGACTTCTTTATTCACATGGCCTTTGTCTTGTAGTACTTTATCTCAGGGCACCACGACTGCTTCTGTCTCAGGCTGTACCATCAGACTGGGAGCTCCCTGTTCATCTTGGCAACCCCAGCACCTGACCCAGTGTGGACACGTGACAGGCTCTCCATCTTTCAAGGTCTGACTTTGCCAGACTCTTCTTTATTGCTGAGTCCTTAGGAGGACTGCCTTAGGAGGTAGTGATTCTGGTCCTAGTTCTGATCCCAGTTGAGTTTACTTGGACAAATCATCCAGGATCTATGATTCTGTTTCTTACCTTGCATGAGAATCTGTAGTACTGATTACCCCCAGTTTTGATGTGTCCAACTCCAGTAGACCTAAGATCTGCACCATCTGTCTCATTGACTCAGCCACATTCTCTTCAACTTCATCTTCCATTTATCATCCCTTGTTGTTCAGCTGCTAAGTCATGTCCCACTCTGTCACCCCATGGTCTGCAACACACCACGTGTCTCTGTCCTTCATTATCTCCCAGTGAGTGAGTGAGTAAGTCGCTCAGTCATGTCCAACTCTTCGTGACCCCGTGAACTGTAGTGCACCAGGCTCCTCCATCCATGGGACTTTCTAGGCAAGAGTACTGGAGTGGGTTGCCATTTCCTTCTCCAGGGGATCTTCCCAACCCAGAGATTGAACCTGGGTCTCCTGTGTCGCAGGCAGACGCTTTACCGTCTGAGCCGCCAGGGTATCTCCCAGAGTTTGCTCAAATTCACGTCCATTGAGTCGGTGATGCTACCTCACGATCTCATCCTCTGCTGCCCTCTTCTCCTCCCACCTTCAATCTTTCCCAGCATCAGGGCCTTTTCCAGTGAGTTGGCTCTTCACATCAGGTGGCCAAAGTTTTGGAACTTCAGCATCAATCCTTCCAATGAACATTATTTAGGGTTGATTTCTTTTAGGATTGACTGGTTTGACTCTTGAGGGACCCTCAAGAGTCTTCTCTAGCATCACAATTTCAAAGCATCACTTCTTGGGCATTCAGCGTTTTTAAGGTCCAACTCTCACATCCATATATGACTCCTGGTGGTAGATCGGAATCCACCTGTCAATGCAGGGGGCACAGGTTCAACCCCCGGTCTGGGAAGATTCCACATGCCAAGGGAGCAACTAAGCCTGTGTGGGTTCCTGTTTTACCGAGCTCTTTTGTTTTAGACTTTACGAATTGCCTTTACAGACCCTCTCTTTTTTTAAAGTAATAAAGCTACCTGGACTCACGTGTTGCATGGTTGTTTGACTGGATAGAAGCTCCATTCTGTCCTTGGTTGTTGCCTCCCCCTGCCCTCTCCTGCTCTACCTGACCTAACATCCCCGGGCCCCGTGTACCTGAATTAGCCCACTTTTTTACTCTTTTAAAAGCAGATTATACACCTAAACCATCCCCCGATTTACCGTGGCCTTTACCAAATCCTTGCCAAATGCCTTTTCATGCTGGTTTCTTTTTCTGCATATTTTGAGAGCTGAGTCAAACAGGGCTCCTCTCTCTGCAGTACCACAAGACTCCCTGTAGGTGGCAGCACATGACCGCAAATGTCCTGAACTATTGGGAGCTCTGCAAGGAGATCCAACCAGTTCATCCTAAAGGAGATCAGTCCTGGTTCATTGGAAGGACTGATGCTGAAGCTGAAACTCCAATACTTTGGCCACCTCATGCGAAGAGTTGCCTCATTGGAAAAGACCCTGATGCTGGGAGGGATTGGGGGCAGGAGGAGAAGGGGACGACAGAGGATGAGATGGCTGGATGGCATCACCGACTCGATGGACATGAGTTTGAGTAAACTCCGGGAGTTGGTGATGGACAGGGAGGCCTGGCGTGCTGGGATTCATGGGCTTGCAAAGAGTTGGACAAACTGAGCGACTGAACTGAACTGAACTGACCCATGACCAGCCTGAAGAGATGCTGGGGTAGAGCATTTACCAGCCAACGGGGAGAGGAGGAGGCAGGAGAAGGGAGGAAGAGAAGTGGGCACCCACCGGCTTTGAGACAGCTGAGAGCTGGTTTGAGGTTTGGAACACAGGTTCATTCCATCCATCCATCCAACAGATGGTTCTGAGTGCCTTTGATAGGCTCTGGAGATGCCCCAGTGAACAAGACAGACGCATGGAGCTCCTGTCCTCATTGGGCTTGCACCTAACTTAGAGTCACCCTTTTTTCCCCAAAAGCCGTTATGTAATGTACCCTTCTGGGCCTCTTTCCCCATCTGCAAAACAGAACAACAATGAACTGGTCAGGCTGAGGTCCTGGCATCCAGTCTGCGCTGCTTCTCTTTCCCTCTGCCCCGCCCGCCTTCACGGGAACTGAAAACGTTGCTAAACCCTGCGGTCATCCAACTGGGGAATCAATGTCCTCCCTGTATCAGAGGGAAGCGCTGGGCCGTCCACCCCTTCTGCAAAGTCTGATTAAGCCTTGAACTTGAAGGCATCCTCCAGGCCGGTGAGAAACCTCATTAACCTCTGAAGTTTGAATTGGATGATTTATATCTGTTCTGGGTTTCAGTGAAAAAATGTTTCTAAGGACAGACTCACAGACATAGGGAACAACCTTGTGGTTGCCAAGGGTGAGGGGGAGGAGAGGGATGGGGTGGGAGTTTGGGGGGAGCAGTTGTGAACTGTTATATATATAGTGGATAAACAACAAAGTCCTAGTGCAGCACAGGGAACCATAACAGGAAAGAATAGAAAAAGGAATATATATATGTATAACTGAATCACTTTGCTGTTTGGCAGAAATTGGCACAACTTTGTAAATCAACTATACATCAATAAAAAAAAGCTTCTGGGAATTTCCTGGTGGTCCAGTGATTAGGACTCAGCTCTTCTACTTCCGGGGCCTGCGTTCAGTCTCTGGTTGGAGAGCTAAGATCCAGTAAGCTGCACAGCGTGGCTGAAAAAATAAGTCCCTGGGGAAACAAGTTGGAGATGTTACTCTACTAATGTACATCACATATGCTGACATATGTACATATACCGATATACAGACAGTGACATATATACACATGCATATACGCTGATGCATATCATACATGCTGAAGTACGTGTGTGTTGGTATTCATATACATATATGCATATACACGTTGTTGTTCTTTGTTCAGTTGCCCAGTCGTGTCCAACTCTTTGCGACCCCATGTATGGCAGCACGCCAGGCTTCCCTGTCCTTCACTAGCCCTCGGAGTTTGCTCAAACTCATATCCATTGAGCCAATGATGCCACCCAACCACCTCATCCTCTGTTGCCCCCTTCTCCTACCGCCTTCAATCTTTCCCAGCTTTGGGGTCTTTTTTCAGTGAGTCAGCTCTTCATATCAGGTGGCCAGAGTATTGGAGCTTCAGCTTCAGTGTCAGTCTTCCAATGAATATTCGTGTATTTACATGTATATACACACGAATATACATCATATATACACACACATGATAATACCTGGTAGTTCCTTTTACTGAGTGTCTAGGTTGCTGTTCTCTTTTTTGCTGATTGGAAAGCACTTGGCCTGCCTACAGTGCCCCTATTACTAGCACTTCTAATATTATTACCCTTTTTCTATTATGATTATATTCTGCCCTTCACTTCTTAATGTACACTCGGTGTTATCTGAGACCTCGTGATCACGGTAAAATGTGCCCGGAAGTCCCTTCTTCTGCCCCACCTCTACCCCACTCCTGAGGAGCTCCAAGGCCTCTCTAGAATTGCTGCTGACCCCTGGCTTTTCTGCCCCGAGGCCTCTGTTTCTTGGATGCCTCTGACCTGCAGCATGTCACATCCTCTGTTTAAAAAACACTAACAATCACAACAATTCATTGACATGATGCACATGAGGCCTCTGTGAGTTTAGCAGAGGCAGCTTCTGGGGGGTATCCTGGGAGGGACTGCATTTCACACCTGGTTCCCTTAGACCTCCCGTTGCTCATGCTTGCCCACCAGCTCCCTCTTCTTCCTGTTGGCTGGTTGACCCCAGGGGTACCACACCCTTCTCTGTCTGCTATCCCAGCCCCGTCCCTGGAGGACTAGGGATTCATTTGAAGCTGGGCTGCCAGCTGGCAGCAAGCGCCTTGCACGGACTCTGAACTCTGATGAAAGTCAGCCCGAGAAAGTGGGAGAACAGGGGAGAACAGCATGGGGAAAATAAGCAAGAGTTGGCTTTACTGCTTTGAGTTTGGGCTGCCAAGCTAAACATCCCTGGGCCTGGGCCTGATATCTGGGGGAGAGGCCGGGGCGGCGTGCAGATTCAGGAGCCCGCATCCTGACCAGTGGGCATCTGCAGCCTTGGGAATGGGTCTGTCTCTTAGGAGGTGAGAGCTGTCTGACCTCCCAGGCCCTTGCACCAGCTTGCCTGTCCCTCCTCCGTCTGCTTGGACAACTCTGGGCTGCCTTTGGAAGGCTTTCTATCACTCCCAGGGCTGGGTTAGGTGCCTTTGTGGAGGAGAGATCTCAGGCCTCAGGCAAAAGTATTTCCTTCTCTGAGAAGCTGCTGAAGCAGCTTGGCTTGTGGACAAAGCATCCTGTTGACCGTTGCTTCTCTTCTAAATTAATTGAGGAGGCCTTGTGTTAAGAGACCCTGTCTGCAAGTGCTGGAACCTTTTAGGAGCCCTCTTTCAACCAGGCAGAGCAAACAGGTCAAGTCCATTTCTCTCCACCTGAAATCTAGGAGATCCAGGAATTCTGTGGTCTGACCTGGGACACTGAGGAGGTCTTTCACGGCCCAGTGGAATTTCAAATAGGAGGCCCAGTTGTGAATGTACAGCAGCGATTTGGAAAGGCAGGGTCAGAGAGGAGAAGCCACTGGCCTGAGGCCACACAGCTAACTGGATCGGAGCTGAGATTGGAACCTGGGTGTGTCTGACCTGGTGCTGTTTTTTTCAGTACAGGATTCATCCAGCCCCACACACCAATCCCGGAAGAAGAGGCGGGTGGGTGTGGGCACAGGAGGAGGAGTTTGTTGGGTGGGGCTGCCTCTGGTGCTGATCTCATGGGGTTTAGGGGGCAGGAAGTGGCAGGGGACACCCCTTAATTGGCATGCAGGCCTACATCTGGAGGAGGGAGGAGCTGACAAGAAGAGGGCCCAGGTCAGGGCACCCACTGGCTAGGGTGCCGAAGGGGTAGGTGGGAGAAGGGAAGTGGTGCTCAGCTGGGACCACAGGAAGTGCCAGATTGTGGTTAGAGATTGGAAAGTACCAGCAAATTCCTATTTCAACAGAAAACTGGAGGCACCAAGATTTTTCTTTTAACAATAGAGGTGAGTGCAGAATTTGCAAAGGAACCAGCGATCTACAGAATGGGGCTGGGAGTCACAAGGTTGAGTGTGATATTCTCCAGAAAAAGGTCTTGATATTTGGTCAGAGCCCAAAGCTATTCAAAATGGGGCCCTCCCATGGGAACACCAGGGTATAAGAGGAAGAGATTAGATGCTGGACAAAACATAAGAAAACCAGAACTTTACATGACAACGAGAAGGTCCATCACAACCTTCCTCATTATTGTCATCCCCATGATCATCACCATTAGCATCAGCATCAGCAGCAGCAGCAGCAACTAGAGTGATCTTTTAAACCGGCAGTGACTTTCCGTCTCCTTCAGAGTCAAAGCCACATCTTCCCACTGGCCTGAAACTCTCCCTGTCCTCCAGCTCCCCATCACCTCTGCGCCGTCACCACTTACTACTGTCCCCTCCCTCCCTTTTCCCCCGCGTCACTGGCCCCGGTGTTGCTCCAGCACCCCCACCTCCTGGCCCGGGATACCCCGTTGTGCTCTGGCACTCCCCACCTCCTGGCCCGGGATACCCCATTTTGCTCTGGTCCCCCCACCTCCTGGCCCGGGATACCCCGTTGTGCTCCGGCACCCCCCACCTCCTGCCCCGGGATACCCCGTTTTGCTCTGGTCCCCCCACCTCCTGGCCCGGGATACCCCGTTTTGCTCTGGTCCCCCCACCTCCTGGCCCGGGATACCCCATTTTGCTCTGGTCCCCCCACCTCCTGCCCCGGGATACCCCATTTTGCTCCAGCACCCCCACCTCCTGGCCCGGGATACCCCGTTGTGCTCTGGCACCTCCCACCTCCTGGCCCGGGATACCCCGTTGTGCTCTGGCACCCCCCACCTCCTGCCCCGGGATACCCCGTTTTGCTCTGGTCCCCTCACCTCCTGGCCCGGGATACCCCATTGTGCTCTGGCACCCCCCACCTCCTGGCCCGGGATACCCCGTTGTGCTCTGGTCCCCCCACCTCCTGCCCCGGGATACCCCATTTTGCTCCAGCACCCCCACCTCCTGGCCCGGGATACCCCTTTGTGCTCTGGCACCCCCCACCTCCTGGCCCTGGATACCCCGTTGTGCTCCGGCACCCCCCCACCTCCTGCCCCGGGATACCCCATTTTGCTCTGGTCCCCCCACCTCCTGGCCCGGGATACCCCGTTGTGCTCCGGCCCCCCCCACCTCCTGCCCCGGGCTACCCCGTTTTGCTCTGGTCCCCCCACCTCCTGCCCCGGGATACCCCATTTTGCTCCAGCACCCCCACCTCCTGGCCCGGGATACCCCTTTGTGCTCTGGCACCCCCCACCTCCTGGCCCTGGATACCCCGTTGTGCTCTGGTCCCCACACCTCCTGGCCTGGGATACCCCATTTTGCTCTGGTCCCCCCACCTCCTGGCCCAGGATACCCCGCTGTGCTCTGGCACCCCCCACCTCCTGCCCCGGGATACCCCGTTGTGCTCTGGCACCCCCAACCTCCTGCCCTGGGATACCCCATTTTGCTCTGGTCCCCCCACCTCCTGCCCCGGGATACCCCATTTTGCTCTGGTCCCCCCACCTCCTGCCCCGGGATACCCCATTTTGCTCTGGTCCCCCCACCTCCTGCCCCGGGATACCCCATTGTGCTCTGGCACCCCCCACCTCCTGGCCCGGGATACCCCGTTGTGCTCTGGTCCCCCCACCTCCTGCCCCGGGATACCTCATTTTGCTCTGGTCCCCCCACCTCCTGCCCCGGGATACCCCGTTGTGCTCTGGCACCCCCCACCTCCTGCCCCGGGATACCCCATTTTGCTCTGGTCCCCCCCACCTCCTGGCCTGGGATACCCCGTTTTGCTCTGGTCCCCCCACCTCCTGCCCCGGGATACCCCATTTTGCTCTGGTCCCCCCACCTCCTGCCCCGGGATACCCCGTGTTGCTCTGGCACCCCCCACCTCCTGCCCCAGGATACCCCGTTTTGCTCTGGTCCCCCCACCTCCTGCCCCGGGATACCCCATTTTGCTCTGGTCCCCCCACCTCCTGCCCCGGGATACCCCGTTGTGCTCTGGCACCCCCTACCTCCTGCCCCGGGATACCCCGTTTTGCTCTGGTCCCCCCACCTCCTGGCCTGGGATACCCCATTTTGCTCTGGTCCCCCCACCTCCTGGCCCGGGATACCCCGTTGTGCTCTGGCCCCCCCCACCGCCTGCCCCTGGATACCCCGTTTTGCTCTGGTCCCCCCACCTCCTGGCCCGGGATACCCCGTTTTGCTCTGGTCCCCCCACCTCCTGCCCCGGGATACCCCGTTTTGCTCTGGTCCCCCCACCTCCTGCCCCGGGATACCCCGTTTTGCTCTGGTGCCCCCACCTCCTGCCCCGGGATACCCCATTTTGCTCTGGTCCCCTCACCTCCTGGCCGGGGATACCCCCTTTTGCTCTGGTCCCCCCACCTCCTGGCCTGGGATACCCCGTTTTGCTCTGGTCCCCCCACCGCCTGCCCCGGGATACCCCGTTTTGCTCTGGTCCCCCCACCTCCTGCCCTGGGATACCCCGTTTTGCTCTGGTCCCCCCACCTCCTGCCCCGGGATACCCCGTTTTGCTCTGGTCCCCCCACCTCCTGGCCTGGGATACCCCATTTTGCTCTGGTCCCCCCACCTCGTGGCCCGGTATACCCCGTTTGGCTCTGGCACCCCCACTTCCTGCCCCGGTATACCCCGTTTTGCTCTGGTCCCCCCACCTCCTGGCCCCAGGATACCCCGTTTTGCTCTGGCACCCCCCACCTCCTGCCCCAGGACACTTACACGTGCTGTGCTCTCTCCTGTCCCTAGATTTCTCTCCTCCGCATCCCCACAGCTTCTGCCCTTGCTCCCTCAGTTTTCCTCAAAAGTCACCTTCTCACCAAGACAGTCCTTAAAGGCACTTTAAAGTTGCAATGCTCATTCTCTTTCCCCACCTCCTGGGAACTCCTGTCCACTTCTTCATTGAAATTTTTTCCCACAGGACGTCTTACCATCTTCATGCTATGTTTGCATTTGTTTTTTTTTTTTTTTTTAAGCATGTTGTGCAGCTGGTAGGATTTTAGCTCCCTGACCAGGTATTGAACCCAGGTCTGGGCAGTGAAAGTGCTGAATCCTAACTACTGGACCACCAGGAATTCCCCCATACTGTGTGTTTTTGTTTCTTTTGTATCTCTCTCTGTATGAATTAAGCTCTTTGAGAGTGGGGGGTTCTGAACCAGTGCCTGGAGCATGGAGCAGGCTTCTGGCATTGGTTCTTAAATGAGGGCTTCGTGGTTGAGGGCTCATGCCTGGAGCTGTGGCCTGGAGCAATGTGTCCAGTGTGGCCGACCCTTGGAAGCTCTGTTCTGAGGATGTCTGGCTTTAGGGCAGGACACTCCACTCCTTGGGCAAAGTCTGGGACCCATACCTGGGAAGGGGTTGGGACCACAGTCATCCGTGACTCACCACTAAGGAGATGAGCAGACCTGCTTCTTTAATCACTAATGAAAATATCCATGTCCCAGTAGACAAACAGCTCACAATTTATTTAATGGGGAAGAAAGAAGGATGTGAGGAAAGGAGGGGGTGCCTTCACAGAGGGCTGAGTGTCAAGGCATTAAAGTTGAGTTACTCAGAGTAATTGATTCACGACGCTCCAGGTCAAGGAAATTAGATCCAATCAGGAGCTGTCTATACAATTTCCCACTAATTGTCAGCGGGTGCCACGGTAGGATAATGAGTTTTGGGGCACGAGGGACTCAGATGTGTTGAGCCAGGAGGATCGTTCTGTTTGTTTGCTTTGGCCTCACCACTTGCATCATAGTTCTCTGACCAGGGATTGAACTTGGGGCCACAGCAGTGAAAGTGCGGAGTCCTTATGATGGGACCACCGGAGAATTCCCCCAAGAAGGTCATTTTGGTCTTTGATCTGAGATGTATTTTATCTCGGGGTCTCCTTCCTGGAAGGCTCCTTCTTTAGCCAGCATTCTCTTGACCCGAAAGGTGCTGGACCAGGGAAAATGTGAAGGGGTGCAGGCCTGGGATTCGTTCACCAAGCCTGGAACCCACAGAGCTAGAAGTTGCCTCATTGAAGGGACATATTCTTGAATTCTTTACGCCATCATTAGCAAATTCATTAGCAATTAGAATCCATTAGCAAATTCATCAGTTTTGCCCCCAAAGCATCTGGTGGCTCTGTCCACTTCTCTACCTCCACTGTCTTTTTCATCTGTCACCCAGTGGCTGCCTCGATGGCCTCTCTGCCTCCTCTCCTATTGCCTTCCTTCATTACCCAACCAAGAGGATACAGTGTGATGCTCAGCACACTTCAGTGGTTCCCCTTGCCTTGAGCATTGAGGCTAAAATCCTTGGGACTTCCCTGGTGGCCCAGTGTTCAATATAAGGATTCTGTCAATGCAGGGGACATGGGATCGATCCCTCATCTGGGAATTAAGATCCCACCTGCCGTGGGGCCACTAAGCACGTGTGCTGCAGCTACTGAGCTTGAGTACTGGACCTACTGAGGCCTGAGTACCCTAGAACCTGTGCTCCTCAAAAGAGAAGCCACTATGAGAGAAAGCCCTTGCGCCCACGAAGACTCCATGTAAAAGACCCAAATGCTCACTGCGGCCTAAGTGCTCTCACACCATCTGGCCCCTGCCCACTTCTCGGTCTCAACTTTCACCACTTCCTCCAGGCCAGCTCGCGAGTAGCTTCCTAAGTATGCTATGTGTGCACGCCCTCATTTTACACTAGAACTTTGGCCTTGTTGTTTCCTTGGCACAGAATGATCTCTGTCCTTTTCCAGGTCAGCTTCTAGTTGTCCTTTAAGCCTCAGCTTGGGTTTCATTTTTTCCAGGAAGTCCAGTTTGACACCACCATCCCTTCCACCCTAAGGTTAGTGTGGCAGATTGCATCTTCCAAAGACGGTGGCAACAGTGTGTATCATCCCACATGCTCTTCTTTTTTTTATTTATTTATTTTTTCCCCCACATGCTCTTCTTACAGGGTGACCTTGACACTCCTAGGCACTCCTCGCATTGAGGGCTGGGGCTTATGTCCTGTCCCTTTGAATTTGGACATACCTTTGTGACTGCTTCCATCGAAAGAGTGTAGCAGAAACGATACTGTGTGATGTTATGTGACTCCTGTTGCCAGAGCATAAAGTCATCACACAATTTTATCTTTTCTTGGGGCCCAATCCCAGGCTTTGAGGAAGCCCAAATTAGCACTCATGGAGAGATTTCATGGAGAGGCCCCTGGAGGTGTTCTGGACAATAACCCGGAGGAGGTTCTGGAAGACAACCAGCATCAACCACCAGATGTGAGTGAGGCCGCCTCCGGATGATTCCAGTGGCCACCTAGTCACCCCCAATCCTTTAGATTTCTGAGCTGGAGGTCCAGACATCATGGAACATTCCCACTGTTATCCTGTCTGAATTCCTGATCCAAAAAGCCTATGAGCATAATAAAAGGACTATGTTATGCTACTGACTGTTAGCATGATTGGTCCATAGTAAGTACTAACTAGGACAGTTCGGAGTGTCTCCTCTTGTCCTCCACGCACTTCTCCTATCGAAGGATGAAAGCACTGTCTTCTAGCTGCTTTGTCTTTCTTCTCTGGACCATCTGCTATGAAGTTTCCTATTCAGGTTCATTTCTCCCACATCTAGTACAATGCATAGATAGCACTGGAATATTTTAAAATATACTCATTTTTAAAATCAACTAAAATAGCTTGTGTAAAGAATAAGTAACTTCTTCTCCTTAAAAAAGAATACAAAACTAAAGTCTCTTTAGTTTCCATCCCTAATTCCAACCCCACACTGATATGAACATGGTATGTCTCCATAAGGACCTTAAAATGCTTTCAGATAATCTGTATGCATCTTATCAGTTCAGTTCAGTTCAGCTGCTCAGTCATATCTGACTCTTTGCAACCCTGTGGACTGCAGCAGGCCAGGCTGCCCTGTCCATCATCACCTCTCAGAGATTCTTCAAACTCATGTCCATTAAGTTGGTGATGCCATCCAACCATCTCATCCTCTGTCGTCCCCTTCTCCTCCTTCAATCTTTCCTAGCATCAGGGTCTTTTCCAATGAGTCAGTTCTTCACATCAGGTGGCTGAAGTATTGGAGCTTCAGTTTCAACATCAGTCCTCCCGATGAATATCCAGGGCTGATTTCCTTTAGGATTGATTGTTTTAAGACCCAAAGATACATCATGCTATATTGTATATTTTGGAGCATGATTTTTTTCACCTGACTGTGTTTCTAAGCCCAATCCTTGCTGATATAAGTGGATGGAGTTAATTTCTCTTAACTTCTGTATAGTGTTTCATCATTTTGTCTGTCAAGCTATTCCTGTGTTGATGGACAGGCATTATGCCTGTCTCCTCTCCCCTGCAAAGGGTACTCCAGTGAGCTTACCACGTGGACATTATCATGCCTACATTCCTGAGGTCAGCAGTTCTCAGCTTGGCTGCAGAGAAAATCACCTGGAAGTTTTTGCAATCACACCGGTGCCCCACCCCCAAAGATTCTTAATTCATTTCTCAAGATTTTCAGATATTCTGAAATCTTATAAGATTACAGTAGACTGATCTGGACGTAAGCAGCCATGGTTTTTTTTTTCTTTAAAATATTTATTTATTTATTTGGCCACGCCAGTTCCTGGTTTTGGCATGGGGATTCTAGGTCCCTGATCAGGGATTGAAACCAGGACCCGTGCACTGGGAGCATGGTGTCCCAGCTGGGACACCAGAGAAGTCCCAGAGTAGTTTTTGAAGCTTCCAGGTGGTTTGAATGTGCATCCAGGCTTGAGACCTACTGTTCTGGGTTGTACACTGGGGGTGGAGGTGGTGGAATCTCTGTCAAATGAGATGCATAGCTGCCCCCCCACCTTTTTTTTTGCTAGGCATTTCCCAGTTGCTTTTCTTTTTTTAAAAAATGTTTTAACAAAGCATTTTATTTTTGGCTGTGCTGGGTCTTCCTTGCTGTGCCTGGGTGTTCTCTAGATGCAGTGTGCGGGCTTCTCATTGTGGTGGTTTCTCTTGGTGCAGAGCACCGGCTCTCGGGGTGTGGGCTTCAGAATTTGTGGGCTTAGCTGTCCTACAATATGTGGGATCTTAGTTTAGTTCCCAGATCAGGGATGGAACCCATGTCTCCTGCATTGGCAGGCAGATTCTTAACCATTGGACCACCAGGGAAATCCTCCCAGGTGCTTTTCAAGGTGGCTGACCTTATTTGCATCCTCACCAGCAGGGCAGTGTGTGAGCGAATGATGACTGTTTGCACGATCGAGTGAATGCAAGTCACTGCAGCCCCGTGAGCTGGAGCCCTCGTCCGTCCACTGTCAGCGGCCTCCAGATTGCCCATCCCTTGGCTGCTGCCCAGAGTCGGCCGGGCTGCGGCAGGTTTGAAACGCTTTGTGACCCTAGGTGGCAGTGTGGTACAGCTGCAAAGCGCTGGGAGAACCCGGATTCCAGTTGAGAGCCAGACTCGACCTCCCTGTGTGTCCTCCCGGTCACTTCCCCACGCTGGGCTTGGTGGCCCCACTCTTGAAGGAAAGAGAGCTGCAAATCTGGGCAGGGTTCCTCCTACCGCCCACCTCGGAGTCAGGGCGTGGCCTCCAGAGCCTGGTTCTTAGTCTTTTTTTGTGCCTGGACTCCATCTCAGAGTAGTGCTTTTATATAGAATCCATAGGATTACAAAGGCAACCATGTAAATGCATGTCTATAATCTATATTTAGCTTTATTGAGGTTTAGTCAGCAAACTATAAAATTTTACGTGTTCATTGTGATGATTTGATACATTAGATATACACATGCATTGTGAAAGGACTCCCACCTTAAGTTAATTAACACACCCATCACCTCACATATTTACCTTTTTTTTTTTGATGGCAACATTTAAGTTCTACTTCGTAGCACATTTCAATTTTATAATACCATACTATCAACTATAGTTACCATGCTACATATTAGATGCTCAGAACTTGTTCATCCTATAACTGAAAATTTATACCCTCTCCCCAGCCTCTCCCTGTTTCCCTTGCCCCCAGCCCCTGGAAGCCACTTCTAACTCTCTACGCTATGAGTTTGACGTGTTTAAGATTCCACATATAAGATATAAGTGGACCAGGCAGTATTTGTCTTTGGCTTATTTCAGACAACCAATTATATTGAATTACAGTTAACACACTATTACAAAGCCAAATTGTGTTTCTTTACTAACATACCACATAAGATTGGGTGGTGGGTCAGCTGCATTATTATGATTGCAATTTCAAGCAAAGGATGAGTGTAAATGATGTTCTAAGATATCTGCAACAAACATAATAGGAGATGGAAGTATCTTTGATTCCAATTGGTGACAAAGTCATCAGGGTTGCAGACACTATTGCAATTTGCTGCTGACACTCATCATGGAAGGAAATGCAACATTTCAGATAGGTGCTCAGAAAATAAAGAGGTAATGTTCTTTTCCGATCCAAGTTCACTGACTTTAGGTTACATGCTCATGGACCTCAGCTTAAGAGGCCTTGCTGGAGTTAGCCTCGGGCTTCAGCCTGGGCCCTATACCTTCCTGTGCCAGACATTTGTGTGAGTTGCTTATCCTACTTGCACCTCAGTTTCCTCTTCTGTAATATGGGTATAAGACTAGTGCACTCATAGGGCTGCTGGGAGAAGTGAATGTGATAAACCAAATTCAGCCCCCATGTATTTATTTAAAATTGTATTTTATTGTGGTAAGAACATTTAACATGAGATCTACCCTTTTGACAAAAAGACAACAAATCTTGACAAGGATGTGGAGCGATTGGAAACGTGTACACTATTGATGAGAATGTACAACAGAACAGCTGTGTGGAGGTTTTTCAGAAATTTCAAAATAGAAGTTCTATATGATCCTGCAATCCTGTCTTTGGGTATTTATCCGAAAGAATCAAACATCAAGATTTTGGGGCTTCCCTACATGGCTTAGTGGTAAAGAATCTGCCTGCCAATGCAGGAGATCCCACACGCTGTGGAGCACCTAAGCCCATGCCCCATGACTACTGAGACTGTGCTCTAGAGTCCAGGAGACAGAACCACCGAAGCCCGCAGGCAGCAGCTAGTGAAGCCTGCGTGCTCTCCAGGCTGTGCTCGGAAACAGGGGAAACCATTGCAATGAGAAGCCCGTGTATCGCAACTAGAGAGTAGCCCCTGCTTGTTGCAATGAAGACCTAGCCCAGACAAAAATAAATAAATAAAAGTTATTTTAAAAAGTCAAGGTTTTGAAGAGATATTTGCACTCCCATGGTCACTGTAGCAGTATCCTCAATAGCCAAGACAGAGAAACGACCTGTGCCTATCAACCGACAAGTGGATAAAGAAAATGGGGTGTATCGTACATATACAGTGGGATACTTTCAGCCTTAGAAAGAGGAGAGTCTGCATTATGTGACAACATGGATGAAACTTCTCAACATTTATCGAGAACTTTCTGTGTGCTCAGGCTGTTTTAGGTGCCGGGGATTCTATTCTGAATGAGAGAGGCAAAAATCTCTGTCCTTATGAAATTTACCATCCAGAGGCAGAGACAATGATCAGGTAGGAAAAGAAATAACATGTGGTTTCAGGTAATAATAAGGGCTGTGGTGAAAATAGAACAGGCGGTATGACAGAGAACAAACGCCCCAGCATAGGCGACGTGAGATCAGACAATCAGGGATCATAACCTGCCGAACAATGAGTTACATGAATGTATCGGAAGAGAGAACACATTTGAAGTAGTATCTGGCACAGCACCTGGCATGTGGTGCAGGCTCCATACACGTTTGCATGGTGATGCTGACGATACCAGCAGTTCCCTGGGGCACAGACCTCCCAGCTCGTGTGGCTGATGCTGGTGCCGCCCACTGTGCCCGGGGCAGGCTGAGCACCAGGAGACGCAGGCGGGTGAGGAGAAGGCAGCAGCCCTGTCAGGATTGGATCTGAGGGAAGAGAGTCTGATTAAAGGAAGATAAAGTCTTCTCTCCACTATGTCTTGCGGGCAGAGCTAAGCAATCAATAGGTCTCGCCGATCAGTGGAGGGTGCTTTGAATCTGGCAGCACAGGGCTTTTTAATTAAACCTATAACTGCAAGAAAAGGTAACTGCTTTATTTCCGCAGCTTGCGTTTTTGCCTGCCTGCCAGAAACTGAACAAATCAATGTTCTTCGGAGGGTCTGAGGATTGTGAGCTCAGGTTTCAGGAGGACTGGGCCCTGCCAGGATGAACCTCTGGATGGTCAGGGTGTCAGATACCAATTCTAGGAGCGCGGGTGTTGCCTTTGGCATTTAAACACCCACAGCAGGCATGACTATCAATTGCACTTCATGGGAAGGTGACAGTCCCTCCCAGTCCGTAAGGCTGTGTCTGCCGAATCCCTGGGTCATCCCAAAGACGTCAGCGTGACTTTAAAAAATATTTCCTCTTATTATGACATAGAACTTTGCTACTTAAAGTGTGGTCCTCAGACCCTCAGCATCAGTATCATGTGCTGGGACTAGGTCAGAAATGGAGTCTCTCAGGCCCTGCCCTAAACCTACTTGGTTAGAATCTATATTTTAACAAGATCCCCAGAAAATTCATGTGCATGTAAAAGTGTGAGAAGTGCTGAGATATAAGACCTGGAAGACAAATCAGCCCATAACAAAGGTGTAGACCTTCTTTAAATCCTAAAAGAAAGCTTTTTTAAAAAGTATGACACTTATGGAGACAATCTGAACACTTGTGGGATATTTGGGGACCTGAGTGGTGGCACAGGAGATGCATTTTGCATTTGTTTACTTACTGCATGCTTTAGTGAAAGTGTTAGTTGCTCAGTCATGTCTGACTCTTGGCAACTTCATGGACTGTAGCCTGCCAGGCTCCTCTGTCCCTGGGGATTCTCCAGGCAAGAATACTGGAGTTGGTAGCCATTCCCTCCTCCAGGGAATCCTCCGAACCCACGGATCAAACTAGGTCTACTGCATTGCAGGCAGATTCTTTACCATCTGAGCAACCAGGAAAGCCTTAGTGTATGTTTTAAATTCTCCATAATAAAAAGTAAAACTCTATGAAATATAGCATTTATATAGAAAGCACATAAAACATGAAGGTGTTGTGGGTGAATGATGAGTCTAGTGAGCATCCTTGGGTCTACTACCAGTTCGTTGTCAGCCACGCCCACTCCCACCAAAACCGCGTCCCAAACTCACACCTCCCTCCCAGTTTCTTAGTGGTCCTCACCCATGGTTGGGTTTCCCTGGTGGCTCAGATGGAAAAGAATCTGCCTGAGATGCGGGAGACCTGGGTTCAGTCCTGGATTGGGAAGATCCCCTGGAGAAGGGAATGGCTAACCACTCCAGTATTCTGGCCCAGAGAATTATGTGGACAGAGGAGGTTGGCAGGCTACAGTCCATGGGGTCACAAAGACTGGGGCATGACTGAGTGATTTCATGAAGTCTCCTGGGAAGACTTTACAAAGTAATGATGCCAAGAGTCTCCAGACTAACGTAAGCAGAGTCCCTGGGGGTAGGATCAATGAGCTTTTCTGACTTTTCAGGTAATGATGTCTTTGGGCCTTATTTATTTATTTTTTTGGCCACATTCCAGTGTGGGGGGGTGGTCTTAGTTTCCCATCCAGGGATAGAACCCATGCCCCCTGTAGTGGAAGCATGGAGTCCTCTCTACTGGTCTGCCAGGGAAGTCCCATAATGTCTTTGCGCTTTAGTTTTTCAGTGAACTTACCGCTTCATTGCCTCAAACAGACCATTTAATGATCATTTCTCATCAAGGACTGAGGTACTGCCTTATTTTGTCAATGTAGGTTACATTTAACAGTGGATATTGCAGGCCAGTTTTGAAAGTAATGATAGTAGTTACCACTTACTGAGTGCTTTCCACAAACCTGGTAGTGTGCTGGATACTTTATGTTCACTTAGTACATTTAGTCCCCACAACTGTGGGCTTGGCATCACTAGCCCTATTTTATTGATGAAGAATTAGACTAATGACTGCGTGCCTTGCCCCTGCTCACCCAGCTTAGAAAGTGCAGAGAGTCTTGTCTGATTCCACTGTTCTCATCTCATGCTGCTCCTAAAGGATCCTGAGGGGAGCGTTCAGGGCTGTCTGCTAACCCACGGAGAACCCGAAGTGAACCCTGAGTGGCCTTTGACCCCTTGAGTTTTGTGCTTTTGGTAAAAATCACTTTAAGCTGAGTTTTACGCGGGTGTCAAATGGGGACATGGCTGCTTTGTATTCTCCAGCCGACAAGCGCTTACTCATCTCTCAAAGGTGCGTCAGTTGTCACAGGGTGGGAGGCAGGAAACGCCTCTGCATTTCAAGTGACCTCCCAGCTAAAGTCAAGTTAGTCACGCCCTCTCCAGCCCCATGGAGCCCTTGCCAGGCCTGGAGGAGCAGCTGACAGGAGCCCTGTCCTCCTGGTGCCAGGGAACTGCCCTTGTGAGGTTATTTCTGTGTCTGCGGAACCCAGCCTGCAGGCTTGGTGCATGTCTGTGATTCAAATAACAGGGCAACATGCTCAACCACCGAAGCACATGATCTCACGATATAAGTCCCAGTTCGGGAGGAGGTGGAATTCCCTGTGGTCCAGTGGTTGCGAATCTACCTTGGAATGCAGAGGACACAGGTTCGATCCTTGGTTGGGGAAATAAGATCCCACGGCCCTGGAGCAACTAGAGAGTCCATGCTCTGCAATGAAAGACCCCGTGAGCCACAACAAAGACCTGACGCAGACAAAAAGAGAGAAAGAAAATTACCCAGCGGGCAGAGCTGTATCATAGACAGTCCTGAATGGGGTGGGAACTGGGTCTCTCACGTCAGAGTGCTGGGTTCAAGTCCCAGCTCTGCCACTTAGGAGCTGAACCACCTGGGGCAATCTCATCACTTCT
This sequence comes from Odocoileus virginianus, assembly GCF_023699985.2. Lineage (NCBI taxonomy): Eukaryota > Metazoa > Chordata > Mammalia > Artiodactyla > Cervidae > Odocoileus > Odocoileus virginianus. The sequence goes on along the minus strand of NC_069706.1, from coordinate 15,745,074 downwards.
CTAGGCCCCCTTTTCCTCATCTGAACACTAGTAGTTACCTCATGGGTTATCATAAGCATTGAACGGTTAGTATTTGAAGTGTATACTTCATAGGTATAGTATGAGGATGGAATGGGTTAATGCTTGAAAAGCCTTCAGACCGTGGCTGGCAGTGCTGTGTGGAGCTGGAGACAAAAGGAAATTTTGGTAATACTGGCCTTGTCTTATTTTTTTTTTCTTTAGATTTTAAATTTAATTTTTATTTTATATTGGAATTTATTTTATTTGGGCTTCCCCAGTGGCTCAGTGGGGAATCTGCGTGCAATGCAAGAGCTGCAGGAGACAGAGATTTGATCCCTGGGTCGGGAAGATCCCTGGAGGAGGGCATGGCAACCCACTCCAGTATTCTTGCCTGGAGAATCCCACGGACAGAGGAGCCTGGTGGGTCCATAGGGTCGCAGAGACTTGGACACAACTGAAGCGACTTAGCACGCACATACTTGATTTACAGTGTTGTGTAAGTTTCAGGTGTACAACAAAGTAATTCAGTTATGCATAAACATATATCCATTCTTTTTCAGATTCTTTTCCATATAGGTTATTACAGAATATTGAGTAGAGTTCCTTGTGCCATAAGCAGGTCCTCATTGATTATCTCTGACCTTGTTTTTTTTTTTTTAAACTTTGATTTTTTTAATTCTTCATGGATATTTTTGCATTCCTTTTGATTTCTGAGAATACTGCACCAAAATATTGTTTATCTTGATGACTGGGTTTCTTGGGGTCCCCTTAAATTTTGTACCAAAGGAGAGTATCTCCCTTGCCTTACCCTCATCCCAGCTCTGGCTGTCAGGAAATAACATGCATGCTTTCATTGGTCTGGAGGGGACTTAGTGTCATTATATGAAAACACTTATTTTTATACATGCAACACTTGTGCAGCACATACTGTGCTGGGATTGGGGCTGGAGCTGTGAATGAGGTGGAGCAAGCCACAGGTCTTGCTGTCAACTCCTTGACAGCCCAGTGATAGTAATGACCACAACATGCTGGGACTACATGCTGGGACTACATGCCAGGTATGGGGCCAATGATTCGACCTCTCAGGAGGGGATCAGTATATGCATTTTACAGATGAAGAAACTGGACTCAGAGCAATTGAACAACTTGTCCAAGCCCATAAGAGGTTAAGGAGGGTGGGGGGGGGGGGAAACCAGCCTTTCAGACCCCCAACACCCAAGCTCTTTCCACCACGATCTGTGGATGAGACAGGAGCTCTGTCCCCACCTCCTGCAAGAAATCTGGGAGGCTGAAGAAATCAGCTGGATTTTTTCTGGGAGTTCCATGGCTGGGGTTTCTCTAATTATTCATGTCTCAGGAAACTTGAGTCTAGACAGGGAGGGGCTGGGGGAAGGTCCCCACCCTCCCAGCTTTTAGAGTGGGTTTGAGTCACGGTCTGCCATCCCTTGTTCCCTATGAGGAGAAAAACACCCTGTTGAAAAATCGCAGAGATAAGGGATGGTCTAAACAGGTGCAGGAGGCAGCTCTAGGGCAAAGGCGGGGGTGGGGGGAGAGGGAAAGAGAGGGGAAGGGAGGGAAGAAAGAGAAGAAGGAAAAGGGGAAGGAAGGCCAGCCGACAGCCTCTCAGGCAGGCGACTTTGATGGTAACTGAAATGCTCTGCTGTATCTCCCAGGGTTTCTGCTGGCAGCGGCCCCTCCAGAAGGCAGGAGGCCGGCTTCATTCAGCACCCTGGGAGAGCACAGGGTGCGTAGAGGTGACAACTCCCATTGTGAATGTTTCCCAGGGAGTTTGAGATGGGCCATCTGCAGCTCAGGGCAGGCACACAGTACGTGTTCCCTAAATGTCAATTCAGTCTCCTTTCTAACCAGGGATTCCTCCATTGGAAAGACAAGAAATTGCCCCAGAGTAACAAGAGCTACAATTTATAAAACATTTACTATGGACCTGTTGACTTCATTTAACCCACCAAAATAGCTACTATTATCATCACCTGTTCTGTACGTGATGCAGGATGTTCAGAGAGCTTCAGTAGTGTGGGCAAGGTCGCATCACCTGCGAGGGTTTGTACTTTGGGACCACCCTGCCCAAAACCAGAGCCACTGGCTGTGTGTGGCTACTGAGCCCTGCAAATGTGCTCAGTGCCCGGAAGGGGGTAAATTCTAAATTTTATTTAACTTTAACTAACTGACATTTAATTTAAAAACCAAAGTGGTGTAAACTATCTGTGAAAATAGTTCGATTGTTTCAGTGGGATTCCGTTTCACTTTAACTGTTAAAAATTTAATGTCCACACTGAAATTGCTATAAAATACATGCTGGGGTTTAAACACTTAGAATATAGAGAAAAGAATGTAAAATGTCTCATTAATATTTAAAAAGCTGTTTACATATCAAAATTACAATGTCTTGGATATATTAAGCCAAATGAAATGTATCATTAAAATTTCACCTTTTCAAAAAATTGAAGTGTAGTTGATTTACAATGTTGTGTTAGTTTCAGGTATATAGCAAAGTGATCCAGTTATACAATATATCTCTATTCTTTCAGATTCCTTTCCCTTATAGGTTATTATGAAAGAATGAATATGTATGTTATACAGTAGGTCCTTGTCGCTGATCTGTTTTATATATAGCCCCTTGGACTGCAAGGAGATCAAACCAGTTAGTCCTAAAGGAAATCGACCCTGAATATTCATTGGAAGGACTGAAGCTGAAGCTTCAATACTTTGGCCACTTGATGCAAAGAGCCGATTCATTGGTAAAGACCCTGATACTGGGAAAGATTGAAGGCGAGAGAAGACAAAAGGATGAGATGGTTAGATAGTATCACTGACTCAGTGGACACGTATTTGAGCAAACTCCAGGAGATAGTGAAGGCCTGGTTTGCTGCAGTCCGCGGGGTCTCAAGCAGTCACACACGACTTAGTTACTGATCAATGACAACAACAACAATGTGTGTGTCTGTTAATCCCAAACTCCTTGTTTATCCCTCCTCTCCCCCTCACTTCACCTTTTAACAAAACTTTTCCTTTTTTTTAATTAAAAAAAATTCTGACTGTGTCTGAGGTTTGCAGGATCTTAGTTCTTGCACCGTTGGCAGTGAAAGTACAGAGTCCTAACCACAGGAGTGCCAGGGAATTCCCTTAACAAAACTTTTAAAACGTGGCTACTAGAAAATTTAAAATGACATAACAGGTTTGAAATGCAGTTTTAATGGGCAGCCCCGAGCTAGACTATGAACCCAATCTGCGACTGGAGCGCACACGTTTGTTCTCTGTTTGAGTGCATAGATGTGCTGTGCACCCCTTTAGTGGATGGAGGATGGAGTGACCCCAGGAGCTCTCTAGAATATTAGACTTATCTTCTTCCAGTGCCTGGTAGCTTCTTCAAGATCTTATTCTACCCACAGTGGCTCTTCAGATGTAATGACCTTCCAGCAACCTCAGCTGAACACAAGTTTCTATTTGACCTGCGAACCCAAGTTCCCTTCCTTCCCACTCCTGCTTCCATTCATTCAGCAAAAGTTGACTGATATGTGCCAGGCACTGTTGTAGGTGCTGGGGGTGCAACAGTGAGTAAAGCAGACACCTGTCCCCATGGAGGTTATATTCTTTTAGGGGAGGCAAAAATAAAAAAGAGGAAACTGTAAAATTACAGGAACTTGGACAGGGGTGAGTGTCAAGAAGAAACAGAGAAAGCAGGAGGTAGATGGATGGCATTGGGCTGTGTGTTTGTTTCTTATGGCTGTTTTAACAGGTACTATAACTGTAGTGGCTTAAAACAATCCATGTTTATTATCTCATAGTTTCGGATGTCAGGAGTTTGAGTGGGTTTGTAGATCTGTGAGGCTTGAGCGGAGAATTCATTTCCTTGCCTTGTCCAACTTCTAAAGGCTGCCTGAGTTCCTTGGTTCCTAACCCTGCATTGCTTCAACATCTGCTATGTTGTCACATCTCCTTCTCTGACTCTGATCCTTCTACCTCCTTCTTATAAGGACGCTTGTGATTCAGTTGGGCCCACCTCCTCATCTCAAAATCCATAACTTAAAATTCTCTGGAGGGGAGGGTGGGAGGGAGTTTCAAGAGGGAGGGGATATATGTATACTTACGGCTGATTCATGTTGTTGTATGTCAGAAACCAACAAAACGTTGTAAAACCATTATCCTCCAACTAAAAATTAAAAAAAACAAACCTGCAACATTGGCAGCTTCCCTTTTGGCAGACAAGGTCCCAGGGACTGCAATGTGGACATCTTTGCAGGGGGATGTCTACCACAGGGACTGGACTTTTAGATAAGGTGGCCCGGAAAGGACTCACTGAGATGACACTTGAGTAAAGACTCGAAGGAAGGGAGAGAGGGAATCTCCCGGGGAAGATACCTGGGGAAAGAGGCTTCCTGGCTGGGGAAAGAGCTTGTGTAAAGGTCCTGAGGTGTGTGGCTGGGATGCTTGAAGATCAGCATAGAAGCCAGAGTGTATGGAGCAGAGAGATCCAGGGCAGAAGAGTAGGGACTAATGTTAGGGAGGTAATATAGGGGTGGGTGTGGAGACAGATCATGGAGGGCCTTACAGATGATTTAAAAAGGTATTTTATACTCTGAATGAGGTGGAAAGCTTTTAGAGGCTTTCTCGAAGTGTGTAATAATTAACTATAAAAAAATACAAAAGCAAATGGAAAGAGAAATGAAAAGTGGGGTGTGAACATGTAAAATAGAAATAAGGAAGTAATACAATTGAAGGCTAAGGTCAGAGGCCAGAAAGTGCCAAAGAATCAAGACTTTAATGTATGAGGGGAAAGGGCTGATATATTTTTCAGAGAACTCAAGCGTATCAATAATCCCTGTCCTGAAACTGGGTAGAAAAACAAGCAAAGAGGTATGAACAGACAACTCAAAAAAGATGAAATGCAATTAGCTAAGTAAAGTGGAAGTGAAAGTCGCTCAGTTGTATTCAACTCGTTGTGACCCCATGGGCTCTACAGTCCATGGAATTCTCCAGGCCAGAATACTGAAGAGGGTAAGGGGATCTTTCCAACCCAGGGATTGAACCGGGGTCTTCTGCTTTGCAGGTGGATTCTTTACCAGTTGAGCCACAAGAAGTCCAAAAATATTGGAGTGGGTAGTCTGTCCCTTCCCCAGGGAATCTTCCCAACCCAGGAATCAACCCAGGTTCTCCTGCATTGCAGGCGGATTCTTTACCAACTAAGCTATCAGGGAAGCAATTAGCTAAGCATATGGGGAAATGATCAGCCTACCTAGTAATCCAAGGAATGCAAATTAAAACAACAGCTACATTTGCACCTACGAAGGATTTTAACAATGATAATGCTGTCTTTGTCCAGCATGGAGTGAGGTATATAGGGAACCCCTGATGCAGTAGGCATGGGGGGAGGGGTTCTGACCCTTTTGGAAAACAGTTTGATGCTGGGTATCAAAAACTTAAACATGGCATTCGCCTCAGTTCAATAAATCCACTCCTGGTAACCTAGCTCAAGGACAGTATTCTAAATCTGGATAATGCTTTGTTTATTTGCAGCCAAATGGGAGAGACAACTAAACTGTAAGCAATAGATTAAATAAACCATGAGGGTTGTTCCTTTGATATTTTTGCCAAACAATCTGAGTTAAATGCCAGTTGTGTGCCAGGTACTGTCCTAGGTGCCAGGAATACAGCTGTGAACAAAACTCTATGTCCTCATGGGACTGACTCAGAAAGGAGAAAGAAAACAAAGAGAAGATAGGAATATGTGATATGATAAGAACAAAGCAGGGTTCTGTGTGAGGAGTGATGGGGACTGGAGGTTGAACAACTGTTCCATTTTGCTGAGAACTGAAGGCGGCTCCCAGTACAGGGGATTTTCAGTTTTAAAACTGGGACAGCCTTGGGCAAACTGGGATGAGCTGGTCACCCTAAGAAGGACAGCCTTTTGATGAGGCTGCCCTGTTGGTGAGGTGGTCAGGGCCTCTCTAAGGAGACAGCTTTTAAGTAAGGGTAGAATGAAGCAAGGGTGTGTATTATGGACATGATGGCAGAGTAGCTTCCCAGGCAGAGAGAATAGAATGTGCAAAGGCCCTGGGGCAGGAGTGTTCCTGGGCACCTTTGAGGACTTAGCAAAGGTCAAGCTGTCAGAAGCATAGGTTTCAGAGGGGGAGGTAGGGGCTGGCTTTTGACCCCTGCCAGAAAGGAAAATGGATTTTATTCTAAGCCCAGTGGAAGTCTTTGGAGGTTTAAACAACGAAAGTGATATTGAAACCGTGTAACTCATATTGAAACTTGAGCCCATGTTCCAGGACTCGAACCTGGCCAAAATCCATGGTTTTCCAACTGAGATCACATACCTGGTTTCAGGACTTAATGAAGCTCAGGCTCTTTATGTCTCATTACAGAAGGAATTCAGTGGGAGACAAAGTGATAGGTAAGAAGTACATTTATTTAGAGAGAAACACAGAGAGAGTGTGGGCCCTGTTAGAAGGTGAGACTGGTTGGAAATATGGTATGGTTAGCTTTTGTGGGCTGGGTAATTTCATAGGCTTCTTGGGCTTCCCTGGTAAGCAGGTAAAGAATCTGCTTGCAATGCAGGAGACCCCGGTTTGATTCCAGGGTTGGGAAGATCTGCTGAAGAATGGATGGGATACCCACTCCAGTATTCTAGCCTAGGGAATCCCATGGACTATATAGTCCATGCGGTCACAAAGAGTTGGACTCAACTGAGGGACTTTCACTTTTATAGTCTAATGAGTGGGAGGATTATTTCAACTATTTTAGAAAAGGGGAGGAGATTTCTATGAATTGGGCCACTGCCCATTTTTTGGTCTTTGATGATTAGCTTCAGAACAGTGTGTCAGTCAGTCAGTTCAGTCACTCAGTCGAGTCCAACTCTTTGTGACCCCATGGACACGCCAGGCTTCCCTGTCCATCACCAACTCCCAGAGCCTACTCAAGCTCATGTCCAGTGTGTTAGTGATGTCATCCACCCATTTCATCCTCTGTCATCCCCTTCTCCTGCCCTCAATCTTTCCCAGCATCAGGGTCTTTTCCAATGAGTCAATTCTTCACATTAGGTGACCAAAGTATTGGAGCTTCAGCTTCAGCATCTCCAGTGAATACTCAGGACTGATTTCCTTTAGGATGGACTGGTTGGATCTCTTTGCAGTCCAAGGGACTCTCAAGAGTCTTCTCCAACACCACAGTTCAAAAGCATCAATTCTTCAGTGCTCAGCTTTCTTAATAGTCCATCTCTCACATCCATATATGACTATTGGAAACACCATAGCTTGGACTAGATGGACCTTTGTCAACAAAGTAATGTCTCTGCTTTTTAATATGCTGTCTAGGTTGGTCATAATTTTTCTTCCAAGGAGCAAGCATCTTTTAATTTCATGGCTGCAGTCACCATCTGCAGTGATTTTGGAGCCCAAGAAAATAAAGTCTATCACCGTTTCCATTGTTTCCCCATTTATTTGCCATGAGGTGATGGGACCAGATGCCATGATCTTCACTTTCTAAATGTTAAGTTTTAAGCCAACTTTCTCACTCTCCTTTTTCACTTTCATCAAGAGGCTCTTTATTTCTTCACCTTCTGCCATGAGAGTGGTATCATCTGCATATCTGAGGTTATTGATATTTCTCCCTGCAATCTTGATTTCAGCCTGTGCTTCATCCAGCCTGGCATTTTGCATGATGTACTCTGCATAGAAGTTAAATAAGCAGGGTGACAATATACAGTCCTGACATACTCCTTTCCCAATTTGGAACCAGTCCATTGTTCCATTTCTGGTTCTAACTGTTGCTTCTTGAGCTGCAAACAGATTTCTCAGGAGGCAAGTAAGGTGGTCTGGTATTCCCATTTCTTGAAGAATTTTCCACAGTTTATTGTGATCCACACAGTCAAAGGCTTTGGCATAGTCAATAAAGCAGAAGTAGATGTTTTTCTGGAACTCTCTTGCTTCTTCGATGATCTAATGGATGTTGGTAATTTGACCTCTGGTTCTTCTGGCTTTTCTAAATCCAGTTCATGAAAGTTCACAGTTCTTGTACTGTTAGAGCCTGGCTTGGAGAATTTTGAGATTATTTTGACAGCATGTGAGATGAGTGCAATTGTGTGGTAGTCTGAGCATCTTTTGGCATCGCCTTTCTTTGGGATTAGAATGAAAACTGAGCTTTTCCAGTCCTGTGGTTACTGCTGAGTTTTCCAGATTTGCTGGTATATTGAGTGTAACACTTGTACAGCATCATCTTTTTTTTTTTCATTTTTATTTTTATTTTTTTCCATTTATTTTTATTAGTTGGAGGCTAATTACTTTACATCATTGCAGTGGTTTTTGTCATACATTGAAATAGTTCAACTGGAATTCCATCACCTTCACTAGCTTTGTTCATAGTGATGCTTCTTAAGGCCCACTTGACTTCACATTCCAGGATGTCTGGCTCTAGGTGAGTGAACACATCATCATCGTTATTTGGGTCATGGAGATCTTTATTGTATAGCTCTTCTGTGTATTCTTGCCACCTCTTTTTAATCTCTTCTGCTTCTATTAGGTCCATACCAGTTCTGTCCTTTATTGTGCCCATCTTTGCATGAAATTTGCTTTTTCGATGATCCAGCGGATATTGGCAATTTGATCTCTCATTCCTCTGCCTTTCTAAAGCCAGCTTGAACATCTGAAAGTTCGTGGTTCATGTCGATCAAATTGCCAATATCTGCTGGATCATCGAAAAAGCAAGAGAGTTCCAGAAAAACATCTATTTCTGCTTTATTGACTATGCCAAAGCCTTTGACTGTGTGGATCACAATAAACTGTGGAAAATTCTGAAAGAGATGGGAACACCAGACCACCTGACCTGCCTCTTGAGAAACCTGTATGCAGGTCAGGAAGCAACATTTAGAACTGGGCATGGAACAACAGACTGGTTCCAAATAGGAAAAGGAGTACGTCAAGGCTGTATATTATCACCCTGATCATTTAACTTATATGCAGAGTACATCATGAGAAACGCTGGGCTGGAAGAAGCACAAGCTGGAATCAAGATTGCCAGGAGAAATATCAATCACCTCATATATGCAGATGACACCACCCTTATGGCAGAGAGTGAAGAGGAACTAAAAAGCCTCTTGATGAAAGTGAAAGAGGAGAGTGAAAAAGTTGGCTTAAAACTTAATATTCAGAAAACTAAGATTATGGCATCTGGTCCCATCACCTCATGGGAAATAGATGGGGAGACAGTGGAAACAGTGTCAGACTTCATTTTTTTGGGCTCCAAAATCACTGCAGATGGTGACTGCAGTCATGAAATTAAAAGATGCTTACTCCTTGGAAGGAAAGTTATGACCAACCTAGACAGCATATTAAAAAGCAGAGACATTACTTTGCTGACAAAGGTCCATCTAGTCCAAGCTATGGTGTTTCCAATAGTCATATATGGATGTGAGAGATGGACTATTAAGAAAGCTGAGCACTGAAGAATTGATGCTTTTGAACTGTGGTGTTGGAGAAGACTCCTGAGAGTCCCTTGGACTGCAAAGAGATCCAACCAGTCCATCCTAAAGGAGATCAGTCCTGGGTGTTCATTGGAGGGACTGATGCTGAAGTTGAAACTCCAGAGTTGACTCACTGGAAAAGACCCTGATGCTGGGAGGGGTTGGGGGCAGGAGGAGAAGGGGATGACAGAGGATGAGATGGCTGGATGGCATCACAGACTCGATGGGCATGAGTTTGAGTGAACTTCGGGAGCTGGTGATGGACAGGGAGGCCTGGCGTGCTGGGATTCATGGGGTCGCAAAGAGTCAGACACTACTGAGCGGCTGAACTGAACCGACTGACTTGCATGAAATGTTCCCTTGATATCTCTAATCTTCTTGAAGCGATCTCTAATCTTTCCCATTCTATTGTTTTCCTCTATTTGTTTCCATTGATCACTGAGGAAGGCTTTCTTATCTTCTTGCCGTTCTTTGGAACTCTGCATTCATATGGGTATATCTTTCCTTTTCTCCCTTGCCTTTCACTTCTCTTCTTTTCTCAGCTATTTGTAAGGCCTCCTCAGACAACCATTTTGCCTTTTTGCATTTCTTTTTCTTGGGGATGGTCTTGATCACTTCCTCCTGTACAATGTCACAAACCTCCATCCATAGTTCTTCAGACACTCTATCAGACCTAATCCTTTGAATCTATTGTCACTTCTACTGTATAATTGTAAGGGATTTGATTTAGGTCATACCTGAATGGTTTAGTGGTTTTCCCTACTTCCTTCAATTTAAGCCTGAATTTTTCAATAAGGAGTTCATGATCTGAGCCACAGTCAGTTCCTGATCTTGTTTTTGCTGAGTATAGAGCATCTCCATCTTTGGCTGCAAAGAATATAATCAGTCTGATTTCAGTATTGACCATCTGGTGATGTCCATGTGTAGATTCTTCTCTTGTGTTGTTGGAAGAGGGTGTTTGCTATGACCAATGCGTTCTCTTGGCAAAACTCTGTTAGCCTTTGTCCGGCTTCACTCCATAGTCCAAGGCCAAATTTGCCTGTTACTCCAGGTGTCTCTTGACTTCCTACTTTTGTATTCTAGTCCCCTATGATGAAAAGGGCATCTTTTTTGGGTGTTAGTTCTAGAAGGTCTTATAGGTTTTCATAGAACCATTCAGCTTCAGCTTCTTCAGCATTACTGGTCGGGGCATAGACTTGGATTCCTGTGATATTGAATGGTTTGCCTTGGAAACGAACAGAGTTTATTCTGTCGTTTTTGAGATTGCATCCAAGTACTGCATTTCAGACTCATTTGTTGACTATGATGGCTACTCCATTTCTTTTAAGGGATTCTTGCCAACAGTAGTAGACATAATGGTCATCTGAATTAAATTCACCTATTCCAGTCCATTTTAGTTCACTGATTTCCAAAATGTCAGTGTTCACTCTTGCCATCTCCTGTCTGACCACTTCCAATTTACCTTGATTCATGAACCTAACATTCTAGGTTCCTATAAAAGATTGTTCTTTACAGCATTGGACTTTACTCCCATCACCAGTTAACATCCACAACTGGGCATTGTTTTTGCTTTGGTTCTGTCCATTCATTCTTTCTGCAGTTACTTCTCCATTGTTCTCCAGTAGCATATTTGGCACCTACGGACCTGGGGAGTTCATCTTTCAGTGTCATACTTTTTGCCTTTTCATTTTGTTCTCAAGGCAAGAATACTGAAGTGGTTTGCCATTCCCTTCTCCAGTGGACCATGTTTTGCCAGAACTCTCTACCATGACCCATCCATCTTGGGTGGCCCTACACGGCATGGCTCATAGTTTCATTGAGTTAGACATGGCTGTGGTCCATGTGATCAAGTTTGATTAGTTTTCTGTGATTGTGGTTTTCATTCTGTCTGCCCTCTGACAGATAAGGATAAGAGGCTTATGAAAGCTTTCTGGTGGGAGAGACTGACTGTGAGAACAGTCCGTGTGTGTGTCATTTAGCTGGCTGATGTCTTATGATGGGCATATGCTGAGGCTCAAGGAGTAGTGGAAGTCAACTTACCTGTCACCTTGGACCCATTTGGTTCTGATCAGTTTATGTCATGTCCTCGGGCTATATCATTCTTTTAAAGTTTGTGCCCAGCACCCTTCCCTCCTGTTTCAATATGATTTATGAATTTAGAAAGAACACTTTGGCTGCTGCGAGAAGGGAATATTGGTAGTTGTGGCTGGGAGGCAGAATGGAATCTGGTGGACCTGATAGAAGGCTGTTGTAATCTAGGGCAACAATCTTGTCAAACTCAAGCCTACATCAGAATCACCTGACTTCCAGTAGACCTTGAGCCTCATTACATGCTCATTGTAATGACATTGCATTACTACATTAGCTAAGTGACACGCCCACCAGCATTATGACAGTTGCCATGACAAAAACCAGAAAAGCCCATACAAGGACTAAAAAGGAGTGTTCAAGGTCCAAACCACATTCCTGTTCTTAGACAATTCATGAATACTTCTCCCTCTTTTCAATCCTCTCTCTTTTACCTCTACCTTCTTATATATACTGTGCCCACCTGAACTGGGTTGAGATGTTGATTTGCAAACTGAATTCCCACTTCTCCATCCTTTGGCCAATGGATAAAACTTGTGCTGTTCCAGTCTCAGCATCCATTTCATTTGGCTGTGCAAATCTCAGCAGGAAAAATAAGAACTCCCTGGTACCAGCCAAGGTTAGGACCCCAGCAAGGGTCCAGTTGACCAATTCAGTGGCACTTTGAGTAGCAAAGAGCTAGGGGAGAGATGAAGGTGACTTGCACAAAGGTGTATCAACGCTGAAGTTAAGGAGTCTTGTCTGGGATATGTTTTGAAGTAAAGCTACCAATCCCATTTTGTTTCCCCTTTAACCTGATTACACCAGGGAGAATATCTCAATTTGGTACCAGTCTGGCCCTAACACTTTTCTGTCTCCCCTCCCTTTTAATAAAGAGAGAGCAGGCCTCACCTCATAGAGCTGTCAGCAGGGAATTCTAGTTAAAATTTGATTTTTTGGGACATCTTCATTGTATTTATTTTTTTATGATTGCCTGCAACTTCTGACAAGTGTTATTGGTTTTTCATTTACAGGAGTGTTACAAAGCTTTTATTTTCAATAAATGTATTTATTTTTTTAGAAGTGACAGTTGCTATAAGTCTATGAAGTAAATAGTGGCTTCCCTGGTGGCTCAGTGGTAAAGAAACTTCCGGCCAAGCAGGACATCTGGATTGGATCCCTGGGTCAGGAAGATCCCCTGGAGAAGGAAATGGCAACCCACTCCAGTACTCTTGCCTGGGAAATCCCATGGACAGAAGACCTGGTGGGCTACAGTCTATGGGGTTGCAAAGAGTTGGATACGACCAAGTGATTGAGCACACACACACACAAAATAAATAATAGTATATATATACATATGTACACACACACACACCTATGCATGTGTACACACACACACATCTATGTATGTACACACACACCTATGTATGTGTACACACACACACACACACACACACACAACGAGAGATGATGGGTCACAGTGACTGCACTTTGGGAAGTACTGTCCTAAGTCTCCATTCCCTTTGGTTATGCAAAGCCAGCACCTGAAATCCCTGGGCCCTTCTTAAACCTGGGAAGTCCTTTCCATCTCTGGTGGCCGAGTTTACTTCCTCCTCTCTCTTTACCTGCTGTTCATGCCTTTATTTATTCAACCTCCACTTATTGAGCACCTACTCCGTTCTGGGCCAAAGCCTCAGCCTCCATGCACAGCATCCCACTGGGAAACACTTTACAAGTGATAATGTATTCTGGAAAGAAGCGCCCCAAGAATTTACTTGGTAAACGCAGACGTAGATCTACAGTAGTGTCGCTGTCTTGTGCTTGTGTATGAATGTGCTTCTTTGAGGGAGAGAGAAAGAAAGGGATGGGATTGGAATGCTGGAAATGACACACCCTTGTCTCCAAAGAGGATATTGCTTTTGTGAATGTGATCTGTCGTGTGTGTCCAATTGGGGAAAACAAAGGTCAGGAGCTGGTGTAAGGTGTGGGGCATCATTGGGGATTTAATTTAATTAAATAATTAAATTCAAAAATTTATTCTGGGTGGGTGGTTAGGAGATCTCTTTGGTCAAGTTGTGTGAGCCTTTGAGGCATAAATATCTGTATTGGTTCAGAAAGCCAGATGGTATTTTCTCTTGTAACATATAAGAATTCCTATGATAAAGTGACACCAGATTACATGAAGCAGGTGAATGGGTTTTCACCAAATACAGAGCGTGTGTCTGAGGAAGGTCTGACCGAGGACACAGATGCCGAGACAGAGAGGCAGGGACTCGGAGGACTCTGGGGGCCCTCGGGGAGAGAGCCCGTTGCTCTTCCCATCTGCTGACACTTGAGCAGCGAGGGCAGGACATGTGGGTGCTGATATAGAGAGATCTATTCTGGCCAGGGAAGTCAAGGAAGGATGCTCACTACGACCCACACCAAAAGTCCTAAGAACACTTCCAAGAAATAGATGCAGCTTCAAGCTATACTTCTTATGGGGCGACTCTACACAGCCTGTGCTGGGGTAGTTGCTGCTGGGATTTGTTTAGTGACGATGAGTAAGGTGAATTTCACCTCAATTCACAAGGAAATGAAACATGCAAATACTTTAACTCAGTTAGAAGTCCTTATAATAATTGTATCTAAGGATCAAATGTGATGATGGTAGACATGAAAATGCTTCATGGGTCACAGAACCCTGGATTACTCATCCTGTTTGCTGATGCGTCTCTGTGGGGTAGGCTAGGTGCCCACCCTAGACTCTCAGTTCAGAGCTCACTGTCCTATTGTGTGGACTGTTTCCCTGCAGCCCTGGGGAGGGGCTGGTTCTCTCACGGGGCTTTGGGAAAAGAGTATCATAGATAGATCTCCTCTCTCCAGTCACATGTGTTTCCTTTCTTGAGCTTAACGTACTTTCCTGGTCACCATGGCAACTGTTAGGCATCCAAGTATGGGCATCATGCCTGGCTTTGGGGTCTGAAACTCTCCCTCCTGCCCCTGGCTCTCTGTTGGGTCCAGAGGGTGATATCTGGTTACTCTGAACTTAGAAGTTTGAGAAAATAAGCGCCAAAGAAAAAAGGTCTGAGTAGTGGTTCAGAGATCTGATTTGTGGAGTTGAGTGGACTGCCGTTGAATGAGCACAGGTTCAAATCCTGGCTCTGTCACTTGCTAGTTGTGAGAAGCAAACTTCGCTCTGACAGGCAACATACAAGGACTTTATTAGGGGAAGTGCTTGCGTGAGTGAAGTCAGCCTGTGGTGCAAGTCTGACTGTGAGTGGGGGAGAGGAGAGAGAGGTTTGCCTGGAAGTGTCCATGCTGCGCAGTCTGAGGAATGTTGGGGCATCCAAGTGGGCTGTCAGAGGAGCTCCTGCTTTCTAGGAATGAGCCTGCCTTGGTTTCCCTGTTCAACCCGACACTGATAGTGTGTGATGGATTTCAAATTCGCAGGAGCATTCTCAGGTCACCACACCACTTAACCTCTCACAGGACAGTTGCTATGACTGGATGAGATAAGACAGGTAAAGCACTGCACACGAGATCTGGAATAGAGTAAGCCCTCAACATACTTTACTATTATCATTACTCAAACGACTCTTTCAAAGTCAACAAAAAGATATTTCTTTTCCTTTTGTTACCAAGCATCCCTTGGGGTTCCCTGGTGGCTTTGTGGTAAAAATCCACCTGCCAATGCTGGAGACGCAGGTTTGATCCCTGGGTCAGGAATCATCCCCTGGAGAAGGAAATGGCAGTCCACCCCAGTATTCTTGCTTTGGAAATCCCACGAACAGAAAAGTCTGGTGGGCTACAGTCCATGCAGTTGCAAGAGTCAGACTCGACTTAGTAATGAAACAACAACAATGATAACATTGCTTACATCAAGGGCTGCTGGCTCAGATTCCTTCTAAATGAGTGGGCCAGGTAGGTGTAAGACCTTATGGAGCAGTGGGGACTATGGTAAACTGGAGAGTCCATGCCTCATTTAGAACGTGTTGAGCAAGAGCCTGATCCAGCCCAAGCAAACACGCGTGTGGGCTGACTTTGGTCTGTGGCCTTCCAGTTGGAAACCTCTCCCTGCTACTCACATTATTTGGAGTAATTCCTGATATTGTGGTTTTGCACAAGCTGGGAAGTCAGTTTAATTAAAATAAAAGAAAACAAAAATAGTTGGATTGATTTTCTTCCCCTTCATGACTAATTCATGGTGTGTTTGACCAAACAGAGAGATCTGATAGGTTGATTTTTGGTTTTATACATAGATTTGGCGTTAGCTCATATGAGAGGTTTAGGATATGGATGTGGGGAGCTGAACGACATGAGCTGGGAATGTGGTCCTTCCACTTTTCAGCTATGGGAACTTGGGCAAGTTATGTGATCTCTCTGTAACCTAGTCTCCTCTTCTGTACCATTATTAGTGGGGCTAATAATGGTACTCCACTCATGTGGTTCTGCAAGGATTTAATTCCTGGAAAGAGCTTAGAACAGGGCCAGGAATATGGTAAGGCTGAATAAGTATTGATGTTATCCTGGGGTTGGGTGAGGGACAGAAAACACGGCTTTTCTTCATCCCTTTATTTCACATAAGCCTAAAACTTAATGATTGGTGTAACACCTAAGTAGGAATGAGTTTCTCTTACCCCGGTGACATAATCATATATAATAATGCCACTTACATAAGCTTCCTTGCCTCCTTGTTAAATCCACCCACACTCTGCTCCACTTCATGCTGTTATAGAATTTTCTCTCTCAGGGGGAAAAAGATACCCAACTTTATACTAATTATCACTTTAAAGCAGGGACCCATGGTGGTGGTGGTGGGGGGTGTTGCTGGGAAAGGTGGATTTGGCAGTGCTCTTGATTTAGGGGAGTAAAGTCTTTAGTCTGGAAGCAGTGAGTCAGGCCTGGAGACCTCAGAGGGACCAGTGGAATCATGGAGCCCGAGGCAAACCATGGCCTTCTCTAAATCAGGCAGGCTCAGTCTATGCCTTAGCAAGAGTGTCCAAGAGTCAGCCTCTGCAGACAAATATGATCTGTGTTTCCTTTCCTTCTTTCTTTTTTTGAATCTGAACATGTTCTACATGTGATCCATGCTCGATATGGAAAACATAGAAAATGTAGGGGAACAAAATAGAAGTGTAGCAGTCAGGACTTGTTCAGCTGTACATCAGACATCAGGATGTTCCAGGCACAAATCAGGCATGTCCAAAGCTCAGAAACTGATGGGATACCATCTTGCTCTCTCTCTCCATTTCTCTAATAAGCTTTCCCCAGATGGGGGAAAGGTGGACCTTATTAACCCCACGTTAGTTCCTATCAATTGAACAACCTACTAGAAAGGAAATGCCTTTTCTCAGCGTTCAGGTCAAAAAGTCTCAGAGAGGAACTTGATTGGTTGGGTGTGTATCACGTGTACATCCTTGAGCCAATCCCTGTGGCTACGAATGATGTGCTCTGATTGGTCAGGTTAGTGAGCCAATGACCAGGGAAGGTGGAATCAAGGCATATAGGACTTGAAATATAAGAAACAAGTTTACTGGAGGAAGGAGGAGTTCTGGTCCAGAAGAAAGAGGAGAAGAGGATAAACTGATGAAAATGACGGGTGTCACTATAAGAAGCAAATCCTCCCACCAATTTCCAATACTCCCACCTCCCAGAAATAACGACTTCTGACTTTTTTTGTGTGGCTCCTCCCAGAAGTGCCCTCTGCCTCTCTTATGTGTCTATATTTATAAGCATATATTAGACATATAGAACATTGGAATATCCCATGCAGATTTTGTAAGCCGATTTTGACTACTTCGTTCAAAGATATCAGTTAGAGGGCTTCCCTGATGCCTCAGTGGTAAAGAATCCGCCTGCCAGCGCAGGAGACACGGGTTTGATTCCTGATCTGGGGAGATCCCACATGCCGCAGAGCAAGGAAGCCCAAGCCCCACAACTACTGAGCCTGTGCTCTAGAGTCCGGGAACCACAGCTCATGAGCCCACAGGCCGCAGCTACTGAAGCCAGCGCGCTGTAGAAACCACGCTCTGCAACAAGAGAAGCCACTGGAGCGAGAAGCCCATGCATTGCAGTGGGGAGTGGCCCCTGCTTGCTGGACAAAAGCCCGGGCAGCAACGAAGACCCAGCACAGCCACAAATAAATCATAAATACAGTTATTGGAAAATCAACTTGCTATCTCAAAACCTGAGTGGCCTATTTCCTTGGTAGGAAAATTACAGAGTACAGAGAAACAAAAATGAAATGAAACTTTTTTTTTTTTTTTTTAATTTGGCTGCGTCAGGTCTTCGTTGCCATGTGTGGGACCTTCAGTCATGGTATGTGGGCTCTTAGTCACCGCATGTGGGATTGAGTTCCCTGCCCAGGGATGGAACCCAGTCCCCCTGCATTTGGCAAGCAGATTCTTAACCACTGGATCATAAAGGAAGTCCCAAAAATGAAATATAACTTATGACTTGATGGAGCTTACAGTAAGACTTTTAAGGAGGCAGGTCAAAGTCAGGGTTGAAGTGAAAAAAATTTGTTAGATCTCCTCTTATGACAGCCCCTAGTCCTTCTTGAACTGATGTACACATTTATAATTATTAATTATATTTGCAGTGTCTTCTATAAATTTATTTTATATTGAAATGTTTCAGGTACAAAAATCCCATGTTAAGTCTAATATAGTGAACTAGCATTTACCCATCACTCAGCTTAAGAAACAGTATAACAAATGCAATCTAATCCCACTGGGACATGTCTCAATCTTGTCCTTCCTCTCTCCCTTCTTTCCAATGGTGACCTCAATCCTCCAGTTGTATTTTTATTCCATGTATATTTTTATATTTTCATTGGATATTTCTTGTCTATCATCAATATTCAGTATTGGGTTGTGTATTTTAAAACCTTCAATAGAATCCTGCTGTATTAAACACATATCATTCCATGACTAGCTTTTTTTTGTTAATTATTATGATTTTTCAATTTATCAAAGTTGTTTTTCACTCAGTTTCTTTAGGGTTAATTTGTTACTGATAGCATTCCACCATACAACTCTATCACGCTTTATTTATCCATTCTCCCGTAAACAGACGTTTAGGTTGTTTCTATTTTACTGCTATTAGAAACAGTGCTGCAGTAAGCATTAATGTACATTTCTCTCTGTGAAAAGTCAATGGAGCTTCTCTCCAGGCTTAGGGTACAAACCTAGGAATGGAATGAAAAGGGTTATACATCTTCAACTTTACTAGATTTCACCCAATTGCTCTGCAGGGCAGCTGCAACAATTCCCACTCTTCCAGCAGTATACAAGAGTTCCTGTTTCTCCATTTGGTTTTGTCAGACTTTCCACCTTTACCGGTCTGATGTGCGTGAAATGCAGGTGTTCCACATGGAACGTGAAGTCCTAGAGAGCTGGGATCATATGTTGCATTTGCCATGGTTTCTCTGGCACTTAGCCCAGCTCCTGGAACATAGTAGATCCCCAGTAATTTTTGATTGAACAGCACAGCTTTCTGGTTCCTCTCATGTCAAATCCTTTTACACTTTGCTGGAGAAGGTGCCCGTTCTCCAGAGAGTCTTACTTCTGCCTCATTCTTCTCATTTGAAAATCAGAACTCTCTCAGGAGCTTAATGGAGAGGACAGTTTTTGGCTACCCTATTTGGTTTCATTACAGCAGCAGTTCTCAGAACTTACCTATGCATCAGAATCGCCTGGAAGATTGTTAAAACTCTGATCACTGGGCCCCACCCCCAGAACTTCTCATTCAAGAGATCTAAGGTGGGTCCAAAAGATGACATTTCTAACAAGTTCCTAGGCGTTGCTGATATTGCTGGTCTGGGACACACACTTTGAGAACCACTATATTTGAGAAACATTTGATTCAGACATTTTGGATATGTTCTGTATAGAATGTTCTTAAAAGGACACCTGCAAAACTTGAAAAGTCATTCCCAAAGTGGACAGCAGAAGGAAAAAAAGTCACATCTAACTCCATTTGGCTAGAATGGGGAAAGGAGATGCTTGAATTCTGGGTCCCTGGAAAGTTCATGACAGACAGTGACCCATACAGAGACTGATACAGTTCAGTGAGACTATAGCGGGAAGTTTTCATCTACCCAAGAATCTTTCCCAAGATTTCAAGCCAGGATTTTTTTTTATCCACTGACACTCCTGAGACCACCCTGATCTTCTCTTTCCGCTTCTCCTTTTACTTCTCCTTGTCCTCTTTTTCCTCTTCATGGTCTTTCATCATCATCATCATCAAATATTAATTTAATCAAGTGTAGGCTTGACTGTCATGCTTCCATAAGGAAACTAGCATGTACTGAAGGCTTGGTTACAGGTACCTAGTTGTGGTATGCAGGATCTTTGATCTTCATTGTGGCCTGTGGGATTTTTTAATTGTGGCATGTGAACTTTTAGTTGTGGCATGTGGAATCTAGTTCCCTGATCAGGGATCAAACCTGGGTCCCATGCGTTGGGAGTGTGGAGTCTTAGCTATGGGATCACCAGGGAAGTCCTGATCACAAGTACTTGCATCAGCACTTGCTCATCTAATCCTCCCCCAAATCAAGGAGATGGGGCCCACTATCAAATCCAATTTGTAGGCAAAGGTTAGAGATTACACAGCCAGTATATGACAGAGGTAGGTTCATACTCAGGTCTCCCCACCTCCAATGTCTTGTTCTTTCTACTTCTACACACTATACTTCTGTGCTTCTCAGTTTCCCCATTCATTCGTTCACCAAATATTTACTGAGCATCTACTGAGTGCTAGGCACTATGCTGACGATGTGGACACACAAGACAGCCAAACTCCCTGCTAGTATGATGCTTACAATATCATATTATTTAAATCTGTAAAATGAGATGATGCCATCCCTCTCTCAGAGATGTTGTATGGATTAGGTACCTAGGAGGTGCTCAACAAACTGTTTCCTGCTCTCCTTTGCCCTGGAGAGCTGGTAGTTTTCTAGTCACATATGTAGGGGAGAACTGTTGGAGTCTGACTGTGTTCTTCTAGAATGAGGCATTGTGCTGCTGTTCAAATCCATGTCCTATTGACTTACCTGAGCAAACACTCATTTTCCTGCATCTCTGAGCAAGACTCAAGCTCTTACTCCCTTCTGCCACCTCGCTCTTCCATCTCTCTCCCTATTCTAGCCAGTATCTCAGACTATATATGAGTCTCGATAGACCAAAGGCAGTGGGCAATGCTTTGGAAATTCTGTGCAATTCCCAGAGCAGAAAAATGGAGAAATATGGACTTCAGGGACTTGATGTGATGGAGAATTGAGACAGAAGAGAAAAGAAATGCGTAGCTTGGGAGGATGGGTTTGCTCCGGAAAAAGAAGTAGCAAATGTCTACGTAGGGGTATTTTCCTTCAAGTACCTGGAGCTTTTGAAGAACCTGGGTAGGAGAAATCCACACTTTCGGAATCTAAGCTGCTATTTATGTAATCCCCATCTCTGACAGCTTTGGCTTCACCTTTGATGCCTGTGTGAAGGTCTTTTTATTTTTTAGGCTCAGTTTTAGTGATTTCCTCCCCTCTCCCCACAGGAAGATGCTTTAACTCTGCAACAGTATCAATGCACTTAAGCCAAATTGGAGATCTCTCTCATGACGGACAAGACAGTTCAGAAGAGAAATGTTACAGGAACATTGTACATTTCTTTCTGTGGACATAGCAGAAGCAACACCTGGATTCCTTAATTGAAGAGATGTAACTGGCATTTGGGCTTTTCCATCCAGATGCCCCTGTGGTGGATTAAATCACCCATTTTTGTTCCTCATCAACCTTATGACCCGGGAAAAGTACCTGATCTATCAGAGCCTCAATTTTTTTTTTTTAATTTATGGATAGATGACTGTGGAAAATATACATATATATTCTCTGTGGTAGTTTTAGGGGGGAGGATTAAATGAGATACAATTTAGAAGTTCTTAGCATGGTATGTGGAGCATATTTCCATTCTGTAAATAAGAGCAAAAAAATTTCTTACTATCAAAATTGTCTTGTGAAAGGGTCTGGAGCTCACACGGCAGTGTAGGGCAAGTGGAATTCTCTAGACTTGGCTCCAGCTCCTTGTCCTGTGATCTCTGAGACTTCGGGAAAGTTAGTCCCCTCTCTGAGACTCCATTACCTCTGAATTTAGCAGAGAGAGAAAACTAGGGGAGGGGGGTTGAAGAATTTTTAAAGCCCAAAGAGATAGTAAATAATAACCTATATATAATATTATATATATATAGTATGCGAATGTGAAGTGAAAGTTGCTCACTTGTGACTGACTCTTTGTGACCCTATGAACTATAGCCTGCCAGGCACTTCTGTCCTTGGAATTCTCCAGGCAAGATTACTGGAGTGGGTAGCCATTCCCTTCTCCAGGGGATCTTCCTGACTCAGGGATTAAACCCAGGTCTCCCGCATTGCAGGTGGATTCTTTACTGTCTGAGCCACAAGGTATCCCCCATGTACTATATAATATACTATTTCATATATTTAAGTATACTATTACTATATAAATATAAATATACTATTTTATGTATTTATACGCACTATATAACAGACTAATATACAAGAAACTGCGCCCCACTATATGCTGCACATTATGTGGTATATGCATACTGCACACGCGTAGTGTCTGTGTGCATGCTCACGCACTTGTGTGCACCTCTTTATGACCCCGTGGACTGTAGCCCTCCAGGCTCCTTTGTCCATGGGGTTCTCGAGGTAAGAATATTGGAGTGGGTTTCTATGCCTTTCTCCAGGGGATCTTCACATAGGGATCAAACCCACATCTCTTTCATCTCCTGCATCGGCAAGTGGATTCTTTACCATTAGTGCCACCTGGGAAGTCCATATATACAAAGTATATTTATATAACTATAATTTATATAAGTATGTAATTTATATAACTATAATTTATAAGTGTTATATATACTATAATATATAAAATATATGCTATAATATGTAGAATTGTTTGTCATATAACACATGTAATATACTGTAGTATACTAGGTATTATATGTTATATAGTGTAAAATTATATAGCATATAAACACTGTAATACATGAAACATGCTCTGTTTATCACATATACTATATAACATGAATATGTTGCTGCTGCTAAGCTGCTTCAGTTGTGTCTGACTCTGTGTGACCCCTAGACGGCAGCCCACCAGGCTCCCCCATCCTTAGGATTCTCTAGGCAAGAACACTGGAGTGAGTTTCCATTTCCTTCTTCAATGCATGAAAGTGAAAAGTGAAAGTGAAGTTGCTCAGTTGTGTCCAACTCTTCGCGACCCCATGGACTGCAGCCTACCAGGCTCCTCCGTCCATGGGATTTTCCAGGCAAGAGTACTGGAGTGGGGTGCCATTGCCTTCTCCGATAACATGAGTATAACCTATATCAAATATATTATATAGTGTTTGTATTGTATAATATATAATATATACTATATATAATATAATATTATATAATGAATATAATATATATATATCATACCATACATACTATACAATAATATAGAGGCTGTATACTATATTGAGTGTAATATATTATGCTAGTATAGTATATAATGTGCTGTATATTACAGGTAACTAGTATAGATACTATGCTACTGTGACAATAAAGCTGTGTATATATGTATATAACTATGTTTCATCTATATTATATAATATATATGTAGTATATTATATCCACTATATGTACTATGCACTATGTCATATATTAGCATATAATAGTATAATAGAAATGAAAGTTTCTATAAATAGAAAAGTCATGATTATTAGGAGATGCTGTTATTCACACAGAGATGTAAATGACTGATAAGGTTTAAAATGTGACCCAGACATATTTTACATTTTGCCATTTTCCCTTGAAATATTTCTCTGTGTCTTTACTGCTCCGTGAATAGTGCCATCCATTTGAAATGAGCCAGGAATCCCTGTTGTTCCTCTTCCCCTTCCTCCTCCTCCAACTCCTGCCATCCAACCCTTTGGTTCTGTGGTTCTATTTGGTTCTTTTCATCCTCCAAAGTGCAGCCCAGATCCATCCAGCACTCGCATCCCCCATCACTGCCTGCCTCGGTGGCTATCGTGGCCTCTGAGCTGTTCTCCCCACTCCCTCACCTATTCATCATCACCCTTCACCCAGTAGCCTGAGTGATCTTTCAAGGAGTAAACAAAATACTCAGTTGAAAACCCTTCTTTGGCTTTTCTATCACATTTAGGGCAAAACCCAAACTCTTTACTGTGGCCTAGGAGGCCGTGTAGGGACTGGCTGCTGACATTTGGTTTTGTCCGGTGTCACTCCCCTCCCCTACTCCTGCACCCTGGGGGCCGTTCAACTCTCAGATACACTGTGCTTGATCCACCTTAGGGCCTTAGCTCTTGCTGTTCCCATTGCCTGGAATGCTCCCCCCGGCAGCATGGTCCTCTCCCTTACTTCATTCAGGATTCTGCTCAGATGTCACTTATCAGGCAGGACTCCTGACCTCCCTATAGCATATCACACCTGCCCTCTTACCACATGCTATGGGAGTGAACATATAAGATACTGCATATAAAATCTATGTATATTAGCTACTGTATCCTACCTTTTCCAAAGGAGAGAAATAATAGCCATGATTAATAATGGTCATAATTAATGACTATTAATTTCCTTATTATGACACTGCTGTGTGAATGCTTTTTATGGCTGAGTAGCATTCTATTGTATACTTATATCACCTCTTCTTTTTCTTTTTTTGGCCATGCTCCCTGCGGGGTCTTAGTTCCCTGATGAGAGGTTGAACCTGGGCCCTCAGCAGTGAGAGTACAGAGTCCTAACCACTGGACTTCCAGGGAATTTCCACTGCATAAGATTTTAAAAGGTTTAGATAGTGAGAAATTATACAGCTACAGTTTAAGGAGGATTGCTATGTACCAGGCATGTACTGAGGTTCATTTATTTATTTTTAATTCCGTCTCACTTAACCATTTGTTGTTCAGTTGCTAAGCTGTCTTTGACTTTGTAACCTCATGGACTGCAGCATGCCTGGCTCCTCTGTTCTCCACTATCTCCCGGAGTTTGCTTAAACTCATGTCAATTGAGTTGGTGATGCTATCTAACCACCTCAACCACTGACGTCACCTTCTCCTTTTGCCTTCAATCTTTCCCAGCATCAGGGTTTTTTCCCCCAGTGAGTTAGCTCTTTGCATCAGGTGGCCAAAGTGTTGGAAATTCAGCTGCAGCATCAGTCCTTCCAATGAATATTCAGGGTTGATTGCCTTTAGGATTGACTGGTTTGATCTCCTTGCTGTCCAAGAGACTCTCAAGAGACTTCTCCAGTACCACAATTTGAAAGCATCAATTCTTCAGCGCTCAGCCTTCCTTATGATCCAACTCTCACACCTGTACATGACTACTGGAAAAACCACAGCTTTGACTATATGGACCTTTGTCAGCAAAGTGATGTGTCTGCTTTTGAATATGGCTGTCTGGGTTTGTCATAGCATTCCTTCAAAGGAGCAGGCATCTTTTAATTTCATGGTTACAGCCACTGTCTGCATTGATTTTGGAGCCCAAGAAAATAAAATCTGTCACTGCTCCCACTTTTTCTCCTTTTATTTGCCATGAATTGATGGGACCAGATGCCTTGATCTTAGTTTTCTTTTTTTTAAAGTTAACTTTCAAAACAGCTTTTTCACCGTCTTCTTTCACCCTCATCAAGAGGTTCTTTAGTTTCTCTTCACTTTCTGCCATCATAGTTGTATCATCTGTGTATCTGAGGTTGTTGATATTTCTCCCAGCAATCTTGATTCCAGCTTGTGATTCATCCAGCCTGGCATTTCAAATGATGTACTCCGCCCAGAAGTTAAATAAGCAGGGTGACAATGTATAGCTTTGATATACTCCTTTTCCAATTTTGAACCAATTGGTTGTTCCATGCTCGGTTCTAATTGTTGCTTCTTGACCTGCATACAGTTTTCTTAGGAAACAGGTCAGGTGGTCTGATATTTCCATCTCTTTAAGAATTTTCCATAGTTTGTTGTGATCCACACAGTCAAAGGCTTTAGTCAGTGAAGCAGAAGTAGGTGTTTTCCTGGAACTCTCTTGCTTTCTCTATGACCCAACAAATGTTGGTAATTTGATCTCTGGTTCCTCTGCCTTTTCTAAATCCAGCTTGTACATCTGGACGTTCTGGGTTCACAAAGTATTGAAGCCTAGCTTGAAGGATTTTGAGCATAACCTTGCTAGCGTTTCCTGGAGAAGGAAATGTCAACCCACTCTAATATTCTTGCCTGGAAAATCCCATGGATGGAGGAACGTGGTAGGCTACAGCTGTGCAGCAGTTTGAACATTCTTTAGCATTGCCCTTCTTAACCCTTGCCTTTACCATCACAGAAATACCCTGAGATTTGTGCTAGTTTATGAGGGGATGTGAGCTCAGAATCAATTTTATTAATACTGGTAATAACAGTAGTAAGAGTTATTAAATGATTGAAGGTACATGTGGCCTGTTATGAAGCTGTTTTGCATTATATTATAAGATGAAGACTTCAGCTCCAAGAGTGAATTGAATGGTGGAAAGTCAGGTAGTTTGGAAAGGGAGATGGCCAGTTACTCCCAGAGGAATCCTCATCCAGGGTCAACTTTGAAAGCACAAAGATTTATTTATTAGGGAAGGCAGCCTTTCCTCACTGCCACTGCCTATGAATCCACGGCCAAGGAATCTGAGAAATGGCTCCCCTAATCCTTTGGTGCAATCTGTTTGTGCTGGATGACAAGCATTCCTGGCAAACAGGGTCTGTGCCTTTCACTGAGTCAGTGATAAACCTTGAGCCAAATCGAAGTTACCAGCCTTGTGTTCTGTCATCTGAGACCTTTTGACTCTGCGAGGTGTGCTAACACTCACATGCCCTTTAATTTATGACTTTTATTGAGTCTTTTGTGAAGCCGTAAATTGAACAACCCTCCAGCTGGTTTGAGCCCTCATCAGGAAGCTGTCATCGAAGTGAATCACCTTCTCAGTGGCTGATCCTTTGCTCAAGTTCATTGCAAAGGCTGGGATGTTTTCTGCAACTTGCTTATAGAATCTGTCAGCTTCAGGCAGCCCAGACCTGCTAAGTCAAGATTATTTTTTATTAAAAAATGTAAAATAAAAAGTGGAGAGAAAATGCTTGTATTTGCTCAGAGGCTCTTGCATCTTAGTACAGCATTCTGGAAGAGCCTTAGTTTCTGAAGCTGTGAAGCAGGTGAAGTTAACATATTGTAATTTCTGGCCTAGAAATATTATGAATAATTCCTGCACCAGGGATTTGGGGACAAGGCAGAGACTGACAAATTCCCAAGGGTACCTGTGAACGGGCAACTTAAATACAAACAGGAGTTGGATCTTGGCCTTGGTGTGGGTTTGTGTGGGAATTATTTCTCTATAAAAGCAAGGGGGTGCTGGAGAACTCATAACTGCTTCTCAGACACCTGTCAGGCTGTGTGCTGGGGTACAAGATGCACTATCTCACTGACCCCTCAACAGTCCTGTCTTTGGTCCTCGTTTTACAGATAGTAAAGTTGAAGCTCACAGAGGTTATGTCACTCTAATTCACTCTAGGGCACATGGATAGTAAGTGCAGCCAAGGTTTGAATCCAGATCCTCTTTCATTTTATCATAATTCACTCATTTGAATTTATATTGCAATGATTTTTAGTAAATTTAAAACACAGTGCAACCATCTCTATAATCTATCACCCGCTCCCCCAATCCTCTGTGCTCATTTGAATTCAACCTCCACTACCATCTTTAGCTGCAGGCAACACACTAATTTACTGTATGTCTCTGTAAATTTATTTTTTTCTGGACATTTCATGTAAATGGAATCATAAATATATGGTCTTTTTATCTGGCTTCTTTTATTTAGCCAGAGGTACATCTATGTTGTTGTGTGTATTAATAGTTCATTCATTTTTATTACTGGAGAGTATTCCATTGTACTGGTATACCACATTTTGTTTATTCATTTACCAGTTGATAGGCATTTGGGCTATTTTCTTTTCCTGGGCATTATTCATGTGTCTTTATGTGGAGGTTTTTTATTTCTTCTGGGCAGATTCCTAGAAGTGGAATTGTTGGGTCTAATGGTAAGTTTATGTCTATCTTTATTTAAAAAAAATAAACTATCTGACTGTTTTTAAAGTGGCTTTTTCATTTTGTATTGAGTTCAGGTCTCTGAGGATCTAACTCTTGACCACTGTGTTATGTATTATGTCTTACATCGCTCCATCTCACTGTTAATTAATTTCAATAATCACTGCCTGACGTCTGTCTTTGCTGGTCCTCGTAATGAAAGAGATATAGTTTGTTACCTGCTTTCTGTGGTCCGTTGGATTATTCATCACAGTTCTTCTGCCATATGACCTTGCAGTGTAATAGATGATTGGAGTGGATTCCGCACTCAGGATGTTGGGTGTTGGGAAAAGCAGTCTCTAGGCACAGTCTTTTGACCCTTGTTTGGCCATATAAGAATGGGTTTGAACTTGGAATAATTCATTACTTGGGAGACAAACAGCTCTCACAGCCTGTAGTGAGGTCATGGCCTTGGGAAGGACTGGCTCTCTGTTCCTGGCTTGACCTGTACTGCTTTGTTCTGCTTCAGTGTGCGCATCAGTGGTCCTCATGCATGCCCCAGCTTCCTGTATTTCAGACCTCAGGAGGAAGAGCTGAGTCCTTGTGTTGCAGCATGACATAGGGTGTGTGCTCCATCGGTGGTGGGTCCTCTGATCCTGGCCGGCGGGCACGTTGCCTGGGGCTGCCTCTTGTGAACACTCCTCCTCTCTTGCTCCCTGTCACTGCTGAGTCACTTGAATCTGGTGCGCTTGTGGTCTGTTTTCGGTGACATTGAATCATGCATGGTCTCTTTTGTGGGTGACCCTCTTCTGCTTTTTAGCTTTGGCTGTCTTCAGGTTATACAGTCTGTCCTATGGCACAGCCTGGCCACCCAGAGAATGGTGAAACCTCGGGTGTGGTCCTGAGACCTGCTGTGGCTAATGGGACATTAGCAGATATGATGCAAACTGATGCTGCAAGTGTGTCTGTATGCTCGGTTCACCTCTTTGCACTGTTACTGTCTGTTATAAAAAAGCATTTTCTGGGTAGCTGGTGCTCTTTCAGTTCCTCCTTCACACAAGCACATGCGGAGTGGATCTGAACCCAACTTGCAGCTTGGGTTAAGTGCGATTTCCCTGCCTGTCCTGCTACTGGAGATAGAATAAAGGTGGTGAGTCATGCTGTTTCCTTTGCCGGCACCAGGTGTCACTGTTGACCTGAGGCAGCTTGGTTGCTGTGTGTGAGTCGCTCAGTTGTGTCTGACTCTTCGCAGACCCCATGGACTGTAGACCTCCAGGCTCCTCTGTCCATGGAATTCTCCAGGCAAGAACACTGGAGTGGTTAGCTATTCCCTTCTCCAGGGGATCTTCCCAACCCTGGGACTGAACCTGGGCCTCCTGCATTGCAGGCAGCTTCTTTACCATCTGAGCCAGCACCTTCCATTCTGTAACTGGCTCTATAGCACTGGTGCTGGGGTTTTGCAAACTACATTTCCTATGTTCCTCTGCCACCTGGCTTCCTACTAGGTTGCACTGGATGGAGATCAGAAAGTGGGAAAGAGGGAGATTTCTGTTGCTATAGCAGCAATACAAGTGGAGTGATTCCAGACTCCAGGATTCCAGGTGGAGACAGCATCTTCTGTGTGGTGCTAGCCCTGGTGGAGGCGGCCTCTCTTTGATAAATATAGAAGTCACTGCAGTGGCATCACATAGGTGATTAGGTGCATAGCATTAAGTGTAGGTTCATCGGTTCAACCTAGGGGCATTAGCAGCTTCTAATATCAGGTTATCACTCCTTTTTTTGCTACTCAGACCCTCTTTTCCAATTAATCTTGCACTCATCTCAAAACACTTATAATCAATTATTTGTTTGCAATGGCTAGAGTGGTGCCTGCTTTGCTGACACTGTTGTTTTCTGAAACATGAGCAGAGGAAATCATTGGTTGTGGGGGTGGGTGGGAGGCAGGGAATGATGAGAAATGGTCCACTTCTCTGTGTGAGGAAAATATTGGCTAACCCTAACCCTACAGGCCTAGGAAAGCTTCCAAATTATATTATTAATTCTTCTCCTTTTTTTTTTTTTTTTTTTTAGTATCATGCTGCATTGAACATAGCTAGTCAATGATTGGATGTCAGGTAATCAATGATAAGATTTCTTGGGACTTTTGATTTCTCATTTATCCTGGAGGTAACCTGAAAGGAACCAATGACACACTGAGTAAGTTTAATTGAGTGTTTTTCCAGGAACTCTCTTTCTTTTTGTCCTACGCTGGCTCTCTATATGAAGGTAGTGGATCTAGAAGGAAGGCAAGTGTGAACCTACACTGCTGACAGAATGGTGGGTGACCTTCCTCCCCAATGCCCTTAGCCTTCCAGCTTTGCCCCAGCTTACCTGTTTCTCAAAATCCACAAGGATTCTTTTATTGAAGCTCGTTGGGATCCAAAACTTTACAGATGATATCCAGGGGAGTAAGAAAAGGCACTCTGGCACAGTTGGGAGGTCGTCTCCTGGGTCTGCATCAGCCCCCAGGTCCATGTTGATTACTCTAAGCAAAGCTCTTCAGTTTCTCTGTGGGGCACTTCTTTCTAAGTGAGCACAATCAGGTTAGGCAGGTGGCGGAGAAACAAGGCTGAACAACGGGTTTTCTGTTCAAGTTAGTTCAGATCAGCAAGAAGCCCTAAATCTGGGTTTTTTCAGCCTCACTTGGAGAGAAGGAAAGAGTTTGGTTACCCTGCTGAGGAGAAAAATAGGCCATTATTGCCCAAAGAAGGCACCTGTCCTAGATTTGAGAGATACATGGTGTCCTGGATGGTTTCTGGGTCTCAGTGGGTTGGACTGTTGACATCATCTCACCCCTGTGTACCTAAGAAAGATATGAAAGTGTAGGTGGAGTCTCCATGGAACCAGTGCTCAGAATCTGATATCTGAAGCTTCTAGGCTTGCGTCAAGCTTTCCTACTGTTCCTAACTCCCCACTAGACAAACCCTATTTCTTTTAAAAATCTTTTAAAATTAAAAAAAAAAAAAACACAAAACTTTTAATTTCATATTAGAGTATAGCTGATTAATGCTGTTTCTTTACATGCCTGTCACACTGATTTCATTTGAGTCTCACAACCTGCCTGGTCTTTATCACACTGGTTGGAGGCAGCTGTAGAAGGACCCCCTCCCTAGAACCAGGTCTTCCGTGTGTAAACCCTGAAGTCATGTGCCTTTGGGCAAGTCACTTCACCTCTGAGAACCTCAGTCTCTCTACCTGTATAATGGGGTGGCACTGGAGCCTGTGCTACATCCCTGGTGGGGTTGTGGAGACCATCAAAGGGGAGGATACATCGTAAGTGTTGGGCAAACGGTAATTCTTAGCCTGCCCGAGCTTGTGCCTGCTCTTTCCCACATCAGAAACTGTGGTGGGACACGGAACAGGCCGTATTATATTTTATCTGCCACTATTCTATTTTATCTACTCATCACTTGGTTATTTTTCCCCTCATAGCTCAGTCGGTAAAGAATCCACCTGTAATACAGGAGACCCAATTTTGATACCTGGGTTGGGAAGATCCCCTGGAGAAGGGAATGGCTCCCCACTCCAGTATTCTTGCCTGGAGAATTCCATGGACAGAGGGAGTCTGGTGGGCTATAGCCCATGGGGTCACAAAGAGTCAGACATGACTGAGCAACTAACACATGACTAACACACACATAGTCACTTTGTTGATCCTTGAACGGCCCTTGGCCTGCTTAATGCACTGACCAAGGTCTTATATTTATTTTTTGAATTGTTTTGGTTGTAGTGATCTTTAGTGTTGCATGCAGTCTTCCTCTAGTTGTGGCGGGATGGGGCTGCTCTCTCGTGGCGATACACAGGGCTTCTCATTGAGGTGGCTTCTCCCGTTATGGAGCACAGGCTGTGGGTGCCTGGGCTCAGTAGTTGCACCTTGCTGGCTCTAGGGTGCATGGGCTTCAGTAGTTGGGGCACCCAGGCTCCGTAGTTGTGGCTTGTGGGCCCTAGAGTGTGTGGCTTCAATAGTTGTGATCCATGGGCTTAGTTGCCCTGCCGCATGTGGAACCTTCCCGGACCAGGTATTGAACCCATGTTCCCTGCATCGGCAGGCAGATTCCCATCTACTGTACCACCAGGGAAGTCCACCAAGGTATCTTATACATTCATATGAGAATTGTCTTCTATTGGGTTGGCCATAAAGTTCATTTGGCTTTTCCTATAAGATATAACAGAAAAATCTGAATGAACTTTTTGGCCAACCCAATATACTCCAAGTGATGGCTTCTCAAATTATGTGCACATGAATCACTGGGGATGTTGATACTAGGCAGATTCTGATTCAGTAGGTCTGAGGTGAGGCCGGAGAGTCTGTATTTCTCCTAAAGGGCCAGGTCCTACCCAAGCTGCTGGTGTGATGATCACATTTTAAGTAGCAAGAATCTGGTAAATATTGTATCTTTTCTTGGTACTCTCTTGATGTTTTGCTCCACTTGTATCTACTTGTTTCAAGTTTAACACCACCTCCTAAAGTTTTGCATGGCCCATTCAGCTCAACAGAAATCAGACAGAACTCACTGTAACAGCAAGCAGCCCAGCTGTAGGAAAAAAGGAATGAGGTTTGCAAAAGGACCAAACTTGGCAGTGCACTGTGAAGGGCTTGTAGCACACCATTGGTGTCAGCGTGACACAAGAGTGAAAGCTATCACACTGCTCAGGCCAGAGGTGGCCATTTCCCCTTCATGAGCAAAAGTGTGAGAACTTGCTCATTTTTGCCTTCTCATATGGCACTGACAGCCCCCCCCGCCCCACCCCGAATAAATGTTTGATGAACTAAAAGTGTCTTCAGTGAGTAGGAAATTAATTAATCCCTTCCCCTCACTGGAAAATTTCCCAGATGCAGCTAGTGGTAAAGAACCCACCTGTCAATGAAGGAGACATAAGAGATACAGATTTTTTTCCCTGGGTTGGGAAGATCCCCTGGAATAGGAAATTGCAACCCATTTCAGTATTCTTGCCTGGAGAATCTCATGGACAGAGGAGCCTGGTGGGCTACCGTCCATTGGGTCTCAAAGAGTCATACACAACTGAAGCAACTTGGCTTGCATGCTCCATTCATTGGAAAGCTGTCTACTGCTCCAAACTTCGAGAGATGGGTTATAGCTTCTACAGAAACTTTCCTTCCCTTTGCTGTTTTCTTTCCATGTATAGCCAAACTTGTCACCCAGCACTGAATCTCCACCCATCTGTAAGTTCAGATTTCTAAGGGCAGGGCCGGGAGAGGAGCCTCAGTCTCTCTGGCAGTTGGTGTCTCCTGGAACAGCCGTGATGATAACTTATAGTCTCTATGCTCATATTGAAATCCAAATCTGTTGCTCACTTAGAGGTGATGAGTGATCCCCATCAGGTTGGCACCCTTATATCTCTTTCTCTCCATTCACCCCAGAGCATTGGTGCTTCATGATGACCAGATCCTTTAGATATGCATGAGTTTAGTGTCCAGGTGTTGGGGGACTCAAAAACTCACACACCAGAAGACAGAAAACATTTGGTGCTTTTACATCATGAAGCCTTGGGGAATAGAAGAACCTTCCTTCCTTTGATCCTTCCCCCATTTTCCCTCCTCCATCCCTCCCTTCCATCATTCTTTTCATCCACATCTACCATTTTGCATAACGCCCAGATGTTGGAGATTAGAAAATAACAAGAAAAAGGAGGGGGAAAAGGATTCAAAAAAAGGAAAGTGGGCGGTAAACAAATTTTGTAATTTTGAAGTTGTGACTATTAAGATTTCAGGCTTTAATTTCACTCCCTACCAAACAAGAAGTAAATAAAGAAACCCTGCAGGGATGGACATAAAATGAGCAAAGTTTTAGAAACTTTTTCTCAGGGGAAAAAAGAAAACCATGATGATTTACAAGCAGGTTATCTGTTGTGTGGATTTGGAAGGAGATAAAAATGTATCACTATTCATCTAGATATTTGTCAAAACAGCTGAATTCTACGAAGTAGAAAGGATGAACCTAAGAACCAATATTAGGGAAGGAAGTTCAATTTGGGCTCTATTGTGTCAGGGTTTTCCTACAAAGACAGGGTAGCTTTCACCTGTGTGGGATAGAAGTTCTCACAAAGAAAGAAACCAACAGACCTTGGAAAGGGGTGTTTATATAATCTCATCTTTTAGAGCATGTGACTCTGTCAGTTCTGGATGTGTGTGCAAACCCTCTTATGCTCATACCTGTCTCAGTATTCTTTAGCATACTTCCTGGGTCCAGGGGCTCCTGTCTGATTTAGGGATTGAATATGGATATGGGGATATGAGGATGGGTTTGAATATGACGAGGGGTTTAGAACACCTTGATCACAGAAATGGTGAAAAGTCGCTCAGTTGTGTCTGACTCTTTGCGGCCCCCTGGACTGTAGCCTACCAGGCTCTTCCTCCATGGGATTTTCCAGGCAAGAATACTGGAGTGGGTTTCCATTTCCTTTTCCAGGAGATCTACCCAAC
The DNA here is from genome assembly GCF_023699985.2 of Odocoileus virginianus. NCBI lineage: Eukaryota > Metazoa > Chordata > Mammalia > Artiodactyla > Cervidae > Odocoileus > Odocoileus virginianus. The sequence continues at coordinate 15,710,969 of NC_069706.1, read as the reverse complement.
CCAGGGATTGAACCTGGGTCTCCCGCATGGTAGGCTTTACTGCTTTACCGTCTGAGCCTCCAGGGAAGTCTGACCACAGAAGGCAATGATAATTCCTAAAAGGAAAAGGGGTGCTGTTTTCAGAAGAATGAGGAGTGGATGCTGGTCAGCTGGAAACAAATACCTCTTGTTCTCAGAGGATGATCCTTGATTCCAGCATTGAATTCAGCATCGATTGAGGTCACAGATGCCAGATAACCTCTGGTCTGACTTTCCATGCCATGTTTGCTGAGAGTGCATTTGGTCTACTGAAGAATGACATCCCAGGAGGAAGGAGCACTCTTAATACTCAGACCTTGGTTTCTAAATAGCATTGTCCACTAAAAGTTACCAGGTTTCCCTGGAGAAATGGCTGATTCCAGGGTTGGGACAGGAAAATTATGAAGTATGTGCCTCAAGCATCTTTCCTTTTTTTTTTTTTAATCAGAAAATATGGAGTGCTTCAAAAGAATGGAAACCTATCTCAATGAAAGAGAAATTAGCCTGATAGGGCTCCCACTGGATAAATCCAGGATAACCTGAACAACTAAATTAAAAATGATAGAGGCTTACCTGGTGGCTCAGTGGTAAAGAATCTGCCTGCCAAGGAAGGCGACATGGGTTCGATTCCTGGTTCTGGGAGATCCCACATGCCGAGGAGCAACTAAGCCTGAGTACCAGAACTACTGAGCCTGTGCTCTGGAGCCCAGGGGCCACACCTACTGAGCCCACATACCCTAGAGCTGATGGTCCGCAGCAAGAGAAGCCACGGCAATGAGAAGCCCACACATCACAGTGAGAGAGTTGCCCCTGCTCACTGCAACTAGAGAAAAGCCCACGCAGCAATGAAGACACAGCACAGCAAAACTCAAAGAAATAAACAATTATAACAGGGTTAAAGGAGAGTCCATGAGTCCATACTGATATTAAGATAGATAAAAGACAAGAGGGAGAAGAGAAAGTGCTGAAGAATGTCAACTAATAACCATAGAAGGAACGTTAGACTTAGAAGCTCACAGTTTGTAACCACAGTGAAATACTCTCTTCATGAAAGAATCAACAGGCCAGGCTGAAACCATTAGAAGAAATATTGTTGGGAAGAGTGTGGCATAAACCTCAAAATATCTACCTACAGGTCGTTTATTAATTATGATAAAGATACCTTTAGAATGGCGAAATATGCAGGGAGCACCTTAGCTGAGTAATCAAACTTAAGTCATTCACCTCCTGGGATACAGGCACTGAGCATGTCACAGCCATACTTACATGGTATTCTTGCCAAAAATATATCCGGGAGAAGAAAACCCAACAAATCCAGATTGAGAGGCATCATGCAAAGCAACTGACCTGGACTTTTAAGAAATATCGATGCCATGAAAATAAACACACATGTTTGGGAACTGCTCCAGATTAAAGAAGAATGGAAAGAGAAGACAATGAAATGTGATATGTGATCTTTGATAGGGTCCTGCACCAAAAAGGAAATAATCCAGTTTCGAAGAACGTTATAGAGACAACGGGAAAATGTGGATAGGAATTGATTGCTAGTTATCTGCATTTTACTGATAGTAATTCTCCAGAGTGTGATACTTGTGCTATAATTTTATAGCACAGCATTCTTGCTCTTAGGAAATACATGACAAGTTTTTAGGATGGAAGTATCTGCAACTTGCTCTCAATTGGTTTAGTGCAATATAGATCTATGCATGTATATTTATTTATCTGTGTGTGAAGAGAGTGATTTTTATTTTTTGATTTGTTTATGGCTGTGCTGGGTCTTCAGTGCTGTGGGCGGGCTTTCTCTAGTTGCGGAGGTTGGGGGCTGCTCTGTTGCAGAGGGTGGGCTTCTTGTTGTGGTGGCTGGTTTTGTTCCAGAGCACAGGATCTAGGTGCTTGAGCTGCAGTAGTTGCCACAGTCAGGCTTCAGTAGTTGCGGCCTACCGGCTTGGTTGCTTTGCCCCATATGAAATCTTCCCCGACCAGGGATCGAACCCATGTCTCCTGCATTGTCAAGCAGATTCTTATCCACTGTGCCCCCAGGGAAGTCCAAAATTAATTTTTAAACAGTGACAAAATGTTAGCAGTCAAATCTAAATTATGGATGTTTGGTCTTTGGTTGTATCATTCTCACAACTTCTCTGCACATTCACTATTTTAAAATATGAGAAGTTGAGGGATAGGTACAATCTGTGTGGCCCCTGTCTTAGCGAGGGCTCTGGGCTCACTTTCAGACTTCCTTGGCACCTGTCTCTTCCTCTGCTAACAGCAGCACTGGTGGTTGTCACTTTTTCAGGTTTTCATGGTAAAAGGCATAGGCATCCTTGGTGAGTGAACAAACTGTGTCCAAATGATATGTCTTCTAGTCCATCTGGAGAGGGAAATGAACAGACCCACTGGGAAGATGTGTTCTGAAATGACTGACCATGAATATACAGGCTCATGTCCTCCAGGACTTGCTAAGGGAACGCCCTGAGAAGGGAAGGCTAGTCTTAGAATTGAAAGTTAATTTCTGTCAGCAAGATGGGAACCTCAGAAACCTCAAAAGAAAAAGTTGACAGATTTGACCACACTAATAAAAGTCTGCAACATAAGATGGAGTGAACTATAAATAATAACATATTTGAAATGCATGGCAAAGAGTTACTTTCCCTAACACCCATAGTCACTACAAGTTGACTTAACAGCATGAACTCAAAATAAAAGCAACCCAGTAGGAAACTGGGCCAAAAGAGAACAGGCAAATCACAATGCAGGACATGGAAGTGACCGACAAAAAGTCTAAAACTGGTGCAATTGTGTCAGTGTTCTAATATTTTAAATTTTAATTTAATGATTAAATTCATTCATCAAATTGGAAAATATTAAAATTTGAAATTTAATAAAATTGAAATTATTGAAATATTGAAGTTGAAATTATTAGAGTGTGGAAAGAAATAAGAAAGTTTTATGCACTGCTGATAAGACAGTAAATCATCACAACCTTTTAAGAAAGATATTTCCTCTTAAAATTTTTAAAAACGGGGGCATAGCTGTGACACGGGCTTCCCATGTGGCACTAGTGGTAAAGAATCTACCTGCTGATTGAAGATCCCCTGGAGTAGGAAATGGCAACCTGCTCCAGTACTCTTGCCCGGAAAAATTCCATGGATGGAGGAGCCTGGCAGACTACAATCCATAGGGTCACAGAGTTGGACATGACCGAGTGACTGAGCATATATATACACACTTAAGCAGTAACAGAGGTTTCACCTTGAGGAATCCATACTATGGGAACAAAGGGATTAGTAGCAAAGGATATGCTTCAGTAGCTAAAAATACGCCACGTATAACAGCACTAGAAGGCAATTGCAAGAAAACCAATCTGAGCTGGAGAACATCTGAAAGTCTGTTAATGGGAGTGGTAGATTATATTATGTTATTTCCAATTCTGTGGCTCATTCATTCACTCACAATATATATTTTTCAAGGCAGGCATTGTTTTACTGTAGACCAGGCATCATTCTAGATACTGGGGGTAAGGAAGTGAACAATACAGACTCGACCCTTATCCAACTTAGCAATATCCAATAGCACTTAATCCAACTTTTATTTTGGTGCTTCCTGGGTGGCTTGGTAAAGAATCTGCCTACCAAAGCAGGAGATGTAAGAGACTAACTTTACTTTTATGTTTTGTAAGTGAAACTTCAGACCTTACCTGGATTGCCCTAGTTTTTTTTTCCACCAGTGTTCTTTTCCTATTCCAAGATCCCATGCAGGATACCATGTGGCATCTATTTTTATCTTTTTCAGATTCATTGGGATATAATTGCCATGTAACAATTGCATAAGTTTCAGGTGTACGATGTAATGCTTTGCTACACACACGTATTGTGAAATGTTGGCCACAATTAGGTGAGTTAACACCTCTGTCGCTTCACACAGTTACCATTTTGTTGCTGTTGATTTATGGCTGCTCTGGGTCTTTGTTGCTGCGCACGAGCTTTCTCTAGCTGCAGTGAGCAGGGGCTACTCTAGCTGTGGTGCATAGTCTTCTTGTTCTGGTGGGTTCTCTCTCTCTCTCTTTTTAAATTGGAGGATAATTACTTCACAATCTTGTTGGTTTCTGCCACACACCAATGAACCAGCCATAGACATACGTATGTCCCCTCCTTGGACCTCCCTCCCACCATCCGACATACATATGTCCCCTCCTTGGACCTCCCTCCCACCATCCGACATACATATGTCCCCTCCTTGGACCTCCCTCCCACCATCCACATCCTTCCCAACTCTAGTTTTTCACAGAGCACTGGATTTGGATTCAGTGCATCATGCAGCAAATTCCTGCTGGCTCTCTATTTTACATATGGTAGCGTACATGCTTCTATGCTACTCTCTCAAATCATCCCATCCTCTCCTTCCCCCATTGTGTTCAAAAGTCTGTTCTTTATGTCTGTGTCTCCTTTGCTGCCCTGCACTAGGGTCGTCAGTACTATATTTCTAGATCTATATATATGTGTTAATATATGATAATTTTCTATTTCTGACTTACTTGACTCTGTGTATAGGCTCCAGGTTCATCCGCCTCATTAAAACTGACTCAGATATGTTCTTTTTCGTGGCTGAGTAATATTCCATTATATATATGTACCACATCTTCTTTGTCCATTAAGCTGTCGATGGACATCTAGGCTATTTCCATGTCTTAGCTATTGTAAATAGTGCGATAATGAATGTTGGGGTTACATGTGTCCTTTCCAATTATGTTTTTTTTCGGGGTATATGCCCAGTAATGGGATTGTTGCATCATATGGTAGTTTTATTCCTAGTTTTTAAAAAGAAATCTCTATACTGTTCTCCATTGTGGTTGTATCAATTTGCATTCCCACCAACAGTGCAAGAGGGTTCCCTTTTCTCCACAGCCTCTCCAGAATTTATTGTTTATAGATTTTTTGTTGATGGCCATTCTGACCACTGTGAGGTAATACTACTATAATTTTGATTTGCATTTCTCTAATAATGAGTAATGTTGAGCATCTTTTCATGTGTTTATTAGCTATCTGTATGTCTTTTTTGGAGAAATGTCTGTTTAGGTCTGCCCACTTCTTGATCGGGTTGTTTGTTTTTCTGCTATTGAACTGCATGAACTGCTGGTGTATTTTGGAGATTAATTCATTGCCAGTTGTTTCATTTGCTATTATTTTCTCCCATTCTGAGGGTGGTCTTTTCACCTTAGTATGGTATTGTCACAACAACAGAAATATAGATCAATGGAACTAACTAGAAAGGCTGGAAATAAATCCACCCACCTATGGGCACCTTATCTTTGACAAGGGAGGCAAAAATATACAATGGAGAAAAGACAGTGTCTTTAATAAGTGGTGCTGGGAAAACTGGCCAGGCTAAGCATAAAAGAATGAAATTAGAACACTTCCTAACACTGAATGCAAAAATAAACTCAAAATGGATTAAAGACCTGAACGTAAGACCAGAAACTATAAAACTCTTGGAGGAAAACATAGACAGGACACTCTTTGATATAAATCACAGCAAGATCTTCTATGACCCACCTCCTAGAATAATGGAAATAAAAGCAAACATAGACAAATGGTATCTAATTAAACTTAAAAGCTTTTGTGCAATGAGGAAACTATAATATACACAAGGTGATGGTTTCTCTTGTTGTAGAGCACAGGCTCTAAAGCTTGAGGACTCAGTAGTTGTGGCCCACAGGCTTAGTTGCCTCTTAGCATGTGGAGTCTTTCGGGACCAGGATTTGAACTTGTGTTCCTTGCATTGGCAGGTGGATTCTTAACCACTGGACCAACAGGGCAGTCCCTAGACTCTGCTCTTAAAACAACTTTTAAGTATACATCACAGTACTGTTAAGTATGGTAACATAGATCACTAGAACTTACTCTTAAAAGTGTCTAGTTGCACCCTTTGACCAACATCTCCTCATCTCCCACATCCCAGAGCCCTGGTGACCACAATTCTACTGTGCCTAGGGGTTGAATGGTTTTAGATTCCACACATTAGTGAAATCATACAGTATTTGTCTTTCTCAGACTCATTTCATTTAACATAATGCCTTTAAGCTCCATCCATGTGGTCAAAAAATGGCAGGTGGGATCTCCTCCTTCTATGGCTAAATAATATTCCATTGTATAAATATGCCATGTTTCCTTTATCCATTCATCTGTCCATGGACACAGGCTGTTTCCACTCCATGGTGTGTAGGCCTCAAGTCTTCTTAGTTCCTGCTGGTCTTTCCTTGGTTTTTGTGAACTTGATGGTTTTTTAAAATTAATTTTTATTGGATTATAGTTGCTTTGCAAGGTGGTGTTCATTTCTGCTGTATAGGAAAGTGAATCAGCCATACATGTTCATATATCCCCTCTTTTCTGGATTTCCTTCCCATTCAGGCCACCATAGTGAGTCAAGCAGAGTTTCCTGGGCTATATCATATATTCTCCTGTGTTATCTGTTTTGTACATAGTATGAATGGTTTATATGCATCAATCCCAACCTCCCAGTACCTCCCACCCCACTTTCCCCTGGATGGCTTTGAGGAGGACTGGTCAGGAGTTTTGTCAAATGTATCTCGATGGGGTTTGTTGGAAGATTTTTTCCCCCTCACAATGCCAGCTGGGGAATTTTGGGGGCAGGGGAAGAAGAACACTAAGGTACATGCTATCAACATGACATCAGCTGTGATGCTGACTTTGATCATGAAGTGAAGGTCGAGTCTGCCAGGCCTCTCTACTGTAAGGTTGCTATTTTCCTTTTTATACTCAAGTTGTTTTCCCTATTTGTTAGAAGTCAGTTACTAAGTCACCCACACCCAAAGGGAGTGGAATTGGTGGCGCTGGGGAGCTATAGATATTATTTGGAATTTTTCTATACAGGTTTGTTGCGTTTCCTCCAATGCATTTATTTATGCAACCATTTAGTCACAAAAGTATGAACTCATATATATTTATTTTACACTTTGGGTTAGAATCCAATACTGTGCTATTTATTCTTTGCTCAAATTGTTCCAGCTTTGACCACTGGGAGCTCTTTCGGATTCACCCCTGTGCCCCTCTGACATACCCCCTTCTTTTTTTAAGGAGCTCTTTCTTACTTTTCTTCCTCTATGAGATACTCCAGGCTTATTTTGTATTTTCCAGTCCTAAATCAGCCATTTCTCCTGGGATCCTTGGTTCCTTTCATAGGAGAATGAATGGTATTGAGAAAACAAGCCTGGCAGGTGGAGACAAACTGTTTTTATTGGTCTTTAAACTTTCCCCTGTTCCCCATTAGACATAAGCCTCACCTTCAGCTTGCTGTCTTTCTCACCATTTTATCTCCTGTAACTAGAATATTAGTTATTGTTGAATGAATGAAGCTTATTGGAACACATTTTAGCTTTTTCCTTTTTCTTTCAACATTGCCACTAAATTTACTTTCTTACAGTGCTGTCATATAGCTAGATCGAGAAGGTGTGCAGTGCCTTAGCTTCCTGTTATTATGAATGGATGGAGATCTCACATAATGCAGACATGGATAATGCATTCATCACGTGTGTACTGCCATGCATGCATTTCACCAGCAGTCACTGGTAGTCAATGTATATTTGCAATTCACTGTTACTTGTTTGTATTCCTGGCCAAGGACTTGGACAGGAAAGATGCTTTGTTCTTCGTTCTCCTTAAGTCCTTTTCCCTCCACCTATATCCAAATACAAAGATCAGACCAGTGCCTCAAGGCTTGATTCCAGTGTCATTTCCTTCGTGTGGCCTTCTGATCTTCCTGTCCCATCTCTGAATCCTGTGAGTGCTGTGTTTTTACTTACACTGTAGCATTTACATTTTATTAATTGTATTTATTTGTGTATGTTGTGTGTGTGTGTGTGTGTGTGTGTGTGCACTCAGTTGCTCAATTTTGTCTGACTCTTTGCCACTATGTAGCCCGCCAGTGTCCTCTGTCCATGAGATTCTCCAGGCAAGAATACTGGAGTGGGTTGCCATTTCTGATTCCAGGGGAGCTTCCCAACCCAGGGAGCTTCCCACCCACAGTGATTCTTTACCCCTGCACCACTGATGCTCCCATAAGACTGTAAGTTAACTGCAGGCAGGAGCTATATCAGATTCAACTTTTTGCCTTCAAATAGTAACAAGGAATCAATTGTTCAAAAATAACTGGAAAATTTAAAAAATTAGTGTGACTTTTAATCTATATTAGCTATCATTAGTATGTGATAATAGTTAAATTCCAGGAGGAAAAGAGGCAAATGAATCAGCCAATCAAAAGGACTGGGAAACTATAAAAAAAATTCTAGTGATAAAACTATGGGTTATTTCTATGTTGTTGTTGTTCAGTTGCTCAGTGGTGTCTTTGTGACCCCATGGACGGCAGCACGCCAGGCTTCCCATGTCCATCACCAACTCCTGGGGCTTGCTCAAACTCATGTCCATTGAGTTGGTGATGCCATCCAACTATCTTGTCCTCTGTCGTCCCCTTCTCCTCCTGCCCTCAATCTTTCCCAGCATCAGGGTCTTTTCCAATGAGTCGGCTCTTCATATCAGGTGGCCAAAGTATTGGAGCTTCAGCTTCAGCATCAGTCCTTCCAATGTGTATTCAGGGTTGATTTTCTTTAGGATTGACTGGTTTGATCTCCTTGCAGCCCAAGGGACTTTCAAGAGTCTTTTCCAATACTTCAGTTCAAAAGCATCAATTCTTCAGCACTCAGCCTTCTTTATGGTCCAATTCTTACATGCATACATGACTACTGGAAAAAATTTAGCTTTGACTAGATGGACCATTGTTGGCAAATTAATGTCTCTGGTTCTTAATACACTGTCTAGGTTTTTCATTGTTTTTCTTCCAAGAAGCAAGCATCTTTTAATTTCAAGGCTGAAATGAATGTCTGCAGTGATTTTGGAGCCCAAGAAAATAAAGTCTGTCACTGTTTCTATTGTTTCCCCATCTATTTGCCATGAAGTGATGGGAGCGGATGCCATAATCTTCGTTTTTTGAATGTTGGGTTTTAAGTCAGAGCTAAAGAAGGAGACTACAATGAATTTCTCTTCTCATTCTTAAACCCTCAGATTTTGTCAAACAAATAGCAAAAGCAACAATACTTAATAACATCTGGCACTGGAGCAGGTATGGCTCCAACTTTAAATATATGTGTGAAGCCAAGAGGAATCTGACCTAGAATTACAAAAAGACACAACATACAACAAAACATATTACAGTGTTGTTTATAACAATGTATATATATGGTGAAAAAAGTGAAGTAAAACAAACAAACAAAAATAGTAAAGGAAAGCAAATTAGAGGCACCTGAATGTCTATTGGCACCAGATGATTGGTACATCTAAACTATGGGATGCTGTGTAGCTATTAAAAGCAAGTGAGAGACTTTCCTGGTGGTCCAGTGGTTTAGAATCCACCCGCCAGTGCAGATGACGCGAGTTTGATTCCTGATTTGGAAAGATCCCACATGCCACGGAGCAACTAAGTCCATGTGCCACAACTACTGAGCCTGTATTCCAGAGCCCCTGAGCTGAAGCTCCTGAGCCCACATGCTCTAGGGCCCGTGCTCTGCAATAAGAGAGGTCACTCCAGTGAAAAGCCTGTGCAACATAACTGGAGAGTAGCTCCCACTGGCTGCAACTAGAGGACGCCCACGCACAGCAGCGAAAACCCAGTGCAATCAAAAAGAAATAAGTGATACACAAAACAATCGAGATCTCTGGCTGTTTCCTGGAGAGATGTACGTGATGTGCTGTAGAAGTGGAGTGATGAGTAGAGAGCTCTTGTAGAAACACTGACCCCCATACGTCCGTACGGGAAAGGAGAAACGTATGGGAAGAGACTAGCCAGATGAGTGGGGATCTGGGCAGGGAGGTTATAACCCTTATATAGGGTGACCAGGTAGCTTTTCATTCAGTAAAGGACACACTTATTTTCTATCTTAATCCATTCAGGCTTCTGTAAGAGATGACCATAGGCTGGGTAGCTTATAAACAACAGAAATTTATTGCTTGCAGTTCTGGAGCCTGGGACATGTAGGATCAAGTCACCAGCAGATTCTGGTATCTGTCCAGTAGATTCTGTCTTTCTGGTTCACAGATAATCTGCTTTCTGTGTCCTCATATAGTAGAAGAGGGAGGAACTCTCTGGGGTCTCTTTTATAAGGGCATTAATCCCATTCATGAGGGCTCCACTTTCATGACCTCATCACTTTCCAAAGTGAAGTGAAAGTCACTCAGTTGTGTCTGACTCTTTGTGACCCCATGGACTATACAGTTCATGGAGTTCTCCAGGCCAGAATACTGGAGTGGATAGCCTTTCCCTTCTCCAGGGAATCTTCCCGACCCAGGGATTGAACCCAGGTCTCCTGCATTGCAGGCAGATTCTTTACCAGCTGAGCCACAAGGGAAGCCCAGAAATATCGGAGTGGATACTCTATCCCTTCTCCAGCAGATCTTCCTGACCCAGGAATAGAATGGGGGTCTCCTGCATTGCAGGCAGATTCTTCAGCAACTGAGCTATCAGGGAAGCCAAAGGCCACGCTTAAAATACCATCAGCTGAGAGTTATAATTTCAACCTATGAATTGGGGGAGGGAGGGGGGAGCACAATCTTTCAGTGCATTGCACCCCGACAATGACCATGATCTGTTAGTCCCACCGATTTCCATACGAAGATTACGTTCCTGTCTAGTGTTTCAGAGGTCTTGGGTGTTGTTTGGGGATTCCCCTGTAGGTTGCTCATGTCACCATCGCATCTGGAGTTTAGATGAGAGAGCAGTCATTTATGTTGATTAATTTATTTTTGTTTGCAGTGTTTGAAAATTCTGAGCTTTATCTGTCAGAGGGGTGAGATTAAAAGGGCTGAGTATCAGCCTTCCCCTTTTTACTTAATTAGAAAGGGTTTATAGAGCATTTAAAATGCCATTTTATCAATTCAAATGGATGTCCATTCAAATGGATGACAAACATCTGAAAAGATGCTCAGACTCACAAGTCAGAGAAATGTAAATTAAGGTGACAATGAGATATATCTCTCAGGCTGAAAAAACAATGGAAAAGACTAATTACATCTCCTACCAGTGGGGTAGCAGGAAAAGGGGTACTCTTTCATATTAGTGAAGATAAGAGTTCCTTCAGCTGTTTTGGCCACAATTATTCAAATTAAAACATGCAGATTACTTGAAATTGTTATACAATATTTGATAAGCATCAAATAATGAAGAAAATAAAATACATGCAAATTATAAAGAATAATGATAAGATAAGCATTCATGAGCCCACTTCCAGTCTAAGAATTGGATCATCACCATTACTGTTGAATCCCAGGACAAGCTACTCTCCAGATAACCACAATCCTATTTTCTTGCTTTGTTCTATTAAAAACAGTTAAAAAAATACATATACTCTTTGATCCTGCAATCTCTCCTGGGACTTCATCTCAAAGAAAATAGAAAGCCATACTACATACAGACATTTGTAGAAAGAATTTATTGCAGCCTTGTTGTTAGTTGGAAGAGAGTGGACACAACAGTATGCTTGTTAATGGTTGAATAAATTATAGGACGTCCACACCACGGAATTTTGTGCAGCCATTAAAAAACGATGAATTAGAGTAATACCAGATGCCTTGGAGGGCTTTCCATGGCATGTTGTAGAATGAGAAAACAGGAACCAGGAATGTGAGCAAAATGACAAATGCCCATGTATTGTGTAGAGTGTGCATGCTGCGTACTAAGTGGCTTAAGTCATGTCCAACTCTGTGCAACCCTCTGGACTGTAGCCTGCCAGGCTCCTCTGTCCATAGGATTCTCCAGGCGGGAATACTGAAATGGGTTGCCATGCCCTCCTCCAGGGGATCTTCCCAACCCAGGGATTTAACCCTCATCTCTTATGCCTCCTGCATTGGCAGGAGTGTTCTCTAGCACTAGTGCCACCTGGGAAGCCAGGTGTAGAGTGTGTAAAAACATCTAATTGTGTGTGACTATATGACTATGGAGACAAATTTGGAAGAATATACTCTAGGTTGCCCAAAAGGATTATCAGAGAGGGGGACGATGGTATGAAAGGGAGAGAGGAAGGATTGAATAGGTGCGCCAAAGAAGGGAAAAAAAAAAAAAAAAGTATGTGGGCCTCATTTGCTTCATCAGAGAAACAGGAATAAAAATTCCTGTCTTTTTGTTGTCGTTGTTATTGCAGGGCTTATGTGAAGATTTCACAAATGGTGCAAAAGCTTTCCTGAAAATATAAGACTCTGCCCAAAAGTGATGGTAGGATTTATTATAATGTGCAATTGATACTTATGATATTAATGTGGTGCAGTGCCATGCTAAGTCGCTTTAGTCATATCTGACTCTTTGCGACCCTATGGGCTGTAGCCCACCAGGCTCTCTGTCCATGGGGTCCTCCAGGCAGGAATACTGGAGTGGGCTGCTGTGCCATCTTCTAGGGCATCTTTCTGACCCAGGGACTGAATGCACATCTCATGCGGTTCCCGAATGTAGATGGATTCTTTGCCACTGAGGAGGCCCAGTGACATGGTATTGAGACAATAGTTTATTACTCTAGGCCTGATATGGTTTAATCTATTAGGCAAGGATGGTGATAAACTAACCCAACTGATGGCTGGGTGTCCTTCCAGGTGAACTAGTAAACTCACACTGCCTGGAAGCCCGTAGGTCTGGATAATCCTGTGCTCAACCATGTGAAGGTTCAAAGTATGACCCATTTAGCCTGATCGTTGAATGATTCCCTTCTTTCTGTGTTTCTGCCAAACCATGTCAACGCTGCCGGGTCTGACAGGAGATGTGTTCTCTCACAGGGCCATACCATCTTGGATTCTTTTGATCACAATGAAATGAAAGTTGCCAGACTATGTGGGATATACACAGTAGATTTGTTAGGGTTGCTGCAACAACGACCCGGGCTTCCCTGATGACTCAGGGGTAAGGAATCTGCCTGCCAAAGCAAGAGACACTGGTTTGATCCCTGGGTCGGAATCTAACTCACGTCCCCTGCATTGGCAGGTGAATTTTTCACCACTGAGCCACAAGCAAAGCCTCACTCCAGTATTCTTGCCTGGGAAATCCCATGGACAGAGGAGCCTGGAGGACTAAAGTCCACACAAAAGGGATATAATATGATACTTCTCCTGTCTTACTTCACTCAATGTGATGATCTGTAGTGGACAAGCCTATGTGTAAGTTTCTCTTGAATCCCTCACAGCTCAACAGTAAAGACTCTGCCTGCAATGTAGAAGATGTGGGCTGGGATGATACCCTGGAGGAGGAAATGGCTGCCTTCTCCTGTATTCTTGCCTGGAAAATCCCATGGGCAGAGGAGCCTGGTGGGCTACTCCATGGAGCCGCAAGAGTCAGACAGGACTTAGCAACTAAACCACTACTACCAAGCAGTGATTAACAAATTTTTCGAGAATAACTTTAGATTTACAGAAATGTGTAACAGTACAGACAGTTCTCATATTATAGCACATCCCCTCCCCTGCCTCCAGTTTCCTCCATTGTTAATATCTGACATCACCAATAGTACATTTGTTAAAACTCAGAAACTGACACTGGCATTTTGCTATTAACTAAACTCCAAGCTTATTTCAGTTTCATCAATTTTTCCATTGTCGTTGTTCAGTTGCTAAGTTGTGACCAGCTCTTTGCAACCCCATGGAGTGCAGCATGTCAGGCTTCTTTGTCCTTCACTATCTCCTAGAGTTTGCTCAAATTCATATCCACTGAGTTGATGATGCTATCTAACCATCTCATCTTCTGCTGCCCCCTTCTCCTTTTGCCTTCAATCTTTCCCAGGATCAGGGTCTTTTCCAGTGAGTCAGCTCTGTGCATCAGGTGGCCAAAGTATTGGAGCTTCAGCTTCAGCATCAGTCCTTCCAATGAATATTCAGGGTTGATTTTCTTTATGGTTGACTGGCTTGATCTCTTTGCTGTCCAAGGGACTCTCAATAGTCTTCTCCAGCACCACAATTCAAAAGCATTAATTCTTCAGTGCTCAGCCTTCTTTATGATCCAACTCTCACATCCATATACGACTACTGGAAAAATTGTAGCTTGGACTGCATGTATTTGTTAAGTAGTTAGAATAGGAAAAGGGAGTCCAAAATGGTAGTGGCTAAAAGACAAGGGAAAAGCCCATGAAGATAGAAAAAAGGAAGGTCCAAGGACCAGAGTGAGGACCTCAGGTAAAGCAAACAGCCCTCCTGGTTAGCCCAATTTGCATAGGGCAGGCTCAGAGTGGAGGAGACAAATGTATAAAAGGAGGAAGCCTAGAAGGATTGGGGCTTCTCTTCACGTCTTTTGGGTTGGCCCACCCTCATGCCTTGAGGATGTATTTTCCTTTGCTTGCCAATAAAACTGAGCTATAACACTGGTTCATTTGTTGCTTCAAATTTTTGCTGCAGCAAGACAGAACTAAGGAAATTACACACACCCCCGCCATATGTGGTGCCATGACTCAGATTTAACCTGGCTGAAACAACCTCGGCTTAGAGGCCAAGTACAACAGAAGCCCAGCTTGGCAAAAGCCCCCAAGGTGGAAGCTGAATGCGAAGAAAACCCAGCAAAGGGGAAGTGACAAGAGGCCCAGCATGCTGGAAACCGGGAGAGCAAAAACAAACTCAGAGAAAGCTTATGCAGCCCAGACTCAGATTCCAGAAGACCTCCGGTTAAGGTAGGAGGTCCTCACCCCTGTGGCTGGAGCGACATATGGCTAACAAAATCTTAATTCCTTTACAATCTCTCATTTCTTATTTCCTCAAACCCCCTGTGAGCAGTCGAGTGACAGGGGGTGCTCCAGGGTGTCCCAAAGGCTCTAATATTTGCAGTGCCTTAGCCACTGTTGCCCAAGTGGGTGGGGGTTCTTCTGTCTTTAATCTTCTTTGTGCCAAGGATCAGGTCAATGAAAACCGTGAGCATTTTTTTTTTTTTTATTGGACAGGTCATCATCTTTCCATTTCTGAAAGTTGTGCTTGAAACCGCTTACCTAAGATTGGGGCTCAAACCCACGTGGCAGGGACTCTGTGCTATGCTTACTCACTCATATCTGACCGAGATTTGAGCCTAGCCAAAACCCGCGGTGCCTGGCTTCAGGACCTAATGAAGCTCAGGGTCTTGATATCTCATTGAAAAAAATTCAGTGAGAGACACAGCGATGGACAAGAGGTGGATTTGTTCAGATTCACAGAGAAGCACGCTCCAGGGTGTGAGCCATTGCATAGGGTGAGGGCAGCGGCCATGGAATGTGGTGCGGTTAATTTTCCTGAGCTGGGTGATTTCATATGCTAATGAATGGGAAGATCATTCCAACAATTGGGGAACCACCCACTCCTCGGTTTCTTAACAGTGCCTTGGAACTGTCCTGGCACCCCTGGGTGTGTCATTTAGCTTGCAGATTGAGGATCAAGGTTTAGTTGAATTTGACTTGTCATCATGGACCTATTTGATTTTAATCGGTTTATGCTATGCCCTTGGGCTATGTCATTCTTTCAAAACTTGTGTGCTGCCCCCTTCCCTCCTGTTTCAAGCTCTTCCTCTGAGCCCCGTCTGGGCCCACAAGGTCGCCTTTACAATCTTCTTGAGAAAATAGCTGGTCCTTGAGAGGGAAATACTGTATAATAACCAATCTCTCTAGATATTCAGGCTTTCATCTTTCATGTTTCCTACGACATGTGCAACAACAGTGAACCTGCTAGGGTGGGTGACAGACACACAATGCCTGCTAGAAATTCATCTGTTGGTGCTGTCCCTTCAAGGGCAATTGGGCTTCCAGAGATAATGTTTGCCACTTTGGGAAGCAACAGTTAGAACTGGACGGGGAACAACAGACTGGTTTCAAATAGGAAAAGGAGTTCATCAAGGCTGTATATTGTCACCCTGCCTATTTAACTTATATGCAGAGTACATCATGGGAAACGCTGGACTGGAGGAAGCACAAGCTGGAATCAAGATTGCAGGGAGAAATATCAATAACCTCAGATATGCAGATGACACCACCCTTATGGCAGAAAGTGAAGAAGAACTAAAGAGTCTCTTGATGAAAGTGAAAAAGGAGAGTGAAAAAGTTGGCTTAAGGCTCAACATTCAGAAAACTAAGATCATGGCATCTGGTCCCATCACCTCATGGGAAATAGATGGGGAAACAGTGGAAACAGTAGCTGACTTTATTTTCTTGGGCTCCAAATCACTGCAGATGGTGACTGCAGCCATGAAATTAAAGAAAAGTAAATTACTCCTTGGACGGAAAGTTATGACCAACCTAGACAGCATATTAAAAAGCAGAGACATTACTTTGTCAACAAAGGTCTGTCTAGTCAAGGCTATGGTTTTTCCATTGGTCATGTATGGATGTGAGAGTTGGACTATAAAGGAAACTGAGTGCCAAAGAATTGATGCTTTTAAACTGTGGTGTTGGAGAAGTCTCTTGAGAGCCCCTTGGACTGCAAGGAGATCCAACCAGTCCATCCTAAAGGAGATCAGTCCTGGGTGTTCATTGGAAGGACTGATGCTGAAGCTGAAACTACAATACTTTGGCCACCTGATTCGAAGACCTGATTCATTTGAAAAGACCCTGATGCTGGGAAAAATTGAGGGCAGGAAGAGAAGGGGACGACAGAGGATAAGATAGTTGGATGGCATCACCAACTCAATGGACATGGGTTTGGGTGGACTCTGGGAGTTGGTGATGGACAGGGAGACCTGGTGTGCTGCAGTTCATGGGGTCACAAAGAGTCGGACATGACTGAGCAACTGAATTGATTGATTGATTGGAGTTAGTCCTGAAGGCCGTTTGGGCCCAAACCCTTACCACCCTTCTCCAAAAGTTACAAACATACCCCTGGATCAAATCTCCACTCCATTTTTATGAACAACTGGTCTGTTGCCTTTTATCAATTTGTTTTTAAGTCAATAACTAACACCTAAGACCAGGACCCTGCCCTCTTTGAGGCAACATCACTCCACCCTGTTTATTATTTAAATACTCCAAATGCCCCTAATTTCCCTGGTGGCTCAGATGGTAAAAGTGTCTGCCTACAATGCAAGAGACCTGAATTCCATCTCTGGGTTGGGAAGATCCCCTGGAGAAGGAAATGGCAACCCACTCCAGTATTCTTGCCTGGAAAATTCCATGGACAGAGGAGCCTGGTAGGCTACATTCCATGGGGTTGCAATGAGTCAGACACGACTGAGCAACTTCAATGCCCCTAACAGGACCAGATAACCCACTCCTTTGTCATTACTTCTGCTATAAGCTAAAGGGGGTCTATGACAATGAGATGTTTACCATTGGAAACACCCTAAACTGCTCTTATGGAGGACTAGGGGAGGAAATCAGTGACTTACATTCCCTCAAAGCAATAAGAGGATAAGGCTTATGGATGTTTCACCAGTTCCCAGTTTCAGGGCACAGACTTGGATTGCTTTACATCATGGTATCTATTCCTATCTTCCGTAGACAAACCAGACATGAGTTACAACCCCTTAATCCTACCCAGCACTGGTCATGCTGGAGATCTTGTGGATGCCAAACTCCATTCTGGGGATCCCAGGAGGTCGACCTGCCTAGGGATCTGGTCCTCGGGGGCACCATTCAAATGTGGGACCAGGGGACTCCTGGACGAGCCCACCAAACTGAACCGGTCATCATTGTCCTCTGAGATCCCACTCGGTTTCCAAACCGGAAACAATACCCCCTCAGAAGAGAAGCTCGGGAAGGACTACAGCCTCAAATAAATTCCTTGCCTGTAGGCTATTGGCTCTCATCAGTTCACTGTATAACACCCCGATCCTCCCTGTAAAGAAAAAGGACAGGACCTGGGCAAATGGTTCAAGATCTCTGGATCACAAATAAAGGTGCAGTCCCCCTCCACCCCACAGTACCCAATCCCTATGTAATCTTCGGAGAAATCCCACCCAGTGTCAAGTGGTTTACAATCTTGTATCTCAAAGATGCATTTCTTTGCATACCACTAGCTAAAGAATCCCAATATCCTTTTGCCTTCGAGTGGGAGGCTCCAGGACAAAAACATCAACAGATGTCTCAGACAGTATTATCTCAGGGGTTCAGAGACAGCCCCCACATGTTTGAGCAGGCTCTTAGCCGGGGTCTCCTAGATCTGGACCTGGGACCAAATAGGAAAATATTACAATATGTAGATGACCTACTAATCTGCTCTCTAGATGAGAAAAATGCCCAACAACATGCAATTCAGGTTCTAAGCTTTTGGCAGAGAGAGGATATAAAGTCTCCTGTGCTAAGGCACAGATGGTCGACACAAAGGTCACTTACCTGGGATTTCAGATTACACATGGGCCCAGGAGGCTGTCCTCTGATCAGGTACAAGGAATCCTCCAGTTGCCCTCCCCCACAACTCAAAAACAATTTCAGGCTTTCCTGGGGCTAGCTGGGTGTTGTAGAATCTGGATACCCAACTATGGTCTAATTGCCCAGCCCTTATATGAAAGCTTAAAGGGACAGGATGATTCAGTCCCACTGATGTGGGGAACTTCTCAAAAGAAGGCAGAGGCTACACTGAAACAAGCCTTAATTCAAACACCTGCCTTGATGTTGCTAGGCCCAGAAAAAGCATTCTAACTTTATGTCCACGAAAAAGAAGGAATAGCCTTGGGGGTGTTAACTCAAAGGTTGGGATCTGAGCCCCAGCCTGTAGCTTCCTTATCCAAAAGACTCGACCCAACCGCCTGAGGCTGGTCTCCCTACCTTCAAAATCTTGCTATTGCAGACATAATAGAAGATGCTTTAAAACTCTCTCGTGGGGGCAAACTAACTATTTTTGCCAGGCACCAGGTGAAACAATTCCTAAATGGGAGAGGCCATTTATGGATGTAGTGCTGATGGAAAATCCAGGCCTCACTAGATCCCCTTGTGAGGTTCTTAACCCAGCCACCCTGCTGCCTACCCCCGAGGGCTCTCCCCCCTTTCATTCTTGCCTAGAAGCCTTGGACGATTGAATAAAACCCTGAGAGGGATTGTCAGAAGATCCTCTGACCAATCCTGAGGAAATCTGATACATCGATAGAAGCAGTTTTGTCTTGGATGAAAAAAGAAGAGACAGATATGCAGTAGTCTCCAATTTTGGGATCATAGAGGCTAAGCCTCTGCCACCAGGTACTTCAGCCCAATTAGCTGAGCTCATAGCCCTGACTCAAGCTTTACAGCTGGGAAAAGGAAAAACAGTAGCTATTTACACTGACTCCAAGTATGCCTTTCTGGTGCTACATGCACATGCTGCTATTTGGAAAGAAAGAGGCCACTTGACCACCCGAGGGTCCCCAATCAAACATGGTGATCAAATCCTTAGACTCTTGGAGGCGGTCCATCTGCCCGCTGAGGTTTCAGTCTCCCACTGTAAAGGACACCAAGAAGCGGGCACTGAAGTGGCATGAGGGAACCAAGCAGCCGATCAGGCAGCTAAGAGAGCAGCGCTACAGAACCATGACCTAATAGGGGTTGCCACCTTAGTTCTACAGACTAATTTGCCAGAAATGCCTTCATATACTGAAGTGAGACTCTTAAAGATAAGAGTGAGGGCTTTCAAGAAGATCATATGGGGTGGTTCCAAAAGGAGGGGCTCCTTTTTCTCCCTGGAACCTCCAATGGAAGTTGGTTAACTCCTTACATGCCACCACTCATTTAGGAGAAAAGGCCCTCCAAAGATTACTAGAAAGGCCCTTCAGAGGACTAGGCATCCAAATGACTAGAAGGCAAACGCTCTCCTCTTATCCAACTTGCCATTTAAACAACCCCCAAGGAGCTCGAAGACGCCAGCTGGCCCAGCCCGTCCAACGACGTGGGACCTACCCAGAAGAGGACTGGCAGATGGACTTCACCCAGATGTCAGTTTTTCAAGGGTATAGATACCTAT
Source organism: Odocoileus virginianus (assembly GCF_023699985.2). Taxonomy (NCBI): domain Eukaryota; kingdom Metazoa; phylum Chordata; class Mammalia; order Artiodactyla; family Cervidae; genus Odocoileus; species Odocoileus virginianus. The sequence continues at coordinate 15,691,044 of NC_069706.1, read as the reverse complement.
TAGTCATGATAGATACAGGATGGATTGAAGGCTTTCCCACCCAGACTGAGAAGGCTGAGGAGGTGGTAAAAAAACCGCTCCATGAAATCATTCTGAGATTTGGTCTGCCCAGGTCATTACAAAGTGAGTATGGAACATCATTTACTTCTCAGGCCACCCAAGGGATTTCTAAAGCATTGGGCATTACTTATTATCTCCATTGTGCCTGGAGGCCTCAATCTTCAGAAAAAGTAGAAAGAGTTAACCAATTCTTAAAATCAGCAATAAAAATGATAATCCAGGAGACCTCCCTGGGATGGAAGGAGGATTTACCAATAGCTCTCCTCTGTACCCGTATTGCCCCCAAGGAACAACTAGTCCTTATGAGATGCTATTTGGGAGACCTTCTGTTTATGTCAATGACCTCTTCCTAGATCCAGAGGCTCAGACCCTCCAGTTTTATACCATGGCCACTGGGCAATTCCAACAGGATATACACTTGTGGGGTGTCAACCAGAATCCAAAAGATTCCAAAGAGTCACCACTATAAGCTCCAGGGACTCAAGTCCTACTTAAAATCTGGAAAGATGGGTCCCCAAAGGCTCAACTCCAGCCCACATGGAAGGGCCCCTAACCTATAATACTTTCTACCCCCATAGCAGTCAAGGTGCCAGGACATGACTCCTGGATTCATTACTTATGAGTCAAGCCATGGAAGAAAACACAAGAGGACACTCAATACATCTGTGAGCCCCTGGGAGATCTCAGATACCTATTCAAAACTACAAATGAGTGCCATTCCAATGAACACCCCAAAATTAAGTTTCTGGGGGTAAGATTTCTCAGGACAGCTCTAAAGAGCCAACACAGCTTGGCAGGGGTTATACTCAAAAACAGACAGGAGATAGATCTTCTGATCCCTGAACAAGGAGGGACTTGAGCCATCTTGAATGAGACGTGTTGTTTCTGGGTAAATACCTCCAGCTAAGTTAAAGAAAGTCTCACAGTCCTTGAGAAAAACATTCCAGATCCTACAGGACCTCAAAGAATGAGCTGGAGTGTCCTTGGGGTGGCTACAATCTCTCTTTGGGATCCTTCTCTTGGCAAGGGGGAATTTGGAGTTGGCTAATGCCCCTACTAATCCCTGTTATCACCATATTGATGCTGCTTATGATTGCTGCATGTATTATCAATCGTCTAACCCATTTTGTCTCTGCCCAGGTCAACAAGCTATAACATGCAGTGCCAGTTCAACAAGGATACATAAAACTACAGCCGACCATGGAAAATGACACAGTCTTAGAGGGACACTGCTATGAAGACTCTGAGGACTGAGACTAGCAAGAGGGGGAAGCCCAATGCCCCTCGCTATCCCAGTTCAGCAGGAAGTAGCCAGAGAGACCCTGTGCCCCTATTCCCAAAGAATTGGGCCTCCCATCTCTTGAGGGGGAATGTTAGGTAGTTAGAATAGGAAAAAGGAGTCCAAAATGGCAGTGGCTAAAACACAAAGAAGGGAAAAGCCCATGAAGATAGAACAAAGGAAGATCTGAGGACTGGAGTGAGGACCTCAGGTAAAACAAACAGCCCTCCTGGCTAGCCCAATTTACATAGGGCAGGCTCGGAGCGAAGGATACAAATTTATAAAAGGAGGAAGCCTAGAAGGATTGGGGATTCTCTTCTCTTCGTGTCTTTTGGGTTGGCCTGCCCTCATGCCTCGAAGATGTATTTTCCTTTGCTTGCCAACAAAACTGAGCTATAACACTGGTCCTCTTTTCGCTTCAAATTTTTGCTGTGGCAAGGCAGAACCGAGGAAATTACACACTCCCCCAACAGATCTTTGTTGGCGAAGTGATGTCTGTGCTGTTAAATAGCTGTCTAGGTTTGTGGCAGCTTTCCTTCCAAGGAGCAAGCATCTTTTAATTTAATGGGTGCAGTCACTGTCCACAGTTTCCATCGTTAATTTACTATTAACTTTCCATTAATAATAGTCCATTATTAATTTTCCATTAATGCCCTCTTTTGGTCCAGGATCCAATCCAGGGTACCATATTGCATTTAATTGTCGTGAATCCCCAGTCACCTAGAGTCTGTGACACTTTTTCACTCTTGTTTATTTTTATGAACTGACAGTCTTGGATCTACAGGCCAGGTTTCCTCTAGAAAGTTTCTCAGTCTGAGTTTGCTGGTTGCTTTTTTCTTGATTACACTGGAGGGATTTGTTTTTTGTACATGTTATCCAGACAAATCTCCAATGGGAATAATTCTGCCTATAAAGATGTGACCCCCTTAGGAGTTTAAAGAGAGCATTAACTTGTCTTTTCATTCTTTGAGTGATTGCAAATGCTATCTGTTCTACACCCTCCTGCCCCAGGCTCTGCAGGTGGTTAGCCTTGTGAGTGGAAGAATGGAGACTCAGACCCAGATGCCAATGCCATGATCTGTCCATGACTCTACATGCACACCACTGGTGGGCTGCTAACAAATTGGCTTGTCCAAGGGCATGCTCAACTGTACCCTCAGTTCCCCTCTGGAAGAGTTTCAATATCATCTAATTAGGTAACATGGTAGCTGGGCAACCATTACTTATAATAGACATGGAATTGTAAATTATCCTATTTAATTAAGAACTGCTCCCTTCTATTAAAGAAAAGCTTATCATAGGTTAGTAAATTTATTGGGAACACTTAACTTTAGCTAATTAAGCTGTTTGAACTCAAGGCAAGGGCATTCATTAATAATCAAGTCCAAGCAGTTAAGGGCAATTAGTGAAACAGCTGGTCTTTATCTCACGGATAAAGGATGGTTAATAGAGATCTTTACAGCTGTTATAAACTTCCCCAAAGCAATCTCTTCTTCAAAAGTTTTTGTTAGTTAAGAATATAGAAGGAGGAACTAAATTTAAAGGACTGAGTTGGTAGTGATCTCAGTCTCCCAGCCCCAAGATGAAGGCCAGAAGGAAGTGGAATCCAACAGCCATGGCCCCATTCCCAGCCATGTCCACTTTTCTGGGCAGAGCCTGATCTGGAAGTCAGCATCATACCTCTAGTTCCCATTGGAATCCTGGCTGCCTGAGGAGCAAAGGGCAAGGACTGGTCATCTATGTCTGCAGAGATCATGTTTCCTGAAAGAAAATTGGAGGAATGTGGTCTGACAAAGTGTGTTTTATTTTTCTGATCCGTGGATGCCTTTATACAGAAAGTCTCACAGAGATGCCCTTTTAAAATGACACTGACTTAAAATTCTCCTTAAACTGAAGTGTAAGGCATTAACTCTTTGAAAAACCATCCCACACCAATATTTGTCTTGTGTTTCCTCTTGGTGTTGTTTAACTTGTTCCTCTCTCTCCTACATTTCCTGTAAACTGGGAATTTCCCTTGGAGTCTTGATTAGATCAAAATGAAACATTTTGGCCAGAATCCTTCAAGGTGATGTCATATATTTCACATGCATCATGCCAGGAAGCACATAAACGTCTCTTTGCTCTCCTCTTGGTGAGGCCAATCTTGAGTCGTGGGTTAAAGAGACAACCCCAGACCTCTCCATTGCAAAGGTACATTTTACCCTCTGGAGTTGATGTACAGTATATGGGCTGCTGCTTCTATGGGCTTCCCTTGTAGCTCAACTGGTAAAGAATCCACCAGCAATGCAGGAGACCTCCTAGTTTGATTCCTGGGTCAGGAAGGTCCCCTGGAGAAGGGATAGGCTACCCACTCCAGTATTCTTGGGCTAACCTGGTGGCTCAGTAGGTAAAGAATCCACCTGCAATGAGGAAGACCTGGGTCTGATCCCTGGGTTGGGAAGATCCCCTGGAGGAGGGCATGGCAGCCCACTCCAGTATTCCTGCCTGGAGAATCCCCATGAAAAGAAGAGCCTGGCGGACTGCAGTCCATGGGGTCACAAAGAGTCAGACACATCTGAGTGACTAAGCACAGCACAGGCACGCTTCATCTCAGCACCCTCCCATGGTCTCCCCACGCTTGACCTGTTCTCCTCATTCTGGACTCTACTCAAGTGCCACCTTCTCTTTCTGAGAACCAGGCACCTTCTCTCAGGTGGCCTGCAAAGCTGTGTGCTCTGGCCTTGGCTGGCTCCTGGATGCATCTTGAACAAACCTCCCTTCGCTGGTGCGGTCCAGCCACACTGGCCACCTTTCAGTGCCCGGAACGCTCCCTCTGCCAAAGCCCTGCCTGGAACACAAGGCTCTCCTTCTCTCTCAGTCACCCCCTTCTCATCCTTCTGGGGTGAACTAGGGTCCTTTCCTGACAGATGTCTTCCTGGACGGTATACCCCACCCCATTCTGGGTAAAATGCCACTACTGGATGTTCTCAAGGTACCGCATAAGGCTCCTGCATGGTGTTCATCAGACCTGGAATATTCCTTTTGTTAGAGGAAGCACACAGACTGAAACCACCCACCCTGGCTGGGCACCGTCATAACTATTTGCATGAGTTATTTTATCACAGGAGGTCCTGGTAAGGAACACAGAGCAATAAGTCACCACCAACCAGAAGAGTTCAGGAAAGGCCAAAAGGAGATGCCATATGTCCTACCACCTCCCAGAATCCTTCTCGCTGGCATCCATCTTGGCCGAGCAATGCGTGCGCCAGCAGGAAGGACCCTTAGAATGTTTGGCTGAAGACAACCCAGAAACTAATCTCATCACCATAAAACCTGAGACTGCTACTCGGCAGCGCATTTCTCCTGGGTTCCCTTACCCCACTGCTCTCCACCCAGGCACGCCTTCCCAATAAAGCCTCTTGCTTTGTCAGCTCGTATGTCTCCTCGGACAATTAATTTCTGAGTGTTAGATAAGAGCCCACTCTTGGGCCCTGGAAGAGATTCCCCTTCCTGCAACAATTTCGTTTATGTGATTATTGTACTAATTTCTGTCTTCCCCTCAGAAGCTAAGCTCCATGGCGACAGGGCACCTGCCTAATTTTGTTCATCCTATGGAGCAGGGCACCTGCCTAGTTTTGTTCATCCTTATAAGCCTCAAACATGTAGCACAGTGCCTTGCACATAGTAGGTACTGAGAAATACTTGCTGAATGGATTAATGAAAGGTCACTAGCTGAATGGCTCGAGTGAGACCTGATGTTAAGGATTTCCTGAAGGACCCTGGTCCTACTTGGTGCTGGGAAGTTTCTAGACTAGGGTTTGGCAAACTTTTTCTGGAAAGCTGAACCAGATGGTTGACTGAGTTGGAGGCTGGGGGCTTAGTTTCCCCATCTGTAAGTAGGGAAATAGTTCCTAGCTCATATGATCATTATGAAGCTTCCATAAGCGAATACATGTGAAGTGTTTCAAAGTGGCTGGTACATAATCTCACTAGGGTTTTAGCTATTATTGTGGGCTTACATATGGTGGAGACAAAGTCTAGAAATGTATTCATCAGTAAGGAAACACAAGTAACTATCAGCCAGAAGAAAGAATGGCAAATAGAAACCCTACTGGATTTCCACACTCATGTTAGTGACAGACAGCCTGGATTAAAGCTCTGAGAAGTCACAGTAGGAAGAGTCACTTTGTTCCCAGAAGAAAATGACAAGTGCAGAAGGAAACAGCACAAGGCTTAGGCAGGGGGAGCTGGAAAGGGAGGTGCCTGTGCCGGAGGATGCCTGCATCACTCTAGTATTTTCCCAGGAGAGTCCCGGGGGGCCTTGCGGAGGCCTTAATCGCCTATTCTAGGCGGCGGAAGCCTAGCTCCCCGCTCTTTGCGAGCTGGGCTCCCTCTGGCCTCTGTTTCCGTTAGAGTCTAATCATATTTGAAAGTAGTTTTTATCTGTGATTATTCATCCGCATGTGAGGAGCTTATGTGTCTAAGCCGCCACTTCCATCAAATCCGAGCACGTGGCTCCCCTTAATACACACAGGCCTAGAGTTGGTGAGCAAGGCAATCCTCACCCACATCCTGGCAAGGAAATTCTAGGGAATTAGAGAGGACCGGCTCTGGGTGTGGGGAGGAGGCGGCAGAGACCTGAGGCGAAGCCAGTGTGGGAGCAGTAAGACGCGGATCTGCAGCCAGGCCCCTCCGTCGGCACGTGGCCCTGTCCTGAGGCGTGGCCTCTCAGACTTTAATAGGATGGTGTCTGTGAAGATTACATGTTAGCTCAGAGAACAATGTTTCATTTTCACCGGCTCTTTCTAATCTGTGGGAGATGGTGTGCCGGGCTAAGTTTAATGCTCACGCACGTGCTTCAGGTTAATTAATTCTGTGTTCAATTGTGGCAGGGGTTAGAGCGGGATCTCACCACCTTTCAAAGGATGGTGGGCTGCTGACACAGGGGCAGGGTGTCAGCCGAGGAGGCAGGCCAAAGCCAGAACTGCAGGAAGCTAGGCTGTAGCAAAGAGAGAGTGATTTGATTGCCCTGTTTCTCCTACTGATTTTTTAAACACAGTTTTATGATGTAATTCATTACCCAGTTAAGGTGTACAATCCAGTAGTTTTTAGTATATTCACAGGGTTGTGCAACCACCACAACAATAAATTTTAGAACAGTTTCATGTCAAAAAAGAATCCTCACACCCACTAGCAGTCACTCCTCATTTCTCATCAACCTCCCAGCCCTGGGCAACCACTTATCTACTTTCTGTTTCTATAGATTCACCTAGTCTGGACATTACATAAAATTGAAATAATACAATATGTGGTCTTTCATGACTGGTTTATTTCACTTAGCGTAATATTTTCAAGATTCATCTGTGTTGGAGCATGCATCAGTGTTTCATTCCTTTTTATTGCTGAATAATATTCCATTGTACAGACAAACCACATTTTATTCATCCATTCATCTGTTGATAGACATTTAGATTGTTTCCAATTTGGGGCTATCATGAACATTTGTTACAAGGCTTTGTGTACATGTGTTTTCATTTCTGTTGGATATACACCTGGGAGTGGAATTGCTGGATCATATGGTATATCTATGTTTAATCTATTGAGGAAATGTGCTTAGTTGCTCAGTCGTGTCCAACTTGAAAAAGAATTATTTTTCAAAATTTTTTCCCATTTAAGTTACTATAGTGTATTGAGTGGAGTTCCCTCTGTTGGTCATCTATTTTAAATATAGTGTACAGTAGGCCCTTGTTGGTTATCTATTTTAAATATAGCATACATGTCCATCCCAAACTCCCAATCCTTCTGGTAACCATGTTTGTTCTCTGTGTCTGTGAGTTTTCTCCTGTTCTGTAAATAGGTTTGTTTGTATCATTTGAAATTTAAACATTGTAATTAAATCTTATTGCATGTTTTTATTTTAAAACTATTTATAATTCTAATTCTCTACGTCCATTCAGTTGTCAATGCCAAGGATAAGTATTATGGGTCCTAAGTTATGCCCAGACTTCTACATGTACAAAATTGAGAGTACTATGAAATTTTTAGTATTCCAGCATTTTTCTCAGCCACCTTATGCAGTGATTGCAAATGCTATACCGATCCTGCAAAGCTCCAGACCCACAAAATGGAACTCAAAGACAAGCAAGAAATAAGCAGTCAGCACCATGGGGGAATGGTGCTATGCTCTGCAAGAATCTATTTGGTGACTCTATCAGAGAGGGAGTATCTTATCCTCTCTTCACACAAGTGCTCCTGCCACTCAGACTGCCCTGGCACCCTCAGCAGTGCCCATCTCTGCTTTGACATTGGCACCTCATCCAAGCCTTCAGGCTGTTTGACACAATTGTTTTGAGGACAGAGGTCAACATCTCGGAGAAATGTTTCTCTAGGGCTTGAATGTTACTGCTCATCAGGGTGCATGTTTTGGGTAATAGGTCATTCTTTGACAGTGCTGGTGCAGATTCCAGGTGACAGAGGTGCCACCCTCCCCCTCCACTCCGCATTGCCTCAGGTCTGAGGGTGGTCCTGCAGGTGTGTGTGGGGGGATAGGGGTTTGAGGAAAAGCTTCAGGGCTTTAACACCTGGACAGCATCAACCAACTTCTTTTGATGTCCACGAGAATTTCTCTCCATATTTCTTACCCGGGTGGTATTTTTCTCACTTCTGATCTGATTGTTTTCTGAACAGTTCTAAGAGCTGAAACTTGTTTGGGTCAAAGAGCAATAGGCTTTTCCATTTTATCTGGGATGCAAGCATTATTTTCCTAGTAATGGTTGGTTTTGGTTTTGGGGACGAAAAGCGTTGCTACAAATACCTATTCTCAAATATTCTTAGCCACTAAGCAAATGCTGTGGTATTTGGATAAAAAAGCCAACAACAAACCACCCTACCTCACTTGACCAATTTTACTTGTGTTATTAGCAGGGAATATTTTGCACTAGAGACATATAAAGTAATAACTGAATGTTAAGCAAACAAATAATCAATTATTAAAATGCAGATGCTATTAATGTAATCCTTTACATTTCAGTAATGCCAGCATTTGGAGGGAGGAATGTAAAGCTGGTTAAAAACATCTGATGTACAAAATAAGAATATAACCATGGTCCCTTTGAAAAAAATTTGGGAGGATTTAGCTCTAACTTTTCCATTTAGGGGTGGGTATTTTGACTGGGAAAGAGAGGTGTAAAGTCCAGTCTGATATACAAATATCTATATTTCTATATAGATATTTATTCTAGATAGATATTTCTAAATATCTATATTTCTATATAGATCAAGATGTCAGCACAAGAAATATTTTGAAGGCTTAGGGCTCTTGCAGAGCCAAAATTTACCTTTAATATAGGCCCTAGACATCTTATTAAACCCAACTCAGGACAACTTCTTTTTGTGAATACATTTTCTTTCAGTTATTTTTTGGAACATAAGTAATACATTTGCAGGGTTAAAAAACTAAAAAGTAAGACTTCCCTAGTGGTTAAGAATCTGCCTGCCAATGCAGGGGACCTGGGTTCCATCCCTGGTCTGGGAAGATTCCACATGCCACCGGGCAACTAAATGAATGTGCCTCAACTACTGAACCTTTGCTCTAGAGCTTGTGAGCTGAAACTACTGAAGTCCTCAAACCCCAAGAGAAGCCACAGCAGCAAGAAGCCTGCACATTGCAAATAGAGAGTAACCCTCGCTCCCCGCAACTAGAGAAAGCCTGTGTGCAGCCACAAAAACTCAGCACAGCCAAAAATAAATAAATAACAACAATAACAAGACTGAAAAAGTTAAAATGTACAGTGAAAGTTCTTCCTCCCGTTCCTGCATTATACTTTATTTAACCAGTCTACTCGACCTGGACACTGGATTGTTTCCAGCTATTTCTTAGGCTAGACCTACTGCAGTGAATTACCTTATACTTGCATGCTGTTGCGTATATTTAGGGTAAATTTCCCAGAGTGAAATTGCTGGGCCAAATTGTATGTGCATTTGTGATTCTGACAGATATTGCCAAATTGTCCCTCCAGGGGGATGATGGTCTTTTGGGTCCTCCGTAGCTATGAATATGAGTGTCTGCTTCCCCAGGAAGAACAGTTCAAGTGGAGGCTATCTCACTCAGCATCAACTTTTAGGAGAGAATAGCGCTTGCACCTTAGTTTTCTCATCTGTAAAATGGGGCTAAAGCTAGCCTCTGGTAGCTGGGAAAGTCCTGAGAACTAATACACACAAAGCACTGAGCATAGTTCTGACAGAATAGGTGCTTAAAAATGCCTCAGTTATTATGTGGGTCAAATAAATAACTCCACTTAGAGACTGTCCCACTCTGGTTCAGAGATGATGTGGTATGATGTCTACATCATAAAGCTACAAAGGCATTGAACATCTTCTTGGAGGAAGAAAAATCTTGGTTCTAGGTAGGCAAACATGAGCCCCTCTGTTGAATTTCGTTGGAGATGAAGGAACTGGAGTTGGTGAGTTGAAGTGAGAGGCAGTAAAGCACCAGAGCAGGAGCAGAGACTCTTCAGTGAGCCTTGCAGATGGAAAGCAGATCTGCGCTTCAGGTGCTCTGGCTGCAAACCCTGTCTCCACGAGGAGGTTCTGAACTGTGTGTAACAGGTGCCGAGTGCCTCAGGGTACTGTCTAGCCTGGAGGATAGCCACAGTTGTAGAATTCTGAGTACCAAAGGGTTTGGAGAAGGAGCTCCTCTGCTGGGCCAAAAAGAGTTGGCAGTATAGCTTTATGGTCAAACGCTCCTTCTCTGCAGTCAGCCAGGTCTGAGTTCAAATCTTGCTTCTACCAGTTGCTAGCGGTGTGACCTCAGGTGCATTCCCATTTCTGGTCTTCGCTCTCTTCAGCTATCATCTGAGGATAGAAGCCACAGTAAAGGCACTTCCCGGCTTGCTTCTATGTTCACAGGGAGGCTGTGAGGATTACATGATGTAACAGTTCTAGGGCAAGGGTCATCATGCCTAGCACATATAAATATCAGCAACCGTTAAGAACACTAAGTGAATAAGGCTTTACAAGCGCCGTGTCTCTGTGGCAGAAGAGAGACCCTGAGAGGTTGCAGATTAACAAATTCAACTCATAAAATTGGAAAAAGGCCATTTGGATGGATGTATAGTTAGAGGGGAAAAACTACTTCTTAGCATGCATGTTATTTGTAACAAAGCAAAGCGAATTTGTAAGCATCATATTGCAGATGCAGGGGAGGAAGATCCTGAAAAAATTTCCTGCAGTCTTGAGACAGCAAATGGAAAATGAGTTGTATGGTACTGATTGCTGCTAATTTAAGACATATGAAAATTACTGATAATCTCTTCGGCGTTCTCTGCTTTTTTATGTTACTTACTAAAGGTAGAATAGTCATACTTTTCATACATTATCTTTCTCCCTTCATCTCATTTTCATGTCAGGTACATATGTGCCTTAAGTACTTCTACTGCTTCTATTTATTTTTTCAGCCCACCACTCTTTGTAAGAACTTAGTCCTTGTGCTTGGGATTCATCAGCTGTGCTATTCTCCTTGCCTGGAATAATCTGTCTGCTCTGCTTTGCAAGCCGTTACCCTTCAACCAACCATCACATTCTTTGTGAAATGTTCAATATCACCAGCTATCAATGGCCCTTTCTTCTCTGATTCCATGGGACACTGACAGTGTTTTCTTTATAGCATCTTATATACTGGGCTCTAGTTCTCTGTGCATACATCTATCTCTCCATTTACACTGGGAAATCTTTGTTAAAAACTGCGTCCTTCCCTTTCTTCACTCCAAGTTTGTCAAACATGTATTACATGTCAGGCCTGGTGACAGGTCTTAAGGGAAGATCACAACACAGTGTGGGAGCAAGTCAAGAACCCCAGGTGCTGAGCTTAATATGATACAATTCCCTCATTCCATCCACTAAATGACCCTAGACGTACCTGTTATTGTTCTCATTTTACTGTTGAAAAGCATGAGCCAGAAAAGAAATAGAAGTTGCCAAAGAATACAGTTAACTGCAAGTGACTGCAGATTGGTGTCAGGAGAGGGTCAGGAGACACCCTGGAGGAAGCAATGCCCAGTGAAATGGAGACCCTGAGAAGGATCTGGCCAGGGGAAGGAGCACTGGAGAGAAATTCCAAGTGGAGGGAAAAAGTTGTGCAGGAATCTTAGTAATCTCCACCCAATATTTGCATGGAGTGTGGTGCACAGTACATGCTTACCAAGTATTTGTTGTAAGAATGCATTCCTGTTGCTAAAGTCCCCGGGCCTGGTAGTTCAACTCTGGGTGTTCAAGTTCATGACATTCCTCAGGGTCCTTTCAGTAAATTTTCATTTTTGCTGAGGTTCCTGGGGATGCAAGGACCACAGTTCCATCTTGGGAGAGCATTCCCCAAACTGTTTTCAATCAACCCCCTAGGAATACAGTGCAGAGGCTTCTTCCTCTCCCCCATCCTTAGATGTCCAGAGTGCACACCCACATTCATGTTAGTAGATTGAGCAAAGCTTTGTGCATAGATGTGTAATTGCTGGGTGGACAGTTGGTAGGCTCCCTTAACTGAGGCCATCCATAGGCCACACAGCTCTGTGGTACTTGAAACTTGCCCCTTCCAGATGGGGACCACACTCGGGAAACATGAATCTTAGGGAGTCTACTTATGGTCTGGCCATACTTTCTAGATCTTCCTTCTCATCATCCTCCTACTCGTGTCCTTGGGAATATGGTTCTAGTCTAAACAGGAGGTGAGGGAGATGGAGACTCTCTCCTATTCCTCTTGCTTTTGCTCAAGCTACTTTGTCAAGGACAGGAATCTGCTTTCTTTCAGAGCATGGAAGTTACTAGCAAGGATTCTGGAGCCACACTGGTAGATGTTCACATCCTGGCTATGCTTCTTACCAGCTTTATGACTTTGGGGATGCCTTTATGTCCCCATACATCAATTTTCCCACTGGTAAAATAGGATTAGTAACAATACTCATTTTGTAGGATTTTACAAGAAAATTTTAAGTAATTAAAGCATTAGGACAGGACAGTGTCTGGCACATTGTCAGTACAATGTATGTGATACTGCTGCTGCTGACAGTGATGATGATCAAAATGACACAAACCACCTCTTCCATTCTGGTTCTTTTGTACTAAAAGTTAATGGCCCAAGGCCTTAACTAAATGGAAATTAGTTCTTCTTTCCCTCTAAAACAAGGCAAGCTTAGACTTTTTTATTGTCTAGTGCAATAAACAAGGGGAAGAAAAAGTATTACATTTCACATCAAAATAAAATAGCCTAAATGTTATACCCAGAGTTGTTTGAGTTGATGTGTTACTCAAAACTGGTAGAAATCTAATCTAGTCCATGTATGAAAATTATAATGGATAAACTGAAGCTCAGAAAAAGGAACTGACTAATGCATGGTCCCCAGCCATGGGCCTGGAACTTGAACCCGTGTTTCCTGATCCCTGTTTCACGCTCCCTGTATTGTCCTGCAGCCAAGAGAAGAAATACAGCCATTTTTGGAAGCTTCTCTAATTTCTTCTGTGGTAGTGGTCAAGGAATATTTTTGTGTGTGAAGAACCTGATGGTAAATATTTTCTGCTTGCTGTGCCTGTGTGTGTGTTAAGCTGCTCCAGTCTTGTCTGACTCTTTGTGACCCCGTGGACTGTAGCCCACCAGGCTCCATCCATGAGGCCCTCCAGGCAAGAGTCCTGGAGTGGGTTGCTGTGCCCTCCTGCACAGGATCTTCCCAACTCAGGGATCGAGTCTGTGTCTTAGGTCTCCTGCATTGACAGGCGGGTTCTTTATGACTAGCACCACCTGGGAACCCCCAGATGTCTCTGTCACAACGACTCAACTGCCATAGCAGAATCAAAGCAGCCACAGACAGTATGCAAATGAATGGACGTGGCTGTCCTTCAGTAGAACTTTATTTGTAACAAAAGCTGATGGCCCAGATTTGACCTGTGACCCAGATTTGTAGATTCCGGCTCTGTGGCATCCCCAGTTGGACTGTTAGACGGGAATAGCAGGGCAATACAAGCTTCTCTATGTGAAACAGAGGCTGTCAATCAAATGCTAAACTTGAAGAATTGGGAAGAGGAAACAGCAGTGGGTGTATGAAGTCAGGATAACTAGGCAAAAACCAGTTTTACTTTTCCAGCTCACCTACCTCAGTTTTTTTTTATTTATAAGTTTTTTTTAAAGAGAGGAAATTGAGATGGCAATTTTTCTCCATTAACAAATGAGATTAAGGGAGAGATTAAGTAAAATGGTGTTAGTTACCATGGCATTCCTGGTACAATTTGCCAGAAGCTCTAAATAAAAGGGCAAATTTTATGTGTCAAAGTGATTCAAGTAATTAAAATTTTTTTGGATTATTTTTATTAAAGTATATTTGATCTAACATCTGTTGGATCAAAGAAAAAGCAAGAGAAATCCAGTAAAACATCTACTTCTGCTTTATTGATTACACCAAAGCCTTTGACTGTGTAGATCACACAAACTGTGGAAAATTCTCCAAGAGATGGGAATACCAGACCACCTTACTTGCCTCCTGAGAAATCTGTATGCAGGTCAAGAAGCAGCAGTTAGAACCGGACATGGAAAAACAGACTGGTTCCAAATAGGGAAAGGAGTACGTCAAGGCTTTATATTGTCACCCTGCTTATTTAATTTATATGCAAAGTACATCATGCGAAATGCCAGGCTGTATGAAGCACAAGCTGGGATCAAGATTGCCGGGAGAAATATCAATAACCTCAGATACACAGATGATACCACCCTTATGGCAGAAAGTGAAGAGGAACTAAAGAACCTCTTGATGAAAGTGAAAGAGAAGAGTGAAAAAGTTGGCTTAAAATTCAACATTCAGAAAACTAAGATCATGGCATCCGATCCGGGATGCCATGATGGGATCATTTCATTGCAAAATGATGGGGAAACAATGGAAACAGTGAGAGACTTTATTTTGGGGGGCTCCAAAATCACTGCAGATGGTGACTGCAGCCATGAAATTAAAAGACGTTTGCTCATTGGAAGAAAAGTTATGACCAACCTAAACAACATATTAAAAAGCAGAGATGTTACTTTGCCAACAAAGGTCCATCTAGTCAAAGCTATGGTTTTTCCAGTAGTCATGTATGGATGTGAGAGTTGGACTATAAAGAAGGCAGAGCTTCAAAGAATTGATGCTTTTGAACTGTGGTGTGGAGAAGACTCTTGAGAGTCTTCTCAAGGAGATCCAACCAGTCAATCCTAAAGGAGATCAGTCCTGAATATTCATTGGAAGGACTGGTGCTGAAGCTGAAGCTTGAATACTTTGGCCACCTGATGAAAAGAGCTGGCTCACTGGAAAAGACCCTGATGCTGGGAAAGATTGAAGGCAGGAGGAGAAGGGGATGACAGAGGATGAGATGGTTGGATGGCATCACTGATTCGATGGACATGAGTTTGAGCAAGCTCCAGGAGTTGGTGATGAACAGGGAAGCCTGGTGTGCTGCAGTTCATGGGGTCGCAAAGAGTTGGACATGACTGAGTGACTGAACTGAACTGACTTATTTCACTAAACATAATACCATCCAGCTCCACCCATGTTGTTGCAATGGCAAACTTCATTCTTTTTTATGCCTATGTATTAGTCTGTGGGGTCACACAGAGCTGGACACGACTGAAGAGACTTGGCATGCATATATATGTATATATAGGCCAAAGTATTAGAGCTTCAGCATCAGTCCTTCCAATGAATATTCAGGGTTGATTTCCTTTAGGATTGACTTTCTTGCTGTCTATATATGTAAATGGATATATATGGATGTATATGTATGTGCTCAGTCATTCAGTCATGTCCGACTCTTTGTGATCCCATGGATTGCAGTACACCAGGCTCATCTGTTCTCCACTCTTAGAAAGTTTGCTCAAATTCATGTCACTGAGTTGGTGATGCTATCTGACCATCTTATCCTCTACTGCCCCCTTCTTCTGTTGCTTTGAGTCCTTCCCAGCATCAGGGTCTTTTCCAATGGGTTGGCTCTTCATATCAGGGGCCAAAGTATTGGAGCTTCAGCTTCAGCACCTGTCCTTTCAATGAATATTCAGGGTTGATTTCCTTTAGGATTGACTGCTTTGATCTCCTTGCTGTCCAAGGGATCCTCAAAAGTCTTCTCCAGCAGAATTCAAAGCATCAGTTCTTTGACACTCAGCCTTCTTTATTGCCCGATTGCCATGAAATTAAAAAACACTTGCTCCTTGGAAGGGAAGCTATGACAAACCTAGTCTGTGTATTTAAATGTAGAGACATTGCTTTGCCAACAAAGGTTTGTATAGTCAAAGCTATGGCTATTCCAGTAGTCATGTATAGATGTGAGTTGGACTATTATTTATATATATATATACTTCATGTCTTTTAAAAACATTCATCAGTTCAAAAAATTAAAAAAATTTTTTTACTTATTTGACTGTGCCAGGTCCTATTTGTGGCACACGGGATCGTCCATCTTTATTGCAGCATACATATCTTTAGTTGCAGGATGTGGGATCCAGTTCCATGTCCAAGGATCTAACCTGGTCCCCTGGTATTGGGACCCCAGAATCTTAGCCACTGGACCACAGGGAAGTCCTGATCCATTCACCTGTTGATGGACAGTTAAGTTGCTTTCCAGATCTTGACTATTGTAAACATGCTGTTATGAACATTGGGGTACATGTATATTTTTGAATTAGTTTCTATTTTCTTTGGATCTACAGCCAGGTGTGGAATTGCTGGATCATGTGGTGGTTCTATTTTCATTTTTTTGAGAGACCTCCATGCTGTTTTCCACAATAGCTGCACCAATTTACATTCCCACCAAGGAGTGTACAAGGGATTCCCTTTTCTCTACATCTTCACGAGCATTTGTTATTTGTGTGCTTGCTTTTTTTTTTATGATAGCCATTCTGATAGGTGTTAAGTGGTGTCTCATTCTGCTTTTGATTTGCATTTCTTTGATGTTTAGCAGATTGGAGCCTATTTTCATGTAGCCTGTTGGCTGTCTGCGTGTCTTCTTCGAAAAGTATCTATTCAAATCCTTTACACATTTTTAAATGAAGTTGTTTGCACTGCTTATGTATGTTGGATATTAACCCCTATTGGTCCTATTATTTGCGAATACTTTCTTCTATTCTGTGGGTTTTTCTTTACAGTTTGTTGATGGCTTGCTTTGCTGTGCAAAATCTTTTAAGTTAATTAGGTCCAATTTTTGCTTTGGTTTCCTTTGCCTTAGAAGACAGATAAAAAAATATTGCTGCAATTTATGTCAAGAATGTTCTGCCTACATGTTCTTCTGAGACTTTTATGCTTTCTAGGTTTATATTTAGGTCTTTCATCTATTTTTGAACTTATTTTTGTATATGGTGTGGGAAAATGTTCTAATTTCATTCATTTACATGTAGCTGTTCGGTTTTCCCAGTACCACTTAAAAAAGATTGTCCATCTCATTAGAACTGATTCAAATGAATTCTTTTTAATGGCTGAGTAATATTCCATAGTGTATATGTACCACAGCTTCCTTGTCCATTCATCTGCTGATGGGCATCTAGGTTGCTTCCATGTCCTGGCTATTATAAACAGTGCTGCGATGAACATTGGGGTGCATGTGTCTCTTTCAGATCTGGTTTCCTCGGTGTGTATGCCCAGAAGTGGGATTGCTGGGTCATATGGCAGTTCTATTTCGAGTTTTTTAAGAACTCTCCACACTGTTCTCCATATTCTCCATTGTATATTCTTAATTCCTTTGTGAAACCGTAGGTGTGTGGGTTTATTCCTGGGCTCTCTATTCTGTTTCATTAATCTATGTGTCTGTTTTGGTGCCAGCATTTAGTGTTGTAGTTTTGTAGTATAATCTTAAGGTAGGGATCGTGATACCTCCACATTCATTCTTGTTTCTCAAGATTGTTTTGGCTATTTGTGTTTCCATACAAATTTCCCATAAAATATTTCAAAATTATTTGTTCTAGTTATTTGACAAATGTTATTGGTATTTTGATAGGGATTGCATTGAATCTGTAGATTGCCTTGGGTAGTATGGTTATTTTATTAATATTAATTTTTGCAATCCATGATCATCATATATCTTTCCATGTGTCATCTTCGTATCATCTTCAATTTCTTTCATCAGTGTCTTATAAGTTTTCTGAGTATAGGTATTTTACCTCCTTAAGCAGATTGATTCCTAGATACTGTATTATTTTTGGTGTGATGGTAAATGGAGTTGTTTCCTGATTTTCTGATTGCTTTTAGTATATAGAAATGCAACAGATTTCTATATATTAATTTTGTATTCTGCATCTTTACCGAATTTGTCAATGAGTTTAGTAGTTTCTTAATGGCATTTTCAGTATCATGTCATCTGCAAACAGTGACAGTTTTACTTCTTTTCCAAATTGGATTCCTTTTATTTCTTTTTCTTATCTGACTGCTGTGGCTAGGACTTCTAATACTATGTTAAATAAAAGTGGTGAGAGTGGGCATCCTTGTCTTCTCCCTTCTTAGAGCAAATCCATCCAGCTTTTCACTATTGAGTATATTACCTGTAAACTTGTTGTATATAGCCTTTATTATTTTGAGGTATGTTCCCTCTTTGCCCACTTTCTGGAGAGATTTTTAATCATAAACAGATCTTGAATTTTGTCAAAAGTTTTTTGTTTTTGTTTTTTGCATCTTTTGAGATGGTCATATGGTTTTTATTCTTCTTTTTTTTAATGTGGTATATCACATTCATTGATTTGCAGTTATTGAGCCATCATCTTTGCATCCCTGGGATAAATGCCACTTGATTATGATATATGATCCTTTTAATATATTGTTGGATTCAGTTTGCTAATATTTTGTTGAGGATTTTTGTGTCTATGTTAATCAGTGATGTTGTAATCTTCTTTTATAGTGATGTCTTTGGATTTGATGTCAGGATGATGCTGGCCTCATAGAATGAGTTCAGAAGTGTTGTTTCCTCTATAGTTTTTTGGAATTGTTTGAGAAACATAGACATTAACCCTTCTCTAAACATTTGATTTACCTGTGAAGCCGTCTGGTC
This sequence comes from Odocoileus virginianus, assembly GCF_023699985.2. Lineage (NCBI taxonomy): Eukaryota > Metazoa > Chordata > Mammalia > Artiodactyla > Cervidae > Odocoileus > Odocoileus virginianus. The sequence goes on along the minus strand of NC_069706.1, from coordinate 15,672,692 downwards.
CTGGACTTTTGTTTGTTGGGAGGTTTTTTAAAAAAAATTTTTATGGGTTCAATTTCAGTACTGGTAATCAGGTCTGTTCAAATTTTGTATTTTTCCCTGGTTCAGCTTTAAGAGATTGTACATTTCTAAGAATTTGTCCATTTCTTCTGGGTTGTTTGTTTTATTGGCATATAGTTATTCATGGTAATCTCTTATGATGTTTTGTATTTCTGTGGAGTTTATTGTAATTTCTTTTTCATTTCTGATTTTATTGATTTGAGTCCTTCCTCTTTTTTATTGATCATTCTGGCTAATAGCTTATCAATTTTCCTTACCATTTCAAAGAACTAGCTCTTAGTTTCATTCATGCTTCCAATTATTTAGTCTCTATTTCATTATTTCTACTCTTATCTTTATGATTTATTTCCTTCTGCTAATTTTGTGTTTTGTTTTTCTTCTTTTTCTGGTTCCTTTAAGTATGAGTTTAGGTTGTTTGAGTTTCACTTGTTTCCTGAAGTAAGCTTGTGTCGCTTCAAACTTGCCTCTTAGACGTGCTCTTGCTATGGTTCCATAGATTTTGGATCACTTTGTTTCATTTTCATTTGTCTCTAGGTATATTTTTATTTCTTTCATTTCTTCAGTGATGCATTTGATGTTCAATAACATATTGTTTAGTCTCCACGTGTTAGTGGTTTTTGCTGTTTTTTCCTTGTAGTTGATTTCTGGTCTCATAACATTGTGGTCAGAAAAGATGCTTGATATGATTTCAGTTTTCTTAATTTACCAAGGCTTGTTTTGTGGCCTAGTATGTCATCTGTCGTGGAGAATATTCCATGTGCACTTGATAAAAATGTGTATTCTTCAGCTTTTGGATGGAATGTTCTACATATATTAATATATAATATAATATTATATTATAACTATATACAAAATGATAGTTATATAGTTATGTATTATAATATAATTATATATTTTATATATAATTATGTTAATATATCTATGAAGCCATTTTACTTAATTTGTTATTTAAGGCCAGTGTTTCCTTTTTGATTTTCTGTCTGTATGATCTGTCCATTGATGTGAGTGGACTACTAATACTGATATTACTAATTATTTTACTAATTATGTCTTACTACTAATGTTTTACTGTCAATTTCTTCCTTTTATTATGCTAATGTTTTCTTTATGTATTTAGATGATCCTATGCTGGGTGTGTGTGTGTGTATATATATATCTTCTTCTTGAATTGATCCCTTGATCATTGTGTAATATTCTAATTTGTCTCTTATAACAGTCTTTGTTTTAAAGTCTATTCTATCTGGTATAAGTATTGGTACTCCAGTTTCTTTTGGTTTACATTTGCATGAAATACGTTTTCCAAGCTGTCACTTTCAGTCTCTGTGTGTCTTTGGATCTGAGGTGTGTCTCTTGTAGGCAGCGTATGTATAGGTCTTGTTTTGTACCCATTCAGCCTATCTATGTCTTTTGATTGGAGCATTTAGTCCATTTACATTTAAAGTAGTTATTGATATGTATGTACTTATTGCCATTTTGTTAATCTTTGTGGTTGCTTTTGTAGTTAATTTTTTGTTCCTGTCTTCATCTTTTGTTTGCCTCACTTGTGATTTGATGACTGTGTCTAGTGTTATCAATATGTTTGGATTCCATTCTTTTGTGTGTATGTATCTATTATAGATTTTTGGTTTGTGGTTATTATAGCAGTCTTTCTATGTATGATTATTTTAATTTGCCGATCTCTTAATTTCAAACATATTTTAACAACCTTGCGTTTTCACTCTCATCCCCTCATGATTACTGTTTTTGGCATCATATTTTACATTTGTTTTATGTACCTCTTAATGGCTTATTGTAGATATACATGATTCTACTACTTTTGTCCTTGAATCTTCCTACTAGCTTTGTATGTGGTTGATTTACTACTTTTACTATATATTTGCCTTTACCAAAGAGATTTTTGCCTTTTGTAATTTTCATGTTTCTAGTTGTGGCCTTTGGTTTTTTTTCACTTAGAGAAGTCCCTTCAACATTTCTTTTAAAGTTGGTTTGTTGGTACTAAATTCCTTTAGCTTTTGTTGTCTGTTAATGTTTTGATGCCTCCATCAAATCTGAATGAGAACCTTGTCAGATAGTATTCTTGGTTGAAGGTTTCCCCCTATCATTATTCTAAATATATTGTGCTACTCCCTCTGGCCTGCAGAGTTCTTGCTGCAAAGTCAGTTGATGGCATTATGGGAGTCCCTTGTATGTAACTTGTTGCTTTTCCCTTGCTGTTTTAAAATTTCTCTCTTGAGGGAGGTGGGAGGGGGGATCGGGATGGGGAATACATGTAAATCCATGGCTGATTCATGTCAATGTATGACAAAAACCACTACAATATTGTCAAGTAATTAGCCTCCAACTAATAAAAATAAATGAAAAAAATAAAATACTCATAAAAAAAACTTCTCTCTTGAGCTCTAATTATTGCCATTTTAATTACCATGTGTCTTGGTGTGTTCTTCTTTGAGTTGATCCTATTTGAGACTTTCTGTGCATCCTGAACTTTCATGTCTTTTTTCCTTCCAGGTTAGGAAAACTTTCAGCTATTTTGTCTTCAGATATATTTGAGGCCCCTTTATCTCTCTCCTCCTTCTGGGAACCCTATTGTGTGAATATTAGTGTGCTGTTGTCCTAGAAGTCTCTTAAGTTGCACTCAATTCTTTTCATTCTTTTTTTCCCTATTACTTGTTGGTGATTCCTACCTCTCTGTCTTCCAGCTTGCTGATCCATCCCTCTGTATCATTTAGTCTGTTGATTGTTTCAGGCTAAATGTATTTTTTCACTCCAGTTATTATGTTTTTTATCTGTTTGGTTGTTCTTTATATTTTCTGAGTCTTTGTTTAAAACTTCTAACTTCTCACTCTGTTTGTCCTTTCTCCTGAATTCTTTCTTTTTCTCTTGAATTCTTTGATCATTTTTACAATCATTACCTTGAACTCTTTATTGGTTTGATTGACTATCTCCACTTCACTTAGTTATTGTTCTGTCTTTTTTTTTTTTCCCCTTGTTCTTTTCTTTGGGACACAGTCCTCTGTTCTACCATTTTATTTGTCTTCCTGTTATTTCAGTGTATTTGCTAGGTTGTTTATGTTTCCTGACCTTGGAGAAGTGGCCTTTTGTAGAAGACATTCTTTGTCTCAGCAGCACACTCCACTCGGGTCATCAGAGCTATATGCTCTAGGGATGTCTTCTTTGAGGACTGTGTGGGTCCTTCTGTTGTGGTGGGCTGACTACTGTGGATAATCTGGTAGGCATGGCTGGCTCCAAGTCCAGTTGGTTGGCAGGCCATGCCTTGTGCAGAGACTTATGGCTGCTGTTTGGCAGGGCTGAGGCTTGAGGCAGCTGGTTGTGGGACTCTGGGGGCCCCGGGGCTGGCACTGGTTCTTTGGTGAATGGAGGTGGGGGTCTAGGAGATCCCAGAGCTTATGCCTGCCAAGTTCTGGGGCTATTGCTGGCCCACTGGTAGGCAGAACCAGGACCTAGGATCTGTCTGCAGGGCCCATGAAATAACTTTAATCTATCACATGATAACTGTCTACTTAGTTCCCAAAGATTGGCTTGCTTTATTAGGAAATAAAATCAGTCCACAGAAGAGGCTACAGACATGTTAGCAAGTGAGGTTTAATCTTTTCAAGATGCATTTCAAGCATGCATTTAAGAAAATACGAGGAAGTGTTTTTTCTATGAATTGCATAGTTACTGCATCTTTTGAAATAGTTTATGAGGAGGGAGTGTATTATTTATCTATTGTTCCATGATAATCACATCCAAAAATTAACAACTTTGAACAAGACATACTCATCATCTCACAGCTTCCATGACCAGAAATCCAGGTATGGCTTCGGGTCCCTGCTTTAGGGTCTCTCACAAGCTGCAACCAAGGTGTCAGCCAGGCTGGGGTTTCATCTGAAGATTCAGTGGGGGAACGACTCACTTCTAAGGCCCTATGGTTGTTGGCAGAACTCATTTCTTTAAGCGTCATTGGACAAAGGGCTTCAGTTCTTAGCTGACTGTTGGCACCCAGTGCCTTGCTGTGAGAACCTCCAGTATGGCAACTTGCTTCATCAAAGCACATAAACCAGGAAGATAGTAGAGTCTCTAAGCAAGATGGAACTCACAATTCCATGTAGTCTAATTATGGAAGTGACCTTTGCAACTTTCTGTTGACTAGAAGTAAGTCACAGGTCTTGCCTATGCCAAAATGGAGGGATTTTCCCAAGGACATGACTACCAGGAGGTGGGGATGATCGGAAGTCATCTCAGAGTCTGCTTGCTACAGGGATGGAGTAGCAGTGATGTCAATCTATAATGAGTGACATATTGGGATCTCTTAGGCCATACTTACTCTGAAGGATGGGTGATTGTTGATGACTGTCATGGGCAGAAAAGGAGGTTATATGCACATGATGTACATTTTCCATTTCAAACTCAAAACTCTGCTTTCTTTCTGGGAAATTTGAACTGAAGGTGGACTATTCAGCCTTGGTAAATCTAAGTGCTGGGTAAGACAGGGACCATGTAAGAGTTAGGACTCTTTATGGCAAGAAAGAGAAACTCTAACACAGGTGGTGTAAGAAAAGAGAATGTACAAGAGTAAATCTCAGTTCAGGGCTTAAAGCACACATTTTATTTCTTTGTTTATAATTCTTATTTTTTTGAATTAGGCTTACTGAGGTATAACTATGTGTGGCAAAATCCACCCTTTTAGTGTACAATTCAGTGGGTTTTGACAAACATATCCAGTTATGTAACCATCACCACAATCAGAACACATAGAACATTTCATTCCCCTATTGAAAAAAATCCCTTTTATCTCTTTGTAGTCAAAATTTTCTGCTACTCTCAGCCCCTAGCAACCACTAATGTCCTTTTAGTTGTTCTTGTTATTGTTGTTAAGTCACTAAGTCATGCCTGACTCTTTGCCACCCCATGGACTGTAGCACACCAGGCTTCCCTATCCTTCATTATCTCTTGAAATTTGCTCAAACTCATGTCCATTGAGTCAGTGATGTCATTCAACCATCTCATCCTCTGCCACCCCCTTCTCCTCTGGCCCTCGTCTTTCCCAGCATCAGGGTCTTTTCCAATGAGTTGGCTCTTCGCATCAGGTGGCCAAAATATTGGAGCTTCAGCTTCAATATCAGTTCTTCCAATGAATATTCAGGACTGATTTCCTTTAGGATTGACTTGTTTGATCTCCTTGCTGTCCCAGGGACTCTCCAGAGTTTTCTCCAGCACCAAAATTCTAAAGCATCGATTCTTTGGTGCTCAGACTTCTTTATGGTTCAACTCTCACATCCATATATGACTACTGGAAAACCATAGCTTTGACTATATGGACTTTTGTTGGCAAAATGATGTCTCTACTGTTTAATATGCTGTCTAGGTTTGTCATAGCTTCCTTACAAGGAGCAGGGGTCTTTTAATTTCATGGCTAGAGACACTATCCATAGTAATTTTGAAGCCCAAGAAAATAAAAATCTGTCACTGCTTCCACTTTCCCCCCTTCTAGTTTCCATGAGATCATGGGACTGGATGCTATGATCTTAGTTTTTGGATGTTGAATTTTAAGCCAGCTTTTCCACCCTCCTCTTTCATCCTCATCAAGAAGCTCTTTAGTTCCCTTTTGCTCTCTTCCATTAGGGTAGTATCATTTGCATATCTGAGGCTGTTGATATTTCTCCTGGTAATCTTGATTCCAGCTTGTGATCCATCCAGCCTGGGATTTCTCATGATGTACTCTGCATATAAGTTAATTAAGCAGGGTGACAATATACAGCCTTAACATGCTCTTTTCCCAATTTTGAACCAGTCAGTTGTTCCATGGGATTCCCAGGTAGCTCTACAGGGTAAAAAATCCACCTGTCAATGGAGGGGACATAAAGAGACATAAAGAGACATAAAGATTCGATCCCGGGGTTGGGAAGCTATCCTGGAGGAGGGCATGGCAACCCACTTCAGTATTCTTACCTAGAGAATCCCATGGACAGAGGAGCTTGGCTGGCTATAGTCCATAGGGTCACAGACTCAGACATGACTGAAACAACTTAATACACATGCACCCACAGTTGTTATGTCCAGTTCTAACTGTTGCTTCTTGATGTGCATACAGGTTTCACAGGAGGCAGATAAGATGATCTGGTATTTCCATCTTTTAAGGAATTTTCTAGTTTGTTGTGATCCACACAGTCAAAGGCTTAAGTGTAGTCAACAAAGCAAAAGTAGATATATTTCTGGAATTCTCTTGCTTTCTCTATGATCCAAAGAATGCTGGCAATTTGATTTCTGGTTTCTCTGCCTTTTCTAAACCCAGCTTCTACATCTAGAAGTTCTTGGTTCATGTACTGCCAAGGTTGAAGAATGCTGAGCATTACCTTGCTAGCATGTGAAATGAGTAGTTTGAACATTCTTTGGCATTGCCCTTCTTTGGGATTGGAATGAAAACTGATCTTTTCCAGGCCTGTGACAACTGCTGAGTTTTCCAAATTTGCTAGCATACTGAGTCCAGCACTTTCACAGCACCATCTTTCAGAACTTGAAATAGCTCAGCTGGAATTCCATCACCCCCACTAACTTCGTTCATAGTAATGCTTCCTAAGGCCTACTTGATTTCACACTCCAGGACATCTGGCTCTAGGTGAATGACCACACCATCTTGGTTTTCTGGTCATTTTTTTAAGCAAGATAATTCCGGTCATATACTTTTTTGTATAATTCTTCTGTGTATTCTTGCCACCTCTTCTTAATTTCTTCTACTTCTGTTAGGTCCTTAACATTTTTGGCCTTTACTGTGTCCATCCTTGTGTGAAATGTTCCCTTGATATCTCCAACTTTCTTGTAGAGATCTCTGGTCAGTCCCATTCTGGTCTTGCCTTTTTCAGTATATTTTTAAAATGGGAATCATACAGCATGTTGCATTTTGAGCCTAGTTTGTTTCACTCAGCATAATGCATGTATCAGATCACTTTTTTTTTGGTTACTGAGTAGTAGTTGATCTTATAGGTGTACACATTTTTAAAAATTCATTAACTGATTTAAGGAAATTTGTCTTGTTACCATTTTTTGCAACTTTAAATCAAGTTACATTTGTGCATAGGCTTTTTTTTTTAATATAAGTTTTCATTTTTTGGTTAAAAATAAATTTAATACCTAGTATTAGAGTCAGTGGGTCATATAGTAAATCTACATTTAATTCTATAAGAAATTGCTAAGTTGTTTTCCAAAATGGCTGTACCATTTTGCATTCACATCACCAGTGGATGAGAGTCCCAAGTGCTCCTATACTCACCAATACTTGCTATCATCAATTTTAGCCATTCTAATAGGTGTGCAGTGGTATCTCAAGGTGGTTCTAATTTGCATTTTTTCAAATAACTGATGATTATCTTTTTATGTGTTTATTTGCCTTCTGTGTAACCTCTTTGGTGAAGTGACAGCACATTAAAAAATTGTATTGTCCATTAAAAAGTTGTGTTCTTACTTATTTTGAGGATAAACACAACTTTTAGATAGAATTCTCATAGGTCAAGTTTGAGTGAATGGAACCAACTGCAATAACTATATAAAGCGACCTATTTTAAAAAATATACAATACACAAAAGAACATAGAACTCCAGGGGGAAATAAAATTGCAAAGTATCATAAAAAATTTTACTGTTGTTTTACTGTTGAGTTTTCTGAGTTAAAAAAAATTTTTTTTAACGTATTCTGGATGCAAATCCTTTATCAGAAATGTGTTTTGTTTTATCCAAGTCTGTGGCTTGCATTTTTATTATCTTAACAGCATCCCATAAAGTTTTAAAAAGTTAATGAGGCCCAATTTATCAGTTTTCTCTTTTATGGATCATATTTTTGGTGTCATGCATAAGAAATCTCTGCTTTACTCATGATGAAAAATATCCTTCTATGTTTTCTTCCAAAAGTTTTATAGTCTTAGATCTTACATTTAGGTCAACGATCCATTTTGACTTAGTATTTTATAAAGTATGTGTCAAATTTCATTTATTTATTTGCAAATGGCTACGTAATTATTACAGCACAATTTTGTTTTAAAAAAGACTATGATTCCTCAAATTGCCTTCATGCATTTGTAAAACACAGTTGACAAAGTGATTGGTTTCTTCCTGGACTCTCTGTCTTGTCCCTTTAAACAAGGCTCTGTGTATGGCAAAACCAATACAATGTTATAAAGTAAAATAAATAAATTAATTAATTAAAAAAAATAAAAGAATAAAGAAGGCTCTGTGTCCTCAGAGTTGGATGCATTTTCAGGTAGACTTTTTTTTTTTTCACGGATTCAGGATGGTTGATAGCTGTTCCTGGAACCCAATTATTCAGGTTTCAGTGTAGTAAAAGACAAGCATCGTTGGCCCAGTATTCTCTGCAAAAGCTAAGTCCTGAGTTAGACTGTATCTGATTAGATCAATTTAGGTCTTGTGATACTAACTTAGGACACTGTTGTGTTGAGAGGTGACACAAGTCCCCTCTTCCACGTGTAGGACTAGGAACAGAGTTCCACCCAGACCACATAGACTAAGAGTTGGAGAAGAACACGTCCTCCAACGAAAAGCCTGTTAGCATTGTTATAATGGGGAAAATATATGCTGGATGGCTGAAGAACAGCTAAATAAACAATAGCAATCAAACACTCCAACAAATACTCATTACCGCTCCTGACTCATGGATTTCATAGTGTAACGGGGCATAAACATGAGAGAAAACAAAATGTAATACAGTGTGAAAGTATAGCAACTGAAATGAGTCCAAGGTACAGATGAGGGAGTAATTTAATCTGTCTGGGTGTTCTGGGTGGATTTCACAGATAGGATCTATGAAACAGTTTTCTAAAAATGGTTTTAAAATGCTTAAGTCAATGTAATGCTTAAGCAAAATTTAAAGTGCACAAGTTATAAGTATACAGCTCAGTATATTATCAAACTGTGAACTCAAAACATCAACACCCCCAAAGCACCATTGTCCTCTTCTCTCAAAAAGTAATTTCTATGCTGAGTTCTAACCTATAGATCATAAAAACTTACCATTTAAAAAAATAACATACATGGGATTTCCAATGTGAGATTCATCCAGGTAGTCACATGTAGCTATTTTGCATTGGCGCCGAAGAATTGATGCTTTTGAACTGTGGTGTTGGAGAAGACTCTTGAGAGTCCCTTGGACTGCAAGGAGATCCAACCAGTCCATCCTAAAGGAGACCAGTCCTGGGTGTTCATTGGAAGGACTGATGCTGAAGCTGAAACTCCAATACTTTGGCCACCTCATGCGAAGATTTGACTCATTGGAAAAGACCCTGATGCTGGGAGGGATTGGGGGCAGGAGGAGAAGGGGATGACAGAGAATGAGATGGCTGGATGGCATCACTGACTTGATGGATGTGAGTTTGAGTAGACTCTGGGAGTTGATGATGGACAGGGAGGCCTGGAGTGCTGCGATTCATGGGGTTGCAAAGAGTCAGACACGACTGAGCAACTGAATGAACTGAACTGAATGACTGATGATGCTGAGCATCTTTCCATACCATCGGCCATTTAGATATTTTTTTTTCCTTTGGGTGAAGAACCAAAAGACTTACATCTTTTGTCCATTTTTCTATAGAATTATTATCATTAATTTAGTATTGATTTTTAGAAGTTCTTTTATATGCTGGATATGAATACAGTGACTATGCTCTCCTATAGTTAGGCTTGCCACTTCACTCTCTTAATGGTGTCCTTTTTATGTACAGAGGTTCTTAATTTTAATAAAATCCAATTTATCAATATTTTCTTTATGGTTAGTGCTTTCTGTGTCTTGTCCAAGATATCTTTTCAACTTGAAAATAAACATGGCACCTTCCTATTATCTTTTAGAAGCTTATTATTTTACTTTTTACATTTAGATCTACAAATTATTTGGGATTTATTTTTATGTGTTGTGTGAGGCTAGTCTTAATCCTTAGTATTTACATGTAAATTTTAGAATTAGCTTCTCAATTTCCATAAAAACACTAACTGGAAATTCAACTAGAATTATATTAAATTTATAGATCAATTGGCAGAGACTTGATATTGCTATGGTATGGAGCCCTCCAATCCAAAATTGTGATTTGTCTCTGCCTTTATTTAGATGTTTATAATTTTTAATCAATATTTTACAGTTTTCCATGTACTGGTCTTACACGTCTTTTGTTAGATTTATTTCTAGTTATTTGACATTTAAAATTTTTTATTTAGTTAGTATTCTGGCTGTGCTGGGTCTTTGTTGTTGTATGTCGGCTTTCTCTAGTTGCAGCGAACAGGGGCTCCCCTCTAGTTGCAGTGCGAGGGCTTTTTATTGCAGAGGCTTCTTGTGGAGCTCAGGCTCTAGGGTGTGGAAGCTCCAGTAGTTGCTGCACATGGGCTCAGTAGTTGCGACATACGGGCTTAGTTGCCTCATGCACGACTTGTGGACTCTTCCCCAACCAGGGATGGAACTCACATACCCTGCCGTTACAGGCAGATTTCTTAACCACTGGGCCACCAGGGAAATCTGGTATTTCATATTTTAAAATATTATAAGCAGATTTTTTTGGTCTAAATATTTGCTGGTGAATATAAATATATTTGGTGATTTATGTCTGTCTGGATAGATTGGGCTTTGAAAGCTTGTTTTCTCATGGGAGGTAGATGGAGTAATGTGCCTCATTGTGGTCTGAGTCTCCCAGATGCACTGCACCTGGGGCTCAGTCCTCTGGGGGCAGTGCTCATATTGTAGTGAAGGGAGGCCACATTCACATAGAGTAGCATGAGGCTGGCACCCTATGCACTGTGCAACCTTGGATACCTTATTAGAAGTAAGTGGAAGGTGGCAGATGTGGATAGATTTATCCTTCACTGGCTTGGAAAATGCCTCTCCTTAATGACTAGTCTATTTATTTATTTTTCCAAAAGTGATTTAAAGGTAATTTACTGGCATTCAATTCGGAATGAAGCAGCATTACCAAGATCCAATTGTCCAGAACAGTGGTGAGTCTTCATGTTGCTCAGCTCCAAGAATAGACTCCTATTCTTGGGAGCTGTGCTGCGAGTGTTGAGGGTCTTCTGTAGAGACATGGGCCCGGCAATGGCATGCTGTGGGGACGGGGCGGAGGCAGCAGCAGTCCTAGAAGGTGCCCTTTGGTGTAAGCCCTCTTGGAGGTCGCCATTAACCCTACCATAGAGCCCAAAGGCTCATGGCTAGTCTATTTACGACTAAGAGGAAACAATTTTCCTTCCTTCAACCTACAAATGAGCTCCCTTCGCCTCTTCTCCATACTGTAACTCATTCAATTGTATTACCAAGGGTGTGTCTCTTTGCTCTGGAATCCAAGCTCTGATTCTTTACTTAGCAGGGATTAATGGAAAACTATGTTATGAAAGATGGGGAAGTGGTGAGTGATCTGGATAGGGCTGCTGTGTAGAGTGGCACAGTTTGGTACCACACAAAGGCCCTTGGCGAGAGAGGTAAGTTTGGAGAAAGAGGGCTGATACCCAGTTCTTTCCTAGTCGTCAGGCTGTGTGCCCTGGGGTGGGGCTGTATCCATGCGCAGGGGCTCTTTCTTCTGATTAACCTACCAGGTGGGGCACCATTTTCCACTTTACACAAAAGTAGCTTATAGGCTAGAAAATACCCTGGCTAGGCCTTGAAGGTTGACTCATCTCTACGCTGACCACCAATGGCTTCACTTATCAGCTTCTCTTGGCGCAGCTTAGCGGTGTTGCCAGGATGCTGACAAAATGTTTCTGGAAAACTCCTTGCCCTCTTTTACCTTTTCAGTTTGCCTTTATTGATTCTTCTCTCCTGCCTTTCTGAGCCTGAGCCAGGAACCCTCCTGTTATTAAAAGCAGTCCCAGTTGCCCATACCTTTCATTTCCTTTGAATTACATTAATTGCCTGACAGCTAAAAAGTGAGCTGGTATTTTCAGATTTCAGCTGCTGGTCGGCAAGAAATATTTACCAGCTCCTACAGATTTATAAAGATGCCACAGAGATGCCTGGAGACTAACAATCAGAAAATACAACAGCAAAACAGCACTATTTTTCAAGGTTAAATGCTCAGAATGCTAAAAAGAAATTGTCCATAAAGCAAAATAGGGATTCAGAAGCAGGCAGCCTGCACCCTGGACAAAAGAAAGGAGCTGGAGGTTTAAAATAAGATTTCACAGCTTCACAATAATTATGAATTTAATAAGGGGAGCTTTATTTTTAATTTAGTTCCAGTCTAGCAGACAGTCTCCTCCCTCCCGTCCCCTCTCCACGGCATGGTAATGCTCTTTAATGTAGTCCTAAGGCTGAGGTCGCAGTGAGAACTGGGAAAGGCCCCCAGCCATAAGACTTTCTGATGAAGCAGTATTAGACAGATAATGTCCCTGCCTCTCTGCAGGCAGATGGGACTAACTCCTACCAGCTTTACTCCCTCCTGGCAGTCAGAGATGTGTCTTGCTGTGTAGGAAGACAGCAGGCTCTGAAAATTCCGAGACAGAAAGTTTTTTTCTTCCCCCCTGATTGGACCCCAGGCTTTGTCTCCCATTCTCCATGAACAGCCAAGGCCACTAACCATGGTCACAGACTCCCAGGCCAACATCCACCCAAATGTCTACTTTCCCCCCAAACAGAATAATTTAAATATGGTTGGCAAAGGACCACAGATTTCCCCACAATGTTCTTCCATAGACTACATTTTAGTGTGAACTGTTTTCAGGGTCATGCATATTCATTTATTTGTTGTTCATTCATTCAACAAGTATTTGTTGAAGACCTACCTTTTGAGGTGCTCTCTTTTATTAAGGTTAAACTGAATGAGTTTAACACAAAATGAATCAATGTAAAGTGAATAAATCAGTGGCAGTTAGTACATTCACAGTGTTGTACAACCTCCATCTCCATCTATTTCCAAGACATATTATCACCCCAAATAAAAACACATACCTGTTAAACAACAAGTTCCCCCAGCCTCTGGTATCTATCAATATGCTCTCTGTCTCTTTTTGATGTGTCTATTTTTGATGTTTTATATAAATGAATTCTCGTGAGACCATTTGTGTCTGATTTCTTACATTTAGCACAATGTTTCTGAGATTCATCCACATTGTAATGTGCATCAATACATCATTATTTTTATGGCTGGATAATATTCCATTTTATGGATATACTATAATTTGTTTACCCACTCATCCATTGATGGATATTTGAATTGTTTCCATGTTTTGGGCTATTGTGAAATGGGTGCCGTACGTTCATATACCATTTGTTGGAATATGTTTTGATCCTTTGGGGAGTAGAATTGTTGGGTCACAGGTTAATTCTATGTTTGACTTGTTGAGAAACTGCCAAAGTGCTTTCTTCAGCGTTGTGCAATTTTACATTCTCATGTCAAATACTCTTGTACATGCTTGGAGCCATCATGAACAAAAATGACCCTTACATTTTAACAGAGAGATGTGGACAATGAAACATAAGCATAATAGATAAATAAGTACAGTGTGGAGAGTGATCTGTCCTAGGCCAAAAAGAGAAAGTAAAGCAGGATAAGGAAGACTGGGAATGTCACAGAGTTGCAGATGATGGATTATAGTTCTAAATAGGGTGGTCATGACAGGCCTCACTGAGAAGGAAGATTGGAAAAAAGACTAGAAAGAGGTGAGGGAGTGAGTCATGTGAATATTGGGAAAGAGAGTTGCAGTCAGAGGGAGCAGGAGGTGAAAAAGTCCTAGGGACACCTAGCTTGTTTGAAGATCAGTGAAGAGGCCAGGGTGGTTGAAGCAGAGTGAGCAGGGGATGGGGAGCAGGGTGAGCGAAGAGATCAGAAAAGTAATGAATGGCAAGATCATGTGGAGCTTTAACAGCCATTTTAAAGAGTTTTCTTTTGAACTCAGTGACATGGAAGGCCATGAGGGGGTTTTGATCATAGGACTGATGTTTGAAAAGGAGGCATTGCAATAACCCAGGTGAGACATAATGGTGGGTCATACCAGAGTTAGAGTGGTGGAGGTGAAGAGAAGTGGTCGGGTTCTGGATATATTTTGAAGGTAAAGCCAATGGAATTTCTCTATAAATTGGATGGGGATTGTGTGTGAGTCTGAAGTGTCTGACATCAGCAATTGGAAGGAAGTATTTGCCACCATCTAGTATGGGTCAAGGTGTGGACGGAATGGGGTCTGGGGGGAGAAGATCAGTTTTGGACATGTGTTTGAGATGCTTTGTCAACACTAGATGTCTACTAATCTTCAGTCTGTGGAGCTTGTGTTGGAGGACAACCCTGAGGGAGAGGAGTTGGAATGGCTGGGATTTAGCATGGAAGCAACATAGGCGCATATAGTATAGACAGAGGTACTAGCTTGCTCCACTGTGATTTCAGGGGGAGTCCTTTACCAAGGGTCACAGAGAGATTTCTTCAGGAACCAGTTATGCTTGGAGAAAATAATAAATGGTGAAGATGGTGGGAAAACGAAGAACATAACTCCTAACTGAAGGAACCTCGGTTCCAGCTAATTTTCTCACATGAGGATACAGGCTTAGTGTTGTTAGATCTTCAGATTTTTCAAGTCTGGATTCTTATGTGGAGTCTCCAAATTAAAAGAATGAATTAGCCAGCATATATAAGACATTACTTTTATCAGCTGGAGAAACTAGAATATGAACTATATGTTACATGAACTAAAATATGACCTATATGTTATGTTATTGGAATTTGAACTGCAAGTTCAAACATGAATTGGAATATGAACTATATGTTACATGGAATATGAACTATATGTCATACGTTATTATGAAATTATTGTTCATTTTCTGATGTGTGATAATGGAACTGTGGCTATATTGTAGATGGAGAATGTCCTTATTATTAAAAAATGTCCATGAAAATAGTCCAGGCTTCCTTAGTGGTTCAGTGGTAAAGAATCCACCTGCAATGCAGGAGACACAGGTTCTGTCCCTGGGTCGGGAAGATTCCCCTGAAGAGAGAAGTGGCAACCCACTCTAGTATTCTTGCCTAGAGAATTTCAAGGACAGGGGAGCCTGGCAGGCTACAGTTCAAGTGAAGTCGCTCAGTCGTGTCCGACTCTTTGCGACCCCATGGACTGTAGCCCACCACCATCCTCCGTTCACGGGATTTTCCAGGCAAGAGGACTGGAGTGGGCTGCCATCAAGGGGGCACAAAAGTTGGACACAACTGAGTGAGTAAACAACAGCAAACATGGAAGTATTCCAGAGTGACATTTTCTGTTGTCTGCAACTTTTTTTTCAAATAGTTCAGGAAAAAAAAGTGTGTGTGTGTGTGTGTGTGTGTGTGTGTGTGTGTGTTAGGGATCTCTGAATATTATTATACTATTATTTGAACTTTTCTTTAGATTTGAGAATTTTCAGTATAAGAAGTTAGGTGGGATATGGGGAGGGAAAGCATAGGTCGAAGAAAAATATCTGTAGGCACGAGGTGACCTATGGGCGTTGTCAGTTTTTAACCTCTTCCCTAATAAAATATTTTTTGGTCTCATTACACTTGTTATGGAAACAATGTTTTGATATGTCTGCACATTCCTTAGGACCATTAGTGTCCTCCAAATAGGGAAAGTATCTTCTTCCTTGAATAACTTTGACCACCACTAGAATGGAAGAGCTCAAAAGCAAAGTGATGGTTCCTAGCGGTGTGTCTACAAATTATGCTGGACCAAGAGGAGAGGAATTCAGTCACTGTGGTTCCTAAAAAATGGTAGGAAGGAGACTAAAATCCTCACTTGCAAGAAAAACACCGTCTTGAAAGGTTGCTCTGATGAATTTGTTAGCAGACTCATGACAGAGATACTAGACACATGCCTTCCTCTATCTCACTCGCCATCCTTCTGTCTGCATAACTGACTCCTAAAATCCCTTGTAGATCTATGTTTTAATTACTCATAGTCTGGGATTCACCAAGTCTGTAAATTCTCCTAGGTGTGTTTATTTTCAGAACCTGGGACAGTGCTCAGCAAATGGCAGTTGCTCAGGAAATAACTGTTGAAAGAATGAGCACATGTTCATCTATCTCTGATCATTGCTAGACAAAGGATTGTGCATTTTTAAAATATTTATTTATTTTCCATGCTGAATCTTAGAGCATGCAAGATCTAGTTCCTTGACCAGGGATGGAATCCAGGCCCCATGCATTAGGAGCGCAGAGTCTTGGCCACTGGATCACCAGGAAAGTCCTCAGAAATCTGCATTTTACATCATATCTATTATTTGTTGGTGTGGGGCTTGTGTGAGATTTCTTATGTGAGTCTGGGAAATGCTGAGAGGTTTTATTTTTGGTGCTCAATTTTAGGTTCTTATTCCCACATAGGCACAGGACAGGTCCCTCTTAAGGAGCATAAAGAAACCATGTTCAGATTTCAGGTTGCTCATAAATCTGCTTCCTGCCTTATCATTTTTTTATCTGCCTACTTCTATTTCCCCAGGGTTTGAAGGAAGTGCTTTACCTTAGAAATGATTCACTACTCCTGGGCCACCAAGGACACTGAAAGCCACACAATAGAAGTCCCACTTCAACCTCCCACCCGCCCCCGTGAATTGTAAACACGGGGGAAAGCTGGGTGTTGTCTTGGGGGTTATCAATGAGTTCACAAAATTCAACCTTTGCTCCTCCTGTGTCCAGTTTTCAAAAACTTACTACTCAAATCTCTGAAAGTCATTGCCCCTGAGGAAACATTTATCTTTGACATCTCTTGCACTATATCCCTTTTCAGTTCTCTTTTCTGACATTGGATAAATGGCTCTGTGGGGTTTTGAATAAGAGTTACATCTTGCAGTATGTTTGTGAGTGTGTAGAAACCCTGCTCCCCACACCCTGTATCCCCAGGTTAGAAGATGAGGGGATAACCAGTGAAGACAAATGGGTTCGGGTGAGGTTATGGGTTGAATTGTGTAAACTCCTGTATCACTGTTGACACTGTCTGCTGAACCCAGCGTAGGCAAGATGCAAGCTAAGAGGCTGGAAGAAGACTTGAAGAGCTGCAAGAATTGCAGACATGCTTAGTCTCTCCTGGCTGGCACAGCAGTCATCGTGTTATAGCCATGCTTTCCGGGAAACAAACTCACTCAGAAGGACAATGCAGATAGCGGAGTGCAGTTTATTACACCGGCGGGTCCAAGGCAGAGTCTCCTCTTAGCCAAGGACCCCGACCAGCATTTGTGAAAATCTTTTATACCCCATGTGTACATGTCCAAACCCACCAGCCCAAATCCCTTGAGGCTTACAAAGGAAGGGTAAATACAATCACAATAACCCCATCATTCACGTGTTATGTGTCCAAACATTTAATCAATAAGCCCGCCGTGGTTATATTCCAACCAGTTAATAACTGATAAGCCTGTGGTTACATTCCGATAGATACTGTCCGGAGGCAGGGGTGATTAGCGTCTGTTTTCTCTTAGGTGATGAGTAACCTGGATGTGATCTTCGAGATTCCCCTGCCCAGAGGGGGTCTTATCCTTCCATTGTCATTCCCACAGGCGCTAAGCAGAGACTTCAGAGTCCACTGGAGAGGCGGCCTAGCATGATCAGCATGGACAGGCCTGAGATGGAGTCCAGGCCCTATGAATTCCTTCTTCAATGGCAGCAGCCATAGCATAACCTAATATAACACAACCTGTCTCCTGGCTGACGCGGCGGCCATAGAGGTAGACACATTATATTATCTCCTCTTGTGGCTGACCCAACAGACACAACCGTGATGCAGCAGAAATGCCGCTGCTGAAAGGTTGTTGCTGAACCACGGAAGACACCAGGATTCTTGGCCTTTGGAGGAGAAGAATTCAATCTGGGGTCAGAGATGAGGCTTGACCGCTCAGAGCTTTTGTGTGATGAAGTTTTATTAAAATATAAAAGAGATAGAGAAAGCTTCTGACATAGACATCAGAAGGGGGCAGAAAGAGTGCCCCTGCTCCGCACCACCCCCTCACCCCCCGCTAGTGTTAGCAGGGTAATTATATACTTTTTAATTAGTTAATACAGTGAATCAAAAGAATGTCTGGAGGTTGAAAAGAAATTACTAGACCTACTCCCATAATTTACATTTTAAGATAGCAGGATTAGCCAGATGGTTTTCAGGAAGGAGAAGCTGACCTCAAGCGTTTGTCTTTTCCTCTTCCTTGAGAATTTCAGACCCCTCTCTCCTTGGGGACCCCTGGATTTCTTATCAACTTGCCTAGGAATTGACTCACTGCTTTAAAGGTGGAGCTCACATATGCATATAGCCCAAAGTAGCTTGTGACCCAGCAGGTACCTCATCACGCACATGCCCAGTGCTATAAATGATCTCAGCTGTTACATAGTCATTATTTACAAAACGCAGGGCTAGAGAGCCTGAACACACCAAGTTGGCTAATTTGCTCCTTCCCCACAACTCCCCTCCCCACTGAGCGCCCACTATTCATTGTTGAGGTCCAGACCTCCAGGACTTCAGAACGTGATTTTATTTGGAGGCAGGGCTATTGCAGATATAATTAGTTAAGATGAGGTCATCCTGAATTTGGGTGGGCTCCTAATCCAATATAACTGGTGACCCTATAAAAAGGGGAAATTTAGAGATAAACTTGCATGAGAACACCATATGGAGATGAAGGCAGAGATTTAAGTTAAGGAATGCCAAAGATTGCCAGCAAGCCATCAGATGCTAGGAGAGAGGCATGGAGCAGATTTTCCTCAGAGCCCTCAGGAGAAACCAACCCTGCCAGTACCTTGTCTCAGACTTCCTTCTTCCAGAGCTGTGAGACAATAACTTTCCATTGTTTAAACCACCCAATTTATGGTCTTTTGTTACAGCAGCTATTGGAAACCAAAGCAGGTGATACATTTATGATACTTGTCTAAAGGTCTGTGTTTGCTTGGGAGTCAGTATAGTATAGTGGTTAAGTACTTGAATTTTTAGAACCAGGTACCTGAGTCTGAATTCTAGTTGGGTAATCTGGGAATATTACTTATTATCTCGAGGTTCCAGTTTTCTCAGAACACATGGGGAATAATATAGATGTAGCCCTTACAGTACATCATGAGGATTAAGTGAGATAATGTATTTAAAGTGCTAAGTCAAGTATCTGACATGTAGTAAGCCCTTGATTAGTGATATTATTATTAGTAATAATCAATAATATTTATTGACTCCAAAAGAGACCTTTACTATGCAGAATATAAAAATTGTTTCTGGGAGCACACATCCGTAGTTGGAACTTCCTCTCTCTCTGATCCCCACTCTCAAGGTTAATGGTCTGGGGCTCCATGCCATTCTATGACTTCAGGGACTTCATCCGGTGTGAGTCAAGGATTGTTATAACAGATGTACAAGAGCATCAACTTGCTATTTAAGCAAGTGAAAGTCAGGTGGTTCTAGAAACTGGGTGGGATTTAAAAGCAAGCAGACAGGATCATGCCCTCACTCACATTCAAACAACACATATTTCTTGAAAGTCAGTGAGCTCAGTGCAGGATCTGACCAGCATGGGCTGTTTCTTTTATCTTCCATGAGCAGGAGAAGGGATGCAGCATAATAATCATTCCACAAGAACTTTTGTCACTTGTTCAAATGTATGTCAAGTGCTTGGCATCACCTTAGAACCGTAACCCTTTAAAATTCTGTAAGGTCAGAAAACCTCATCATCCCCATTTTACAGATAAGGAAACTGAGACAGAGTGGCCGTTAATCACATGTAATTAATGCCAGAATGAAGACTTGAACTCACATCTCTCAGACTCCAAAGCCCATGTTCTAACGAGTCACGGCCTTGGCAGCACCAAGAATTCAGGGCCCTTAGGTGTGTATCTGAAATAGATTGTGAGGAAACTCATTATAGAATCCAATGTTGGCAGGAAAAAACAAAACAAACCCAAATCCTAAGAACTGATAGCTGGAGCAAAATGCACATTTTCCCAATGTTTAAATTCAGTGACTGAACCTGAGATTTGTTTAATTTTCAATTGTCTTGAAGCTGTTAATCTGCCAGGCATTATGGTGCAGGTGCATTTTGCCAAGCTGTTCCTCAGAAACATTTTGTTAAGATAATACTCACAAGGGTGACCCCAGTACTTTCATTCAGTTTATTCCCCATCATTTCCTGTGATAAGCACTATTTCACTAGTTCACCAACCTCCTCAGTGCTTATTTGTTTAGGGAGAGAATATTAATTAATGATGTTATAGAGAGTAAGAGCTGCAAATGAAATTTTGAAATGAAATTCCTTAGGCTATCTTTGCCTTTCAAGGCATCCTCTCCTTAAATAGTCCCATTGAATGTTATTATTAACATAAATAATAATAATGATAATGATAATTAGCATTGTTTCCTGCTTGAGTTGTTATTCATGGAAAACTGCAAAGCTCCTTTCCATCTATATTGGCCTCAGTAAAAGTGAAAAATAGAGTCTCATTTTATATTTTATTTCTCTATTATTTTTGCTTGCTCAACTCATTCTAGGCCTGACCACTAAATCCTTATGATGGTCTTTATCAGACTTTTTGGAAAAATAAAAATGTTTCTTGTTGCTATTTGAAAAAGGAGTCTGATGTGGAAAACCTTCAATAGGCCAACTTTTATTTTTCATGAGAATTTGCCTTGAAGCTCTATTTGTGTGCTGTAAGTCATTCAAAGTCATTTTTTGCAAAGCCTCTCCTGGTTTCTAGTATCTATCTCTCAGAACCCATCATCTAGACACACTGAGAGTCTTGCTTCCAAAAAAACAAATCTGGTTTCTACCTCTTTTGCTTAAAAACCTAGATAAAATTCTTACTGCCCTCAAGATAAAATCCAAGTTTCTTATCATCCCCTAATGTTGTGTCACTTATTTCTGTGCCTAGTCATATCCCTCCACCCCCCCACCCCCCTCTTGAGTCCAGTATTAAATGTCTTTTGGTTTTGTGGAGAGACTAAGCCATCCCACTTCTGGAATAACCATGTGCTGTAAATGGAACCCTTTCTTCTGTAATTTAAGACTCAACTGACACAAATCTTCTTAGACTCTTTCCTGCCCTCATAAGTCATGTGTAGTGCCTGATGTCAATTTTAGGGAAGTGTAAGATTGCATATCCTTCCCTTCTCCAGAACTGCAGGATGTCTTTGACTGTGCTTCACATGGGCAAATGTTGTGATTCAGTTTCTCAACTCTTGTCTTATTGGCTTAGAACTAGGGTCAACAACTATGTCAAAATGACTACACTATCCAAGGCAATGTACAGATTCAATGCAATCCCTATAAAACTGCCAATGACACTTTTTACAGAACTAGAACAAAAAATTTTAAAATTTGTGTGGAAATGCAAAAGAACCCGAATAGCCAAAGCAATCTTGAGGAAGAAAAATGGAGCTGGAGGAATCAATTGATTTCAGGAATCCCTGACTTCAGACCATACAGCAATGCTGCAGTCATAAAAACAGTATGGTACTGGCACAAAAACAGAAATATAGATCAAAGGAATAGGGCTATAAAAGCCAGAGATAAAGCAATTGTCCTCCAATTAAAAAAGAAAGCCCAGAGACAAACCCATGCACTTATGGCCAGCTAATTTGTGACAAAGGAGGGAAGAATATACAATGGAGAAAAGACAGTCTCTTCAATAAGTGGTGCTAGGAAAACTGGACAGCTTCATGTAAAAGAATGGATTAGAAAATTCCCTGAAATCATACACAAAAATAAACTCAAAGTGTAATAAAGACCTAAATGTAATATCAGACAGTATAAATCCCTAGGGAAAAATGTAGGCAGAGCACTCTTTGACATACATTGCAGCAGTATCTTTTTGGATTTGTCTTCTAGAGTAATGGAAATGAAAACAAAAACAAACAAATAGGACCTAGTTAAACTTAAAAACTTTTGCACAGCAAAGGAAACCATAAGCAAAATGAAGAGACAACCCACAGCTTGGGAGAAAATATTTGCAAATAATGACTGACAAGGATTAGTCTCCAAAATATACGAACAACTCATACAGCCCAATTAAAAAAAAAAAACCAACCCAATCAAAAAATGAGCAGAATATCTAAATAGACATTTCCCCAAAGAAGACATACAGATGACCAAAAAGCACATGAAAAGATGCTCAACATTCCTTATTACCAGAGAAATGGAAATCAAAACTACAGTGAGGTATCACCTCACACTGGTCAGAATAGCCATCATCATCAAAAAGTCTGCAAATAGTAGATGCTGGAGAGGTGGTGGAGAAAAAGGGGACTTCCTTTTTGGTGGGAAATTGGTGAAGCCAGCATGGAGAAGAGTATAGAAGTTCCTCAAAAACTAAAAAATAGCTACCATATGATCCTGCAATCCCATCTCTGGTCATGTATGTGGAGAAGACCATAATCCAAAAAGATACATGCACCTAAATAGTCATAGCAGCACTATTTACAGAAGCCAAGACTTGGAAACAGCCTGAATGTCCATTGACAGGTGAATGGGTAAAGAGGACATGGTATGTATACACAGTGGAATATTATTCACTGGTAAAATAATGAAATATTTCCATTTGCAACAACATGAATGGACCTAGAGATTATCATACTAAGTGAAGTAAGGCAGACACAGAAAGACAAATGTCATATGGTATTGTTTGTATGTGAAATCTAAAAATATGATACAAATGAACTCATTTACAAAACAGACCCACAGACACAGAAAACAAACTTAGGGTTACTAAAGGGGAAAGGAAAGGGAGGGATAAATTAGGAGCTTAAGATTAATGTAAAAACACTGCTATATATAAAACAGATAACCAACAAGGACCTACTGTATAGCACAGGGAACTATACTCAATATTTTGTAATAACCCATAAGGGAAAAGATTCTGAAAAATAGATATGTGTGTATATATAAATGAACTGCTTTGCTATACACCTGAAACTAACACAACATTGTAAATCAACTGTACTTCAATTAAAAAACAAACAAAAACAAAAAGGCACCAAAAACTATGGCCTCTATGAACGTGTTTATGTATTTATATTTTTTAATTGAGGGGAAATTCACACAAAGTTAATTGTTTTCAAGTGTACTATGCCATTTAGTACATTCACAGTGTTGTGAAACTACTGCTTCTATCTAGTTCCAAAACATTTGATCAGTCCAAAAGGAAGCCCCACAAGAGTGAATCAGACACTCCCCATTCCATTATCCTTAGCCCCTGTCAGTTACCGCTCTATTTTCTTTCTCTGTGAATTTTTCTATCCTGGACATTTCACATTAATGGGATAATACAATATGAAACCTTTTGTCACTTATTCCTCTTAGAATAATGCTTTTAGCGTCATCCACATTGTAGCATGATTCAATAATTTATTCCTTTTTATGGCTGAATACTATTCCATTGTAGGGATATACTACGTTTTGTTTATCCATTCCTTTGCTGACTAATATTATGCTGCCATTATGAATAGGGCTGCTATGAATATTTGTGTGTAACTTTTTGTTTGAACACTTGCTTTTATTCTTCTGGGCCATTGTGTAGGGGTAGAAGTTCATAGGTGTGTAATTTTTGAGGAACTGCCAAACCCACCACCTGTTTTGTAAATATTTACTTGAGCACAGCCACAATCATTCATTTACATACCATGTACGACTGCTTCTGTGCCACAGCGGCAGAGTCTGTGTGACCCGTCAAGCCTCAAATATTGGCCATTCAGAACTTTGCAGAAGTTTGATGAACCCTGACTTAGAGCATCTGTTTTGAGCAATGTAGCCTGCAGGCCTTGAGGCTAGTCATAGCCCTTCTTTAAAGAAGAATGGGTTGAGTGCTGCTGCTGCTGCTAAGTCGTGTCAGTTGGGTCCGACTCTTTGCAACCCCATAAACGGCAGCCCACCAGGCTCCTCTGTCCCTGGGGTTCTCCAGGCAAGAATACTGGAGTGGGCTGCCATTTCCTTCTCCAATGCATGAAAGTGAAAAGTGGAAGTGAAGTCGCTCAGTTGTGTCCGACTCTTCGTAACCCCATGGACTGTAGCCTACCAGGCTCCTACGTCCATGGGATTTTCCAGGCAAGAGCACTGGAGTGGGGTCCCATTGCCTTCTCCGAATGGGATGAGTATACAAAGACAAATTATTTTTCTTAAATTGGCATAGAAACTCTTGGACATTTAGGATGTTTGGGGTTGACCTCTAGTTTTGAGGAATCTATTTTGAATACCAAAGGGTGTATGTATAAAACACAAGGTCTTGTATAAAATGTGGTCCAGAAAATTGGGGAACAAAAGTGACATCATCAACATGGCTAAATAAGATGCCTTCATTGTATCTTCCTCAGCTGCAACAATTTGACATCCTCCGTGGACACAATTTCTTTCCGAGAGCTGAGAGACCCAGGACCGTGTGTAAGGAGAAACGGGAGGACAGTTGACTGTGGACCCTATAGTGGCTTGTGAACTGGCTGCAGCCTCTTTCAGCGAGGATGGAGGTACTCCTGGAGAATAATGACATAGACACTCATTCATGGATGGGAGAGTCTTTGTGGAAGTCCAGTTTTCTAGTGAAGAAGTTCCAGTGCATAACTGGAGCAAAAAAAAAAATGAGTTTAGACACATTGGAAAGGGTAAGAGGAAGAGCTTGATTTTAGCTGCATCACCCCTCTTCTAAGGCAACACAGCCCAGGTTCAAGTGAGACCTTCCCGGCTTGTGACTTTTCCTGTGGGGTAAACTGAGAGTGTGTGAGTGAGCATCTGTTGTTTGAGACATTGGCAAAGAGACCCAATTCTCTCTTCCCCATCCAAAGTACTGAGCTGCGAGCTGTATGACGTGGAGTGGAAAGAGGCTGGAAGAATAGCAATCAGGACTCTGGGGGGCATTAAAGGAGTGCAGATCTTAATGTGTTGTGCACCCCATCAAGAAGCCTATCAATGAACTGCTGGGAATGTCCTGCCCATAGGTTCCCCGAGCTGGCCTATAGGTACCACTAGGCCTCTGCTTGCCTCACCCACACACCCCCCACGTCCTATGGCAGGCTCTCTGTGTGCTCCTTCCTGATGATGGCAAGAGCAAGCTTTGACAGATGGTTAGTGAATGAGCACAGAAAGGCAGCCAGAATCTGTAGCCCAGAGAGACCAAAAACCTGAGCCTCCATTGCACACTTGGGAAAGCAAAAGAGAGGTTGAAGCACCCAGCCTACTGCTTTATAGGACTGAGAGGTGAGAATTCTGCCACAAGAGGGAGCAAGAAGCACGGAGCAGGTGAATCCCAGAGAAATCTCCGAAAGCCTCAGACTCCCTAGCAGGGGTGATGGAAGGTGTTTCTCCCTTGAAGCCAGTAAAGATTGGAGGATGTGACTGCTACTGCAGATGTGAAGGTAGCAATGTAAGTCTTCAAAGAACATGAAAAATCAGAGGAAGCATGACAACATTGAAGGATCACAATAATCTTCCAGTAACTGACCACAAAGACTTGGAGATGTGTGACTTATCCAGTAAAGACTTCAGTGTTTTAGCCTGTTTGGCGGCCTCTGTGCTCTACAAACTTGGATATCAAAATGCCTCCCCAGATTTGGGAATTTCTCAGCTATTAATTCTTCAAATGAACTTTCTGCTTCATTCTTCTCTTCTCCTTCTGGGACTCCAGTAATTCACATGTTGGTTCTTTTGATGGTATCCATAGGTGTCTCAGTGGTAAAGAATCTGTCTGCCAATGCAGGAGTCACAGCAGATACTGGTTTGATCCCTGTGTCGGGAAGATCCCCTTGAAGAAGAAATGGAAACCAACTCCAGTATTCTTGTCTGGAGAATCCCATGGACAGAAGATCCTAGTAGGCTACAGTCTATAGGGTCACAAAGAGTTGGATACAACTGACCGACTGAGCACACACATGTGTGTGCATAGGTCAGTAGGCTTTCTTCACTCTTTTTCATTCTTTTTTTCATTTGTTTTCCTTGACTGAATAATTTCAAAGTTCCTGTCTTCTAATTTACAGGTACTTTCTTGAGTGAAGTCGCTCAGTCGTGTCTGACTCTTTGTAACCCCATGGACTGTAGGCACCTACCATGCTCCTCTGTCCATGGGATTTTCCAGGCAAGAGTACTGGAGTGGGTTGCCATTTACTGTCTTCATTTATTCTGTTGCTGATGGTCTGTGTTGCATTTTTCATTCATTTATTGTATTCTTCAGCTCCAGAGTTTTTGTTGGCTCTTTTTTATGATTTCTATCTCTTCGTTAAATGTCTCATGTTGTTTATGGTATTCCTGATTTTTATAAATTGTCTTTCTGTGTTTTCCTCTAATATGAATTTATCTTAATAAAAAAGAATAGTATAGTTAATTAAAAATAAAAATGATTCTTAATATTTAAAATTTTTTTCTAATCTTATTCAAAGATTTGTATTAAATTTAATAGGCAATATAGCAATTGTAATTGAGAAAATATTTAAATTATCTATATGAAGTAGAATTTGGTGTAATTGTTAAGAGTAAATTAAATATAATTAAATATTTTTAAAAGATCAAAAAAAAAAGAAAGTCTGAAAGAAGTTCAAGCTGAAATGAGACGACGTAAGTAGTAACATGGAAACCTGAAAATATACAGCACAATGGTAAAAGTAAGTATATAGTTAGATTTAGAATACTCTGAATACAAAATGAAAAGGCAATCTATAAAATTGGAGAAAATTTTTGCAAACCATCTATTTGATAAGGGCTGTGATTCATGGGGTTGCAAAGAGTCAGACACGACTGAGCAACTGAACTGAACTGAACTGAACTGAACATTTAAAAATATATGCAGAACTCATACAACTAAAGGAAAACAAAAAAATCTGTTCAAAAATGGGCAGAGGATGTGAATAAATGTAGAAGGTATATAAATGCCCAAAAAGGCACAGGAAAAGTTGCTAACATGACTCATTATCAAGTAAAAGTGAATCAAAACCACAATGGGAGATCATCTCACAACTCTTAGAATGTCTGTTACCAAAAACACAAGAGAAATCAAGTGTTGGTGCAGACGTGGAGAAAATGTGTGGAACCCCTGTGCTTTGTTGGTAGGAATGTAAAATGGGGGAGCCACTATGGAAACAGTATAGAGGGTCCTCGAAAACTAGAAAACAGAACTACCGTATGACCCAGCCATCTCACTTCTAAAGTAAATGAAATCAGAATCTTGATGAGATATCTGCACTTCCATACTCATTGCAGCATTATTCACAATAGCCAAGGTATGGAAACAATCTAATCTATGGATGAATGGATAAAAAAATGTGGTGTATATACGCAGTAGAATATTATTCAGCCATAAAAAGAGGATTGTTATTGTTCAGTTGCTCAGTCATGTTTGACTCTTTGCGACCCCATGGACTCCAGCATCACAGGCTTTCCTGTCCTTCACTGTCTCCTGGAATTGCTCACACTCATGTCCATTGTATTGATGATGCCATCCAACTATCTCATCCTCTCACCTCCTTCTCCTCATGACCTCAATTCTTCCCAGCATCAGGGTCTTTTCAAATGAGTCAGTTCTTCGCATCAGGTGGCCAAAGTATTGGAGTTTCAGGTTTAGCATCAGTCCTTCCAATGAATATTCAGGACTGATTTCCTTTAGGATGGACTGGTTGGATCTCCTTGTAGTCCAATGGACTCTCAAGAGTCTTCTCCAACACCACAGTTCAAAAGCATCAATTCTTTGGTGCTCAGCCTTCTTTATGGTCAATCTCTCATGTCTGTACATGACTACTGGAAAAACCATAGCTTTGACTATATGTATACTTGCCCACAAAGTGATGTCTTTGCTTTTTGATACACTGTTTAGGTTTTTCATAGCTTTTCTTCCAAGGAGTAAGCATCTTTTAATTTCAAGGCTGCAGTCACCAACTGCAGTAATTTTGGAGCCCAAGAAAGTAAAGTCTCTCACTGTTTCCACCCTCCCCACCCCATTTCTATTTGCAACAACGTGGATAAACCTTGATGGCATTATGCCAAGTGAAATAAGTCAGAGAAAGACAATTACTGTGTAATGTCACTTGTGTGTAAAATCTAAAAAAGCCAAACTCACAGCAAGAGAGAGAAGAATGGTGGTTGCCAGGGGCTGGGTGGTGGTGAAATTAGGTGAAGGTGGTCAGAAGATACAAACCTCCAGTTACAAGGTGAATGAGTTCTGGGATTTGACGTATAGTGTGGTGACCATAGTTAACAATACTTTATTCCATACTTGAAGTTGCTAAGACAGTAGATCTTAAATGTTCTCACCACAGAAAAAGAAATGAAAATTATGTGATATAACAGATGCGTTAGCTAGTGCTGTGGTGGTGATCATTCTCAATATGTAAGTGTATCAAATCATTATGTTGTACACCTTAAACATACACAATGCTATAGGTCAATTATATTTCAATAAAGCTGAAAAAAAGATATTTAAAAAGACTTAAAGTATACAGGGTAGCAGCAGACTCGAGTCAGATTTTCACGGGACAGTTCACTTAACCACTCTGAGCTTCTGTTTCCTCATCTATTAAGCAGAGATTATAACATTCTTCTTGTGAGAGGTAGTGAAGATTAAAAGAAGAAAATACCCTTGCAGTGCTTAAAACTGTCCTGGTATAAATCTATGATGTGAGTATCGGAAAACTCTTAGGAAAAGTGATGGGATGGATCATCCATCTGGCTTATCTTATGCTTTAGGATAAAATACCCTACATTCTTTCTTGGCACATATAGTTAGGGTTCTGGGTCATGAGAGGGGAAAAGGGAAGGAGACTGTGTGTGTTATTGTAATTTTAGAAGTTTTAAAATATTTGGGAAAAGCTTTTGAGAGAGAGTTTATGGGACATTGTCTAAACTCCATGGAACAGGGAGAATTTCATAATATTGCTTGAGACTCTCCGGGCCAACCATCCTTCTTAGTTTCCATTATCCCAGAATCTTAGCATCCATTAATATAAGGGATGCTGCCCAAACAAACTACTATACATAAAATAGACAAGCAGCAGGGATGCAAGGTGTGAAGACCCTGTGTCCTGTTAAAGGGACACAGAGGGCCTTCCCTGGTGGCTCAGGGGTGAAGAATCTGCCTGTAATGTTGGTGAGGCGGGTTCAACCCCTGGGTTGGGAAGGTCCCCTGGAGAAGGAAATGGTAATCCACTCCAGCATTCTTGCCTGGGAAAACCCATGGACAGAGGAGCCTGTGGGTCTATAGTCCACGGAGTCACAAAAGAGTCAGGCAAGACTTAGCAGCGAAACAATACTAACAAAAGGAACACAGAGGAGTGAGCATGGCTGGAGTGGAATGAGTGAGGAGGAGGATGGTCTGAGATGATACAGCCAGGCCGTGTTGTTGCTGGTGCTGTTCTGGGAGAGGAATTTGAACTTCATTTCCGGTGTGATGGGAAGCTAGTGGAGGGTTTCCAGCAGAAGAGTGACATGGTCATCTCAGCCGGTTGCTCTTGGAAAGGATGGGTCTGGTAGTTGATCACTGCTTTTGTAAAGTGGTTGTCAAGACTCAGCAATGGTTTACATTGTTATATGAAGGCGAATTTGATAACAGTCAACCTGCTAACAGATGTTCAGTTTCAGGTGCCATAAATGGGGCCATACATCAAAAGCATTGATTTTTTACTTCTGAGACCCCAAAAGCAGCCCAACTCTAACTCTCAGAGATCCCATAATAGGTTGGGAAGACACCGTTTATTGGGGTCATGGGTGATGGTGATGGAGCAACTGTCTAAATTCTGCACAAATTCGTTTCTACAAGCAGTGAACCCCAGGGACTTCTTGCTTCTGTGAATATTTCAGAACTAGGAAGGCCTTACTGGGGAGGAGAGATGCACTGGACTTCTGAGCACCTACAGCCCACTCTCATTCTCCAAAGAGGAGAAGGGGAAGGGAGGCTGATCTGTAGGTGTTCCTCTTTCACTCCCTTCCCTTCCACCCAAAGGATACCTACAGCCATTTATTTTTCTGGCCTTGGAAGGAAAGAAGGAAACTAGCATCTATTGGGTAGGAGCTCAGGGTTGGCTAGTTGTTGTAAGGAATTACTGCATTTTGATTATTCATTCATTCATTCCTATGCTGGCAATGGAGAGGCACACAAGCTTCCTGTCTTCATGGAGAATACGTTCCAGAGGTGATGATGGGATGAGGTGAAGAAGGACAAAATGAAGCAAATAAGTGGAGGTACAAGACAATCAGACAGTGAGGGTGCCTTGAGGATGGCCACAGGGAACTGTGATGGAGAAGCTGGGCTGTCTTTTTATATTGGGTGGTGAGTTGAGCCCCGCAGAGCAGGACCCAGGAGAACAGAATGAGGGTGAGGATACATGGGAAGTTTGTAGAAAAGCATTTCAGGTGGAGGGAATATCTTAGTAATGAACAGAAGATTGCATGACCTTACAAATAGTGATAATTAGGTGCTTGCATGAATATTTTGTTGAGATTTGCAAAAATGAAATGAGAGAGCATGCAAGCATAAAAAACAAACCCACAAATTTCAAGCATGTAAGTACTTAAAAGTAGTTGGCTCTACAACACTTCTAACACTTAGAAGTTAACGTCAATATAATAATAATAACAATAATGATAACAAGAACAACCTATTTTTGTTGAGCATTTACTGCATGCCAGACACTGTCCTGAAGTCTGCCTTGGCAATCTTTTCTAGAACATTTGAGAAGTATCGTCCAAGAGAAGAGTTAGCCAACAGAGAGGACTTTTTAAAAATTTAAAGGTTTAAAACATTTAGAAAATCCTTAAAAATTTAAATACATTAAATATAATTTTATTAAAGGAAATTCCAAATGTATATGAACAAAGAGAGAACAGTGTAATGAATCCCCGGGTACCCTTCATCTAGCTTCATCAATGATTAACTCATTGTCCCACTTATACCCTCCTCCCATCCACATTATCTTGAAGCCAGTTCCAGTCACTAACATTTCTTGTGTAAATATTACAATACACATCTCTAAAAGATAAAGAATCATAAAAACATAACCAGAATACCATGAGTACAACTAGAAAATTAATAATAATTCCTTATATGTGTGTGTGAGTGTGTGTCTGTTAGTTGCTCAGTCGTGTCTGACTCTTTGTGACCCCATGGACTGTAGCCCACCAGGCTCCTCTGTCCATGGGATTCTCCAGACAAGAATACTGGAGGGGGTTGCCATTCCCTTCTCCAGGGTTAGTGCATCAAATACCAGTCACTGTTCAAATTTCCTACCATCTAATGAAATTATTTTAGTTTCTTAGAATCAGAATCCAACTAAAGTCCTACACATTGAGATTACTTGGTATATCTTTTCTTTTTTTAAAGGTAACTCATGTTTAATGGAAATATATTACAGCACAATGATCCCTTACTTACAAAGAGCACAGATTTGTGAAGTCATAAATTTAATTTCAGTTTTCAAATAAAGGAAGCTTTATATAGCTCTAGAATTTTTTCTTCTTCCTCCATACCACAGACATTTTAAATGAAATCTGTTCAAAGCTAAAAATAATTAATATGTGCCTCTATTGCATTTCCTATTTCTGATAACGACTCCATCCCTCCACCAATTTGTCCAAATGTGAACCCGCGTAATAGTTGGTGTATCGTTTCATCTATAGGTTTCTCCTTCAGTTCTTCCATTGCTGGAAAATGAGTTATCTATCTTGTAGAGTCTTGATTCTCAAAAACATGGTTACAGGTCAAGAGCATCAGTATTACCTAGGACCTTGTTAGAAATGTAGCCAGACCTACTGGCTTAGAATCTGCATTTTAACATGATCACATTAAAGTCTGAGAAACGTTGCTGAAGTTCTCCACAGTCTAGAGACTGCTGATTATATCTCTGTAGTGTTCCCAGTCCAGGGATTGAATCTGCGTCGTCTGCCTTGCAGGCAGACTCTTTACCATCTGAGCCACCAGGGACGCCCAATTCTCATTTGACAAGGTCCTCTATCTTCCATATTTCTTGTACATCGGTAGCTGGCTCTGTAAGTTTCTTCATCAGGTTTAGGTCTGATTTCTTTTTTTTTTTTGGCATGACTGCTTTGTAAGTGATGGTGTGTGTGTCCACCAGGAGGCACCTAACGTCTGGTTATCTCTTGTTTTGTGATGTTGGCTGCTATATGAATGGTGCCTGCATCTATGACCTCATTTTTTGTTGCTGTTCAGTTGCTAAGTTATATCCAACTCTTTTGTGACCCCATGGACTGTAGCCCTTCCAGGTTCCTTTGCCCATGGGATTTCCCAGGCAAGAACACTGGAGTGGGTTGCCATTTCCTCCTCTAGGAGATCTTCCTGATCCAGAGATCGAACCCACCTCTCCTGCATTGCAGGCGGATTCTTTACCACTGATCCACCAGGGAAGTCCATGAATTCATTAGGGCATTACAAAACAGAGAAGGATTTCAACTTAAACAGATTGGTTTGTTTTGTAAGAGTTTAATTTCTCTCTCTCTCCCTCTTTTTTTTGGTGATTTCTATACCACTAATAATATATAACACTAATCATGTTAGGCATGGTTCTAAGGACTTTATACAAATTAGCTCCTTTGTTACTTTTCACAAAACCCTCTGAAGTAGTGTTGAATTTCCCATTGCTGCTGTAACAATCTTCTACAAATTTCATGACTTTAAACAACACACATATATGATGGTACAGTTCTGGAGGGCCAGAAGTCCAAAATGGGTCTCACTTGGCTAACATTGAGGTGTTCATGGAGATTTTTCTTTCTGGAGTTTCTAGAACAGAATCTTGCCTTTTCCAAACTTAGAGACCTTGTGTATTCCTTGACTTGTGGCCCCTTCTTCCATCTTCAAAGTCAGCATCATCACACCTTTAACTTCCGCTCTCTGATATTCTTCTTCCTCCCTCTTCCACATTTAAATACCTTTATGGTTACATTGAGTCCGTCCAGGTGTTTCAGAACAATCTCCATATTTTAAGGTCAGCTGACCTGAAGCTTAACTCCATCTGTCACCTTAATTCTCCTTTGCCATAGACCCTAACATATATACAGGTCCAGGAATTAGGACCTGGGTGTCATTAAAGGACCATTTTCCTGCCAACCACAACCAGGTCTGGTGATTTACAAATAAGGAAACTGAGATATACCCAGGTGAAATAACTTACCCAACATTGCACAGATCCTAACTATTCGAGCTTGAATACAAATACAGGGGGTCCAGCTCTTAAGCCTCCATTTTGAACCCTACAGACGTAAGATCTCTTTACTTGTTCCTATTCAATACCAAATTTCCTAAGACCTTGATCTTGCCCACCAGCCCACATTTTAAGAACTTTAAATCCAATGGTTATCAGAGGATTCCTGTACACAACTGTTAGCTGGTGAATTTACTGCCCCCTGGGATGATGAGTTGGTGTTCATCTCCCCAGAGCGGCAAACGTGGTCTTGTTCTTTGTTCAGTCTGTTCCTCTGTAGACCCAGTTGGTTGTCAGTTACATTGGGGAAACTGAGCCAATCCAAAGTGGTTCTTAGTGTTTCTGTGTCCCACAGACACCTGTGGCTTCTGGTGAAGTCTGTGGATTTCTTCCTACAGCAATGCAGAAAGTAATAAAAGCAGAAAGTAAGCTGTGAGGGGGTTTCCCAGGTGGCACTAGAGGTAAAGAAACTGCCTGCAATGCAGGAGACACAAGAGATGCAGGTTCATTCCCTGGGCCAGGAAGACCCCCTGGAGGAGGGCATGGCAACCCACTCCAGGGTGCTTTCCTGGAGCATCCCCATGGACAGAGGAATCTGGTAGGCTACAGTCCACAGGGCTGCAAAGAGTTGGATACAACTAAAACAACTGACCAGTAATGTACAAGTTGTGTAGAATTACAGAGAAAACCAATTGTACTAAAATATGGTAATCAAAATTGAAAAATCCCACCATGTTTGTGTCATAGTAATATGTGCTTCTTTATTAACTAGATTTAGTGGTGGGTCTGATAATTATATGTAATTTTGATTAGTGATGCATGTCAATAGTACTGAGATGTCTCAGCAATTGTAATGAGACATGAACATACCTGTGATTTATATTGCTGACAAAGTTACGGATACTGTGAGTCCTATTGTTCTTGGTTCCTTCCATTTATAATGGAAGCAAATGTTCAAGTTCAGTTAGAAGTTAAGAAAAAATGGGGATGTACTATTTTCTCATTCAAGTTCTCAGACCATCTGAAGTCTGTCCACAAAGTCCAAGTTAGGAACCTTGGCCTAGTACCTCATTAGCCTGTGCTGTTTAGTTGCTGTTTAATTGGCTGGAATCCAACAAGTATCAGTTGAGACTCCACGATGGACAAGCACATGCTAGACTCTTGGTGTGATGCACGAAACAAAACCCACCTGACCTTGCACTGGACCTGTAGATGATTTAAGGCAACACAGTCTTGACAGAACAGACAGATTTCTTTTAAGCTTTTTGTATAACCTTCCAGTGATGTGTCAGTTCACTCTGACATAGCAAGTCATTCATTCCTTTTGGTCATCCTCAGAGGCTGTGCATGGAAGAAGCAGGAGGATCAGTATCTCTCAAAGTGTGGTGAGTGTTTCACTGGTGGGACACAAAATAATTTCCTGTGGTATATGGGGAAAACATTTTCTTATTCCATCAATTGTGAATTAATTTTAATGTGTATAAGAAAAAATTCATACAACTAGTCACTAGCCACCTCAACACATAATATGGGTTATTATTGTTTGGGAAGAAGGATTTTTTTTTCTTTTAAAAAATGTTATTGTAAAAAAGCACATGAAGTTGAAATTTACCATCTTCACCATGTTTTTAAACTTAAAAATTTTTTCGGGGATATGCTCTATGGCATGTGAGATCTTAGTTCCTTGACTGGGGATCAAATCTGTGCCCCTGTAGTGGAAACATGGAATCTTAACCACTGGACCACCAGGGAAGTCCTCATTGTCACTATTTTAAAGCCTACTCTTCAATATATTAAGTATATTCACACGGTTGTGCAACAGATCTCTAAAGCTTTTAAATCTTGTGAAACTGAAACACTATGCTGGGAGAAATATCAATAACCTCAGATATGCAGATGACACCACACTTATGGCAGAAAGCAAAGAAGAACTAAAGAGCCTCTTGATGAAAGTGAAAAAGGAGAGTGAAAAGGTTGGCTTAAAACTCAACATTCAGAAAACTAAGATCATGGCATCCGGTCCCATCACTTCACGGCAAATAGATGACAGATAGGAAACAGTGACAGACTATTTTTTGGGCTCCAAAATCACTGCAGATGGTGATTGCAGTCATGAAATTAAGAGACGTTTGCTCCTTGGAAGAAAAGTTATGACCAACCTCAGTTCAGTTCAGTTCAGTTGCTTAGTCGTGTCCGACTCTTTGCGACCCCATGAATTGCAGCACGCCAGGCCTCCCTGTCCATCACAAACTCCTGGAGTTTACTCAAACCCATGTCCATTGAGTCGGTAATGCCATCTCATCCTCTGTCATCCCCTTCTCCTCCTGCCCTCAATCTTTCCCAGCATCAGGGTCTTTTCCAATGAGTCAGCTCTTTGCATGAGGTGGCCAAAGTATTGGAGTTTCATCTTCAGCATCAGTCCTTCCAATGTATATTCAGGACTGATTTCCTTTAGGATGGACTGGTTGGATCTCCTTGCAGTTCAAGGGATGCTCAAGAGTCTTCTCCAACTCCACAATTTGAAAGCATCAGTTCTTCAGTGCTCAGCTTTCTTCACAGTTCAATTCTCACATCCATACATGACCACTGGAAAAACCATAGCCTTGACCAGATGGACCTTTGATGACAAAGTAATGTCTCTGCTTTTTAATATGCTATCTAGGTTGGTCATAACTTTCCTTCCAAGGAGTAAGCATCTTTTAATTTCATAGCTGCAGTCACCATCTGCAGTGATTTTGGAGACCCCCAAAATAAAGTCTGACACTGTTTCTACTGTTTCCCCATCTATTTCCCATGAAGTGATGGGACCAGATGCCATGATCTAGACACCTTATTAAAAAGCAGAGACATTACTTTGCCGAGAAAGGTCAACCTAGTCAAAACTATAGTTTTTCCAGTAGTCATGTATGGATGTGAGAGTTGGACTATAAAGAAAGCTGAGTGCCAAAGAAATGATGCTTTTGAACTGTGGTGTTGGAGAAGACTCTTTAGAGTCCCTTGGACAGCAAGGAGATCCAACCAGTCCATCCTAAAGGAAATCAGTCCTGAATATACATTGAAAGGAGTGATGCTGAAGCTGAAACTCCAATACTTTGGCCACCTCATGCGAAGAGTTGACTCATTGGAAAAGACCCTGATGCTGGGAAAGACTGAAGGTGGGAGGAGAAGGGGATGACAGAGGATGAGATGGTTGGATGGCATCACCGACTCAGTGGACATGAGTTTGAGTAAACTCTGGGAGATGGTGATGGACAGGGAGGCCTCCCGTTCTGCAGGCCATGGGGTTGCAAAGAGTCAGACACAACTGAGTGGCTGTATTGAACTGAACTGATACCCATTGGACAACAAGTTTCCCCTTTGTCTTTCCTCAGCCCTTGGAAACCACTTTTCTCCCTCCTGTTTCTGTGATTTTGACTATTTCATATGAACGGAATCATACAGTATTTGTCCTTTTGGGACTAACTTTTCATTTGGCATAATGTCCTTGAGGTTCATATATATTGTAGCATGTGACAAGACTCATTTCTTTTTTTAGGGCCACATAATATTCCATTGTATGTATAGACCACATTCTGTTTATCCATTCATCTGTTGATGGACATTTGGGTTGTTCCCACCTCTTAGCTATTGTGAATAACTACCATGAACAAGGTGTGCAAATATCTCTTTGAGATCCTCTTTCTATTCTTTGGAGTCCACGGGGTTGCAAAACAGTCAAACACGACTTAGTGACTAAACAACAACAAGAGCATATAGCCAGAAGTGGGATTGCTGGATCATACTGTAATTCCACTTTTAGCTTTTTGAGGAAATTTTATATTGTTTTCCATAATGGTTGCACCATTTTACACTCCTACAAACAATGCACAGGATTTCCATTTTCTTCCTGCATCCTCACCAACACTTGTTATTTTCTGTTCTTTTAACAGTGACCATCCTGGGTGTGAGGTGATATGAGAGGAGGATATTTAAAGACAACATTAAGTGACTTATAGGAGAGGTGCAACCTAGTTATGGCAAAAATGAAGATGCACTAATGCATGAAATTTGAGAAGTTCTCAATCAGATTGTCCCTGAAGCTGTTTAAAGTGTATGATGCAGACAGTGTTGACCTGAGAACCGCTTGCTACTTGTCAGTAGCCAGACAATACAGACATTGAGAGTAAATGTTTAGAAAACTTGCTAGCAATTTAACGTTGATGCACTATTAAGCGCATGGTCATTTTTCTAGTAATTTATCAGTATTGTATGATAATGAAACTTACTGGCCCACAATGGATTGGAAAAAAGAAAGAAAATGGCTCAGATTGTTTGAGAAGCTCTAAGTCCCCTTCTGCCTTGACATTTTAACTTTTTGACTTATTTTGGCTCAGATTTTCCACTGTAAAATGGGCATGGGAAAGGGACAGTGCAGGGCTGAGCACATCAGTTGTAGCTGGCCTGGCGCTAGCAGGTTGGCCATGGTCTTTCCTACTGAAGTGATTTCACAGGACAGCCACGTGGGAAGACTTCACAATGACTGTGATGAAATGAGACAGAAATAAGAGCACTAGATAAATATGTCTGAGTGCAAAAGTAAGAATGCCCTGCAAACCACAGACATGACCATACATTCTGACCGTTCAACTAATGTGAGCTACTGCTGCTTTTTTACCAACAGCTTTGGTCCCACCCTGTTCCTCCTGTTTCCTAGGTAAAAATGGTTAAGACACTCAATCCTGTTGTTTCTGTTGTTGTTCAGTCACTGAATTGTGTCTGACTCTTTGTGACACCGTGGACTGCAGCATGCCAAGCCTCCCTGTCCCTTACCATCTCCCAGAGTTTGCCCAGGTTCATGTCTATGGAGTCAGTGATGTTATCTAACCATCTCATTTTCTACTGCCCCCTTCTCCTTTTGCCTTCAGTCTTTTCCAGCATCAGCATTTTCCCCAAATGAGTCAGATCTTTGCATTGGGTGGCCAAAGTATTGGAACTTCAGCTTCAAGATCAGTCCTTCCAATGAATATTCAGGACTGATTTCCTTTAGGATTGACTGGTTTGATCTCCTTGCAGTCCAAAGGACTCTCAGGAGTCTTCTCCAACTCCACAATTGGAAAGCGTCAATTCTTCAGCGATCAGCCTTCTTTATGATCCAATTCTCACATCTATACATGACTATTGGAAAAACCATAGCTTTGACTACATGAACTTTTGCTGGAAAACTGTTGTCTCTGCTTTTGAAAATGCTCTCTAGGTTTTTCATAGCTTTCCTTCCAAGAAGCAAGCATCTTTTAATTTCATGGCTGCGGTCACTGTCCACAGTGGTTTTGGAGCCCAAGAAAATAAAATCTGTAACTATTGCCACTTTTTCCTCTTCTATTTGCCATGAAGTGATGGGACTGAAAGTTTTTTGAATGTTGAGTTTCAAGCCAGCTTTTTCCCTCTGCTCTTTCACCCTCATCAAGAAACTCTTTAGTTCCTCTTCACTTTCTGCCCTTAGATTACTATCATCTATATATCTGAGCTTGTTGATATTTCTGCCAACAATCTTGATTCCAGCTTGGGATTCATCCAGCCTGGCTCACTTGTTGTACTCAGCATAGAAGTTAAATAAACAGGGTGACAATATACAGCCTTGTCATACTCTTCCCAATTTTGATCCATTTTTGAGTCTGCTGTTCCATATCTGGTTCTAATTGTTGCTTCTTGACCCACATACAGGTAAGGTGGTCTGGTATTCCCTTTTCTTTAAGAATTTTCCAGTTTGTTGTGATCCATACAGTCAGAGGCTTTCCCATAGTCAAAGAAGCAGAAGTAGATGTTTTTCTGGAGTTTTCTTGCTTTCTCCATGATACAGTGATTGTTGGCAATTTGATCTTTGGTTCCGCTGCCTTTTCTAAACCCAGCTTGTACATCTGGAAGTTCTTGGTTCACATACTTCTGAAGCCTAGCTTGAAGGATTTTGAACATAACCTTACTAGCATGTGAAACAAGCATGGTTGTAAGGTAGTTGAAACATTCTTTGGCATTGCTCTTCTCTGGAACTGAAATAAAAACTTACCTTTTCCAGTCCTGTGGCCACTGCTGAGTTTTCCAGATTTTCTGACATATTGAGTGCAGGTTGTTAACAGCATATCTTTTAGGCTTTTAAATAGCTCAGCTGGAATTCTATCACCTCCACTAACTTTGTTCATAGTAATGCTTCCTAAGGCCCACTTGAGTTCACCCTCCAGGATGTCTGGCTCTAGGTGAGTGACTCACCATCCTGGTTATCCAGGTCATCAAGGCCTTTCTTGTATAGTTTTTTTGTTTATTCTTGCCAACTCTTATTAATCTCTTCTACTTCTGTTAGGTCCATACCATTTCTGTCCTTTATTGTGCCTATCTTTGCATGAAATATTCCCTTGATATCTCCAATTTTCTTAAAGAGATCTCTAGTCTTTCCCATTCTATTTTCCCCTGTTTTTCTTTGCATTGTTCATTTAAGAAGGCCTTCTTATCTCTCCCTGTTATTCTCTAGAAGTCTGCATTCAGTTGGCTATATCTTCCCCTTTCTCCCTAGCTTTTCACTTCTCTTCTTTCTTCAGCTATTTGTAAAACCTCCTCAGACAACTGCGTTGCCTTCTTGTATTTCTTTTTCCTTGGGATGTACAATGTTATGAACTTCCGTTCATAGTTCTTCATGTACTCTGTCTATCAGATCTAGTCCCTTGAATCTGTTTGGTATCTCCACTGTATAGTCATAAGGGATATGATTTAGATCATACCTTGAAGACGTAGTGATTTTCCCTACTTTCTTCCATCTGAGCCTGAATTTTGCAATAAGGAGTTCGTGATCTGAGCCATAGTCAGCTCCAGGCCTTGTTTTTGCCGATGGTACAGTGCTTCATCTTTGGCTGTGCTGTGCTTAGTCGCTCAATCAAGTCCAACTCTTTGCAACCCCATGGACTGTAGTTCACCAGGCTCCTCTGTCCATGGGGATTCTCCAGGCAAGAATACTGGGGTGGGTTGCCATGCCCTCCTGCAGGGGATCTTCCCAACTCAGGGATTGAATGCACATCTCCCGCGTTGCAGGCAGAATCTTACCATCAGAGTCACCAGGGAAGCCCATTCTGTGGCTACAAAAAATATAATCAATCTTATTTTGGTATTGACCATCTGTGATGTCCATGTGTAGAATCGTCTCTCTGGTTGTTAGAAGAGGGTGTTTGCTGAGGAAACCAGATCTGAAAGAGACACATGCACCCCAATGTTCATCGCAGCACTGTTTATAATAGCCAGGACATGGAAGCAACCTAGATGCCCATCAGCAGACGAATGGATAAGGAAGCTGTGGTACATATTCACCATGGAATATTACTCAGCCATTAAAAAGAATTCATTTGAATGACTTCTAATGAGATGGATGAAACTGGAGCCCATTATACAGAGTGAAGTAAGCCAGAAAGATAAAGACCATTACAGTACACTAACACATATATATGGAATTTAGAAAGATGGTAACAATAACCCTATATGCAAAACAGAAAAAGAGACTCAGATGTATAGGACAGACTTTTGGACTCTGTGGGAGAAGCCGAGGGTGGGATGTTTCAAGAGAACAGCATTGAAACATGTATATTATCTAGGGTGAAACAGATCACCAGCCCAGATTGGATGTATGAGACAAGTGCTTGGACCTGGTGCACTGGGAAGACCCAGAGGGATCGAGTGGGGAGGGAGGTGGGAGGGGGGATCAGGATGGGGAATACATGTATATCCATGGCTGATTCATGTCAATGTATGACAAAAACCACTACAATATTGTAAAGTAATTAGCCTCCAACTAATAAAAAAATTTAAAAAAATTAAAAAAAAAGAAGAAGAGGGTGTTTGCTATGACCAGTGTGTTCTCTTGACAAAACTCTATTAGCCTTTGCCCTGTTTAATTTTGTACTCCAAGTCCAAATTTGCCTTTTCTTCTGGGTATCTCTTGACTTCCAACTTTTGCATTCCAATCCCCTATGATGAAAATGACATCTTATTTTTGGTGTTAGTTCTAAAAGGTGTTATAGGTCTTCATAGAGCTGATCAACTTCAGCTTCTTTGACATCAGTGGTTGGGGCATAGACTTGGATTACTGTGATGTTGAATGGTTTGCCTTGGAAAGGAACCAAGATCATTCTGTTGTTTTTGAGATTGCACCCAAGTACTGCATTTCGGACTCTTTTGTTGACTATGAGGGCTACTCCATTTCTTCTAAGGGATTCTTGTCCACAGTGGAAGACATCTGAATTAAATTCACCCATTCCGTCCATTTCAATTCACCGATTCCTAAAATGTCAGTGTTTACTCTTATCACCTCCTGCTTGACATGTCCAGTTGCATAGCTCAGTGAAGCTATGAGCTGTGCCTTGCAGGGCCACCCTAGGTGGATGTGTCATAGTGAAGAGTTCTGACCAAACTTGGTTCACTGGAGAAGGAAACGGCAATTCACTCCAGCATTCTTACTTGGAGAATTCCATGGACAGGACGAAAAGGCAAATTTTTTAACACTGGAATATGAGCCCCTCAGGTCGGAAGGGGTCCAATGTGCTACTGGGGAAGAGCAGAGGTCAATTATGAATAGCTCCAGAAAGGATGAAACAGTCGAGCCAAAGTGGAAGTGATGCTCAATTGTGGGTGTGTCTGGCTGAGAAAATAAAGTCTGATGCTGTGAAGAATAATATTTTGATTGGCACCTCATCTTGCCATAGAAGGAACCCACGCTATTATTTGTACTTTGGTTGGAGATGGATGCTGTAATATTCATCTACTGCTCTGTAACAAATCATCCCGTATTTAGCAGCTTACAGCAACAAGTGTCGATTATCTTACAGCTTCTGTGTGTCAGGAATCTGGGAGCAACTTAGCTGAGTGACTCTGGCTCAGAGCTTCTCACCAGATGCCAGTCAAGCTGTTGGCCAGGGCTGCAGCCCTGTCAAGGCTCCATTGGGGCAGAATCTGCTTCCATGTTCATTCCCATAGCTGCTGGAGGCCTCAGTTTCTCCCCACGTGGGCCTCTCCAGTCGTAGCCTGATGTCTTCATAATGTGGCAACTGGATGCACTAGAGTGAGTGATTCAAGAGGGTGTATGGGAATGCACCCATATTCTATTTATTACATGGACTGATGCTGGGGAGACATTTCACAGGGGTGTGACTACCTGGGAGTGGGAATCCTTGGGGACCATCTTCAAGGTTGGGTACCACTGATGCCTCATTTTTTCTCCAAATGCCCTCCAACGTTTCCCTCATGGCTTCAGCTTAATTCAGTTCAAGAAGATGTCTCCACTCACAGACTTAGAGAATGAACTTATGGTTGTCAGGGGTGGGGATGGGGGGAAGGGATAGTTAGGGAGTTTGGGATGGGCTTGTACATGTTGTGTTTTAAATGGATAACCAACAAGGGCCTACCATATAGCACATGGCACTTGACTCAGTGTTATGTAGCAGCCTGGATGGGAGGAGACTTTGGGGGAGAATGGATATGAATCCCTTCACCATTCACCTAAACTATCACAACGTTAATCAACTATGTGGTGATAGTGGTTTAGTTGCTAAGTCGTGTCTGACTCTTGCAACCCCATGGACTGTAGCCCACCGGCTCCTCTGTCCATGGGATTTTCCAGGCAAGAATACTGGAGTGGATTGCCATTTCCTTCTCCATGGGATCTTCCCAACCCAGGAATGAACCTGGGTCTCCTGCATTGCAGGCAGATTCTTTACCGACTGAGCTATGAAGGCAGAGATGCTTCCAGAAAGTAGCTTTGTAGTTGCTAAGGGTTAGGGAAAGGGAGATTGGAGAATGACTGCTTACGGATAGGTTTTTTTTTCTTCTGGAGTGATGAAAAAGTTCTGAAAGTAGATGGTGCTTGTTGTTCAGACGCCCAGTCATGTCCGACTCTCTGCGACCCCATGGACTGCAGCACGTCAGGCCTCTCTGTCCCTCACCATCTACCAAAGTTTGCCCAAGTTGATGTCCATTGCATCAGTGATGCCATCCAGCCATCTCATCCTCTGACACCCTCTTCTCCTTCTGCCCTCAATCTTTCCCAGCATCAGGGACTTTTCCAATGAGTCATCTGTTCACATCAAATGACCCAAACACTAGAGTTGGTGCTTATGATTGCTGATTTTGAATATAATAAAACCATGAATTGTACACTGTATGAAAAATAAAAAAAAGGAAGACACATCTCAACTTTCTCTGAATGGAGCTTGAGAGAGACAAACAAGAAATGGGTGTGTGTGTGAATCAGGGCCTGGGCGGGGCCTACAGGTGTCTGAGAAGGAGCAGGTTTCATTCTGTCTGTTGACATTTGTCTAGGCCTCTCTCTCTGGGGCTGCTTCTGG
Organism: Odocoileus virginianus; assembly: GCF_023699985.2. NCBI lineage: Eukaryota > Metazoa > Chordata > Mammalia > Artiodactyla > Cervidae > Odocoileus > Odocoileus virginianus. The sequence goes on along the minus strand of NC_069706.1, from coordinate 15,629,218 downwards.
GAGATTCGGCCTCAGCTGCACTTCCGTCCCCCACCCCCTCCCAGCAGCAAGAGCCTCAGGTCTCTCTGACTGACAGTGACAGATTATCTTATCAAAACAGGGGCCCAGGACTACACTGTGATTGGCGAGGCAGGAACATCGTGGGGCTGGGGCTGGAGAATTCTTCTCAGAAAGAAACGATTATGAGGCAGTTTAAGAAAAGCGAGCTGAATGCTACTCACAGCTGGCAGTTCTTGTTTATGACAAGTAATAATTGCTTCAGGTGCAAAGAAAAGGGGGGCAGGCTCAGCGAGTTTATTTTGTGAGGATGCTCCATGCACAAGCTCTCGACAGAAAGGGGTGAATGGGAATTACTGGACTTGGGAGGGCCTCAGACTCACTGGATTTGTGGCTGGGGGAGCTTGTGGGTGGCTCAGAATGACAGTCCACTTCTTTATATGCCCTCGTAATACCTTCTGCCATCCAGCTGGGCAGAAGTGATGACCTGCAGTTGTGGGCTGGCCCGGATGCTGAACAAATGAACCCAAAGCAGTGGGCATCCTGCATTTGGGCCCAACCCCTGTGAGGGTGATGGGTGATGAGGTGTTTCATATGGGGCATCTTGGGGTTCCCATTGTTTTCACTGTGCTCCCCTAAAGCCTGGTTCTTGGACCAGCAGCATCTGTGTCATGGAGAGCTTGTGAGAAAGGCAGAGTCTCAGATCCTACCCCAGACCTACTGAATCAGAATCTGCATTTGATGTGACGATTCACAGAGGCACGTTGAAGTTCAAATGCCTTGTTCTAAAGATGCGGTGAGTATTGGAGGGGTGACCTTTTGGCTCTCTCCTCCCAGATAGAGGTTCTCAACCTTGGCAGGACCTTCGAATATCCCATAGGAGCTCTACTCTGTGGAACAAGTTCACCACCCTCCCCACCTGCGGATGTGTTCACCAACTTGGAAGCCCTTGAACTCCATTATTTAGGGGTTTTAATTAAGATTCTGTTGCAGAGGCATCGCTGATAAATCACCAGCGATTGGGGGTTGAACTCAGCGTCTGGCTCCTCTTCCCTCCCAGGGTCAGATGTGGGTGTGAAAGTTACAACTCTTTAGTCAGGTCCTTGGTCTTTCCAGGGACCAGCCCTCATCCTGAAGCTATCAGGGACCCCACCCAGAAGCACTTCATAGCATAAGTTCAGTTGTGGTCAAAGGAGATACTTAAAAATAACAGAAGACACTCCTATCACTCAGGAGATTCCACGGGTTTTAGGAGCTGTGAGCCAGGAAGCAGGGACAAAGATCAAACAGATGTTTATGCTACTGTGTGAAGGGCGAACAGGACATAGCAGGGCTGGTCAGGGGTTCTAGGTAGGAGGGCTGGGCACCTGCCTCATCTTAGTGCTAGAAAGAGAGAAGCCAATAGTTTCCAGTTTCCACCTCTGCCTGAACTTCAGATCCAGGGGGACACAGGTCCCTCATTTTGCTTTCCTTTTATTGATGACAGATGCAACAGGTGGGCTCCAGTGGGGAGAAGGGGAAATGGGGTCTCCAAAGGGCAGTACAAGGGAATGTTTTAGGGTGAGGGACCTATTCCTTCTTGATTATGCAGGTGAACACCCGGAGAACTGTCCACACCCAAGAGTGAATTTTCTGGATGGACCCAAACTAAAACATTTAAAATAGACCTCAAAAAAGAAATGGGTGCTGCTATCAAAAGAAGATGCTGGAATGGATGCTGCACAGTGAAAAAAACCCAATGAGTGCTGATTACAGAGGGAGCTTCTTTACATGAGTTTGTGTATGTTTGGTGATTTTCAACCAAAACTTGGAAGTTCCATTAGACTTTGTATTGTCCCTCACTTTTAAAAAATGTATTTTTTATTGAACTATACTATGTTAATTGCTGCATAGCAAAGTGACTCAGTTTATATATATATATGTGTGTGTGTGTGTGTGTGTGTATGTATATATATATATATATATCTTTGCTATACAGTAGGACCTTGTTGTTTATCCATGTTATATGTACTGTTTGCTAATCCCAAATTCTCAATGCAACCCTCTCCCCCTGTCTTGGCAATCACTAGTCTATTCTCTATATCCCTGATTCTGTTTCATTCTGTTTCTGCTTCATTTGTGAAATATTTTAGATTCCACATATAAGTGATATCATATGATATTTGTCTTTCTCTTTCTTACATACTTAGTACAGTAATCTCTAGCTGCATCCGTATTGCTGCAAATGTATTGCTACCTTTTAATTCATAGTTTGATGCTTGTTCTGTTAGGGCCTCTTGGCTCATGAAGACAGAGTGTTGTGGGTGGTGACCTTCTAGATCACTCCCTTGACTGAAGGGATCATTCTGTCCCAGACCTGGACTAGTCCCATCAGAGTGATGTGATATGATGGAGAGTCCATTTGAATCCAGGTTCTGAAATAAGGATCGGGCAGGGAGCCTGAATCCTACCCTAATAAGGGTGGTATTAGAAGCCCCAATTCCATTTTAGAAAACTTGTGACCTAGGCCTGAGTAAGCTATGATATATTAGTTAAGTTCAATGCTCAAAGCGGGTCACTCAAAGCCGGGGCTCTGGGACAACCCAGAGGGATGGGGTGGGGACGGAGATGGGAGTGGGGTTCAGAGGGGGAACACACGTCCACCATGGCTGACCCATGTTGCTGTATGGCCAAAACCACCACAATATTGTGAAATAATTAGCCTCCAATTAAAATAAATTAATTAAAAAAAAAAAGAAATTCCAGAAACTGGCCTGAAGGACTTCAGAACTTTCTACCTTGCAGTTAAAGATTAACCCTACTTTCTATGCACAAGAAGATAATGCTAACCAGAGCAAGGCCGACCAATTTCAATATAATTATTGGAGCCAAATGTGCTGTTCTACACAAAGTCCCCACCTGCATATTCCCAAGACTTCCCAGTTTCCCCTATAAAACCCGTTTCTCTCTAACCAACAACTCAGAGATGATTTTAGGGATGCTAGTCCACCATCTGCCCAGGTTGCTGGTTTCCTGAATAAGCATCTTCCTGAAAAAGCATCTTTCTTTTTCCACCAACATTTGCCTCTTGAACACTGACTTTTGAGCAATAAGCAGCAGAAAATGAGTTTGGTTCAGTCTCTGGCCGGTAACACATGGACTTTTGAGGAAGATCAAACCAGGTATAAAATTGGGCTCCTGCACTCTGCAGCTGTCTGGCATTGGCAAGAGAGTGACAGCTTCTGCCCAGCCTGCCTTGTAGAGCTGTTGCAAAGGAGCAAGAGGATTAAGATGTGTAATGTGCTCAGCATGAGGCTTGGTACATTACAGTAAGTGCTGAACATGGACTGGCTATCCCTGTTATGCCGATCAGTTATTTTATTTTATATTATTTAAAGGATATGCTTTGAGGTGGTGTCATGAGGAAGGATGGGAAATTTGATGATTTGGGGAGTTCAAAAAAGGAATTCCCAGAAGAGGTGGTGATGACAGCCAGATCTGTATATTCTTGATGAGGTTTCCATATGGTTCTTTATTCAGTTCTACTCTTCCCTGGTCTGCAATCAATCTGAAAGACAGCAATCTCTAGAGCTAAGTTGAGGGTAACACAAGACGTGTGCAAAAGGCTTGACCCTATTTCAGGAGAAAACAGTCAACACCACTTTGAAAAACCATCCAACCAACCAACCAACCAACCATGGGACCTCAGATAATGTTTCCTCCTGAGCCTCAATCGCCAAATCTCCAAAATAAGAAGGTGGATCCCTTTCCCCTCTGAGCCAAGAATGAAATTGAAAAAGAGATACAGACATTTGATAGTCATCAAAAGAAGAACTTTCCTTTGGTGTCTCTGCATTTGGAGAATATGAAATTGGAGCAACAAACCATGATGTGCCGTGAAGAAAAAAGCACTGTGACAACCTGGAGCAAAATATGGATGAGACAGGGAAGCCAGGGAAAGAGCATTTATGCTTTGATCTGAATGAGTAGTTAGACATGAAAACATTCCAGCAGTGGGATCTGCAGGTGCAAAGGCCCTGTGGCAGGGTGGAGAGCTGTGTGTTTGAGGAATTGAAAGAAAGCTGTTGCTGGAAGATAGCGAGTGGCCACCTCAATAAGCCCTATTAAAGACTGTTCATTTTGTCCTTGGGTTGAAGGGCTTCAAGCTTTACGCTCACTCTGGCTGCAGTGTGAGAGAATGGATTGGATCTCTCCTTTTTGGAAAGAACTCCATTGTAACCCATCCCTCTGCAATTCTTCCCTCCCATTTAGGGCCATTTTTATTTGTGGGATGGAGAAGAGAAAGAACAGCCTGGTTGTGGGAGGAGGCAGGGAGCAGCTCTAACTGGAATGGCAGGGCATTTGAGAGCCTACTGGAAAATGGGTGCAATTAAAAGAAAAAAGGTAGAAAGAGTTGGCATGGTTCCTCCTGCCAGGAATGATTATACCACACTTTGCTGCTTTAATACTGACCTGGTATGAAAGGTATATTGGTCCCAGTTTGAGTTCTCAGCTCAGGGGCAGTTGAGAATGTAAGAAGCAAATACCTTTTTTGGGAAATAAAATTCTAGTTTCTATGGGAGTTTCATTGGACTTTCTATGTTATGTCTCTGTTCCCTTGACATGAATTGGCTTTATCCAGCTGTCAAACAAAACCCCAATGCAACCGTTAATTTGTAGTGGCCTTGGCTGATGGGTGGAGGTTTTATTTCATGGCTTAAAGCCTCAACAGTTATGTCCTTCCTCCTCCAAGGTATCAAGTCAACCTGGTCCAATGTGACATTTGCTAGCTGAGTTGTGCTTGCTACTGCTGAGTTGTGCTGGGGAAGGTTCTTGAATTAGAGACAATGATTGTGAAGTTTTGTATGGCAAAAGTTCTGCCTTGTGTATATAGAGAAAGTACACAGAGACAGTAGAACTGCGTTCTAGTTATGAGTCATTCATCCGATAAATATTTATTGAGCATTTTCCCCGGACACTATTGGCTTCCCACCCAGCTCTCTCTGAAGAGGCCAAGTCACTCATCTTCCAGCTGCTGTGAGTGTGCTCAGCTGATGATGCTCAGAAATGCCCAGAACATTAAGCCTTGCATACCTTCCACCCGAGGGTAGCCCACCGCCAATGGAGAGGGCACACAAAAGGCTGTCCCCTGAGGCAGGCTGGAAAACCATGATGTCATTCATGCTCCAGAGCTCCCCGAGAGATCAGAATGAGGCTAGGCTTCCAATGAATCCATATCTTCACCCATCCTCTTTTGCTCTCCTCTCTCATCTCCCTCACTCCGTTTTTCTTGAGAGCACTCCATTAATAAAGCCAGGTATGAGAATCTCTGTTTCAGGCTTGGCTTCTTAGGAACCTGATTTAGCTCAAGCACTGGCTCTATGCTCTAGAGACCGGCATTAAACGAGATGGGCAAAGTCTCTGCCCTAATGCAACTCAGTACCTTCTAGTGAGTCTGATTTTCCATATGTAAGTCTTGTAATTTTGAGAAGTCACTTAGGCTTTGCCACCTTCAAATTTCTCTTCTGTCAAATGATGGTAACAGCACTTGCCTCATCTGAAAGAGCTGAGTAACAGCAGCAGAAGGGTAGCTTTAGATCCCTCTAGAGTCTTCCAGCTGCCCCTTCCATAACTGTTTCTAGACAGGAGTCCCACCTTCTACTTCCAGCTCTGTTGCTGTTCCCATATATAGAAATTCTTGATCCTCCACTGCATCTTTAGAGCCATAGTTGGATGGAATATTGGATTTCATTTTGCTGTGTTCTACTTAGATGCTTGTTGAATGAATGAATGCTAATATCAATATGAATAGCAACAGTTCTATCACTGAAGTGCTGCATAGCTAGCCCTTATTATGTACCAGATACTGGGATACACACTTTGTTGCCTCCTTTTTTATAAAGAAGGAAATGGAGAAATTGAAATACCAAGAAATGTTGCAGATGAAAGCAATTTGGAAATGATGTAAAACACATAAACAGAAGTAAAATGTTAAAAGAGAAGGCTTTCAGTGGACAGACTAAGTCACAGCACTGACTTTTCCCAAGAAAATTGCTGGAAGGAATTTTTGTTTGAATGTTTTTCTATAATTTGTTCCTTTGTTCACTTCATCTGTGGGCAATTCTTTTAACCCATTGTTCAAAGTCATGGATGTTGTTTTTGAACTTTTAAACCAAACACTAACAGACAATTCCCCTCAGAATGGAAAAAAGAAAACAGGAAAGAAAAAAGAAAATCATGACCACCTACTATTACAAAAGGAGTCTTAAAGGTAGTTTCTTTTTATCATAGAAACTAGTGTTCAGGCCTTAGTGAAGGGAAAATACTGCCCCTGGTTGATAATTTGCTTGGTCATTAAACTTTGAAAGAACTTCAGTATAAGGAATTATATAAATTTACATACACCAGAGTCTCTGATTTTATGGTTTATTTACCATTTTACAGGAGAGGAATGTGTTAGTCTGGTTTAGTGATATTTTTCATGCTTGTTCTGGAGTCAAAGACACTTGGTGGGATTCTTGGCTCTACCATTTACTGAGTGAAATTGAAAAAGTTACAAACCTTTTCAAGATTAATTTCTTCATCTCTAAAACGGAAATAATAATCACTACCACCCACAGTTGCTGTGAAGATTGAGATAATGTGCATAAAACATGATGCAACAACTCCGATGGATTAAGTGCTCAATAAAAGGCAGATTCTAGCATTCACACCATCTTCTGCAGAAAAGGGCAGATTGTCAAAACTGAATATTCTTCCCTGAGATGGGGCTGTATGGTGATTCCCCCAACACCTCTGTGTGGTTGGCTCTCTTGTTTCTTAAGTAGTTTTTTCTGTTGCCTGGTCTTTGTATGGTGATGGAATTTCTCATTGTGAGCCTTAATTCCACCCTCAACCTCATTTGAAAGGGTAAGGAAGAAGGTGGACCTTTCGTAAACATGTGAATCAAATTTCTGAAAGTGGTCCTGCTGCTGCTGCTAAGTCACTTCAGTCGTGTCTGACTCTGTGCAACCCCATAGATGGCAGCCCACCAGGCTCCTCCGTCCATGGGACTTTCCAGGCAAGAGTACTGGAGTGGGTTGCCGTTGCCTTCTCCATGAAAGAGTTCCAGTTTAGCTGTATTCCCAATCTCAGATACCACCTGGCAGAAGCCATTAAGTCTTGTGTAGCTGGAAACCTGGAATGAGATGATGTTGGTTTAAGTTGGGAAAACAAAATAGAATGAGGTCAAACTGAAAGTGATTTCACATGGTGGGCAGTACTTACCTGGGATTTTTACTTAAACCCGTGGTACACGCTGAATGTGCTGTTACTGAGTCATGTCCAATTCTTTGCAGCACCATGGACTGTAACCCGCCAGGCTCCTCTGTCCATGGAATTTTCCAGGCAAGAACACTGGAGTGGGTTGCCATTTCCTGTTCCATGGGATCTTCTCGACCCAGGTATTGAAACTGTGTCTCTTGTGTCTCCTGCATTGACAGGTGGATTCTTTATCACTAATGCCATCGACTTCTGCTTTATTAACTATGCTAAAGTCTTTGACTGTGTGGATCACAACAAACTGTGGAAAATTCTTAAAGAGATGGGAATACCAGGCCACCTTACCTGTCTACCAAGAAAACTGTTTGCAGGTCAAGAAGTAACAGTTAGAACCAGACATGGAACAACAGACTGGTTTCAAATTGGGAAAGGAGTATGTCAAGGCTGTATATTGTCACCTTGCTTATTTAAATTATATGCTGAGTACATCACGAGAAGTGCTGGGCTGGATGAAGCACAAGCTGGAATCAAGATTGCCAGGAGAAATATCAATAACCTGAGATATGCAGGTGACATCACCCTTATGGCAGAAAGTGAAGAAGAACTAAAAAGCCTCTGGATGAAAGTGAAAGAGGATAAACTAAGATCATGGCATCTGGTCCCATTACTTCAGGGCAAATAGATGGGGAAACAGGGGAAACAGTGTCAGACTTTATTTTTGGGGGCTCCAAAATCACTGCAGATGGTGACTGCAGCCATGAAATTAAAAGACACTTGCTCTTTGGAAAAAAGCTATGACCAACCTAGACAACATATTAAAAAGCAGAGACATTACTTTACCAACAAAGGTCCATCTAGTCAAAGCTATGGTTTTCCCAGTAGTCATGTATGGATATGAAAGCTGGACCATAAAGAAAGATGAGCTCTGAAGAGTTGATGCTTTTGAACTCTTGAGAGTCCCTTGTACAGCAAGGAGATCAAACCAGTCAATCTTAAAGGAAATAAGTCCTGAATATTCATTGGAAGGACTGATGCTGAAGCTGAAGCTCCAATACTCTGGCCACCTGATGTGAAGAACTGACTCACTGGAAAAGACCCTGATGCTGAGAAAGACTGTAGGCAGGAGGAGGAGACAGCAGAGGATGAGATGGTTGAGTCCACCACCGACTCAATGGACATGAGTTTGCACAAGCTCTGGGAGTTGGTGATGGACAGGGAAGCTTGGTGTGCTGTAGTCCACGGGGTCGCGAAGAGTTGGACACAACTGAGAGACTGAACTGAACTGACTGCCACTTGGGAAGCCCCACAGGCTGAATATGTACATATAAATGAAACTAGGTAAGCTAGAAAATGTTAAATTTTTAGAAAGAATTATGTGCAAAGTTGAGATTTGATTGGAGACAAATACCCAGTCTTTTGACGTCATCTTCCGGAATTGCTTTTTGACAATGTGCTGTTAATTCCTGGGTAGGAGTGTTCTGACCCAATTAAAACCATCCTTCCTGTAACAAAGGACATGTTCTATTAATATATACTCACTTGCAGATTGGTAACCACACAGACGCATGTGACTACTGAGCACTTTGAATGTGTCTAGTTCAACTGGCAGTTAAAGTTTTGTTTTATTTCAACTTAAATAGCTGCATATGGCCAGTGGCTACTGTACTGAACAGCACAGCTCTGAATCTCTGGTCTACTCTCCTGTAGCTTTCCTGACATTTGAAGTTTGGACACTACAGCTACTTAGTGAATCTAAAGATATTTTTACAAGAGTAGGATTAGGCATAACAAAAGTAATGACAATCGCTCTTTTTGCACAGTATTTTGTACCAGGGACTTCCACATACCTGATCTTATTTGTGAGGCATTATGGCAATCCTGATCTGCAGGTCCAAATATGTAAGTATTTTTATTGCTATCTTTTCAAGGCTCTGATAGTATCAAAGTAGCTTAAGAACCAAGGGAAATTTCTATGAAAACGTGGCCATCTCCTGGAACTCACAGGCCTAGAGCTCAGATTGGCAGGCAGGGGCCAAGGCAGCTGCTTGTTTCTCTTTCTCTAGGTGAGGTGTTTACCATCTCTGCTTCTCTTTGGCACACCTGCTCCATTTTCTCTTGGCAACTTTTTGGATGCATGTGGTTAAAGATGTTGAACTGAGTGGTGATTCCAGATTGTCTGGTCTACCTGGCTACACAGCATATTAAAAAGCAGAGACATTACTTTACTGACAAAGGTCCATCTAGTCAAGGCTATGACTTTTTCAGTAGTCATATATGGGTGTAAGAGTTGGACCATTAAGAAGGCTGAGTGCCAAAGAATTGATCCTTTTGAACTGTGTTGTTGGAGAAGACTCTTGAGAGTTCTTTGAACAGCAAGGAGATCAAACCAGTCAATCCTAAAGGAAATCAGTCCTGAATATTCATTTTAAGGACTGGTATTGAAGCTGAAGATCTGATACTTTGGCCACCTGATTTGAAGAGCTGACTCATTAGAAAAGGCCCTGATGCTGGGAAAGATTGAAGGGCAGGAGGAGAAAGGGATGACAGAGGATGAGATGGTTGGGTGGCATTACCAACTCAGTGGACATGAAATTGAACAAGCTCCGGGAGATAGTGAAGGACAGGGAAGCCTGATGTGCTGCAATTCATGGGGTCACAAAGAGTTGGACATGACTGAGTGACTGAACAAGGGGTTAGGCTCACCTTGGTTCTGGAAAGCCTTCCTGAGAACAGAGGGGATGGGAGATTGGAAGGCCTTTTCTACTGAGAGAAAAGAGAACTAAGGCTTAGTGAACAGAGAGGCACCTTGTTTTCACTGAACTCTAGACTTGCATAGCTGACTGCTCTTGTCTTGCAGGCAAACTAAGGTGTTGAGAAGTAGAATTAGTTCTCTCTTTCAAACCTGTTCATCTTTCATTCTTCTCCATCTCAGCAAATGGCGCCACCATTCACAGCTTCTGGAGATAGAATTCTAGTGTTCACACTGATTCCTCCCTATTAATTCATCTCTAAAATCCATCATTTCAGCCTCCACAGTATACTTGAGACTTACTCATTTGTCTTCAACTTTATCATCCTTATCCTGGTCTAAGTCACTGTATTAGTTTACTATTACTGCACAGCAAATCACCACCAAATTTAGCAGCTTCAAATCACATAGCTTCTGCGGGTCTAGATTCTGGTTGCAACAGAGCCTGTGAGAGATGCTTGGGCTCAGAGTCTCCCACAGGCCACAGTCGGGAGTCTGCTAGGGTCACAGCTGTCGCCGGAAGGACTTGGGGCGGGGCCACTTCTGAGATCCCGGGATTGTTGGCAGGATTCAGTTCTTGGAGAATGGTTGGGCTGAGGGCTTCAGTCCCCAGTTGGCTGTTGGTCAGAGGCTGCCCTCGGCTCCCTGCTGGGTGGCTGTCCCCACAGAGCAGGAGACGATATGGTAGCCTGTTTCATCCAACCAAGCTCATGAGTAGGGGTGGTGGTGCAGAGACAGAGAGAATAATGCTGAAACTTCGATGGGCACCATCCACAGATTTAAAACCAGCATTTATTGCTTGTAGACTTGTGGATAGCAGCCATCCTGACTGGTGTGTAATGGTACCTCATTGTGGTTTTGATTTGCGTTTCTCTGATAATGAGTGATGTTGAGCATCTTCTCAGGATGGCTGCTATCCAAAAGTCTACAAGCAGTAAATGCTGGAGAGGGTGTGGAGAAAAGGGAACCCTCTTACACTGTTGGTGGGAATGCAAACTAGTACAGCTGTTATGGAGAACAGTGTGGAGATTTCTTAAAAAACTGGAATTAGAACTGCCATATGACCCAGCAATCCCACTTCTGGGCATACACACCAGAGGAAACCAGATCTGAAAGAGACACGTGCACCCCAATGTTCATCGTAGCACTGTTTATAATAGCCAGGACATGGAAGCAACCTAGATGCCCATCAGCAGATGAATGGGTTTAGGAAGCTATGGTACATATACACCATGGAATATTACTCAGCCATTAAAAAGAATTCATTTGAATCAGTTCTAATGAGATGGATGAAACTGGAGCCCATTATAGAGAGTGAAGTAAGCCAGAAAGATAAAGACCAATACAGTATACTAACACATATATGTGGAATTTAGAAAGATGGTAATGATAACCCTACATGCAAAACAGAAAAAGAGACACAGATGTACAGAACAGACTTTTGGACTCTGTGGGAGAAGGCGAGGGTGGGATGTTTTGAGAGAACAGCATCGAAACATGTATATTATCTAGGGTGAAACAGATCACCAGCCCAGGTTGGATGCATGAGACAAGTGCTCGGGCCTGGTGCACTGGGAAGACCCAGAGGGATCAGGTGGAGAGGGAGGTGGGAGGGGGGATCGGGATGGGGAATACATGTAACTCCATGGCTGATTCATGTCAATGTATGACAAAAACCACTACAATATTGTAAAGTAATTAGCCTCCAACTAATTAAAAAAAAAAGTAAAAAAAAAAGAGAAATAAAATTATAGAGATGAAAAAAAAAATAAAACCAATAATTTCCCTGTTTTCTTTCAGCTGACTTGATTGGATTTATGTGTAGCCAAGTACCGCCCCCACCCCCGCAGTGGCTCCCCATTTTCCCTAAAGTCTATTGTCCTCACATTGGTGTGTAAGAGCCTTCACATCCTAGCCCTTTTACGTCAATGACCTCCCCTCCTATCCTTCCCACCATCACTCACTCTGCTCCCAGCACACTGGTCTCCTTGCTTTCCCTCAAACATGCCAGTTCCTGATTAAGTTAGACTTTTTGATGGGGTCCTGATATTTTTAAAAAGGCAGTCAGTGACTTTAAGGTTCAGCCAGGGATGAGAACCTCTCCTTCAAGTTAATAAATACCATTGAATATTAGGGAATCTACCATAAAGAATTTAGTAAACCTATATATAATTTTGTCTCTTGTCAACATAAAATTAAGTTCCTTTCTAATTTTGTATAAACTGAAGGTAGTTGACTTACAGTGTCGTGTCAATTTCTGCTGTACGGCAAAGTGACTCAGCTATACACACTGTTACATACATTCATTTTCTTTTTAATTTCATTTATAAAATAGGAAAGTACTTCTCCATAAGGAGTAAAAATTTGTTCTAAGAGTTCTTAGGTTTGTTAACTGACAACCTTGAGATTTAAAAAAAAATGTGTTATAAGAAACTATATCTGTTCATTGTAGAAGAGTCCATTTGTCCTCCAAGGTCATAAACTAAATTTGTCACAGGAGGGTGATTTTGTTGCTCCAAGCTTGCGATCCTTAACTACTTTTCAACTCTTCCAGTTAAGATACTCAGCCCTTTCTTATTTGGCATTCAAACTGTCTCCTTTACAAAAATGTTATTTTGCAATTACTAAGTGACTCTAATGGATTACCTTTAAAATATGATGCAAAATCTCAATTTCCTACAAATCAACAATTTTAAGGAAATTCCCCTACTCATTACATATATGCCAGAAAGAATCTCAGTGTTGATGCTTGATAGCTTTAAATTTTCTGGTTCAAGCTTCTTATGAGGCCAAGTTCTCCTTCGTGACCTGGGCTCCTATGAGATGTCCTTGATTCCTTTAATAAAATTCTTAGTTTGGTTGATGCTGCTTGAGCGGGTTTCTGTTTCTGTTAGAGTCTTTTCCTGATGACAGTCCTGCAAAGTGAGTCTCCTTTTCCCCATTTTACAGATGCGTAATCCCAGCCCCTGAGGAATCAAGAAACCTATCCAAGTCACGCAGTTAGAGACTGGAAATCCTTGGATGGCAACACAGGTTAACTTGACCCCAAAGTTTATAGAATTCCACGGACTGTATAGCCTGTGGGGTCGCAAAGAGTCGGACTTGACGGAGCAACTTTCACTCACTCACTCACAAGGCTTATAAGCTCACACTCTTGTGAGGTCCCTAGTGCATTGCTTTTTTAAAAAAATTGAAAGATAATTCATAGCCCATAAAATTCACCACTAAAAAACACAAAATTCAGAGGCTTTAGTGTACTTACAAGATTTTTCAACTCTCACCACTGTCTAATTCTAACATATTTAATCACTCCACAAAGAAGCGCTTTACCCATTGAATAGTCACTCCTCATTTGCCTCTCCCCCATCCTCTGGTAACCACTGATCTACTTCCTATCTCTATGGATTTGCCCACTCTGAATGTAAATGGAATTATACAATGTGTGACCTTTCGTGTCTTGCTTCTCTCTCTCTCTTTTGAAAAAATACCCGTTTATTTGACTGCACCGGGTCTTAGTTGTAGCAGGAGGGATCATCACGGCGGCACACAGGATCTCTAGTTGCAGCATATGGGATCTGGTTCCTTGACCAGGGCTCGAACTCAGGGCCCCTGCACTGGGAGTGTGAAGTCTTAGCCACTGGACCATCAGGGAAGTCCCTAGCTTCTCTCTTTAACGCAATGTTTTCAGGTTCATTAATGTTGTGGCAGGTGTCAGAACTTTGTTCCTTATTATTGCTGAGTGATATTCCATTGTATGGCTCCACCACATTTTGGTTTTCCACTGTGCATCGGCTGATGAATGTCTGGATTATTTTCATATTTTGGCTATTATGAGGCACATTGTCTTTTATTAAGTTTTATTTTTAACACAATTTTTAAAGGTTACAAAATATTTACAGTTATTACAAAATATTGCCTATACTCCCCATATTGTACAATACATCCCGGTAGCATATCTTGCACCCAGTATCTTGTACTTCTTACTCCCTGACATCTATATTGCCTCTCCCCCCTCTCTCTACTGGTAACCACTAACTTGTTCTCTGTATCTTTGAGTTAGCTTTCTTTTGGTTGTTGTTATATTCACTAGTTAGCTGTATTTCCTGGATTCTACACATAAGTGATATCCTACAGTATTTGTCTGTCTCTATCTGACTTCTTTCACTTAGTATAAGGGCTCACTGTCTGTTGATTAAACTTCTGTCTTAAGAGTCTTGTTTTTCAAAGTAGACGGAAGGGCAGATGCTGTTTCATATACTTAAAAAATTACTCACGTGGGGGCTCTTCCAGTTACCATTTCTATGTAATAAATCACACCAAGGTTTAAGGGACAATACTGACAATTTTTATTATTCTCCTGGATCCCCTGGGTTGAGAATTCTACTTCGTGATGTCTAGGAACTTGACTGGGAAAAGTCAAAAGATGAGGGTGACTTGATGGCCAGGAGTCGGAGCCATCTGGAGGCACCTCTTGTCACATGTCTGTGTTTCATGCTGACTGTTAGCTGGGACTTCAGCTAGCCAGTTACTAAAAACTCCTACATGTGGCCTTTCCATGTGCTGTTCCCTTGTGGGCTGGCTGACTTCCTCACAACATGGTGACCGGGGTCCTAGAGTGAGCATCCTAAGAGAGGAAAGAGAATGTGCATATAGTTTTTATGCTCTATCAAATAGTATCTTTTCTGCTATATCCTATTGACTGAGGTAGTTGACATTCAAGGTCCAAGGGAGAGGGATCATGGACTCCATCATTCATTCAGCACAAAGACTATCAAGTTCATCTTATAAGATCATGTGGCATGGGAACTATTGTCTTGACCATCTTTGGAAGACACAGTCTACAACAGTAGCTTTGCACTGTGTTGGGTCTATGATGGGTATCCATAGATCTTTATTAAACTGAATGGAATTCATGTACATCAATGAATTAGACCCAGGTCTGTTCCTCTGATGTGTTCTTTACTCTACCTTCTCCCTCAAAATTGACTCTTTTCTGGGCATTATTCTAAAGCTTTGCTTTCTTAACTCTAATTTAAAACCCCCTTTTTGGTAATTTCTGGCTGTGTAGTCTTGCACAAGTCACTCTACCTCTCTGAGAGTCAATTGTCTTACTTATAAAACAAGGGAACAATCTATTCCCACTCCACAAAATTATTTTGGGACATCAGTGGGCTAAGACATCAAAGAGGTCTTAATAAGAGCCTGGCTGGAACCTATCACTACATGGTAGCTATTTTTATTGCTGTTGTGATTGCACAAATGTAATCCCCATTTACTTATGCTTTCCAGGATCCAGTCTGAACCTTAAGGATTAGGGACAAATCCTATTTGAGAAATTGGAACTCCTTTGCTTTTATTTCCCATTTCATTCTGTTTCTTTTATTAATATTTCCTATCCTGCAAATGATTTCCTGTTGACTTGCAGAGAACTCATACAAATCATAGTGGATGCTATTGGCTTAATAAAAATAATAAAGCTCCAATTTCAGGGAAGTGTCTATGGTCCTAAAGTCAAAACTTCCAATCTTGTCCAGCCCTGGAATTATCCTCAATGAGAACCCGCCTTCTCCCTGCTGCTTTGCTTGTTGCTGTAATTATTCTGTCATCCTTAATCCAGTGAAGCTTATTAACCCACATCAAATAGGGTGTTTATCTACTATGTGTGTTACCTTCTCCTCTAGACAAGACAGCTGTCATATTTCAGGCCTGCTGTCTCTTTGCTGAGGTCCAATACTTTCAGCTTTGCAAGTGTTTTGTAAATAGTATAGCATCTTCATTAATGGTGAACTTGTAACTTCCCAAAGACCAGGCAGTTTGCTGGCCCAGCAAGGCCTCATACTGGAGAGACGGTCGGATGCTCCACCCCACTGCTGTGAGGGAAGCGTCTTCCCTCTTCCTTCTCTCGCTCTCTCTATCCATCCTTCCCTCCAGGGGTTGAGCTCATGGGCTCTGGAATCAGACTGCCTGTGTTTGAATCTTGGCTCTTCCTGGTGACCATGAGGAAGTCACTTTGTCTCTCCTCAGCCTCTCTTTCCTCATCCATAAAACGTTGGTAATAACAGTACCCATTTGTTATGAGGATTAAATGTGTTAGTATGTGTAAAGCACTTAGCCTACTGCCTGCCATGATATTTTTTGTTTAGTATTTCCTTCCCTTTCTTCCCTCCTGTCTTAGTCAGAGTGTTATAAAAAATACTACAGAATGAGTACAGTGAAGAACACACATTTATTTCTCATAGGTCTAGAGTCTGGAGATATGTCCTCAGGGTGCCAGCGTGGCTGGGTCCTGGGGGCCTCTTCCAGGCTGTAGATGGCCACTTTCTCCTGTGTCCTCACATGGTGGATAGAGAGCAAGCTAGCTCTCTGGGGCCTCATTTACATAAGGGCACTAATCCCATTCATGAGGGCTGCATCCTCATGACCTGATCATCTTCCAAAGGCCCTACCTCTTTGTACTGTCACAGGAGGGTTAGGATTTCAACATATAAATTTTGAGGGGACACAGACATTCAGTTCATAACAACTCCCCCTCAAAGGAAAAAGCCCTTTGATACATTCATGTCTTATGTGGCATATGTTTAGCTTGATGCTGGGGACCCAGTGGTGAACTAGCCCCTTGTTGCACCTCTGGTGAGGGAGACAGATATTAAACAATGACAAAGGGACATCAATTGTGATAAATGCCACAAGGTACTGTGGATGCATATAACAAAGAGAGTTCACATTCCATGGTGGAGGTAGGGCTGGTCAGGAATGACTTCCTGGAAGAAGTGACAGCTGAACAGAGTTTTTGAAGAAAAACAAGATATTTCCAGGAGGAAGATTTTGTGGGTGTGTGTGAATGTGCATGTAAGTTAAAGGTAAGGCATCGCTTCCTTAAAGCAGAAAGAACACTATATAGAAAGTTCTGAAGTAGAAAAGAGGCTCCATTAGTTTTTTGAGTGGGTAATGTTTTCTCATGGTTCAAACTTCAAAACACACAAAAGGATAAATAGTGAAAAGTCTCCCACTCTTCCATTTACCATGCCCCCTGCGCTCAGGGCAACAGATGAACCATTCTAGAAATAGGTATACACTACCAAATGGTGTGTGTATATATATATGCATATATGTATGTACACACATGTGTACGTATGTTTTCTCCTTTTTTTCATTTTTTTTTACCATAAAATATGCCCACTTTTTTTGCTATTTGCTTCCCTCCCACTTTCTCTTAAGTATATATCTTAGAGCTGTTTCCATCCTCAGTATACGGAGAATTTTCTGATTTCTTTTTTTGCAACTGCAGGGTACACTGCATAGGAGGCTATAGTTCAGGTTGTTTCACTCCTTTGCTATTATAAACAAGCTACAATCAATAATCTGATACTTGCGCAATTTGGTCATGTGTGACTACATTGTGGAATAAATTTATGAAAGTGGAATAGGTGGGCAAATGCTATACTTTCTTAAAATAGAATTTGTCAAAATGTCCTCCACAGAGGCTGTACCAATTTACACTCCATCCCCAGTGATGTCTGAGAGTGTCTATTTCCCGACAATTGCATCAACCAACGTTGATTATCAGGTTCTTTTTAATTTGGGGAAACTGATAGGTGAAAATTGACATCTCAACAGTTGTAATTTGAGCTTCTTTTATTATGAATAACATAGAGCAGTTTTTCATTTATATGAGAATCACTTGTATTTCTATTCTTACAAATTATCCTTATCTTTTGCCCATTTTTCGATTGGTCTGCTTTTTTCCTTACTGATTTTATACATTATACATACTTTTTTCTATGCTAAGCTTCACAAATGTTATTTCCTGACTTGTTATGTGTATTTTGATTTTTCATGGTGATCTGCAGCCTGTAGACTTCTTGAAAGTGAAAGTTAACTGCTCAGTCATGTCCAAATCTTTGCAATCCCACAGACTGTACATGCCTGGCTCCTTTGTTCATGGAATTCTCCAGGCAAGAATACTGGAGTGGGTTGCCATTTCCTCCTCCAGGGGATCTTCCCTACCCAGGGATTGAACCTGTGTCTCTTGCATTGCAGGCAGACTCTTCACCAACTGAGCCACTGGGGAAGCCATAGACTGACTTCTCAGAAAAACTGTAATGTAATCAAATGTATGTATTTTTTTTTTTTTTTTTTTTACAGCTCCTGGATTTGTGACATATTAAAGAAAATCTTGCTCATTTCATGATCATAAGATGACTCCACTCTTAAAAAAAAAATCTTCAGGAAAGGTGATTCCAGATGCTCTTCTAATTATAGTTTTCTGTATTTATTGCCTGTTATAGTAGAAATTCTTTCCTTATATCCAAATGAAGCCTCTCATGCTGTAGCTTAAACACATACTAGAAATATTTTTTCACCTCCTCAACAAAACATTTTCTGAACATCTTGTATGCATTAGTGTGGAACTGAGTGGCATTAGAGCTACAAAGATTAATAAAGAAGCCGATTAAAAACAGTTAAAATTCTACTACCCAGAAATAACCACCACAAGTACTTGGTATTTATCATTAAAGACTAAAAAAAAAAAAAAAAGTGTATTGTATTAGTCAAGGCTTGCTAGAGAAATAGAACCATTAAGATTATACCAGAGGAGATTTATTATAGTTATTGGGTTACTGGCTCATGTGGTTATAGAATCTGAGAAGTCCCATGATCTGCAGTCAGCCAGGTGGAGAAGCAGGAATTATGATTGTGTAATGAATCAGAAGATCTGAGAATCAGAGGGCCAATGCTGTAAGTTCAAATGCCCAAGAATCAGGTGTGCCAATGTCCAAAGGCAGGAGAAGCTGTTTGATCTAACTCAAGCAGAGAGAATGAATTCTCTCTTCCTCTACATTTTTGTTCTGTTCAGACTTGCAAATATTGGATGATGCCCACCTGTGCTGGTGAGAGTGATCTTCTTTATTCAGTCTACCGATTCAAATGCTAATCTCTTCTGGCAACACCTTCACAGACACACCCAGAAATAATATTTTATCAGCAATCTGGGAAATTCTTTAGCCCACTCAAGTCGACACACAAAACTAACCATCACATTTATGCACATATATTTTTAAAACAAAATAAGATTATTATATGCATAATTTGATTTTCAAATATAACCTAGATTTCTTTCTATGTCACTAGCTGTAAATCTACATCATAACATTTAAAGTCTGTGGCAATGATTTGCGTGTAGTGGGGTTTGTGGAACAACTTCTTATTGATACACTATTTTCCCTGTTTTATCATCATAAACAATGCCACGAAGAACACCTTGACATCTTTGTCTTTGCCCTCTTGTGCTAGACACAGAATTGCTGGGTTATATTGCTGACATGCTTTCCAGAATGATTATACTGATTTGTCCTTTCATCAGCAGTGTGAGGGTAAGAGTGAGCGAGCAAGAACGTGGGAGAGAGAGAGCGACCACGAAGGGGAAATGTGAAGGCTGCTGGTGCTGAGTCACTTCAGCCGTGTCCGACTCTTTGGACCCCGTGGACTGTAGCCTGCCAGGCTCCTCTGTCCATGGGATTCTCTGGGCAGGAATACTGGAGTGGGTTGCCATGTCCTCCTCTAGGGGATTTTCCCAACCCAGGGATTGAAATCAGGTCTCCTGCATTGCAGGTGGATTCTTTACCACTGAGCCACCAGTGAAGCCCAAGATGAAGGCTATTATGGGAATTTTAAAGCTTTATTTCAGGGGTCAGCAAGCTATGAGTCCAGGGGGCAACTCTGATCACTGCTTGTTATTGTAAATAAAGTTTTATTAGAACACAGCCACACCCATACATTATGTATCAGTTGTGGCTGTTTTCACTCTATTAAGGCAGAGTTGAGCAGTTCCAACAGGGACCATATGGCCTGCAAAGCCTGAAATATTTACTAACTGACTCTTCTTGGAAAAAGTTTGCTGACCCCTGTTTTATTTCATTATAGAAGTTATTTAACTTTTTTGGGTGTCCTCATTCACTTCACTAAGGCTGTAAAAGATGCTTTTGATGTGGAATGTGGAAAGAACATCAAACATCTTGTCCCAAAGCCTACAGGCTTTGAAGTGATACAGATCCGAATTTCAATCCATCGTTTAATGACTTTGTAACCCTGGTCAAAATTTTAATTTCCCAGACACTCAGTCTGCTCATGTTAAGATGAGAATGATGACACCAACCTAGCAGGGTTACACATGCAAGGCTCACAGCCCAGTGCTTGGCTTCTGGTGCTTATAAAACTGACATTAGGTCACTTTCTGCTTCCTCAGGATTTCTGCTTCTAGGAAGCACAAACAAGATGTTGGTGGGGAAGAGGGACTGGGTTTGGTAATATTATACCCATTTTCTGTCCATTTTCTGTCCCAAAGTTTGGGGAGTTCAATCCCTTTGCCATGTGTAACTTCCAAACATTTGAAGCCCCACACCTCTAAGTTATAGGAATTATGTTAAGGCTAAGAAATGACTCTTTTCTTTTGCTTTCTCCAGGCAATAATACTGGAGTGGGTAGCTGTTCCCTTAACCAGGGGTTCTCCCCAGCCCAGGGTTTGAACTCAGGTCTCCCACATTGTAGGTGGATTCTTTATCATCTGAGCCACCAGGGAAGGCCTTTAAACTCTTTTAGGAAAACAAACTTTCCTACTTACTTGGACTGCATAGTCTTCACAACTATTGTAAAATTTAGGGAGTGTTTTGGATTGATGTGATCAAGGAATAGTGAGTCTGTGGCCATAATTCACATTAAAAATTGATAAGTTAAGGCCTGTGGGAGACTTACCTCCAGAGATATCAGAGCATGCAGGTTTCTCATGTGCTATTTACATTTTAAACCAGATGACTGTTGTGGGGGCTGTAGGATGTCTAGCAGGATCCATGGTGTAGGAGACAGAATAATATCCCCCTTAAAGATATTCGTGTCTTATTTCCCAGATTCTGTGTATATGTTACCTTTACATGGTAAACCACCACCACCACCAACGACAAACCGCACCTTTGCAGATATGATTTAAACTAAGAATCTTGAGGTGGGGGAGATTATCTTAGTTGATCCAGGTGGGCCTGATATAATCATAAGGGTCCTTGTAAGAGAGGAGGTGATATGATAGTGGAAGCAGAAAAGGAAGAGACGAGGACACAACTGCTGTCCTTGGAGATGGAGAAAGAGGTCATGAATCTAGGAATGGAGTCAACCTCTAGAAGCTGGAATACATAAGGAAACAAATTCTTCCCTAGAGTTCAGAAGGAAAGCAGGCCTCTGGACTCGGGTTAGTCTTCTGACCTCTGGGACTGTAAGATAAAAAATTTATTGTTTTAAACACATAAATGAATCTGTTGCTTTAAGCCACTAATTTTGTTATCATTGTTTAGTTGCTACGTTGTATCTGACTCTTTTGCAACCCCATGGACTGTAGCCCTCCAGACTCCTCTGCCCGTGAGATTTCCCAGGCAGGAACACTGGAGTGGGTTGCCATTTCTTTCTCCAGGAGATCCACCCGCCAGTGCAGGAGACGTGAGTTCAATCTCTGGGTCAAGAAGATCCCCTGGAGAAGGAAATGGCAACCCACTCCAGTATTCTTGCCTGGGAAATCCCATGGACAGTAGAGCCTGGCAGGCTACAGTTCATGGAGGGTCGCAAAAAAATTGAACACAACTTAGTGACTAAACAAGTAAGTTTGTAGGAACTTGTTAAAGCAGCGGTAGAAAACAGATAGTTCTGGTATCTCCCCACTAGATGCCAGGAACACCCCGCCCCTTCATTTCTGGTTGTGATAGCCAAAAATGTCTGCGGATATGATTGCCAAATGTCCCCTGGGGAGCTAAACTGCTCCAGTTGAGAATCAGTGTGTTAGGAAGAGTCCAATAGTGGTTGCACAAAGTCACAGAGGAAAGAGGTCAGTGCCCTGGGTGTGGCTGGCACACAGTCAGGTGTGGGGAGCTGAAAGATGCAGACTACACATGATGTTCGTTGTCACTCCTTCCCGCTCCCTCCCCCTGGGGGTTCTCGCCTGGGTGCTCAGAGAGCGTGGCTGGGCTCACTGAGGATCTTTATTGAATGTGACAGCTTGCCCTGCTGGGTCCCTGCCTCTTAGCACAAGGATGACAGCAGTCTTTCCCTGTGGGTCAGACTCCTTTGCCTGACTGACCAATTCCCTTCATGCCAGGCCGGAAAGTCTTCTTTCCATCTGAGCCACAGTAGTGAAGTCTTAGTTGGTTCTAAGCAACAGAAACGGACTCTAGTTACTACAAGGAAAATCAGTCATTGATTGTTAGGATGGCAGGGGTGAAGAATGAAGGAAGGGTTTGTTACAAAGGGAAATACCAGCCAAGTTCCAGAGAATTCGGTCTCAGATGAAATTCATGGTCAGCTTGAGCTCTGCCATTAATGTGTCTTGGTTTCCAAGTTTCAAATTCCTGGGGGGAGAAAATCTTAGGGCTTGGGTCCAACAGATCAGCCAGCCAGATCATCCTCAGGAGGATGGAGTTGCCCAAGGTCACACAGCACTAACAGCTGAGCTGGGCCACCCTCCTGACTTCTGGACCTGTTCATTTCCTGTGACTCAGCGCTAGAGTCTTTGAGAGATGAAATTGTCCAAAGAGAGCTAGACAAGAGCTCCTACACTAAGGAAAGTTCTTTGCAAGGCTGCTGAAATGACATCTAAGTGGAAAATGTGGGCAAACACTGGCTGTTTTCCTACTGGGCATCAGTCATCTAGATGTTTTTAGATATCTACGAGTGACATAGGTTTCAATGATGTGTTTGAAATTAGTTATAATAGCATTTTGGGGGGAATTATTATGACTCAGAGTAGACTGGAATTTTAAAAATTCCTCCACCATTCTTAATTCCTGATCCCACCCAAGTTCTCCCGGATCTTTGGGCAGTTGACACAGGCTAGTTGAATATTCAGTTTCAGGTGTCTTTTCTGGGGTCTGCTTTATGTTATGACTGAATTCTTCTCTTTAGGGGTCTATTTAAATAAACATGATCAAATCAACAGGTTTAATTTAGTTTTAGTCCTACAATCAATGCATATTTATTATATAAAAATTAAGAACATAGGCCAAATAAATATTAAAAATCACTCACCAGCTCAAGATACATAAAAATCTGTTCACATTTTACTATATGTCCTTCCAGAGTCTTTTTCTTAAACTTTATACTTTATGAAAAACTGGGACTATACTGCATCTGTTTTCTTACTGACTTGATTCATTTAATTATCAAAACATCTTTCAATGGCTTTAAATATATGTTTATTATACTATTTAATAGCTTCAGAATATTTGAAAATTAGGATTATATTACATAATTGGTTTTATTCCTGGATTTATTTATTTAATTCTTTAAATACATGTTTATTTAAAGTCACTGAAAAATATTTTGATAATTAAATAAATAAAGCCAGGAATAAAACTAATTATGTAATACAATCCTAGTTTTCAAATATTCTGAAGCTATTAAAAGGTATAATCAACATATATTTAAAGCCATTGAAAGATGTTTTGATAATTAAATGCCCATCAGCAGACGAATGGATGAGGAAGCTGTGGTACATATACACCATGGAATATTACTCAGCCATTAAAAAGAATTCATTTGAATCAGTTCTAATGAGATGGATGAAACTGGAGCCCATTATACAGAGTGAAGTTAGCCAGAAAGATAAAGACCATTACAGCATACTAACACATATATATGGAATTTAGAAAGATGATAACGATAACCCTATATGCAAAACAGAAAAAGAGACTCAGATGTATAGAACAGACTTTTGGACTCTGTGGGAGAAGGCGAGGGTGGGATGTTTCAAGAGAACAGCATCGAAACATGTATATTATCTAGGGTGAAACAGATCACCAGCCCAGGCTGGATGCATGAGACAAGTGCTCGGGCCTGGTGCACTGGGAAGACCCAGAGGGATCGGGTGGAGAGGGAGGTGGGAGGGGGGACCAGCATGGGGAATACATGTAAATCCATGGCTAATTCATTTCAATGTATGACAAAAATCACTGCAATGTTGTAAAGTAATTAGCCTCCAACTAATAAAAATAAATGGAAAAAAAATACATGTTGATTATACTATTTAATAGTTTCAAAGTATTCCATCTCATGATTAGGACAGGATTGATTTAACTGATCTGTTATCCATCCTGGAGAGAATATTTGGGTTTCTGTCTTGCTGAAAAGTTTGCAATGTTGACATGGCTGCAGATTAAATCAAACCAGGACTCAGGTCTCATAATTTCATGAATTGTCATGTTTCTGTTTATTTCATTTTGAGAATTTTTTCTGGTGTGTTCTGTTTGGAAGATTTGTTATGCTATCCCTCTGTAGTGTTGGGGAAGGAATATGCTCTCTTTTGGCAGGGTCCTTTTTTTTTTTTTTAATTTGGAGTGTAGTTTATTTACAGTGTTGTGTTAGTTTTAGGTGCCCAGCAAAGTGATTCAGTTATACATACATATATATCTATTAAGGATAATTAATTTATATTTGGTTGCACTGGGAGAAGGCAATGGCACCCCACTGCAGTACTCTTGCCTGGAAAATCCCATGGACAGAGGAGCCTGTTAGGCTGCAGTCCATGGGGTGGTGAAGAGTCAGACACGACTGAGCGACTTCACTTTCACTTTTCACTTCCATGCATTGGAGAGGGAAATGGCAACCCACTCCAGTGTTCTTGCCTGGAGAATCCCAGGATGGGGGAGCCTGGAGGGCTGCCGTCTGTGGGGTCGCACAGAGTCGGACATGACTGACGCGACTTAGCAGCAGCAGCACTGGGTCTTCGTTGCTGGGCTTCCTCTAGTTGCAGTTCTTGGGCTTTTCATTGCAGTGGCTTCCTTGTTGCAGAGAACGGGCTCTAGGCACATGGGCTTAGTTGCCCCTTGGCATGTGGGATCTTCCTTGACCAGGGATGGAACCTGTCTTTCCTGCACTGACAAGCAGATTCTTAACCCCTGGGCCACTAGGGAAGTCCCTACATCTATTTTTTTCCAGATTTTTTCCCCTGGAACATGCTCTTTCCTAAGGTCTTCTCTATGCATTTAAGCCCCCATTCAACCTTCTCTGAAAGGCTTAGCCTGTGAAGAAAGGCCAGTCAGCTCACCCACACATCCTGATGGTGACTCCTCCGCCCACCAGCAGAGTGGAAAGCGAGTCAGCTTACTCCAGCCAAATCACAATGCTTTGTCTATAGGTCATTTTCTGTAACTCTCAAAACAATCTGTAAAGGACTCATTTTTCTGCATTCAAGAGAAAAAGTTTTGTTGAGCATATACTATGTACTAAACTGTATGCTTGGCTATGAAAACATATATAAACAAGCTAGGGGCATGTCAATGGTGAAGTCCTTTTGAAAAATCTCCTGGTGATCGTGTCCAATTCATCTTGCCCTAAAACTGAGGCTTTGGAGTAGGAAGATGTTGGGTAGTCCTGCTGGGTGCATGATTACTGGACAACACAATTTTTGTGCCTATTTCCATATTATACTAATAAAATTCAATAGGATCATCTGTGTAAAATACATAGTCTATAGTATGTGGTTCACTATGCAGTGGTCACTGCTATTATCAGCATTGTTATCATCATATTCTACAGAAAGTCTTACCCATCAAGTAGAGGAGATGCATCAGCCAGTCATTTATTTTCCCAAGCAGTTGATGAAGAAAGAAGAACTAATTAGCCCAAGGAATTAGCAGGGTTATAAGAGGAGGCCATTTGCCAACTCTCTGGGTTTAATTTAGCCATCGTTTTGAAATAGAGCTAGTTCGTTTTGAGTGTGAAAGGAACCTGCTGCTTGTTGATAATCAGTCTGGTTTTAATGAGTTATCAGGTGTTAATAACAGCTCAAGTGCAATGTCTTTTCACAGCGTTCAGAGGATGCTCAAGCTGTTCGCTGGGTTCTCACTTTGTAGGGTTTGATGTGGCTGTTAGAAGTTCATCCGAGGAGGACCAGGCAGGATGCCTCCGTCTCCATGAATCCCAGGGAAAGAAGCTTTCAGGGTGGTTGCAGTATGACCATGCCCAGAATGAGTAATACTGATATGATGTTGATTGGGACAGACACTGGCCTTTCCTAATGGGAAGTGGCATCTCTTT
The DNA here is from genome assembly GCF_023699985.2 of Odocoileus virginianus. NCBI lineage: Eukaryota > Metazoa > Chordata > Mammalia > Artiodactyla > Cervidae > Odocoileus > Odocoileus virginianus. The sequence goes on along the minus strand of NC_069706.1, from coordinate 15,603,162 downwards.
AAGTGGGAAACATTTCTTCTTGTCTGAAATAACCCTGACAATTAAGCAGTTTAGAAGAAAAAAAAAAATCCCCAAAGTGGAAACAATGTAAATGTTTACCACTAGAGCACTAGCTAAAAGCTCATTAGGATATTCATACCACAGAATACAATGGAGCCATTAAAAAGTTAGGCAGATCTATATAAACTGTTGTCCAAGAGATATAACATGGGAGAAAACCTACAGAACACTAGTGAGGATCTGATCTGATGTATGGAAATAGAAAGGAAGGAGAGGAAGGGGAAGGGGAGAGTTGAATAAAGGCTAAAGGGAGTGAGAAAGAAGATGGAGGAGGGAAGGAGAGAGAGAGAAGGAAAGAGAAAGGGAAAGAAGAAAAGTATTTCCTTCCTTTGCAAGGCACTGTTTACTTCAGAAACTGTGAGAACTACGGTAGATTTTTATCGAAGGTGTAAAAGGGGTGTGTGTACAATGGTTTTACACAGAAACAAGTGGAAGGGCTACCCTCAGTCTTTCCCTACGCTTTATTTGGAGAGCAGGGGCGCAGCCTGGGATTGTGCCCTGTGCTTCGATGCACACCATCAGCCCTGAACTAGCCATAGCCCTCTTATTTACTTATGATGGGCACACATCCTTACTGTGGTCAGAACAGTTTGGTATTTTTCAATTTTACAATCACTAAAATGTACCTTTTTTTTTTTTAGCTGCACAGTGTGGCATGCAGGATCTCAGTTCCCCGACCAGGGATCAAACCCATGCTTCCTGCATGGGGAACATGGAGTCTTAACCACTGGACCTCTAGAGAAGTCTCTAAAATGTACAATTTTAAGTGTATAGTTTAATAAGATTCAACAGTGAGGCTACAGAACATTTTTTTTTATCATCCCAAAGATTCCCTTGCACTTCTTTCCAGCTAATCCTTAAACTCTGACTCTTTTTTTAAAAAAAATTTAATTTATTTATTTTAATTGGAGGCTAATTACTGTACAATATTGTAGTGGTTTTTGCCATATATTGACAAGAATCAGCCATGGGTGTACATGTGTCCCCCATCTTGAACCCCCCTCCCATCTCCCTGCCCATCCCATCCCTCTGGGTCTTCCCAGTACACTGGCCCTGAACACCCTGTCTCATACATCGAACATGGACTGGCGATCTATTTCACATATAACCCGCACTCTTTGTCTCAGGCAACCACTGATCGATTTCTATCATGATACATTACATTTTCTTGCCTGGGGTCTCCTATAAAGGCAACCATACAGAATGTACACTTGTGTTAGGAGTCTTCCATTCAAAATGATGCTCTGCCTCTTCATCTGTGTAGTTAGGTGTATCTGTACTTCTTTTCTGGTTTTAAACTTTGGCTGAGTAGCATTTGATTTTATAAGTATCTAACAGTATGTTTATCCATTCTCCCACTGAAGAAGATTTTAATTGGGAATATGTTTATGTCGCCAAAAGTTTGAAAACTACATTTTTACCTTGATTCTGTATTCTTGAGAATGATTGAGAACTCAATTTTCAACATCATTTTCAGTGAGAAAGCAGGTCATATGTTAAGAGATTAGGTGACAGAATGACTGAAGGTTTCATGATCTTACTGAATACACCATGTGGCAGGCCATAGCTATCCTTTATTATGGTATTCATGTCCTTGTGTAATATCCTCTGCTTTAGGATGGGCTAGACTTACTTTCTGCTAATGAATTGAATATGGCCAACGTGATGGGCTGTCACTTCTGGGCCTGTGTGCTCAGTCACTTCAGTCATGTCCGACTCTTTGCGACCTTGTGGACCATAGCCTGCCAGACTCCTCTCTCCATGGGGTTTTCTAGGAAAGAATACTACAGCGAGTTTCCACGCCCTCCTCCAGGGGATCTTTCCAATCCAGGGATTGAACCTGTATCTGCTGTATCTCCTGCATTGCAGGCAGCTTTTTTTTTTTTTACCACTGCACCACCGGGGAAGACCGTCACTTCTGAGATTAGGTTATAAAAAAACTATTACTTCTGTCTTGGGTGCTCTTTCCTGGGTGGCTTGTCTCATGGGAAGTCAGCTACTATATCATAAATCAATCCTGTGGAGAGACCCATGCGGTGAGGGGTCCGTGCTCACCAACCACCACATAAATGTGCTTGGAAGCAGGTCCCGCAGGTGAACCTTCAAATGGAATCAGAGTATCATCTGATGACTAATTGTAATTTCATGAGAGATCTTGTGCCAGAAGCATCCAGATAAACCCAGATTCCTGATCCACATAAGCTGTGTGATAATAACTGTTTATTGTTCTAAGTTTGTAAGTTTTGGGGTCATTTATTATGCAGCAATAGATACCTGGGGCTTCCTTGGTGGCTCAGATGGAGAAGAATCTGCCTGCAATGCAGAAGACCTGGGTTCAATCCCTGGGTTGGGAAGATCCCCTGGAGAAGAGAATGGATACTACGCACTGTAGTATCCTTGCCTGGAGAATTCCATGGACAGAGGAGCCTGGTGGGCTACAGTCCATGGGGTCACAAAGAGTTGGACACAACTGAGCGACTAACACTTTCAGTCTAATAGATAACTAATACATTATAGAATAAGTTATTATTGTTACATCATTCCTATTACTACCATGGACCTTACTCTTCCTGATTCTATTCCAGATTTAGCAGAGCCCAGACTATTATACAGGAAAAATCTCTGTGTCGCTATAGGAGTCAGGCACCCTGCCAAGCACTTACTTTCATTTTCTCATTTGATCCTCACAACAGCTCTGAGAGGGAGTGGTCCTTGTCCCTCTTTTCCTGACAAGGAAAGTAAATCTCAGAGAGGAAAAGGGCTTGAGATAGAGTCGTATGGAAGGGGCTGGGGTTTGCATCAGGCACTCTGAGCCCAATGGCCCAGGTCTTACCATCGTGATACCTCGGAGACTTGTCCCTGGCCCCCGAACCCCAGCCCCAGCTATGGTCATGGTGCCAAACTTCTCCTCAGTTCCATTCCTGCCTCTTCTTTCCTGTATCCCCCACTTCTGACCCTGTCTCACATCCAGCCGGGGCCCAGTTCAGCCATGCCCCAACTGACTTCCTATCAAAGATGTAGACCCACTGCCTAGGTTGAGATGTTATACACTTCTCACCTTGTCTCACTGATCCTCTCCCTTCCTGATTTCCTCTTTATCCCAGCAACTATTATTCTCCTTTGCTGATGCTGCCTGCTGCTAAGTCATTTCAGTCGTGTCCGACTCTGTGCGACCCCATAGACGGCAGCCCACCAGGCTCCGCTGTCCCTGGGATTCTCCAGGCAAGAACACTGGAGTGGGTTGCCTTTTCCTTCTCCAATGCATGGAAGTGAAAGGTGAAAGTGATGTCGCTCAGTTGTGTCTGACCCTTTGCGACCCCATGGACTGCAGCCTACCAGACTCCTCTGTCCATGGGATTTTCCAGGCAAGAGCACTGGAGTGGGGTGCCACTGCCTTTAGTCACACGGAAATAGAAAGGTCTTCTTTCTAAAAAACCCCAAATACAGAGAATATGAATTTATATTTGAAGAGTAAATAAAACAGTGACTGACTGAAAATCATCCTCTCATATAGAGAGGTGCCCAGGGACCAGAAATGAGCTTGTTCTTTGGCTTCAAACTTGCATTAGAATTTTAGCGCTGCTGCTCCTCGGCTGGGATATCCTGGCCATGTGACTTCACTTTGGCTTCTCATCTCTAAAATGGGGATGATAATTCTTTTGTCAGAGGATTGAAAAAGAAAGTGAAGAAAGTGAAGTCGCTCAGTCATGTCCGACTCTTTGCGACCCCATCGACTGTAGCCTACCAGACTCCTTCGTCCTCGGAATTTTCCAGGCAAGAGTACTGGAGTTGGTTGCCACTTCCTTCTCCAGGAGATCTTCCCAACCCAGAGATCGAACCCAGGTCTCCCACATTGCAGACAGACACCTTACCGTCTGAGTCACCAGGAAAGTCAGAGGAATGGCTGAGATAATGTAAGTAGCAGCCCAGTGCCTGGCGCAATGTAATCACTCCATTTATTGTTGTTGTTCTTGCTTAATTCTTATTTGCAGATTCTCCGATGTCTTTCCCCAAAGTTCAGGAGCTCTTCAGTGAGAAAGATGGTCTCCACCAGGTGTCTCCTCCTCTGGGTACTCTTGAAGATAGAAGATTCTCTAATAAGATCTGGCATACTCCCTCTCTGGGATGGTACAGAGATCTAAGTGTGGCCTATGCAGTGACAAAAACTTGTTTTTGAACTCTAGTTCTTCGGCTTGTTCACCTAATGACCCTGGGCAAGTTAGGAGCATCACCAGGCCCATTGGTAAAACTGGTAAAATGGGGATAATTTTAGCTCCAGTGTGATGGCACTCTGGTGAAAATTGTTCAGTCGCCTTGTTACTATTCAGTCGTTAAGTCATGTCTGACTCTTTGTGGAAGTCGTTCAGTTGTGTCTGATTTTGCACTTCCATGGACTGTAGCCTGCCAGGCTCCTCTTTCCATGGAATTCTCCAGGCAAGAATATTGAAGTGGGTAGCTGTTCCCTTCTCCAGGGAATCTTCCCAACCCAAGGATTGAACCCAGGTCTTCTGCATTGCAGGTGGATTCTTTACCATCTGAGCTACCAGGGAAGCCTAAGAATACTGGAGTGGGTAGCCTATCCCTTCTTTAGAGGATCTTCCTGACCCAGGAATTGAACCAGGGTCTCCTGCATTGCAGGCAGATCCTTTACCAACTGAGATACAGGGAAGACCCAGTGAAGATTAGTGGAGATAATTAATGCATATAGGATGCTTAACACGGTGCTGCTGGTACCCAGTGATAACCCAGTAAATGCAAGCTCTTCTTCTTCTTCTTCTTCTAGGAACTGATGGAGGATGCAACGGCATGAGGTCACCCCTCTTCCAGATTTTAAAGTCCGGGTATTTAGTCTTAAGCATTTTGGAAGCACCTGTCTGGATTTCTATCTCATGCTATACCGTGGACAGCTGTGGCCCATTTGAATCAGTAGAAAGCTCCCTTCCCCTTGTTCTTCCTACCCTCTGGGTTTTCTTTTCTACTCGTTGGACTTCTATTCATGGATCATCTGCCAGAGACATGGACCAAGAATTCTTACTCTTAACAGATTTTCTTCCCTTAATGGTCCTGTTCTGTGCTGTCACCCAGACACCCTCCCTCCCCTTCAGCCCTCAGCAACTGGCAGGAAGTGTTTGTAGAAGAAGCTTTTCTTTCTCTTTTTAATAGCTTCCTAGGCTGCAACCTCCCAAATGAGAACCTTGTTAACCAGAAGAACTCTAGGCTACTGATTTATATTCCAGTCATATCGAGAGGAAAAAAAATTACAAAGGAGGAAAGAAAATGCCAGCAGATCTATGGACTAGTTCCAACACCCTCTCTGATGAGGAGTATATATTTCTATTTATGCCCTGGGTGCTAAGGGATTCCTTCTGGAGTTTAGTATTTGACCTGTTATCCTTGGCTCATGTAGATTTTTTGTGCTTCTTGTGGGTTTGCTGGAAACTGGAGTAAAAGTTCCATTCTCCTGCTGTTTAAACCTGAGATTAGTTACTTTCAAATAGCAAAGTCACTTGTTTCAACAGAAATGTCAGTATCTTAGTAAAGATGGACCCAAGGCTCATGGAGGCTTCAGAGCGTGGCTAAGGGCTCACTTTCTATCATCCTGTACAGAGAGGGATGGACCAGCATCCCTCCAGGTAGTTAGTTATGCAAGGGCCATAAAACATACAGGTAAAAGTCTTTTGTGGTTGGAATGCTAGTTTGATGATTCAAGGAAGGGCTTCTAGGAGGAGAAAGTACATTTGGAACTGAGCTTGAAAAATTGGTGTCATAGAAAATTCAGGCTGTTTCCCAATATTTATTCCCATATACCTCTATAGTAATAGAATCCCTAGTTTTTAGCTGGGTCCTCACCCCCTGGCATAAAGAATACAGTTCTTTGGAAAATTGCTTGCAGCAATGGTCACAATTATCCCTCTTCTATAGGCAGATCCTTTTGCATGTAACTAAGTTTCATCGAATGACACACAAATGAAATGGTGTGTGTGTGTGTGTATGTGTGTGTGATTTTCGGGGTTTCTTTACAAGGAGGAGACATGCTCTTCTTCCAGGTTCCTTCCTTCCTAATGACTAGAATGAGAATGTAATAGCTGGAGCTTCAGCAGCCATCCTGGATGATGAAGTAAAGTTAGGAATGGAAGAAACCCATGGCGGAACAATAAACGAGGAAGGTCTCATTTCTATGAAGCCATAGATTACCTTTGCAATCTTATTCTGACTACCTCTAAATGTATTAAACAAAAGAGTTAAATAAACTTTTATCTTGTTTAGGCCACTGTTGTTTTGAGTTTTACATAGCTGAACCTAATTCAAAATAATACAGACGGTGAGAATTTAGCTGAGCAAAGATGGCAGAGAAGAACACTTATGTTAGAGGGAACATCATGGATAATGTCACAGAATAGTGAAAAGAGTGGGTAGTGGGTGGGAAACAGTAGCGAGTTCCATGGTATTGCCGAAGGGGAGCAATGACTGACGATACTAACAGTCTGGGACCAGCTTTTGAAAGGCCTTGAAGGGCAAGCTAATGGAATTTGGAGAGTGTGGTAAAACAGATGTCTGAATGTTATGCAAATCAGAGTAAGAAAGTCATATATTCTTTCTCTTTTTCTGTCCCTTGAGTAATTTCCTCTGGGAAGTTTATATTCTGGTGAGGGAGACAAGATTAACAACATAGTAGAACAACTACAGGTTGTGATTAATGGTCTGAAGTCAACAAACTGCATGATGTGGTAGAGATTAACTGTTGGGTAAAGGTGGCTACTTTAGTTAGGGTGGTCAGAAAAGGAGTTTTTGAGCTCTGAAGTTCTGTTCCAGGCTTTGTGCTGAAGTCTAAGGACACAGGGATGGATAACACACAGTTCCTCTCATTGAAGATATCACAGTCTACAGTGGGGCGAAGCTAATCAGGAACAATTTCCTAGAAGAGGTGAGAGAGAACCAAAGGAAGTAGTTTAGTTTTCTCATATGTATCAGGCAGATACAGCTGCAATAAAGCGGTGTAACATGCATCCCTCCAAATCTTTTTCAAGCAAGAATAATTTTTCTCACCTCTCACTCACTGATTTCCTTGTAGGATATGGTTCAGCTGGGCTCTGTTGGATTAGCTGAGCTTGATTCCAGGCTATGGGTTGGTCCAGATCTGCTTTATATATCTCCTTGTTCTAGGGCCAGTGGCTAGTAAGAATTTAATCTTTTCGTGGTGGATGGCAGATATGCAAGAGATCAAGCTAAATCCTAGAGGCACAGTTAAAGCCTTTGCTTATGTCACATCCACTAAAGCTACTGGTCAGAGCAAGTCACATGGCCAAGACTAACATCAGTGTCTCAGGAAGAACACTCCACCCACAGTGGGAAGGTTGCAAAGACACAAGGATGTTTCATTCTATTAACAGATGGAGCAAAGAGCTGGGGACGATAATTCAACCTATCATACTGCCCAAAGAAGCAGTGTACTTCTTCATAAATGTCTGATAGTTTTACTATTTTTTTCCCAAGAAATCTTTTATATTTCTTATTAGATTTCTTGCAAGGCACCATACTTTTTTTTGTTTAAAATTTTACTTAAAAAATCACAAGACTTCCCTGGTGGCTCAGTGGTAAAGAATCCACCTGCCAATGCAGGAGACATGAGTTTGATCCTTGATGTGGGAAGATCCCCCATGCTGTGAAGAAACTCAGCCCCATGCACCACAACTATTGAGCCTGGGCTTTAGAGCCCAGGAACTGCACCTCTTGTGCCCACACGCTGCAACTACTAGAACCCACATGCCCTAAAGACTGTGCTCCACAAGAGAAGTCAGTGCATTTAGAAGCATGCACACTGCAATGAAAAGTAGCCCTCGCTCTCTGCCAACAGAGAAAAAAGAACTCAGAATGTAAAAGAAAAAGTAGTGCTAAAGAGTTCAGTACCATGGGAGGGGGTATCAGGATGGGGAACACATGTAAATCCATGGCTGATTCATGTCAATGTATGGCAAAAACCGCTACAATATTGTAAAGTAATTAGCCTCCAACTAATAAAAATAAATGAAAAAAAAAAGAGTTTAGTACCAGAAGATATAACAGTGAAAACAGAGTTGGTTCCCTATTTCCTTCTATAGAAGCAAATACTACCCACTCCCCATGCCGGAGGTATTCTCTCTGTGTGTATAACCAAATATTTGCATACATTAAAAAAAATACAAAATGACATTCTACTACACATGTTCTTCTGTGCTTTCCTTTTTTCTTCCTGTTTAACAGTGTATCTTAGAGGTAGATCCATTTCAGTTTAACTAAACCCATTTCATTCTGTTAAATGGTTGCCTTATTTTCTACTGTGAGGCTGTGACATAATTTATTTAATCAGAGCCATAGTGAAAGACATTTGGATTGTTTCCAATCTTTTGCTACTATAACCAAGGCTGCATTAAATATCTTGGAACACCTAGCTTTATGCACATGTGTGAGTATATCAGTAGGTTAAATCTCTAAACAGAATACCTGCTAGATCAAGGGATATTCATTTAAAAGCTTGGTGGATGTCGATCCTCTGTTTCTAAAAAGAAAGAAGGATTTCTTCCAGCATGGCTACATATCTTTGTTTCTCCCATCTTCTTCTGGCTCTTGTCCCGCGGTATTATTTGGGGCTGGAGCAATGGAATGAAGTAACTCAAAACATTCCTATAGGCTCTTTGGGAAAACTTTGAGGAGTATGCTTTGAATTTTGGCATGTGGTCCCTAATTTGAAGATGAGACGAACTCAGCACTGCTCTTGTAACCCAAACCGTCCCATTAATGAGGGCGTTGGAGGAATATCAGATGATGGTTTCACAAATATGTTTACTGAAGAGCTCTGTGTGCAAGTGGAGTGATTAACACCCCTGGGAGATCTTGGTAAAAATTGTGCACAATACTCTTTAATTTGATCTGCTTTCCCTGTAGCACCTAAATATTTGGGGTAAATAGAAAACAGTTCTGATTTACAATCTCTATAAAAAATTTAAACAACATAATAGGACATTTGATCACGAAATTGCCTGAAATAATGTTGGCACTAGTCAGCTATATTTCTTTGAAATGGCCCGTAACTTCAGAGCAAACCCCCAAACATGGATTTTTTTTCCCTGCTAATAACAGTCTTATTAATAAAAGAATGATTTTCTTTACTGATCCTTGGCAGCTGTGTTCCAGTGCCTTTGTTCAATAAAGGTAGAGATAATAACTGTCAGTGGAAGGAATATGGGCAGAGGTTCTCATGAGAAGTGGTAGGAACAAATCTTTTATTAAATCATATCAAATTGTGTTTCTTGTTTCCTTTTTTTATTTTGTAAGTCACAGTCATATCTGCTAGTCTTTATAAACCTTGCCTCCCATTTGTCAAAAAAGACTTGGAGGCTTGGCGTTCTTGAGGTTAAATGCTGCATGATCAATCAGGGTGATACATTTTATGTAATTAACTCCATAATGGCATTCCTGAGTCCGTCTTGCGTTTTCCCCCTGCTGCCATCATCTGAGATTGGTTAACTTCTGAATGCATTCTCAGATGTTTTATGGATGCCTCGAGAAAGAGCAGTGGAAAGGTGTAGTGGATATCTGGGTTTTTAACCTGTCCACAGATTCATGCCCCTCTTTGAGCAATACCACCTCTATTTCCCCTTGAGGGTAGGTGGCTCAGATGGGCCTATCTATTTCTAGTGCTATAGGTGGGCATGTGACCCAGGCCTGGCCAATCAAAACATCATCACTCAAGTTGGCACAATAAGAGCCAGAGCAAATCCTGGGACTTGTACTACAACTATTGGGAAAGAAAACCTTTTTGATTGGAATTCTTTAAAGAACAAGATACAAACCAAGCCTATTCTTGGTTATCTTTCCTTTCCATGGGAAGAACATTCTTGGAAAAAGGACAAAACAGAGAAAAACAGCCAAGAAATGAAGGAAGACAAATTCTTGATGCAGAAGATAGTTGATGCTCTCACTCTAATGCTTGAATCTAACTATGCCTAAAGTCTCATCCATCAATTAGCTAATAGTTTTTATTATTTATTTTATTTATTATATATATAAATATATATATTTATGTTTTTATTATTTATGTTAAGCTAATATGTTTTATTTATTTATTCTTTTTGCTTAAATCAATTTGAGTTGGGTTTCTTGGCCTCTTGCCTCCAACAGAGTTCTAAACACTTGTGTCTTCGAACTTTCAGTAGAATCTCATGCACGGGAGAGTGTGTTCAGCACCAGCATTGCTCATGTCCATAATAATATGGTATCAGCTCTAATTTCTTCTGTTGTCTGAGGTTACCACTGGATGATGGACTGTCTTCAGGCTGGAGCAACTGTTCCACTTCGTCAGAGTGTCTTGGCTTAGTCTATCTCCTGCCTTTTGAAGAATTCTCATGGCTTGAATGAGTGACGGTTGTCCTACATCCATACTCTGAGATATGGTATCAACCTGTGCTATGCCCGTCTTTCCCTACCTTGGCCCAGCAGTTCAGTGGCTCCTTCTGAATACAGTTGTACTTCTTTCTGCCCCAGGGGAGCATTCAACCTGAGAATCCCATGCAGCCAGCTATTGGGATCTTCTCCAAGCTTGGCACCTCTAGGATCTTCAGTCCATCTCTAGTTCTTGCCTTGCCTGGCTCAAATTAGGCAATGACCTGATTTGTGGGAGAAGAGGTGAGGTAGACAGGAGCATGGACGGACATGTATGGTGAGCCTTCTGCGTATCAAATGCTGTGCTTCACTTACGTGTACTCATATCAGCTTGTGTTTCCAGTTGTACTTCTGTCATTGTATACTTAATACTTTTTATAGTCTGGACACTGTTCCAAGTGTCATCAAGTAGTATAAATCTAATCCTTAGAAAATCAGGAGGGGGGCAATGTCGTCTCCGTGGATAAGTTGGGGCTCAGGAAGGTTGAGTGTTTTCCCAGTGTTCTACAATGAGGACTTGGAAGTGAGGTTTCGGCTCAGCCTGAATGACTCTGAATTGAGTTTTCTTCCTTCCTACGCTAACACTTGTACTATTAGTGTGAGTCTGCGCATCTCTCTCACCTGTGAACTTCCTGACCTCATCACTCTGTATTTTCTTTCATCTACAGTACACACTCCAGAGCCTTTCAGGGAGTAGGTTCTCAAAAACTGTTTCCTGAAGAAAGGAATCTTTACAACTTGTAAGACAACTATTTTCTTTCCATTTACAAAGGAACAAATTTAAGCTGAGGGTGGTTAAAGAAATTTCCTGAAGCCAGGAACAAGCATTCATAAAGTATAATCCTATACTTCTGAAATTTCCTCCTTCAATTGAGAATTGAGAAAGATACATATGTTAAAGAGAGGAGTCTACAGTCTTTTTGTCCTTGTCAATATAGGTAAATGAAGGCTCTATTCAGCTGAGTTAACATGAAAAAACAGCATAGCCATTTTTTGTAGAAGAAAGCTGCATCTGTGTTACTGAATCTGTACTTGAACCTCTTATAACTTGTGAGCAGGCAAAACATTGTTTAATGGTGCTGGATAAAGCTCAAGTGAAAAATGACTCTGGTGGGGAAATCTTTTATAGAAATGGAAGTGATTGTTTCAGGAACCTGAATTGCAATTTTTTACCTCCAAGTCTATTGTCTCTTAAACCCTGATCTACAACCTGGACACATCTGACCTGGAATTCTGGAGACTTTAGCTGTGTAAGGAGCCCTGTAAAGAAAAGCACCCAGGCTCAGAGTGTGGATGGGAGCACGAGTTTGGAATATAGCAGCGGAAGCTGGGACTCTTTTTAAATGGAACCAATAGCTCTGAAGGACAGCTCAAGGAAAAGATATCTCCCAGGGCGTTTAAGAACACGAGACCTGAGCCCAGGGTCTGAAGCAGCCCTCTCTGTTTGAAAGCTCTGCCATTCTGTTAAGCTAATGATGAGTTTCCTCTTCTTCTTTCCCCCCTACACTAAGACTAGGCAGAAATGCAAGGCGAGAAAAAACAAGAAGCAATTTCCAAAGTCTTCAGGGTCCCTAGGATGGTTTTTGAACTAAGTCACAGTGCTGTCATCCTCCAGGCTGCTTGTACTTTTGGAGTAGTCATTGGCAGATTAATGAGTTTTCTGAAAGTTAAGAGAAAATACCAGCTTAAAATAGCACTAAGATTTTCAAGGACTTTTTTTTGTTTGTTTCAGAAGAGAGTGAAATACTGTAATCACTGTGATGTACTCATGAATGCATCTAGATTCTGTCATTAGTTAAAATTTCCAGCCATGGAGTCAAGATGCATATAATTTACTCACTCACTCACTCACCCTCCATCCATTCATCATCCACCCAACCATCCAGCCATCCAGCAGGCCATCCAGCCAGCCAGCCAGCCATCTTCCACCGATCTAGCCACTCATTTTACCCACTACTCAACATTCATCAAGCATAGGCAATGTGACACATATCATCTAAGGCTATTAATACTTGGTTCTCAGGGAGTTCCAAGATTTCATTTTCTGCTATACTATAATTTTGCAAGGTAAATTTGCTCTTGGGGTTTCCGTTAAAGTGAAGCAAAATGTTGTATTGAGTTCACATAGGTTTTGACCCTTATATAACTGTACATATGGTATTGAAGATCTTATGCAACTTATTTGGGAAACGATGGTCTATGGTACAAGTTGCTGCATCATGCAAAAAGATGGGCCACAAGAACCAGTTTTTGTTTAGGTTTTTTCATTAGAAGCTGTGAAGTTGTTGAGCTCAAGTTGCTGTTTGGCTTGGTCAGGTGTTGCTAGTCCACTAAAAATAAGTCTGTGTCAGGGAATGTCTTAGATTCAGATGTGAGTGAAATAATTTAGGACACTTGCATTTTGTTATGTTCTACTATGTTGAACTCTAGCAGAGGGCGTTTCTGACACAGGTGGTAGAATGTGATGCTAAGAGTGTGGGGTCTGGAGGTTAAGACCCATCTCCTACCATTTACTTGCTCCCTGGCTTTGGGCAAACTCCTTAACCTCACTGAGATTTATTTTCTTTCTTTCTTTTCTTTCTTTTTTTTTTTTGAGGCTTATTTTTCAAAACAAAAATGGGACAAACAGTAATACTTACCTCCTAGCATTTTTGATGAGGGTTAAATGAAATAATGCATACAAATCAGTTTCCTCACCACCTTGGTGAGCAACGCTGGTACTGCAGGGGCATGGAGTAGATTTATTCACATTTACTGGTTCAGAGCAAATCCCTCAAGTTTTTATTTCCTTCTATTACATGTTCTCCTCAATTTCCAAGTCTCCTTAAACTCCCCTCCCAAGCCACAGGCACTCATTCTGATATCCAGAATATCTACTTTCCCAGTTCCCCATTTACATGTCACTGTATAATAGATGCACATAACTGAGAAAATACATAGAATTGTCTTTGTATGTTTTGGTTAGCTTACATAAATGGTTTGGGGTTCTAAACTTCCCTCTCCTCCACTCAACTGTATATTTTTGACATCTCTCCATTTGTTCTATGTAAAGCTAATTCATTAAATTCTGAGTGTTGCCTGGGAGCCAACATGCGCACAGACCACAGTGCATACACCTAGAGAAGAAGATAACGGACATCAAAGTCTCTGCTGTCACAAAGAAATCTATAGGGAACAGCCTTATGCCTGCATCTTTATAGTCTTGTGGGCATTTCTCTGGGGCACTTGCCCAGGCAGGGCATTGTTGGGCAGATGATAGTTAATTGCACTGAGTACTGAGAGATTGCTATTTGGAATAGTTGCTTAGTTTATACTTCTCCCTGGCACTTGATGTTCTCCAACTTTGTAATTTTTGCTGATCTGATTGGGTGTTAAGTGATATATCATTGTTGGTTTAATATGCTTCTCTCTGATTACTAACAAGATTGAGTATCTCTTCATATACTTATTATCCATTAGTGTTTCCTCTTCTGTTAATATTCTTTTCATAGACATTGCCCATTTTTCTATTGAGTTTCCTAAAATTTTCTTGCCTTTTGTTTTGGAAAAAGAGTTTCTCTAGCTATCAATGTCAGCCCAGTTTTAAATATCCTTCCACAGTCTACAAGCTGTGAAATCTGTGGGTGATGTCCTTTTCTGAGCAGAAATCTTAATCTTAATGTAGGCAAACACTTTATGTGCCCCTCTTATGGATGACCCTTTCTAGAAATTGCTTAGCAACCTCCCACTTCTACAGTCGCAAAGACATTTCCTCCATTTTCTTTGATAACTTTTATAATTTGTCTTTCACTTTCAGATGTGAAGTTCCAATTTTATTTTTTTCATAGGGTGAACCAATTTTCCCATGAAAATCTACCAAATCATTCATTCTTTCCTAATTGGGCTATGAGACCAAATCTCTTACATATGTAGGAATGTTTCTGGAGTCTCTACCACACTTAAAAAATTACTGTGATTTAGCAATATGCCTTAATATTTAGTAAAATAAATCTTTACTCTCATCTTCTAAAATTACCTTAGATATTCACGCCTTTTAAATTTCCACATACACTTTAGAATCAGCTTTTCAGATTCCTCAAAAATTTCTGCTGGAATTTTCATTAGAACAGTGTTAAATCCATGTATTAATGTTGTGGGAAAATTAACATCCTTACAATATTAAATTATTACTTGATATCATATTCACAAACATGGTATTTGTCCTACATCATTCAGGTTTCTTTTTAGTGGTCTGGAGAAGACTCTTGAGAGTCCCTTGGACTGCAAGGAGATCCAACCAGTCCATCCTAAAGGAGATCAGTCCTGGGTGTTCATTGGACGGACTGATGCTGAAGCTGAAACTCCAATCCTTTGGCCGCCTCATGCGAAGAGTTGACTCATTGGAAAAGACCCTGATGCTGGGAGGGATTGGGGGCAGGAGGAAGGAGAAGGGGACGACAGAGGATGAGATGGCTGGATGGCATCACCGACTTGATGGGCATGAGCTTGTGTAAACTCCGGGAGTTGGTGATGGACAGGGAGGCCTGGAGTGCTGCGATTCATGGGGTCGCAAAGAGTCAGACATGACTGAGCGACTGAACTGAACTGAACTAATAAGCATTTTACTTGTTTCTATGAAGCCCTAGATTGCAAAATGAAGTGCATTCATTTTGGGGGGCTTAAATGCATGTGTTGACCTAAAACAATAAAATAGCCAGCTGTTTTATCAGAAAAAATGGTTTATTCAAGTAGAGCAAAGAACTGTAATTTAATGCATGCAAAGTATGGCTACCACAGGCAAGCCCAAAGAACAAAGGAGAGACCATTCTTTTATACAGTAGAAGGTGTAGCTGGGAGAGGCTGTCAGAAACAGGGTCCATTGAAAGAAACTGGGAGTTTGAGTTAAAGGGGCTTTTCTTTCTTTTTGAATATAATTTTATTTATTTATTTTTGGCTGTGCTGGATCTTCGTGGCTGTACAGGTTTTCTCTAGTTGCAGTACACGGGCTTCTCATTGTGGCGGCTTCTCTCGTTGCAGAGCATGGGATCTAGGGCTCGTGGGCTTCAGTAGTTGCAGTGCACAGGCTTCGTTTCTCCAGTGGCATGTGGGATCTTCCCGCATCAGGGACTGAATCCTTGTCTCCTGTATTGGCAGGCAGATTCTTTATCACTGAGCCACCAGGGAAGCCCTATAAAGGGAACTTTCATTAGCTGCATTGTGACAATCTCTCATTGGCTGGGCTGTTACGGGGCAAGGAGAAAGTCTTCCTTCCCTCTGCCCAGTAGTAAAGTGGAAACTTCTTCCTATTGGAGATGCCAGGTTTGTCAAATGGCAACCCACTCCAGTACTCTTGCCTGGAGAATCCCACGGACGGAGGGGCATGGTAATCTACAGTCCATGGGGTCGCAAAGAGTCAGACACGACTGAGCGACTTCACTTTCTTTCTATTGGGTCGCCAATTGAGGATGAGTTGCAGGGTGTGAGAGCTCCCCTCTTTGGTCCCCTGACACCATTTTAAAATGAGGTTTCTGTTTATTAACATTTACAAATTATATTTTTGGTTACTATCATGTTTTAAATATTCTGTACAATACCTGGAACATGGTGAGTGCTCAACAAATTGTATTTATTGCTATAGCTATTATAAAATGGCAGGGTGGAGGGAGTTGAGGAGGGAAGGTCTCCAACTGTCTTTAGGAATCATCACGATACGATGGAAATAACATGGATGTGGAGTCAGACATACTGGGGATGTATGACCTTGAACACGCTTCTTGACCCTCTGGGCCTCTGTTTCTTCTACAGTGGGGATAATGTGACCTTATCAATATCCTCAGTAGAGAGTGAGGATAAAATGAGATTGTAAACCAGAGACAGAGCCACTGGAACATAAAGGCCCGGAAAGGGGTTCTTCTTCTTCTCTAGGGAAGTGATAACAACTTTGTTGCAGCTGCACCGTTTTCCCATCAAACAAATATCTTTTCTTCATCTGAAGTCAGCTTCCAGACTGTGTCTTTTCTTACCTACAAAATGAAGCAGGGCAAAGGCTAACAGAGTTTCACCAAGAGAACACACTGGTCACAGAAAACACCCTCTTCTAACAACACAAGAGAAGACTCTACACGTGGACATCACCAGATGGTCAATAGCAAAATCAGATTGATTATATTCTTTGCAGCCAAAGATGGAGAAGCTCTATACAGCCAGCAAAATCAAGACTGGGAGCTGACTGTGGCTCAGATCATGAACTCCTTATTGCCAAATTCAGACTGAAATTGAAGAAAGTAGGGAAAACCACTAAACCATTCAGGTATGACCTAAATCAAATCCCTGGCGATTATACAGTGAAAGTGACAAATAGATTCAAGGGATTAGATCTGATATAGAGTGCCTGAAGAACTATGGACAGTGGTTCATGACATTGTACAGGAGGCAGTGATCAAAACCATCCCCAAGAAAAAGAAATGCAAAAAGGCAAAATGGTTGTCTGAGGAGGCCTTACAAATAGTTGAGAAAAGAAGAGAAACTAAAGGCAAAGCAGAAAAGGAAAGACATATCCATCTGAATGCAGAGTTCCAAAGAACAGTAAGGAGAGATAAGAAAGCCTTCCTCA
This sequence comes from Odocoileus virginianus, assembly GCF_023699985.2. Classification (NCBI taxonomy): domain Eukaryota; kingdom Metazoa; phylum Chordata; class Mammalia; order Artiodactyla; family Cervidae; genus Odocoileus; species Odocoileus virginianus. The sequence continues at coordinate 15,586,091 of NC_069706.1, read as the reverse complement.
ATGATCAATGCAAAGAAATAGAGGAAAACAATAGAATGGGAAAGACTAGAGATCTCTTCAAGAAAATTAGAGATACCAAGGGAATATTTCATGCAAAGATGGGCACAATAAAGGACAGAAATGGTATGGACCTAGCAGAAGCAGAGGATATTAAGAAGAGGTGGCAAGAATACACATAAGAACTGTACAAAAAAGATCTTCATGACCCAGATAATCACAATGGTGTGATCACTCACCTACAGCCAGACATCCTGGAAAGTGAAGTCAAGTGGACCTTAGGAAGCATCACTATGAACAAAGCTAGTAGAGGTGATGAATCCATTTGAGCTAATTCAAATCCTAAAAGATGATGCTGTGAAAGTACTGCACTCAATGTGCCAGCACATTTGGAAAACTCAGCAGTGGCCACAGGACTGGAAAAGGTCAGTTTTCATTCCAATCCCAAAGAAAGGCAATGCCAAAGAATGTTCAAACTACTGCACAATTGCATTCATCTCACATGCTGTCAAAGTAATTCTCAAAATTCTCCAAGCCAGACTTCAACAGTACATGAACTGTGAGCTTCCAGGTGTCCAAGGTGGATTTAGGAAAGCCAGAGGAACCAAAGATCAAATTGCCGACATCCATTGGATCATCAAAAAGGCAAAAGAGTTCCAGAAAAATGTTTACTTTTGATTTATTGACTACGCCAAAGCCTTTGACTGTGCATCACAACAAACTGTGGAAAATTCTTCAAGAGATGGGAATACCAGACCACCTGACTACTTCCTGAGAGATCTGTATGCAGGTTAAGAAGCAACAGTTATAACTGGACATGGAACAACAGACTGGTTCCAAATCAGGAAAGGAGTTTGTCAAGGCTGTATATTGTCACTCTGCTTATTTAACTTATATGCAGAGTACATCATGCAAAATGCCTTGATGAAGCACAAGCTGGAATCAAAATTGCCAAGAGAACTATCAATAACCTCAGATACACAGATGATACCACCTTTATAGCAGAAAGCAAAGAATTGAAGAGCCTCTTGATGAAAGTGAAAGAGGAGAGTGAAAAAGTTGGCTTAAAAATCAACATTCAGAAAATGAAGATCATGGTATCCAGTCCCATCACTTCTTGGCAAATAAATGGGGAAACAATGGAAACTGTGACAGACTTTATTTTTGGGGGCTCTAAATCACTGCAGATGGTGACTGCAGCCTTGAAATCAGAAGATGCTTGTTCCTTGGAAGAAAAGTTATGACCAACTTAGACAGCATATTAAAAAGCAGAGACATTACTTTGCCAACAAAGGTCTGTCTAGTCAAAGCTATGGTTTTTCCAGTAAAGTCATGTATGGATGTGAGAGTTGGACTATAAAGAAGGCTGAGCTCCAAAGAATTGATGCTTTTGAACTGTGGTGTTGGGGAAGACTCTTGAGAGTCCCTTGGACGGCAAGTAGATCAAACCAGTCCCTCCTAAAGGAAATCAGTCCTGAATATTCATTGGAAGGATTGATGCTGAAGCTGAAACTCCAATACTTTGGCCACCTGATGTGAAGAGCTGACTCGTTGGAAAGACCCTGATGCTGGCCAAGATTGAAGGCAGGAGGAGTAGGAGATGACAGACGATGAGGTGGTTGGATGGCATCACCGACTGAATGGACCTGAGTTTGAGCAAGCTCTGGGGGTTGTTGATGGACAGGGAAGCCTGGTGCCCTGCAGTCCATGGGGTTGCAAGGGGCCAGACATGACTGAGCTACTGAGCTGAACTGAACTGAACAAGATGGCTATAAAGAGTATATATACATGAAGAAAAGGGGAAAAATTAAAAAGAAAAACCTACCCTCCCAGCATCCCCTTTTCAAATGTATCTTTGTCTTTTCATCTTTAGACTACATACTCCTTAAAGACAGGAAACACAGTGAGCACTGTGGTGGACCCCACACTTGGTGGTTTATCCAACCACAGTGAGTCTCTTTCTCTTCCCAGAGTTCGACTTGGGGATGGGCGGGTCCATGACGATCTGGGCCAATGAGATGCTACGAGGGGCTTTCAGAGGGCTTCTGGGAAAGAAAAGCCCACTTTCCTCCTCCAGCTTAGTTGAATTAAAGAAGCCCAGTGGCCAATTTCCGCAGGCAACCCTGTCAGCGAGGGGAGCCACGCTGGGGACAAGCTCACGCTGTGGGGTGGGGCAGGGGCACAGTGTGCAGAGAAGGTCTGGGTTCCTAATGTCAGAATTGACCACCTGCATCAGCGAACCTTGACGGTCCCTTCTCTTGTCCATTTCCTCTTATGTCATGAAAAGTAACGCTCCAATTGATTTAGTCAGTTTGAAGAGTGCTATGCACTGAATTGCGTTCCCTCTCTGTTTTTGGAGATGGGGTCTTTGAAGAGGTAATTAAAGGTGAAAGATCATAAGGTGGTGGTGGTGAGGGGGCTCGTCTAATAGACTGTTGTCCTTGTAATCAGGAAAAGACACCAAGCTTGCTTGCACACAGAGCTAAGGCCATGGGAGTTCACAGCAAGAAGATGCCATCTACAAGCCAAGCAGAGCAGTCTCACTGGAAACCAACCTGAGTCTTGAACTTCCAGCCTCCAGAATGGTGAGAAAATAAATTTCTGTTGTTCAAGCCACCCAGCCTGTGGTATTTTTTACATGGCCTTAGCAGAGCAAAACAAATGGGAATCTCTTTGTTTGAAGTCTAAAACACGATAGTGGATTCAAATCTTAAGTCTTCAGCATGAGCCTGTGAATAACTGATGCTCGAGAAGCATATGATAATCATCATGAATGTGAGAATCATACTGAATTTACGGGTTACACAATTCTACATGCTTTAGGTAGTTTGAGCTTCCTAATGGTCACTGGTATAGGTGTAAATTTACTATTATCTGCATCTTATGATGAGAAAACTGGGAATCAAAGAGGGTAAGTGGTATGCTTGTTCGAATAGATAAGTGGCCCAGACAGGTAAGAACCTTAGGTCTTTTCACTCCTATTTTAGTACATTTTCTAACATGCTCAATCTCCAGTCGTCTGTGAGAAACATTGAAGGTAGGAGTTACAGCTTTGATGATTTTGTTACCAAATGCAGAAATAAATGGCTTTGTTATATCTTGAAACCAACTCTTAGGGAAGGATGGGGGAAGTGATATCTCTTTCTGAAGTATTTTAACCATGTCCAGCACTGACTGTGTCCACTTCACGGGTGTGCTTCCACCTCTGATATACCTTTACATCCAGCTGTCAGCACAGATGTAACAAGCAATGATGACATTGCAAAGGACATACTGCTTAGAGAATTGTTTCAAACACAAACAAAGGAGTCAAGAAGCAAAGACACAAGAGGTAGTTTAGACCTGTCATTGCGGGTGCCCCTGGGAGCAATTTGCACTCAACATATAAATCAGGTTCAGGGTCTCTCCAGTTAATACAAAGCCTTTAGTGCCATTAGAGTCTTCAGAGTATTAATTATGACACATGGACATTGGGTTTATCAATAACGTGCCCCATAAATCCAGTTAGCATTTTCTTCTGGGTATTGCACCTTGGGAAGCTGCTTAAATACCTTGAAGGTCCTACCCAGCTCTGGCCTTGAAACTCAAGGAGGGTCTGAGACATGTCAGACTCTTAACTGGTGTAACATTATCTGTGTTATGTTTATTGTAGCCCCTTGTGCCTGTCTAGAAGCTCTTCTAATGACAGATCTTAAAGATTAGATGAGGACCTCCCCTCCGACGAGGTTCTGTCACTTTTAGAAGGAGCCCTGGTGCTATGGGAGTGGCTCTGTATGTCACTGGCTCTTTCTGTTTGCTCAAGGTCACTTTCCTTGGGGAACTCCCCTGTGTGCGTTGCCGGGCTCTGATGTGACTGTCAATCATGGAACTCCCCCCTCCTTCCTCTGCTTGGCTAGAAGGCTGGGTCTGTGACCCTCACTGGTCCAGCCAAGCTCTCTTTTCTGGGAACTTGAGTCTTGAGCCAAGACACACAGGGGTGGGAGATGATAGAAACAAAATTATTTGATTTTGAGGTTGTTGATGAGTTTCTGCTCCTTCTCACGTCTTTAAAAAAAATTCAGCTTTATTGAGATTTAATTAACAAGTAAAAATGTAAGATACTTAAAGCGTACACCGTGATGATTTGAGTCACATATACAATGTAAAAGGAGTCCTTTATTTGGTTAACACACCTATCAACATCTCTGTCTCTATACCTGTATCTGTCTTGGCTATGTGCCCAGTTGCTTAGTCGTGTCTTTGCAATCCCACAGACTGAAGCTGATCAGGCTCCTCTGTACATGGGATTCTCCAGGAAAGAATACTGGAGTGGTTGCCAGTTCCTACTCCAGGGGATCATCCTGACCCAGGGATCAAACCCGGGTCTCCTGAATTGGCAGGCAGATTCTTTACCACAGAACCACCTGGGAAGCCCAAGTATCTGTCTTACTGACTAAATTATTATTGTTTTGTCCTGTTCTTTGCTTCTACATTTTCTCACTTCTCTGATTAAACTTATTCTTTGGCTAATTTTTTTCCATAGACAAAGGACAGGCTGAGGACATGGTTGGTGAGGGGAAGAACATGCGGGGGGAAGACCTGCTCCATTTCAAATCTATATGCTTATATCTCCTCTTCATTTCTGTGGTCTTCCAAATTTCTTTTCAACAAGTATTAATTCTTTCTAGAGTGTGTTTGGCTAAGTGTCTATTGCCTGCTTTTAAATACATGTAGGTGATAACAGATGTAAATAACACAAGGTAGTTAATTTTATTATTTTTATTTTCCAAAATGAAAATGTCTTTGTTGAATCTTCTACTATTGATAATGATGATAAAAATATGCAGGTGGTGCTAGTGGTAAAGAACCCACCTGCCAATGCAGGAGATCCAAATTGGATCCCTGAGTTGGGAAGATCCACTGGAGGAGGAAATGGCAACCCACTCCAGTATTCTTGCCTGGAGAACCCCATGGACAGAGGAGCCTGGCAGGCTACAGTCTGTGAGGTTGCGAAGAGTCAGACACGACTATGCAACTTAGCGTGGGTGCACTATTAATATCTTCATCTTAATACAGAGAAATAGCAATAACAGCTAATGTGTTTGAAAGCTTCCTGCTTGCTGAACCCAGAGTTAGGAGGCAACATAGGGGCCAAGGGCATGGACTTTGCCTGGGTTCAAATTTAGACTCTGTCAATTCCTGTCTGTGTGACCTTGTTGCTGTTGTTCATTCACTAAGTCGTGTCTGACTTTTTGTGACCCCATGGACTGTAGCACGACAAGCTTTCGTGTCCTTCACCATCTCCCAGAGTTTGCTCAAACTCATGTCCATTGCATTGGTGATGCCATCCAACCATCTCATTCTTGGTCACTCCCTTCTCCTAATGCCCTTAATCTTCGCCAGCATCAGGTTCTTCTCCAGTGAGCCGGCTCTTCTCATCAGGTGGCCAAAGTATTGGAGCTTCAGCTTCAGCATCAGTCCTTCCAATGAATATTCAGGGTTGATTTCCTTTAGGATTGACTGGTTTGATCTCCTTGCTGTCCTCTTTGTGGCAAATAGGGAAAAAGTGGAAACAGTGTGACCTTGGACAAGTAAGTTAACCTTTCTGAATCTTAGTAATCTCATTCATAAAATAGAAATAATAGTTATACTTCATACAGATATTATGAAGCTTAAATGAGTTAATACATGTTTAAAAATGTTTGGTGTATGGTAAACAATACACGTTATCCCCTTAAATGTTAGATATTTTGTCTGAGAAAAAGGAGGTCTCATCAAGCTGCTGTAACATGCCCAAGGCTACACAGGAAGGCACAGTGTGATCTGGGGTTAAATAAAGTCTTGCTCCTGAGTGCCTAGCTGGGAGAGAGGGAGTGCTTTCTAAACTGTAGCTGCTACTATTCTTTTAAATGGTTCATCAGCCTAGATTTGAAAGAGAAGTGTGTGAAAACTGTGCCCCAGGAAAAACTGAAAGCAGAAATGAGGCAGCTTCTCCTCTCTCTGTTGTCACCTGACATGACTTTCTTCCCTTTCTCCCTCCAGAGTCCCTATCAAGCCTCATTTCAGATAATCCCTGCTGCTGAGCCAAGTGACAGCTCAGTACCTATTAGCTGGTGTTTAAGATAAAGCCCTTCCTATTCCATCTGCATTTCAGAGGGGAATTCCTGAGACCTTGGTGGCTTCCACATCTGAAGCATCTGGGGGCATTGGTCTCTTCCTCTGGGACGAATCTGGAGACGTCTATTTGGAAGAGTTATTCATCTCTGCTAGGGTCTCATTAATTAACATCTTGCTTCAGGAGGGCCTGTGTGCCTGAACAATGCTTTCTACTGATCATCTCTAGTGTGGTTTACAGGCGATGTATGATTGCCACAAAAGGGGAAAGCAAGGGCAGGGCCTTATGAAATTAGAATATTGGAATACAGGTGTGTGTGTGTGTGTGTGTGTGTGTGTGTGTGTGTGCACGTGTTCTGTAAATATTTAGTAGCACTTGTGCTGTTAGTGCTATGCAATATTATAATAACACATATTTAATTCTGCTCTCAGAGAAATCCTGAGAGTTTGGTATATTTTTCCCATTGGGTAGACTAGGAGATTGGGGCTGTGCAGTGGTCATCTGTTGTCTCTTCTTGTCCAGCATTTACCTCCTCTTTTGCTCTTAGTCCTCAGCTCAAGTAGAACTGACCCTCCCTTGGCTCCTTGTGCCTGAGAACTGGCCAATCTGAATATGCTACCCCTCTGGCCCCTGTGATTGGTTCAGGAGTGGATGTGTGGGACCAGTGAGAGCTGATGTGGGGCTTTAGTTGGAGGCTTAGAGAACTTGCTGTTATATTTCTTGGCTTGAGTGGCTTGGGTTGTAGAATGTGAGCACAGAGGAGATGGGGCATCTTGGTCTACTGGAGGATAAAGCCAACATAAAGAATTGGGAGAATGGTCCCGGTTGTTATCATCTGAGTCCTGACATGCCTCGAGCCAGAATATCTCAGGACTTATCTATTTGTGAATCAACAAAATCACTTATGTGCCTAATCTAGTCTTGCTCTGGGTTTTTTGTCACTTGCAATGGAAGAAATTCTGATGAAGACAGGCTCAGAGTTATTGACTGAATGTTCATGTCCCCATGTTCATATGTTGAAGCCTCACCCCCATGGTGTTTGGAGGTAGAGCCGTTGGGAGGTGATATGGTTTAAGTGAGATCATGAGGGTGGGGCCCCCCTGATGGGATTAGTGTCCTTATAAGAAGAGGAAGAGACCAGAGCTCTCTCTCTATCTCTCTGTTTACCATCTGAGGACACAGAGAGAAGGCTGCCACGGCTGTTGCTGCTAAGTCGCTTCAGTCATGTCTGACTCTGTGGACAGCAGCCCACCAGGCTCCTCTGTACACGGAATTCTCTAGGCAAGAGTACCAGAGTGGGTTGCCATTTCCTTCTCCAAGAGAGAAGGCAGCTGTCTGAAAACTAGGAGAGAGTCTCCCCAGGAACTGAGTGGGCTGTTATCTTGATCTTGGACTTCCCAACCTCCAGAAGCATGAGAAACAAATGTCTCCCAGTCTGTAGTGTTTTGTTATGGCAGCCTGAGTCTTGTGTCACGTCACACAGCTAATGAGCGGCAGAGTTTGCATCTGAACTCAGGTTTCACTGACTCCAAAGGTCATGATACCTCAGTGAAAATACGAGCTCTGACCGAGGAGAACAGATGGAGCAGATCCTGAGTTTGGTTTCAGCCTGGAGAGGAAAGGTTGAGTCCCTGGGAGTTCTGTGATGGGACCAGGGGCTTTGAGGAAACACGGGGCCCTCAAAATATATCCAAATTCACTTCATTGCTTCACTAAGTCCATTGTTGCTTGAACTTCAGTTGCCAAGCTAAATAAAAATGGTAATTAAAAAAAAATGCTTACTATGTGAGAAGTGTTGTGCTAATACCTTTACAGGCTTCCCTGTCCTTCACCAGCTCCCAGAGCTTGCTCAAACTCATATCCATTGAGTTGGTGATGCCATCCAACCATCTCATCCTCTGTTGTCCCTTTCTCCTGCCTTCACTCTTTCCTAGCATCAGGGTCTTTTTCAATGAGTCAGTTCTTCACATCAGGTGGCCAAAGTATTGGAGCTTCAGTTTCAGCATCAGTTCTTCAATGAATATTCAGGACTGATTTCCTTTAGGACTGACTAGTTTGATCTTCTTGCTGTCCAAGGGACTCTCAAGAGTCTTCCCAGTTTGAAGACATCAGTTCTTCGGTGCTCAGCCTTTTTTATTTCCAGCTGTCACATCTGTACATGACTACTGGAAAAACCATAGCTCTGACTAGATGGTTAGATGAGGTCCTAAGGGTGGGTACCTAGTCTGATAGGACTGGTGTCCTTACAGGAAAAGAGACATTGGAGATCTCTCTTTCTTTGCCATGTGAGGACACAGAGAGAAGGTAGTTCTCTGTAAGCAAGGAAGAGAAGTCTCACTAGAAACTGAATTTTTCCAGCACCTTGATCTTGGAATTCTTGCCTCCCAGAACTATGAGGGAAAAAAATGAATTTCTCTTGTTTAAGCCATGTGGGTTGTGGTATTTTATTATGGCAGCCGGAGAAGGCTAGTACATAACCCAAGCTTGCCTGGGTCCAGGTCTCATCTTTTAAACCCCCATGCCAACTGGCTTCTAACTACCAGTGCACACAGATTTAACATTATGAAAAAAGTTATCTTTACAAAAAGTGACCTGGGCGTGGGGCTGTCTCCTCTACAGGGGCTGGAGTCCTAAAGCTGGAAGGATAGGGTAAGGTCATGACTACTTGGCAGGATGAATCCAAATCCTTCCAGCAGGTACAGACTAATGTTTTCTGTCCCAGGGGCCGGAATCCCACATAGCTCAGCCTCATCAGGAGAATATAATAACACTCGTTACTGAGACAGGGACAGCTTTATTTCTGTCTAAAAGGCTAAATTGATAACACAGTAGCAACTCTCCTTGCAGGAGAAGGAAAGAATAAGGGAGTGATGAATTAGTTCCTTATAGCCCACTGACAGACTGATGGATAAACACAGTGACAGATCCCAAGTTCTCTCTGTCTGCAGGTCTCCCCCAAAGAAAAAGGCTTTGTCCTTTTAGACATTCCCTGAAAATGGGATGAAAATATGGCAGAAAGCCCCACTGTCTGGGTGACACATGTTATTATTATTGTTATTATGTAAGAATCAAGATTCAGGGGTTAAAACCCAAATGTGGAATAATTATGGTGTCACCAAGGCTCAGATAATATTATTCCTTCATCTTTCTTGTTTTGATGGCTGGTTGTATTGGTAAAAGCCCTGCATCACTGGGAACTTAGTAAAGTTTAGGGTTCTACTGTTCTAATGACCTCCCTTTGGGGCCCGAATAAACAATATGATAAAAATCAACTATATGTTGATACTCTATATGTTTTTTTTCCTAAAAGTTCTTGCACAGAAGTCTTATTTTTCTCCCTTGAAAATATTTTTAACTGAGATCCCAATTTAATTATAGAATTTCTGGAAATATGAATTTATAGATTCTGATCATTCTGTGGAAGATCAAGCATATTTCTCTCTTTGTTGCAGTGCAGGGCAGGGGATGAGGGGGTAGCCTTTGATGAGAAAGACAAATCTAAACCTTGAGACAGGGGTCTCAACCTGGGCCATGTGTTGCGATCACTGAGGAGCTCTGAACATTTATTGACATTTGGGTTCTAACACAGAGATTTTGATTTAGCTGGTCTCGAGATGTGGCCTGGCCAATGGAATTGTTTTGTGTTCCTGGTGATTCTAATGTGCAGTTACATTGAAGACCATGGCTGTAAATCAGTTGTTGTTCAGTCGCTAAGTTGTGTCTGACTCTTTGCAACCCCATGAACTGCAGCATGCCAGGCTTCCCTGTCCCTTCACCATCTCCTGGAGTTTGCTCAAACTCATGTCCATTGACTGGGTGATGCCACCCAACCATCTCATTCTCATCACCCCTTCCCCTTCTGCCTTCAATCTTTCCCGGCATCAGGGTCTTTCCCAGTGAATCTATTCTCGCATTAGGTGACCAAAGTTTTGGTGTTTCAGCTTCAGCATCAGTCTAGCCAGTGAATATTCAGGGTTGATTTCCTTTAGGATTGACTGGTTCAATCTCCTTGTTTTAGAGTTTAGAGTTTCCCTCCTAAGTGATTTCAAGGATAGAAAAATCAATGGTACCAGTGCCATGTGGATACTCACTATACTCCTGCAACTACTGTGAGACCTTGGATGAATGACTTGATCTCTGAGTTTCCTCGGTTTTCTCCTCTATAAAATTTGGTTAAAAAGAGTGCCTAATTCATAGATTTGGGGGGAGGGCTGAATGTGGTAGGTGGGTAAACTGTGGCTGGCAGAGGGTAGGCAGTTAATCAATGTTGGCTTCATTGTCACTGTTACTATTGGTTTTCAAAATCTTTGTTAGTAGGTGATAGAAACTCTTTTTATTTAAAGAGGGGTAATATTTACTGATTCATGTAACCACACCTAGGAAAATGCAGGAGTGGCTTTGGTCTCAGGACAACAGAGTCCAAGGACTCACATCAGTTTTCTCTTGTTTCTGCTTCTCTGCTTCATGTCTGTTTCCGGCTCTGGACCAGCTTCTCTGCTGGGAGAAGGCATTGCTTCAGGCTGATCTGGCACCTTGTCTATGACCAGAAAGGAAAAGAGCTCTTTTTATCACTAGTTTCAGCTGGGGAAAAAAGCCCAAGAAAAGACTCTGATTGGCCAAATCTTTGTCACATGCTCATGATGGCAGGCCAGATTGTTGAGGCCAGGGAGCTGGCACTATAACCAGAGGGGGTGGGGTGTAAGGTGCTGAGCAGACAAAAACAACAGCCACAGCAAAGACAAAAAGTCAGTGTAATGACAATGACTGAATAAATATTTATTAAGCATCTATTATGGGTCAGATATGTTTCTAGATACTTTGTTGTTCAGTTGCTAAGTTGTGCCCGAATCTTTGAGACCCCATGGATTTGCACCATTTCCCTGTCTTTCACTATCTTTAGAGTTTGCCCAAACTCATGTCTACTGATGCCATCTCATCCTCTGTTGCCCTCTTCTCCTCCTGCCCTCAATAAGATGAGAAATAGACATCACATTTGAAAAATATTGAGGCGTAGTTCACTGTTGCTTAGCTGATAAGTTATGTCTGACTCTTTGTGATCCCATGGACTGTAGTCTGCCAGGCTCCTCTGTCAATGGGATTTCCCAGGCAAGAATACTGGAATAGGTTGTCATTTCCTACTCTAGGGGATCTTCCCAAACCAGGGATCAAGCCCACATCTTCTGCATTGGCAGGTGGGTTCTTTACCTCTGAGCCACCAAGGAAAACTGAGGTACAGTTTACATACAGGAAAATGCACTCTTTTTAATTGAAATATAATTCACATACAGTAAAACTCAACTTTTAAAAGATACATAACATTTCATGTCTTTTGGTCCTATTATAAATGGTAGTAAGTTTTGAAATCAGAAACTGCTGGTAATATGACTTTTGTCTTTTGTGAATTTTGACAAACATATGTATCACCACCTCAATCAAGGTGATTTTAATCACCCCCCCAAAATCATCTCCTGTGTCTCTGTAGTCAGCCCTCCTTCTACCTCCTGCCTCGTAACCACCAATCTGTTTTCTGTCTCTATAGTTTTGTCTCTTCAAGAGTGTCATTTTAATGGAATTGTGGCCTTCTTTCACTTAGCATATTAGATTCATAAAGCTGTTATATGTCAAAAGTTCATTCCTTTTCATTATTGAGTTCATTGTATACACAGCACAGTTTATCCATTCACCAGCTGCAGGATGTTTAGATTGTTTCCAAGTTTGAATGACTATGAAAAAGATGCCAGAATATTTACATACAGGATTTTGTGTAAACATACATTTTTATTTCATTTGCTAAATCCTAGGAGTGGGATTGCTGAATCATATGGTAAATAAATGCTAAAATCTAGAAGAAACTTCCAGAATACTTTCCAAAGTATCTGTACCACATTCCCACTTGATGTACAAGTGCTCTATCTAGTTGCTTCACATTCTTGTCAACATATGGTATTGTCAGTTAAAAAAGAAAAGGCCTCTTTAATAGGTGGATAGTAGTATATCACGGTGGTTTTAGTTAATGGCTAATGATGTTGATCTTTGGGGGTTCTAATTTGTCATTCACATATTCTCATTGGTGGAGGGTCTGTTCCTATCTTTTGCCCATGTTTTATTGAGTTGCTTGTTTATTATTGAGTTTTAAGTGCTTTTTATATATTCTGGATAAGTATAGCTATCAGATATGCCCCAGTTTGTGACTTGCATTTTCATTCTCTTAGCATTGGATATTGGAGAGACATTTTAATTTTTGGTCAAGTCAAATGTGTCTTTTTTTCTTTCTTGGATTATGCTTTTTAGGTTGTCAGTTCAGTCACTCAGTTGTGTCCGATTTTTTGCAACCCCATGGACTGCAGCACTTCAGGCTTCCCTGTCCATCACCAACTCCCAGAGCTTGCTCAAACTCATGTCCATTGAGTCGGTGGTGCCATCCAACTATCTCACCCTCTGTCATCCCCTTCTCCTCCTGCCTTCAATCTTTCCAGCATCAGGGTCTTTTCCAATGAGTCAGTTCTTTTATGATTTTGGTATCATATAAAATATCTTTGCTTAACTCAAGACTATTGAGGCTTTCTGCCATGTTTTCCTTCAGATGTTTTAGGTTTTATATTTATGTCTGTGATCTTCTATTTAATTTCATGATCCATTTTGAGTGAATTATTGCAGGTAATGCAGCATCAGGATCAAGGTTCCTTATTTTGCATATAAATGTGCAATAATTATTTCAGTACCACTGAATTGCTCTTGCACCTTTATGGAAAACAATTTAATCGTATTTGCATAGGTTTGTCTCTGGGTTCCCTATTCTGTTCTATTGAACTATGTGTTTATTTTATAAATAATACCACACCCTCTTGAATTATTGTAGCTTTATAGTAAGTCTTGAAATCAGATAATATGAGGTCTCCAATGGTGTTCATCTTTTTAAAAGTTGGTTTTGCTGTTCTTATGCTTTTCTATATAAATTGTAGAATCAGGTGTTCATTTATACCAAAAAACCCCTACTGGGAGTTTGATTGAAATTGCATTGAATTTATACCTGGGAAGAATTGGCAACTTAACACTGAGTCTCTCAGCCCATGAACCAAGTGTGTATTTCTATTTTTTCAGGTTACCATTGATTTCTTTCATTAGCATTTGTAGTTTTAAGCATACAGATCTTTTTTTTTTTTAATTTTTTTTTTATTAGTTGGAGGCTAATTACTTTACATCATTACAGTAGTTTTTGTTATACATTGAAATGAATTAGCCATGGATTTACATGTATTCCCCATCCCAGTCCCCCCTCCCACCTCCCTTTCCACCCAATCCCTCTGGGTCTTCCCAGTGCACCAGGCCCGAGCACTTGTCTCATGTACCCAACCTGGGCTGGTTATCTGTTTCACCCTAGATAATATACATGTTTCAATGCTGTTCTCTTGAAACATCCCACCCTCGCCTTCTCCCAGAGTCCACAAGTCTGTTCTTTACATCTGAGTCTCTTTTTCTGTTTTGCATATAGGGTTATCGTTACCATCTTTCTAAAGTCCATATATATGTGTTAGTATACTGTAATGGTCTTTATCTTTCTGGCTTACTTCGCTCTGTATAATGGGCTCCAGTTTCATCCATCTCATTAGAACTGATCCAAATGAATTCTTTTTAATGGCTGAGTAATATTCCATGGTGTATATGTACCACAGCTTCCTCATCCATTCGTCTGCTGATGGGCATCTGGGTTGCTTCCATGTCCTGGCTATTATAAACAGTGCTGCGATGAACATTGGGGTGCACGTGTCTCTTTCAGATCTGGTTTCCTTGGTGTGTAAAGCATACAGATCTTGTACATACTTTTTCTATTTCATGTCTTTTAATGTTCTTGTAAATATTCATATAAGTTTTGAAATTGGAACATGCAAGTCATCTAACAAGGTTCTTTTTCAAAATTACTTGGAGACGCTAGGTCCTTTGCTTTCATATACATATTTTAGTAACATCTTTTGGGAAACAGCACCCAGGATTTTGATAGGAATGATGTTGAGTCTATAGACCAATTTGGAGAGAACTGCCATCTTAATCACATTGGGTTTTCTGATACTTGCCCATGGAATCTCTTTCTTTCTTTCATTTTTTAAAGAGAAATCAGTGTTTTTATTTTATTTTATGTATGTCTGGGTCTTCATTGGTGTGCACAGGCTTTCTCTACTTGTGCTGAGAGAGGGCTACTCTTCCTTGCAGCGCTCAGGTTTTTCATCGCGGGGACTTTTCTTGCTGTATAGCACAAGCTCTAGGCTCATGGGCTTCACTCGTTGTGGCTCATGGGGTCTAGACCATGGGCTCAATAGTTGTGACACCGGATTTAGTTTCTCCTTGGCCTGTGGAATCTTCCTGACCAGGAGTTGAACCCATGTCCCCTGCATTGGCAGGAGGATTCTTATCCAATGTGCCACCAAGAGAGTCCTTTATTTCTTGATATTGATAAAGTGTGTCTACTCTCTTTTTTTTCTTGTTGATCAGTATGGCTAGGGTTTATTAAATTTACTGATTTTTTAGAAGAATCAACTTTTGGTTCCACTGATTTTTTTTCCCTACTGCTTTTCTCTTTTCAATTTTATTGTTCTGCCTTCCCCTTTGTTGTTCCCTTCCTTCTGCTCATATTCAGTCTAATTTATTTTTCTTTTTTTCTTGTTTCTTAAGGTGCAAGCTTAGGCCAAGATTTGAAACTTTCCTTATTTTCTGACACAAGTATTTAATGGGATAGTGCACACGTGCTTAGTTGTTCAGTAGTATCTGACTCTTTACAACTTCTTGGACTGTAGCCCACCAAGCTCCTCTTTCCATGGAATTTCCCAGGTAAGGATGCTAGAATGGGTTGTGATTTCCTACTCTAGGGGATCTTCCTGACCTAGGACTTGAACCTGCATCTCCTGCATTGGTAGGTGGATTCAATACCACTGTGCCACCTGGGAAGCCCATTTAATGGTATAGATTTCCCTCTAAACATTATTATCTATGTCTCACACGTTTTAATATGACTGCACCCCTTCTACTGTTTCATTGCTACTTCTCCTTTATTTTTGGATGTGGGGTATCTTTTTTTTGTGTGTGTGTGGGGTCCAACATCATCCTGTTGATAGTTGTTCAGCAGCTAGTTACGATTTTGGTATTCTTGCAGGATAAGATGAGCACACATCCATCTAATCTCCCATGTACAACTATACTAACTTGATCAGTCCCCCTTTATGTAGCCATTGCTACTCAACCTCTTTCCAGTCACCATGCCCTCCTCACCCTCCTCAGCTCTCCATACCTTATTTAGACTCTGGCTGCTCTGGCCAGGCCACCCTTCTGAGTGGACACTCTTTTCTCCTTGCCTAGGTTCCCACATCCAGGCCAGGCTGCTGCTCCTGTGGACACTTCCCCTCCCTACACAGTCTCCGACTTGGAGCCGCTGAGCCTCTTTTCTCTGCCCACACCCTAGGCTTCAGATTGACTATATTCTTTGCAGCCAAAGATGGAGAAGCTCTTTACAGTCAGCAAAAACAAGACCTGGAGCTGACTGTGGCTCAGATCATGAGCTTCTTATTGCCAAATTCAGACTTAAGCTGAAGAAAGCAGGGAAAACCACTGGGCAATTCAGGTATGACCTAAATAAAATCCCTTATGATTCTACCTTGGAAGTGACAAGTAGAATCAAGGGATTATATCTGATAGATTTAGCAACTGAACAACAACATACATTTTGATGTGTCAGCTTTTAAAAACAAAATAAAATTCAATATATTTCCCAATTTCCTTTATACATTTTTTTTGATCCCTGGGTTATTTAGAATGGTGCTGTTTAATTTCCAAGTACTTGGAGAAATTTCAGATATATTTATGTTATGGATTTCTAATTTAATTCCACCATACTGAAAGAATGTACTTCGTATCATTTCAACTTGACAAAGTTAGCTTTATGGTCCAGAATATATTGTTAAATGATCCATGTGAACTTGAAAAATATGTGTATTTTGTTGTTGTTGAGTAGAATATTCTGTGTCAATTAGGCCAACTTGGTTGGTACTTTTATATATCTTTACTGATTTTCTACTTGTTCTATCAATTGTTTTGTTACTGTTGTTTAGTTACTAAGTCATGTCCAACTCTTTGTGATCCCATGGGCTGTAGCCCTCCAGGCTCCTCTGTCCAGGGGATTTCCCAGGCAAGAATACTGGAGTGGGTGGTCTTTTCCTCCTCCAGAGATCTTCCTGACCCAGGAATTGAACCCCCATCTCCTGCATTGGCAGGTGGATTCTTTACCACTGGGCCACCAGGGAAGCCCTTTGTTCTATCAGTTACTGGGAGAAAAACTAAAGTCTCCAGATGAACTTGTGGATTTGTCTATTTCTCCTTTCAGTTTGATCGGTTTTGCCTCACGTGTTTTAAAGTTGTTCTGTTAATCACATATATATATAAATAGATAGCCAATGGGGATTTTCTGTATGTCTCAGGAAACTCAACCAGGGGCTCTGTGTCAATCTAGAGGGGTGGGATGGGAGGGAGATGGGAGGGAGTTTCAAAAGAGACGGGATGTATGTACACCTATGGCTGATTCATGTTGGGGTTTGACAGAAAACAGCAAAATTCTGTAAAGCATTTATCCTTCAATTAAAAAATAAATAAATTTTAAAAAAAGATGGAAAAATGTATAGTTTGAGTAGTGTTTGTATGGTATACATTTTTTCATGTTAGCTTACCTATGTGTTTATATTTAAAGTGAATTCCTTGTAAACAGCATAGAGTAGGGTCTTGTTTTTTTAAATCCAACCTGTCAATTTCTTTCCCTTGAGGTGTATACTTAGACCATTTTACATTTAATATAGTAATTGATGTGGTTGGATTAAAATAGAACTTGCTGGTTTATTCTTGGTATTGTGCTTTCTTTCCATCACATTCACATCTTTTGCAGATTCTCAGAATGGTCTCTGCTGAGCTGTAGTGAACAACAAAGAAAAAGGCCTGTTCCATTCTGGACAGTGGCATCTTCAGCAGAGGCCAGCTGTGTCCCACCCACTACACTGTTATCTGGGCCCCAAAAGCAACAGAAGCAGCAATGTGGCAGAATGACAAGGTGACAGGTTCAATTGTCTTGGGAACAGGTGACAGGTTCAACTGTCCTTGGGGAGTATTATCTCAAAGTGGTAGATGTAATTGTTACAGCTCTAGAGTACAGATGAGAAAACCGAAGCTTAGAAAGACTTACAAGTGACCTGACCAAGACTGGTGCAGTGGCAAAGGGCCAAGATTTGAGCCCAGGTTTATCTGAATCCAGAGTCTAAAATCTTAATCACTATGTGAGAAGGTTGTGCATAAACAATTTGAAGGCGTGCACTATTGATCTCAATTAATTGATGGCAATGAATTTTTATCAATATATAGGTCAAAGGATGCACTTAAAATTTAATCCTTGTGAGTGTCTATCCCTTCAAGGTGTGACAATAAAAATTCGACATTATTTTGTTTGCTTTCTTTAGAAATCCAGCAATTAACGGGAGACAAAGAAATGCAGTAGAGCTGAATGCTGTCAACCTGTACTGATGAATTGGCCAAAGGACACACCTGCTAATTTGCCCATTTCTTAGGTTTGTATTGAAGCAGGGTACAGATGAGCGCTTCAGTGGAGAAAGAAATCTATAAATGAAGATAGCTAGTGGTAAGGCAGAGTGATTTTGACATTTGCTAACTGGATAAGTACACCAACTCCACCAGCTCATCACTGTGTTCTCGTTCTACCCCGTGAAATCCCCTTTTAGCCAATTCTTGGTCAAATAATGAACCCATTGCAGAAATAATTTATGGGGAAGTACATCCATTGCTACCTCCCTAACTCAGAAAAATCAGGCTTTTCTCTTCCGTTCTATGCTGTTTCCTGTCAAGCATAATATAGCAAATTAATTAGTGAATCTGGCAGCATTTTGCTAATACAATTTCTCTCTCTTGCTTGAGGTGAATTATGTTCATGCTTCAGTCACTTGAATATTACTCTTCCATGTTTGACGGAATTATGTTATCAGGTGATGATTATATTGCACACTATCTGATTCTAATTAAACCAGAAAATAGCGACATTGTAAAAGAGGAGAATGTTTCACAGTCTACACTCTCCACCCCTTTCTGCTACATCACATTTTAAAGCTTTCTGGGCTGCGCTTAGGCTGTTTTCTGCTGCTTTCACCATCTCTCTATTCTCCAGACACGATGCCTTTCTTCGGCCTGCTTCATCTCATATGTAATTTGTGTAAATTGAGTCTTGGAAACACATAATGTTTACACTTGCCTTTTTTATCAGAAGCATGATGCACAGTAGCGACTGTGATTATTTCAGATGATATCAAAGAAGCAAATGTGTTGTTTGGTCAAAACCATCCACATAACTTGGAAAGAAAGATTCCTTGTTTGAGAGAAGAGAAACTAAAATTTTAGAGGGAGAGAACTGGATTGTCAAGGTGGATGAAGGAGGTTATACAAAGTAGGAATTAAGGTCACAGACTTTGAGAACTGGGTTTGAATTCTGGCTCTGCCTTCAACTGACATTACTTCCTTCTTTTTAGCATAATAATAAGTGCTCAGTAAAACTGAGGTCCAGAGAGGTTAACTGACTCGTCAAAGGTCTAATGAAGAAGTGAAAAAGGCAGTGCTGGGACTCCCACTTCTTTCGCACCAGATGGGACTCTGCACCACCCTGATTCTGCCAGGATGGAGAGTGAAGGAGGGTACCTGGAGACTCCAATTAGAGTAGGTCACTGGATGGCAGTCTCTTTTCTCATGAAGATAAAGATGTCCCTTTGAGTTAGACTGTATTCACCCTCCATGGACCTTGGAGACATTGATGGAGAGGAGAGGTTTGTAAAGCCTTAGACAACTCCGAGGTGAAATAGGTACCATGCTGCAAATGAAAGTCACTTTAATGGTTGATGGGAAAAGATATATAGCACACTGCTTTCAACTTAGAAAGCCTGAGTGCAAGGTACAGTGCAGTGTGGTCTGCAGGCTTTGGTCTTTTGTCCTGTCCAACAGGTGGTGAAGCGGGGAGAGTTCACTGCTGAATGGGACTTATTCCTGTTGGGATAATGCTCCTCAGACCACAGGTCTGCTCATTTTCCAGACTGTGTTTCTTTTGGAGAAACAGACTCATACTTTGCAGTAACAAATTGTGTAATTCAGGTTGAGCCTAACTGGTTTTCCCACTGATTTTTATCCTCCTCAGTGAAGGCCACTTGGCCTCAACTGCCTTATTAGACTTTATTCCTGGCCTATATGCACAGCTGAAGGCCTGGCTTTGCTCAGTGGGGGAGATGGACTTCTCAGTAATTTCTGGGCTGGTGGAAGAAAACAGCTGCTCCTTAGGCTGCTTGTAAGATCCAGAAAGTGGAAGTGAAACTCTTTTTCTTTGCAGAGTTTCTACTGTGGGAGGAGGCAAGGCCAAGCAGGAAGTGGGGGAAATTAAAATATATTTAAAAACACCTATTATATTGCAAGTCATATTCCGAATGCTTAGGAGAGAGCAGCCAACAGAACTGGCAGAGTCTCTGTTCTGGGGATATCAGAAATAGGAATTTAATATGATGTCATAGAAAGAGCACTAGGGTTTGGGTCCCAGTCTTTTTTTTAAAACTAGTTTATATTCTAGTGGGGAGGAATAGGTGTTCAACAAAACAAAAAAGGAAAGTGTACAGTCTATTGGAAGGTGATCAGTTCCATGGAGAAAATTAAGCAAAGCAGTGAGATTAAAAAAAGCAGAGGTAGAATGAAGGAGGTTACAATATAGTTTTTAAAAATTTAAATATAATTGACAAAATTGTAAAATATTTGAAATTTACAACATGGTAATTTGATGTATGTATACTTTGTGAAAGGATTCCCCCACTGAGTTAATTAACACCATCCATCACCTCACATATTTATCCCCTCCCTTTTAAAAAATGAAAACCTTTAAGTCCTACTCTTAGCAAATGTCAATTATGTAGTACAGTGTTGTCAACTATAGTCACACTGTTTCACTGGATTCTCAGACTTTATAACCAAAAGATTGCACCCTTTTACTAACCTCTCCTTATTTTCCCCACCTCTGCTTTCTGTTTCTGTGAGTTTGACTTATTTGTTTAGATTCCACTTATAAGTGAAACCATGCAGAATTTTCTTTCTCTGCCTGGCTTTTTCCACTTAGCATAATGCCTTTTAGATGCATTCATATTGCTGCAAATGGCCAAATTTCCTTCTTTTTAGAAACTGAATAATACTTCACTATAAGCATATGCCACTTTTTCTTTATCCACTCATCCATCAACAAATACCTGGGTTGTTGCTATACCTTGGCTATTGTGAATAATGCTGCAATGAACATGGAAATACAGATATGTCTTCAAGATAATGTTTTCATTAGGAGATTGGGATTGACATATACACACTACTATGTATAAAATACATAACTAATAAGGACCTACTGTATAGCACAGGTAATTCTACTCAATACTCTGTAATAGCCAAATGGGATAAGAATCTAAAGAAAAGTGGAGATATATAAATATATATATATATCACATATGTGTGTGTGTGTGTCCCTGGAGGAGGAAATGGCAACCCACTTCAGTATTCTTGCCAGGAGAATTCCATGGACAGAGGAGCCTGGCAGGTTACAGTCCATGGGGTTGCAAAGAGTTGGACATGACTGAAGTGATGTAGCATGCATTTAGTATATATATATATATATACATACATACATACATATATATATATATACACATACATATATATACACATATATATGTGTGTGTGTGTGTATGTATATATATATATATGTAAATAAAACTTATTCACTTTTCTGCACACCTGAAACACAGCATTGTGAATCGACTATACTCCAATAAGTATTTTTAAGAAGATAATAGTTTCATTTCCTTTGGATATATATCCAGAAGTGGGAATTCTGGATCATATGGCAATTCCATTTTAAATAACTTGAGGAAATGAGGAGGTTTTAATTTTAAACAAGGAGTCAGGGAAAGTCCTGGAGAAGGGAACTTTTGAGCAAAGTCTAGAAGAGGCAAGAGAGGGTAAGCCCCATGGATATTTGTGGGAAGAACATTCCAGGAAACAAAACCAGCAAATGCAAATTTCTCAGAGTGGATGTGTGCCTGGTGTATTTAAGGAAGAGCAATGAGGGCAGTGGGTCTCAACCAGAGTGAGTGAGGGGGAGCGTGGTAGGAGATGAGGTCATTCCAAACAACTGTAGTTGCTTTATATGATGACTGTTGGAATGAGGGAGATATTCAACTAGCAACGACTCACTAGGTATATGCATCAGATTAGGTGTTCTACTGGACCCAAGGATAGGAAGATGACCCTGCTCTCAAGGACTGGGGAGTCTAGTTCAAGATTTAATATTAAGTCACATGGAAAGTTAGAGGATGGTAAAACCCAGGTGGGCTACCTATGGATTTCTGAAAGGGGAGAGAACATTTTAGAGTATTGAATGAAATTCTGGAAACAGACTACCTGAATATGAATCATAGCCTCATCACTTATTAGCTGGGTGATCTTGGGAATGCCCCTTCATTCTCCAAGGTTCAGTTTTCACTTTTAGAAAATGAAGTTCACAATAAAATCTACATTGCAAGATTATATAAGTACTTAAGGTAGCACATATAACATGCTTGGCAAATGCTACATACAGAGTAGGCCCCTAGTAAATATTAGCTGACATTATTATTGTTGTTTGGAGTGTTTAGAGAAAGGTTTTTCAAGGCTTGTAACTGCGGAGTGTGTAAGTTTCTCGGGGGAAGATGGCCCTCGCTGTAAGAGAGAAAATGTGATAAATGTGTCAGTATGGAGATGTTCCAATGGCAATGGGGACAAAAGGCCATAGCTGATTACCTGGAGTAGTTAGCAATACAAATGACAACTTACTGGGAATACCCTGCTGGTTTAGTGGTTGGGGCTCCACGCTTCCACTGCAGGGGGCACAGGTTCGATTCCTGGTTGGGGAACAAAGATCTTGCATGCTGCCTAGTGTGGCCAAAAAGAAACAAACAAGCAACAACAACAACAAAAACAAATGCAAAGCTTACTCAGCATTTGCACATAGGATCTCTTTAAGACACATTGTGGTACTATGAGATAGGTACTTGTATTACCCTCATTTTGCTGCTAAGTGAAAACAGAGAAGTCACGTGATTTGCTGAAGATCACATAGCTAATAAGAAGCAGATCTTGGACTCAGTCTTAGGGAACTGCCACCATACAGCCTATTGCCTAATTAACTTCATTTAGATGGTGTTTGTAGGGCTTGGATGAGACTGAGATAGATTTCTGCCCATAGGGGTATCATAATGAAGAGAGGTGCAGTGGGTAAGAAATAAGGAGGTGATGATTATGCCTTTATGAACAGCATATTGAGCTGCGATCATTTACGCTCTTATGATCTTTTAGAAACAGAGACTGAGTTCTTTTCTGACTTTAGAAGGGAGCCAGAAAATGGAATGTTTAAATACATCTAATTCCATTTTCTTCCCCTCATGCCTAGGTGACAACAAGACCCTTCCACACGAAGAGAATGGATTTTCTTTGATAAAAGCTATTTTTTTTTTTTTTTTTAAGACTTGAGGACAAGGAATTTCTTAAGGGCTTCAGTTGTGACATGGGATTTGTTGGGCAGCTGAGCTGAGCCTAAGAACACCCCCACAGGGAGGAAAAGCTGCTTGAGTTCTTGGAGTGAGTGTGAGTATGTGGTCTGAGCAGATGTCCTGAGCCAGGCTTGAATTTCCAGAGCCCAGGGGTTAGAGCAACCTGACATTACTTTAACGTGGGTTTTAGTGTCTTACATTCCATTCTTTTCACTAATACATTTCATATATGGGGTATCTTCTAAGAATTTTTTTCATGATATTTGGAATTCTTACCTCTTTAGTGATTGAATTCATTGAGTAGCTCCTGGGTGTTAGGCGCTGTCCTTGGTACAAAGATGGAAACCAAGACACGGTTTCTGTATTTCAGAAACTATATTTCAGAGAATATCATGGTAGCAGGTGTTTTTTTAAAGTGTTTGCTCTGTATTTCAATGAATTTTTTAAAAAGACAAGTAATAGGTTTATATAAGATAGGTTCAAATTTGTCATTATACTGTTATTCAAAACATTTAGCTCATTGGATCAACATTTTCTTCAATGGTTCTGGGACAATGAAGTAAGTTGGTTAATATGTTACATAAAACTTTAGGCATTAGAAAAATCTTGTTTTTTTTCTGAAGATTGGAGATTTTAAATTCACGACTAGAAGATCCTGGACCAAATTCTAGCAGAAATCTTGGGGAAGATGAACAGAATTTACCAGTGTTTGTCTGTATGATCTTGGGTAGCTCTCTGTACCTCAGTTTCTTCATTTGGAAATGATGGAGTTGGTCTGGATATTTCTAATAAATTCCCTTTCAGTTCTAAAATTCTATGACTTTAGTCTAGAACTGAAATTACTCTGACAAGTAATTTTAATAGGAATTTAAAAATTTTAATTTTAATGCCTAATTGCTAACCAAGGAAATATTTTCTATGAATACAGTCATACACCAACAGTATTTTAGTATTTCATCTTTGTTAAGTGAAAAAAAAAATGGCTTGTGTTGTTTGCATTTTATTCCTTTAATTAATTGAAGTGGTTGGTAGCTTTTCATGTATATTAACTTTGAATGGTTACTCTTCTTTGTTAGAAAGTCCTATGATTTTGTGATCCAGATAAGAAACTGTAAAGTTACATTGCCATCAAGTAACTGGCTGCTTTATTAAAGGCCTTATTATTATTATTATTTTTCAGTGAGATAGGGTCCACTGTTAAAAAAGAAGGAAGCTTCATGGAAGGGGAAAGACTTAACTTTTCGAAAATAACTCAAACTTGGCAAAAAGAAATAAAAACACAACTCAAGTAAAACTGGCAAAATGAGTGGAAACTGAAGCAATCTAGACATAAGACAAAGCTGAAGCTATTTGTGATTCCCATACCAAGATGACTATTTGATCAAGAATCTGAATTTAAATTCACCAGTGTCATCAACTGTAGTCATTTTCCTTTCAAAATTTTAATGCCAACTACTTTTTTTATGCTCTTGAGAATGAATATGTCCACTTTATACATGTATTCGTAAATGAAAATATGTTTTTTTGGCTAAATTATTCCTTTATTGAAAAAACTAGTGACCTAATTTATTTTAGACATTATTGGACATGTATTAGACATTAGACATTATTACATAATGTCTCTGTTGACATTGGTTGATTGAAAATTCTTTTCTCGGTTGCTGGTTGTTTAGTACACTGTTGGTTATCAAACTCATAATGCCTTTTTTCCAAATTCACACAGTTGTTATTACATTATTTATGTTGTTGGTAACAACAAATTTCTCTTTATCCTTGGTTAGAAAGACTAAAAGTGAAGTTACAAAGAGTAATTTTGATATTCAGGGCTGCTGGGAATCCTAAATTTGAATCCAGATCTTGCTTGTGACTGCTTGTGTGAGCTTCAGAGAACTACTTAATCTGATCCTCAGTTTAATCATCTGTAAGTTTGGAATTATAATAAAATGCAACTCAGATGTTGTTGACAGAATTAGCTGAAATAATGCATATAAAGTACTTAGATTATTGGCTAAAAATATATTCGGTCAGTTCAGTCACTCAGTCGTGTCTGACTCTTTGCGACCCCATGAATCACAGCACACCAGGCCTCCCTGTCCATCACCAACTCCCAGAGTTTACTCAAACTCATGTCCATCGAGTCGGTGATGCCATCCAGCCATCTCATCCTCTGTGGTCCCCTTTTCCTCCTGCCCTCAGTCTTTCCCAGCATCAGGGTCTTTTCCAATGAGTCAGCTCTTCGCATGAGGTGGCCAAAGTATTGGAGTTTCAGCTTCAGCATCAGTCCTTCCAATGAACACCCAGGACTGATCTCCTTTAGGATGGACTGGTTGCATCTCCTTGCAGTCCAAGGGACTCTCAAGAGTCTTCTCCATCACCACAGTTCAAAAGCATCAATTCTTCTGCGCTCAGCTTTCTTTATAGTCCAACTCTCACATCCATACATGACCACTGGAAAAACCATAGCCTTGACTAGACGGACCTTTGTTGGCAAAGTAATGTCTCTGCTTTTTAATATGCTGTCTAGGTTGGTCATAACTTTCTTTCCAAGGAGTAAGCATCTTTTAATTTCATGGCTGCAATCGCCATCTGCAGTGATTTTGGGGCCCCCCAAAATGTCTGACACTGTTTCCACTGTCTCCCTATCTATTTCCCATAAAGTGATGGGACCAGATGCCATGATCTTAGTTTTCTGAATGTTGAGCTTTAAGCCAACATTTTTACTCTCCTCTTTCACTTTCATCAAGAGGCTTTTTAGTTCCTCTTCACTTTCTGCCATAAGGGTGGTGTCATCTGTATATCTGAGGTTATTGATATTTCTCCCGGCAATCTTGATTCCAGCTTGTGCTTCTTCCAGCCCACCGTTTCTCATGATGTACTCGCAATATAAGTTAAATAAGCAGGATGACAATATACAGCCTTGATGTACTCCTTTTCCTATTTGGAACCAGTCTGTTGTTTCATGTCCAGTTCTAACTGTTGCTTCCTGACCTGCATACAGGTTTCTCAAGAGGCAGGTCAGGTGACCTGGTATTCCCATCTCTTTCAGAATTTTCTACAGTTTATTGTGATCCACACAGTCAAAGGCTTTGGCAAAGTCAATAAAGCAGAAGTATTATATATTATTGTCTCACTAGAAAAATAATAAAAAATTCCCCTGCATTGGGAAGCTGTTTCACAACAAACATAATGATGATAATGATAAT
The DNA here is from genome assembly GCF_023699985.2 of Odocoileus virginianus. NCBI lineage: Eukaryota > Metazoa > Chordata > Mammalia > Artiodactyla > Cervidae > Odocoileus > Odocoileus virginianus. Next base: position 15,560,163 of record NC_069706.1, on the reverse strand, counting down.
TAAAATGATAAGTCATTCTGTGTACTGTAATCTGTAGTATTGTTCTCTAGTGATACTTAAATTTTAGCATGCATCAAAATTAGTTCAAGGGCTTGTTAAAATAGAGATTACTGGGCTCCATCCACAGAATAGTTGTCTAGGGAAGGACCTGAGGATTGCCTTTTTCACATTTCTGGGTGCTTTTGAGGCTCGTAGTTCAGGGACCACAGTTAGAGAACCACTATTCCAAGCATCTTACCAGCATCCAACATCATCTCATTTGGTCCTTATCACAAATTCTTGTGAGTGTGACTGATTTCTCCAAAAGGAAAAAGCTCTGCCCCTGCCCTCCATATTCCCCAATCCCAGTCCCTAGCAACCACTATTTTAATTTCTGACTGTATGAGTTTGACTAGTTTAGATGCCTCATGTGAGTTGAATTGTGCAGTGTTTATTCTTTTTAAATTAATTAATCTATTTTAATTGGAGGATAATTACTTCACAATATTGTGATGGCTTTAGCCACATATCAGCATGAGTCAGCCATGGGTGCACACGTGTTCTTTCATGATTGACTTATTTCACAGGGTTTCCCTGTGGCTCAGTTGGTAAAGAATCTGCCTGCAGTGTGGGAGACCTGGGTTCGATCCCTGGGTTGGGAAGATCCCCTGGAGAAGGGAAAGGCTACCCACTCCAGTATTCTGGCCTGGAGAATTCCATGGACTGTGTAGTCCATGGGGTCACAAAGAGTTGGACACAACTGAGTGGCTTTCACTTCCACTCAGCACAATATCCTCAAGGTTTATTCATGTTATAGCATGTCATGGGGTTTTCTTCTTTTTTGAAGGCTGATAATACTTCATTGTATGTATATACTGTGTACTCACTCAGTTATGCCCGACTCTTTGCCGCCCCATGGACTGTAGCCCTCCAGGCTCCTCTGTCAATGGAATTTTCCAGGCAAGAATACTAGAGAGGGCTGCCACTTCATTCTCCAGGGGACCTTCCCAACCCAGGAATTGAGACCATATCTCTTCCGTCTCCTGCACTGGTAGGCAGATGCTTTACTACTGGCACCAGTTGGGAAGGTCAGATGTATATACTACATTTTCTTTATCCACTCATCCACTGATGACTGTTTAGGTTGTTTCCATATCTTGGTTATTGTGCTGCAAGGAATATAGGAATGCTAATATCTTTCAAGATACAAATTTCTATTTCTTTTGCCTAAACAACCTGCAGTGGGATTTTAGGGTCATGGTAGTTCTATTTGTAACCATTTTGGGAAATATCCATGCTGTTTTCCATAGAATCTACCACTTTTTAAAATAATTTTTTAATACCTCATCTCTCTTCTCAAACCCCATCTGCTCCCCATTCTCAGCTGGTGATCATGTTTCTTATTTCATTGGTAAAAATGAATCAACCAGAAGTGAGCTGACACTGATCCACACCCTCATCTCCCACGTCCTGGCATTGGCATTCACCAACCCTGACTTCCCACATGTGCCCATCCTCCTACATCATTATTTTTTTCTCTTTTCTGAATAATTTTCATCATTTGTAAACACACTATTCTTTCTTCCATCTTAAAAAACACCCCTCTGAACCAGGCTACTTAGAGACACTGATTTTAGGGCTTGATCAGGAAATATACAAGATAAGCCTGGAGCATCTTGAAGTGGCAGTGAAAAATATCAAAGAAAGAAAGAAGGAAGGAAGGAAGGAGGAACTTCATAATGATGGGAGCATAGGGGTAAGATGTAAATACGATGTGATGAGAATGGCACTTTACCTCTGCGTTCTTCCTCCTCCAAATACATTATCTCCATCTAACATGAGAAAAATATCAGGTGAATCCAAATGGAGGGACAGTCTACAATACATCCAACTGATAATAATAATCCTCAAAACCGTCAAGGTCGTAAGAAACGGGAAGTCTGAGAAGCTGTCTGAGAGGAGCCTGAGGAACATGACCACTAAATATCACGTGGTGTCCTGGATGGGATACTGGAACAGAGAAAGGGCATTAGGGAAAAATCGAGGAAATCTGATAAATGGATTTTAAAAATAATAATATATCAATACTGTTTCACGAATTGTGACAAATACTAAAATGCAAATAAAAATACTAAAGTACATGTAAGATACTAATAATAGGGAACCTGAGTATGGGGTAACTGTGAACTCGTACTATTATCGTAACTCTGTAAATTTAAAATTGTTCTAAAATGAAAAAAATGTTCATTTTTCTTGACCCCCCTTTGTCTACCTGATACCACTTCATTTCTTTTCCTTCCTTTACTTTGAAACTCAAAAGATCTTTATATACTGCCTAGTTTCACTTCTTTCCCTTCCATTAAAAGACTCTTGCTCCAGTTTGCTCCAGCCCCCAGCACTACACTAAAAATGCTTTGTGAAGGTCACCAATGACCTCCACGCTGACCCTCATGTTGCTAAAACCAGCGGTTGTTTGACCCAGCAGCCTTACTTGCCATAGATGATCTCACCCTTCTCGCCTGACCTCTAGGTTATATGCTCCCCCGGTTTCTTCCTGCTCTGCTCACTGCACATTCTCAGAACCCTTGGCTGGTTCCCAAACTCTTACTGTTGGGGTATAGTGAACTTCTTTCTTAGTCCTTTTCTGTTTTTCATGTTCTTTGCCTTGATGATCTCATCAGGCCTCATGGCTTTGGGTATCATATTTATAGTGACAACTTTAACCGATTTCTCTAGTTTGGACTTCTCTCCAATAGATGCCTTGAATTCAACATATTCAAAACTAAACTTCTGATCTTTCTCCCTACTCAAATCTGTTCTAGCCTTCCTCATGTTACTTGATGTCAGCTCCATCCTTGCAAATGGCGGGGTCAAATGTCTTTTTCCTTTGCATCCCATGCCCAACCCTGCAGGAAGCCCTCTTTGCTCTTCCTTCAGTGTATATCTACAGTTCAGTACATGTCTATGGCTCAGCCACCTCTCCACCTCCATTGCCCTTGGCCCCTATCATCTTTCACCTGGATTACTGCAAAAACCGCCTAACTGATTTTCTTGTTTCGACCTTGTTCCTATTCAATCTATTCCCAACCCAGCAGGCAGTGACTGTTCGAATGTGAGATCATGTCATTTATTTGCTCTGCAACCTCCTTGTTTTGACCTCTGTGGGAGCCCAAGTCCTTATAATGGCCCACGAGGCCTCCCAGGATCTGTCTCTACCACTTTCCTGACCTCATCTCCTGTTACTCTCTCCCCGCTCACTCTGCTCCACACACTCGCCTGCTCCGCTCCCATCTCAGGATCTTCGGGTTGATGGTTCCCTCTGACTGTAACACGTCCCTTCGCCTTTTCTCTTCACTCACTCACCTCCTTCAATTCTTTGCTCAAACATTGTTCTTTCCACATTGTGACCTGCCCCGACTCCAAATTCTTAGCACTCTAGGTCCTCCTCCCCTATTCTACTTTAAAAAAAAATTTTTTTTTCATTTATTTTTATTAGTTGGAGGCTAATTGCTTTACAATATTGTAGTGGTTTTTGCCATACATTGACATGAATCAGCCATGGATTTACATGTGTTCCCCATCCCGATCCCCCCTCCCGCCTCCCTCCCCATCCCATCCCTCTGGGTCTTCCCAGTGCACCAGCCCTGAGCACTTGTCTCATGCATCCAACCTGGGCTGGCGATCTGTTTCACATTTGATAGACCACATACTACTTTTTCTTTCTTTCTTTTGTCATCTAACAGGTCACAGATTTACTTATTTTCTATGTTGGCTTTATCCACTGCAAAAATGCAAACTCTGTGAAAGAAAAATTGTTTTTTTTCTGTGTTCTGCACTGTTGTATCCCAAGTGCCTACAGCGAAGTTTGGCATATGGTAGGTAATCAATAAGTGGTTGGCAAATAGTGAGTAAACGATGGTGCCATTTGTGACAATATGGATGAACGTAGAGGGTATTATGCTCAGGGAGATAAGTCAGACAGAGAAAAATAAATACCTTATGATCACCCTTATATGTAGAATCTAAAAATAATAAATTCATAGACAGACAATAGAATTGTGGTCACCAGGGGTTGGGGTATTGTTGTGGGAATTGAGGAGATGTTGTTTAAGGATATAAACTTGTGGCTAAATTTGGATATTTAGTGGATATATAATACCTGAAGATCTAATGTAGACAATAGTGGTTATAATCAACAAAATTGCATTATAGACTTCAAAGCTGCTAAGAGAGTAGATCTTAGTTGTTCTCACCACAAAAGGAAATAGCAACTATGTGACATGATATTGTAATATATCAGTGTATCAACATGTCTATACATGTGGTACAGCTTAAACCTACATAATGCATATGTCAATTATAGCTCAATTTTAAAAATGCTGGAAGGAGGAAAAAGTCAAAAAGAAAAATTATCTCCCCAAATTTAGGATAAAGCAGGGATGGATGACTTCTTTGTCTTTAAGACAGTGGTTCTTGACCAAGGGAGAGTTGATCTTCCTTCCTCCCACCACTTCCCCAGCCCCTGGAACATTCTGCAATGTCTGCAGACATTTCTGGTGTCACATCTTGGTGGATGCTACTGGCCTGTAGGGCTACTGATAAACATCCTACAATGCAAAAATAGCCCCACAATAAAATTATCCAGCCCCAAATATCAACAGTTCTGAAGCCGAGAAACTTTGCTTTAAACCACCTATCTGAGAAATTCCAGGATCACTTGAACATTAATTTCATCCACCACAGCCTTTGCTGACACAAAGGACCTTATTTACTTGGTTCGGACAGTGTTTCCTTTCCCAGGGGGCCAGGGCTGAGAGCAGGAGCGAATTTCATTTGCTCCCTCGTAAATCTCTGAAATGGAAAATGGGTCTCAATATTTCCCTCTCTCTCCCAGTCTTTGAAACCCTCCGAAGTGGGCTATGACAGTTAGCTCACAACAAATTCCCCAGATGTAACTTAAATGTCATTTCAGGGCTGGGACTAGGGCATGAATATTTAAGATGCAAATTGTTTGGGTCGTGCCTAAATCTTTTATGGATTTTATTCGATGAGAAACATGAGTCACTACTTTTTGATAAAGTTTGCTTCTCCTCCATATTATTAACAAACCCAGCCAAGTGAACCAGACTGCATCTGCCAGAGAGAATAGGGCTGCTTGTTTAGGGGACAATATTAGATTCTGTTCCACTCCCAGCATGCTGCATTTATGGTTCAAAACCCAAAGAACAGGTAGGATATTTGTCCTAGGACAGAGCGTCCTGGCTAGCAAAAGCATTTGACATGCCAAATGCATCTGAGTGGAGGGTGGGGGGTGGAAGTGAAATTAAATAATCTAAGCCTAGGTGGAAAATTAGGTACTTTGACAGTTGATCATATAGCAATGTTGAAATCACCAGACTCTAACACAGGAGAGTAATCCTTTGCCATTCTGCAGTTTGAATCCCAAAGGTTGAGTATATATATCTGTGTATCATAGGCAAAGAAAAAGGCACAAAATAAGGAGGGGGAAAGGGAGAGAGAGACACATACAAAGGGAGGGAGGGAGGGAGGGAAGGAGAGAGAAATATTTAACACTTTTAAACTCCATGGACTCCAAGTAAGAATATCTATTTTAATCTTTTTGGAAGAAATTATGCCTCCTACGTCTCACTCCCAGCCCCTACCCAGAAATTAATTTTGAGTGTTAATATGAAAGCAACCTCTCTCTTCTTTGAATGCTGCTTTTGATTTTGACAGGGTATCTAAAAGGCTGCTATTAGACAAATTTTCATTAAGTAATAAGCTAGTTCATGGGTAAAACATAAATTTTTTGTCATCTCATGTGAAAATTGAAAAAAGCCATAATTAGGAAGAAAATCACTAATTGTAAGGCACAAAATTTGTTTGCTAAGAATAGTCATTAAGAGGAAACGAAAGCATTAGCAACTTCAATACTGGAAAACAACTATTAAAATGCAAGTGGAGTTGAGGTATTTGCCCAGACATAATAATGGCTTTACATTTACAGGTCTATAATTGTGGCTTGATTTGAGGTATTGTTGGTACTTTTTAAGGAACAATGTGCAGTGGGCCTAAATACTTGAAGTACCATGGCTTTTGGGTTCCAAATTACAGACTCAAGTTTTAATTTCTAGAGAACATTACCATAGATAGAGTTACTTAACTATACTGTCAATGCTGTTATTGCTTTAGGATTGTGATGAATTGGGCAAAATCAGGACAAAGAGTAGTGTTTTCTGTAGCCCAGACAGCTCATGATACCAGCTTTGCATGTCAAGTGCCCCATGTCTGACATCAGTGTGAAGTTTGCACATCACTGCCTGATATATTTCCCTTCTTAAGAATAACTCTTGTCGTTTTTGCTTTTTGACAAATACACTCTTCAGAGAAAATTGAAGAACTGCAGAAACTTATAATGAAGGGATTAAAAATTCTTCATAATTTCATCAAACAGAGATAGCCAGTGTTAACATTTTGGTGTACTCTCTCATTTTTTTTATTGTATTTGAAACATTTTATTGAATCATAGCAATCATATGATAAAGTATACAAATTTTAAGTGTCCAAATTATAATGAATTTTTACTTATACAATCTGTCTAATCAAGGCTGTGGTTTTTCCAGTGGTCATGTATGGATGTGAGAGTTGGACTGTGAAGCTGAGCACTGAAGAATTGATGCTTTTGAACAGTGGTGTTGGAGAAGGCTCTTGAGAGTTCTTTGGACTGCAAGGAGATCCAACCAGTCCATCCTAAAGGAGATCAGTCCTGGGTGTTCATTGGAAGGACTGATGCTGAAGCTGAAACTCCAATACTTTGGCCACCTGATGCGAAGAGCTGACTCATTGGAAAAGACCCTGATACTGGGAAAGATTGAGGGCAGGAGGAAAAGGGGACGACAGAGGATGAAATGGCATCACTGACTCAATGGACATGGATTTGAGTAAACTCCGGGAGTTGGTGACGGACAGGGAGACCTGGCATGCTGCGGTTCATGGGGTCGCAAAGAGTTGGACAAGACTGAGCGACTGAACTGAACTGAATGAGGTATCCATCACCTTGATCAAGAAAAACAATGTTTCCAACAACACTCCACACACCCTCAATTCCCTTTTCAATCAATGTTCGCCTCTCTGTCTCCCAGGGTACCCTTAGTTTGGTCCTTCTTGCAATAGTCTCCATGATTTTGAACTTAATATATATGGACTCATATGGAATATCCCTTGTCGGTATCACTTCTTTTATTCAACACAGTATTCATGAGTTCATCGATGCTGTTATGTAGCTATATTCTTTGTTGGGCTTCCCCCATAGCTCAGTGGTAAAGAATCTGCCTGCAATGCAGGAGACATAAGATATGTAGGTTTCATCCCTGGGTCAGGAAGATCCCCTGGAGGAGGGTGTGGCTTCCTCATTCCAATATTCTTGCCTGCAGAATCCCACAGACAGAGGATCCTGGTGGGCTACAGTCCATGGGGTCACAAAGAGTCAGACACAACTGAAGCGACTGGGCATGCATGCATACATTTCCTTTGTTATTGTTATCCTACTCTTATATTGTGATTGTGTTGTATCCTATACCACAGTCTATTCATCCATTGATAAACATTTGAGTTGTTTCCAGTTTTTATGTTTTATGAATAAGGCCCAAACATTCCTGAAAGTATCTTTTGGTGGATAGGCACTCCTTTCTCTGGGATTCTTCTCCTTTCTTTGTATGTGCCTCTAAGTGTAGACTATATTTTATAAGAAATTGACCTCACATCTATTTTTATTATTTTCACATCTATTTCTGTATTCTTATTGACCACAGGAGCCCAGGGCCTCCCAGGAAACAGGACTGTCTCAGCAACCCTGACAGGTGCAGGCATTGTCTGGGGGTAGCCTGGGGCAAGCAACATGGAAGTGCATGCTGGATAATTCCTTTAATTCATTAGGAATGTATTCTCTCTCCTCTCTTACCAAGGCCAGCACATCACCAGCCAGCTTATCCTAGGATTTAGCCCTAGTTACTGGCCTGGCATCCATGAAAGGATCAGAGGGCAGCTCCTGAGGGGAAGCACCTGTTGCCTTCTCAGGTAGAACTTCCGCAGAATCTTCCAGCACAGTGGAGCTCTTACTGGGGAAGAGTGGGCTACCTGTGCAAAGCCAGAGACTCCAGGGGCCGGTTTGCAGAATCCATGTCCTTCATATCCTGATTGGTCTCCAACTAGATATCTCTATCCCATGTTTCAGGATCCCACTTTCCCCAACCAGGCCCCTAACCTTTGCGTAACACGCCTACCTTGGCTAAGCACACAAACGTCTCTGGAATTCTATAAGTTCTAACAAGTAAGTTATCAGCCTGCTATTCAGCTGTGTCTGCTCTTCCTTTATAGAAGATAAAGTCTCTTCTGGGTCTCACACTTTGGCATTAATTCTTTGTTAACAGCCTCCAATCTCTCCATAGTCTTCTGTAGGACATCAATACAATTTGGTAGTAACCAGCCAACTCTGCATTGCTGGCCCCCTAGTTTTAAACCACTTACATCACTCAGTTCAGTTCAGTTGCTCAGTCATGTCTGACTCTTTGAAACCCCATGGACTGCAGCACACCAGGCTTCCCTGTCCATCCCCAACTTCCTGAATCTGCTCAAACTCCCATCCATTGAGTCAGTGATGCCATCCAACCATCTCATCCTCTATCATCCTTGCTATAGCATTTCCTTTCATTGGGACATTTTCCCAGGTCACTCTTAGTGAAATTTTTAGTAGTTTGGCCACCACATTTTGACAGAGACCATCCATATTCACCTACCAACCAGGAGACCATCTTCTTCATCTTGCCCTGCAGTGGGTGAGTTAGTCTCAAATCCCCATCTTCCTGCCTATTTTCTCAGTCCACATCTGCCGTCACCTGTGCTAGTTCCAGTGAGTTAGTTCTAGTTAATTCCTGCTTTCTGAGAAGTAGATACCAAGACAGGATCAAGAATTTTATTAGGGGACATGCTTGTGAAAGGAAAAAGTAAGGGAGATAGAGAAGTCTTTGTAGTTCAGTTGCTCTGTCATATCCGACTATTTGTGACCCCCCTGGACTGCAGCAAACCAGGCTTCTCTGTCCTTCACTGTCTCCCAGAGCTTGCTCAAACTCATGTCTATTGAGTTGGTGATGCCATGCAGTGATCTCATTCTCTGTCATCCCCTTTTCCTGCCTCCAATCTTTCCCAGCATCAGGGTCTTTTCCAATGAGTTGGCTCTTCACATCAGGTGGCCAAAATATTGGAGCTTCAGCTTCAACATCAGTCCTTTCAATGAATATTCAGGATTTCCTGAATATTCTGATTTCCTTTAGGATTGACTGGTTTGATCTCTTTGCTGTCCAAATGACTCTCAAGAGTCTTCTCCAGCTCCACAGTTTGAAAGCATCAATTCTTTGACATTCAGCCATCTTTGTGGTCCAACCCTCACATCTGTACTAGACTGTTGAAAAAACCATAGCTTTGACCATACGAACATTTGTCGACAAAGTGATGTCTCTGCTTTTTAATACACTGTCTAGGTTTGTCATAACTATTCTTCCAAGGAGCATGAGTCTTTTAATTTAATGGCTACAGTCACCATCTGCATTGATTTTGGAGCCCAAGAAAATGGAATCTGACACTGTTTCAACACTTTCCCCATCTATTTGCCATGAAGTGTTAGGACTGGATGCCATGATCTTCATTTTTTGAATGTTGAGTTTTAAGTCAGCTTTTTCACTCTCCTCTTTCACCTTCAACAAGAGGCTCTTTAATTACTCTTCACCTTCTGCCATTAAAGTGGTATCATATGCATATCTGAGGCTGCCGATATTTCTCCCAGCAGTCTTGATTCCAGCTTGTGATTCATCCAGCCTGTCATTTCTCATGATGTACTCTGCATATAAGTTAAGTAAGCAGTGTGACAATATACAGCTTTGATGTACTCCTTTCCCAATTTTGAACCAGTCTGTTGTTCCATGTTCAGTTCTAACTGCTGCTTCTTTTCCAGCATATAGGTTTCTCAGGAGGCAGATAAGGTGGTCTGGTACTTCCATCTCTTTAAGAATATTCCACAATTTGTTGTGATCCACACAGTCAAAGGCATTAGCATAGTCAGTGAAACAGAAGTAGATTTTTAAAAAATTCCATTGCTTTTTCTATGATCTAGCAAGTATTGGCAATTTAATCTTTGGTTCCTCTGCCTTTCCTAAGTCCAGCTTGTACATCTGGAAGTTCTTGGTTCATGTACTGCTGATGTCTAACTTGAAGGATTTTGAGCATAATCTTGCTGGCATGTGAAATGAGTGCAACTGTATGGTAGTTTGAACATTCTTTTGCATTGTGTTTCTTCGGGATTGGAATGAAAACTGAACAACTGATCTTTTCCAGTCCTGTGGCCACTGCTGAGTTTTTAAAATTTGCTGGCATAAAGAGTGCAGCACTTTAACAGCCTTATCTTTTAGGGTTTTAAATAGCTCAGCTGGAATTCCATCACCTCCACTAGCTTTGTTTGTAGCAATGCTCTCTAAGGCCCACTTGATTTCACACTCCAGGATGTCTGGCTCTAGGTGAGTGACCACAGCATCATGGTTATCTGGGTCATTAAGAGTTTTTTTGTACAGTTCTTTAGCGTATTATGGCCATCTTTTCTTAATCTCTTCTGATTCTGTTAAGTCCTTGCCATTTTTGTCCTTTGTTATGCCTGTCATTTCATTAAAGTTTCCCTTGGCATCTCCAATTTTCTTAAAGAGATCTCTAGTCTTTCCCAGTCTACTGGTTTCCTCTATTTCTTTGCACTGTCACTTAAGAAGGGTTTCTTAACTCTCTTTGCTATTCTCTGGAACTCTGCATTCAACTGGGAAGACCTTTCCTTTCTCCTTTGCCTTTCACTTCTTTTCTTTTCTCAGCTATTTGTAAGGCTTCCTCAGACAACCACTTTGCCTTCTTGCATTTCTTTTTCTTTGGGAAAGTTTTGGTCACCACCTCTTGTACAATGTTATGAACCTCTGTCCATAGTTTTTCAAGATTCTAGCTTGAGCTTCATCCAGCCCAGCATTTCGCACAATGTACTCTGCATTTAAGTTAAATAAGCAGAGTGACAATATACAGCCTTGACATACTCCTTTCCCAATTTTGAACCAGTTCATTTTTCCATGTTTGGTTCTAACTGTTGCTTCTTGACCTGCATGCAGATTTCTCAGGAAGACAGGTAAAGTGTCTGGTATTCCTACCTGTTTAAGAATTTTCAACAGTTTGTTATGATCCACACAGTCAAAGGCTTTAGTGTAGTCAATGAAGCAGAAGTTCATGTTTTTCTGGAATTCTGTTGCTTTTTCTATGATTCCATGTATCTTGGCAATTTGATCTTTGTTCTTCTGCCTTTTCTAAATCCCAACTGTACATCTGGAAGTGTTGGTTCATGTAATATGGAGGCCTAGCTTGAAGGATTTTGGCATTGCCTTGCTAGCATGTGAGATGAGAAGGCTAGAGGAGCCATAAGACCACAATGCAAGTCTGACCCTGAGTGAAGGAGAGAGGATCAGGAGGTTGGGTGGGAGTATTCTAGACTATCATGAAGCTTAGGAAAATTCACAAGCCTTCAGGGAGATCTTGAGACAATGTTGGCTGTCAGAGGAGTCTCAGGTCTCCCAGGATAACTTGTCTTAATATCCTGCTGCTCTCAGACGTTAGTTGGAAGCACCCCGTGGGATTCATGGCCACCATGCAAATATAGTGATGGCTTTCCAGTGGTAGCACTTGGATTCTTGGTTAGTTACTCTCCCTTTAGCCAGAGATCTATGAGGTACATTCCCTTGGTCACCAAAAATGGGATTAGCACAATATCCAGAATAATGTGTCCATAAGAGTTTGCATAATTACTAATCACTTTTTTATATCCCTAACACTTAGAGTGGTTTTCACTTTCAGTTTCATGAGCAATGCTGCTTTGAACATTGATGCTTTCCATTGTTTCTTAGAATAGATTCTTGGAAGTGGGATGGTCAGGTGAAAGAATGAACATTTCACTCTCTTTTAAAATTTTTTAATTGAAGTATAGTTGATTTACAATATTTCAGGTGTGCAGCAAAATGACTTATGAATACAGATGTGCACACACATATATGCAAATATATTCTTTTTCAGAATCTTTTCTATTATAGGCCATTATAAGATATTGAATATAGTTCCCTGTGCTACACAGTAGATCCTCATTGGTTATCTATTTTATATATAGCAGGGTGTATCTGTTATAAATAAATTCCAAAATTATCGCTGTTATAGATAAATATCCCTGTTATAAATAAATTCCAAATTTATCCCTCCCCACCCTTTTCCCTTTGGTAATCATACATTTATTTTCTATGTCTGCGAGTCTATTTGTGTTTTGTGAATAAGTTCATTAACATTATTTTTTTGAGATTCCACATATAAATGATACCATATTTGTCTTTGTCTGATTTATTTCACTTAACCGCTAGTTCTACCCATGTTGCTACAGATGGCATTATTTCATTCTTTTCTATGCTGGGTAGTATTCCATTGTGTTTGTGTGTGTGTGTGTGTGTGTGTGTGTGTGTGTGTGTGCGCGCCACATCTTCTTTATCCATTCATCTGCTGATGGACATTTAGTTTGCTTCTGTGTCTTGGCTATTGTAAATAGTGCTTGTGTGAACATTGTGGTACACGTATCTTTTTAAATTAGAGTTTTCTCTGAATATAGCTTAGCAGTGGGATTGCTGCATCATATAGTAACTCTACTTTCAGTTTTTTTTTTAAAAGAAACTCCATACTGTTCTCCATAGTGGTTGTACCAATTTACATTCTCACCAGTGCATAGGAGAGTTCCTTTTTCTCCTCACTCTCTCTAGCATTTATTTTTTTTTTTTTTTTTTAATTTTTATTAGTTGGAGGCTAATTACTTTACATCATTACAGTAGTTTTTGTTATACATTGATATGAATTAGCCATGGATTTACATGTATTCCCCATCCCAGTCCCCCCTCCCACCTCCCTTCTAGCATTTATTATCTGTAGACTTTTTGATCATGGCCATTCTGACCATTATGAGGTGATATCTCATTGCAGTTTTGATTTATGTTTCTCTAACAATGAGTAATGCTGAGCATCTTTTCATGTGCCTATTGGCCATCTCTATGTCTTCTTTGAAGAAATGTCTATTTAGGGCTGCCCATTTTTGATTGGGCATTTTTTAAAAAAATATTTTTCTGTATGAACTGTTTGTATGTTTTGAAGATTAATTCCTTACTTGTTGCATTGTTTGCAAATACTTTTTCTCATTCTGTAGGTTGTCTTTTCATTTTATTTATGGGTTCCTTTGATAACAACATTTTAAAAGTTTAATTAGGTCTCATTTGTTTATTTTTGCTTTTGTTTTCATTAGTTTAGGAGATGGATCCAAAAAGACATTGCATGATTTATGTCAGAGTGTCCTTATGTTTTCCACTAGGAGTTTTACAGTATCCAGTCTTACATTTAGGTCTTTAAGTCGATTTGAGCTTGTTTTTGTGTGTGGTGTTAGAGAATTTCTAATTTTATTCTTATTATTGTAGCTGTCCAATTTTATCAGAACAACTTATTAAAGAGTTTGCATAATTGCTAACCATTTTTTTACATCCCTAACACTTAGAGTGGTTTTCACTTTCAGTTTCATAAGCAATGATGCTTTGAACATTGATGTTATTCATTGTTTCTTAGAATAGATTCTTGGAAGTTGAATGGTCGGGTGAAAGAGTGAACATTTCACTCTCTTGTAAAAATTTTTATATTTTTAAATTGAAGTATAGTAAATTTACAATATTTGAGGTGTGCAGCAAAATGACTTATGAATATAGATGTGCACACATATGTGTACATAGATAATATATGCATAATTATATGCAAATACATTCTTTTCAGAATATATATGCAAATATATTCTTTTTCAGAATCTATTATAGGTCATTACAAGATGTTGAATATAGTTCCCTGTGCTACACAGTCTCTTATTAAAGAGACTGTCTTTTATGTTCTATATATTCTTGTCTCCTTTGTTGTAGATTAACTGACATAAGAATGTAGGTTGTAGACTTTCTATCATGTTCCATTGATTTATGTGTCTGTTTTTGTGTCAATACCATACTGATTTGATTACTGTAACTTTGTAATATAATCTGAAATCAGAGACTGTGGTTTCTCCAGATCCATTCTTCTCTCTCAAGATTGTTTTATCTATGTGGGGTCTTTAGTGTTCCTGTAAAATTTTTTAAAAAATTTAAATTCAGTCCTGTGAAAAGTGCCATTGATAATTTGATACGTTTTGCATTGAATCTGTGGATTGCCTTGAGTAGTATGGCCATTTTAACAATACTGATTCTTTCAATTCAAGAACATGATATGGCTTTCCATCTATTTGTGTCATCTTCAGTTTCTTTCATCAGTGTCTTACAGTTTTTGGAATACAGACCTTTTGCCTCTTTAGGAAGGTTTAGTCTTAGGTATTTTACTCTTTTTGATGTGATTGGTAAATGAGATTGTGATAGAAATGCAACAGATTTCTGTGTATTCTCTTTGTATCCTGCAACTTTATCAAGTTCATTCATGAGCTCTATTAGTTTCCTGGAGGTGCATTTAGGATTTTCTACTTCTGCCACCTGATATGAAGAGCTGATTATCAGTTGAGGAATCTGGTTGCAAGCAACAGAAAGAACTTAACTAAAAGATTCTTCAGTGGGAAGACTGAAGAACTAAGATTTAAAGAGTGATGCTCTTGGTAGAAGAAATTGTTCATAATTCTCACATTAGTGTCTTCTCCAAACTGGACTGAATTGGCATCCATGGAATCTTGTCCCTGCATCCCTCTGCTCAGAATTCCATATCCTGGGTCACAGGTCTCCTCCTTATGTACCCCAGATTGTTGAAAGAGAGCATCCCCAGAAGGGCTTTCCAAAGGGAAAAGGTCTTGCTTATTAAAGTCCCACAATGACCACATTATAATAGAGAGATGATAATTCCCCCTAAGGAAGACTGGATTTTGTGTGTGTGTGTGTGTATGTGTGTGTTTTTCAGATGAGAATTAAATGAGAGTGCATATTAACTCAATCAGAGTCTAGAAAGATTGAAGTTAGAGTAGGGGAAATCTTGATACCTGGTTTTCTTCCATCCTTCAACTTCTGCCTCTTTATTTTTGCTAGCAACTGTCCTGTTCCTTCAACAGCAATTTTTACTTACAAAATGCTTTATAAGCATGATATAATTAACCATACTGATATGCTGTGCTGTAGAATTCCTTTGGAGAACAGACAATATGAATTGCAAAGAGCCGGGAATTAACTTCTCATCTGTTTTGAAGAGATATGGCAGGGAATGGGGTGGGGCTTTTTGATTGTGGCTCAAAAATTGATTTATAATTGCTCTTTTTATTGCTGGTTTAGCTGATGCTACCTTTAGTTTTTTATCTTTGATTCTATTTCTTTTCTAAGTGAGTTAGGAAATGGCGTACTTGACTCCACCCCAAGTATATTTACTTAAACATTTAAAGTATGTCTCCATACTCATGCAGCTGGATGATTTGGGAAACATCATAATCCAATCCAAATTCTAATGTTACTTAGACTATTGAGACCAAAGTTGAAAATCTGAATAACTCTCTTAAATACTGACTACTCATTTTATTCTGAATGCAAAGATATGTCTATAGTACAGTTAGTGGTTACAGTGGTTAAGGTTAACTTTGGAGTTCGAGCTTGGTTTAAATCTTAGTTCTGACATTTAAAAAACACTAGTTTTCTCAACAGTAAAATGGAATAATAATGCTGTTAGCCTAGGCTCAACTTACTTCATCTTGAGAAAGTCCTGGGAAACTTTCCCCAACACGACATTCTCACCCTCAGTCTAGAGTAGACTCCCTTGTGATCCACATTCACAGCACAAATTCTCTCAGATTCACAACTGCAGTTTAAGTTTCTACTCTTCTGTTAGATTGTATAATTACATCTGCCTCAACACCCTTCCCTGCACAGACTAAACTCCATGAGGTTAGGGTCAACTATGTCTATCTTCTTCACCTTGCTCCTGGTTGGCACTCCATAAATATTTATTGAATGAATGAAT
Source organism: Odocoileus virginianus (assembly GCF_023699985.2). Classification (NCBI taxonomy): domain Eukaryota; kingdom Metazoa; phylum Chordata; class Mammalia; order Artiodactyla; family Cervidae; genus Odocoileus; species Odocoileus virginianus. Next base: position 15,544,077 of record NC_069706.1, on the reverse strand, counting down.
AAAAGAAGGAATGATTTCCCACAGAGGATTACTGAGATCATGTATAAAAACCTCAGTGTCTGGTATGTAGCAAGAACTGAATAAATGTAACCTCCCACAAAGAAACACCAAAAAATAACCTTCAAAACAAAACAAATCCTTCAACAACCAAATCAAATATCATGCAAGAAATAAAATATTAATATGTTGTTGTCATCATTAAATGCTGATTTTTCAAGTTGAGTTATGCTCCTGGAACAAATAACCCTTGATTTCAGCTATTTAAAACAAAAATAGTTATAAATATTTATATTTATTTATTTGGGTATGCCAGGTCTTAATTGTGGCATTGAGTTAAATGACAGCCTATTCCAGTATTCTTGCCTGGAGAAATCTGTGGGCAGAGGGGCCTGGTGGGCTACAGTCTGTGGGCCTGCAAAGAGTGGGACATGCCTGAGCACATATCACAGCCTACAGAAGCAGGAGCCAGAATGACAGAGGGTGATCTTAGGAGCTCAGGCAAGTAACTCTCACCAGTAGGATGATTATTTAAATATTTTAACAGCTCGTGTGGTTGTATAGAGAGGTGCTGGTTGACCTTCAGTCCCAGGTGAAGCTAGGCCTTGACTGGGCGTGGCTGTCCCAAAGCCATGTTTAAAACATTTGTTAGAGAGCCTCATTTTACAGAGAGGAGATTAAGAGCCAGAGAGGGCAAAGGAGTTCCATCAGGTCACACAGCAGATTGGTGAGAGGGAAATAGAAAGACCAGGAAATGCAGAGACACAGGGCTACAGAGGGAACGAGCAACAGAGCTAGAGGTGAGACAGAGAGGTACAGAGAGGAAAACCCAGAGAGAAGCAGGGTTCAAGAGGGCAGAAGAGAGGACCAGAGAGGTGGAGGAGAGAGCAAGTGTGACACAGAGAGAGAAGCAGAAGGAAAGGGAGAAAGTCCGAGAGAGACAGGGAGGTGGTGGATACAGGACAGACTCTATAAGACGCCATTAAGCTCACGATGTCTGGGTGATGGGGTGATGGGCGAGTGACATACTTCTTCGTGTTTATGGATTGAGCTGAAAAGGGCCAGTGGGGTAGAAAGAACAATTAGGGGAAAGGCTGTTGGGATGGAGTTGGGTGGGCCCGGCTGGTGGGGGGAGGCAGAAGGACTAAGCATTGCAGAGTCTTTTCATGGCCTGTGTGTATCTGTTAGTCACCGCGGGAGCAGACATGCAGACTGGGACCCCCCACTGCAACCCATTCGTTCCCACCAGCCTGCTGCTCTGCCAGACGGCTGCCCTACCAGGTCATTGCCTCTGAGCCTTATTTATTGCTCCAAAATCTGGGGCCAGGAGGAGTCCCTGCTGGCACGCTCAGGCGGAAGCTTCCATCTAAATCCCGGACTTGGCCTCAGCCACTGCCACTGAACAGGAGGAACAGTGGGAGGACCGACCTTGATTTGTACCAGGGCGGCTTTTTAACACGTGGAAGACGGTGTTTTCTGTGGCAGGGAGAGTTCTTCCTGCTGCCTAGAGATTTAAGTCATGGCCTTATTTTTTCCCACTAGAGAAACACTTTTTAAAACCCACATACATTTCCTAATTCAGCTCTGGCTGTTTTAACCAGAGTTAAAGAGTTCAGGGATGAAGTAGCTCCCAATGATCAAGAACTTACAGTGTCAGTCTAAATCAGCTATACTTCAATAATAATACAAAGAAATACAAGAAGAAGTAAAAACTGATCAATCTATTTAAAAAAAATTTACAATATGAGGAATACTGTGAGGGTTATGTCATTGGATCCTTGTATAAAGTTACGAGGGAGGCACTATAATTTCCCACTTTACAGGTGAGATCACTGAGGCTCAGGGAGAGAAGAAACTTGCCCAGATCCCATTTCTCTCGGTGCCAGAGCCGATCTGTCTACCTGCAATTCCCCGTCACCATGCTGTTCTGTCTGCTCTGTGCCCATGATACAGGTGAAGACGTCAAGGCTTATCATGTCTAACAACTTGCCCAAAGGCTCGTTCATAGAAAGTTGCAGAATGAGGTGCCCTTGGGTCTGTTCATCGTCAAGTCTCTGCTCTCACCTTCTGTGCATTGGGTTAGGGTCTTTCAGAAACAGAGACTCCTTCCTTCCAGATATTTTTGTGCTTCATGAAGAAAGTAGAGGAACTGAAATCTCCAACAGAACTGTGTGAACACTAAAAAATGGGCAAGATGGTAAACTTTGTATTATGTGTATCTTACGACAATTAAAACTTCTTAAAGGGAAATAGAAAGCTCCAGTAGCCACTCTCTTGGCTGTGGATAATGTGCTGTTTGTTTAAACTGGAGGATAATTGCTTTACAAAGTTGTATTGGCTTCTGCTGCACAGCGACGTGAATCAGCCCTGAGCATATACATATCCTCTCCCTCTTGAGCTTCCTTCCCACCCCTCTAGGTTGTCCACTCACCTAGCTTTGCCTCTGACTCATGGCGTCTGCATATTCTTGGCTTCTGTTGCCTTGTGTCTTCTGCTGCCTCACTGCCTTGTGCTTCCTGAGTTCTCTGCATGCCCCTGGTCTTCTACCCCATCTCTCTCTCTCTATCTTGTCCTTGCATAGTTGCTAAGTCATGTCTGACTTTTTGCGACCCCATAGACTGTAGCCCACCAAGCTCCTTCTGTCCACGGGATTTCCCAGGCAAGAATACTGGAGTGGGTTGCCATTTCCTTCTCCAGGGGAATCTTCCCGACCCAGATTTCATCTCCTGCTTGGTAGGCAGATTCTTTACCACTGAGCCACCCGGGAAGCCCCAGCTCTCTATAATTTATCTATCTTTCAAGTCAACCTTCCCAAAGCAGGAGATCAGATTGGATGGCATCTTAGATCTGGTTCCCTAAAAAATGGGCTCTCAGATGGAGATTTGCCAAATGGAACGTTCATGGAGAATTTAAGATCCGAAAATCAATCAATGTAATATACCACATTAACAAATTGAAAGATAAAAACCATATGATTATCTCAATAGATGCAGAGAAAGCCTTTGACAAAATTCAACACTCATTTATGATTAAAACTCTCCAGAAAGCAGGAATAGAAGGAACATACCTCAACATAATAAAAGCTATATATGACAAACCCACAGCAAGCATCACCCTCAATGGTGAAAAATGGAAAGCATTTCCCCTGAAATCAGGAACAAGACAAGGGTGCCCACTTTCACCACTACTAGTCAACATAGTGTTGGAAGTTTTGGCCACAGCAATCAGAGCAGAAAAAGAAGTAAAAGGAATCCAGATAGGAAAAGAAGAAGTGAAACTCTCGCTGTTTGCAGATGACATGATCCTCTACATAGAAAACCCTAAAGACTCTAGCAGAAAATTACTAGAGCTAATCAATGAATATAGTAAAGTGGCAGGATATAAAATTAACACACAGAAATCCCTTGCATTCCCATACACTAACAATGAGAAAACAGAAAGAGAAATTAAGGAAACAATACCATTCACCATTGCAACAAAAAGAATAAAATACTTAGGAGTATATCTACCTAAAGAAACAAAGGACCTATACATAGAAAACTATAAAACATTGATGAAAGAAATCAAAGAGGACACAAACAGATGGAGAAACATACCGTGTTCATGGACTGGAAGAATCAATATTGTCAAAATGGCTATTCTACCCAAAGCAATCTATAGATTCAATGCAATCCCTATCAAGCTTCCAACGGTATTTTTCACAGAGCTAGAACAAATAATTTCACAATTTGTATGGAAATACAAAAAACCTCGAATAGCCAAAGTAATCTTGAGAAAGAAGAATGGAACTGGAGGAATCAACCTGCCTGACTTCAGACTATACTACAAAGCCACAGTCATCAAGACAGTATGGTACTGGCACAAAGACAGAAATATAGATCAATGGAACAGAATAGAAAGCCCAGAGATAAATCCACGAACCTACGGACACCTTATCTTCGACAAAGGAGGCAAGGATATACAATGGAAAAAAGACAACCTCTTTAACAAGTGGTGCTGGGAAAACTGGTCAACCACCTGTAAAAGAATGAAACTAGAACACTTTCTAACACCATACACAAAAATAAACTCAAAATGGATTAAAGATCTAAATGTAAGACCAGAAACTATAAAAGTCCTAGAGGAGAACATAGGCAAAACACTCTCTGACATAAATCACAGCAGGATCCTCTATGACCCACCTCCCAGAATATTGGAAATAAAAGTAAAAATAAACAGATGGGACCTAATGAAACTTAAAAGCTTTTGCACAACAAAGGAAACTATAAGCAAGGTGAAAAGACAGCCCTCAGATTGGGAGAAAATAATAGCAAATGAAGCAACAGACAAAGGATTAATCTCAAAAATATACAAGCAACTCCTGAAGCTCAATTGCAGAAAAAAAAAACGGGCCAAAGAACTAAACAGACATTTCTCCAAAGAAGACATACAGATGGCTAACAAACACATGAAAAGATGCCCAACATCACTCATTATCAGAGAAATACAAATCAAAACCACAATGAGGTACAATTACACGCCAGTCAGGATGGCTGCTATCCAAAAGTCTACAAGCAGTAAATGCTGGAGAGGGTGTGGAGAAAAGGGAACCCTCTTACACTGTTGGTGGGAATGCAAACTAGTACAGCCACTATGGAAAACAGTGTGGAGATTTCTTTAAAAACTGGAAATAGAACTGCCACATGACCCAGCAATCCCACTCCTGGGCATACACACCGAGGAAACCAGATCTGAAAGAGACACGTGCACCCCAATGTTCATCACAGCACTGTTTATAATAGCCAGGACATGGAAGCTACTTAGATGCCCATCAGCAGACAAATGGATAAGGAAGCTGTGGTACATATACACCATGGACTATTACTCAGCCATTAAAAAGAACTCATTTGAATCAGTTCTAATGAGATGGATGAAACTGGAGCCCATTATAGAGAGTGAAGTTAGCCAGAAAGATAAAGACCATTACAGCATACCTACACATATATATGGAATTTAGAAAGATGGTAATGATAACCCTATATGCAAAACAGAAAAAGAGACACAGATGTACAGAACAGACTTTTGGACTCTGTGGGAGAAGGCGAGGGTGGGATGTCTCAAAAGAACAGCATGTATATTATCTAGGGTGAAACAGATCACCAGCCCAGGTTGGATGCATGAGACAAGTGCTCGGGCCTGGTGCACTGGGAAGACCCAGAGGAATCAGGTGGAGAGAGAGGTGGGAGGGGGATCGGGATGGGAAATACATGTAACTCCATGGCTGATTCATATCAGTGTATGACAAAACCCACTGAAATGTTGTGAAGTAATTAGCCTCCAACTAATAAAAATAAATGAAAAAAAAATTAGCACCATGGAGGATCTAAGAGAAGAGGACAGGATAGAGGAGAAGTTGAACTGTAAAGCAGTCTTAATGTAATGGAGCAGGACCCTGTGGGACCTTCCTGGGACAGATCCCTCCCCCGATATCATCTGCTTTAGCTTTTCTCCGATGTCCCTAGTAATAGTATCTGTGACACATCCTGAGCTGTTTTACAGATATGAAACAAATGGACGATGTTAACTACTTGATGAACTTGGGTGCATAGCCCCCAGGTCTACTGGAGTCTAAGGATTGATAGTACTAACCCCTGTGACCCTCCCTGTGGCCTCACCATCAGCCAATCAGAGACTTGCGCTTGAGCTGATCACACACCTGTGATCCTCTCTCCCTCACTTGGCCTTTAAAAATGCTTTATAATAGACAACTAGAATAGAATAGCAAGGAGAGATAAGAAAGCCTTCCTCAGTGATCAATGCAAAGAAATAGAAGGAAACAATAGAATGGGAAAGACTAGAGATCTCTTCAAGAAAATTAGAGATACCAAGGGAACATTTCATGCAAAGAGGGGCACAATAAAGGACAGAAATGGTATGGACCTAACAGAAGCAGAAGACATTAAGAAGAGGTGGCAACAATACACAGGAGCACTATACAAAAAAGGTCTTCATGACTCAGATAACCACAATGGTGTGATCACTCACCTAGAGCCAGACATCCTGGAATACAAAGTAAAGTGAGCCTTAGGAAGCATCACTACGAACAAAGCTAGTGGAGGTGATGGAATTCCAACTGAACTATTTCAAATCCTAAAAGATGATGCTGTGAAAGTGCTGCACTCAATATGCCAGCAAATTTAGAAAACTCAGCAGTGGCCACAGGACTGGAAAAGGTCAGTTTTCATTCCAATCCCAAAGAAACGCATTGCCAAAGAATGTTCAAATTACTGCACAATTTCACTCATCTCACACACCAGCAAAGAAATTTTCAAATTTCTCCAATCCAGGCTTCAACAGTACGTGAACCGTGAACTTCTAGATGTTCAAGCTGGATTTAGAAAAGCCAGAGGAACCAAAGATCAAATTGCCAACATTCATTGGATCATCAAAAAAGCAAGAGAGTTCCAGAAAAACATCTACTTCAGTTTCATTGACAACTCTAAAGCCTTTGACTGTGTGGATCACAACAAACTGTGGAAAATTCTGAAAGAGATAGGAATACCAGACCACCTGACCTGTCTCCTGAGAGATCTGTATGCAGGTCAAGAAGCAATAGTTAGAACTGGACATGGAACAACAGACTGGTTCCAAATAGAGAAAGGAGTACGCCAGGGCTGTATGTTGTTACCCTGCTTATTTAACTTACATGCAGAATACATCATGCGAAATGCTGGGCTGGATGAAGCACAAGCTGGAATCAAGATTGCAGGGAGAAATATAATAACCTCAGATATGCAGATGACACCACCCTTATGGCAGAAAGCAAAGAAGAACTAAACAGCCTCTTGATGAAAGTGAAAGAGAGTGAAAAAGTTGGCTTAAAACTCAACATTCAAAAAATGAAGATCATGGCATCTGGTCCCATCACTTCATGGCAAATAGAAGGGGAAACAATGGCAACAGTGGGCGACTTTATTTTCTTGGACTCCAAAATCACTGCAGATGGTGACTGCAGCCATGAAATTAAAAGACACTTGCTCCTTGGAAGAAAAGCTATGGCCAACCTAGACAGCATATTAAAAAGCAGAGACATAACTTTGCTGACAAAGGTCCGTCCAATCAAAGTTATAGTTTTTCCAGTAAATCATGTATGGATGTGAGAGTTGGACTGTAAAGAAAGCTGAGTGACGAAGAATCGATGCTTTTGAACTGTGGTGTTGGAGAAGACTCTTGAGAGTCCCTTGGACTGCAAGGAGATGCAACCAGTCCATACTAAAGGAGATCAGTCCTGGGTGTTCATTGGAAGGACTGATGTTGAAGCTGAAACTCCAAAACATTGGCCACCTGACGCGAAGAGCTGACTCATTTGAAAAGACACTAATGCTGGGAAAGATTGAAGGCAGGAGGAGAAGGGAATGACAGAGGATGAGATGGTTGGATGGCATCACCGACTCGATGGACATGAGTTTGAGCAAGCTCTGGGAGTTGGTGATGGACAGGGAAGCCTGGCATGCTGCAGTCCATGGGGTTACAAAGAGTCGGACACGACTGAGCGAATGAACTGAACTGTACTATTAATATATAGTTACATCCCTGCATGCGTGTTAAATCACTTCAGTGGTGTCTGTCACTTTGCCATCCCACAGCTGAAGGTGGAGACGCTGGAAAAACCATAGCCTTGACCAGATGGACCTTTGTTGGCAAAGTAATGTCTCTGCTTTTTAATATGCTGTCTAGGTTAATGGCACAGGGAACTTAATACTCTGTAATGATCTATATGGGAAAAGAATCTTAAAAAAAGAATTGATACGTGTATATGTATAACTGATTCACTCTGCTCTATAGCAAAAACTAACACAACACTGTAAATCAAATATACTCTGATAAAAAAATGCTTTCTTGAAACCCATCTAGAAGTTTGGGCTTTGTCAGCACTAGTGTCCCAGAATCCTTGTTTGGTAGCTAACACTAAACACTGCACTTTTCTTCACTGCAACCCAGCATCAATAGATTGGTTTTCATGTTCACAGGCAACTGGACTCAAGTTTGGTTCGGTAACATTAACAAAGACCTCAGCAGATCCCATGGGTGCTTTGGGCTGGGCTGGGCGTTCAGAGTTGTTGCCTTCAGGAAAGCTGGTTGTGTCTATTCCTTGACACTGACCATGATTAGATGGGGTTGCCCTTGGGGTAAGGGGGACCTGACCTTGGGTAAGGTGGTTCTCTTCCATTGAGGGTGGTCCCCAGGTTGCAGCTGAAGAGGTCTCAGCCCCCAAAGTGGTGGGGGTGGGGAAGACGAGAGCCTGAGAGGGGGGTGTGGGTGGGGCCCCACAGCAGCCTCCCCTGATTAACTGCTTTCCAGCATGTGGCAGCCCCAGCTGGCCGCCTCCATGCCTTGTCTCCCCTCTTCCATCCTATATATATGTGCTGTGTGCTCAGTCATGTCTGACTCTTTGCGACCCCATGGACTGTAGCCCACCAGGCTCCTTTGCCCATGGAATTTTCCAGGTAAGAATACTGGAGTGGGTAGCCATTTCCTACTTCAGGGGATCTTCCCAACCCAGGGATCAAACTGGTGTCTCTTGTATCTCCTCATTGGCGGGTGGATTCTTTACAGTTCACGCCACCTTGCCTCCCATGCTAATCTTGGTCCAATTAGCTGTGACTAAGGCCTCAAATCATGTGTCCCGGAGCATGGCAACCAAGTGCAGAATTGGTCTGAGGCTTTGCCCCATGGGGTCCTGGAACACAGTGGGTCATCGAGTGCCCTGGACCATTCAGCACAGCTAGAGGGCATTTCCAGCTTCCCAGAGCCCAGGAGAATTCCCATTTCCAGTTATTTGTACTATTTAAGGCAGGTTGATTCTGCTAATATGAGCACGTAGTGAAAGAGACACTGGAGCTGATCTCCAGATAGCACGATTTCCTCTTTGCCCCACAAGAAATTCCCCTTGACATCACCGGAGCCCAAAGCAGAGGCAATTGGACACGGAGGAGGTGTCCTGAGAGGGCAGGTCAGTTGCTACAGAGCCACAGCCTTCCCGGAAAAGGAGCTGTCCTTTTGCCATCAGCCAGACTGCCCTTTGCAATTCCCCGATACCTCTGAAGTTTGCTGGTGGACAATAATTTTTCTCCTGCTTAGGCTAGGTCTCTCTTTCTTCTCTATTGATTTCTCCCCATGAAGTTAAAGCAGAGGTGGAGACATGCAGACATATGCTGCAGGATACCAATATAGGCCTGCCAGTCAAGCTGCACCGCTCCCCTGTTGCAGCTGAGCCGTGCCAGGGCCCCCATCCTCTCCTTCTCCCTAATTGATTTCCAAGCCCAGCCTCCTGGGATGGTGCCTTGGCTGGCTTTCCAACTTCAGCCTCTCAACCTTCATTTATGCTTCTCGGGTGGTGAGAACTTATGTTTCCCACCTACTAGTTGGCATCTGGCTGATTTTCTCATCCTGAGGAATTTAGTTTGATTAATGTCGAGCCTTTGTACATTGCACTTGAGTTGTCAAAAGTGATATGTACTCCTCCTGTTCCCAGTCCTCCTGAAGAGAGAACCTTCACCTACTCCACGACAGTGTTGGCGTTTGGCAGGGTCCCGTAGTGGCCCACACCAAGATTAGCAGCCACAGATTTGCTCCAATAAGCCCAGGCATCAGAGGACCCTGACTGGGAATAGCAGATAGATGCTACAAGCAATTTGGGTGATTCAGAATCTGCTTAGCTTTGCCCAGTCAGCCTGGTGTGAGGTCTTGGAATGAAACTTTCCCACCTTCTCCTTCCAAGATTGAGCTAAAGAATCTATTCTTGGAGCAGATAACTTTCCAGCACTGAGTTGGCAAGTGTTTATGATTGGTTTTTCACACATCCTTCTGGACAGGAGACAATTTTTGTTATAATTAAAATTTAAATGTAGGGTTATCATAACCGAGGATGCCTTAGAAGGGCAGGCTCTTGGCAGGATAGTGAGTGACATGTGAGGCCTGTTTCTTTGCTGTATCTTGTTTCCAAGACTCTTTTCTTATTGATTATTCACTATGAGTAATCCAAATTACTTCAGATAAGACCAATATCCCAGGCCTCACCAGCTTGTTGGTACAAATAAAGTCACTTTGAGATGTACATCCACGTGACTGAGGCTCATAGCTTTTTCTTCCTCCTGTTGGAACCCCACTGGCTTCCAGGAGCCCTCCGGGGATGTGTCACAGGTTTGAGAAACAATCCCACTCGGGTTCTTTGATCCAAGTCTTTCCTTGAAATGTATCCCGCAGACCCTTTGAAGGTACCACCTCTCTGCTCTTCTGCTGCTGGGGCCCTTCAGGGCAGGCTGGTTCCCTGCCACCCTGCTAGGTGCAGCAGGCACCTTGGGTTCCTCGCGAATGTGCCGCGGTCTCTGCAGGGCACTGGAGTCGTGTCCCTCTGCTGCCATGGATGGGACCTGGCCATCAGGCCCCCAAAGCAGTTCTGCTGGTGCTCAGAGCCTCTCAGCTCAGACAAGTGTCAGTTTCTCTTCTCCCATCAGGGCTCAGACCATCGAGACATAGACCAGTATTGCTACTTAGGTCTCAGAGCTCATGAGAACTTGACTAAAAGGATAATCGACCTCTGGATTTTTCTCCCTTGTGTTCAAGGCTTAGAAGATCCTGCGATACTATTAGAAATGGCAGAGGGAACACAAAGGGGAAGATGTGCCATGAGACAGCTGCTAAAAAGCAGGTTTAGTGATTCATACGCAGTAAACACCCATCAATCAAGCTCTCCAAGTTGTTTTTCTGGTGATGTTGTGTAAGCCACACGTGGTGGAGGGAAAGGACTGAGTTCATGCCAAATGAACCACAGCAAAAATAATGACATCATGGACAAAATAAAATAATCAAGCAGCAACAGATGGAAAGGAAAACTTCCAGTTATGCTAGAAAACGGCTCAAATTGTTTTGGGTCCTAGTTGATCAAACCAAACTCAATCCCATCAGCCAAAGAGTAGCAAGAGACTATCCTTCAGCCAGAAACACTAGCCAGTCAATCCCACCATCCAGCAAGATAGTCCTTCTTGGTGCTTAGGGGGCAGAGCAGCAATTTCAAAACCTTGCCCTCCACTTGGCATCAAAGAACCCTGTTTGTTAACTGACACCTGATAAATCAGAACCAGGGAATCAGACGAATTTTTCTTTTGCTTTTTAGTTTCCTTTATTAATGAAACCTTTTAGAAATCTGTTTATACTTTTTACTTGAACAGACTCACAATCCTTCACACAAAGGGAGCAGATGGTACTGAAAGCTGGAGATTGGGCTGGAATGCATCTCCTGCAACAGGCGCTAACGGATCCTTGTCTTGGATATAAAAGAACTGGAGTCTAATTGTGGGGTTGGTTTTTTCAATTCTGTATAACTATGTGTTTCTTTGTCTGTGTTTCTTCCCCTCAAATTTAATGCTTCTCCTTGAGCTCCTGTCAAATAGAAATCTGAGTAGAGTAACTGAGACTGAGTTTTAAGACTACGGTTTTCCTGGAAGAGTGTCTCTAAGACTCCCAGGATCTCTACATGCCCAGCTATCTTTGAAGCCTTCTGTTGAGGTGCCATATATATTATCACGTGAACCCTCCTTGACCGTAGGTAGCTGGGTAGGAATTTGCACTTGAGCCAAAAGAAGTCTATGGAGGTGACCTTTCTGAGAATCCTGCCTCCATATAGGATTATGATTAATTAGCCCAATTAGATTCTCTTTCTGAAAGATTTGATATGAGACATTCTCAGAGGGGGTGGGGGCGTAAGTTCATGTGGATAGGAATCTTGTCTCTTTATTGATTTATCACCATTGTCTCTCATAGTATATGGTATGGCTACTCAATTAATAAATAAATGATAAATAAATCAAATGTATAGGCCCTAGTATAGATATATATATATATATATATATTTCTGAGAAGTGAATCTGCATCCATTTCCCTATGCTTCACTTTTTTCTTCTGCCTCCAGGGAGCTAGGATCCCCCAGATCCCACCACACACATTTGTAATTATTATTTTATTTTTTAAATTATTATTTTAAGTAGACTTATTTTTTTTCAGAGCAACTTAGCATTAAAGCAAAATTAAGCAGAAGATACAGAAATTTCCCATATACCCCCTGCCTTCCCTCTCCGGCCTCTCCTTTATCAGCATTCTGCAGCAGAATGGAACATTTATTACAACTGATGAACTTACACTGACAATGTTGTTATCACCCGAAGTCCGTGGTCTGCGTCAGAGTTCACTCTTGGTGCTGTACATTCTCTGGGTTTTGACAAATGTATAATGACATGTATGGCACTATAGTGCCGTACAAGATGGTTTCACCGCACTAAAAGTCCTCTGGGCTCCACCAATGCATCCTTCCCTCCCTCCTAGCTTCTGGAAATCATTTTTACTGTCTTTTACTTTTCTTTTACTGCCTCCATAGTTTTCTCTTTTCCGGAATGTCATGTAATTGGAATCATACAGAAAATAGTCTTTTCAGAACTGGCTTTTTTCACTTAGTAATAGGTATTAAAGTTTCCTCCATGTGCTTTCATTGCTTGATAGCTCATTTCTTTTTAGTATTGAATAAAATTCCACTGGGCTTCCCTGGTGGCTCAGTGGTAAAGAATCTGCCTGCTAATGCAGGAGATGTGGGTTTGATTCCTGGGTCAGGAAGATCTCCTGGAGAAGGAAATGGTTACCCACTCCAGTGTTCTTGTTTGGGAAATCTCATGGACAGAGGAACCTGGCACGCTATAGTCCATAGGATTCTCAGAACAGTCAGTCACATGTCTTCTGACTAAACAACAACAATATTCCAGTATCTGGATGGACCACAGTCTGTTTGTCCATTCATATACTGAAGGACATTTTGGTTGCTTTCAGGTTTTGGCAATTATGAATAAAGCTTCTATAAATATCTGTGTGCAGGTTTTTGTGTGAACATAATATTTTAATTCTTTTGAGTAAACACCAAATATGGGATCGTACATTAAAAGTATATTTAGTTTTGTAAGAAAATGCCAAGCTGTCCTAGGAAAGCAACATAAGTGTCCACTGACAGATGAATAGATAAAAAAGAAGTGGTACATATATACAAAGGAATATTACTCAGTCCAGAAAAGAATGAAATAGTGCCATTTATAGCAACATGGATGGACATAGAGATGATCATACTACGTGAAGTAAGTCAGAGAGAGAAAGACAAATATCACATGATATCTTATATATGGAATCAAAAATTATGCAAATGAATTTATTTACAAAACAGAAGTAGAGTCACAGGTGTAGCAAATTTATGGTTACTGGCAAGGGGGGAGGGGGATGATGGATAAATTGGGAGATTGGTATTGACACATATATACTACCATGTATAAAATAAATAACTGATAAGGACCTACTGTATAGAACTCTTCTCAATACTCAGTAATGACCTATCTGGGAAAAGAACCTAAAAAAGAGATGGATATATGCATAACTAATTCGCTGTGCCATACAGCAGAAACTAACAACACTGTAAATCAATTCTACTCCAGGAAACATTTTAAAAAAAGAAAAGAAAAGAAAATGTCAAGCTGTCTTTCTAGATGACCAACCAAACCATTTTGCATTTCCACCAGTGGTGAATGAGAGTTTCTGCTGCTCCTTTCTTGCCAGCATTTGATGTCATCATTGTTCTGAACTTTGACCATTCTGATAGGTGTGAAGTAATATATCATTGTTGTTTTAATTTGCAATTCCCTGCTGACATATGATTTTGAACAATTCTCATATGCCTATTTGCCATCTGTATGTTTTCTTTGGTAAGGTATCTGTTCAGATCTTCAGCCCACTTAGAAAATTATTATTTTTTGAATACTGATGAGATTTAAGGGTTTTTATATGCTTTGAAGAACAGTCCTTTATCAGATGTGTCTTTTGCAAATATTTTCCTTCCCCTGACTCTGACTCTTTTTTTTTTTTTTTTTTTTTATCACTCTTTGCTTTGATGGGGAGTACTGTGTAGTATTTAAACATTATGATCTTGGAGGATCTGACCAAGTTTAAGTCCTGGTTTTTTTTGCACTTGCTCAGGCAATTGATCATTCCATTCTGACTCTGTTTCCTCATCTGTGAAATGCAAATAACAATAGTGCCATCTTGTAGGGTTGTTAGGAGTTAGCATTATCCTGGCCTGAAGTTAGTAAGCACTGTGTCCTTATGTATGCATTATGTAGTCATTATTAATGAAAATTTTCTTTTTTTGGATAGTTTGGACCCATCACTAATTTGGTCTCATCCTTCACCTGCTTCCTCCTTCACTCACTCCCTTGGAGCCATGCTGGTCTCTACACCCATCTCGGTGTCTTTTTCCTTCTGTTTCCTCCTTCTGAGGCACTTTCCTCTCATCTTAGCTCCTGCAAAGGTTTTCTGTTTCATCTCATGATTCAGGAGTTTTGTCAGTCGTAAGCAGAAGCAGTCTAAAGGCAATGGGGTTTCCTACCATTTTAGAAACGGATCCCACTGATGCCAGCTGTCCCTGAGGGAGGGGGATATTGAAGGAACAGTGAGCTGCGGAGGCGAGTTTCTGAGACTGAGAGGGAGAGGGGGTGTCTGGTTCAGAGGGCAGTGGGGACTGCACCCTGCCCTCTCAGAATGTTCCTCGGAGGTATCAGGACCTGCAGGGAAGGCTGGTGGTGCTCCCTGGGGTGCCCTTAGCCTTCCAGGGGTCCGTAAATGACAGAGTCTTAGAGCCGCAGCCAGCACAGAGACCGGAGCAGATGGTACCCTGGTGGTACCCACGTGGACTGACGTTTGCGCAGACACTCCCAAATGCCCACAGCGACATGAAACTAGGTCCTCTGTATCAGCCTTGAGTAAGAGGCTAAACTTCCTGCCGGATGACAGGGATGGGGGTTCAGAGCCTAAGGGACACGGACCACATAATATCAACTTATAACTGTACAATACAGAAATTCATGTTTCCTTCATCTCTAAGTCTGGGCTTAAAATTTATATACATACTAAATCTATTCCCAAGTTCATCCCTGCCCTTTGTTAACCTGAGAGACGGGTTACTGGCAAAGTTGCCTTTTAGACACCTGGTATATCTGCTCTTCACTGTATCTTTCCTTCTTTCCTAGCCCCCTCCTGTAATCCTGAGGGTATTGGAAGTAAGTTCTCTTCTCAGGCCACACATTTTCCCCAGGCTAAATGCAAGCTCTCTCAAAAAAAAAAAAAAAAAAAAAAAGTGATACAAAGGCAGGAAAGACAGAGCGGGGCCCAGGAATAGTCTCAGCCTCCTCAGGTATAGGTATTAGGCAGAAGGAAAAGCCTCCTCCTTATTTTTCACTTAACGAGTCATGACCCGTGGAAGAATGCCATCTCAAGCAGAAACTTTGTAGCATCTGAACAAGAAAGCGACCAGGAAATCTGTGGAGCATGCGCAGTAAAAATGCACGTGTTGCTGATGACCTTATATGACCTTTCACGTGTGGTGCTCTACTAGTTAAGTTTAAGTGAAAACAACTCTTAGCACACTAGTATGGTGGCTTCAGGAGACAGATGCCCAAGACCAGGGACTGATGCAACCAGATGCAATCCAGGCCACACTTCAACCTTCCTCTCAATGAATATTCCCCCCCTAACCAAAAAGACCCATGTATTCAAAGAGCTAAAAATAAGATAAAAGAGGAATCAGCTTGCTAGGACACCGTACTCTTCTTTGAGTATGTAACTTTTGCTTCTGCCCTAAATAAACTGCTTCTTTGCCCCCTTCACTCCTCAGCCTCGGTGTTTTTTTTTTTTTTTTTCCCCTTTTCCTTTGTGTTCATCACCCAAATTCTTTTTTTGGGCAAGTTGAACAAGAGCCTGGATGTTTAAAGGTTTTTTGGTATCAAGATCAAGAAGCAAATTTTAAAAAAAATCAGTATTTTCTGTTTTTGCCTAAAATTATTTTGCAAAAACAAGTTACATAATTTTTTTTTTCCTTTTTGCTGGGAAAAAGTGAAGAACAACGCTATGCAATTTATTTTGGAATACCACCCTTATCCTAGCTATGATGTGAATTAAAAATTATATCTCAAAGTACAGTGAAGTTAGAAAATATGCATTGGAAACACTGTAGCTTGGTTTTTGTTTCTTTTTTTGTTTTGTTGTTCTTTTTTTTTGGAATCACATTCTTGAATTCTTGATTGGCCTGGAACAGAGCTTAGTTAATATGGCATCAAGCACGTTGTTTCAGAGGGAGGTAGTCCTTAACTCTGATCAATGTGGATTTCTGCTTCTCCTCTTTATTGGATACATGATTGGAACACTTTTTCTGGCCTCTTGTGGCTGGGTGAGACCTGCTAAGGCATTCTGACCAATGACCAGTGACCGGATGTAATTTTCACTGATTCTAGCAAGGAGCCTTTAGTCCACAACTCTCTGGCCTCCTTTCTTCCTCAGCTACCATGGCAACTGGTAATGTTTGAGATGGTAGCTGCTCTGTAAGCCTGTGCTTAATGAGCACAGCCTCCCCCAGCAAACTATGGATCAAACTTCAAGCAAGAAATCTTTTGCTGTTTTAAGTGAGTGAGAGTTGGGCGTATTTGTTATCACAGCCTCGACTAGCTTATCCTACCTGAGACCCATATCAAGCTCTCCAAAGACACTGTTGCCAAACTGTTGAAACCAAAGACAAAAAAAAATCAAAACATTGGAACTAGCAGTATATCTTTACACACAAAATATTTTGGCTTGGCAAACAAGTCCAGAAGGAAGTGGATGTTGCTGTATTGAGGGCATGAAGCAAATGCACTGTTTTGAACTATTCAGCCAAACATGCTCAAAATCACATTCAAAATGTTCCACCTATAGTTGATTGGAAACATTAAAAACTATAAAAGTTGGCAGTGTGACAGCATTTTCCTTTGCATATTGCACACCCCATGCCCACATGCAGGGGGTGTTTGGTTGCAAGAAACAGATGTTTGATCAAACTCAGAAAACTTGAATTAATTGTTCAAGATCAAACTATAACACGATGGAAGCTTTACAAAGACCCAGAACTTTGGACTTTTTATCACCTGTTATTTTGAGCCTTACAAATTTTTGTAAAACCATAATGAGTGTGAAATAGTCTCTCCTATCATCACAGCTGATAGAATATTCACAGAATTTGCATATCAATTCCTTGCTGAATTTTCATTATTTTATCATCATCTGTCTTATCTCCTCATTCATTTTGATTGTATATTTTACCCTCCTGGTACATTTTTCTCCTAGTTTTATAACCTACTTTTTAGTGTTTGTGTTTCTCTTATCTGATTTCAGAGTTGCTATAAAGGTTGGATTGAGGAGTTGAGTTGGAAGGGAGGTTTTGACTAGAAGCACATTTCTCTAGTACTTAAGAACGAGAAAATTTCAGTTGTGTATGTCAAGGGGTGAGGGAGCTGCTGATGGAGGCTGTGCTGTGCTGTGCTTAGTCGCTCAGTCATG
Organism: Odocoileus virginianus; assembly: GCF_023699985.2. Taxonomy (NCBI): domain Eukaryota; kingdom Metazoa; phylum Chordata; class Mammalia; order Artiodactyla; family Cervidae; genus Odocoileus; species Odocoileus virginianus. The sequence continues at coordinate 15,526,650 of NC_069706.1, read as the reverse complement.
TCTGACTCTTCATGAGGCCACGGACTGCAGCCCACCAGGCTCCTCTGTCCATGGGGATGCTCCAGGCAAGAATACTGGAGTGCGTTGCCATGCCCTCCTCCAGGGGATCTTCCCAGCCCATGGATTGAATCCAGGTCTCCTGTACCGCAGGCAGATTCTTTACTGTCTTAGCCACCACGAAAGCCCAAGAATACTGGAGTGGGTAGCCTATTCCTTCTCCAGGGGAACTTCCCAATCTAGGAATTGAACCAGGGTCTTCAGCATTGCAGGAGACTTCTTTACCAGCCGAGCTACCAGGGAAGCCCTGCTTATGGATGTTATGGGGCAACAAAACCTCTTTACTCCCTGCCACCACTACTACTAACATCCTGGGGAATCTTTATTCTAGAGCAGAAGTTCCCCACCTTTCTTCTGCCTGTTCTTTTGAACAAGACTCTCACAAGCTCGTTTTTGGTATTGCAACAACCAGTGGAGAGAACAATGGATTTGGTATCTGATCAGTTGACTGTCAGACTTTGAACAAGTTGTTTGGGGAATGATGATATGGCTTTATTGAGTTATTATAAGACTTATGCAAGATCATGTCTGGGAATGGCTTTTATAGTGAGGGCCCAAGAAATACTTAATTCCATTCTTTTCCTACGGTTAAGGAGAGAAGCAGCATAGCCTTGTGGTTAAGTATGCAAGCTTCAAAGTGGCACAGCTGGGTTCCAATCCTAAATTCTGTCTATTGCCAGCTCTGCAGAGACGGGTGACAAATCACTTCTGTAAGCCTCCCATGCCATGCCTACAAGGACCTGATATATTGTGGTGATTAAATTACATAGTGAATAGACAGTGTTTAGATGTTGTAAACACTCAAGAAATGGCAGTTTTCAACAGCTTCATTATTAGAAACAAGTTTCTCATATCCAGTCTCCATCTTCCAATATAAGCTCACAAACCCTGACCTGGAACCCTTGAGTTCAAAGTTCAGAGTTCAGAATGTTTCAGAGTTTCAGAATGCTGAGGGAACTAGAAAGATAACCTGGTGCATATACCAGGCATTCCAAACGTCCCGCCTCCAAGAGGCCTGTGGCAGCCTTTTATGATCAGTTCACAACTGCAACGAATACGTTGATGCTAAGTGGGTGTGGGAAAAATATAAATAACCTCACGTCAGCTCAAGTTCAGTTTGCTGTCAAATGAGCTTGTGCCAAAGTTAATGAAAATATATTTGGCTTCCTGAGTTTTTTTGGAATTCAGGGACCTGTGCAATCATTGTAATTTCTCCTGTTCTGTGTTTATAAGCTATTTCTATCACCTATTTCTACTTTAAACTGTGCTCCTCCTACGTTTCTGTGTTTTAATTTACTCCTTCATGGCTTCCTCTGAACGCTTAGCTCTCCTCCGTTGAAACCCTGTATTTTACTTCTCCTCATCTGTGTCCCTATTCTTTATCTCTTCTTGGATTTCTCTTCTCTTTCTGGAAATCACTGACATAAAGTCCAATTTCATTTTCTTTTTTTTTTCCCTTCCTTTGTTCCAGTCTCTCTAGGTTCTCATGTTCATTTCCTCTCCTCTTCTGTGGATTTCAAACAGAGTACTGTCTCTGAATTGAAGACTTCTTGCTTATTCTTGTGTAAGGGTCATCTTCTATCTGCCATTTCCTTCCTGCAGCTTCTTTTTATTGCTAGTAGCCCTTGGTTCCCTCCCCAACTACCATTATCATCATCTTTCTCCTTTAATTCCTTCATCTCCTCCAGATATCCCTCTTTGTCCACTATTTTACAATGCCAATAATATCATTATGATAATTTATTGAGCTCTTACTGTGTACTAAGCACTTTACATGGATCATTTAATTTCATCCTTACAACACACCATGGGGTAGGGACTCTCTTAATCTTCATATTTCAGATGAGAAAATTCAGGCTGAGAGATAAAATGACTTGCTCAACTAGTCAAGGGCCAGAAATGGAATTCAAACACTGTTCCATTAAGTCTTGGCATTTAATCCTTGTTGCATTAAACTAATTCCAAAGCTCATGATTTCAATCACTGTGCTCCACTGCAGAGGATATTACCAATTAAGATATTAAGAATCTTGTAGATTCATGATTGACCTTACCTCTGCCTGCCTCCTTTTCAGTAAGTCAGTTACATACTGGCTTGTCCAGATTTGTCCCTTCCCGTGGTTGGATGCTTGGTCCTTATCTTTTCTTGATGATGCATTGAGATTATTTCATAATCCCCACACACTTAGAGTGAATCACAGGAATAGTCCCGATTTCAAATATTCTCATCCTCAGAAACCATTGAGATGGCCTGGAAATAGATGCTGAGCAGAAGAAATAGCATCCCTTTCCTTGGTTACCATATGCCTGCCTCAGAACACATCGTTCAAAGTCACAGCTTGGCAAAATGGCTTCATATCATGGACTTGCCAGGTATCTGTGAATATCTGAGTGCGTGATTATTATATTAATCAGGCTAGGCTCTTCTATGCTGCAGTGAAATAAACCCCACATTTCTGGTCTAATAAAGCAAAGATATTTATCTTTTCCCCATAACAATTGGAGGTATTTCTGGCGACTCTCCTTGGCCTTTTTCTTGAATGGTGACTCAGAGATCTGGAATGCTTTCATTTTGCAATACCACCATCTCAGAGTTCTTTACTTCCAGCCACTTGGACGGGAGAAGGAGTGTGGCATATTCATAGACTATCAGGCAGGAGAATATTCATTTCATTCCCACTTTTCAGATAGGAGGCATTTACAGAGGTGACTTGCCCAAGGTTTTCCAAGATAGTAAGTGGTAAATTCTAGATCGCAGCTCTGACTCTACTTTCCACTTTATTTTTTGTAATTAGAGATATTTTTTTTTCTATGTTAATGCTTCCTGTCATGATTCAGTTAGTCACAGTAAGATATTAGAATTTCTCCTTCTTTCTCTTGATAATTCCAGTGAAAGTTTCAGGGAGGATACTCACTGGTTAAACCTGGGCCATATGTTTATCCTCAAACCAATTGCCACGGGCCAGACATTGCAGTGTTCTGATTGGTGAGATCTGTGTAATGTGTGGAACTCTTTGTTGTTCTGTCACTCAGTTGGACACGACTCTTTGGGACCCTATGGACTGCAGCAGGCCAGGATCCCTGTCCTTCACCATCTCCCGGAGCTTGCTCAAGCTCATGTCCATTGATTAGGTGATGCCATCCAACCATCTCATCCTCTGTTGTCCTCTTCTCCTCCTGCCTTCAATCTTTCCTGGCATTGGGGTCTTTTCCAATGAGTCAGCTCTTTGCATCAGGTGGCTGAAGTATTGGAGCTTCAGCTTCAGCTTCAGCATCATTCCTTCCAATGAATAGTTAGAATTGATTTCCTTTATGATGAAATGGTTTGATCTCCTTGCTGTTCAAGGGACTCTCAAGAGTCTGCTCCAACACCACAATTCAAAAGCATCAATTCTTCAGCATTCAGCCTTCTTTATGGTACAGCTCTCACATCTGTTCATGACTAATAGAAAAACCATTGCTTTGGCTATAGGGACCTTTGTCGGCAAAGTAATATCTTTGGTTTTTAGTACACTGTAGAGGAATTGGAGTAGTGGGTGTGAGTAGCACATTCATGTCTACCCTGCATGGATGGGAACAGTGGGGAACCATCCCCCTAAAGAAATCCAGAGTGCTGTTACTAAAAGAAAAGGCAAGCAAACCAAGATAAGATCCACTGAGTTGAACAACTGAATGAAGAAGAATGAAGAAGAAAATATAAGATAGAATGAGTGACTAGGGGAAGAAACTAATGGAAGCATGACTTGACCACTCAGAGGCTTGAGGATAATTATGTAGCCTAAGCCTAACCAATGAGAGCCCTTGGTAGAGTAAGTGAATGAACAAATGATGCTGCTTTGAGGGAGGATGAGAGAATCCTTCCAAATGCTGAAAAGTGAATTAAAGAAAAAAATGACAGCATCCTGAAGGTAAATTTTGCCCACTGTATAGTTTTTTGGTAGGCCTCATCTTGTTTCAGGTGAATTTTCAAGGACCTAGAAGCTTTCAGTTGCAGAAATGATCACAGACTCTCTGTCCCGCTTTGCCTTCTTTCAATCCCATGAAGGGGGAACAGCTTCAGTCGTGAGCCTGTTTAACCCCAACAAAAGGAATTTTGTGCAAAGAAGGTGGTCCCTTACTCCCCAGCTTGCCAGGCTTACCCCTCCCTCTTTTTCAATTTACATGGGCCTCCCCCTCCTCCTTAGAGAATTATTTTTTCTCATCGGTGAGGTGGAAAAACAGCTGGGAGGCCCATCAGTGTTCACTTCCCTGGGCAAAGTGACTTCTGCAGTGCCAGCCCTGGAGTTCGTTTATCTCTCCCTGAGTCAATGAGATTTTGTCTATAGGCCTTTCTGCTATGTTCCTCCAGAGAGAGGTAAACTGCCTTTAAGTAATTGCTGAAGAAGGCATAAACCAGGGAAATTTGATTTGAGCATGCAATTTGAATCAGGAAATGCTCGTATAAATAACCAGGGCAGCTGAATGCAGCAGGTTTGTGCTCTATAGATTTTTTTTTTTTTTTTTTAAATCTCAGGGTCTTCAAAATAGAAGCTCTGCTTCAGCAGCTTAAACCATCCCAGGCCTTTGCACTCTGGTCTTGTGCTAGCCAGTTCAGCATCAGTAACTGACTATCTGGAGTTTCGTAAGCTGATGTTGTCTAGCTAACTTGTGTAGTTGGAAAGAGAAAAAAAGATTGAACTACCAAACAATACTGTAATCTAAAGAATTGACACAATCTTAACCAAAACCCCCAGTTTCTGAGTAGGAAGGAGTTTGGAATCATCTAGTGCTTTCACCAAATGAGAACATTAGGAATCAGAGAGAGTAAGTCACTTAGAGGAGGTCACTGAGATTTTAGAAATGTCATAGTCAGCTTTTCTTGCAGCAACAAACAACCCTCAATCCCAGAGGTGTAAGTTTCTAATTTATATTCCATCAGAGCTGCATGGCCCTCCTGGGCTGGGCCGGGCTGACCCTGTTTCACATGTCTTTTCAAGGAACTACCATCCTTGGGGGCGTACTGCTCTCGTGCTGAGAGATAGAAGCTCAGGAGGGGCAGAACCAAACCATAGGAGTGTGCTTATAGCCTGCCTGGATATGGTGTGTGTTATATCTGACCAGGGTTTCCTTGATTGCTCAGTAGTAATGAATCTACCTGCAATGCAAGAGATGCAGGAGACCCTGGGTTGATCCCTGGGTTGATCCCTGGGTTGGGAAGATGCCCTGGAAGAGGAAAGAGCAACCCACTCTAGTATTTGGAAAACTCCCACGAACAGAGGAGGCTGGCAGGCTACAGTCCAAAGGGTTACAAAGGGCTGGACGTGACTGAGCAACTGAGCACATAAACACATATTTGCTCACCTTCCATTGGTCTAAACAGTCTATCTGTGAATAAGATAGACAAAGCCCCTTCCATCAAAGTACCCATCTACTTGTGGGAAAATGATATCCAGTGAACCAACAAATGCAGCAGATGGTCATCAATGGAGTGAATGCTGTGCAAGAAACAAATAAGATGATGAGCTAGGGAGTATCTGGGAGAAGTCACTTAGATGATGAAGTCAAGAGAAACCTTTTCGAGAAAGTACTATTTCAACTGAAAGGCGGGAAGGGAGTAAGCTTGTGAACAGATGGAAAGAGCGAAGCAAAGGCAACATCAGGGCAAAGACTTTGAGGCAAGACAGGGCTTGATGGGCCCAGAGCTTAGTCAGCAATCAGGGGTGAAGTCTGGATTGAGGTCACGGGAGTGGGTGGGGATGGAGCGTGTGAAAACCTGTAGGCCATCTCAGAGATTCTAAGGGCAGTGGGCAGACTGGGAAGGGTTGTAAGCAGAGCAATGGCCTGCCACGATTCTTCATTTTAAAAGCTCACCCCAGATGCCATATGGATTGCAATGGGAAGCAGGTATAAATGCAGAAAACAAATCACTTTTTCTCCTAAGAGAGGGTTTTGCTGAGCTGGTGTCTTGAACCAGGAGTGCTGGCCATTTGCCTACAGAGGAGGAGATTGGAGCAAAACTATTTTGGCAAGAGAACCAACAGGACCTGTTGATATCTTGGAGGTAAGGTCTCATAGAGAGTTCAGGGATGACTCCATGGTTGTTGACATGAACAATTGGACAGAATCAGAGGCCTTTTACTGAAAGGTGGAGGATGGGGGAGAGGCATGGGGTTGGATAAAACTGGAGCTTTGTTGGAATCAGTTTGAGATGCCCATTAGTGGGCTAAGCCATCTGTCTTCCATTAGACTGTGCTATATCCCCAGTGCTGAGTCCAGGGCCTTGGCGGGCATCTAGTGCTCAAAAAGTATTTGTTGAATGAGAGAATCTAAATGATATGCTTAAAAGCTACAGATGACTAATGGCTTCTAGAAGGACAGATGATCCAAAGTCTGTAGCAATGGCTAATTAAACCATTGAAATCCAATGTCCAAAATATTGTATGCTGGAGACCCACCCCCGCCTCCACTCCCCATTAATTGAACAGGCCCTGTCTTTTTTGCTCTTGTAGTCCATTGTTCTTCAAATGTAATTAGCCTTTGTGTTTTGACAGTAAAGGAGACGCTGGTACTTTGATAAATAGCTTGTTTCTGGGAAAGGAGTATTTGTGAATACAAAACCCTGTCTTCTCCCCTTTTTCTCGTACCTTTTCCTCCTACAGTGGGAGGCCCTTAGGCTTTCCAGGTGGCGCAGTGGTAAAGAATCCCCCTGCCAAGGCGGGAGACACAGGAGACGTGGACCTGACTCCTGGAGGAGGAAAGGGCAACCCACTCCAGTGTCCTTGCCCGGAGAATCCCATGAACAGAGGAGCCTGGGGTTACAGTCCATGGGGTCGCACAGAGTCGGACATGACTGAGTGACTGGGCATGCACGCGCTGTGTAGCACGGGCTTCACTAGTACCTTTAGGAAGGCCAGGTTTCTTAGAAGGCGATAGCAACACAGAAATCATCATTATCACTTATTGAACATCTATTATGTGGCAGGCAGATATATTACATGTGATAGGACAAAATCTTGAGAAGTAATTTTCAAAAAATCCTTGTGTTCCAGCTGAGTAAACCAAACAAAACTCAGAGAGAGTTAAAAAGCTCACAGTAACTAGGAGGCTAAGCTGGGAGTCAGGTGTATCCAGGCTTGTCTGGCCCCGAAGCTGTGTCTTTCCTGGGGTTCTGTGTCTCCCTGAACACGAAGTAGCAGCACCTTATTGAAGAGCCTCTATGGGCCCCGTTTAAAAAAATAGTTTATGGAGATTTAAGTCATAGGTTATATAATCAAACCATTTAAAAGGGTAAGATTCTATTCGCCTTATTTGTTAATGAAACAAATAATTTCAGTTCTCACTCTTAGCCAGGAACAGCTTCCTTCTGATCACTCAAGCCTGTTATTTCCTGTGATTTGTGCTGGTTGTTTCATCCACTCTCTGAGGCACAGTGTGGGGCTGGGGGTCATCCCCTGCATCTAACTGGTAAAGAAACTGACAATGTCACACATGGTTTGTGGTCAGCATATCTGAGTATTGACCTGGGGTAGTCTGACCATCAAGTCCGCTCTTTCCTAGACTTTACATGATCTGACCTTTAACAGCTGTGTGCTTCTGCTGCTGCTGCTAAGTCACTTCAGTCGTGTCCGACTCTGTGTGACCCCATAGACGGCAGCCCACCAGGCTCCCCCATCCCTGGGATTCTCCAGGCAAGAACACTGGAGTGGGTTGCTATTTCCTTCTCCAGTGCATGAAAGTGAAAAGTGAAAGTGAAGTCGCTCAGTCGTGTCCGACTCTTAGTGACCCCATGGACTGCAGCCTACCAGGCTCCTTCGTCCATGGGATTTTCCAGGCAAGAATACTGGAGTGGGGTGCCATTGCCTTCTCCGTTAACAGCTGTAGAGCCCTTCTCAATGGACAGAGATTAATTTTTCATGTCCATGAGCTCATCTGATCCCCACCCCAAGACTCATCTGCTAACTGAGATTTTCAGAGCCGAAATCAATCTGAATGATCTAAACCAGTTCAGCTGGTTTTCCTAGTCCTGACCTGGAGAGGGGCACTGAATTTCTCACAACTGTCAGTAGTGACCCCCACACACATATGATGATGGCCACTTTCAAAAGAAAGAAAAAAAAGCAAATGTGGTCAAGGATACAGAGAAATTGGAGACTGTGCATGGTTGGTGGGGATGCAAAGTAATGCAGCCATGGTGGAAAACAGTACAGAGTTGCCTCAAAAAATTAAAAATAGAATCACCCACTTCTGAATTCATACCATCCCACATTCAAAGCAGGATCTTGGTTTTTCTAGCTTCTGTGTGATAAATGAGATCATACGGTATTTGTTTTTCAGTGTCTGTGTTATTTCACTTAACATAATGTCCTCCAGTATCATCTGTGTTGTCACAAACAGCAGAATTTCCTTCTTTTTTATTCCATTGTATATATATTTATTACATTTTGGGGGGATCTAAAAAAGAATCATAGTACCAGAGAGTACATATGGTTAAAGTGTACATATAGTGTACTTTAAATTTGCTGAGAGAGTAGATCTTAAGTGCTCATAAAAAGTGGTAACTGTGATGTGATGGATATGTTATTAATGACTGTGGTTATCATTTTACAATGTGTGTGTATATATATATATATATATATATATATATAATTATCATGTGCACCCTAAATATATACAATTTTTATTTGTTAATTATACCTCAATAAAGCTGAAAAAATAAATAAGTAGAATAACATAGGATGAAAAGCAAACTTATGATAAATAAAATACCAAAATGAAAAAAAGCACAGGATCTTGAGATATTTGTACATCTATATTTTGCAGCATTAGTGGCAATAGCAAAGAAGTGGATCCAACTCAAATGTCTATCAGTAAATGAATGGATAAAGAAATATGGTACATAGCATGCCAAAAAAGATATTATTTAGCCTTAAAAAAGAAGGAAATTCTGATACTTGCTGTAACAAAGATAAAACTGGAGGACATTATGCTCAATGAAATAAGCCAGCCACAAAAGGACAAAGACTGTATGATTCCACTCATGACATCTAAAATAGTCAAACTCATAGAAACAGGAAACAGAAAGATAGGGGCCAAGAACTGCCGGTAAGAGGAACTAGTGTTTAGTGGGCACAGAGTTTCAATTTTGTAAGATGTAAAAGTTCTAGTGATCTCTTGCATAACAATATGACTATACTTACCACTATGGAACTGGACATGTTAAAATGGTAAATCTAATGCTGTTTTTTGCCAGAATAATTTTAAAATACTGTCTATGGTGGACTTAGGACTTGAACCCATGTCACTATGGAATCTCAGTGGAGTTAATCCTGAAGGAGAATATTGTCTGCATTATTTGGAGGCAAGGGCTGTGAATTTGTCTCAGGTTGGGCTTTTTTTTTTTTTTGCCCTAGTGCCCTTGAGAAATTAAAGGGTGCTCTTGCCAACCTTCGGGGGAACCAGGTGAATGGGGAGGACCCGCCAGAGAGTGTGTGCTGTGCTTAGTCGCTCAGTCGTGTCTGACTCTTGGTGACCTCACAGACTGTAGCCCGCAAGGCTCCTCTGTCCATGGGATTCTCCAGGCAAGAATACTGGAGTGGTTTGCCATGCCCTCCTCCAGGGGACCTTCCCAACTCAGGGATCGAACCCAGGTCTCCTGCATTGCAGATGAATTTCTTTCCCTTCTGAGCCACCAGGAAGCCAGAGAGTACCTATTGCAAAATGCTTTCGCCTCCCCTGGGATAGAGGCTGCACATGGCCCTGTGAGGTAACCAGGGGTGGCAGTGTTAATCCCACGCGGAGAAACCAAACTCAGCCAAGATCAACAGAGCATCCAGATCACTTGGGACATCAGTGGTGGCGAGACTAGAGTTCAGAAATTCCCGTGCTGGGTGCAGTGTTAGTGAAGTGAGCAGTGTATTTTTTTTTTCCTTTTGACCACACTGGGTCTTCATTGTGGGGCATGGGTTTTCTCTTCTTGTGACGCAGGGGTTTCTAGTTGCAGCTCACTGCCTTAGTTGCCCCACAACATGTTGAGATGCTAGTTCTATGACCCGGATCGAACCCATGTCCCCTGCCTTGGAAGGAGAATTCTTAACCACTGGATCACCAGGGAAGTCCTGGTGTAGCTCATTTTTAAGATTGGAACTCAAGAAAGAGGTGGAAAACTTGGATGCTTTTCTTATTTTTACTATCTTATCTAAAGAAATTTCCAGAACACAAAAGTGCACAGTTCCATTGAGTGGCCAGCTCTGACCCAGTGTGGATTAGTGACCTCAGCCCTGGGCTCCCTTGCAGGCTGCTGGACCACAGGACCAGTGTCGGAAGGCACTATCTCCAGGCCAGGGGCCTCTGAGTCCTCTCCTTTAAGCAGTAGATTTTCCTTTTTCATGCTTGAACTCCAGAGGCCCCCAAGGGTTTCCGCCTTAATTAAAATTTAAATTCACAAATCATTTCTTAAACTGTCTCATAGGCAGCCACATAATCACAATCATTAGCGGGTGGTCAGAGTCACTTTTGCTTTAATGATTTTGGAGACATCGGCTTAGTCCCAGCAGTCATACTATCTTCTACCACCTCTCTCACCATAGGCCCTGCCCAGAGAACTCTGCTCAGATGTTGTAATAGACATCCATGTTCCAGTTCAGATGCAATGATGTGTCCTGGTCTGTCCCCATAACTGTCCCCACTCCTGTCTCCTGAAGCTTCTTGGGTCCTCACTTCTTGCTGTTGTTCAGTTGCTAAGTCGTGTCCGACTCTTTGCGAATCCCTGGACTGCAGCATACCAGGTTTCCTGTCCTCCACTATCCCCTGGAGTTTGCTTAAACTCATCATCCTCTCTGGGGACCAGCCAGTTTAGAGGAGAAAATCTCAAAGCGCAGGCAGAGTGAAGACCCACCATGAACTTGAGCAGCTGTCCCTGGGCCCCAGTCTCTGCTCCTGGGAACTTGCAGGCACCACCTCACGGCTGTCCTTTCCCCAGCCCAGAGCTTCCCAACCTTGGCACTATTTCCATTTTGGACAGGATAGTTCTTTTCTTTTTTAAAATTAATTAGTTTATTTATTTTTGATTGCACGGGATCTTCCTTGCTGCACACTAGCTTTCTCCAGCTGCAGCCAGTGGGGGCTACTCTCTAGCTGCAATTCACAGGCTTCTATTGAAGTTGTTTCTGTTGTTGTGGAACACAACTCTTGAACATGCAGGCTCAGTAGCTGTGGTCCACAGGCTTAGTTGCTCCATGGCATGTGGAATCTTCTTGATCCAGGGATCAAGCCATGTCCCCTAGGTTGGGAGGTGGAATCTTAACTACTGGACCACCTGGGAAGTCCTAGATAGTTCTTTATTGTGGGGCTGTCCTGTGCATTGCAGGATGTATGGCATAACCTTTGGCCTCTGCCTACTAGAAGCCACTTGCAACCCCCAGCTGTGGCAGCTGAAAGTCTTGTGACATGGTCAGATGTCCCCTGGGGGCACAGGCTGCATGCTGAGAACAACTGACCTGTCTATTGATCTCTCTAAGGTCAATCCCCTGGATTCAGATTCCTTTTCTCCTTTCCCTACAGTTCTCTCTCCACATCTCCAAACCCTGGAGTTGTTTAAAGCCATTCAATGCAAAAGAACTTATTGTACTGCTTTCCCCCAACAACAGGGGTTTAGAGCCTAAAAGGAAGGATTCAGACCTTGGAAACCCAAGAGTCCGTTTTTTCTTTTTTAAAAAAATTTTATTTATTTATTTAAATTAATTTATTTTTTATTGAAGGATATAGCTTTACAGAATTTTGCTGTTTTCTGTTAAACCTCAACATGAGTCAGCCATAGGTATGCATATATTTCCTCTTGACTCTCCGTCGCATCTCCCTCCCCATCCCACCCCTCTAGGTTGATATTTATTTATTTTTGTCTGCGCTGGGTCTTGGTTGCTGTGTGTGGGCCTCTCGTTGTGGTGACGTCTCTTGTCACGGCGCATGTGCTCTAGAGTGCCCGGGCTTAAGTGGTTGTGGCGAGCAGCTTTAGTTGCCCTGCGCCATGTAGGATCTTCCCCAACCAGGGATCAAACCCTTGTCCCCTGCATTGGCAGGCAAAGTTCTTGTCCGCTGAACCACCAGGGCAGCCGGAGCGTGTTTATTCTTCATGGAAGGTGGGGGCTGATGGGATGTGAAAAATCAAACCCTTCTGTCCTTCTGGAGAAGCTACCAGTACGCGCCAAAAGAGGGTGGCCAGTCAGGAAATTGGATAAGGGCTGTCTGCCTCTGGAGGTCATGCTTCTAACCGCCCTGCTACCTGCCTCCTCTGAGGACTCACCTCAGTGGTGGTGTGGGAAAGGATGACAGCGGGCAGCGGACACAGTTAACTGACCAGCCCTGTTCTCCTGGGATGGTCATGCCTTCTCTCAGGGTGTGATAAACTGGAGGGGTGAGTCCGACAAACTCTGCCATTATTTTCAGCTCTGATGATTAGTGAGTCCTGTCTTCCAGGTCCCACAGAAGAGAGTCCTAGTCGTGCAAAGGCAGAAATCCTTCCAACCAACAGCTCATGAGCTCCCCACGGGGTCCAGGCACTGCCCTGGGTTACAGGGCTCTGAGATGAAGAGGAGAGCTCTGTGTCTGAGAATATCCTAGTCTCAAGGTGGAAGCAGATAGGCCAGTAGAAATAGCAGTGGGTTACTGTTCCTAAAGTAAAGGTACAGGCAGAGTAAGGTGTGGCTCAGTTGAGGAGGTAAGAAATCATCTCAGCCTGGGAGTCAAAACTAGTGCCTGGAGCAGCTCTTTCCTTAGGGCCACAGGAATTAAGCAGTTTTATTGTCACAGCGTCTATCTGCTCTGGTTACCTATTGCTGTATCCACACTGGTAACAGATCACCACAAATGCAGTGGCTTAAAGCAATTGTTTTATGACATTCACAGTCTCTGAGGGTCAGGACTCTGGGCAGGAAATATTGGGGCTACCTTGCCTGGGCCATCAGCTGGGAAGGTGTGAGGAGCTCCTTCGCTCACAGGTCTAGCACTCGGGCCTGGCTGGAACTGTCCCTGGGTGCCTGTATGTGGTTTCTCCCAGTAGCTCAGGTTTCCTTTCAACATGGTGGCCTCAGGGTGGCCAGACTTCTCTCACAGTGACTCACAGCTCCAAGAGCAACTAGAAGCTGCCAGATGGAAGCTGCGTGGCTGTGGATGACCTGGTCTTGGAAGTCACATGGCATCCCTTCTGCCATACTTTATAAGTTGAGGTGGTCATGAGCTCACTCAGATTCAAAGGGAGGGGACACAGACCTCACCTCTTATGGCGGGAACATAAAAATATTTTCAGCCATGTTTTAAAACCACCACACAATTCTTATTTCCATGTTCAGAGGTTTGAATGTCTCCAAATCTTTAGCAGAGAATCCCACCTCGCAAAATCTCTCCAGGTGTATTTACACCAAAAGCCTACTTCAATTAATCAATTCTAATGCTCCAATTACTCAGCTTATATTTTCAGACACTCTAATAAGCACCACAAATGAATAGGAATTAAACTGGTGGTGCATCACCCTGTACAATTAGAAAGATCACACTTGATTTCCCAAGCAGCCTTCTCCTTTGTGAGATGAACTTGCTTTGCTCACGTTGGTTTAGCACAGGGAAACATTTTCCTGGGGCTAGAGTGGGGCTGGAGCAGGTGGGAAGACTTCTGAGAAAATGTAGCAATTGGGATAAAGAATGAAATGAAGACTGGAGCCTTTTTGGTGGGTGCCTTTGTCATGTTGGGGAAGACCTGGGTTTCTATCCAGACTTTGGTATTCAACAATCTGGGCCTCAGCTCACTCATCTGTAAAGTAAGAGGGTTGGGCTTGATAATTTCTAAGAACTCTTTCAGCTTCAAAATGTCTGTGATTATACGAATATTTACCAAGGGCAATTTTCTAACATTAATACCCAGAGGAAGCACCCGTGTCATCATCATATTCATTTGAATAACTTGCCTTCAAGAAATACCATCACACTCCTGGTAACCAGACCTTTTCCCTCTGTATTTGCATAAATACACACATACATTTTTACATAAATGGTATCATACTATAGATTTTCTTCCGCAATTTCCTTTTTCCCTCCACAACTATAATGTGTACTGAAAAGCTTCCACATAAAATTAAACTTCACTCTTTTCCACTGTTACATAATAGTCCATCATATAGATACACCATAAATTATTTAAATAGATTCCCTTTGATGTAAATGCAGATCCCTTCCATTCTTTTGTCTTTATTAACAATGTTTCATTGAATAACTGTGTATAAACACCATTTTGTTTCTATGCAGCTATATCTATAAAGCAAATTTCCAGAAGCAAATTTGCTGGGCCAAGGCTATGGGCTTTTGTAATTTTGGTAGATACTGACACATTTCTCTTCATACAGATTATGCCAATTTATCCTCCCATCAATAATATATGAAAGAGCTTTTATCCCTCACACAATATATGATCAAACTTTATAATTCTTACCACTCTGATAAGGTGAAAATGGCATCTCTTTGTAGTTTTAAGTGACATTTCTGTTTGGTGAGAACGTCAGCACCTTTTCTTACATGTAGGAGTCCTTTGTATTTCTTTTGTTCAGAAATGTCTCCTTGTAGACTTTTGGAAGGAAATGCACTTAAATCATTTTTAACAAATGTTGTTGGATTTGTCTGATGGACCCACTAAATGCATCGCTCTGGTTCTCTTTATTTCAGTTTCTGATGTCACCTATAATCCCTTGAGCAGGTGGGGACATCCTCAGCCCAGCAGTCCACCCCTTTATAAGAAGCTTTGCCTTTGAGTGGACTGCAGCAGGGCAGCTGCCAGAGTGACCTCCTCCAGCTGTGAACGGGCTTGTATTCGCTAGGACAACACGGGGGAGATGGCTGTGCTCATGCTCGGGCGCTCAGCTGTGTCCAACTCTTGGTGATCCCAGGGACTGTAGCTCTCCAGCCTCCTCTGTCCATAGGATTTTCTAGGGAAGAACACTTGAGTGGATTGCCATTTCTTTCTCCAGGAGATCTTCCCCACCCAGGGATTGAACCTGCATCTCTTGCTTGGCAGGCGGATTCTTTACCACTGAGCCACCTGCGGTGATGATAGAAAGCACCAAAGCTTCACTCTGACTTTCCCGTGCAATCTTGTCTACCAGACTCTGGAAACAGCCACTTCCCTCTTTTGATGAAGCCTGTTTCTTCATAGTACATCTTGTTATCATTATGGGTTTTGTTATTTTTTCAGTTATCCTTGTGCATATATTCTTTATTTGGTATTCTCTTCCACTATGACTTATCATAGGATATTGCATATAATTCCCTGTGTAATACAGTAAGACCTTGTTGCTTATCTATTCTCTATATGAAAACTTGTATCTGTTAACCATAACCTCTTAGTCCAACCCTCCTCCAACTCTCTGTCCCCTTGGCAACCACCAGTATGTTGTCTGTGTCTGTGATTCTGTTTCACAGGTGGGTTCATTTGTATCATATTTTAGATTCCACATGTAAGTGATATCATGTAATATTTGTCTTTATCTTTCTGACTTATATCAAGTAGTATAATATCTAGTTGCATCCATGTGGCTGCAAACAACATTACTTTATTCTTTTTTATGGCTGAGTAGTATTCCATTATGTCACATCTTTATGCATTGATCCACTGATGGACATTTAAGTTGTTGTGAATGTGTCTAATTGGCTATTGTGAATAGTATTGCTGTGAACACGTCTTTTTCAATTATAGTTTTGTCCGGACATTTGCCCAGGAGTAGCACTGCTGGGCTCTGGAATCATATGATAATTCTATTTTTAGTTTTCTGAGACACCCCCATACTGTTTTCCACAGTGACTCACCAACTTACATTCCTATCAACAGTGCAGGAGGGTTCTGTGAGTTTTGTCATTTAAAAAAATAAACTTGCTGTCTTTCTAGGAAAAGTCAAACACTAACCACCTTTATCATTTATTGACTTCAGTTTTTCTATTGGTGGTGATGGTTACAAATCTCCTTTTCTTATCACCTCCTTTGTCCTTGCTTTTCAAGGTTTACACACAGAGATAGAAGGAAAGCCAGATTTGGCTGTGAGCCTAAGGCCACACTCAACAACACAGTTAATCAGAACTTGAGGTCAATAGCCCCCTGCTCAGCCAGTGGTAAAGAAGACACTCTACTTAGATTGCCATGTGGCCTTAGTATCTGGTGCAGATAGGGTAGGGGCTCCCTGGGGAAAGAGAACCAGACATAGCTTTCTCGACATAAAGGAAGCCATTTTAGGCTGAAGCCATTTTATATCTGAGCCTGGGCATGAGGCTCGCCCTTGCAGAAGGACAGACCTCAATATGATTTTAAGGGAACAAAAAGAGTGAAAGAACAAATAGCTATTACCAGGCCAGGGAGATAATGTAACTGTGGGGGGTGGGGTAGGCAATATTTCAGTTGTAGAGGCTCCTAGATCTGTTTCAAAGGTAAAGATGAGCCTGAAACACATTCTCTAGCTGTTTTGCAGGACCCTGATTCCCTTGAGCACTCAATTTCCAGACTAACTGGAACCTAAGGAGGGATAATGCTAGTCTTGGCTGATGCTTGTGACTTCTGTCAACCAGAGCTTGGACTCTGTGGAACTTTGTCCCAGTTCTATGCTGAATTGTCCTCTGCTCAAGTCCCTCATAACTAACTATGCCTGCACTCTTAGATGAAAACTTCCCCAATTTTGTTGGTGGGGAGACACTGCTTTGGGAAATACTCCCAGTGTTCTCCTTACTTGCTGCAAGTAATAATCCTTCCTTCTCCTGCTCTTTGGCTTGCTTGTATATTTTGGCTCCACACCCACCAAGAGGTGAATCCAGTTTTGGAGTAATGGAACCAACTAGCTAAAATCCTAGAGGGAGGAAAATTTGGACTTAGCCAAGTTCCAGCCTTTTTCATGCTCCAGGGTCTGTGTTAGGGCTGCAAAAATGAATTGCCCTTGGTCTCAAGTAGCTCAAATGTCAGAGCAAGGTTAATCTATAAGCAGATATTAACATATGCTAACATAGTGTGGTGAGTTCCATGGTAGGAAGAAACTCTTTCCAATCTAACCCAAAGAAGGATTCTTGAAGGTGGCCCCTCTTGGTCATAATGTTAGTGTCAATTGCTTTTAGGGAGACAAGACCATGGGATGAAATAAGTGGAGAAGATAAATAAAAAGATGTGTGTATGTGTGTTATAGAAAGTGGCTTGGTGTTTCTGGAGGAGAAAGTATGTCATGGGTAGTGGTTGAAGAAGTAGACAGAACATGGTGAGGCCTGTTTGCTCTCCAGAAGACTTATCATTTACCCACAGGTTAACAGCAGTTCACACTAGGCTTATCCAGAATTACTAACTCAATAACTATATGTGCACCCCTTTCTCTGGCCAACAAGTGAGTGAAAAGATCAGGTTTCCTTAAAAAGCCTGGACTCATCAGGCTTGGAGCTTGACGAGGAGTTGAGGACCAAGAAAGACATTTCAGCAACAGATAAAATATCCGAATAGTTCAAACCCTTTACTATGGAGTTGAATCATCTGTGTATTTTGACTTGATCTAATTCAACTCTTCATGCTAAGCAAAGAACATAAGAAAGTGAGATGGAGACTTGTAAGGGAGGGTGTGGGCACAGTGCAAATGGTCCAGCAACTTCATCCTCCTCTCTCGGGCACAAAAGGGCATGAGATGAGAGGACTGACCTTCACGTCCCATCACCAGGCCCAGTTTCCCACATAACTCCCATGGATTTTGGCACTGAACACAGGTAAAGGGCTCACCAGTGAACTAGTGAATGACACAACCATGACCGGAAGGAAGGCTGGCCAGGTTGGGCATGCACAAAACCCAGCTTATATGCGACTTTTAAGAGGTAGTTATTGTTGTCCAGTTGCTAAATTGTGTCTGACTCTTTGCGATCCCATGAATTGCAGCATGCCAGGCTTCCCTGTCCTTTACCACCTCCTGGAGTTTGCTCAAACTCATGTCCGTTGATACAGTGATGCCAGCCAACCGTTAAAATGAGGTCATTACAGCCCTAATCTAAGAAAACTGATGATTTTGTAAGAAGAGAACATTTGGAAACAGACACACACTGCGGGAAGCTGATATGAAAGACGCAGACAGAGCAACTGTCTATAAACCAAACAGAGAGACCGCAGAAGAAACCAACCCTACCAAAACCTTGATCTCAGACTTCTAGCCTCTAAAACCATGAGAAAACAAATTTCTATTGTTTAAGCCAACAGGTCTGTGATACTTTTTTTATGGTAGAGCTAAGAAACTAATACCTTTTAGAAGGGGGCTTGTCACATTAATTATGCCTGTCCCATCTCTCTCCAAACTGTTCAAATCCTTCTACAGAAAGGGAAGCCACTCACAAACATTGGTGCATTAGTTGCTTTGGTCCAAAATTACTTCTGATGCCACTTACTGTTTATCAGAGGAGTGTTGTGGGAGACAGGGGCCATGGGAGAATTGAAAGCAGAGATGAACAAGATGGAACTGAATTTGGGATAGATCACAGCAGCATCAATATTGAAAATGAATTGAAAGAGGGCAAGCCTGGAAGTGGAGAGCTGTTAACAAGCTTATTTGTGCAGTAGCAGCACAGTGGAGAGTTTGGGGCAGGTTTGATAAATACTTAGGAATGAGAATAGTATTGTAGTATTGGCTAATAGGATGAGGAATGAAAAGAGGGACTTGAGATGGATGACTCCTGCATTTCTAGCTTGGACATCAAGTATATGGCAGCACCAGCAATGGAAAAGGACTCTAGGAGAGTTTACTTGCACACAACCTCATGGCAGAGAGAATTAAAGTTTGTTTACCCAGATACTAACCGTGCCATCATGAAGATAAGCAAAAAGGAGAGTGAATCAAAGACCAGGTGAAAGTAGGAAAGAGAAGATGAAGACAGGAGAGAGGCTAATATGCAAATACTCACCCAAGTGTTTTAAACACTTGCCAGAGATGGACTGTATGTTTTGTGTTAGTCCAGCGAATGACATTATTCACAGTTGTAGGTTTTGTCAGCACTGTCCACCTCTTCTAAGAATCTGGAGTCTGAAAATTCTACCTTGATGTGAAAATCCGGCTTTTGGTTTCGGGTGTTTAGAGGCACCAGAATATGGGGAGAAGCACAGCTTGAATCTTTGGAAAGTCCATAGAGAGAGCATTCAAAACCCATGAGGCATCCTCAGACTCACCCTGGGGCAGACTGGCATTGGGGTACTGAGTCCAAAGACTGTCTGTGAAGACAGGGTATCTGTATTTTGATGTAACCATGGAAAATCTGCTTATTTGGGAAATATGACATGGATATGTCACACGCCTTCCATGATGCCACTTGACTGATTTGCGTAGCATCACTGTTTCTGCTATGTGGATATGCAGGTTATATAAGCAATCTGGCAGCTTAAGACCTGCTACTGTCATTTCCAAGGTGGCAGATGGTTCAGAACTAAGGGGACCTTTTCTGCAACACAATCGAGCGTGAATGCATTGCCATCCAGGCACATTTCTATTATCCCTTCACAGTCGCACCTTTGAAATACACCCAGACCACCAGTCCGAAAGCTCTTGGGTTGGAAAACGGAATGGCTATCCCTGTGTTCTGTTTCCTAGAGAGCCTGCCTTCTGTCGAATGTTAAGGGGCTGTGTGAGCAAGGTGTTCAACAGGTTCACGTTCCTGCTGCCTGGGGTCCCTTCTGTACTGAGGAAGGGACAGGAGGGACTTTTGAGAGTGGGTTGTACAGAGCGGCTCTTGGCAGTCATACTGCTCGATCTCATTGGGTCCAGAACTGGTTGAAGCCTGATTTGTTGATCTTTGCGGCTCATGAGTGTGTGTGTATGTGTGTGTGTTCATGCACATGTGCACATGTGTGTACATTTGGGTTTGACTTGCTCTGTTGCCTGCCGTGAATATCTGTTGCTGCTGCATGCCCACATTTATGCCCTTATCTCCAGCGAAATCACCTTCTCCTACTTTCAGCCCAGAGGTGGTGATGTGACTCCGATCATTGTCTTCCACCTTCCTGCCTTCTTGGCCTTGTTCATGGGTGGACACAGGGCTTTATCCAGGCCATAGCGCATATTGGCACTTTTGATGGAACTATTGAATAAGAGCTGTGTTCATTGCTTCTGGGGCTGCTGATCTAGTACAACACAAGCCTGGAGTTGCTGGCCACCATCTTTTCACCACATGGAGATGGCCCATCTAAGAATCAAACCAATGCAGGGGAAACAAGACCTGAGGTTTGGGGAAAGAAAGCCTGTATTGAGACAAAAATGAAGCCCGATGACATGTGGACTCCCTAGAGTTCTAAACCAACAAATTTATCATATCATTGTTATTTTGCTTACTTCAGTTTTATTTCTGTCACTTGCAGTTATATATCTTACCTAAGACAATCTCTCTACCATTTATGCTTAACAGTTTCTATATAGGATCCTAGCTAGAGTGTTGACACGTTTAATCATAGGCATGTTTGGGGCATTCCCTGCCAATCCCCCGAGATATACAAAGTTTAGGAAACTTATGTTGGAACTTAAAAATAAGGGAGGGGCTTGGACCCCAGAATTATTGATACTCTTTCTGCTCCATGATATCACTGTACTTATCCTGCTTGGTCCCTCAGCCTTTGCCCCTTCAGAGGAGGTTGCTCTTTGTCACTTCTGTATCTTTTTCTAGCCTGAGGTTTGACCAGACTTTTTTATTTTTTTGCTTGTGCTGTCAAAGTCTCAGCATCTTGTTTAGTCTCCCTGGTATCCCACAGAGATCTGTGTTCAAATAGGATATCCGTTCTATCACTTGTGAAAACCTCAAACCTTTGTACCCTTCCTGTTATGGAGAAGGCAGTGCTTAATCTGCCTCCTCGCCACCAATCCCACCCCATCAGCCTATTTTCCCTCCCATCAATGAGCTTTCCCCTCCTAAAACAAAACTAGGGTGAAAGTTGCCTTCTGGGTATCTCATAATTTATGCTTTTGGACCTTTGGCCAAGATGCTAGTTGTTTTCACTGTCAAGTTTCTCCTTCTCTCATGCTAGTGGAATTTTTAGCTGTACAGGTAGATGTTCAGAATAAGGCTGACATTTACCAGCCTGCCTTGCAGCTGGGGGTAGTTGCACAGCTTAGTTCTGGCCAATGGGATCTAAGGCGAAAGGGAGGGTAGAAATTTCTGGGAGTCTTTGCCAGGAGACAGTGCATGCCTGTCATTTGTCCCATCTTCTTTTCCCTTTTCCTGTCCTGCTGCTTGGAATGTAGGTGGTGCCTACAAGAGCATGATGTTCATATTTTAAGAGATCTTAGGGCAGTGACTGGGGGGTGGACTGAGACTTCAATAATAAGAGAGGAGGAGAGCACCTCTTCTTCAGCTTTGTGTCATGATAATGGAAAGCAGCTTCTATCTTGTGACCATCGGGTGATGAGTTCAAGGATCAAGGTAACAACTGAGCATGACAGAACCGAAGAAAGGAGAGAGTGGGTCCAGCCTCCCACCTCCAGACTTCTTGTCACATGAAATGAGATCTTTTGCCCTTTGTTTAAGCTGATTTTGGGGTGATTTTATTATATAAAGTCACCCTAACTGGTGACTGTGGGAGTGGATATGAAGGAGCACCATCCTGGAACATCAAGGCTTGGTGACTTGTTTTTAAGATGAAGCAAGGAAACCCCCTCTTGATCTTCTGAGCACCCTTCAGCAACCAGAACAGAACACAAACAGATATCACAGTAAATTATCCCCCATATGTAAAAAGCACAGCATGGAACCTGACACATTTAAGCAGCCAGTAAAAGGTAGCTATTTTTCTTTTTCTTATTAGCATAATGCCTCAATAAATGTTAGCTTCCGATCCTATCTTCTTGAATGTCTCTCCCTCTGCTGCTAAATTCCCCAGTACCTTTACATTTATCTCCCTTCTCCCCCATTAAACCTGACTCTTGCAAAGACTGTCAACTCACTCTCATTGAGGTGTCAGTGATAGATAAGGCTTAATGTATGACCTCATTCCCCAAACGCTACTGGCTTGCCAGTGAGATTTACATTTAATAGAGGATTAAAGCCTTAAGCCAAAGGAATGAATCTTTAATGGTAAAATTTGAGGCATCGGAAAGCTTATGAAAAACTAATACTGCAGGGGAGGGCTCCCCCCTCTATGATCCTGATTTTCTCAGGAGTTCTTAGAATGTTCTTCAAAGTCCCAGGTTCAAAAACATCGTGCCGTAGAACGGTTTACAATTAGTGGTTGTCAGACAGCAGATTCCTGATGAAGCCCTGTGGAACCAGAGTGCGCAGGAGACTTGTGAAGTCAAACGCACGAGAAGAGGGGGCGTCAGGTCCAGAGAGAGCTGTCTGTCGAGTGAGTCAGACTGCCGAGCCACGTGGATGGAGCTTCCCTCGGGGCTGGTGCCACGCTGAGCCACATTTACTTTCTGATGCAGCAGTTTCTTGCTTCCTCTTGACATCAGCGCTCCAGGGGCTGGATCGCGCTCTCTTTCTCCTTAGCCCCATCCCTACCCTGCTCTAATTTTGCACTTGAGTTTCTCTCATCCTCCTCTCGAGTCCTCTCTCTGCTGGTCCTGACCTCTTGGGCCAGGTTTCTTGAGCTCTGAGAGCCTGACTTGAGGTTTCTCCTCTCCTTGGGTCCTCACTGAGTCTCTGGGTGGCTTGGTTGGAGCTCCGACAGTGTGCAGACGTGACAGGCTGCCTTCTTGGTCTCCAGGGTTCCTCTCTGAGCTCCAACCTGCTCTTCGTTTCCTGCTTAAATCTCCTTTTGGATATCTCTCTGATACTTTAAACTCAACATGTGCATCCAAATATCTTCCATCTGTCCGCCAGATCCGCTGTCTCTGGGAGATGGAGCTATTTCCACCTCATCAGCTCTGGCTGGGTTAGATATCTTAGGAGGAGGGAAGAGGGAGGCTGCAGCGTTTCTTCCCAGCCCCCTTCCTGAAAGGAGCCTCAGCCCCTTTCAAGGCAGCCTTCTCTCTAAGACGCCCTCTTTCCAAGCACTGGCGTCTTTCCTTCTGCTTGTCCTTGCAGTCTGGGAGTCCTCCACACTGCCCTCCCCAGATAGATGCTCCCCCCTCACAGTGGTTCCCCTGTACCGGCCGTGTCAGCGTTCCCTGGGAAATTACTCAAAATGCAAATTTGGGGGCCATGTCCCCAATCCTTATGAAGTAGACACAAGGTGTGGGGCCCAGCTAACTGCATTTTAAACTAGTACTCTGAAAAAGCATGATTCTGATGTATACTGAAGTTTGAGAGTCACTTCATTTAATCTTTCTGCAATTTTGTGATTCATAGCAAACTCTTCATTGCTGTTGCTGTTGTTTAGGCGCTAAGTCATGTCTAACTCTTTTGTGACCCCATGGACAGTAGCTTGCCAGGCTCCTCTGTCCATGAGGTTTCCCAGGCAAGAACACTGGAGTGGCTTGTCATTTCTCTCTCCAGGGGATCTTCCCGACCCAAGAGTTGAACCTGTCTCTTCTGCATTGCAGGCAAATTCTTTACCTGGGAAGTCCAACAAACTCTTCAAAGTATGCCAAACTGAGTGTTATCTCTGTTTCTGATTGAGATTCTAATAATCATCATGATGGTGATGATAAAAATAGAATTCTGATCCTCTGCACAAAAGTGGTCCTTTTCTAGGGACACTGTTTCACTGAATGGAGCACCAGGGCATTTGGTTTTACACATCTTTTTACTCTCAGCACTTGCTAGCCTGTCTAGTGCATTGTAGGTGCTCGATAAAATCCATTTCAATGGAAGTTGTTTTCTTCCTAGATTTGTACTTTTCCCAATACACCATCCATCAATTCAGCCATCAACTCACCCAGGCACCACCACATAGGTATTGGGCATGCAAAAAAGAAAAAAGTGAAAGTGTTGCTCAGTCACGTCCAACTTTTTGTGACCCACTAGACTGTAGCCTGCCAGGCTCCTCTATCCATGGAATTCTCTAGGCAAGAATACTGGAGTGGGTAGTCATTCCCTTCTCCAGGAGATCTTCCCCACTCAGGGATCGAACCCAGGTCTTCCGCATTGCAGACAGATTCTTTACCATCTGAGCCACCAAGGAAGCCCCACCGGGGATGCAAAACCAAGTACAGTGTACCGTTTGGTGTCATGGGTCTCATGAGTGAGTGGGTGACAGGTCAGTTCCCTGAGCTTCAGTTACATCATCTCTTCACTAAAGATCATGACATTGTACACTTCATGGAGTTGTCATGAGAATGAAATGGAGTAATGTATGTAGGATGCTTGGCACAGTGCCTGACAGCATAATGTTCAATCAGTTTTAGTGTTATTTGTTATGATTGCCATAGATAAATTATAATGCTGCTTAGGCAGAGACCAAGCAAAGATAAAAACGGAGCTTTTGGAGCCTCTTCAGGCCATGAAGCTAGGTGAGCACTTTGCACGTTAGAGAATCATTACTTTGTAGATTACTTGGAGTTACATAAATATAAAGGGTTTAATTAATGGTCTGGCTCTTAGTCCTGTCCTTGTGTGACATCTCTTCTCTACTTTCCTACCTCAAGGCTACTCGTTCGTTTCCATTTGACCTGGTTTTTTGCCTGTTGAAAGGTTAACCAGCACACAGGACTAACCCAATGATTTATTCTGGGTCAAGACACTTTAAATCTATGAATCTATTTTTCCCCTCCAAGATGAATACAATTTTATCATTTTCATTGTCCAAAAAATATCTGTGTTCATTGTTTTAAAAAATCATGATAAGAAGTACATAAAACACAATACAAATTACTCAGATACTAATTTTAGCATATCACTTTTTTCAATGAGCTTCCTTCTGGATGTATCATTATATATTTATCTGCACCTCTATCATACTTAAAATTTTTACTTACATGGAGTCATTTCATACTGGCAAGCCGCTTTTTAGATTGAAGACATCCACAGAAGCTGTTGGAAAATTTCATGGGGAGATGCTCCCTGCCTCTCTTTAATGTGACCGCCAGATGGTGCTGGTTCTGAATTTATCAGAATTTCCTGTCCTGGCTGCTGGCTGTCCAAAATGAATGATCAAAGTCACAGGTCCCCAGCTCTGGTCCTTCTCATCACTTTGGCCCTGGGTTGAAGATGGATTGATTTTGTCTTCAGCGATACCTGCGGAGGGCAAAAGCCACACCCGCATTCTGACATGGGATGAATCTCTCGCCTGTGTTCCTGAGCACACCTCCACAGCTCTCTTGGACTGAACAAGTTCTGACTGTGTGTTAGTTTGTTGGTGCTGTCCTCTCTTTCCCTCCTAACTTCTTACCCCTAATCAGATTGTGTCATCCCTGCAGGAAGAGAAAAGACTGCGTCCTCTAACCCAGACCTTTGTGCATAGAAGACATTCAATACCTGTTGGGTTTAAGTTTCAGTGAAGAATAAGGTGGTTTGGAAAACAGAGGTCAGAAAGGAAAAAAGAAAGCATGTGTTTCAAGACAAAGGAAAAAAAAAGCATGAAAAGAATATTGGACTGAACATCAGAAAAATTCACTTTTTGGCTTGGATTTGGTATTAAGGGGATGGCTGACCTTGGACAAGCCAACTGACCTCTGTGGGGTCAAGCTGGCTTATGTATATGAGGAGGAGGTTGGAAAAATGACCGCTAGATTCCCTTCAGCCCTGACATGTTTAGAGACAAGGGTCTCTCTAGTTGTTGTTGTTGTTTTTCATCTTGGGTCAAACTGTAGACAGACACGAATCTCTGGGTGCTGTCAGAAGCCCCGAGAATCAGGTCCAGTGGCGTCTGGAGCCGGGCCAGCCTGAGCTTCACTCTCCACCCATCCTCCTCGCAGATCCATCAGCGCCAGCCACCCCAGCACAGCCCATACATCATTATTAGATTCCCTTCATCGTGCTAATTGACACAGGATGAAAAATACCCAGCGAAGGAAGCAGCCAACGCTTTCGCATTCAGCTGGAGTGGCCGGCAAATGGGGGAAACGGCTGTAAAAGCTAACTGAGATTGAAAACGGGCCTGCTCTGGTCTTGTAGGGCCAGTGTCTCCTGTTAGAGGGAACCGGGTCTGGCTGGTGGTGTGAATGGTGGGGGTGGCGGAGGGCGTCCCCGCCGTCCCACGTCTGAAGCCTCTCCGGCAGCTGGGATCCAGATCCACGGAGAGTCAGGACAGAACACGTACAGAGGGAACAAGAGGAGAGAGGAGGGGCTGCTTTGATCGCTCCCAAACTGTCCTGGTCAGCACGGCGCCTGCTTGGTTTGAAGTCTGTTGAGAATTACTTTGGTGTCAGCGTCTGGTGCCTGGCAGAGCGGAGTGAGGGCGTCCTAGTCTTGGCTTTAGGGCTGTGCTTCTCAACTGGGGGGCCCTCCAGGGGACACTGGACTTTGTGTTTCTGCCTGGCATAACTGGGGTGGGGGTGGCACTAGCTTCTAGTGAGTAGAGGCCGGGGGGGGGGCGGGGGTGACAAACATAAGTATACACAGGAACCCCCCTCAACAGAGAATGATCCAGTCTCAAGTGTTGGGGGTGCCAACGATGAGCAATCCGGTTCTAAGACGGTTTGTGACTCTGGGTCACTGCTTGCTAAGTTATGGTCCTAATTTTAGATGATGTGAAAGACGGCTGGCAAAAATGCTCCGGTTCTCTAGCCTCCTTTTCCTGCCCATTGCTGCATGGGTTCCCTGCTCCTGCTATCAAGACCTGGAGCCTGTGTCTGCAGCCCTTCGATTGGAGCTGGCCTTACGACTTGCCTTGTGATAGCTCCGTCTGGGCCTCAGGGTCTTTGCACAGTTCTGCTGGTTCCTCTGGGGCCTGGCTCTGTCGTGTGGGCAAGTCTGGACTAGTTTGCTAGAGGACGAGGGGCCTCGTGGAGAACAGCCAAGGTGCCTGAGCTTGGGGCCAGCTAATCCCATGACTGTGAGACGGAACCCAGCCTACAGCAGAACCACCTACCTGACTCACAGCTGACCAGGCTATGGACCACAGCTGGGACAAGAAGAACCAGTCAACTGACCCGCTGTTTCGTGGTCAAAAAGAGATTCTTCCTGTTTTAACCCACCGAATTGTAGGTTGGTTTGTTATGCAGCAAGAGATAACTGATACACATGGGCTTGAACATCAGATGCAATTAACAGTGAACTCTGAGGACAGTGGAGGAACCTCTCAAGATTTGCTTTTTTTCCCCTAATACTTGATATTTCCTCAAGTCAGATAGCTTTCTTTGGCCCAGGATGCACACAGCTACATCTTTGATATTCAGTTTATGGAGCTGAGCAAGCTCCGTCTGGAGAGAGGTTTGCTTAAAGCCAGTTTTATCCACTTGTATCATGAAATCAACTCCAACATGAATAGTAGGTAAAGGTTACTTATGAGAAGGACTCGGGGAAGCAGATAAATCAACAATTCTTACAGACATCAGGAGTCAGGGTCCCTCTGGGAACCTTGACAACAGAGATTTATGATTTGTCTTTTGGGTTGCATCAAGGATGACCACAGTGTCCTGACCCCCTCCATCAAGACTGAGGACTAAGACGGGAGACTATGATGGGCTTTCTTGTGCACCTGCCCAGTTGATAGAGGTGGTATCATTTGATTGGCAGCTCTGCCAATCCCATACCGAGAGGAAAAGGAGCTTCAGACAGAAGCAGAAGATGACTTCCACTTTGGTCCTCCCCGTCTCCTGCCCTTCCATCCACAATGGAACAGATTGGGACATGAGAAGAGAGTATGAGTAGGATTTTTGGTGTAATGTCTGGACATTCAGGACATCTCATCATGGCCCAGTTGGAAAAGGAAAAAGCTTAGTGAGAAAATTGAAAATCAGACTTAGCAATGCTGTTGTAACCTTTTCCGGTCATTCTCGCCTTGTCATGTGGATGTCAGAATCCAGGGTGATGTGTTGGAAGTTGATAGGGAGTGAGAAGGGAGCTGGTCTCACTCTGTTAAGATCTCATTTGTTGAGTCAGACTTGGGCTGGAACATTCTTTGCCACTTATGCCACAGCAGACGCCATGTATTAGCAGGACTTCCCAAGATTCTCTTGACCAGACGTTAAGTTCTGCAGTCCATAAGTCAGCCCAAGATCCTCAGGGGGTCCTGGCTATAGTGATGGATACTGCTGCTGCTAAGTCACTTCAGTTGTGTCTGACGATAGAGATGGGTGAGAGTTCCCTATTTCCTATCTGGAAATTAGGAGGGCAGTAGTTTCCAACTTTGCCTTTAATCTTCTTGAATCCCAACAGGTAAATGTGGAGCCCTCCTCATGGGGGCAGGGGTGTGTTTTGGGAACAGGAGAAGAGGGGCAGCCTTGGACTCGCCCTTGGCTTCCTCTCTACTCCACTGTGGCTCCAGAGACATCTCTATGCACACACCCCCCCCCCCCCAGGGTCTGGGGACCACTCTGGGAAGATAACCATGGTCTGAGTACAGTTCTCTGTGGGCAGGTGTGGGGACTGACCTTCCTGGATGCTGAGGACAGAGGATGAGTGTGATGAGGGGTGCGTGGAGATGGCAGGCACTGGACCAAATTCCGGAGATGAGCCCAAGGCAAGCCAGTGTTTTCCCCAGTGATAGGAGTGGGCTCTCTGGAGAGCTTGAGAGTCTGGGAAGTGAAATAGGAACAGTCTCGAGTTTGAGTCCCCCCAATACCAAGAGAAAGAAGTAGATTTGAATATAATAATGAGGTGCTTGGCAGAGAGTTAAATAAGCATTAGTGCTTAGTGCTATAAATGTTACCGTGTCAGCTCACAAGCTGATAGATAGTGGGACTGGCCTTGAAGCCTTTGCTCTTTTCCTCTCACCATACCACCACCTCCTGCAAAAATGATGAAGAAGGAGGGAAGCCTCTGCCCACACAAGGGGTTTGCTCTGAGCACTCTCTCCACCATGCTGAGATCCAGTCTTCTTTCTCGCTATTCCAGGAACCATTTTTCTTCCCTTTTGTCCCCTGGTAGGAATACCAAGAGAGAAATTAAAGCAAAAAAGGGCTAAACTGTCTGGACTAGAAGGACAGAGCATGTGATAATGACATATAAAGCTAAAAGCACTAAGCGGGCAAAGCTGGTGCTCCAGAAGTGAGTAAAACCAAGATAAATCTGTCCCTGGAGAGCTGTAACACATAACTCAAATAACGGGAGCAGCAGGGGTCTGCAATCCCCTAGAAGAACAGTCCACACTCGTGTGAAATAGCCTCTGCCCAGCATCCATAATACCCCGTGTGCTTGGGGCTGACCACTGCTTCCAGAACCTGGGGTTCCAGCTGCCTGGAGCAGGACTTCTGCTGGGACCTGCATGCCTGCAGACCACTGTATCTGGCAGCAAAGATTCGAGGTCTAATGCCAGCCCCACTATGGAAGGATGGAGAACTGGATGGACCCCTGGAAGACCTGGATTTCAGTTCTGCCTCCACCTCTGTTGTGCTGTGTGGCCTTGCTCAACTTACTTCACCTCTCTGAACTCCAGTTTTCTCTCATGGGAGCTGGAGGTAGAAAGGTTTGCTTTTGTGGGGAAGGGCAGAAGCCCACTTCGCCGGGAGGCTTCAGAGATGAGGTTTTTTTTTTTTTTTAACAGTCTATTTAGAGGAGTGGATCTCTAAGTGGAGTCCCTGGGAGAAACAGCATAAGCAGCCCTTGGGAACTTGCTAGAAATGCAACGCTTGGGCCACACTCCAGATATACTGAGTCAGAAATTCTGGAAGAGGCTCCCAGACATTTGTGTGTGAACAGGTCTTCTGATGCATGGTAAAGTTTGAGAACTAGCCCTTTGCAGGAAAGCATCCCTAACTTGTTTTCTGTTTCCCAAGCATCCTTGGTGCTAACTTAACTCACTGCAAAGGACAGCAGAGACTCAATGCTCAGGTGTGACCCAGCGGGGCTCCCAGGCAGTTCCCAGGTTTGGTCATGAGAGTCCTTGTTCCAGGATACTTTTGAGGGGATAGTGGGGGTCTCCCACTCTCGGTGGGCAGTTCTCTGCAGGTGTGTGTGATCTCTTCATCCCAGATTCCAAACGACTTTCCTCTCTTTCCATGCCCTTGACTTTTTAACCTTTTCCTTTCTCCAGCCTCAGTAAATGCTTCCCATAGGGGGGTGGGAAATTTTCTCTGTCCCAGGTTAATTTTTCTATGCCCTGATTTTCTTTCGAGGTGCACTTCTAAAGCTCAGAAGTCCAAATTTTGAGCCTCAAAATATGAGCCATTTAAAGTTTAACCTCTCTGCTTTTCTGCAACCCCTTCCTTAAATAAATGTTATAAAGTCTAGTTGCCTTTAGAGTATGGGAAGAGTTAGGAGTGACAGGAACACGTGGAGGGGAGAGCCAGATGGTGATTTCAGTGATGGCATCTCACCCACATGCTTGTGAGACAGAGGGGAGGCCACTCCACTGAACATTGCTGGGCAGCCCTACCCTTTATAGAGGAAACTCCGCACACATCCCTTTGCTGGGAGGACAGGGACCCATGTTGAGAACTCCACTCATGTGCAGCTTCTTATCCCACATCCCATGACCATTGTAGTACTTTCCATCCTGTACATAACCCGAGTCTCTCTTCCTCTGACCCAACAGAACTCAGCTGGCTGGAGTGATCCATTCCCGTCTTTCATGACCCCCATCTCAGCCCTCCTCTGATAAGAGCTAGAAGGAAAAACTGCTCTGTGCCTATTTTAAAAACCTTATGATGCTGGTTTCAATGTAGTGTTCAGTAGTAACATTCTGAGAAGCGTGGATTTTGTGATGCCACACTTTTAAGTGTGATCTCACGGTTGTGTATCTAGTTGGGTGGGGATTTAAAGGCATCACGAGGAGCCCAGCTTCCATGTGATTAGAGATGCAAATATTTGAGGAGGCTGCTCCTAGAAAATTCCATGTGCAGCAGGACTGAGGGAGGGGTCAGGTGGATATTTTAATTTTACATCTGTATAATGTGTTAGCACTTATAAAACTTGCTGCTATAATAAACATTAAGATGTATTTTTGACAAGTGACTACTAGTATGAGCTGGCTGAGACCAAGAGGAGTTGATAAGATTTAAGGACCAGTCAGAAAATTACCAAATAGAAAGTGTTTCTTTGCATATCGCCTTCCATTGCATATGATCTGTAGTTAAGAAAATTTGTGGAGGATTATATTTAACTTTAAAATAAAATGTTCTGGTTTATGTTATATAGAAAAGACATATAAGTGCAGAATGCTCTTAAAAATGGTAAGCTGTGGTCAGCCCTGACTAATATCACCTTCTAACTACTCTACAGGAAAAGCTTTCCAGACGGTTTCCTTATAAAGATTCAGCAATGCTACAAGGCTGAAGCCACAACAGTTGCATGAAGTACAATGAGGTCACCAAGATGATACTTAAGATGACCTTGGTTCCAGTGTTCCCATGGCCCTCTGTCCATCTTGACCAATGGTCAGACAGCACAGTTCTGGTTCTAGGAGTAGCTAAAGGTCTAGGTTAAGGTCTAGGTCAAGGACAAGGGCTAGGTCAGAGTCAAGGTCTAGATGTAGATTTAGTTCTAGTCTCTGCACTGACTTGGGCTTCTTGCTCAGCTCAGAAACAGTAGTTATTCCTTCACCTGGGCGGTCATGAAGGAGTAGCTGCTCCTTCACCTCCTATTTACCAGAAAGAGATGAAGATGCACAGCAGGTGACAGCCTGGAGCCATCGCACTTTCTCTGGATGTCAGAAATGCCAAGTCAGGTCCCAGACTGGCTTTACTTCCTCAGACCTGTGTCCCTGGAGGCGCATATCCCGTGTCCTGTGGATGCACTCGACTGCCCTGTTTCGAGGAGGGAAATTAGAGCTTGGCTTGGCTGTCATTTCTGAAGGTGATGAAAGGTTTTCCCCTCGTCCTCCGTGCTCTGCTATAACATGCCAGCCAAAACGACCTGCAGTTTGCAGCCAAAATCAGACACCAAATAGTCAGTTACTTCCCTCTTGTCAGATAATGAACAGCCTAGATGCCACTGTGGAGGGTGATTAGAATTCAGCGATCATGGGAAATTCTACCTTAATTGCTGCGTGTGATGACAGCAAGGAAGCCAGATAGCAGGGTGCATGGCGGATTCCATTCTTCCTGGCTCCGCAGGTGTGTGGGTGGAGCCTGGTTCAGGACTTGCTAGGAAATCCAGTTAAATAGAGACTGAAGAAGGTGAGAAAGGATTATTGGCTGGGAGAGGTGCCTTTGTCATGGTCAAGGAGAGAGAGAATATTACTGCTTTGGAATCTTCCTTGTGAGGAATGCATTTCCACCTTGGACCTACAAAGATGACTTTGAAGTGGGGCATGGGAGAACAAGTAAAGGACTGGGAGTGGGTGGTCTCTGCTCTGCCGTTTATATCCGTCTGATTCTAGGACCCCAGAGCCAACCCCTGAAATGACTGTGTCCTGGAATAACACCAGTCATTGGTGTGGGATGTGTGTTGCCAGTGAGTGTTTAGACTGCCCCCTCTGATTACTGGTTAACAGCTTCTTTGCCTTCTTGATTTATGGGTATCAAAACTTGTCAGGAGCAAGAAATAGAAAACTCAGCTCAAACTGGCTCGAGCAAAACAGGATATTTGTTGGCTTATGTAACTGAGCTAGTTTTAGGCACTGCTGGATCTAGGGACTCCAGTGGTTTCATCAGGACTCAGCGTCTTGCTAATTCTGCTTTCTTCTGTGTTAACTCCATTTCCACAGCCTTACTCCTTCTAATGGTGAAAGGATTGCAGAAATGCTCAGCTTATATCCTCAAAGTTTCAACTCTAGTATGGTAGAGAGCCTAACTCTGTCCCAGCATTCTCAGCAAAAATCTTCCTGAGTTTCACTGACTTTGGAGAAGTCGTGTGATGCTCTTTATTTGGAACTAGGCCAAATGTTTCCCTACCACCACAAAAGGTGAAGCTCTGCTTGGATCTCTTGGGCTAAAAGTCAAGGGAAGGTTGATCTTAAATGAAGAGTGGGAGATGTTGCAAGAAGAGGGACTGGGCCACCTGAAACTATCACAACATTGCTAATCGGCCATACTCTAGTACAACATAACAAGTTTAATAAGGAAAAAAAAGAAGAGGGACTAGATAGATGCAGTGGTACCTATACTATTTCACCTTTCAAACCGTGGTCTGAGGTTGACAAAGACTCTCTATTTGACCAAACTTCAGTCAGGCTCCTCTGAATCTTCTCCTCAACTAAGCCCTGACCTTGGGCTTCAGCGTTCACCTTTTCATTGCCCTATTTTATCAAGAATCCTATATACTTAGATTGGTTTAGATGGAAACCTCCCACCCCCATTACCTGATCACCCTTGATGTATGACCAAATTCCTCATGCTTCACCCCAACCTCCAGGTGATGTCTGATCACCCTGACCTGTCTTCGGCAAGGAGTCTGTCAAATTGGTTTAGCCAGAAATTCATCCTTACCCCTAGTGTTTTCTCTTAGTAACTTTCCATCCACTGACGCCCACCCTGCTCCTTCGCTGCAAAACCCCACCTGCTCAAGCTGGATTCAGAATTGAGGTCAGATCAACACTGAGATCTTTTTCTCTGTGTTGCAACAGTCCGGAATGAAAGCTACTTTTCCTGCTGTAACTCTTCCCCAGCTCTGATGTTTCCTTGACGAGTTTCTCCAATGGCAGGGATCTTACAAGACGTGGATGTGGATTCTGGAAAGTGGTATGTTGTGAGTTTCTAAAATCAGCTGGAATTTGTAAGAGGTTTTTATTTTTTTAAATAAGTTAGTGTTATCGCTCTAACTTATTTTGAAAAATAAGTTATCCTTAGAGTGTTTAGTTAGCTTTCACTCTTAAAAGTTATCCTTTGAGTGTTCAGTTATCCCTGGAGTGTTTCTCAGTGATGGGTTACATGGATATTCGTTATACTGTTGTTTCTCTTTTTGTAAAATTTGAAACTTTTTGAAATGAAAAAGATATATCCCCCAAATCATGTCAATTTCACACACATGTTTCTCAAGACACTGCCTTGGATGGTGGTGGGGGAAGCCAGGGTGCCCGAGCCTGCCCTGAAGACCTGCAAAGGCTTTCTGGTGAAGTGGCACCTAGGTTGGGTCCTGACTGATGAAGCAAGAGGGAACATCCAAGTGAGTGCACATTTCAAATACGAGATAGAAAGGCTTTTGCAAGCTGCAAAGGGGCATTCAAGTATTGTAATTGTGGGGAGAACAATGTTTTTGAAACAGAAACATGTTTTTCCCTCACTTGCTTCCCCACTCTCTTTGCCTTTGTTTTTTTAAGCCCCCTCAGCCATGCCCTTCTTTTTTTTAAAAAAATATTAATTAATTAATTTGGCTGTGCTGGGTCTTGGTTGCGGTGTGCAGGATGTTTTAGCTGGACTCTTAGCTGGAGCACGTGGGATCTAGTTCCCTAATCAGGGATGAAACCCAGCTGCACGCATTGCGAGCAGAGAACCTTGGCCACTGGATCAACAAGGAAGTCCTAGCCAAGCCCTTCTTTGCTCACTCTGTCAGGAGAAAGAATAGGATGGCAAAAACAACAAGGAGAGTCTTTTGAATGTCAGAAGCAAAGACTTGAGGGGCACAGAAAAGAAACAGAGTTCCCAGTCTTGCTCTTCTCCATCTCCAGATTAGCCTGGGGAAGGGGGACACCCACAAGTTCTGAGCCTGATGCTTTCTAATGGTAAAACGTCGGGCTGGGGAAAAGACAATATGTAAAAATGTCCCAAACCATGGACCATTATGCAACCATTAAAATGAATGTGGCAGTAAACCTATTAATTTATTAGAATGCAAGCACTGAATTGTGTTTTCTAGTTCATGATGCAAGCAAGATATAGAAAATATGTCACAAAAATCTCTTTTGGTAAATCAAATGTTTGCATACATTTAGATGAACATGGACAAAGGTAGGAAAAGATATACCTTGCTTCCTGACATTGTTTACCTGGGGAGAAAATAAAAGATGGAAGGGGAAGAAAGGAAAAAGAGGAGAAGTGTTCATTAGAACTGCTGAAAATATTCCTTTCTGGCTGGCTAATTTGTCCTAATGATGATGGAAAAGCCTGCCTGAAGCCAGGAGCTCTTACCAAACTAGTGCTTGTTGCTTGGAAGGGTGGGAAGAATTTCAAGAGAACTTTCATGTCCTACTTACACATTTCTATATTGCTTCATGGGCTTCCCTGGTGGCTTAGATGGTAAAGAATCCACCTTCAACCCTGCAGGAGACCAGGGTTCGATCTCTGGGTGGGGAAGATCCCCCTGGAAAAGGGAATAGCTACCCACTCCAGTACTCTTGCCTGGAGAATCCTGTGACAGAGGAGTCCGGTGGGCTAAGGAGTCATGGGGTTGCAAAGAGTTGGACATGACTCAGTGACTAAGTGGGCTCACACACACACACACACACACACATTGCTTAATGCTCTATAAACATTAAGGCATATTATGTATCTCTAATTATAAGAAACAATACATATTATACACAGAGAAATGTTAAAAAGTGTGCACAATAAAAAGCATTTGTGATAATTCCATTTATGTTACATTATATATATTATATACATAAATTATATGAGAGAGCGAGCTGTGAAAACATTATCACCAACTCAGAACAGATATGTATAAGAAAATTCAAGATAAATAAAAGTAACATTTTCAGTTATTGAATTTCCTTATACTTATCTAAATTGTTTAAATTGTTTTTTACAAGGCTCATGGGTTTCCCCACTTTTAAGCAGGCAATAACAGCACCCATCTTAAAGATAACATATGTAGATTTGTCGACATGCAGTAGGCACATGATAAATGATTGAAAGGAAAGTAATATAACTCTCAGAATCCAATCAAGCTGTTGTCATTGTGGAGACAAAAAGAACTTTGCTCGGAGAAGCCAAGGCTAGCCAGGAAAAAGATCGCACACCATCCTCTTGTTAGAAAGAAAAGCAAATGCAGATTTGATTCATGATGTCCAAAACTGATGGAGAGGAGAGGACAGATTTTCAGCCTACTATCTTACAACCAGAACTTCATAGCAAGGGCTGTGGACCCCATGCATCAGGTGTGCTGAGAATTGACCTTCCAACCAGGAGCAAATTCAAAGATACGAGATGGGCCTTCCATTTCTTGCAGCTGCTTTGAGTTTGCAGGGCTTGGAGGCTGCAGAAATTAATAGCTAATAGGACTGTTTTCCTTATGCCCTGGCTAAGCTGGGAGCCACTCTTTCATCAGTCCTCTGTCCATCTGGGTGAGGAGAGATGGGATTGTGTGCATCATTTTATTCCCAAGGGCCAAGCAGACCATCTGGCCCAATGCAGCTTCTCAGTAACTGTTGGGAGAATGCACAAATATGTGAGAAAATGAGGGAAGAGAGGGTTGAATAAGTGAGTGAGTGAATAGGTGAGACAATGGATGAATGAATAAATTTGCATCTAAGAAGAAACCCAGACACAGCTTTGAGTTATTCCTCCAATTGCAGGCGGATTTGTGGAAAGCCATCCATCATCCTTGCCCAGTCTCTCCTGGCACAAAGATCCAATGGAGGATAATGATCTCTTGGCTCTCAGCATGCAGATGGCAGCTATGGAAGGAGAAAAATTAACTAGCCTCCATCAGCCTCCTTGTCAAATACTCCTGAACCCTTATCATGGGCAAAGCATTAACCAGAAACACTGTGAGAGATGGGGGGAGTCCTAGGAGCTCTTGACTCTCGAGGAGTTATCAAACTTACCAAGTAGCTATTAGACAAAGACGTAAAATTATCCCTTCCTGAAATGCAAGGCTATACCCAAATAGATGTGTAAATAGTCATCTCTACAGAAACTCTGGGGAAATGACACCATGGATCACAAATGGCTCCCCAAAGAAAAGGGAAAGCCATGCAACACAGCAGTAAAGAGCATGGACTCTGAGGCCAGGTCACTGCCTTGAATTCCTGCTCCCACCACTGTCTGACATGGTCAAGCTATTTAATTTTCCCCGGATGGTTGAATGGCATCACTGACTCAATGGACATGAGTTTCAGCAAACTCTGGGGGACGGTGAAGGACAGGGAAACCTGACATGCTGCAGTCTGTGGGGTCACGAAGAGTCAGATATAAATGAGTAGCTGAACAACAACAGTCTGTAAAACTGTGAAAGCATTAGAAAACACTACTACAGACAAAGCTAGTGGAGGTGATGGAATTCCAGCTGAACTATTTAAAATCCTAAAAAAAATGATACTGTGAAAGAGCTGAGCTCAATATGCGAGCAAATTTGGAATACTCAGCAGTGGCCACAGGACTGGAA
Organism: Odocoileus virginianus; assembly: GCF_023699985.2. Taxonomy (NCBI): domain Eukaryota; kingdom Metazoa; phylum Chordata; class Mammalia; order Artiodactyla; family Cervidae; genus Odocoileus; species Odocoileus virginianus. Next base: position 15,489,415 of record NC_069706.1, on the reverse strand, counting down.
AAGGTCAGTTTTCATTCCAGTCCCAAAGAAGAGCAATGCCAAAGAGTGTTCAAACTACTGTACAATTGTGCTCATTTCATATGGTAGCAAGGTTATGCTCAAAATCCTTCAAGCTAGGCTTCAGCAGTATGTGAACCAAGAATTTCCAGAGTACAAGCTGGATTTAGAACCAGAGATCAAATTGCCAACATTTGCTGGATCATAGAGAAAGCAAAGGAATTCCAGAAAAACATATACTTCTGCTCCATTGGCTATGCTAAAGCATTTGACTGTGTGAATTACAACAAACTGTGGAAAATTCTTATAGAGAAGGGAATACCAGACCACCTTACCTGTTTCCTGAGAAACCTGTTTGTAGGTCAAGAAGCAACAGTTAGAGAGTCTTACTTGGAAAAACTGACTGCTTCCAAACTGGGAAAGGATTCTGTCAAGGCTGTGTATGGTTATCCTGCTTATTTAACTTATACGTAGAGAACAAATTGTTCGGCTGAATGAACCACAAGCTGAAATCAACATTGCTGGGAGATATATCAGCAACCTCAGATATGCAGATGATACTGAAGGGGGAAACAGACAGAACAGGCTCCATCTTGAAAGCAGGACTCCATCTTGGGCCAGACTGTGGACTTTGAGCTGTATGTCCAGTATCTATGGAAAGGATACACCAGCTGGAAAACCAGACCCCTGGATGGAAGATCCCCAGGGCTCGTTCATAGACTCTCCATCACCTAAAAGAATACCCTAATTGTCTGTGCAACTGAATAGAATCATAAATTCTATTATGCTTGTTGGGGTATGACCACAAGCCTATTGACAATTGTCCGCTGTTAACTACCTAAGCTTAAGGCATATGAATCATGAGTTAACTTTGATTGTATCTTTCTTTTCCTTTGTTCAGACTAGTTTCAGGGAACCTGGGGAGGTGGGTTTGGGCACATACACTTAGAGTATATTAGGTTTTCACAAAAACTGGTCAGGGTCCTTGACTAAGAGAAGACACTGCCTTGGGCCCCCCAGTATAATGAACTGCACTCCACTATCTGCATTGTCCTTCTGAGTGAGTTTTTTCCCGGAACACGTGGCTACAACAATACCACTCTAACAGCAGAAAATGAAAAAGGAACTAAAGAGCTTCTTGATGAAGGTGAAAGAGGACAGTGAAAAAGCTGACTTAAAACTCAACATCCAAAAAACGAAGATCATGACATCTGGTCTGCTCACATCATGGCAAATCAGGTTATTTTCTTGGGCTCCAAAATCACTGTGGATGGTGACTGCAACCATGAAATTAAAAGACACTTGCTCCTTGGAAGAATAGCTATCACAAACCTAGGTAGTGTATTCAAAAGTAGAGACATCATTTTTCCAACAAAGGTCTGTCTAGTCCAAGCTATGGTTTCTCCAGAAGCCAGGTATGGATGTGAGAGCTGGACCATAAAGAAGGCTGAGCAGCAAAGAGTTGCTGCTTTTGAACTGTGGTTCTGGAGAAGACTCTTGAGAGTACCTTGGGCACTAACGATATCAAACCTGTCAATCATAAAGGAAATCAACTCTGAATATTCATTGGAAGGACTGAAGCTGAAGCTGCAATACTTTGGCCACTTGATGCAAAAAGCCAACTCATTAGAAAAGACCTCGATGCTGGGAAAGCCTGAGGGTAGGAGGAGAAGGAGGTGACAGAGGGTGAGATGTAGATAGCATCATTGACTCAATGAACATGAATTTGAGCAAATTCCAGGGGATAATGAAGGACAGGGAAGCTTGGTGTGGTGCAGTCCATGGGATCGCAAAGAATTGGACACAACTTAAACAACAATATCAATCTGTAAATGGGGCTAATGAAAGTAATGATCGCTCAATATTGTTGTGACTATTAAATAAGCCAATACACATGAAAAGCTTAGAACAGTGCCTGTGCTTAGTCGCTCAATTGTGTCTGACTCTTTGTGAGCCCATGGAGAGTACCCACCAGGCTCCCCTGTCCATAGAATTCTCCAGGCAAGAATTCTGAAGAGGGTTTCAATTCCTTCCTCTGGGGATCTTCCCATCCCAGGGATGGAGCCCAGGTCTCCCACATTGCAGGCGGATTCTTTAGTGTCTGAGCTACCAGGGAAGACCTAGCACATCATAAATGTGACCTGTGTGAACTATTAGCCTCATTTGTACTCTACTCTGAAGAGATGAGCTAGTTGGGTGATACGGGGGACTCTCAAAGAGGAGAACATGGGTACAGTCAGGTAGCATCGAGAGCTGGGAAGTGTTTAGGAAGTTAAGTTAACCTGGTTCAAAGCCTGGTTCTGCCATTTTATACCTGTGTGACCTTGACTTAAACTCTCTAAAGCTCAGATTCCCCACTTAGAAACTGGTACTAACAACGCCACTTTCACTGAAAACATATGTTAACCATACCATGATAAATGGTGATTATTATTAAAGAGAAGCACAGTTAAGAGAATCCCAGAGGGAGGTGAATAAATTAAGCCTGATGACATGCCTTGCTTCTTCCCCATCTTTCTCTTCCTCCCCCAGATTTCTTGCAGGCTTCATCATTACCAGTTTGCATTTCTATTTTAATCATGTTATAGGTTTACAGTATTTTTCCCCCTGCATCTTTATATGCTATAATTTGGGTACTATTTTTATCCAACGAGGACATTTTTAACCAAGAACAGATTCAATTGTCTTTCAGCATATATCATTGTTTATCTTAATTAATGCTAAAATATTCTTAGGGGGAAAAACACATCCCACAGAGTATTATGCAAGGAAACTTAGCATTCATTTTTGCCTCCCTCTTGTCTGGCATATCAATTTATAAAGGTTTTAGCATCCTGTTATTTCAATGACAATAAGGCGTGCTCTTAAACACAGACACCCATCTGTGGAAATTAAGTCACAGGATATCAACAGTAGGTTGGAGGATTAGCATCAGCAAGGTGTGTGTTGCGGGGGTGAAAGACTGACAGCTGAAGGAAGAAGGGAACTGTGCTGGTGAGGAGAATGATGCCAAGTGAAGTCTGATGTCATAAGTTTCATCTCTGATTGATCCACAGGACCATGCCTTTAGTGGAATTGAACCAAATCTGACTCTGAGCTTGGAGTGTCTTATCAGGTTGTTATAACTCCCAGCCAGTTTGTGCATCTTCGCTTTTGCTCAACAATCTCCTTTCTTCTAATCAGAGCCTCAGCTTGACCCTTGGGGAACTGCCCATTCCTCACTCAGTCCAGGTGTTCTGAGGGGGTCTGTTTCTCCCCTCAGTGCCGGGGTGGACATACAATGCAGATCTGATCAATCAAAATGTACTAACTCCCTGGCCACAGTGATTGGGTAAGGGCTGACCAAGTTGTAACTGAGCAGGACCCTAGGGGGCCTTCCCTCGTCAGTCTCTTCCCCACCACGTCCTCAACCTGTCTCTTGTTTGTAGAAGAACTTCAGCTTCCTAGACCTTCCTCAAATGGAAAATTTAATCAGAGAAGTGAGAAAATGCAGCAAGAAAGGAAAACAGCCAAGCAAGACAAAATAATAATAGGTTAGCCATTAAACAAAGTCAAAGACCTTTAGCTTCGCCTCAAGGGCTACAGATAATATTCTGAGCCATATCCTTGAGCTGTTTTGCAAATACTGAAACCCCCACCAGGTGGAAGAAGTTAACTGCTCGCTGACCACAAGCCTGTAGACCCCAGACTGGTTGGAATGTGAGGTTGATGATGTTGACTCCCTATTACCTTATCATCAACAAATCAGAAGACTATCATAAACTGATCATGCACTCTTGTCTTCAAAAACCTTTCCCTGAAATCTGTTGGAAAGTTTGGTTCTTTTGAGCATTTGCTGTCTGTACTCTTTGCTTGGCCTTGTGATAAATGCTACACTTTCCTTCACCACAACCCAGTGTCAGTAGATTGGCTTTGCTGTGTGCAGACAAAAGGGGTTCTCTTTTCACTGGGATGCTAAGCTGGTAGGGGTGTCGCCTGGAGCTGCCATCTTTACTGTGAAAAGGGAAGGGTATGTCTCAAAATAAAGCCAATAAGAAAGAAAGAGTTGAGAGATAGACGCAGATGTTTGATGCTCTCTCCTGGACTCTGGATCAAGTCTTGCTCAAAGCCAGACTGCCCTCTGGTCCTTTGTGTGCGTGCTAAGTCACTTCAGTTGTGGCCAACTCTTTGTGATCCTATGGACTGTAGTCCACCAGGCTCCTCTGTCCATGGGGATTCTTCAGGCAAGAATACTGGAGTGGGTTGCCATTTCCTTCTCCAGGGTATCTTCCTGACCCAGGGATTGAACCCTTGTCTCTGGCATTGACAAGCAGGTTCTTCATCACTAGTGCCACCTGGGAAGCGCCCTGGACTTTCAATGTAAGTCAATTAATTTACTTTTTCACTTAAGCTATGTTGAGTTGAGTTTCTGTCATTTGCAACCCAAAGAGTTGTGAGGAGTCAGGGTCTCACTAGAGAACCATTGATTTGAGAGGAATGATGTGGTGTTGACTTGGTCTGAGGGCATCTTTCACCCCAGACCTGCCTGTCTTCCTAATAATATTGGGCAATAATTTGGTACTTGGAAAGTACCAAGCAGTCTTTAAAGCACACAGTCTAGAGGAAACCTCAAGAGGCTGAGTGACATGGTGATGTAAAATGTGGAAGCTTTATTACGTTATACAAGAAACTCTGAGGGGGATTGAAAGAAAGGAAGAATGTCAGGAGTATAAAGGACCTAGGCTGAGGAGTTAACTTGGCATGAAAGGGATGTGGCCATCTTGGGCTGTATCTGCTGCAGATGACATTGAAGGGGCTTGATCTGAGTGGGGATGTGAGGGTTGAGATTATTAAAAGTGTCCCCAGGAAGTGATTAATTTTTATTGACAGTTTACCATGAACCAGATACTACCCTAAATGCTCTGTATACAGTGTTATGTTTAATCCTCTCAACAGCCCCATACATTACAGGGCTTGTTATTTCCATTTCAGAGGAACCAGAGATCAAATTGCTGACATCTGCTGGATCATTGAAAAAGCAAGAGGGTTCTAGAAAAACATCTATTTCTGCTTTATTGACTATGCCAAAGCCTTTGACTGTGTGGATCACAATAAACGGGAAAATTCTTAAAGAAATGGGAATACCAGACCACCTGACCTGCCTCTTGAGAAATCTGTATTCAGGTCAGGAAGCAACAGTTAGAACTGGACATGAAACAACAGACTGGTTCCAAATAGGAAAAGGAGTACATCAAGGCTGTATATTGTCACCCTACTTATTTAACTTATATACAGAGTACATTATGAGAAATGCTGGGCTGGAAGAAGCACAAGCTGGAATCAAGATTGCCGGGAGAAAAATCAATCACCTCAGATATGCAGATGACACCACCGTTATGGCAGAAAGTGAAGAAAAACTAAAGAGCTTCTTCATGAAAGTGAAAGAGGAGAGTGAAAAAGTTGGCTTAAAGCTCAACATTCAGAAAACTAAGATCATGGCATCCGGTCCCATCACTTCATGGCAGATAGATGGGGAAACAGTAGAAACAGTGGCTGACTTTATTTTTCTGGGCTCCAAAATCACTGCAGATGGTGATTGTAGCCATGAAATTAAAAGACGCTTACTCCTTGGGAGGAACATTATGACCAACCTAGATAGCATATTAAAAAGCAGAGACATTACTTTGCCAACAAAGGTCTGTCTAGTCAAGGCTATGGTTTTTCCAGTGGTCACGTATGGATGTGAGAGTTGGACTATGAAGAAAGCTGAGCACCAAAGAATTGACGCTTTTGACTTGTGGTGTTGGAGAAGACTCTTGAGAGTCCCTAGGACTGCAAGGAGATCCAACCGATCCATCCTAAAGGAGATCAGTCCTGGGTGTTCATTGGAAGGACTGATGCTGAAGCTGAAACTCCAATACTTTGGCCACCTGATGCAAAGAGCTGACTCATTGGAATAGACCCTGATGCTGGGAAAGATTGGAGGCAGGAGGAGAAGGGGACGACAGAGGATGAGATGGTTGGATGGCATCACCGACTCAATGGACATGGGTTTGGGTGGAGTCTGTGAGTTGGTGATGGACAGGGAGGCCTGGAATGCTGCAGTTCATGGGGTTGCAAAGAGTTGGACATTACTGAGCGACTGAACTGAAATGAACTGATTTCTATTTCACAAGTAAGGAAACTGAGACTTGGAGAGGTGGAGTGTCTTAATCAGTCATAGCCAGAATTTAAACTCATGTTTATTTGACTCTGAAGCATCTTGTGGGTGGTGACTTGCATCCTGGACTCCATGTAGGACTTTGGCTAACAGCTCAGGGACATGAATAAATGGGCAGGGTCTAGCCTCCCATGGTCAGAGGGCCATTAAGATCAAGCTTGATCATAGACTCAACAATACAGGGAGACCCTGATTCCCCTGGGGAATGGAGTATGACAGGAAAAGAGGACTGCTCTGGAAGGTCAACAGGCATCTGGGGGGTTGTGGCAAAGGACAGACCCAGGACTCCAGGCTGAATTCCAGGCTCCTACCAGAACTTGTTCAGGGTTGGTTCAGGGCTGGGAGAGGCTGAGGGATGGCAGAGACTGACAGAGAAAGGAAAGGAGAGTCTTGTGGTTTTGAAATAAAAAGAAAGATTATTTAGGGTTAAACAGATCACCAGCCCAGGTTGGGTGCATGAGACAAGTGCTCGGGCCTGGTGCACTGGGAAGACCCAGAGGGATCGGGTGGAGAGGGAGGTGGGAGGGGGGACCGGGATGGGGAATACATGTAAATCCATGGCTAATTCATTTCAATGTATGACAAAAACCACTGCAATGATGTAAAGTAATTAGCCTCCAACTAAGAAAAATAAATGGAAAAATTTAAAAAAAAATAAGTAAAATAAAATAAAAGAAAGATGCTGTAATAAACTGTAATGGAAAAGAATATGAATAAGAATATACATGTCTATATATATATTATAACTGCATTACTTTGTTATGTACTAGAAGCTAACACAACATTGTCAACTATACTTCAGCTTAATAAAGAAAGATACCTTTTATTCACTAAACAATGAATATAAATTACACAGGGCTACCACTGGACTAGACTCTATTTCACACACCAATATCTGAGGCTCAGAGAGATCAACTTAGTTGCTCTGCTGAGCTGAGCAGGCATCAGAAGTTAGATCTGCTTAAATGTAAAGATCTTTCCATGGGGCCGGTCTGAGTCTACATCTGCTTGGGAATTAAAATAATGAATTCACCATCAATTCTGAAATATGAATCATGAAGAGTTCATATTTACTGACAGGTACTTTTTGTGAGGCAGGATGCTAAGTACTTTACTTGGACTATCTCATTTCATCCTTAAAACTATCCCATTGACAATAAGCTAGGTACCATCATCATCATCATGGACTCAATGGACATGAGTTTGAGCAAGCTCCGGGAGTTGGTGATGGATAGGGAAGCCTGGCGTGCTGCAGTCCACGGGTTCGCAAAGAGTTGGACACGACTGAGTGAACTGAATTGATTGTCACCACCACCATCATCATCTCGTCACCATCATCATCATCACCATCATCTCCATTTTACTGACGAAGAAACTAGACTCAGCAAGGAAACTTGATCCTCTGTTTGATCAAGATCACAAAGGTAGCAAAATGCTGAATCAGAATCTGAACTGAGCCAGCCTGCACTTGTAAAAGCCTGCAGATTTTAACCACGACGCTTCAACCTCCAGTTGTGCCTCAATTTTTCCAGCTGTAAAATGAAAATAATGCTAATGCTCACTTCCTAAAGGCTATTAGAATGAACTGATACAAAGAACTTGGAACAGTATCTGGCACACATAGTTCAATCAACCTTGGCTTTCACTACGGTTACATTCATTTTGCATCACCCTCTCTGAGAGGGCACTTCTCCCTTTCCCACGGCTGATCCTCACTGCTCGTGTATGCTAGGGGAAAGGTGAGGTGTATGTATGTACACAGGTCTCTTTGGGTAGTCCCAAGGCAAGAGATGCTCATTTGATATAACTCATAAACCCGTTTTAATCCAAATATTGCTTTTCCTTTGGAATAATCCCTATCCAGTTCACATATATAGTCTCTCTGTGCCTCTAATACAGACAAAGATATCAATAATGTTATTGAGATAAAACAGTCACCTCTTCCTTATTCCCTTTATTCATCAGTCACCCTGGGCCTATATTTGTCTCTTTTCATCCTCTACTACCCAGCATCATTCACGGGAGTGCCTTCCTGTCCCTCACGAGCTGTAACTCATGGTGAAGATTTCACATAATGACAAGGAGTAAAATATGACAGACTTAAGCAAATTCAACTGGAAATAATGTGAAAAAATATTATTTGCTTCAGACACGTGCCTCCTTTTTGATCTTCCTTGTCCAGGATACATTTTTAAAAAATGTTCCTTTGATAGCAAAAGCGAGCAGATGCAAAAAGAAATCTCATGTCTTTGTTGGGAAATAATTAGTCTGATCCAGTGGCTTGCTTTCTGATGGACAAAAGAGTCTTTCAAGAAAATCATTTGTGTTTTCTGAGCCCCTTTTGGCAGCACAGCTTTTTTAGATTTGGGCTTTTTGATGAGAGTTGGGGAGTGGAAAATTTCCCTGAATAAGAAATCAGAAAGTTTGACCTACACAGTTAGTTCTCTCTTAACATGACAACAACTGGCAATTACTTTTTGATCCGAAGCGTGAGGGTGAATATGGAGAGTTAGGGCAAATCATTCTGCTTCTTTTAAAACCCCTCTTTCTTTAGCTCAGCACCTGAAGCTGATTTCCCCCTTTTTTCAGTCCCAAAGATTCAATATAATCTATAGCTGGAAATACCTGTATTAGCTGCAGCTGGGGGAAAAAACAGTTTGAAAATTAATGAATCAGTTTCTTTTGTGAAGAAGGTCTGTTCTGAGAGTTCAAAGATGACTTGGGATCAAATGTGAGCTGGTTCCTAGTGTCAGTACACTGCAGAGTTGTTCCAGTCAGCTTGTCCACAGCAATGGCTGGGGTCCACCCACGGTCCCACAGTCTCAGAAACACCAATGGCTTGAATGAAGACAGAATGTTATGTTGATGCCTTTGTTGTTGTTGTTGTTGTTCAGTCACGCAGTCGTGTCTGACTCTTTGTGACCCCGTGGACTGCAGCACGCCAGGCTTCCCTGTCCTTTACTAGCTCCTGATATTTGCTCAAATTCTTGTCCATTGAGTCGGTGATACTCTCCAACCATCTCATCCTCTGCCACCCTATTCTCCTCTTGCCTTAAATCTTTCCCAGCATTGAGGTCTTTTCCAATGAGTCAGTTCTTTGAATCAGGTGGCCAAAGTATTGCAGCTTTAGCTTCAGTCCTTCCATTGAATATTCAGAGTTGATTTCGTTTGCGATTGACTGGTTTGATCTCCTTGCTGTCCAAGGGACTCTCAATAGTCTTCTCCAGCACGATTCAAAAGAATCAATTTTTCAGTGCTCAGACTTCTTTATGGTCCAACTCTCACATCTGCTCGTGACTACTGGAAAAACCATAGCTTTGACTACGTGGACTTTTGTTGGCAAGGAGAAGCCTTTGCTTTTTAATATGCTATCTAGGTTTGTCATAGCTTTTTTTTCAAGGAGCAAGGTGTTTGATGAATATGCATGATTATTTATAGGACTCGGTGGAGAGAGAGGCTCTGAAGTCCCTAAGACTTGGGTTCAGACCCTGCCTCCTGTGATTTGAGCTGATTGTTTCATTCCTCTGGTAATCAGTGTCCTTGCTTGTAAAGAAGAAACAAAGAGTAGCTATGTTAGAGCTTCCCTGGTGGCTTCAGTCAGTTCAGTTGCTCAGTCGTGTCTGACTCTTTGTGACCCCATGAACTGCAGCATGCCAGGCCTCCCTTTCCATCACCACCTTCCAGAGTCCACCCAAACCCATGTCCATTGAGTCGGTGATGCCATCCAACCATCTCATCCTCTGTTGTCCCCTTCTCCTCCCGCCCTCAATCTTTCCCAGCATCAGGGTATTTTCCAGTGAGTCAACTCTTCCCATCAGGTGGCCAAAGTATTGGAGTTTCAGTTTCAACACCACTCCTTCCAATGAACACCCAGGACTGATCTCCTTTAGGATGGACTGGTTGGATCTCCTTGCAGTCCTAGGGACTCTCAAGAGTCTTCTCCAACACCGCAGTTCAAAAGCATCAATTCTTCAGCACTCAGCTTTCTTTACAGTCCAACTCTCACATCCGTACATGACCACTGGAAAAACCATAGCCTTGACTAGACGGACCTTTGTTGACAAAGTAATGTCTCTGCTTTTTAATATACTGTCTAGGTTGGTCATAACTTTCCTTCCAAGGAGTAAGTGTCTTTTAATTGCATGGCTGCTTGAAATTAAATTACTGTGGTGGCTTAGTGGTAAAGAATCTGCCTGCCAATGCAAGGGATATGGGTTTGATCCCTGCTCTGGGAAGAAGTTCCCACATGCCATGGAGTAACGAAGCCCGTGCTCCGCAACTACTGAGCCTGTGCTCTAGAGTCCAGGAACCACAACTGCTGAGCCCACGTGCTGCAGCTATAGACGCCCGTGCACCTTAGAGCCCATGCTCAGCAATGAGAGAAGCCACTGCAATGAGAACCCAAGCCCTGAAGCTCAAGGGTAGCCCTCACTCCCTGCAACTAGAGAAAAGCCCACACAACAATGAAGACCCAGCAGAGCCACAAATAAATACATAAAATTATTTTTAAAAGTGTAGCTATCTTACAGAGCAGAGGTCTCAGCCTTGGCACTATTGACATTTGGGGTCAGACGTTTGCGCTGTCCTGTGTGTTGTAGAGTGTTGAACAGCAATCCTGGGCTCTACCTGCTAGATCCCAGTAATGGATTCTCCCCACCCCCCAACCCCAGTTTTGAAAACTAAAAATGACCCCAGACATTGCCAAAAGTCTCCTGGGGGCACAGTGCCACCCCTCCCCCAGAGATTCACTGCCATGGGCCTATTAAGAAGGTTGAATGAAGTGACCCATGTAAAGCTCTCAGAATCTGCTGAGCAGATACTACATGGTAGATCACCAAATAGTAGTTGTTACTACTCAACAAATAGTAGCTGTAACTATACTAGTAAAACTGTAAAACAGAAAACTAACACAATCCTTTTCTATTTTCTCTCTTGAGGATTCTCATGGAATTCCTGAATCTCTGGGGCCCTCAAATCCCCTGGTATTAGATGGAAATCCCCAGTTGCCCCATCTGCAGCTGGTTAAATATTTTGCCCCTTAGCAAAGCCACCAGCTGCTAAGTGTAGCAAAACTGATTTACAGGTAGTTCTGTGGATGAGTGGTGTTACCTCTCATTGGTGCCAGAGAGGAAGAAAAAAAGACGATAAAACATTCAAGTAAGGAGAAAGCAGATTCCACATCAATAGTGACTGAAGCCTCCGTAGCTGGGGGAGGACACGACTTGTCCGGAAGGGGTGACCACAGCTGCTTTTTGTTAGCTAGAGGGGAAATGCAGAGGGCAGGAGAAACATGGAATCAGCTTTCTACTTTTGCATGAATATTTTAGTTCCAGCTACTTCCCTGAGTGCACTGCTCAAAATAGCTAATGTTGTTTGAGCACGTTTATGGGCTGAACTGTGTCCCACTAAGATTCATATGTGAAAGTTCTAGCTCTCATGCAACTTCTTGGAGAGAAGGTCTTCAGGGAGATAAATAAGGTTAAATGAGGTCATAAGGATGGGGCCCTAATCCCATAGGCCTTGTGCCCTATAAGAAGAGGAAGAGACCCCAGAGTGCTCCCCCCTCCCTCTCTCTCCCCTCCCCCCACCAAGTGCACAGAGGAAAAGCCCCATGAGCACAGAAGAGGCAAGACAGCAGGGAGCTCTAGCCAGGAGCTGAACTCAGCAGCATTTTGATCACGGGCTTCCAGCTTCCAAAACTCGGAGGGAAAAAGTGTCTGTTTTTTATGCTGCCCAACCTGTGGCATTTCGTTATAACTGTCCTAGTGGATGACTGTGCACACCACATGCCTAGCATAGTCACTCTCTTCATCCTCACAGCAGCCCTTTGAGGTAGGCGCCGTCATCTCCCCTTCTTCCAGTCTTCCCAAATTTTACAGGAGAGGAAACAGCCTCAGCTTACAAACTTGCCCAGGATCACGCAACTCAAAAAGATGGATCACTGGGATTTGAACCCAGGCCAGGTCCTTAACCCTAAGCCATCTGAATGAGGGTGTGTCAGCCCCTCACTGCCACTTATAGAATATTTACAACACGTTGTCGTTCAGACACTCAGTCGTGTCTGATTGTGACCCCAAGGACTGCAGCACGCCAGGCTTCCCTGTCCATCACCAACTCCCAGATCTTGCTCAGACTCATGTCCATCAAGTCAGTGATGCCATCCAACCATCTCATCCTCTGTCGTCCCCTTCTCCTCCTGCCTTCAATCTTTCCCAGCATCAGGATCTTTTCCAATGCAGTCAGTTCTTCACATCAGGTGGCCAAGGTATTGGAGCTTCAGCTTCAGCATCAGTCCTTCCAATGAATATTACTCTATTGTAAAGGTTTTTAAAATGAATATGCTTTTTGAATGCCCACCACAATCTCATGAGGAGGCCTCCATTCTTGTCCCTCTTTTACAGATGATGAAACTGAGGGAGGCTTACAGCAGTTAACTTTAAGGGCTGTAGTTTAACTGTCTGGCTCCCGAGCCTGGTTTGTAGTTCCTGAGAAAGCTCTAACCAGTTCAATCTCTTGCTTTAGTATCTCTGGGCAGGACACCACTCCTGGGAGAAAAAAGCTGATATTTAATCTTTAGATGTCATAGGAACAGTTGCTGGATTTTACCGTCTTTATAATTTTAATTCTACCAAGGAGCAGCGGGGGAGAAGCTCGGGGATGAAGGATGCAGGGAGACTTAAGTGGTGGTGAGCTCACTCCAGGGTGAGAGGCAGCAAATGCTGTTCGTGGCTGTAGGTTTACTTCTCAGGAATCTGCATTTATGCAAATTAAAGGAAGGATAGTGACCCCCTTGCCCAATCAATTTTATCCTAAGTCATGTCTTTCTCCAGCTACAGGCTTAGCACTAAATTGCTTCTCCTACCTTCATTTCTCTCCAAGGACAATGAATAATAATAATTCAAAGCAGAGCAAGAGAGTCTACATTTGCATGGTGTAGAACTCCAGTGTATTTTGAGATTGCCTGATTTACCCTCAGATCCCCACTGGAGGCAGGTTCTTTCTCACAGATGAAATCAAAACACAGAAGTCAGGACACTGGAGCTTAAACCACGTCGGTGGTTGAGCTGTGGCAACTTGGCCTCTCATGCTGGTGAAGGGCAGATCTGGGCTTGAATCCTACACCTAACCACCACCCTGGCTTTGTTTCCATTCCCTGACATCTTAGAAGGTACTTTAGATAAAACAAAGATGGAAATTATAATGATCTCTCAAGGTCAGTCTCACACAGATTGAAGTTATCTATGGAAATCACATAGTAGATGCTTAGTAGTTGTTTTCATTGTTCTCAATGGATTGAGGACTTTCTAGAATGTGTAAGGTCAGTACTTTTTCTACTTCTCATGATCTTTAGGCATTTCCAGGGCTAAGCCCCCTTAGGGCTTCCCTGAGGGAACTTGGATGTCATTATTATTTTGTCTGGGCCTCCCCTAGGATAGGGAAGATGACCCAGTTCGAAACCAGGCAGCGTTTGATCGGTGGTCATCCAGTCACCATCAGCCAACAGTTGTGTTGTCTGAGAGTCAATGTCGCACATTGTCTGTGAAACCCAGGCTTAACGCCAGACTCAAGACCCAGCTCAGCACCTACTAGTTGTACGATTATGGGCGTATGTCCCACTGGGTGGCTAGAACTGAATGGGACAAGGCATGTGATGTTCTTAGTGTGCCTGGCACACAGTAAATGGCAGACTTACTCAGTTGGCCCGCAAGTCCCTACCTCTCCATTTCCACCCAGTGGAGGTGAGCCTAAGTGGCCCCACAAGTAGGTCAGATTTCCTTTCTGTTTCTCCCTGTCTTCCCTGCTGGTGGATGACTAAGAGAAAGTCACTTGGTTGGGGAATTCCCTGGTGGTCCATTGTGTAAAACTCTGCATTTCCATTGCAGAGGGCACGGGTTCCATGGCGGGTCAGGGAATTAAGATCCCACATGCTGCGTGGGGCAGCCATGATACAAACAAATGGAAAGAACAATGAAAAAAAAAAAAAGAGGAAATAATGACTACGGTAGGCACTATGTAAAAAAACTCCACTTGGTTTTCTTGAAATGGCCCACAGTGCTTCCTGTACTAACCCCAGTGGTGTCAGTGTTCACCTTTCCTTCTTACAAAAGAATTTTCCATCAAGAAGTAAAGATCCCCCCCTCCACAGTCACAGCTGTGAGCATAAGAGCAAACTTAGAATTTTTTGGGTTTTTGACCCACTTCATGATGACTCAGCACTTAGTTATGCTCATGATACAAGCATGATGTCTGGTGTCAGGAAACCTGGAGTTCCAGGCCAAAACTTGCCTCTTACTTTGCCTAAGTCAAAGGAGCACATCCTCCCCACCCTGGACCTCAATTCTTATGGGCCTGAAAGACAAGGCAATGTCTCAAGTTCATCCTCTTTTGGATATTCTGTGTTTCTGCCATTCTCTTGATAACCAGGAAGAAGCTTAATCATTCTAAAGACCTAAGATCATGAAATGGACTTCCCTGGTGGCTTGGTTGGTAAAGAATCTGCCTGCACTGGGGGAGACCTGGGTTTGACCCCTGGGTCGAGAAGATCCCCTGGAGAAGGGAATGGCAACCCACTCCAATATGCTTGCCTGGAGAATTCCATGGACAGAGGAGCCTGGCATGCTACAGTCCATGGGGTTGCAAAGAGTGGGACACAACTGAGAAACGAACACTAGTCCTATTACTACTGCTACTACTAAGATGATGAAAGACTGATGCCATATCTTGTGTGTTATCTTCTTCCCTGTCGTCCTCTTCTTAGCCTGTGTGCATGCTAAGTCATGCCAATCATGTCCAACTCTTTGCAACCCCAGGGACTGACTGTAGCCCGCCAGGCTCCTCTGTCCATGGGATTCTCAGGCAAGAATACTGGAGTGGGTTGCCATTCCCTCCTTCAGGGGATCTTCCTGACCCGGGGATTGAACTCAAATCTCATGTCTCCTGTATTGGCAGATGGGTTCTGTACCACTAGCGCCATCTGGGAAACCCCTCCTTAGCCTGAGTCTCTGCTTTTGATTGGGAAGATTTATGACAGTGATGGTGTGTTCTGATCACATCCTTCACCATGCATTACAGTGGTTGAGAGAAGGGGTTTGAAGTTCCAATCCCATTCCTGCCACTTACTGTCTATGAAACCTGGCATATGCATTCATTCCACAAACAAATACTGAGGGCTGCCTTTGCTTTGTGGATTCAACGATGAGCAGGGCAGATGTTATCCTTGTCTTCAAAGGTACAATCTAGTGACAGAGACAGCCCTAATAAAGCATGACTGTGCTAGCATGTGGGAAGACCGCTGCTATGAGATCACAGAGCAGAAGCTGCCGTGGAACCTGGGCAGGGCGGAAAGTCAGGGAAGGCAACCATGGAAGTGGTATCCAGGCTGAAATTGAATAATGAATGGGACGTAAAGGAGACAAACCATGTGCCAGGCACAGACAGCTCCATGTGTGGAAGCCAGGGGACTGGGAAGAGTACGGGACCCTAGATTCTGAAATACACTCGGAAAAGCTCATACACTCAGAAAAAGAAGGGAAATAGAACATGGTGGAGAGTTGGGATGGGGAGATGGCAAGGGCGGGGTCATAAGAGAGATTTGTAAATCACACTGAGAAGGATAGACCTCAATCTTTACAGCAATTGTAAGAGGAAATGACCTGACCACATTTTGATTTGGGGAAAGTGAGCTGCCCTGTAGATAATGGTTTGCGTGGGAGGAGAGGAGATCCAGGCAAGAGATCTAGGTAACAAAGCTTCCTCGAGGGCTGGGATCTTTGCCCAGTTTGATTTCTTCATGTATCCCCAGTGCTTGGAACAGGGCTGGGTGAACACTGGGCAACCAATGATTGTTTGTTGGATGATAGTGACCTAGATGAGGGTGAGGGCAGTGGGGATGGAGGGAAGCATGTGGATTTGAAACCTAATTTGGAGACAAAAGGAAAAGAGTTAGTAATTGATGATTTTGGAATTAAGAAGAATGCCCAGGCTGCTTGGGCAACTGGGGTGGGGGAGGGAAGAGTGACATTCTCTGAGACAGAAAATCTTTAACCTCTTTGAGCCCCAGTTTCCTCCTCTGTAAGATGGGATCAATAGCCCACATGTGACAAGTCTGTAAAGGAAGTGTTCTGGTATCTGGTACAACACACAAAAGGAAATCAACGTGTCAACCACGTGTCCTCCATGCTCAGACCTCACCCCTGCAGAATGCAAGTTCCCTCAACAGGTTAAGAACCAAGACCCACATGTTTCCCTAGGGCCTCCAGGTCTGAAGTCCCCACAGAGATGCTGGCAGCAGCAGCAGCAGCAGCACAAGTGAAAAATGAACAGCCAGGAAATGAAACAAGCAGCTGAGATTGCTAATTGGAGTTTATTTTCTAAAAATGAACTGCGATTCTCAGTACAGCTCAGTCACCTGCAAACCTGGTCCTTGATGAGCTATTTTGCTCTGTGTCAACGTGAAGAATTTTATTGGACAGAGGAGTGGGTTGGTGGCGAGGCTTTCTGTAGCTAAGGAGTTTGGGGGTTGGGGGGAGAGGGGAAGTAGCTAAAAGGAAGCAAGGAAGGGTGTTTGTTTTTCAAATTCACAGTCCTCCCTGGGATGCAATTACTTAGGGTCACTTTCCAGTTCACTTTCTGCAGAGGAGGAATTTGCTGGTTAAGGTCCCAGGCAGGGGTGTTGCTATTGGGCTGGTTTCTCAGGAGAACCAGTGACATGAGAGAGCCTGAGAGGGTCCTGTGGAGCCAGCACCAGCCCGTTCCTCCTGTCCACTCCGGGAGTAGAGACCAAACAACAGCTCCACCGGGCACCACTCTGTCCTCATCCTGGGGTTGCTGAGATGCACGAGTCACGCCTTCGCCTTTTGCAGGGAAAATAGGCCAGCAAACAGGCAATTATGAACCTTGTGATCGGTGTATGTATCAGCTTCCTGGGGCTGCCATAACACATAATCACAAACTTGGTGCCTTAAAACAGCAGAAATTTATTCTTGCACAGTTCTGGGAGCTAGAAGCTCCACACCTAGGTGTCAGTAGGGCTGTGCTCTCTCCAAAGGCTCTGGAGAGTCCCTCCAGACCTCTTCCTAGCTTCCAGTGTTGCTGGCAATCCCTGGCGTTGCTTGGTTTGTAGATGTGCCCCTTGGCCTCTCTCTGAGTGTGTCTGTGTCTCCTCTGTTCTTATCAGGACACCAGTCATATAGAATTCAGACTCTAACCAACCCCTGGATGACCAGGTCTTTCCTTGCAAAGACTCTGCTTCCCAATAAGGTCATGTTCACAAGTACCAGAGTTTAGGGTTGCACATGCCTTTTTGCAGGGAGAGAAATACAAAATACAAGAGCATAAGTAAAGGAGTGTTTGGTGTTCTAGTTCATCAGACTTCCCCTTCTTACAAGTGTTACGGGAGGAAGCCCAACAGTGTGCCCTGGTCTGCCTTCCTTCCATTCTCCCTCCCTCCCTCCTTTCCGCCCTTCCCTCACCTGTTTACTTCAGCGGCTTGGTCAGCACATATTTGTGATGTACCTTTTGTGTATTAGGCAGTATACTAAGCGTGGAGGTTGGGGTGGGGAGCCAGAACAGACCAGTTCCCACCCTCGGAAGCCTGCTGTTTTGTGGGGGAAAGAGACGGTAACTGACCAGCCACACCATACATGTAAAATGACAATGGAGATGATTGAAAAGAGACCCCTTCTGAATACTCAAGCCGACATCCTGAACTGACTTCCTCGGTTCACAGGACTTCTAAGGTCATAAAAGACAGTCTCCAGCCATGCACCGTCCATGTATTTCTGCCCCATAAGCTTCAACATCTCCTTATTGATAAGCCACAGGACAAGAGGAGATAGAAGTTCATTTATTTGGGACTGATCATCTGCTTGCCTGTTGGCTCAGATGGTAAAGAATCTTTCTGAAATGTGGGAGACTCGGCTTCAGTCCCTGGGTTGGGAAGGTCCCCTGGGGGAGGGCATAGCAACCCACTCCAGTGTTCTTGTCTGGAGAATCCCATGGACAGAGGAGCCTGGCGGGCTACAGTCCATGGTGTCGCAAAGAGTCAGACACGACTGAGCAATTAAGCACAGCTCAGCACATCTGCATGGAACCTTCAGACTGGAGCATGAGTGTGAGAAAGGGGTCTTCCATTTAGCAGACTAAGTGCAGACTTGGAACGTGGTAACCACAAGAGGCCCTCTGCAAGGAGCCACTAGGACATAATGATAAACTGATCATCAGATTAAAACCAGGGGCCAGGACCTTAGAAATGATGCAGTGGCATCCTGGGTAGTGGGAACACCCACAAACCCGGGATTTCCTCAGGGCACCCTTGGGAAGCCTTTGGGAAAACCACTATTAGCGGTGAGGGCTACAGTGGTGGGGTGTATGGTGTGTGGGAGCAAATCCTAAGGTTGGCCTGGTTAGGGGAGGCCCTTCCTAGGAAGAGATGGTTGCTTTCCTCTTGTCAGGACCATGATCACAAGGCTGGCAATAAAAGAAAGGCATTGTGCCTGCATGGCACCACATGGATGGATCTCTAGGTATTACACAGAAAGGAGCTCATGTTGGATGATTCCAGCACATTCTAGAAAAGACAAAAGTAATCTATAGTGATAAAAAACACTGAGAAAGGATCATCAGGGAGGGAGACAGGGAACTCTTTGGAGAGCTAGAAATATTCCGTATTTTGATCATTGTGGTGAGGACAAAAGTTGTGTTTGTCAAAACTCACCAAAACGCACACAAAATGGGAACATTTGATCATATGTAAATTCAGTTCAAATGAAATTCAGTTCAGTTCAGTTGCTCAGTTGTGTCCAACTCTTTGTGACCCCGTGCACTGCTGCACACCAGGCTTCCCTGTCCATCACCACCTCCCCCAGCTTGCTCAAACTCATGTCCATCGAGTCTGTGATGCCACCCAACCATCCCACCCTCTGTTGTCCCCTTTTCCTCCTGCCTTCAATCTTTCCCAGCATCAGGGTCTTTTCCAATAAGTCAGTTCTTCGCATCACGTGGCCAAAGTATTGGAGCTTCAGCATCAGTCCTTCCAATGAATATTCAGAACTGATTTTCTTTAGGATGGACTGGTTGGATCTCCTTGCAGTCCAAGGGACTCTCAAGAGTCTTCTCCAACACCATAGTTCAGAAGCATCAATTCTTCAATGCTCAGTTTTACAATCCAACTCTCACATCCATACATATGTAAATTAGACATCATTAAAATGGAAAAATACCGGCCACATTCTTTCTTGTCTTAATTCTGAGTCAAAATCATGATAGATGTATTTCTAATCTTCCCCTTAAGTCATCTGATCTTGTGATAATGTAGTCAGTAGAGAACCTGTAGATAGTTAGGATCAAACCCATCATTTCACATATGAAGGATTGAATATTAGGGAGGAGAATTGATGAGGCCAAACTGTAGAGGTCAGAAGGATGCACTGCAGATTGGAAAAATCCAGATGGTGGGAAAAGGGTAGTCTGTCATGTACTTGGGGTATGCAGCCCACCACAGATTATAGGAATTAAATTTGAGGTCATCCAGCTAATCATATTTGGGACTGGAATCCTAAATCTGGGCAATCCCATATCTGAAATCCTTTATTTTCTGGTCATGCACTTCTTCCTGTCCTGAGCATGCTCTGTGAGGCCTTCCATTGGCCCATTCAGACTCACATCTTATCTATTACAGTCACACACAAAATTTATATGTATTTTCATATGTCTTTGCACAGGTTCTTCCACACTAAACATCTGTCTTGATGCAGTTCCATTGCCTCAGTGAACTGGCTGATTATTTACAATTAGCCCAGCCACAGAAATCAGTTGGGGGCCATCATCATGCAATGAAGAAAATTACAAGTTGGGAATAATAGTAGAGAGCAGAGGTCTTCAAATTTTGGTGCATCTCCAAATTAAAGTCCAGATTCTCAGGATTTATGTCCCAAGATTTTGATTCACTGGGTCTAGGTCATGCCCAGGAATCTGCATTTATAACCCACCCTCCAGGCAATTCTGATGGATGCAGTTGGTAGACCAGGCTTTGAGATGCACTGTCTTCTAGGTAACCTCTGAACAGAGGAGACAAAACATTTGACTGGGTTGTTGGCTGACCAACTGGCTGTCAAGGTAACTCGCGTTCAAAAGTAGATTTTCCCTTTGTCCAAAGTGAAATCATGGGAAAACAACAGTGACAACAAAAGCTGATCCTGAACACATATTTACTTTTGGCAGTTTCCCAGGAGTGTATTATTTTCTAATGATCGAGTTATTTGTTTTTCTTCTTCCCTGTTAAGCTTTTTTTTTTTTCAAAATGAGTTTTATTGAGCCATAATTCACATACCATACAATTCATCCATTTAAAGTATACAGTTCAAGTGGTTTTTTAGTATTTTCACAGAGTTGTGCAAGTATCACCACAATCGATTTTCAAACATTTTCTTAACCTCCTCCCCACAAAGCCCATCCCATTTAGCAGTCTCTACCGATTTCCTCCCAAAGCCCTGCTACCCCTAGGCAACCACTGATCTACTTTCTGTCCCTATACATTTGCCTGTTCTGGGTATTTTATATACATGCAGACAAACACTATATGGTCTTTTCTGACTGACTGCACTCACCTGGCATCATGTTTTCAAGGTTTATTTATGTTGGTGGCTGTATTGGTAGTTTATTTCCCTTTATTTCCAGGTTATATTCTTAACGATGGATTCAAAAATGTTGGCAACTCTTTTTTTGTTAATATTTCTAAGAATTAAACAGTGTTATTCAGGGCCCATGTTTCTTTTCCATCCCTTTCCTGGTTGTTCTTTTTATTTTACTTACTTGTTTACTTTTGGCTGCATGGGTCTTTGTTGCTTTGCATGGGCTTTCTCTAGCTGCAGCGAGCAGGGTCAACTCCTCATTGCGGTGCTCGGGTTTTCACAGTGGAGGCATCTCTTGTTGCTGAGCACAGTCTCTAGAGAGTGTGGGCTTCCTAGTCGTGACTCGCAGGCCCTAGAATCTGGGCTTAGTAGCTATGGTACAGGGGCTTAGTTTCCCTGAGGCATGTGGCGTCTCCCTGGGTCAGGGATTGAACCTGTGACCGCTGCATTGACAGGTGGATTCTTGACCGCTGAGCCGCCAGGGAAGCCCCCTTCCTTGCTGTTCTAACCAGACAAAAGGCCTCCAGGTTCCCTCCTATGGGCCTCTGCTTGGGATGACTTGCCCCCTGTTCTCTACAGTCAACGCATCATCTAATCCCGAACGCAAGCATCTCTTAGCATGGATCTGCTCCTCGTTTTTGGTCTTCATCTTGATATACATTATACCTCTTTTCATTTTGGGTTATAATGGGTGATGGACATTCTCTCTGTGCTGTTGACTCCTCCAAGACAGAGCCTGAGTCTTATTTTTGTATTCTAAGCACCAAACTAGTTTTTGGCAACTATGAGGTTCTTAGGGCTTCCCTGGCAGTTCAGCTGGTAAAGAATCCACCTGCAATGCAGGAGACCTGGGTTCGATCCCTGGGTTGGGAAGATCCTCTGGAGAAGGGCATGGCAACCTGCTCCTGTATTCTTGCCTAGAGAATCCCCATGGACAGAGGAGCCCCATGGACAGGGGTCACAAAGAGTCAGACACGACTGAGCAACTAAACACAGCACACACATGAAGCTTCTTGGTTCATATTTGTTGAATGAATGCACGAATGAATAAATGAATGGGAGACACCCACAGAAGCCGGCATATACAGTGTGGAAGCCATTTCTCCCAGCAGGTTTTAGCACAGTGATTTTAGGCTCCTCCTGTTTGAAATGATTTGTTTCGAAGAGAGTGAGGATGACAATTTACAGAATATTAAGCTGCATAAGCATGAAGTGGTTATTTCTGGGGGTGGGATGGCTTTTACTTTTGCTTTCATTATAGACTTCAAAAGAAGAAAGTGGTGTGATAATGGGTGATTTTTTACTCTTATGGTTTTGGTGGGGATTTTTCACATAAAGAAATATAAAGGGAGCAAATGAATAAATAAAAAGTACTGTTTTATATTGGATCTGACTACTAGGCTGGCTCTGGGTGATTTGGGGTAAATCACCTTTTCCCTCTGAATGCAGACTCCTTGCCTGTGGAAGAAGAATGAGAAAATTTCCCTTGTGGGAATATTGTGCGGCTTGAAAAGCATGGGACCTGGCACAGAGGCAGCATCAGACATATGACAGCTGATGCTACTGTTATTAGCAATTGTGGCAACAGCAACACACAGGAAAATGACAAACCAGGGTCCACCGAGGTCTGTTCCATCTGGGACAGTTCTGGAATCCTATCTTATTTATAGCATCTCTCTGTATGTTGGGTGACTTATATTGATTCTCTGAAAACCCCATGTCACCCCTGGAATGGAGGCTCTGTTAACTAACTCCACTTATTGGGTGATTATGTAGAAGGCAGTGGCAATGACCTCAGTGACCGAAAGAAGCATCGTGATGACAGCCGCTGCCATTTACTGAGCCCGGACTGTGAGCCACTCAGTCTTCAGTGCACTCCCATGAGATCTTATAATCCCCATTTTGCAGATGAGAAAATGAGGCAGAGATGGGTTAAATGCTGTAAGGCCATACATCCTGTAAGGGGCTTAGCAAGATTCAAATCCAGGTCTTCTGGACCAGAGTTAGTGATCTTTCCATTAGACCTGATGTCTCTCAAGTTGCAAAAATAATAAATATAGTGTGAGAAAATGGAGGGGGAGATGATGCAAAGGGGCAATAGGGTTTTGAGGAAAGACTTGCAATCTTCCCATCTGATGGCTCATGTCGGACTTGGGATGAAGCGTGGGTACTTCCTGCTGTTGCCCCTCATGTCAGGGAGTCCTGTGAACTCTGACAAGGAATGCAGACTGCCTAGGTAGGAGGGGTTGCAGTGGATATCTGAGGATCAGAGCAAAGGACCACCAGTTGTCCCTCCATATGGAGGCTCCCTTTCTTCCAGAGTAAAGTGACTTTTCTAGGTTGCCTAGAATAAAGACTACATTTCCCAGTCTTCTTTGCACCAACGTGTGGCCACATGTCTGAGTTTTGGACAAGGGGATATGAGTGGCAACACTCAGGTTTTACTTTTGAACAGAACCTTTTGGTGTGCAAAAACAATTTCCTAGGAGGGCCTTGGTTAAACCTGAGCTTTTTTCCCCACCCAAAAGATTATCCTTCTCTGAATTTCGTTGATAGATTTTTGGAAACTCAGAGTGGAAAAGGATGCTATCAGGCAAGTCCTATCTCCTACCTAGAGGCCAGGGTGGGATAACAATGAACTCCTCTGGAGCCAGGGTGCTAGTTCCTCTGTCTGATGGTTGGTTTAAGGCCAACTTCTACTTGACTTAAAGTCAAGATGTATTTTTTTTTAAAAAAAAACATTTCTCTTTCTGGATCCTACTCATGGAAATGTCTGGGTGTGAGAAAAGGATGATACTTTGTTCTCCTGCCCCCTCCCTGCACATCCATATACTGACTTCTATTCAACATTCATTTAAACCCATATTTAATAGGTGTCTACTATGTGCCATACACTGTACTCAGCCTGATGATAGAGTATATTTTTATTTATTTTTATCTGTTTATTTGGCTCTGCTGGGTCCCAGCTATGACAGCAGGATCTTCCATCTTCGTTGCATGCGGGATCTTTAGTTGTGGCATATGGGACATATTAATAGTTTCCTGACAAGGGAACGGAACCCAGGCCCCTGCACTGGGATACCAGAACGCAGCAACTGGACCACCAGGGAAGTCCCATCCCAGGATTTCTGAGAGAATGGAAGTGTCATGTGGTCAAAGCCTTTCCAGGTCAGCATGGATCAAGCCCAAAGGGCTGCTTCTGCCCCATCTTTTTTCATTTCCTCCAGACTCAGTCCCCAGCACATGAGGCATCCCTGAGGGCTGCACATGGACAATGCACTTGGGAAGGGCATGCAGATGTCAAGAAAGACAGTTGTTATGTAGATTCCATTCGGATTCAAAGTTAAAACTCGGGTGGGGAATTGAAGCTTTACACCCAACTCTGAAATTTAGACATTACAAAGTTGGCTGGAGGCTACCAGGCATTAAGTAGGAATCCATCTGGCCTGGGACACCTTTGAACGGTCAGTTCCACTGATTGGGGACTGGGTTTGTGCTCTCTGTCTTGAGGAGCCTGTGAATATTCTAGGGCTTCCATAACAAGGCAGCGCAGCCTGAGTGGCTTAACCAATGGAAATGTATTGCTTATAGTTCCAGATGAGGGAAGTCCAAGGTCAGGGTTGGTTTCTCCTGAGACCTCTGTTCTTGGCTTGTAGATATCCCCTCTCCCCGTGTCGTCTTCCTTCTGTGTTCCAATTTCCTCTTCTTCTAAGGACACCAGTCATACTGGATAAGGGCCCACCCTAATGATGCCATTTCACCTTTGTTGTTTAGTCACTAAGTCGTGTCCGGCTCTTTGCAACCCCATGTTTTGTAGCACATAGGCTTCCCTGTCCTTCACTATCTCCCAGAGTTTGCTCAAACTCATGTCCATTGGGTTCGTGATGTTATCTAACCATTTCATCCCCTGTTGTCCCTTTCTCCTCCTGCCTTCGATCTTTCCCAGCATCACGGTCTTTTCCAATGAGTCAGCTCTTTGCATTAGGTGGCCAAAATACTGGAGCTTCAGCTTCAGCATCAGTCCTTCCAATGAACATTCAGGGTTGATTTCACCTTAATCGCCTCTTTAAAGACCCTGTTTTCAAAGATAGTCACATTCTGAGGTCCTGGGGATCAGAACTTCAACATATGAATTGGGGAGGGGATACAATTCAGGGCATTTTGTTGTTCATCCACTGGGTGGTATAGTGTCCAAATGGCTTTTTTTATATAGTGAGTACAGACAAGCTGCCAGGGAACCCAAAAGCTGTGAAAACTCTTGCTGAAGTTTATCCCCAGACTAAGAGTCCCCGACTGAAGTAGATTTGCTGCCACCTTGGTTGTGGCACCAAGCACATTTTCCTGTTCTTTGTGTCAGCTGCAATACGCTGCTATGGAAAAGAGGTGATCGACGCCCAGGTCCCTCTTTCTTCACCACTTGGCTGAGCAAGTTTTGCTATGGCAACCACTGTATGGGAGGAGATAACCCAGGGCTGGCCGCTCAGCCCATACTCTTCTAGTCTTCCCAATTTTGGATGGCAGACAGCCCCAGCTGTAATCCACCTGCTGCATAAACCTCCAGAGTGGAGTTCATTGCTAACAGTTTCAAGTGTGCATGTGAGCAAAGTGAGACCTTTAAGAAAGCAGTCTCACAGACAATTGAGTGAAAAAGTGAAAGTTAAAGTCGCTCAGTCGTGTCTGACTCTTTGTGACCCCATACACCTGTCCTCTGTCCATGGAATTCTCCAGACAAGAATACTGGAGTGGGTAGCCATTCTCTTCTCCAGGTGATCTTCCAGACCCAGGGTTCGAACCCGGGTCTCTTGCACTGCAGGCAGATTCTTTACCATCTGAGCCACCAGGGGAGCCCAGTAGGGTTCCCCAAAGAGGGAAGCCAGTCTGTCATTGACTGATGGGCACCCTGGCTTTCCTGCCTTGTGACGACCTGCATTCTGGGTATCTTGCAGCCGTTGCTTCAGTGACTACCTGGGTGTTTTTGATGGGACTCCTCCTGCCTCCCCTGCAGCTAGAGATAATGGTCTTCAGACTTCACAGCCTCACTCTCCTCTAGTCCTTTGAAGGTGGGTTTCATCCACGGTGCCCCTTGAGGTTTGGAGTCTGGGTCGTTCACAGCAACCCCTGTGATGTGTCAGGAGTAGCAGTTCAGTGATGGGAGGCCTTAATTCAAAATGATTTGACATTCAAAGGGGCAGGTCACTTAATGGCTCACCTTCCTGAGAGCTGTCCTCAGTGTCCCCATGGTCCTTGGAGGCTTTACAAGGCACGTCTGTGTGTTTGGCCGCGTGGATGTGCAGAGCTGGTAGTTTGCTCAAGACCGCCAGCATAACCCAGATCCCTGCCGCGTAGTCCCAGGAGTCCTGAAGCCTCTGGAATCAGCTCTGAGTGCCAGGAGCTCTTCTGAGGGCTTTCCATTTGCCTGGTGATGTCAGCTGACAGCTTTGTGCAAAGTTTTCCTGCCCAGCTCAGCTCCTTTGCTGCAGTTTAGGAAACTTGTTAATTGACAGGCATAGCCTTAAACAGTCCCTGCGGCTCCCTGGGCATCTGTCGAAAGCAAACCGTGTGTGCAGGAGCCAACGGAGGTCTTGAATCTTCTCCCTCTTATCCTCAGGGAATCATGATGGACACTTAATATCTTCAGCCTGTTTCTCCCCCTCCCTCCTGGCCCCATTTGGATATTTCCAGCATTTGTTACTCACTCATTTACTCCACAAGTATTTAT
This sequence comes from Odocoileus virginianus, assembly GCF_023699985.2. Lineage (NCBI taxonomy): Eukaryota > Metazoa > Chordata > Mammalia > Artiodactyla > Cervidae > Odocoileus > Odocoileus virginianus. The sequence goes on along the minus strand of NC_069706.1, from coordinate 15,462,870 downwards.
TGAGTACCAGTGGTATGCTAAGTACAGCTTAGACTTACTGTGGTTCATTTTACATGTCAACTTGACTGGGACACAGGGCGCCCAGACGCTGCGCAAGACTTTATTTTGGGGTATCTGTGAAGGTGTTTCTAGATGAGATTAGCATTTGAATCTCTAGACTGAGTAAAGCAGGTTACCTTCCTGATGTGGGTGGGCCTCATCCAATCAGCTGAAGGCCTGAATAGAACAAAAAGGCTAACCTTCCAGTAAGAGGTGACTCCTCCTGCCTGTCTGCCTTTTAGCTGTGGTATTGGTCTTCTGCTTTTAGCTTCTGATTCAGACTAGAACTTATTCCAGATTCTCCTGGTTGTCTAGCTTGCCAGCTGAAGGTCTTGGGACTTCTCAGTGTCCATAACCTTATGGGCCAATTCCTTATAATAAATCAGTCTCTCTCCCTGACATACTCTCTCTCTCTCCATATGTACAAATATGTGTGTGTGTGTGTGTGTGTGTGTGTGTGTATAACCTATTGGTTTGTTTTTCTGGAGAACTCAGACTAATACATCTGGGAACTCAGAATTAAACAAAGCTTCTACCATTGGGTGCTTACATTTTGTTATGTGGTAATGGGGTGGGGAAAGGCCTTACACTTGATTTGTCATGTATTATGACAAATTTGCACATCATACTTTCTAACTAGAAAAGCAATTCCCTTCCCTGAACATACACCTGCTCACATATCCGTCACACTGGTCCCAGAACCCTGTCCGTGATGGGGAAGGGATTATAAGTTGTGGGTATATATCTTTATACTGTTTCTCTTCTGCTTAAAGCAGGGTTCTTAACATGTTTTGTACTAGGATCCCCTTTGGCCATTCTATGAACCCTTTCTCAGAATAATGCTTTAAAGACATGTAACATAAAATATCTCTGATGGTAAAGAATCTGCCTGCAATGCAGGAGACCTGGATTTGATCCCTGGGTTGGAAAGATCCTCTGGAGAAGGGCATGACAACCCACTCCAGTATTCTTGCCTGGGAGAATCCCCAAGTACAAAGGAGTCTGGCAGGCTACAGTCCATGGGGTCGCAAAGAGTCAGATACAAATGGGCAACTAAATACAGCACCGCACAACATAAAATACAGATGGTTATCAAGAAAGAATTTCAAAGTTTTGAAATGCAGTTCTCAAAGTATTTTAAAAATTGTGACATAGTAACATGTTTTTTTTTTTAAATAATAAAGTGTTAGCCACTTCAGTCGTGCCCGACTCTTTGCGACCCCATGAACTGGCTCAGACTCTTCTGTCCATGGAATTCTCCAGGCAGGAATACTGGAGAGGGTAGCCCTTCCCTTCTCTAGGGGATCTTCTTGACCTAGGGATTGAACCCAGGTCTCCTGCATTGTAGGACTTCCCCGGTGGCTCAGGCGGTAAAGCGTCTGCCTACAGTGTGATTGACCCAGGGTCGATCCCTGGGTTGGGAAGGTCCCCTGGAGAAGGAAATGGCAACCCACTCTAGTATTCTTGCCTGGAAAGTCCCATGGACGGAGGAGCCTTGTTGGCTATAGTCCATGGGATTGCCAAGGGTCGGACACGACTGAGCCACTTCACTTCACTTCTGCATTGCAGGCAGATTCTTTACCATCTATTCCACCAGGGAAGCCCCATATGTGCCCCTTTATTAACATGTTTGGCAGCAGGTTTAATAACAATTGTGTTTCAAAATACTGACGAGCATAAATGACATTCTGGAATATCTGTAATATTCAAAGCATGATCTGAAGATACCTGTGATTTGTCCTGGTGACAATGTCTCTGATACTACAAATAGTATGGTGACTTGTTGCTCACTGTATTGGTTTGCTAAAGCTTCTGAAGCAAAGTATGACAAATTAGGTGGCTTGAACAACAGAAATTTACTCTCTGTTAGTTTTAGAGGCTGGAAATCTGAGATCAAGGTGCCAGTAGTTTCATACTTTCACTGAAAGTCCTAGAAAGTGACCAAGATGGTACAATGATCTATACATAAGCCCCACATACAGGAAAGAGAGGTGGGAATTGTGTTTCTAAGAAAAAAGTACAGACGAAAAGAATCATCTTCAACTAGTCCACAGTCTGTTCCTAGGGTCATGCTTTTTCCTTGATAGCCTATTAAGCATCTGCTTCACTCCCAGTTCTCCAAAAAGCAATAAGCCACTCAAGCGATCCAATTTTCTAGCACTGAAACCACCATTCTCAGGAATATCTGATGAAGAGGAACTACTTTTTTTTTAGTCTACAAGTCAAATGTTATCACATCAGCCCCAGCACTATTTATTTTGTGATCTTTTCTGTGTTCTGAAAATCTTTAAAGTGGCATTCAAGACCTCCCCATAAACTGGCCCCTGCCCACCTCCCTGACCACATGTCGCTTCCCATTAGCCCTGTGGCCCTATGGCCAGCAACCTTCTCTCAGGCCATTGGACACACCCACCTCTGTTCTGCTTCCAGCCCTAGCTCGTGCCGTTTGTCCCACTGTGGCTCCAAGGATCTAAGATGTCGGGGGAATATTTCTTTCTTGCTTCTGTGGATGCATGAGGGGAAATGTGTGAAATTTCAGGAATTTAGAGGCCTGAGGAAGACATTTTGTGTGTGTGTGAGAATTCCGTTAAACTAAAGCACTGCATTTTTTTAAAAAATGAAACTACTGGTTTCCTTTCTTTCAGCCTTCCACTGGGCTTAAAACTTATATTATGGTGTGTGTATTTGTGTGTGTGTGAAATGCCTATACTCCTTGGTAAAAATAATTTCTAACAGACTCAAAATAATGAACTCCCAGATGTGCAAGCTGCTGGAATAATAACCCACCTGTGCTATGTAAACTAGAGTCTGAAATGTTACCTGCTGAGACAAGAACATTCTGAGAGGTGGAATTTGACTCATTGTGTGTGTGTGTGTGTGTGTGTGTGTGTGTGTGTGTGAAAAAGGGAGAGAGAAACACTTTAGCCTAAAGAAGTGTTTCCTGAATTTCTTCGTTTGTGTACTGCCTTTGAAATTTTTTTCTACTGTAGTTTCTTATAGGGATTTCCTATATTTTCATAACACTTTTAAAAATTGATCTATTGTTTGTAAACTTAGATTTGAACTAAAATGAATATCCAAAAAACCATAGATTGGGAGAAAATAGTTGGAAAGTGCAATGATAAAGGTCTGCATCCAAAATATGCAAAGAAGCTTTAGAACTCAGAAGCAAGAAAACAATTAAAAACTGGACAAAAGACATCTAAACAAAGAAGGTATATAAATTAAAAATACACATAGGAAAAGATGCTCAACATCATCCATCATTAGAGAAATGAAAATAAATAGCAAGGAGACACCACTACATATCTTGCTACAGACAATATTCATTTCCCCCCAAATTCATATATTGAAATCTTAACCCCCCAATATGATGGGATTTGTAGACGGAGCCCTTGGGAGGTGATTGATTAGGTCATGAAGGCAGAACTCTCATAAATAGGACTAGTAAAAAAGTCATAAAAGAGATACCAGTGATTTCCCTCACTACCTCTGCTATATGAGGACATAGTGAGAAAATGAATGTCTTTGAATCAGGAAGTTGGTCCTCACCAGACACTGAATATGCTGGTACCTTGATCTTGGATGTCCCTGTCTCCAGAACTGTGACAAATTTCTGTTGTTTATAAACCACTTAGGCTGTGGTATTCTGTATGGTAGCCTGAATGAACTAAGACTACCTATTAGAATGGCTAAAACCCAGAACACCAAATGACGTGTTGTCACCTCACCTCCACGTGGTGAGAATATGGAGCAATAGGAGCTCTCATTCATTGCTGCTGCTGCTGCTGCTGCTAAGTCGCTTCAGTCGTGTCCGACCCTGTGCGACCCCATAGGCGGCAGTCCACCAGCCTCCCCCATCCCTGGGATTCTCCAGGCAAGAACACTGGGGTGGGTTGCCATTGCCTTCTCCAATGCAAGAAAGTGAAAAGTGAAAGTGAAGTCACTCAGTTGTGTCCAACTCTTCGTGACCCCATGGACTGCAGCCCACCAGGCTCCTCCATCCCTGGGATTCTCCAGGCAAGAACACTGGAGTGGGTTGCCATTTCCTTCTCCAATGCAAGAAAGTGAAAGTGAAGTCGCTCAGTTGTGTCCGACTCCTAGCGACCCCATGGACTGCAGCCTACCAGGCTCCTCCATCCATGGGATTTTCCAGGCAAGAGTACTGGAGTGGGGTGCCATTGCCTTCTCCGCATTCATTGCTGAGGGGAATGCAAAGTGATACAGTTCTTTGGAAGATAGCTTAGCATTTTCTTACAAAACTAAATGCACTCTTAACATACAAATCAGCAATCATGATTCTTGGTATCTACCCAAATGATCTGAAAAGTTACGTCCACAGGAAAACCTGCACACAGATGTTTATAGCAGCTTTATTCATAACTGCCAAAACTTGGCAGCGTGCAAGATATCCTTCAGTAGATGAGTGGATAAACAAACTGTGTGGTGCATCCAGATGATAGAATATTATTCAGCTAAAAAAGAAATGATCTATCAAGCCATGAAATGACATGGAGGAAACTTAAATGCATATGACTAAATGAAAAAGCCCAATTTAAAAAAGCCATATACTGTATGATTCCAATAATTTGACACTCTGGGGAAGGCAAAACTATGGAGACAGTAAAAAGACCAATGGTTGCCAGGGGGTTGAGAGAAGGGATAAATAAGTGAAGCACAGGAGATTTTTAGGGCAATGAAAGCTATTCTGTGTGATACTGTAATGATGGATACATGTCAATATACATTTGTCAAAACTCATAGAATGGACAACACAAGGAGTGAGCCCTAATGTAAATTTTTAACTTCAATTAATGATAATTTATCAATATTGACTCATCAGATGTAAGATATGTACTGCATCAAAACAAAATACTAATAATAGGGGAAACAGGACTTTCAGCTTCTAGTTCCATATGTTAAGGAGCTTGAGAATTACCTCCTGTACTAGCAATAAGCGAAAAAGATGAACAGTCTGAAAAATTAACAACTCTACTTGGATCTGTAAGAGAAGGGAAGACACCGGGCAACTGCTGCCTTCAAGACTGTAGAGACAGACGGCAGACCTCGAGAGTCGTGGCTTTACTGGAGCAGAGACTCTGGAGTGGAAACCACCGCAGGAACCGGAGCTGAGATAGGAAAGCCAGAGCTGCAATGCATGAATTACTGGAGGCTCGGTGCAGGGCGGGCCCTCCACAGTTTTGTGAGGTTTACCTCCGAGAGCTGAGGAAAAATCCCTCATGCTTCCTGCAGTGGGGAAGGGAAAAGCAACCGTTCTGAAATATGCCAGAATATTCTCTCCTTCTTTAAAAAGCTACCATATGACCCAGAAATCCCACTGCTGGGCATATACTCTGAGAAAACCATAATTCAAAATCACACATGTACCCCAGTGTTCATTGTATCACTATTTATAGTAGCCAGGACAAGGAAACAGCCTATATGTCCAGCAACAGATGAACAGATAAAGAAGATGTGGTGCATACATACAATGAAATGTTACTCACCCATAAAAGGAACAAAATTGGGTCATTTGTAGAGATGTGGCTGGACCTAAAGTGTCATACAGAGTGAAGTCCGAAGTGAAAAACAAATATCATGTATTAATGCAAATACATGGAATCTAGAAAAATGGTACAGAGGAACCTACTTCCAGGGCAGGAGTAGAGACGCAGATGTAGAGAGTAGACCTGTGGCCATGGGGTTCGGGCGAGGGGCGGGTGGGACAAACTAGGAGATTAGGATTGACATATATACACACGTGTAAAACAGAGAGTTAATGGGAACCTGCTATAAAGCACGTGGAGCTCAGGTTGGTGCTCTGTAACGACCTAGATGGGTGAGGCAGGGGGTGGGGTGGGAGGAAAGATCAAGAGGGAAGGGATATATTTGTGGGGTGTGTGTGTGTGTGTGTGTGTGTAGCTGACTCACTTCTTTGTACAGCAGAAGCTAACACAACATTGTAAAGCAAATACACTCCAGTTCAGTTCAGTTGCTCAGTCGTGTCCCACTCTTTGCGACCCCATGGACTGCAGCAGGCCAGGCCTCCCTGTCCATCTCCAACTCTCGGAGTTTACCCAAACTCATGTCCATTGAGTCGGTGATGCCATCCAACCATCTCATCCTCTGTCGTCCCCTTCTCCTCCTGCCTTCAATCTTTCCCAACATATATAAAATAAAAGAAAAATTCAAACAAAAGCTTGCCTTCGGAAGAAACTAGTTAACTAGAGCCTAGGCTTTTGGGGTTTCTTAAGAGCCTAACTGACCTGGAGAAAGGAAAATAACCCCAGTCAGCTCTAGCTTTTCATGTGGGAGTAGGGAAATAACTACTCCTTATGTGGGAAGGATGTCTTGATTACTGTAGCCTCATAGTAAGTTTTGAAGTCAATTACTGACAATCCTCCAACTTTGTTTTTCTCCTTCAACATTATGTTGGCTAATTTAGGTCTTTTGTCTCCACATAAACTTAAGAATCAGTTCATCAATATCCACAAAATTACTTTCTCAGCTTTTGATTTGGATTTCATTAAATCTATAAATCAAACTGAGGACTGACATCTTGACAGTGTTGAGTCCACTTATCCATCAACATGGAATATCTCTCCATTTATTTAGTTCTTTGATTTTTTTCATCAGAGTTTCATAGTTTTCTTCATATAGATCTTGTACATATTTTGTTAGATATATTATTAGGTATTTCATTTTTAGGAGTACTAATTATAAATGATGTTGTGTTTTTTATTTCAAATTCTACTTATTCATTGCTGATATAGGAAAACAGTTGAGTTTTGCATATTAACCTTGTATTCTGCAACCTTGCTCTAATCACTTATTAGTTTCAGGAGATTTTTAAAAAATACTTTCAGATTTTCTGCATAGATATTTATGTCATCTGCAAATAAAGACAGCTTTATTTTTTGCTTTCAACCTGTATTACTTTTATCTCCTTTTCTTGTCTTATTAAATAGGACTTCCAGTACAATGTTGAAAAGTGGTGGTATTAGGGGAAATCCTTGCCTTTTTTCTGATTTTAGTGGGAAAGCTTTAAGTTTCTCATCATGAATTATGATGTTAGCTGCAGGGATTTTGTTAGCTGTAGGGATATATTTTATCAAGTTGAGGAAATTTTCCTCTCTTCCTAGTCTTTAGAAAGTTTTTATTTTTATCATGAATTCATAATGTATTCTGTCAAATTATATTGCTGCATCTATTGATGTGATCATGTGGTTTTTCTTTTTTGACCTGTTGGTATGATAGATTATGTTAACTTGATTACATCACATTAATTGATTTTCAAATATTGAACCATTATTGAATACTTGGGATAAATCCCCCCTTGGTTGTGATGTGATCTGTAATTCTTTTCATGCATTGTTGGATTTGATTTGGTAATAAATTATTGATGATTTTTTACTTATGACCAATAAGAGATATCAACCTATATAGTTTTCTGATAATATCTTTGTTTGGTTTTAGTTTTAGGATAATGCTGTTTCCATAGAATGAGTTAGGCATGTACTCTCTCTGCTTCTATCTTCCTTAAACTTTTGGCAGACTTTATTAATGAGTTTATTTGGGCCTGATGCTTTCTGTTTTGAAAAGTTACTAATTATTCATTTTTTAAAAAAAGATTTAGCTCCCTCCTTTTTAATTATAGGTTAAAACAAAGATCATGGCATCCAGTCCCATCACTTCATGGCAAATAGATGGGGAAACAATGGAAACAGTGACAGACTTTATTTTCTTGGGCTCCAAAGTCACTGCAGGTGGTGACTGCAGCCACAAAATTAAAAGATGCTTGCTCTTGGAAGAAAAGCTTTGACCAACCTAGACAGCATATTAAAAAGCAGAGACATTACTTTGCTGACGAAGATCCATCTAGTCCAGGCTGTGGTTTTTCCAGTAGTCATGTATGGATATGAGGGTTGGACCACAAAGAAAGCTGAGCGCTGAAGAACTAAAGCCTTTGAACTGTGGTGTTGGAGAAGACTCTTGAGAGTCCTCTGGACTGCAAGGAGATCCAACCAGTCAATCCTAAAGGAAATAGGTCCTGACTATTCATTGGAAGCACTGATGCTGAAGCTGAAATGTCAATACTTTGGCCACCTGAAGAAGAGCTGACTCTTTGGGAAAGACCCTGATGCTGGGAAAGATTGAAGGCAGGAGGAGAAGGGGAAGACAGAGGATGAGAGGGTTGGATGGCACCACCAATTCGAGGAACATGAGTTTGAGCATGCTCCGGGAGTTGGTGATGGACAGGGAAGCCTGGCATGTTGCAGTCCATGGGTTTGCAAAGAGTCGGACATGACTGAGTGACTGAACTGAATGGAACTGATATTATACAGTAGGTCCCTGTTTATCCATTTTTTATATAGTAATGTGTATATGCCAAACTCCTAATTTATCTCTCTCCCACCCTCTGCTACGTTCCCTTTGGTAACCGTTAGTGAGTCTACTTCTGTTTGGTAACATTTCTTTAAGATTCCACATTTAAGTGATATTCCAGTTGAGCTATTTCAAATCCTAGAAGATAGATATCACGATTCAGTGACTGAACTGAACTATTAAGTGATATCATATGGCATTTCTCTTCCTGTGTCTAACTTACCGCACTTAGTATGATAAGCTTTAGGTTCATCCATGTTGCTGCAAATGGCATTACTTCATTTGTTTTTATGGCTGAGGAATATTCCATCATCCTTTATCCATTCGTTTGTCAATGACACTGAGGTTGCTTCAATGTCTTGGCTATTGTAAATAGTGCTCCTACAAACATTGGGGTGCATGCATCTTTTTGAGTTGGAGTTTTCTCCAGAGCCCTCCCCCTTTTTTTTTAAGCAGTGGATCATTCTTCTTTTTTCCTCCAGATATTTCTCAGCATGAAGACAAGCTAGAGCAGAACTTCTTGGGTTGAGATGAGGAATAATGGGAGCCTGGTACTGCCAGCTATGTTCTCGAGTACCTGCCACGTGTTATCTGAGTTTGTAGTCTCTCAGCAGAGTCTCTTCTCACACTGCCTAGATACCTGTCTTTCTCTACTTTGTTTTAAGCTTTGTAGGAGGTGGGTTTGCAACATTTTCACAGTTCCTCTCAAGCTCCTAGCCCATCATAAATAAAAAGCAAATGTTGATTAAATGGATGGATGAACTAAGGTTTCTGGAAGCCTCTCTTTGCAACTGTTTTGCTCGGGGCCCTTGCCTTTGAGAACTCCACTGTATTTGATGTCATCCAGACCGCTGGCACTGAATAGATGGGAAATCAGCTCAATCGGTAGAAAAGTTGAACAAGATTCAATAAATGTGGAATATTTCTTTCCTAAGGGCTGTGCTACTCCCTCTGTGTGTGGATGGGTTATTCAGTGAAAGTTGTAATATTTTAGGCAAATACCTGGCCCTCCTCACAAATCCATTTCTTTTTAGAAGACATTGAAATAGTTAATTTTGTTTTTTGTGGGTTTTTTGACTTTTTTTTTCATTTATTTTTATTAGTTGGAGGCTAATTACTTTACAATATTGTAGTAGTTTTTGTCATACATTGACATGAATCAGCCATGGATTTACATGTACTCCCCATCCCGATCCCCCTCCCACCTCCCTCTCTACCCGATCCCTCTGGGTCTTCCCATTGCACCAGGCCCGAGCACATGTCTCATGCATCCCACCTGGGCTGGTGATCTGTTTCACCCTAGATAATACACATGTTTCGATGTTGTTCTCTCGAAACATCCCACCCTCACCTTCTCCCAGAGTCCAAAAGTCTGTTCTGTACATCTGTGTCTCTTTTTCTGTTTTGCATATAGGGTTATCATTAGCATCTTTCTAAATTCCATATGTATGTGTTAGTATACTGTGATGGCCTTTATCTTTCTGGCTGACCTCACTCTGTACGGCCACACCGGGTCTTTGTTGCTCTGCACAGGCTTTCTCTAGCTGCGGCAGCCGAGGGCTGCTCTTCACTGCAGTGCATGGGCTTCTCTGTGCAGTGGTTTCTCTCGTGGAGCACGGGCTGTAGGCATGCATGGGCTTCAGTAGTGCAGCTCATGGGCTCTAGAGCACCAGCTCAGTAACTGCGGGGCACAGGCTTAGTTGTCTGGTAGCACGTGGGATCTTCCTGGATCAGGGATCGAACCCATGTCCCCTGCATTGGCAGGTGAATACTTAACCCCTGAACCAATAGGGAAGCCCACAAATACATTTCTTTTGCCAATTAATTCCCAGTCCACTTTTGGGTTCAATTTAAGTGTCACTTCTGAGAAGCCTACTCTGTCCAACCCAATCCTCCCTGATTTTCTGCTTTATGTCACCATTTTCTATATTTTTTAAATTTAAAATTTATTTTTTAGTGAAGGATAATTGCTTAGAATTTTGTTGGTTTCTGCCAAACGTCAACATGAATCAGCCATAGGTGTACATATATTCCTTCCCTTTTGAACCTCCCTCCCATCTCTCTCCCCATCCCACCCCTCTAAGTTGTTACAGAGCCCCAGTCTGAGTTCCCTGAGTCAGACAGCAAATTCCCGTCGATCATCTATTTTACATATTGTAATGTAAGGTTCCATGTTACTCTCTTGATACATCCCCCTTCTCCTTTTCCCCACCCTCATGTCCGTAAGTCTGTTCTCTATGTCTGTGTCTCCATTGCTGCCCTGCAAATAATTTCATCGGTACCACCTAGGATAACTTCTAGATTCCATATATATGTGTCAATATATGACATTTGTTTTTCTCTTTCTGACTTACTTCACTCTGTATAATAGGCTCTAGGTTCATCCACCTCATTAGAACTGACTCAAAGGTGTTCCTTTTTATGGCTGAGTAATATTCCATTGTGTATATGTACCACGGCTTCTTTATCCATTCATCTGTCGATGATCATCTAGGTTGCGTCCACGTTCTAGCTATTGTAAATATTGCTGCAATGCACCTTGGGGTACATGTGTCTTTTTAAATGTTTTTTTTTCTATATTTTGATTTCTTCTAAATTTTGGTATTTTCTATATTGAACTTATCACAACTTATAATCATATATTTATTTGTTATTTCATTCTTTCCAGTGTCTCACTGCCCCAAGAGACTGTAAATGCCAAGATATTGAGAATCATCCTTGCTTTATTCACACCTTGTCTCTAGGACCTGGCACAGAGCCTGCAACATAGTAAGAGCTCATTTGTCATCATGGGATGAATCTTGTGGCTTGGCTGAAAGATGTGCTACTGGGGTTTCCAAAAAAAGGGGGTTTTGACATCAGAACTCCTTTCATTAAATGAAGTTGTTTAAGCTTCTTTATATAAACCAACTCATTTCTGTGGTTAAATTGTGGGGGAGTAACTGGGGGATATCTGCTTGCTTTGTAATTCCTGCTCCAACAGGATCTCTGAGGCATCTTGCAGACTGCCCCTTGGCAAGCCTTTCTGAGCTGTCCCTTCCAAAATGCCAGAAGGCTCTCTTCACCAAGGAGGCTCCTCTTTGTAGGATAAAAGGTTTAATGATGCTGCCTGTTTTCTTAGCTCCCTGCCTCAGCCCCATGAAGCATTTTTTAATAGAGCCATAAATCCCCCTCTAAATAAGCATCTTGATTTGATTTTCTCTTCAGATGACCTCTTCCTGGGGAAAATGCTTTGCCTTCCCTGAGTTATAGCAAAGACTCCAGTGTTCTGTCCTATCTGTACCATCTAATAGTCTCATTCCTCTCCCATTTATGTCTTGTCAGGTCTCCAGGCAGCTCCCACCTCGGCATAGCTGAACCAGTAGCAATAGTTACCTGTAGCATCTTGCTTAGACACACACAGGCTTCCTTGCTGAGGAGGCAGCCATCTCAGCCCTGTCATCTCCATCAGCATCATCGGGGCAGGAAGGGAAAAGCATCAGAAGGTAGAACAGATGTGGCTCCCACAGCCAATGATGCTCTCCCTCTTGGCCTGAGCATGACTGTTCCCCTGCTGAGAAGTCTCAGGGTAATTCCTGCTGCCTGCCCTTGGCCACTTCTTCCTGCAGGGTCTACGATGTCCCTAAACTCTCCTTCCAGAATGCTGGCTTGTTTGTTCCCTGGGAGGTCATTTGTAACCTCCTTGCTTTGAGTTTGACTCCAAGAGTGGCAAAAATGGAATTGGATGTACTTTTCCCATGCCTCCATTCCTGGCCTCTGTAATGGACACAGTTGTATATCTCACACCACATTCTGCCTTATTACCTTGGGCAGAAAGAGAAAACACACACACACGCACATTTTGCGTGTCATGTCAAGGAACTGACAGAAGCTGTGAAGTCCACCCTCTAGCCCTCAGCTAAAATGTGATGGGCTAGACGAAACTTGGAACCAACCTAAAAGTCCATCAATGGGCAAATAGAGAGACTAAGATGTGCTAAATCCTTATAGTGGAATACTACTCAGCAACAAAAAAGAACCATCTATAGATAATGCTATGACGCAGGTGAACCTCATAAATATTATGCTCAGGAAAAGAAGCCATAAGCAAGAGATCATATATTGTATGGTCTATTTGTAGGAAGTATTCAGAAAAGGCGAAACTCTGAAGATAGACAGTAGATAAGTGGCTGCGTGGGGCAGGATAGGAACTAACAGTAAGTGTACATGGGAGATCACGTTGGAGTGATGAAGTGTCATAAAACCGACTTATGGTGATGGTTGTGTAACTTGGTAAAGATACAGGCATATCTTGGAGATATTTTGCATTGAGTTCCTAGAGATATTTTGTGTTGGGTTCCAGACTGCCACAATAAAGTGAATATCACAATAAAGTGAGTTATACGAATTTTTTGGTTTCTCAGTATGTATAAAATTTGGGTTTAACATGAAAAGATGCTCAACATCACTCATTATCAGAGAAATGCAAATCAAAACCACAATGAGGTACCATTACACGCCAGTCAGGATGGCTGCTATCCAAAAGTCTACAAGCAATAAATGCTGGAGAGGGTGTGGAGAAAAGGGAACCCTCTTACACTGTTGGTGGGAGTGCAAACTAGTACAGCCACTATGGAAAACAGTGTGGAGATTTCTTAAAAAGCTGGAAATAGAACTGCCATATGACCCAGCAATCCCACTTCTGGGCATACACACCGAGGAAACCAGAACTGAAAGAGACATGTGCACCCCAATGTTCATCGCAGCACTGTTTATAATAGCCAGGACATGGAAGCAACCTAGATGCCCATCAGCAGATGAATGGATGAGGAAGCTGTGGTACATATACACCATGGAATATTACTCAGCCATGAAAAAGAATTCATTTGAATCAGTTCTAATGAGATGGATGAAACTGGAGCCCATTATACAGAGCGAAGTAAGCCAGAAAGATAAAGACCATTACAGTATACTAACACATATATATGGAATTTAGAAAGATGGTAACGATAACCCTATATGCAAAACAGAAAAAGAGACTCAGATGTATAGAACAGACTTGTGGACTCTGGGAGAAGGCGAGGGTGGGATCTTTCAAGAGAACAGCATCGAAACATGTATATTACCTAGGATGAAACAGATCACCAGCCCAGGTTGGGTGCATGAGATAAGTGCTCGGGCCTGGTGCACTGGGAAGACCCAGAGGGATCGGGTGGAGAGGGAGGTGGGAGGGGGGACTGGGATGGGGAACACATGTAAATCCATGGCTAATTCATTTCAATGTATGACAAAAACCACTGCAATGATGTAAAGTAATTAGCCTCCAACTAATAAAAATAAATGGAAAAAAAAATAAAATTTGGGTTTATACTCTACTGTGGTCTATTAAATGTGCCATAGTGCTATATCTAAAAAAGTAATACACATCATACCTTAATTTAAAAGGACTTTTTTTGCTTTTGTTATTCATTGGGGAGTGTATGATTGTCCTAGGGGTTGGAGGCATAATGGGCTTTCAGATGGAGTGGGTGGTGAGGTTAGAAGTCCCAAAACCTACAAAGAGTTGCACAATGTAAGTATTTCAGGTTATTGGGTCACTGTTCTCTCTCATGCATACTTATGCCGCTAATGCTGTGCAGAAACATTGTAGGGTGTCACTGCCCCCCACACCTTTATTTTAAAAGAAATAACATCATTGTTAAAGCATGCTAACCATCATTGGAGCCTGCAGGCAAGTCTTAGCAGTAACATCAAAGATCACTGATCATAGATCACCGTCATACAATAACAATGAGAAAGTTTGAAATATTATGTGAATCACCAAAATGTGACACAGAGACATGAAGTCGGCAAATGCTTTGGAAAAAATGGCTCTAATAGACTTGCTCAACCCAGAGTTGCCACAAAACTTCAGTTTATAAAAAACACAGTATCTGTGAACTGCAGTAAAGCAAGCTGTGCCTATATGTACATGTCTCTCATGGGCTCTGAGAGGGCAGCATGAGATGCAGGCATGAAGGATTGAGGAGTGATGGGTCATGAGGATTGTAAGCACTTTCAAATGGTTCAGCCTATGCTGACAGCTCTGTCAATGTCTATGTGTGTGCGCATGTGTGTGCACACACCAAATTGCTTCAGTTGTGTCTCACTCTGTGCAACCCTATGGAATGTGGCCCACCAGGCTCCTCTGTCCATGAGATTCTCCAGGCAAGAATACTGGAGTGGGTAGTCATTCCCTTCTCCAGGGGATCTTCCCCATCCAGGGATCAAACCCAGGTCTCTTATGTCTGTGGTATCAGCAGGCAGGTTCTTTACCACTAGGGTCATCTGGGAAGCCCTGTCAATATCTATATCTATATTTAAATCTGTGTTTCCTGTCATGGCTGCAACAAATTGCCACAAACTGGAGTTTAAAAACAGCAGAAATCTACTCTCTCATGGTGCTGGGGACCAGAATTCTGAAATCAAGATGTTGACTTCAGATGTTGGCAGAACTTTGATCCATCCAGGGGCCTAGAGGAGACTCCTTCCTTGCTTTTTCCAGTTCTGATGTCCCTTGCTTTCCTTGGCTTGTGGCCACATCACCGTAATCTCTGCCTTCACTTTTCCCTAATAGCTCAGTTGGTAAAGAACCCGCCTGCAATGCAGGAGACCCTGGTTCGATTCCTGGGTCGGGAAGATCCATCAGAGAAGGGATAGGTTACCCACTCCAGTATTCTTGGGCTTCCCTTTGGCTCAGCTGGTAAAGAATCTGCCTGCAATGCAGAGACCTGGGTTCAATCCCTGGGTTGGGAAGATCCCCTGGAGAAGGGAAAGGCTACCCACTCCAGTGTTCTGGCCTGGAGAATTCCATGGACTGTATAGTCCATGGGGTCGCAAAGAGTCGGACACAACTGAATAACTTACACTACTATTACTTTCACAATTCATCCTCTCTTCTGTCTCTCTGTCTCTTTTAAGGACACTTCTCATTGAATTTAGGGCTCTCTGGATAATTCAGGATGATCTCCTTACCTTAAGATCCTTAAGTAAATCTGCAAAGAACTATTCCAAATAAGGTAACATTCACAGCTTCTAGGGATTTGATGTGGTTATATTTGGGGGGAAGGGTTTACAATGGGCTTTCCTGGTGGCTCAGATGGTAAAGAATCTGCCTGCAATGCAGGAGATGCAGCTTCCATCCCTGGGTCAGGGAGATCCCCTGGGGAAGGGAATGGCTACCCACTCCAATATTCTTGCCTGGAGAAGTCC
Organism: Odocoileus virginianus; assembly: GCF_023699985.2. NCBI lineage: Eukaryota > Metazoa > Chordata > Mammalia > Artiodactyla > Cervidae > Odocoileus > Odocoileus virginianus. Next base: position 15,447,216 of record NC_069706.1, on the reverse strand, counting down.
ATGGACAGAGGAACCTGGCAGGATACAGTCCATGGCATCTCAAAGAGTCAACACACCTGAGTGACTAGCAGAGGGCTAAAACAGTATCTATATCTTAGTTGATATTATCTTTATCTGTATAATTTATGTCTTTATCATCTACATCTATAGACTGATAGAAAAGCAAAGATATCAAAATGCTAACAGCTTCTAAAACTAAGTTGCAGGTATATAGGTACTCATTGTAGAGGTATAGAATTCCTTATTCAAATCTTGTTTATGAAGTCTGATGTTTCTAGATTTTAGAAAGGCATTCAGGTACATGCACTGTATATTATTACATCACACCCTTAATGGGGACCTAGACAGTACCTTATAGTAAAAATATATTAATATGTCTGCAGTGATATTTTTGAATAGCCATACGAAGTGGATTAAATAAAGACATGGGTAATTTCATTCTTATTTGGGTCAGGTTTTTGCTACCAGGTGAGTTTTAGCACCAAATGTATGATAAACTTCTGGATTTCAGAGCTTTTTGAATTTTAAAATCAGGGAGAGTGGGGGGGTATGGCTGCGTTATTCTCTCTCCTTTTTCATATGTTTTAAAATTTTTCATAATAAAACATTTTGGAAAATGCAACTGTGCATGTAGCATGCTCAGCCCAGTGCCTGGCACATAGCAAAAACTCAAAAATGTATAACCATTAAAATTAATTGTATTCTTAATGGCAGTGTTATAAGTCAGGCAGTTAGGAGCTGTTGAAGATTTTTATGAAGGGGATTGATGTGCTCAGGGAAAGGAGAATCTAGAAGAATCCGTATACTGGTGGTGCAAGAATGGATTGGATGGGGCAGGGATGGGAGGGAGACTGGTTAGGAAGCTCTTGTATGGTCCAGACAGGAGATGATGATTAGAGGAGAGGAAAAAAGCTTGAATCAACCTGATAGAGCCTGGTGAACCTTCTGCAAGAACAGGATGGATTCTTGTCAGCATCCCTGATAGGCTCTGAGTGACGGCAGAAGAGAGACATACACGGTGTTCTGTGCATTTAGAAAGGAAAATACTCATCAGTCAATTCAAGAACAAGTCAAGTTGGGACTTCAGAGCTGACTCAGCCTCCCCTTCTGGACAATAACCTTAGAAAATAAGAGCAACCTTTTCAATTGTAAGGGTTAATTTGAGGGAGTGGACTTGATTATCAGGTCCACCTGGGCACAGAGCATAGGCCAGTGCTTCTCTGCCGAGGAAATTTTACCTTAGACTTTCCTTCTTTTAGCCCTGCAGATGCTCCATGGATTATAAGGGCTGAGGCAGGGCTTCACAATGCACCCTATGCATTAGAATCACGGCGAAGACTTTAAAACACTCTCCACTATAGACAAAATATATCAGAGTCTCTGGGAAGGGGGTCTTGGTATCATATTTTAAGAAACTCTTCCATGTGATTCCAAGATGCAGCAAGGATGGAGACCACCGGGTTTCAGTTTCAGAAGGAATGATGCTGCCACCCTGAGTGGCTTTGGTCAGTATGGAAACAGTGACCAACTGGGAAATAATTTGAAAAGTGACGGGGGTGGGAGGGGTGGGGAGGGAGAGAAGACTAGCTGAAATTGGATGATTCATTAAACAAGCAGGAAAGCAACACTTTAACGGTTTCTACGGTAAGCAGGATGAAGTATCCCAAAGACACAGCCGTAACCCTGGGGGTGATGAAGAACAGAGGAGGAGGGGAAGGACGAAGAGGGAGACGGTCTCTACGGTAAGGGCGACGCTTCCTCAGGAGACATGGAGTGTATTCTGGAGCTGGGATTAAGATGTTAGGTGCATCAAAAGGGGCGGGCAATACGCTGCTGTTGTAAGAACTGCGGTTCCTGGGAAATCATGCGGCAGCCTCTACATCTCTGGAGCATCCCTGAGGGCTCCCGTCTGGAGAGCTGTGAGACAGCAGGTTCTGTGTCTTCACACTTCCTGCAAAACTCAAAAAGAGCTTCCAATTATTTTCTTTAAAATGGTTTGGTTATTTAAGAAAGCCATATTTTTCCTAGAAGACCTTGAGACATACAGATAAGCAAAACAAGACCAAAGCTACATTCAACGTCACTCAGAAGACCGTCACAGCAATTTCTTTCCTGTCATCTTTCTTCTCCTTTGAGCATATATTTTTTTTCTTTTTAGGCAAAAAGATCATACTAGATCTAGTGTTATAATTTTTGAAATCTAACAATAGCTTGGCAACATTTTTCCTATGTTTGAAAAAATCCACACTGTCCTTTTTAAGGGTAACATTTCATTGTATGCATGTTTCAACCCTACTCTGTTCTCTCTTAATAAGCATATAGGCAATTTCCAGTTTTTCACTTATAATCATCATTGCAGTAAGATCCTAGAACGTCCATCTTTATGCTGATTTTTTGCTTTAGGATAAATTGCTCCAAGTGGAATTGCTGTGACAAAATGTGTGTACATTTTTAAGTCTTTTGATATATAGCACTTAAACCACCTGCGATGGGCCTTTCCTTTGACTAACCAATTCAAACTACTTTATGTATCTTAACCTCTTCGCACCCTGAGGCATATTGTCTAAGCAGCAAATTCACAAAAGCAGCTATCCCATCAGTTCAAAGGAAATAAGACTCCTTTCATGTGAATATTCTTCCCTGCCAATGCACTGTTTAAATCATCACTTCCAGACAATTTGTTTATAATCACGAGACCTAATAAAATAAATTTCCTAGAAATTAATCAACTGAGGGAAAACGGCAAAGGTTTGGTTTGGTTTTGAGTGTCACATGGTGTGCAGACTCTTAGTTCCCTGACCAGGGATTGAACCTGTGCTCCCTGAAATGGAAGCATGGAGTCTTAACCCCTGGACCACCAGGGAAGTTCTTAAAAATGTGCCCATTTTAAGTGTATAATTTAATAAGATTCAACAGTGAGGATATAGAACATTTCTATCACCCCAAAGATTTCCTTGCACTTCTTTCCAGCTAATCCTTAACCCCCTCTTTCTTTTTTAAAAATTAAATTTCCAGAACTTTCACAAGCCCTAGTGAATTTCACATCCTTCGACCCTTGTTTTATACCAACCAGAGGTTGAGCTCAGGGCTGCAATCTACCTAACAAACCTCACTCCCCTGCCCTCTAAGCCTTTGCTCACAAGGTTTCCTCACCTGCGATTTCCTGCAGGTAGGGTTGCCAGATTTAGCAAATAAAAATATAGAACATCAGTTCAATTTGAGTTTCAGCTAAACAGCAAGCGTTTCTAGGGATTCTGCCAGTGACTATTCTATTCCAGTTATGCACTCAGCACTGGGGAAATAACCACAGCATGGATTCAGGGTCTTGCTGGACCCACTGTGAAATGGACCTGAGCTAAACATTTTGATTGAAAGCCTGACCTCCATAAGCCCCTGCTCTGACTGATGGACCAGAGTGGTACCTTGGAACTAGTGTCAGCTCAGAACCAGTGTTAGTACCCCCAAAGGTCTAAGTGTTTCCTTTTTTCTGATGCATAGTCACCTTGATAGAAGGCTATAAGTCCCTTGGGGGAAGGCTGGGAGAAAGGTTAACCATATAAATTTTTGGCAGTGTAGCATGGTCCTTCCTCAAGAGGACCCAGCCTCAAGGGTTCTGGATCTATTAACCGACTCAAGTCTAGAAGTTGCAAGTGCTTAGTGGGCCACGACTTTCTGTTTTAGTGATTCAAGTTAGACTCCTGTAGTAGATTGCCCATCTATTTATTTTCTAGTTACACTGTGATCAGCTGGCCAATACCATACATCTCTGTGAGCCAGACTATTCTGAGTACTGTTTTGGCTTTTCTGTCCATTACTGTAGCCATGCCCACCTTGCCTTTGGTGATTAAGTACTGCCTCATGGCCCTGATATCCAAGACCCAATTATCCCCATTGCATATATAGTTCCCACTGTGACTTCTGACACAGAGAAGAGTGACTGCAGAACTCAAGGATACTTGGGGCCCTCCTCACAAATTTATTTCTCACAGTTGTGGTGACCCTCCCAGGGAGGATGAGAAAGCCTTATGTGATCAATCTATCTGATGTTCCAATCTCCTGAAGCGTTTGAATGCCATCCTCTACCATCCTCCGCAGTATACCAAAGCAGACTTGGCATTTCAACTTCACTTACTATAAGCCACTTTTGCCTTGTGTTTCAACCAACCAACCAAGCAGCCAACCAGCCAACCAGCCATCTAAGCAACCAGCAAACAAGCCAACCTGCCAACCAACCAACCAACTAACCAATTAAAGAACTAGACCCCTTTCTAACCAACCACCCCAAGCTGCAACATTAAATCCAGATTCTCTACTTAGTAGATTCCTATAAATAAATTTGATCTGATCCCCAACTTCATATTCCTTCCACTATTATCCCACCCCTCAAGATCCATTCCTACACACATCCCCCAGATTTCTGTCTATTTATTGTAAAAAGCATAATTCTTGGTAGGTCACATTTTGTACCTTACTCTTTGTAACCGGCTGGGACTTGAGTCTACTTAGAGGTCTAGAAGCAAAGATGAGGGCAGGTCTTGAGGAAAATCAATAGTACTTTGCAAAGTGACTACCTCAGGGGAGGTGGTTACAGATTCTTCTAGCAAAGAAGGGTTAACCTGCTCAGACAGGATGCTGTGCGGTAGGTGGTTGTTGGTGGGGAGTGGGTAGGAAAAGGGGAAAGAAGACTTTGCCCATGTCCCCAGATGCACTGGGACCTGCTCACATGTCCCCGTTTCAATTTCTGGGATTCCCTTCCTTGCTCATCAGTGCCTCACTCTGACAACAACTGCCTGTCAGGCTGTGAATTCAATTTGTGTTGCAATTCAACAACTCTCCAGACAAGACTCTGCTTGGATTTCAGCAACCTCAGCCCTACAGGAGAGACAGATAAGGGTTTCTTTTAGGGCAGAAGCAGAAGCTTGAAGGTCGTTTATGCAGAGACTGAGCTGGGACCTTGACGTTCTGAGTTCATCCCTTTCTTTCCCCACTTTCTCCAGCTCAGTTGGGAGAAATCAATCTCATTTCACTCATCAGTTCAACTAAAGTGTTCTAAAATATCAAATACATGGTTCCAAGATCTTGCCTTTTGTAAATATTTGATTAGGTGTGTCCAATATTTGGGACATACCAAACAGCCACTAGTTGCTTATTTGAAATCTAAATTGAACAAGGCATCCTGTACTTGATCTGGCAACCCTAAGGAAACCATCTTGTGCTCCAAAATGGAAATAAAATGCCACATTCTCCACAGATTGCTCTGGATAGCGGTTATTTGGTTTCATTTATTTATTCATACCATTTATTGATGCACCATGCACTGCTATCAGTGCTTTACATGAACTGTTTCATTTAAAGGTGATTATAACTCAGAGGTAGATACTATTATTCTTCCCATTTTACAGATGATAGCACTGAGCCTCAGAGAGGAAGGGTAACTTGTGCAGTAGCTTACAGCTAAAAGGCAGTGGGGTTTGGGATTATGCTCCAGGCAGTCAGGGCTCACAAGGATGACCATAGATAACATGATGCAACTCTGATCTCTTCCACTGGAAGCTTCCATGGGGCTGTGTGTGTGCGGCTTTTGGGACGCTTACCTCATTGTGGTCTGTTGGTACTGCGAGGCTGTATAGACTGTTGGCTGACAACAGAAATTATGTTTTATTTATCATCACACTCCCAGTGTCAGGACACTTTAATGTATAAAGTTATTCTAATCATTCAGCCTTAAAAAGAAATGAAATTCTGAAGCATGCTACAACATGGATGAACCTTGAAAAAATTAATGCAGACCAGAAAGAATACTGTATGATTCCACTAATATGAGATTCTTGTATTAGTCAAATTCATAGAGACAGAAAGTTAAGTGGTGATTGCCAGGAGCTGATGGGAGAGAGGAATGAGGAATTATTGTTCAAAGGATATACAGAGTTTTAGTTTGGGGTGATGAAAGTTCTAGAGATGGTTGGTGGTGAGAGGTGCACAATAATTTAGAAGGACTTAATGCCACAGGACTTAATGAACTATATGTTTAAAATGGTCAATTTTATTCTGCGTATGCATGCGTGCTAAGTTGCTTTAGTTGTGTCTGACTCTTTGTGAGCCTATGGACTGTAGCCCACCAGGCTCCTCTGTCCATGGGATTCTCCAGGCAAGAACCCACTGGAGTGAGTTGCCATGGCCTCCTCCAGGGGGTCTCCCTGACCCAGGGTTGGAACCCAAATCTCATTATGTTTCCTGCATTGGCAGGTGGTTTCTTTACCACTAGTGCCACCTGGGAAGCCCATGCTGTGTATGTTTCACCACAAAGGAGTTTCAGACACTATGGAAAACAGCATCCTCAAAAAACTAGATACAGAACAACCATATGATCCAGCAATCCCACTTCTGGGATATATCCAAAGGAAATGATGGAATCAGGATCTCAGTGAGATGCCTGCACCCCCAAGTTCTTTGTAGCAGTATTCACAGTATCCAAGCTATGGAAACAGCTCAAATGTCTGTTGGTGGATAAATGTATGAAGAAAATATATTACATACATACAGTGAAATGTTACTTAACCATAAAAAAGAAAAAAATCCTGCCATTTTCGACAATGTGGATGAATCCAAAGAGCATATGCTAAGTGAACAAAGCTAGGCACAGAAGGGCAAATACTGCATCATCTCAGATATATGTGGAATCCACTAAAGTCAAACTGATAGAAACAGAGAGTAGAATGGTCCTTACAAAAGTGGGAGGTGGATGAAGTGGGGAGATGATGGTCAAGAGTACAAAGTTTCAATTACACAAGATGAAAAAGTCCCGGAAACCCTTACCACGGTTAATGATACCTAACCAATACTTTAAATATGCTAAGAGAGTAGATTGTCATTATAACTATGTGGGGTGGTGGATGTATCCATTAGCTGGGTTGTGGTGAAAGTTTCACAATGCATATGTATGCCAAACATCACATTGCACACCTTAAATGTATACAATTTTTATTTTCAATTATATTCCAAGGCTAAAAAATTAATATTTAGCTTAACACCAGAGGCTAAGGGCCCAGGCTTAGAGTTCAGGTCAACCTGGGTTAAAATGTGGCTCAAACAAATGTGGTACTTTTTGTCACTTCAATTCAATTTCATCAATAAGATAAGGATGGGTATTAGGTTAGTTGTGAGGACTGAATTAGATAAATTCTGCAGAGCCTCCACCCAGCGGTTCGCATACCTGATTGCACAGTATGATCAGCTGGGGAAGGTTTCTCAGTCTATTGATGCCTAGATTCTCACAGGCCAATTAAATCAGAATATCTGGCATTGTAACTTTGAAACTTTCTATTATGAAATATTTCAAATGTGCACCAAAATAGTATGATTCCATACATCCATCATACAGATTCAATATTTATCAGTATTTTATCCCTGGGATAAAACTTTTTGAAAGACCAAAGAATATTGGGATCACATGATGCTTGGCACATGGTACTTGTTCAACAAAGTTAGCTATTACTATTTTATCTTCCTTCTGATTATTGAATTTTGTTGTTTAAGTACCTTGATTTTATAAAGGGTGCTCTGGATGGGAGAAGTGTCTACTGATTTCACTGGCAGTGTATGACCTCTACTTAAATTTTACTGAGTTTTCTTCTGTGCATCACCCTTGAAGCTTTATTCTTTTCAAATGGAAAGAAATCAACTGAAGTAACAGTACATTTATTTTTGAACTACCATGCAGCAGTGGATCAGAGAGGAAAGTAAGATAGAGAGAAACAAATAGCATGTGGAATATGGAGAGAAGGCAGAGATTTCCAGCCTCTGGAAAAAGTGTTTTTCCTCCAGAGACATTCAGTTCTGACCCTCCCCACCCACATACCCAGGGCAGACATTACTAATCAATCAACACCCTCTTCCCACCAAACAAAAAGCTGCATTAGAATCCTTCTTAAGTTGATGCTCCAGGCACCCACCAACAATCAATAAGAGGTGACATAAGAGAAGAGACCTATTTATTATTCCTTTTATACCCTCTTACTGTGCCTCAGGTAAGCAATACTACAAACTGAGAAAGAAGAAAGAAACTTCTGAGATAGAGAAAAAACAGCTGTCTCTAACTTCCTCAAAATCTACCATAAAAGACAAAGAATTTCCCAGGAGATTATCTCAGGGCCGCAGGTCATTCTAAGACGTGAATTCTTAGAATCCGTCCACACGCAGCAAAAGAAAAACTATGAAACTCCAGGTCTGGCCTGGCTTGCTGCTCTATGTTGGCAAATGGTTTGAAATAAAGTGTTCCAACACTCTCTGGTTACAAAAAATTAGTTTCGCCTCATGCTGCCAAGTAGCTCTGAGTCTCAAATGTGTGTTTTTCCAACTTTAAGTTGAAGCAAAAAAAAAAAAAAAAAAGAAGAAGAGGGCCAGCTCACAGAAGAGAGTAAGAAAAAATAGGGTACATGGACAGGTCAGTGAGGCTCTGAAGATGGTAATAGTAACACCAATGAAAATTTACTACATGTTTTCTATTTGCCACGCCTTTGTGCCAAGGTGAACTGTGTCTGTTTCTTCATTTTCTCATTACAACCTTTCAGGTGGTACTGTTATTATCTGTCTTTTACAGTTTAAAAAGCATGGAAGCTCAGAGAAGTTAAGTAACTTGTTTACGGTCCCAGAGTTTGCAAGTTGTGAGGCTGTGGGATTTGAACCCAAGTACGTCCAATTCAATAAACCGTACTCTTGAATGAATTCATTTGCATTTCAGATCAGCAAAGACTTTTCTCTGAGAGTGAAAAGAGGATCATTTCAAGTTTTAATGATCTCTCCTACCACCTCATTTTTTAATAGCTTTTTCTTCTTGAATCTTAGTAAAATATAAGGAATCATGGACACAGTGAAATAAAAGATAAGACACAAATGAAAACTGAACTGGCAGAAGGCTCATTCATCTTTGTATTTCCTATTGCAGAGCACAATGCCTGGCACATGGTCTATTCACGTTTGGTTGAGTTAATATTTGGTTCAATTTGAGGCTGTCTCGTTCGGCAGTGACTTCTGCAGAGCAATCATGGGTTCTTCCAAATCTTCTGTTGCTTGTTCCAGAACTGGGATGGGTCTGCTTTAGTGACCGTGTCACTTGTACCAGTGATGCATGCATGTAACACAGTTTTTGAGCGCATACTATGTGGTAGGCAGTATGATAGCAGGACAGCTGTGAACAAGACAGGTCCAGCCTCAGCCTTTAGACTTGTAGACTGCAGGGAGAGAATGTCTTAAACTGAGAAAATTCAAACCCAGAAATATTAGGCAACTTCCTCAAGTAACTGGCAGAGCTGAACACAAAGCCAGCCTGTGACTATAATTCAGCCTCTCTCTTGATCTACTGCTAGGTCTTTTTTTTCCCAGTGAGAGCTGAAAAATGAGGTGGAGATAGCTGGAAAAATAGGGAGAGAGGAGGACTGTTCAAGCAAGAGGGAGTGGCAGCTGTGAAACCCAGACTGGACGGGAAGGGAGGAGAGAGAGGTGAGCAGAAGTCAGAGCTGAAGGCTTTGTAAAGTCCTGCCAGGGAGTCTAGCTTTTATCTTGAGGGTGTGGTGAACCCTCAGAAGACAGGCAGGAGAATAATGATTCTGGCTATTGAGGAGGCTAATGAGAAGAGAGGTTGGAAAGATGCTGGGGATGGAGGTAGGAGACCACTTGGGCTGGGACTGCCATGCGCTAGTGTGGTGCCCAGGGCAACTACACAACCCCAAGAGTCAGGGTGCCCTTAGATTTTTGTGTTCCAGGCCCCTCATTGTCTCACCCTAATTCCAGTCCCTAATACTTATGCAGCTGCTCTAAGAATTAAGGCCAAGGTCGCATAAACCAGACCTACAAAGGACATCAGGGAAGTTGGAAACTCATAAAAATGGAAAAATCTCTCTTCCCTCTTGGGTATTTATGTTCACATTTGACTGTTAGCTCTTATCATTGCCCAGTTCGTTTTTGCTTTGACATCAAAAAGGGTAGAAAGTTGTATAGGGTGGAAATCTTATCCAGTTTCAATTGTTCTTTTTTTTTTTTTTTTTAATTGATAGTGCAGTAAGGGGAGGCAGGGTAGGGAACAGTGGATAGGGAGGGGGTGGAAAGTATGACATAGGATTAGATTAAAAAAAAAACAAAATAAAATACCTTCTTTGTAAGAGTGGAACCAAAGGATAAATAATAAAAGCAAATTCCAGCCGAGTGGAAAGAAAGCAAAAACGCTACCTTGAAATGAACGACCTGTTCTAAATGTGTTAACTGCACTTTCTCAACATTATTACAGTGTGTTTGAGGTCCTTTTGTGAAAGACACAGTTCACTAACTAGGCTTTAATCTTTAGCCACATTTAATCCAAAGGCCATAGGAACCTGTGGGGTTTGCTGGGACTCAACCAACTTCGATGCACTTTTAACAGAAAGGACGATTGACGTGGCATGCTGCAAGCCCCAGGACGTCCCTAAAAATCATAAAGATTAAAGTGCTTTTGAAGCTGATTTTAAATACACACATCAGGAGAGGAAGGAGCACATACAATAGAATTTAAATAAACTACTCTTTGGAGATGCTGAAGTGTGTGGGTCTGTAATCTGGGATTCTGAACTGTGGAAGCTTTCAGACCATGAGTTTCTTAGAAAAATCTATACACTATGTGTGTGTGTGTGTGTGTATAGTACTATGTGTAAAATAGTTCCTGGGAAGCTGCTGCATAACAAAAGGGAGCTTAGCTTGGTGCCCGGTGATAACCCACAGGGGTGGGCTGAGGGGGTGGTGGGAAGGCTCAAGGGGAGGAGATGTATGCTGACACACAGCTGATTCACAGGCTTCCCTGGTGGCTCAGATGGCAAAGAATCTCCTGCGATGCGTGAGACCTGGGTTCGATCCCTGGGTTGGGAAGATCCCCTGGAGGCATTCCAGTATTCCAGGCATTCCAGGCAATGCATTCCAGTATTCTTGCCTGGAGAATCCCCATGGACAGAGGAGCCGGCGGGCTACAGTCCATAGGGTCGCAAGGAGTCGGAGACGACTCAGCGACTAAGCACACAGCTGATTCACGTTGTTGCTCAGTGGAAACTAACACAACATTGTAAAGCAATTTTACCTTAAAAAAAAAAAGGGAGGAGGCTGATCTTGCCTCTGGTTTACTTTTGTCCTTCTGAGCTGAATCCTGAAGTTGACCATACACCTGACTGAACGAAGGCTCAGCCAACTGTCTCAACACACACATCTGTACTTTCAAAAGCAGCTCTTGGCTGGGTCTGCAGTAACACTGATCTGGGTTTGAATCCAGCTCCATCCATTACATTGCATCTCTGAGAACCTGAACAAGTTTCTAAATTTCATTAGTGTGAAAGGGGGATAATTTGATAATGAGTTCCTGGGCTGCTGTAAGAATTAATTCGTCCATGAGATAGTGCATGCTGAATGCTTAGAACCTGTCCTGGCATGTGCTAACGGCTCAGTGAATGTCAGGGTTTAGTGTCATTAACTATTGGCAAAATTAAAAAAAAAAATACAACTCTGAGGCTTCACTTTTATAAATTATACGATTAAATATTATGAGGTACAAAATAGTAACTTTTATTAATGCATAATAAATGACTAGATATTAATAGATTAATGTTTATCAATGTAAACAATTAGATTCATTGTCATAAATTTATCATTATAAATTTATCTCTGATGTTCAAGAATTAGACATGAAATGATTTAATAGGTTAAATGAAATTAAATGAGAAAATACATATAAAGCAGTTAGTGCTCAACACATAGTGAATACTCCATATACTAGTTACTAGTTTTGAAATTTTCAAGCATTTGACTTACTTGGGGTGACTCCTTTAAAATCAAACCATTTTAGGATGATTGGCATTTCTTTATCTTAACAGTTAGTCCTCAATTCATATTCTGTCTATATTCTCAATCCAGTTTTTCTGTTTTTCTCTACTCTTCCTCCACTGTTGTTAGTCCTAAAGAGGGAGAAAGAACCCAGAGGTAAGCCAAGGTTACACCTGACAGTATAAGTGCTTATCATGCCTTATTTTTTGTATAACTTTTAATTTAGCTGTAAGCTCAAATTTACAAAACAGCTGTAAGAATAACATAAAGAGCTCTGATTATAGCCTGTATCCTGACTCATCTATTGTTTATATTTCACTTCATTTGCTTTATCATTCTCTCTCTTCACGCATATGTACACGTGTGTATTTTTGAAGTGTTTGAGAGTGTCTTTTTATCCCCTGAATACCTAAGAACAAGGTCATTCTTTTTCAGAGCCTTTATTCAATTTATCAAGTTCAGGAACATTGATCATAATACTATTGTCTATCAGTTCAGTTCAGTCCCTCAGTTGTGTCCAACTCTTTGAAACCCCATGAACCGCAGCACGCCAGGCCTCCCTGTCCATCACCAACTCCCGGAGTCCCCCCAAACCCATGTCCATTGAGTCGGTGATGCCATCCAACCATCTCATCCTCTGTCGTCCCCTTCTCCTCCTGCCCTCAATCTTTCCCAGCATCAGGGTCTTTTCCAATGAGTCAGCTCTTCACTTCAGGTGGCCAAAGTATTGGAGCTTCAGCTTCAACATCAGTCCTTCCAGTAAACACCCAGGACTGATCTGCTTTAGGATGGACTGGTTGGATCTCCTTGCAGTCCAAGGGACTCTCAAGAGTCTTCTCCAACACCACACTTCAAAAGCATCAATTCTTCAGCACTCAGCTTTCTTTATAGTCCGACTCTCACATCCATACATGACCACTGGAAAAAACCATAGCCTTGACTAGACGGACATTTGTTGGCAAAGTAATGTCTCTGCTTTTAATATGCTGTCTAGGTTGGTCATAACGTTCCTTCCAAGGAGTAAGCGTCTTTTAATTTCATGGCTGCAATCACCATCTGCAGTGATTTTGGAGCCCAGAAAAATAAAGTCAGCCGCTGTTTCCACTGTTTCCCCATCTATCTGCCATGAAGTGATGGGACCAGATGCCATGATCTTTGTTTTCTGAAGGTTGAGCTTTAAGCCAACTTTTTTACTCTCCTCTTCCACTTTCATCAAGAGGTTTTTTAGTTCTTCTTCAGCTTTCTGCCATAAGGGTGGTGTCATCTGCATATCTGAGGTTATCAATGTTTCTCCCGGCAATCTTGATTCCAGTTTGTGCTTCCTCCAGCCCAGCGTTTCTCATAATGTACTCTGCATATAAGTTAAATAAGCAGGGTGACAATATGCAGCCTTGACATAGTCCTTTTCCTATTTGGAACCAGTCTGTTGTTCCATGTCCAGTTCTAACTGTCGCTTCCTGACCTGCATACAGGTTTCTCAAGAGGCAGGTCAGTTGGTCTGGTATCCCCATCTCTTTCAGAATTTTCCACAGTTTGTTGTGATCCACACAGTCAAAGCCTTTGGCATAATCAATAAAGCAGAAATAGATGTTTTTTTGGAACTCTCTTGCTTTTTCTATAGCACAGATTATATTTAAATTTCACCAAATATCGAACTCTTTCCTCACTTTACTCTCAGTCAACCTACAATCAACCTACAATCACAGATTCTATTTACATGTCTTATCTCTTTAATCTCCAATAATCTGGAAAAGTTCCTGTTTCTTTGTGTTTCTTGGCCTCGACATTTTAAAAGAGCACAACCAGTTATCTTGTAGGATAATTCTAATTTTGTCTAAAGTTTCTTCGTGATAGATACAGGCCACCCATTTTGGGCAGAATTACCAGTGAAACCTTGTCTATTGCTTTTATAAAGCATCTTGGAGCTTGTATCAGTAGGGATTGCATTTGGCTGCAGGTCAAAGTGAAAGTGAAAGTTGCTTAGTTGTGTCTGACTCTTTGCGAACCCATGGACTATTCAGTCCATGGAATTCTCCAGGCCAGAATACTGGAGTGGGTAGACTTTCCCTTCTTCAGGGGATCTTCCCAACCCAGGGATCAAACCCAGGTCTCCCGCACAGCAAGCAGATTCTTTAGCAGCTGAGCCACAAGGTATATATATATATATATATGAGAGAGAGAGAGTCAAAGCTGTGGTTTTCCAGTAATCATGTATGGATGTAAGAGTTGGACCATAAAGAAGGCTGAGCATTGAAAGATTGATGCTTTTGAACTGTGGTGCTGGAGAAGACTCTTGAGAGTCCCTTGAACAGCAAGATCAAACCAGTCAATCCTAAAGGAAATCAGTCCTGAATATTCATTGGAAGGATTGATGCTGAAACTCCAATACTTTGGCCACCTGATGTGAAGAGCCAACTCATTGGAAAAGACCCCGATGCTGGGAAAGATTGAGGGCAGGAGGAGAAGGGGGTGTCACTGGATGAGGTGGTTGGATGGCATCATTGATACAATGGACTTGAGTTTGAGCAAACTCAGACAGACAGTGGACAAGGAAGCCTGGCATGCTGCAGTCCGTGGGGTTGCAGAGAGTTGGACATGACTTAGTGAATGAACAACAACAGCAATGAAAGACTCAGTAAACAGTGGTTAAAGAGCAAGTCTGAGCCAAGTAGATCCAGGTTGGACCTGGGTTCTTTCTGTTCTCTACTCTGCTATCTTCTGCCCATTGCTGTCTATGGCAATATGCTAACTGAAAATGACAAGAGGCTTAAAGAAAAATGGAAGAATAAAATTATCTCTATGTTCATCTTAACAAGGTCAACTTGTTTATTAGAATGAGAGTGAAGCTGCAATTAATATGCCAATCTATTATACTGTCACACACAACTGGTAGCTGATGGTTTTGAGTTTGGACCACCCCCTGCCCCCCCACCCCTCCGAAGCAGAAGCTGAGAAAAGGATTTGGGTGCAAGAAGATTATTTGGGAAGGAACCAAAAGCAGCACTAGTAAGGAAGGGGGCAGTGAAGCAAGGAAGCTGCAGGAGCCCGTATATGATGTGTAGCTGAACTGATTACTCATGAGAGCAAGGAGGGCCCATTCCCATGGGGACCCTCGAGGAGCCACTTAGAGACACGGCTCAGCATCGCACCATCAGAAGGTCAGAATCCAGTCTCTGCCATCCATTGGCCTAGGCTGCCCTGGGCACAAGCTCAGGTTGAGCACAGCTGGGAAGCCTTCAGATACAGACTCAGTGCTGAGACTCCAGCTTCTGACTGCTTGTAGGAAGAGGAAAGGATGCGGGCAATGGGTGGAGACATGTCTGCTCTTCCTCCAGCTTATGGCTGATTTACAATGTTGTGTTAATTTCTGCTATACGGCTAAATGATTCAGTTATGTGTATATATATATATGTGCATATATATAATATGCAGTCTTTTAAAAGTTATTTTTCATTATGGTTTACAGGATATTGGGTATAGTTCCCTGTGCTATACAGTAGGTCCTTGCTGTTTATCTGTTCTACACACAATGTTTTGCATCTGCTAATCCTGAACTTCGACTCCATCCCTCCCCACCTCCCCTCCCCTTGGTAACCACAAGTCTGTCCTCTGTTAGGCCTTTCTTGAAAAGTGGGAACACATGGCTCCCCCTTGGAAATTAGCTGGTTTTCCCCCAGGGCTGCCCCTTCTGTGGCCACAAGTCAAACCAAAAGTCTGCTCTCTTTGTCTATGCGTCTGTTTCTGTCTTGTAGATAAGTTCATTTGTGTCATGTTTTAGGTACCACCTCTAAGTGATATCATATGGTACTTGTCTTTCTTTCTGACTTACTTAATATGATAATCTCTGGGTCCATCCACGTTGCTGCAAATAATATTATTCCATTCTTTTATATGGCTGAGTAGTATTCCTTTGTGTATATTTACCACATTTTCTTTACCAAATGGACACTCTTTACACAAGCACAGAGCTCTGTCTCTTGCTTCCTTGTTCATGCCCAGCTTCCATGAGGTGACTGTTTATCACTGTACATGTTGAGCCCTTGTTTTTTTTCTCTTCATGATTTCATTCAGACTCTGTTTCAACACTTTCATTTAAAAGATGTTTGTTCACACACACCTGCCTTTTTGGTGTTTCTGCTATGAAGGCAGCACTGCATAGTGGCCAGTATGTGGCCTGTGTGAACATGGTCAGGCTACCACCACCTTTCTAAGCCTCAGTTTCCTCATACATATGTTTATAAATGACCATGAAAGTGCCACTTTTATTTTGGAGTTCCAAATAGATTTTAGTGAGTAGGAAAATTCACAAATACAGAATCCATGAATAATGAGGGTTGACTGCACAATCTTGACTCAGATGAGTAAGTCAAACATTTATGGAGAATTTGCAGTGGAGTATGAAAGTATAAGGCTCGTCTCTTGCGGGTTTTGCTTGAAATATTACTCTTTGTTTCAACTTACTTTTCCCCATTTTTAGTTTTTAGTGCAATTAGTCAAATAATTTCATGAATACATGTTCAGTGCAAAAGCATTAAAATGACACACAGCTCAAAAGATTAAAAAATAATAAAATGTATTTTTCAATTTAATTTTTCACTAGATTCTATTTCTTTCTCAAGAGGTAACCATGATTAAGAGTTGGTATGATACTTTTGAGATTTAAACACACATGTGTGCATGCACAAAAGCACACTATTTTCAAAAGTAAGTGAGCCATATGAGAAACAGGATGTTTATAGCATCTTTATTCACAATTGCCAAAAATTGGAAGCAACAAAGATACACTTCAGTTGATGAATTTATAAATAAATTGTTATATATATCCAGATATTGGAATATTATTTAACACTAAAAAGAAACAAACTAACAAGCCATGAAAAGACCATGGAGAAAATTTACATGCATATTACTAAGTGAAAGAAGCCAATCTAAAAAAGCTACATGCTGTATGGTTCCAATTACATGACATCTTAGAAAAGGCAAAACTATGGAGACAGTAAAAATATCAGTGGTTGCCAGGGGTTAGAGAGGAGGAAAGCATAAATGGGCAGAGTATGGATTTTTAGGGCAATGACACTACTCTATGTGACACCATAATGGTGGATACATGTCATTATACATTTGTCCAAGCCCAAAGGATGTACACCTAAGAGTAAATCTAATATAAATTTTGGACTCAGGTGATAGTGATGTGTCAATGTGGGTTCATCATTTGCAACACTTGTACCACTCTGGCAGGGGATGTTGATAACGGGGGAGGCTGTGCATGCATGCTGCTGCTGCGGCTAAGTCGTGTCCTTCTCCAATGCATGAAAGTGAAAAGTGAAAGTGAAGTCACTCAGTTGTGTCCGACTCTTAGAGACCCCATGGACTGCAGCCTACCAGGCTCCTCCGTCCAAGGGATTTTCCAGGCAAGAGTACTGGAGTGGGTTGCCATTGTCTTCTCTGGTGCACATATAGGGGTGGGCCTATATGAGAAATCTCTATATCTTCTGCTCAGTTTTGCTGTGAACCTAAATCTACTAAAAAATAAAGCCTATTTTTAAAAAGTAAATGGGATTACAGCATACATATAACTTGCCTGTTTTCCTTAACATGTCTTGAAGTTCATTCCATTTCAGAACATAAAGACCTATATTGTTCTTTATTACAGCTGCAAAGCATTTCACAGCATGGCCGAACGTGATCTCCTGTTGATGGATTTTTAGATGGTCCCCTGTGTAACAGGGGGACTTCTTGCTAAGCCATTTAGAGATGGACAACTTCGTGTGCACACCTTTGTGGCACTCTGGTGAAAGGTAGAACTGGGTGGGGGTGGAGAACTGACCCTTGGTCATCCCACAGTCTGGGGTGGAGTTCTAGTTCACCTACTTGCTGAGTCAGTCATCTTGTGTCAATTAGGTATCCTCTCTACATGTCTCCTCTTCCTCATCTGCAAAAAGGGGAAGTTAATAGTCCTTATCCCTGGGGGAGGGCGTGGCAACCCACTCCAGTATTCTTGCCTAGAAAATCCCACGGACAGAGGAGCTTGACATGGTACAGTCCCTGGGGCTCCAAAGAGTCAGACATGACTGAAGCGACTTAGCATGCAATAGTCCTAATAGGATTATAAAGTTTGAGCAAGTTTCGGGAGTTGGTGATGGACAGGGAAGCCTGGCATGCTGCAGTCCATGGAGTCACAAAGAGTCAGACACGAATGAGCAACTGAACTGAACTGAGTCCTTATAGGGGACTTATATAGTCCTTATAGGTGGTCCAATGGCTAAGAGTTCACACTCCCAACACAGGGAGCCCAGCTGCTGTACCTAGTCAGGGAACTAGATCCCACATGCCACAACTAAGACCCAGTACAACCAAATAATTTTAAAATGTAGTCTTTCCAGCGATGTAAGCATTTGTGAGAAAATCCACCCCTTAGCACTGTGCCTATGCATAGAATGTACTCATTGCTGGATAACATGCATATTTTTCAGGGTACGGTCCAAGAGAGAGGAAAATATAATATTGAGAATATAGACCCTATAAAGTGCTTAGAACAGTGCCTTGCCACGTCCTAATCACTATGTAAGAATTTTCTATTATTACTAGTATCATAGGGGTAGAATTGCTGGGTCAAAGCATATGTGCATTGAATATGTTAGTACCTAATGCCAAGTCACAAATCCCTTATCCCACCCTCCAAAACTCTCCAGAGGAAAGGCTCTACCAATTTCCATTCCCACCAACACATGGAGACTGTTTCCCCACACCCTTGCCAGTACTCGGTACTAAAGATTAGTTTACTTTTTGCTAAGCTGATGGCCTCATTTTCCTTTGCTGAAATGCTGACAACTGGATCCTGTCATAAAATCAGGGTATATGGCCCTCCGAGAAGGCTGTTGGTGAATGCAAGCAAGAGGAAGCCTCCCTCTAACTTGCCACGAGCTCATTTAGGCTCTTTGGAGTATTCACAAATGGTTATCAGGGTAATTCTGCAAAGAAGTGAGGGTGGAGATCTTCCAACAGAACCTCATGGTTTCCAGGGGGGTTTTGATTTGGTTGGCTGCAGGACCCCTTCTGCCAGATGTCAGCAAATCACAGACATTCATCGAGATGAAAGCCAACTCATTCAGCCTTTCTGGGCAACATATTCAGACTGAATCCAGCAAGTTTGACTCAGGGTGGTGAAATAAATAGGACTTAATTTATATTTTAAAGTCTTTTATCTCGCTTTAAGCCCCTGTGCCTTGCTGAAATAAAATTTAATCGAGATGGAGAGAGGGAAGAATGCAGCTTTAATAATGCATGATCTGCAATCTTGGCCCTTTCTTTCTTCACCTTAACATTTTGTTGGAGGCTTGCCATTTCCCTGCACTTTCCCTGCGTGATTCTTGAATGACAGTCTTGTTCCTCTTCTAAACCATATTGCCTCAGTGTTCGGATGGTTTCAGGTGGGACTGGCAGGTTTGATATCCGCTTTGCCCAACGAGAAACACTGGGGGCAAACTGGGGTCTTTACCCTTCTCTCCACGAGCCACTATCTGCCAGTCAGCCGCCATATTGATAAGATTAGCTGGTAATTAACAGCCCAGCCTAGCCAAGCAGAGGAGATGACTCAATTAGCGGAATGTCACTGCATCTAATTTACTTTGCTTATCAGAGATTTATCCTCTAATGACTACAGGAAGAAGAGCAGGGCACCTTCAATAGAGGGATCTGAGGGGTTTAAAAGCTTAAATGTTGTCTAACCTCTGTCTGTCTGCTGGTTTGCCTGGCAGTAAGGAGGCTTCCAATGCCAGTGCAGAAAAGTGACTGCCCTGATATATGTGCCTGGAGCTTGAGATAAAAAAGACTGAATGACTCTCAGCATGAAAGTGGGTGCTTAGTTTACAAAGTCTTTCTTCCTTGTTTGTTGTTTAAATTCCTTCTCTGTTTTTAAAGTTAAACTTGTTTATCGTGTTTATTTTATTTTAAAAAACTCCTTCCATAGCTAGTTAGCTTTGGTTGTAGTTAATATTAGATAGCAGTAGCAAAAAAATTACTTACGATAATAATAAAAAAGATATTTATTGAATTCTTCAGATACACCAGGCATTGCACTCAACCCACCACATTGAATGGATTGTATTTCACCCTTTGGGCCAGGGATTGGCAAATCTTTTCTTAAAGGGCCAGTAAAGTGGTCTCTCAGTCGTGTCCAACTCCTTGCAACCCCTTGGACTGTAGCCTACTAGAGTCCTCTGTCCATGGGATTTTCCAGGCAAGAATACTGGAGTGGGTTGCCATTTCCTTCTCCAGGGGATCTTCCCAACCCAGGGATCAAACCCAGGTCTCTTGCATTGCAGGCAGACACTTTATCAAAGGCCAGAGAGTAACTATTTTAGCCTTGCAGATGAAGATCTCTGTGATGACTACTTAAATTTCCCATCGTATTAATATCAAGAAAGCATCCACAGAATATATGTAAATAAACAAACACAGCTGTATTCCAATAAAGCTTTCTTTACAAAAAAACAGGCCCAATTTGAACCACTGGCCACAAGTTTCCCAACACTTCCTCCAAAGCAGTGTTTCTCAGACTTCAGGTTGTGACCCATTAGTGAAAGAATCAATCTAGCGTGCTGCAAAAATAATTGTTTAAAAACATGAAAGAAACCAAAATAGAACAAAAACTATGTGACTGCATCATATCGAATATGGATAAGCCTCTATTTGGAAATTTAAATTTCATACATGTGCATATATATGCACCCATATGTGCATATGTGGAGCTTCCCAGGTAGTCCTAGTGGTAAAGAACCTGCCTGCAGGAGACATGGGAGATGTGGGTTTGATCCCTGGGTCAGGAAGATCCCCTGGAGAAGGAAATGGCAAGCCACTCCAATATTCTTGCCTGGAGAATCTCATGGACAGAAGAGCCTGGTGGGCTACAGTCTACAGGGTCACAAAGAGTCAGACATGACTAAAGCGACTTAGCAGGCATGCATGTATGCATATGGGTGTATGTGTGTGTGTACTTAATTATACCTGAGTTCTGGGCTTTGATATAAAATGTGTAATCTTATGGATTATGAGGGCTCCCATGGTGGTTCAGACGTTAAAGAATCTGCCTACAATGTGGGAGACCTGAGTTCAATCCCTGAGTTGGGAAGATTCCCCTGGAGAAGGAAACTGCTACCCTCTCCATTATTCTGGCCTGGAGAATT
The DNA here is from genome assembly GCF_023699985.2 of Odocoileus virginianus. Lineage (NCBI taxonomy): Eukaryota > Metazoa > Chordata > Mammalia > Artiodactyla > Cervidae > Odocoileus > Odocoileus virginianus. The sequence continues at coordinate 15,426,196 of NC_069706.1, read as the reverse complement.
CCATGGACAGAGGAACCTGGCAGGCTATAGTCCATGGGTCATAAAAGTTTGAAAAATGCCATTCTTAACACTAACTTGATGTAAGTCTTGATATAGCATGCATTTTACAGCTGAGGAAAATGACTTGCCCAAAGGCACGCAGTCAGAGGGGCTGGGATTCAGACGACACCAAAGAACATCATCACTCCTACAATAACGAGTTCCTGGCGGTGGAGGGCAGAGTATTAGGGGAAGAGTAAAATGCACAGGCTAGTCTAACAGGTATTTTATTCTAAGATAACAGCCTTTGAGATAAGCTTTTTTCTCCTTGTTCATTTTGGAAATGTTAGTAAACAGCCAAATGGTTAAAATTCTTCCCAGTGGAAGGAAAATAAAAGGAAACAAGGGCCGGGCATATTCCACATATAGAACGGTTTCCTGCTGAAATGAACTGAATGTCTTTTTTCCTTCCTGGTATTTGCACTGCAATTGCTCTTTATCACAATGTATTTTTTCCCCTAACATATTTTAGAAAGTCAGTTGGAATTGATTTGAGACTCTAAACAGTCTTGTGGATGAAAAAAGCAAAGTGTAACCCATTCAAACAGCCCCTCTTCCTTAATCTAGTAACGTGTGAGATGCAATTTAAATGATAATGTTAACTAAAATGGGAGCAAGGCAAGGCTACAGTAGAAGAGTTTTTTTTTTTTTAACCCCCACTGAAGACAAATGGCTGAGACATTTATATCTACAGCACTTATTAGGTAGAAAATGCTCAACCCATTAATTTTATTGCTGTGGTGCCGAATATGGAGTGAGAATGAAGTTTAGAGCTGTACAAGACCCCAGTGGTTCATGCAAGATGGAGGCGAGCAGAGAGGGAAGCTCCAGCAGAACCCAAGGAATTTTCAGAACATTCTCCCCCAGCTTCCATCCTCATGTTGCAAAACGAGTGTTTCTCTAAGTGTGACTCCTTGGAAAATTTTCTCTTAAATTGAGACTTTAGAGCCACTTTGTAAGTTTTTGTTTTTAAGGCAACCTTCCATAAGATGTTTGCTGATTAATTTAAAGATAGGTCTCCCTAGCAACCATGTTTTACTCCAGTGGATTATGCAAGCAGAAAATAGAACTCAGAGTTATCAGAAATAATGTAAGTAAATGCTAGTTTCAGCAAGGAAAAAAAAAAAGCAAAGGAAAGCGAACATACTAGGATTTTGTTTTTAAAAAAGTAATCCTAAGTTTGAAGACATATGTAGGAAGTAAGGAGGAAAATAAATTACATGCTGCAATACTACCTTACAAGGCTGCCATTACTATTTTCTAATGGCTTTTGTCCCCCCAGACTTTTATTCCTATGTAAGTTGGTTAACAAACTTCACAACTCCCCATAGTTACCATCTTACTAAGTAAAACAAAAATATAAGATGAAAAGTGTAGCTATTTGCACTCAATTTTACCTTATGCCCTTGTGCTCCAGAGTCTGCTATTTGTGTTCAACAACTAGGGTGTCCTAACTACCTCCACCCCAAAGCTTCCTCCAGAGCTTTTGGGGTGTTGATGCCACACTGTTGGCCTCTTACATGTGCTCTGTAGCCTTTTGCATACCAAGGTTTTCTTGGCAATAACTCCCAAACTAAGAGACCCCTACTTAGTCTATTACTCCCAGGGCTATCCCTTCAAGTGTCAAGCTTTGCTATCAACAACTTCTCATTATCCAACAAACTCAGTTTCTCCTATGGTCTTATATGGCTCAGGGAAATTTAAAACTCCCTGTACTATGTATGCCTGTTGATTGATTTTTTATATACATATGCACATGGATATTCACATACACACATATTAACTTGTATATATCATCATATATATAAACATACACACATATATGATGAAAGTTTTGTGTATTTTCATTTAAGGAATTGATACACAGGAAGTTAGCTGAGAGCAATAAGAGGTGGCCTGTTCAGCTAAAGGTCTAATGGCCGCCTAATTCCACCAAGTAGTTTACCAGCCCTGCCCCTAATACACCCCCACCAGGACTCCAAAATAGTCAGGGGACTGGAAAAACCCACCACCAGTCCAGATGGAAAGTCCAGACTTTCCCTACTCTAGAACGTGCACACACCTCATACTAACCTTTGGGGGCCATTGAATACATTAACTACTCATAAATATTCCACGAACACATACATTTAATTATAACAGACTGAATTATGAGAAAGACATGACCGGTAGAGCATATTGTTATATAACCTAAAGTTGTCAATCAAGGCTTTCAATCAATGGCCCCTCCCCCTGGATAATGCAAGTGACCTGCCTTAAAAACTCTGTACCCCAGTCCTCCAGGGCCATTTGCCTCCTTTGGCATGGTTCTCTCTTGAGATAGTCTCTCTTTACTTTTTTTGTGTGTGCTCAGTTGCTGAGTCATGTCCAGCTCTTTACAACATGTTTTTTCCTTCCTTATTGTTCATAAACTTTCTTGCAATGGGTAAGACTTTAGATTCTTCTTTGCATCCTTACCAAGAACTGAGGCCCATAGAAGGAAGGGTCTCCAGACTCTCCTTCCACTAACAGAAATATTGATGTTGTTCAGTCACTAAATCATGTCCGACTCTTTGTGACCCCAAGGACTGCAGCACACCAGGCTCCTCCGTCCTTCACTACCTCCCTGAGTTTATACAAACTCATGTCCATTGAGTCAATGATGCCATCCAACCATCTTATCCTCTGTCGCCCCCTTCTCCTCTTGCTCTCAGTCTTTCCCAACATTAGAGTCTTTTCCAGGTGGCCAAAGTATTGGAGCTTTAGCTTCAGCACCAGTGCTTCCAATGAATATTCAGTGTTGAGTTCCTTTAGGATTGATTGGTTTGATCTCCTTGCTGTTCAAGGGACTCTCAAATGTCTTCTCCAGCACCACAATTCAAAAGCATCAATTCTTTGGTGTTCAGCCTTTTATGGTCCAGTTTATAAACACAGAGAAGCTCACACTAGTCAGAATGGTTATTACTAAATAATCTACAAATAATAAATGCTGAAAAGGGTGTGGCAAAGAAGGAAGTCTACTACATCATTGGTGGGAATGTAAATTGGTGCAGCCACTTTACAGCCACTTCTCCATATTGTGAGAACAATATGGAGGCTCCTTAAAAAGCTAAAAATATTTTCCATATGACCCAGCAATCTCATTTCTGGCTTTGTATCCATATAGAACTATAATTTGAAAAAATGTCTTCACCCCAATGTTCATAGCAGTACTACTTACAATAGCCAGGAACATGGAAGCAATGTAATCTAAGTGTTCACTGACAGATGAATGGATAAAGAAAATGTGGTACATATATACAATGGAATATTATTCAGCCACAAAAGAGAATGAAATAGTGATACTTGCAACAACATGGATGGACCTAGAGATTATCATATTAAGTGCAGTAAGACAGAGAAAGACAAATATTATGATATCACTGACACGTGGAATCTAAAAAAATGATACAAATGAATGTATTTATAAAACATAAACTGACTCACAGACATAAAAAACAAATTTATGGTTACCAGAGGGGATAACAGGGGTGGGGGGTGGAGACAGATCAGAAGTTTTGGATTAACATACATATCAGTTCAGTTCAGTTCAGTTCAGTTCAGTTCAGTTGCTCAGTCATGTCCAACTCTTTGCGACCCCATGAATCGCAGCACGTCAGGCCTCCCTGTCCATCACCAACTCCCGGAGTTTACTCAAACCCATGTCCATCTAGTTGGTGATGCCATCCAGCCATCTCATCCTCTGTCGTCCCCTTCTCCTCCTGCCTCCAAATCCCTCCTAGCATCAGGGCTTTTTCCAATGAGTCAACTTTTCTCATGAGGTGGCCAAAGTACTGAAGTTTCAGCTTCAGCATCAGTCCTTTCAATGAACACCCAGGACTGATCTCGTTTAGGATGGACTGGTTGGATCTCCTTGCAGTCCAAGGGACTCTCAAGAGTCTTCTCCAACACCATAGTTCAAAGCATCAATGTATTGGTGCTCAGCTTTCAGTATAGTCCAACTCTCACATCTATACTTGACCACTGGAAAAACCATAGCCTTGACCAGATGGACCTTTGTTGGCAAAGTAATGTCTCTGCTTTTTAATATGCTATCTAGTTTGCTATATAAAAAATATATAAACAACAAGGACTTACTGTATAGAACAGGGAACTATATTCAGTAACTTGTAATAATCTATAAAAGAAAAAGAAGTCTGAAAAAGAATATATATATATGTATATATATATATGATATATATATATATATCATCATGCTCAGTTGTGTCTGACTCTATGATCCCATGAACTGTAGCCTGCCAGGTTCCTCTGTCCATGGGGTTTCTTAGGAAGAATACTGAAGTGAGTTGCTATCTCTTACTCCAAGGGATCTTCTTGACTCAAGGATCGAACCACACCTCCTGCATTGGTAGGCTGATTCTTTACTATTGAGTTGCGTGGGAAGCTTCCCTGGTGACTCAGCACTAAAGAATCTGCCTGCAATGCAGGAGACACAGAAGATGCAGGTTCAGTCCCTGGGTCTGGAAGATTTCCTGGAGGAAGGCATGGTAACCCATTCCAATATTCTAGCCTGGAGAAGCCCATGGACAGAGGAGCCTGGCAGGCTGTGGTCCATAGGGTCGCAAACTCAGACATGACTGAAGCGACTTAGCACACGCACATGCACACCTAGGAAGTGGTTGTTTAGTCACTAAATCATTTCTGACTCTTTTGCAGCCCCATGGACTGTAGGTCCCCAGGCTCCTCTGTCCCTGGGATTTCTTAGGCAAAAATACTGGGGTGGGTTGCCATTTCCTTCTCGAGGGGATCGTCATAAAACGGGTTGAACTCAAGTCTCTTGCACTGCAGGTGGATTCTTTACCACCGAGCCACTAGGAAGTCCACATATGTATATGTACACAGACACACACACACACACACACATATATATAACTGAATCAGTTTGCTGTACACCCAAAGCTAACACAGTATTGTAAATTTACTGTATTTCAGTAAGCAAAACAAGAACAAAGGTATTCTGCTGCTAGTAAAAAAAAAAAAAAAAGGAAGAAACTTGCTTCCCTTCATTCATTCTTCCCATTTCCTTCCTTCCAGAGGCAACCTCTATTGAGTCTCCTTGTTGATTGTTTTGGGACTTCCAGATATCTAAATAATCTGCTTATATTGTTACATACTGATGTGTCATATTTAGGCATGTTAGTTATTTCCTTCAAGCAAAAGGAAAATTTAGCTTTTTGGTCACCCCTCCCTGCTTTCACCACCACACACAGTATACATACTTCCTCTCTCTGAATTTCTCAATGATTTTTGATAGTTCAATATTTTTTTTTTCAGTGTCATGACCATGTCAATTAGTTTCCACAGTTGAACTATGTAATATGTATTCTATGACTTTTTCCTTTACTGCACAACTTCTTGTTTTTCATGAAGTTAATATTTGTTTTTTAAAAGCTTGCTCGGTCTGGATTCCTTTTATTGCTTCTTCTTCTCTGATTGCTGTGGGACTTCCAAAACTATATTGAATAGTAGTGGTGAGAGTGGGCACCCTGTCTTGTTCCTGATTTTAGAGTAAGTGCTTTCAATTTTTCACCATTGAGGATAATGTTGGTTATGGGGGGAGGGGGCAGGACGATTCGGGGAGGGATAGTTAGGGGGTTTGGGATGGACATGTACACACTGCTACATTAAAAGTGGATAACCACCAAGGGCTTACTGTGTAGGACATGGAACTTTGATCAATATTATGTGGCAGCCTGGATGGGAGGGGAGTTTGGGGGAGAATGGGTACACATATATATATATGACTGAGTCCCTTTACTGTCCATGTGAAACTAACACAACAGTGCCAATCAGCTATATGCCAATATAAAAATAACCCAAATAGCTGATGATTATCCAAAGTTAGATATATGCTTTCATGTTTTATGAAACTTCTAAAAGATGACTATCAATTGACCGTTTAGTATTTTAATAAATGTCAATTAATTTCAAGGCTATGAATTTAGCCTGAAATTTCCAAAATACGCAGTTCTATAGTGTAATTTTTCATGATATTGTATATATTTTGCTCTCTACAGTTTAATTGGACTGACAGAATCATGCTTCTGAGGGAATTTCAATATCAGGGGACCAAAATATGTTCATTGGTTACTTGCTTGGTTCTACACAAGTGTGTTGTGTTTTTTTTCTATATTCCATTATAGATTTGTTTTTATTTCCTGAAAAGAGCAACTTTTTGGTGTGTGTTTCTTCTTGCTCTTTTTGTTGTTACTTCTGATGCCAAGGGTTTTCCTTTTTTCTGTTTGCATAAAATAATTATTTACATTTATATAAAGAGTTAGCTTTATTCCATTAAAAAAAAAAGTTGCTCAACTTTCCACATTCTTGTCACTAATTCAACCTCCAATTTTTGGCTGGTAATCCATTCTCATCAGATATGCCATCAGTTTTACCTTCCAGGAGTTCAAAGTCTTCAAACCTGCGCCTCTGGTCCTGATGGCAGGTCACTAGCTCTCATTCTGCATCTCCCCAGCCCTAACCCTACCCCTACTGCCCATGGCCATCCACTTTGTCCGCTGAAGTGGCTGTTCTGTTTCTCATAGCCCATGTATTCAGCATTCTTTAATGATTCTTTCAGTTTAGCTGAGCACTTCTTTCACCAGGTTTCCGAGAAAGGAATTATTGCTGTTATTATTTTGGAGATGTTACACATAAAGGTAGGATATAGAATCTGAGATTGGAAATCACTTCCCTCAAATTTTAAAAACATTACCATTTTCTAGATTTTAGAGTTGCTACTGAAAAGCCACTCTTCTGACTATTTAGAACCCACACTTTTTCTTGGCAATCTTGTGAAACTTCATTGAGTCAGCCTTTTCAAATTCAGTGACAAATGTTTCTTGGCCATTGTTCAGGGCCTTTGGAGATGGAAACACAAACTGGTTCTGGAGAATTTTCTTGAATTATTTAATGAGTTATTTTTTCCTCTCCGTTTTTTTTTTCTTTTTTTCTTTCTTTCTAAAACTCGTGTTAGTTACATGTAGATTCTCCATTCAAAAACTAGTATAGCCACTATGGAGAACAGTGTGGCGATTCTTTAAAAAACTGGAAACGAAACTGCCATATGACCCAGCAATCCCACTGCTGAGCATACACACCGAGCAAACCAGAACTGAAAGAGACACATGTAGCCCAATGTTCATCGCAGCACTGTTTACAATAGCTAGGAAATGGAAGCAACCTAGATGTCCATCAACAAATGAATGGATAAGAAAGTTGTGGTACATATACACAACGCAATATTCAGTTCAGTTCAGTTCAGTCACTCAGTCGTGTCCGGCTCTTTGCGACCCCATGAATCGCAGCACGCCAGGCCTCCCTGTCCATCACCAACTCCCGGAGTTTACTCAAACTCATGTCCATCGAGTCGGTGATGCCATCCAGCCATCTCATCCTCTGTCGTCCCCTTCTCCTCCTGCCCCCAATCCCTCCCAGCATCAGGGTCTTTTCCAGTGAGTCAACTCTTTGCATGAGGTGGCCAAAGTACTGGAGTTTCAGTTTCAGCATCAGTCCTTCCAATGAACACCCAGGACTGATCTCCTTTAGGATGGACTGGTTGGATCTCCTTGCAGCCCAAGGGACTCTCAAGCGTCTTCTCCAACACCACACTTCAAAAGCATCAATTTTTCAGCGCTCAGCTTTCTTCACAGTCCAACTCTCACATCCATACATGACCACTGGAAAAACCATAGCCTTGATCAGACGGACTTTGTTGGCAAAGTAATGTCTCTGCTTTTTAATATGCTATCTAGGTTGGTCATAACTTTCCTTCCAAGGAGTAAGCGTCTTTTAATTTCATGGCTGCAGTCACCAATGCAATATTAGTCAGCTATTAAAAAGAACGCATTTGAGTCAGTTCTAATGAGGTGGATGAAACTGGAGCCTGTTATGCAGAGTGAAGTAAGTCAGAAAGAAAAACACCAATACAGTATATTAATGCATATATATGGAATTTAGAAAGATGGTAACGATGACCCTATATGTGAGACAGCAAAAGGGATACAGATATAAAGAATAGACTTTTGGACTCTGTGGGAGAAGGTGAGGGTGGGATGATCTGAGAGAATAGCATTGAAACATGAATATTACCATATATGAAATAGATGACTAGTCCAAGTTAGATGCATGAAACAGGGCACTCAAAGCCAGTGAACTGGGACAATCCAGAGGGATGGGATGGGGAGGGAGGTGGGAGGGAGATTTGGAATGGGGGGGGGACACATGTACACCTGTGGCTGATCCATGTCAATGTATGGCAAAACCCACCACAATATTGTAAAGTGGTTAGCCTCCAATTATAATAAATAAATTAATTTTTAAAAGAATGTAATAATACCTCTTCATTATGAGGTCTTCCAAGGAAATGATGGTGTGTCCAAAAACACCAAAAAACATGATTATGACAAACTGCCTGAGGTCCAGTCCTACCTTTGATGTAGTCTCAAGGTGTGAACCTTTTAATAAATCTCTCAATGCTCTGTACATCAGTTTCCTCATCTAATAAAAAAGGAGATTAATTTTAAAAGTTTCTTTCTTCTCTACTATTTTACATTTCTTTATCTTTTTACTCTGCTGTGGAAATATTTGTCAATCTAATCTACTAACCCTTTCATACTTTCCAAAGTATTTCTTTGTGCTATTGCATCTTTTACTTCTGAGGGACCTTTTTTGCTCTCTGAAGGCTCATGTTTTAATAACAGGTGGAACAGTCAGAGCAGCACCCTTAACACGTTAGTGTAACAGCAAACAGGGTGTGCTGCCTAGAATACAGTGAACAAGGGTGAGTTCAGAAAAGTCATGGAGAAAAAAGAGGCTCTTTAGTCCCTTTCCTATTTGTCCATGTCTATTTCCCTGTAATCTTGAAAGGAGTAATCTCATTGGAATGAGATCACTAGGCAATTTAAGCTCCTGACTTATGTGCTTCTGAATGTACACTGTGTCTTGCCTAACCTGTTGATTCCTTCCCTAGATTTAAAGAAGTAAAAGTGCAGAATTAAGTAGTTGAAGAATGACTGGCTCTCTACCCCAGTAGCCCACTTAGCAATCCTGAAGGCAGATCATATGGGCAAGATAACATTGGAAAATTGTCCATCAGTCTTCACGCAGTTGAGAAGGCTGTAGAACCCAACCTCCTGCCTTCATGATCCACTGAGATTCTTCCTTCCCACCCCTTTCCCTTTAAAAATTGTCATGACTGAGCAGTTTTTGTAGTTGGTCTCAGGACACCAGTCCACCTTCTCCCCAGATTGCTGGCTTTTCTGGTTAAAGTGACATTCCTTTCTACTGAAACTTGCCTCTCGAATTTTTGGCTTTTGAGCAAAGAGCAGCCAAATCTGAGTTTGGTGGCAGAGAAGCTAGTGCTCATGTTAGTCACTCAGTTGTGCCTGCTTTTTGGGACCCCATGCACTGGAGCCCACCAGGCTCCTCTGTCCATAGGGTTTTCCAGGCACGAATACTGGAGTGGGTTGCCATTTCCTTCTCCAGGGAATCTTTCCAACTCGGGGATCAAACCTGGATCTCTCACATTGCAGGCAGATTCTTTACTGTCTGAGCCACTCAGGAAACCCCAACAGAGAGGAGGTGGGTACATCATGCAGGGGCTCATGGACCCTGCTGAAAGTCATAAAAGCTGGCATCTAAGCCTAGCTTTGCCCTTTATTTGGAAAACTCCACTAGTCTCTCTGAGCCTTCATTTCACTGTCTGTAAACTGAAAGGTTTAAATCTCTGAGGAGTCTTACAACTCTAGTATTCTCATGGGTCTTTAACTACATCAATATTTTTTCCCCAAGGGAGAACAATCATAGTACTTACATTTCTGTATATACTTACTTTACTAAATGCCATGTATATCTGATCTTCATCTCACCCAAGAATAGGACTTTGACCCCTGAGGCAACTATGGATTTATATTTAAGTTACTTGCCTGGAGTTCAGTTCAGTAGCTCAATCATGTCCAACTCTCTTTGTGACACCATGGACTGCAGCATGCCAGGCTTCCCTGTCCATCACCAACTCCTGAAGCTTGCTTAAACTCATGATGCCATCCAACCATCTCAACCTCTGTCATCCCCTTCTCCTCCTGCCTTCAATCTTTCCCAGCATCAGGGTCTTTTCTAATGAATCAGTTCTTTGCATCAGGTGGCCAAAGTATTGGAGCTTCAGCTTCAACATCAGTCCTTCCAATGAATATTCAGGATTGATTTCCTTTAGGATTGACTGTTTTGATCTCCTTGCAGGCCAAGAGACTCTCAAAAGTCTTTTCTAACTCCACAGTTCAAAAGCATCAATTCTTTGACATTCAACTTTCTCTATGGTCCAAATCTCTATCCATACATGACTACTGGAAAAACCATAGTTTTGACCAGATGGACCTTTGTTGGCAAAGTAATGTCTCTGCTTTTAAATATGCTGTCAGGGTTGGTCATAGCTTTTCTTTCAAGGAGCAAGCATCTTTTAATTTCAAGACTGCAGTCACCATCTGTTCTGATTTTGGAGCCCAAGAAAATAAAGTCTTCCATTGTTTCCCCACCTATTTGCCATGAAGTAATGGGAACAGATGCCATGATCTTAGTTTTTTGAACGTTGAGTTTTAAGTCAGCTTTTTCACTCTTCTCTTTCACTTTCATCAAAAGACTTTTTAGTTCCTCTTTGCTTTCTGCCATAAAGGAGTTGTCATCTGCTTATCTGAGGTTATTGATATTTCTCCCAGCAATCTTGATTCCAGCTTGTGCTTCATTCAGCCCAGCATTTCTCTTGATGTACTCTGCATATAAGTTAAATAAGTAGGGTGACAATATACAGCCTTGTCATACTCCTTTCCCAACTTGGAACCAGTCCGTTGTTTCATGTATCATTCTAACTGCTGCTTCTTGACCTGCATACAGGTTTCTCAGGAGGCAGATAGGATGGTCTGATATTCCCATTTCTTTAAGAATTTTTCACAGTTTGTTGTGATCAAGTCAAAGTCTTTGGCATAGTCAGTAAAGCAGAAGCAGATGTTTTTCTGGAATTCTCTTGCTTTTTTTGTGATCCAAAGCATATTGGCAGTTTGATCTCTGGTTCCTCTGCCATTTCTAAATCCACCTTGAACAATTGGAAGTTATTGGTTTACGAACTGTTGAAGCCTCATTTGGAGAATTTTGAGCATTACTTTGACAGGGTGAGATGAGTGCAATTGTGCAGTATCTTGAACATTCTTTGGCATTGCCTTTCTTGAGGACTGGAATGAAAACTGACCTTTTCCAGTTCTATGGTCACCAATGAGTTTTCCAAATTTGCTGGCATATTAAGTGCATCACTTTCACAGCATCAACTTTTATTACTTGGAATAGCACAGCTGGAATTCTACCACCTCCACTAGCCTTGTTCGTAGTGATGATTCCTAAGGCCCACTTGACTTCACATTCCAGGAAGCCTGGCTCTAGGTGAGTGATCACACCATCATGGTTATCTGTGTCAAGAAGATCTTTTTTGTATAGTTCTTCTGTGTATTCTTGCCACCTCTTCTTAATATCTTCTGTTTCTGTTAGGTCCATACCATTTCTGTCCTTTATTGAGCCCATTTTGCATGAAATGTTCCCTTGGTATCTCTAATTTTCTTGAAGAGATCTCTAGTCTTTTCCATTCTCTTGTTTTCCTCTATTTCCTTGCATTGATCACTTAGGAAAGCTTTCTTATATCTTCTTGTTATTCTTTGGAACTCTGCATTCATGTGGGTGTATCTTTCCTTTTCTCCTTTGCCTTTTGTCTCTCTTCTTTTCTCAGCTATTTGTAAAGCTCCTCAGGCAACCACTTTACCTTTTTGCATTCCTTCTTCTTGGGGATGGTTTTGATCACAGCTTCCTGTACAATGTCACGAACTTCCATCCATAGTTCTTCAGACACTGCCTATTAAATCTAATCCGTGAATCTATTTGTCACTTCCACTGTATAATCATAAGGGACTTGATTTAGGTCATACTTGAATGTTCTAGTGGTATTCCCTACTTTCTTCAATTTAAGTGCAGATTTTGCAATAAGGAGGTCATGATCTGAGCAACAGTCTTGTTTTTGCTGACTGTATAGGGATTCTCTATCTTTGACTGCAAAGAATATAATCAATCTAATTTCGGTATTGACCATCTGGCAATGTCCATGTGTAGAGTCCTCTCTTGTGTTGCTGGAAAAGGGTGCTTGCTATGACCAGTGCATTCTCTTGACAAAATTCTATTAGCTTTTGCCCTGATTCATTTTGTACTCCAAGGCCAAACTTGCCTGTTACTCCAGGTATCTCTTGACTTTCTACTTTTGCATTCCAGCCCCCTATGATGAAAAGGGCATCTTTTTTGGTGTTAGTTCTAGAATATCTTGTAGGTCTTCATAGAACCATTCAACTTTAGCTTCTTTGGCATTAGTGGTTGGCGTATAGATTTGTATTACTGTCATATTGAATGGTTTGCCATGAAACAAACAGAGATCATTCTGTCATTTTTGAGATTGCACCCAAAAACTGCACTTAGGACTCTTTTGTTGACTATGAGGGCTACTCCCTTTCTTCTAAGGGATTCTTGCCCACAGTGGTAGATGTAGATATAATGGTCATCTGAATTAAATTCTCCCATTCTGCTCCATTTTAGTTCACTGATTCCTGAAATGTCGATATTCACTCTTGCCATCTCCTGTTTGACCACTTCCAATTTACCTTGATTCACAGACCTAACATTCCAGGTTCCTATACACTATTATTCTTTATAGCTTTGGACTTTACTTCCATCACCAGTCACATCCACAACTGGGTGCTGTTTTTGCTTTGGCTCCATCTCTTCATTCTTTCTGAAGCTATTTCTCCACTCTTCTCCAGTAGCATATTGGGCACCTACCGACCTGGGGAGTTCATCTTTCAGTGTTATATCTTTTTGCCTTTTCATACTATTCATGAAGCTCTCAAAGCAAGAATACTGAAGTGGTTGGCCATTCCCTTCTCCGGTGGAACACGTTTTGCCCAGAGTTACACAGGTGTTAATGGCCAAGTCAAATTAGAATGAGGATCTATGGTCTCCTAAACTGAACTCAGATGCAGAAACCATGAGTAAGTCAATCCTCTCAGCATGACCAAGTAGAAGCTAATTCATCAGAAGGAAAATGCTGAGTCTGTCTTCTGAGTCCTTCCAAGTAAGCCTGCTATATCCTTAGCTGGGGCTTCCCAGGTGCCTCAGTGGGTAAAGAAAGTGCCTGCAATGCAGGAGACCCAGCAGATATGGGTTCAATTCCTGGGTTGGGAAGATCCCCTGGAGGAGCACATGGCAACCCACTCCAGTGTTCTTGCCTGGAGAATCGCATGGACAGAGGTGCCTGGTGGGCTACAGTCCATAGGTTGCAAAGAGTTGGACATGACTGAAGCGATTGAGCACGCATGCACGCACCCTTAGCTGAAGGAAAGGGCAGGGCTGGGAGTTACACACCAGAAATACAACATTCCTCAGCCAGGGGCTGACATTATATGAATGTCATACATGCAGTTACTGGAGTGGATCCCATGAAAAAGGACACTTCTCAACCAGCATGGGTTTTACAGCCATGTGAATGTGGAGGGCTGGACACTCGGCAGTTCAGCTTTTCTGCCTTTTAAGGTGGATTTGTCATACCAGGAACTAACCTCCGCAGAATCCTCTCCTTTGAAGGACTGTCCTCTCTAAGTTTATCTAGTTGATAATGGGCTTCCCTGGTAGTTCAACTGTTAAAGAATCTGCTTGCAATGCAGGACACCCCAGTTCGATTCCTGGGTGGGGAAGATCCACTGGAGAAGGGATAGGCTGCCCGCTCCAGTATTCCTGGGCTTCCCTGGTGGCTAGATGGTAAAGAATCCACCTGCAGTGAGGGAGACCTGAATTTGATCCCTGGGTTAGGAAGCTCCCCTGGAGAAGGGAAGGGCTACCCACTCCAGTATTCTTGTCCAGAGAATTTCATGGACAGAGGAGCCTGGCAGGTTATAGTCCATGGGGTCGCGAGGAGTCCTACTTGGCTGAGTGACTTTCAGTTTCACAATGAGAGCAAAGAGGACCAAATTGATAGCACACAAGTCTATTGGACAGAGATCAGAAAGTTACAGGAACACTGTAATTTTCATAATTAGAAAATATTGTTTTAAGGGAACAAAGATCAGGATTTTTCAGAGTTGAAAATGCACCTGATTAATTTCCTACAGCCTATTCCCTGATGATATGAAAAGTAATCAATACAAGTAATCAAAATATCCTAAGTAATGTAATGTTGACAGTAACACCCAATAACAGCAGTAACCAGAATTATATTTTACTTGTGCTTTTTAAAACTATGTGTCAGACACTGAGTTAGGTATGTCAAAGCCTTATCTTATTTCACACTTGTAAAGCATCATGAGGTGGGGACCAATATTCCCTCCGTTTTACAGGCGATTTCAGGCGAGTTGTTTGAAGCTTAGCTAGATGTCCAGAGTCACATTGCATGGAAGGGCAGAGTTGGAATTTGAACTCAGACTATCAAAATGCAAATTCCAACCCTCTTAACTGTTCCGCTATATTGCTTCTTAAAGAAAGCCTTCTTAACTATTGTCAACTTTGAATGTCATCTTGAGTACAGGAGAGGAAGTTTATCTTTTCTTTCCCAGTCAGCAGGAAAAGTCATTTATTTTGCAATTTTAAAAATGTGGTAAAATACACATGACATAAAATTTACTATTTTAAACATTCTTAAGTGTGCGTCCAGTACATTCACAATGTTGTGCAACCATCACCATCATCCACTTCCAGATTTTTGTCATCATCCCAAACAGAAGTTCCTATTCATTAAACACTAACTCTCCATTCCCAGAGGGGAACCCCAGACCCTAGTAATCTCTATTATGCTTCCTATGTCTATGAATTTGCCTATTTTAGGTATTTCTTGTCCATGGAGTCATATAATATTTGTCCTTTTGTGTCTGGTTTCTTTCACCTAGCAACTATTTCCAAGGTTTGTCCATGGTATAGCATGTATCAGAATTCCATTCCTTTTTATGCTGAATAATATTCCATTGCATGTGTAGATTGCATTTTGTTCATCCATTCATCTGTTGATTCATGTTTGGATTGTTTCAGCCTTTTGACTACTGTGAATAATGGTGCTCTCAACATTATTGTACAAGTATTTGAGTCCCTGCTTTCAATTCTCTTGGATATTTACCTAGAATTAGAATTGCTAGATCATATGATAATTCTAGTTTAAGTTTTTGAGGAGCCACTAAATTGTTTTCCATAGTGACTGCACCTTTTTACATTCCTACCAGCTAGTAGCTCAGACGGTAAAGCATCCATCTGCAATGTAGGAGACCTGGGTTCAATTCTCCACAGGAAGATCCCCTGGAGAAAGAAATCGCAACCCACTCTAGTATTCTTGCCTGAAGAATTCCATGGACAGAGGAGCTTGGCGGGCCAAAGTCCATGGGGTTGCAAAGAGTTGGACACAACTGGGCAACTAACACACACACACCAAGCAGCAGGGTTCCAATTTCTCCACATTCCATGCAACATTAGCTATTTTCAGTTTTTTAATAATAGACATGCTAATAGGTGTGAAGTGGTGTCTTGTATTTTCATTTGAGTTTTCCTAGTCACTAACGATGGTAAGCATCTCTTCATGCGCTCAGTGGTCATTTGAGTATCTTCTTTAGTAAAATGTCTACTCAGGTTGTAAACTCTGCTCAATGTTATGTGGCAGCCTGGATGGGAGGGGGATTTGGGGAAGAATGGATACATGTATATGTATGGCTGAGTCCCTTTGCTGTCCACCTGAAATTGTCACAAAATTGTTAACTGGCTATACTCCAAAATAAAATAAAAAGTTAAAAAAGAAAGGAAAAAGTGTCCACTTAAGACCTTTGTCCATTTCTGAATTGGGTTGCTTTCTTGCTGTTACTGAGCTGTAGGAGTTTATGTTGTTGCTGTTTGTTTTTTACATATTCTTGACATTAATCCCTAATCAGATATACGATTTAAAAATACTTTCTCTCATTCTATGGGTTATCTTTTCATTCTCTTGATAGTGTCCTCTGATGCACAAAAGTTTTTAATCTGATGAAGTCCAATTCATGTATTTTTTCTTTTCGTTGCCTATACCTTCGGTGTCATAAGTAAGAAATCATTACCAAATACAATGTCAAAAGATTTCCTGCTTTGTTTTCTTATAAGCATTTAAAGTTTTAGCTTTTAAATCTAGGTCTTTAATTCATTTTGAGTTAATTTCTGTAGATGGTATAAAATTACAAGTCCCCCTTTATTCTTTTTTCAGTGTTTGCTTATTTATTTATTTTTGACTGTGCTGGGTCTTCGTTGCTGTGCGGGCTTCTCATCATGGTGGCTTTTCTTCCTGTGGAGCATGGACTCCAGTGTGTGTGGTCTTTCACAGTTGAGGCATGTGGGCTCAGTAATTGTGGATCCCCGGTGCTAGAGAACAGGCTCACTACTTGTGGCACACAGGCTTAGTTGCCCCATGGGATGTGGAATCTTCCCAGACCAGGGATCAAATCATGTATCCTACATTGCTAGGTGGATTTTTTTTTTTTAACCACTGAGCCACCAGAGAGGCTCCTCCTTTTTTCTTTTGCATGTGGATACAAGTTTTCCCAAGACCATTTGTTGAAAAAACCTTTTTTTCCCATTAAATAGACTTAGCATCCTTGTTGAAAATCATTTGAACATATATGTGAGGGTTTATTTCTGGGCTCTCTGTTCTATCCTATTGGACTATGTCTATTCTTATGCCAGTAATACACTGTTTTGATTATTGTTTGTAAGGCAGATGAGCCTGGAGGTCTACAGTCCATGGAGTTGCAAAGACTTGGACACAGCTTAGCAACTGAACAACAGCAACAAGAGCTTTGTAGTAAGCTTTGAAATCAGGAAGTTTGAAACCTTTAGGAAAAGTCACTTTAATTCACATGAAATTAAAATTAAAATGTGGATTAGCCTAAGATCAGATAATGCAAAGGAGATGGCAATCAAACTAGTTTGAAGACCCACATTTCTGTTGGCATTATGCAAACTGTAGACTTCCTCAGAGGCTGTGCCTACCATTTTTAGTCTTCTGGATGGAGGAAGTGGGTAGGGGTAAAGACCAAGGATGGTGCTGGCAGGGCTGTGAATTAGTCTAATTGTTTTGAGGAGCATTTGGAAATAAGAATCATAATCCTTGGAAATGGGCTACCATAAGCCAGGAACAGTGTTTTCAGTAGATTAATAGTAAATGGACTTAACACAGAAATTTGCCTACAAAACTATTCAACCCAGCATTGTTACCATAGTGATAACCAACAACAAAAAATTGAGTGGAGCTGGTTAAATTATGGCACAACCACACAATGAGATACCAGGTGGCTGTTAGAAACATCCTGTTGAATCATATTTGTAGACATGAAAAGATGGTAATGATAACAATTTAAATGAAAAACAAATTATATGTACCATGCAATTTCACAGTTGTCACATTTGGAGATCATAAAATATCCAAACACACACACTCACACACATATAATGGAAGGATAGATGCCATCATTTATTGTCCTTTTGTTAGATCTAGCTCTCCAGAAGCAGATCCTGAGAAGAATTTGTGTGCAATAGATTTATTAAGAAATGTCTCAAGGATAAACTGGTAAGGAAATGGGGGAAGAAAGACAGAAAAGGGGAGAAAGCCAAGCAAGGATGCAAATTCTGGCCAAACCCCACAGAGGGTAATTCCAGCCTGACCCTTCAAAGAAACTCTGGGGTGTAAATTACACTTCAGGCTTGTTCTAACCTAAGAGCTTTCAAATTCCCTCACCCAGCAATCATTGGCCAAAGACTACCCTAGGGACTCTGGATAAAACCACTTCATAGGAGGGTCCCCTTGAGATAGAGCCAAATGCATGCCTGCTAAGTCACTTCAGTCGTGTCAGACTCTTTGCAACCCCATGGACTGTAGTCCACCAGGCTCCCCGGTCCCTGGGATTCTCCAGGCAAGAATACTGGAGTTGGTTGTCATTTCCTCCTCCAGGGGATCTTCCCAACCCAGGGATCGAAACCCTGTCTCTGACATCTCCTGCATTGACAGGCAGGTTCTTTACCACTAGTGCCACCTGGGAAGCCTAGAGCCACAGGGCACAAAATTGAAGTCTGCAGAAACAGGAAAAGGGATTCTGGGGTATACAAGTCGAGCATAGCATTTAACATTCTCTAAACTTTTCCAGGCAGAGAAAAGGCAGTATTTTTGTAATATCATTTTTGTAATAATAAGTTATTAACTGTATATGTAGAAACAAATAGCTTTCACACTCCTTTGCAATTTCACATCTTTTTCGTAGAATTAGGGTGACTACAGTAAGCCCCCTATGTATGAAACTTCAAGTTGAGAACTTTCAAAGATGGGACATGTGTTCACATGTCCAATCACACTAAGTTAGTTCACTATCTGGTGGACACTGTCATGTGTATGCATCCTCTACAAGGATGGTTGGGCTTTTGCGTACTTTACTGTACAGTACTGCATAGGGTACAGAGTACAGTATCTTTATTTCAAGCCCAGGATGTCTGGAAGCAAGTGCAAAGGTAAGTAGTGATGTAGCTGATATAGTACTATCCAGACATCACTGGATCATTTTTTCAAGAGGGTAGATAGAACTGAATCCATGAAGAAACCAGAACCTGTGCCATCAACATCAGGCATCAGTGGAATTGCAGCTTGCCGTCAGTCTCCCATTGCTGATGATCTTCAGTTCTACCATCTCCCACATCCCCTCCCTCCTCTAGGCAGTAACTCCTCTTGCCTGTTCACTTGATGCCCGCCCCCGTATGCCAGCTGTCTTACTATTGCTGTTGTCCAATCGCTAATTCTTTGTGATTCTTGGTGACCCCATGCACTATAACATGCTGGGCTCCTCCGTCCTCCACTATCTCCTGGAGTTTGCTCACATTCATACCCGTTGAGTCAGTGATGCTATCTAACCACCTCATCTTCTGCCACCCCATTCTGCTTTTGCCTTCAATCTTGCCAGCATCAGGGTCTTTTCCAATGAGTCGGCTCTTTGCACCAGGTGGCCAAAGTATTGGAGCTCCAGCTTCAGCAACAGTCTTTCCAATGAATGTTCAGGGTTGATTTCTTTTACAGTTGACTGGTTTGATCACCCTGCAGTCTTATTATACTGTAGTACTATACTTTCCAAGGTACTGTACTATAAGATTAAAAGTTTTCTTTATTTTTTGTGCTTGTTTTTATTTATTATTTATGTGAAAATATTCTAAGCCTACTACAGAGCAGTACTACATAGCCAACTGTGTTAGCTGGGTACCTAGGCTAACTCTGTTGGACTTATGAATAAACATGACATACAAATGTGCTCTCAGAATGGAACTCATTCATATGTAGGGGACTTACTCTATTCAGTGACAGAAGACTCTTTCTAGTGCCCATGCTGCACTAGCTGTTCTGGCAATATTTTAATTAAGCTTTAAGTCTTTAGAATCCTCATTCCAGGGAGAAAATATTTGCAAACCATATATTTGATAGAGGGTTAATATTTAGAAAATATAAGGAATTTGTATAACTCAATAGCAAAAAAACTCAAATAATCTGATTTTTAAATGGGCAAAGGACCAAGATAGATATCCCACCCCAAAAAAGAGAAATATTAATGTAACTGGCCATATCTACATGAAAAGGTACTCAATATTACTAATCATCATGGAAATGCAGATCAAAACTACAATGAAATAGCACTTCATATCTGTCAGAATGGCCATGATCCAAAACACAAGAAAAAACTCATGTTTAAGATGATATGGAGGAAAGGGAACACTTGTACACTGTTGGTGGAAATGTAAGTTGGTGCAGCCACTATGGAAAACAGTATGGTATTTTCTCAAAAAATTGAAAATAGAACCACTATATGATCCAGCAATCCCACTTACGGGCATATATCTAAAGGAAATGAAATCACACTCTCAAAGAGCTATCTGCACTCCCATGTTCATTGAAGCATTATTCACAATAGTCAAGATGTGTAAACACATATCCATCAACAGATGACAGATAAAGAAGATGTGGTAAATGTACACACACACACACACACACACACACACACACACACGCCCTGGTGGCTCAGCTGGTAAAGAATCCGCCTGCAATGCAGAAGATCCTGATTCGATTCCTGGGTCAGGAAGATCCTCTGGAGAATGGATAGGCTACCCAATCCAGTATTCTTGGGGTTCTCTGCTGGCTCAGACAATAAAGAATCCCCTTCAATGCAGGAGACCTGGGTTTGATCCCTGGGTTGGGAAGATGCCCTGGAGGGAGGGCATGGCAACCCGTTCCAGTTTTCTTGCCTGGAGAAGCCCCATGGACAGAGGAGCCTGGCGGGCTACAATCCTGATATTTGGGACGACAGAGATGGACCTTGAGGACATTATGACAGGTGATATAAGTCAGACAAAGACAAATGCTGAATGAGTTCCGTGATATGTGGGAGCTAAAAAAAAGCTGAAGTCATAGAAAGAAACAGTAGATAAGTGGTGGTTGAGGGAAATGTTAGGTGTTGGTCAAAAGGCATGAACTTCCAGTTATAAGATGAATAAGCTTTGAGTTGTAATGTACAGCATGGTGACCATATGTCGCAATACTGTGTTATGTTCTTGAAAGCTGCTGTGTGAGCAGATCTTCGATGTTCTTGCCATCACCACCTCAACAAATAATTATGTGAGGTGAAGGATGTGTTAACTAAATTTATCTTGGTAAATATTTTGTAACATATACATGTATCAAATCATGTTGCACATCTTGCACTTACACAGTGTTATAAATATATCTCAATAAAACTGGGGGAAAATCCTCAATTCAGGGACCAACATATATCATTAATAGCAATGAAGATAATAACCACAGTAATGACTTTTGGAACCATCCTGTACATTAAGGTTAGTGATAATGTCAAAGCTCCCTATGGACTGGGTCCTGATGAACTATTTCATTCATTAGCTCACTGATTCTTCATAAGGATCCTATGGGCTAGGTACAAATGCTATCCCTATTTCCCAAATGGGAAAACTAAGGCCAAGAGAGGTTAAAGAATTCTCTTCAACAAAACTCGTAAAAGACAGAGCCTGGACTCAACCCAGGTTTGTCTGGTGCCAAAACTCATATTCAGAATCATTGCAATATGCTAAATCCATGTATTTCTCCTCATATTTTAAGAAACATGTCTTGAATTCTGATCATGGGCCAGTTCTTCTGCTGTTATAGTGTGTTCCTTTTAATATACAATTCTGAGAATATTTCTCTGTTGGTTTTCCCAGCCTCTTTGGACAAGCCATTTTAGCTTCTTTCTGTTCATAATCTCTTGGGAGAAGGGCTGATGTATTTGTAAAATTATGAGCAAACCCATCATTATCCATGGAAAATACCTGCCCCAGTGCATGCTGGGTTGAGCATTTTATAATATTCAAACTTCAATCATTGCATTCACTAAATGATAGCTTTCTCTGATCTAAGGGGAAACCTTACCTTTTTGTCTGCTGCAAATATACATGGTAAAAATGGATAGAGGCCAAGAGGAATATTATAACGTGAGAAAAGCATTTTTCTAGGACAGTAGAAAAAGAGTGACAATTTTAGAAATTGCCAAATAGGATAAGTGGGTGGCTTCCTTCTTCTCCATAACAGTTTTCCTTCATCATCAGCTTAAGTCTAAATTCTGGCATAAACTCTACACGACACAGGCTGAAAGAAACAGGTTAAAAGAGATAGAAACAAACAGATAATTCAAAGGAAACAGAGAGGATTTCGCTGACTCTTACAAGTTAAATTTCTATCCAAAGATCATTTGCTTGCACCACACTCATAACTTTCCAGATTTTTGTTTACTTATGTATGAGAGAGAGGGGGGAAAATGAAACAACCAGCTCAGCTAGGCTGAATCTAGCGATTAGTTAAATTACTCAGACATCCATTATTGAGAAACCTCGATTCCACTTGGGCTTGTTCAGTGCCGCCTGATAATAACTTTCTGCCTGACTGATGGCTAGTAATTCTGACAGCAATACATGAATGTCAATCACAAATGGAAATAGACATGCAAACTCTAGTACCCATTAAGCCAGTCGCCATGATCGCATTCCCAAACGTGTGTTGATTCAAAATCTAGGCTAAAGAGATTTAGCTGCATTCTGGATGGGAAACATTTATGCTTTGGGCTTGCTGTTTGGGGCATGCAGAAGAGAATAGTGGAGGAAGGGAAGCGGAGGGGCCTCGGGGGATCAGGAGAGCTTCATGCCCTGCTGACAGGTGCAGAGAACAGACCCAGCATCTGTGGAAGGAAAGCTGAGGACTTAGAAACAAAGTGGTAGGAAATTAAAGCACTTGAGATGGTTAAGATGCTCAGGGAAACAGGCTGGGAAA
The DNA here is from genome assembly GCF_023699985.2 of Odocoileus virginianus. Lineage (NCBI taxonomy): Eukaryota > Metazoa > Chordata > Mammalia > Artiodactyla > Cervidae > Odocoileus > Odocoileus virginianus. Next base: position 15,403,704 of record NC_069706.1, on the reverse strand, counting down.
CTGATTGTATTGGTCTCAGTCGGGAGCTGGCTGCATCTCAAAGTAAAGACAGGAGCCCACCAGTCTTCACTTTCTCCCTCTTCTCTGAGTCCATTGGTGCTGGTTTAGTCTTAAAGCATGGAAGGAGTCCTCACAGAGCCCAGCTACATGTCGTGCAGTGAAAATGAGCACTTAAAATGTAAACAGTTTTCCCAACCGCATGTGCTTCAGGCAAATGGGTTTGAAAGAGTCACGCCCACTGTTCTCATGGAGTGCCTGCTCTGTAGGGTACCTCTGGGACCAACTAGGCTGGGGTTTTCACTTTCTTTTTTCTTTTTCAGAGAAGCAAACTGAGGTTTAGAGAGGACAAAGAATTTGGATGACGGTCTAGTGTTATCAAGCAAGTGGGTTCAAAACCTGGATCTGCCACTTGGCATATCACTGGGTGATTTGAGCCAGTTTACATCTCTGTAAGCCCCTGCTTGTTTTTCTATAAAGTAGGGATGAAGACAGGAATATTGTGATAGCATTTACTATTAGGACTTACTAGGAGAATGCATGTAGAATGCATTCTATTTATTTCATGTAGATTTATTGAGCACCTTCAATGTCCCAGATACTGTTCTAGGTGCAAAATAATCTTGCTTTTTGCCCTTGGGTAACAAATATAGCTAATAGGGGTAGAGGGTAACTTTTCTCCAAAATCTACTGGATGCCAAGGTCCCATTCTTATCTCTTAAACACATTTCATTTGATCGGACAGCAACCCTGAGAGGCAGGTACTATTTTTATCTCCATTTTGTAGATGAGGAAACTGAGGTTTAATGAACGGAATCATATAACATGCCCAAGGTCACACATATAGTGGGGGCAGGGGCTGCATTTGGATTCATTCAACTGACCCTTTCAGTAAATATTTGTTGAGCACCTACCATTGTGTTAGAGGCAGGGAACACAACAACGAACAAACAGAACAAGTCCTAATGGCGCCTATATTCTAGTTGAGAGGCAGCTAGCAGCTAATTGTTCAGTGATTTAGTTCTGACTGATGACTTTTAGGAAGGAGATACGTGAGGGCAAAGAGTGGGATCTGACCTGGTTTTAGGGGGTGACAATAAGCTGAGATCTGAAGGGCAAGCAGGATCCCTGAGCAAGACAGGGAAATTGAAAGAACATTGCAATCTGGAGGCCATTTTCCTGGTATAGTTGCTTCTCATGCTCAACCTCAGTCTATTAAAAAAACAGTACTAGATATAAAGTATTAGATAACTGACAAGGACCTACTATAGAGCCCAGGAAACTATACTTGGTATCTTGTAATAATCTATAATGGAAGAGAATGTAAAAGAGAATGTATGTATAACTGAATAATTCTGCTATATACCTGAAAGTAACACAGCATTGTAAGTCAACTATATCTCAGTAAGATTTTAAAAAAAGTAGTGTTGGCTCCAACTGCAGTTGTGGGAGACTCCTGTTCCATGTTTTCCCAGCTCAGTTAACAGCCCTGAGTCCTGGCAGATGTGTTGCCTCTGTTAAGAGGGGTTGACATCGTTTCCCAGAATGAATCTTTTCCCTGAGTGAAGGTTTGAGATTGGCCCTTGGCAAATTGCAAAATGAAAGCCAGTGTGTGTGTGTGTGTGTGTGTGTGTGTGTGTGTGTGTGTATCTTGTAGCTATAAAAATGCCGTCTTCAATTGTATCTCTTAACCATCCCAATTCTAGCCCTTTTTCAGTGGGCAAGAAGTAAAGATGGCTGTTTTGAGTCCCAGAGAATCTGAATAGCTCTTGGCAGTTAAACGTGAATGACCCCTCTACCTTCTTGACCACAAAGAGGGGAACCCACTTGGCATCAGGGCTGAGGAACACCGGGTTGTCAAACCTGCTTGGGGGAGTGACAGGCTGCTTTCATGATTTCTCTTTGAGGCAGAGGAGAGGACAGGCAGTAAACTCAGACCCAGAGGACTTCGAATTAAAAACGAGGAGGATGTGAGAATTCTTACCACATTTTTTCCCCCATTTAATTCTGTTTGAACATTTTGTGACTCTTGGCTCAGAACTAGAGGCTCAGTAGTTTAAAAGGTTTTTCCTCCCCATTCTCCCAGCCCTCTAGGAGCTCTTAATCGAATTCAGGAATAGCTGTGTTTAAACAAGCAACTTTATTATGAAGTAAACTGTGCTCAATGCCCACTGTAGTGCCTGCCCCACAGTGGTACCTAAAAAGGATTTGTTGAATGATTGAGTGTCTGCCTCCAGGAATGAATGAACGAATGAATGAATGTCTGTGAAAAAGCACAGTGTGTGAAAGCAAGGCAAAATTGTTGAAATTTGCACTGAGAATGGGGGTTGGTGCCTATAGGATTTGACTGGATGAAGAACAAGAGGAAAAGGAAAGATATATGGAGTTGCGGGAAAATCTTGATGTTAAGGTTCAGGGACCTGATGTTAAGTTTGACTGTGTTTCTACCTGCCTTAGAATATTGTGGTGGTCGTATTGTATTCTTCCGTGCTGCTCAAACTTGAGTGTGGATTGGACCCACCTAGAAAGTTTTTTGAAACCCAGATTTGGGGACCCAGCCACATTTTCTGACATAGTAGGTCTGGGGTGGAACCTGTTTACTGAAAAAAATACCCCCTCTATCTAAATGTCATGTTTTATTTGGGGAACTTAGTGAGGACTTAAAGCCTGGGAGGCACCCTCTTAGAAAGCTCTGAGGAGCTGTTTCAAAGAGGTAAGGGAGGAGCCAAGACATATAGGGGTTTTTGCTGGAAAGAAAAAAAAAAACTAAAACAGCAAAAGATCACTGCTAAACATTCAAAAAAATAAACATCTCAAGTTAATGATTTTAGCATTTTTCTATGTGTGGGAAGATGCAAGAATCTTAGCTCACTGAAATTATTTCTCAGATGTGCATTTTATCTAGAGCCAGTATCCAAAGCATGTGCATGCATGTGTGCAAGCTCAGTCATGTCCAACTTTCGTGACCCCATGGACAGTAGCCCGCCAGGCTCCTCTGTCCATGAAATTATCTAGCCAAGAATACTGGAGTGGGTTGCCATTTCCTCCTCCAGGGAATTTTCTTGACCCAAGGATCAAATCTGTGTCTCCTGCATCTCCTGCATTGGCAGGCAGATTCTTTACCACTGAGCCACCTAGGAAGCTGCCATCCAAAGCATATGTTCCTGTTTTTCTACATTTTGGAATGGGGGTTTGGGAGGGTGGAAGCGGGGCAGCTGCAGCGGCTGATGGCTTGATGGCATTCCTTGTTTACTGGAATGACAGGAGACATATTTTGTTTACTGGAGTAGCAGGCATTTTTGTGTCCACAGCACCTCTTCTTTGTCATAAATTTGACTGAGACTTGGGAGGCATCTCTTGTCCAATTTGTCCCACAGCACTATGAATTCTCTTTCTTAGGTAAAGCCAAGAAATTGCCGTTTCTAGGCATTTCCCACGTGATAATGACAGTGCTGGTCCTGGGACCACTCTTTGATAACCACAGGCAGAAGCCTTAGAATAAGAGTCTGGATTCAGACCAGCCAAGTTTAGGATTGCCAGATGAAAAACAAGATGCTCAGTTAAATTTGAATTTCACACAAACAACAAATGGTTTTTGAATATATGCTTGTCTCATGCAAGAGAAATTCTGTATTTTTATAGGCTACATCTGCAACCTTATTGGGTTTAACTCCCAGCATTGCGGCTCTGGAGCCTTGTTATTTAGGGAAAGTCATTATGGGATTTGTGCTTCTGTATCTCCTTCTACAAAATGGGGATGGTAAGGATGCCACCTATCTCCTAGAACGCTTGAGATGATGAAATGATCATGTAAGGACTTACCACAGAGCCAAGCCTGTAGCAAGCTCTCAGTAAATGTCAGCTGTTATTATTTGCCATTAACCTCAGGTGAGTAACTTTTTAAGGGAAAAAAAAAAATTGTGCAGAGTGCTTTGCGAAAGGATTCTATGATTCAGCCTTTTAAATTTTAAGTGAGAAAATATTTCTGTTCTTAGAAAAGATCCTTTTAGCTGCCCCCTCCCAGTTCTGTAATAGTAGATTATAAAAAATGGATTGGCTGATTACATCTAGAAGCTCTCCTTCCAACAACTCCTACTCTGGCTCAGGGCAGGATTTGGCTGTAGTTTCTGTTGTGCCTGAGTGGTAAATGTTTCAGGAGCTGGCAAAAGAGGGCTTCAGGGGCAGGGTTAATTCCTGTCTCTGGGGGATAGACACAGTGCCTACACAGTGCTAGGGAGAGAGGGAAAGAGATAGAGAGAAGAAATATGAAGATGCATTCAATGTAGATTCAATTTGAGTGTGACTCAATCCCCTGGAATTAAACATTTCCCCTCAATTATTCCAAATTTATATCTATCTGGTTAAGAACAATGGTCTTAGCATCACCAAAAAGCAACATTGGAAGCCGTCTTAGCTGTTACCCACTCCTATGGCTTCCATGAAAAAGTGTTTATATTTATTATGTATATGCATGTTAATCAAAAGCCATGAGAAGCCTGAGATCCTGATTGCCCCTGTGCCGCGTGGAATCCTGGTCCATTCTGGAAGCAGGAAAGCTGGTGAGTCTGGAAAGTCTGAAATGCTCATGAGTAGAATGAGTGATGTGGGGGGCCCAGTGTGGGACTAAACTGTCTGGAGATTTCATTGGTCTTTGGTAAAATAAAGTCAACTAGATCAGCATTAGTATTTTCCAACCTGCGGGTTGTAACCTGTAAGTTTGTTAGCTACTCAGTTATGTCTGACTCTTTGTGACCCACTGGACTTTAGCCCGCCAGGCTCCTCTGTCCATGGGATTCTCCAGGCAAGAGTACTGGAGTGGGTTGCCACGCTCTCCTCCAAGGGATCGTCCTGATCCAGGGATCAAACCCACATCTCTAATGTCTCCTGCATTGGCAGGCAGGGTTCTTTACCACTAGCGCCCCCATGGGAAGCCCCTTGTTATATATACTGGCTAGCATTTACTGAGCATTTAATATAGGCAGGCCTGCTTCAAAGTACTTCCATTAACGAGCTCTTTTAACTCCTACAACATTCGGGAGATAAAATTATGTTCTCATCCTCATTTTCAGATAAGGAAATGGAACAGAACAATGTGAAGGGCTTTTCGAGTTTACACGGCTTGCCGAATTAGGATTCAAATCCAGAAATTCTGGTTCCAGATTCCTTGAGTCAGCACGTCACAGTTTCCAAAGTCCGTTTTTGATGGTAAAGTATACACAACATAAAACTTGCCCTTTCAACCACTAGTAAGTGTAAAACTTGGTGGCATTAGAGAAATTCATGTACGCACGGGAGTCACTACTATCACTGTCCACGGTTTGACTCCATGTTTATTTCTCTCCTCTACCCGCCATGAACCTTCCATTTCTTTCCTGTCTCTATGAATCCACCTCTTGTATGCAGATATTTCATATGAATGGGATGATACAGTGTGTGGTCTTTTGTGTCTGGCTTCTTTTACTCACATGCGTGCTCAGTCACTTCAGTTGTGTCTGACTCTGTGTGACCCCATGGACTGTAGCCCACCAGGCTCCTCTGTCCAGGGATTCTCCAGGCAAGAAAACTGGAGTGGGTTGCCATGCCCTCCTCCAGGGGATCTTCCTGACCCAGAGATTGAACCCACGTCTCTTACATCTCCTGCATTGGCAGGCGGGTTCTTTACCACTAGTGTCACCTGGGAAGAAGTCCCTTCTTTTACCTAGAATGTCTTTACACTTGTCTTGTACTAGTATTTCATTCATTTCATGGCTGATTAAATTTCAGTGTATGATTGTACCACATTCTGTTCATCCATTTCTGTTGATGGACACTTAGGTTGTCTCCCCATGTTGACTCTTGTGAACTATGTGACTAGGGATCCCAAGTTTCTTCACACAGATGGTGAAGAAGGTCACTGAGAACAGAAAACTAAGATTGTTTTGGTTTCAGATATTGAGCCCTGTCATCTCATGGATTATTATCTCGTTTGATCTTCGTGACAACCTATGATGCTCGCCCATTTTTATACATATGAAGAAGAGAAAAAATGAGTCACCTGCACAGGGTCATACAATGAATCAAAGCACTCCATTCTCTGTCCCAGAGGAGAAAGTTATGTTTATCTGATGCAGCAGAACTCTGAACACCGGCTGTCTGCTGGAGTGGGAGCTGAACTTCATTCCCATTTGCACAAAATTCGTACTAAATTATGGTGGGGAAAATCCCCTCACTACTCATATTGCACTGTTTCCAGGTGCTATATTTAAGCATTTGTGAAGAAGAATATGGGAATAAAGAGTTTTCATTGTGCAAGAAGAAAGCTATTTTTTATCCCTAAGCCTCAGTGTCATAATTTCCATCCCTTCTCTGTTTGGTGAGGCTTCATTCCTTCAGTGTGGCTGAGGGCCTACTATGTGCCAAACACTGCTCCAGGCATGGGATATGGCAGCGAATAGGACAGATGGAGTCACCACCCCCAGGGACCAGTGGGAGAGTCCAGGTAATGAACAAATGAGCCAACACAGGAGCATATCAGACACTGATAAGAGCAGAGAGTTACATTTTGCTCTGTATTTACTTTGATTTTACTTTACTTTTAAAATTGAAGTATAGTTACTGTGCAACACTATGTTATAGATGTACAAAAGAGTGATTCACAATTTTTAAAGGTTATCCTCCATTTACAGTTATTATTGGGCTTCCTTGGTGGCTCAGATGGTGAAGAATCTGCCTGTAATTCAGAAGATCTGGGTTTGATCCCTGGGTTGGGGAGATTCCCCTGGAGATGGGAATGGCAACCCACTCCAGTATTCTTGCCTGGAGAATTCCATGGACAGAGGAGCCTGGTGGGTTATAGTCCATGGAGTTGCAAAGAGTTGGACAAGACTGGGGACTAACTTATTGACTATGCCAAAGCCTTTGACTGTGTGGATCACAATAAACTGTGGAACATTCTGAAAGAGATGGGAATACCAGACCACCTGACCTGCCTCTTGAGAAATCTGTATGCAGGTCAGGAAGCAACAGTTAGAACTGGACATGGAACAACAGACTGGTTCCAAATAGGAAAAGGAGTACGTCAAGGCTGTATAATGTCACCCTGCTTATTTAACTTATATGCAGAGTACATCATGAGAAACGCTGGGCTGGATGAAGCACAAGCTGGAATCAACATTGCTGGGAGAAATATCAATAACCTCAGATATGCAGATGACACCACCCTTATGGCAGAAAGTGAAGAAGAACTAAAAAGTCTCTTGATGAAAGTGAAAGAGGAGAGTGAAAAAGTTGACTTAAAGCTCAACATTCAGAAAACAAAGATCGTGGCATCTGGTCCCATCACTTCACAGCAAATAGATGGAGAAACAGTGGAAACAGTGTCAGACTTTATTTTTTTGGGCTCCAAAATCACTGCGGATGGTGATTGCAGCCGTGAAATTAAGAGACGCTTACTCTTTGGAAGAAAAGTTATGACCAACCTAGATAGCATATTAAAAAGCAGAGGCATTACTTGCCAACAAAGGTCCATCTAGTCAAGGCTATGTTTTTCCAGTAGTCATGTATAGATGTGAGAATTGGACTATAAAGAAAGCTGAGTGACGAAGAATTGATGCTTTTGAACTGTGGTGTTGGAGAAGACTTTTGAGAGTTCCTAGGACTGCAAGGAGATCCAACCAGTCCATCCTAAAGGAAATCAGTCCTGAATATTCATTGGAAGGACTGATGTTGAAGCTGAAACTTCAATACTTTGGCCACCTAACGCGAAGAGCTGACTCATTTGGAAAGACCCTGATGCTGGGAAAGATTGAAGGTGGGAGGAGAAGGGAATGACAGAGGATGAGATGGTTGGGTGGCATCACTGACTCAACAGACATGAGATTGAGTAAGCTCTGGGTGTTGGTGATGGACAGGGAGGCCTGGCATGCTGCAATCCATGGGGTCGCAAAGAGTCGGACATGACTAAACTGAACTGAACTGAAATGAGGGACTAACACTTTCACTTTTCATAGTTATTATGAAATATTGGCCATATTACCTGCATATACATTGTACAATATATCCTTGTAGCTTATTTTATACCTAATCCTTTGTACCTCTTCCTGTAACCTGCTTCCTTCTCCCCACCTGTAACCACTAGTTTGTTCTCTATTTCTATGTCTGTTCTTTATGTTATAGTCACTAGTTTGTTGTATTTTTTAGAGTCCACATGTAAGTAATATCACAGAGCATATGTCTTCTCTGTCTGGCTTATTTCACTTAGCCTAATGTCCTCCAAGTCCAATCATGTTGCTGCAGTGAGAAGTGTCCCATGGTATATATACTACATCTTCTTCGTCCACTCATCTTCTGATGGACACTTAGGTTGCTTCCATATCTTGTCAGTTGTAAATAATGCTGTGAACATTGGGGTTCATGTATCTTTTTGAATTTGTGGTTTTGTTTTTCTCAGATAAATACCCAGGAGTGGAGTTGCTAGGTCACAAGTACACCTTGCTATTTAAACTTGTCTATAGAGTTTAATGGGCTTCCCTGGTGGCTCAGAGGATAGAGTTTAATGATAAAAATCTATCTATAAAAGAGGGTTCTGAGCTCTAAGGCTGGTGAGAAAGCCTAACTCCCTCAGCTTTCAAACTCACCATGTTTCCAGAAATGACAATGAATTTACTGAAAGAAATTGAAAATAGCATCTTCCTAGATCCTTGGGGTCCCTTTGGTGGGAGGAGCGGAGGCTGAAGAGGACCTGTTCACATCCTTCTTTTTCCACTCGCTTTTCTGGAGTGCTGCCGGTTTAGGAGAACACTTTCAGGGTTTGAAGTTATCTTCTAAATCAAGAATTAGCAGACTTTCTTTCTAAAGGGTCTGATAGTAAGTAGATTAGTCTTTGCAGGTCGTACAGTCCCCACTCCCATTATAACGTGAAAGCAGCCAGCGGGCGGCAATACACAAATGCATGGACATGGCTGTGTTGTAATGAAGTTTTATTTATAGGCCTTAAAATTAAATTTCACATAATTTTCATGTGTCAGAAAAATTGTTAAAAAAGCTCTTCCAATCACGGAAAAATGTAAAAACCATTCTTAGCTGGTGAGTGGAGGTCTGGCTTTAGCCTGGGGGTCATAGACCATTGACCCCTGCTCTGTAGCATCCCTCATAAAGGATCCACTAGCCTCTGAACATCCCGTGTTCTACTGCAGTCAACTGACTACATCTTAAGGGAAATGAGTCCATTTTCAGAAAGGTGTTGTTTTTAGAAAATATCAGTCTTGTATTGAGTAGAAATATGCCTTCTTGAATCATTCATTCAACAAAAATTAAAAAAAAAAAAGTAGGGAATTCCCTGGCGGTCCAGTAGTTAGGATTCGAGGCTTTCACTGCCAAGGGCTCAGGTTTGGTTCCTGATAGAGAAGTATGTTCCCGCAAGCCGCACAGCATGGCCAAAAAAAAAAAAAAAAAAAAATTGACTCAATCTGATGGAAGTTTTAGAATATACATGAAGCTAGAGAGGATAGTAGAATGAATCTCCTCACACCCATCCCCCATCTCCCAGCTGTGCAATTATTAACATGTGTCCAATCTTGTTGCATCTTCCAGCCTCACTCGCTCTACTGTCTTCCATGATCCTTCTAGAGAAAATCCCAGAAATCACACCACTTCATCAGCTAATCATTCAGTATACACCTCTGAGAGAAAAGGACTGAAAAATCTTACCAAGGTGCCAAGTAAGAATTCAAAAATTAACCCTTGTTTCTTAATATCATTTATATCTGGTCAGTGCCCAAGTTTCTTCTACTTGTTTTCCTTCTAGTTGACTTGTTTAAATCCAGACCAAAATAAAGTCTATGTGTTACATTTGGTAAACCGCTTAAGTCTCTTTTTAAAACAGGCTTATTGAAGCGTAATTGGCACAATATACTACACATACTTAAAGTGTACAGTTTGATGAGCTTTGACATATGTATGTAACCATGAAATCATCACCATGGTTTAGACTGTGAATGCTCCTCTCACCCTCTAAATTTCTTTGTTCCTCTTTTTAATCTCCCCTTGGCTGGTCCCCACCCCACCCACCACCCTCCATTGAAGCGCAGCTGCTAATTTGCTGTCTGTCATTATAGATTAGTTTATATTATCTAGAACTTCACATAAATGGAATCATACAGCATGTACAATTTTTTGTGTAGTTTCTTTCACACTCATGATTAGTTTGAGATTAATCCGTGTTGTTGGGAGTATCGATAGTTTATTCCTCCGTTGTTGTTGGCTAGCATTCTATTGGCTGAGGCGCACCATGATTTATTTATCCACTCACCTATTGATGAACATTTGAGTTGTTGCCAGTATTTGTCTATTTCAAGTAAAGTTGTGAAAAGAATGAAAGATGAGCCACAGAGAAGGTGAGAAAACATTTACAAAGCATGTATTCAGAAAAAGACTTGTACCGCAGAAGTGAAAGTGAAAGTATTAGCCACTCAGTCATGTCCCACTCTTTGCAACCCCATGAACTAGAGCCCACCAGACTTCCCTGACCATGGAATTCTCCAGGCAAGGATACTGGAGTGGGTTGCCATTCCCTTCTCCAGGGGATCTTCCTGTCCCAGGGACTGAACGCAGGTCTCCTGCATTGCAGGCAGATTCTTTACCATCTGAGCCACCAGGAAAGTCCAGGATTGGCACTTTCTGGGCCCACAGAAAAGATTTGAATCATATGAAAATATTAAATATTTCATATGAAAATATTTGAATAATAAGAAAACAACCCAAGTAGAAAAGGAAAATAAATTTACACAGCTATTTCATCAAAGAAGACATACAAATGACAAACAAGCACATGAAAAGATATTCAGTATCATTATTTGGAGAAAATGCATATTAAAACCAGAAATGAGGTATCTCTGCATATATATTAGAATGGCTAAAGTCAAAAGGTCTGACCTACCAAGTATGGGCAAGGATGGGGAAGAATTAGAACCCTCATATACTATCTGTGGGATGTCAAATGGTGCAGCTGCATTGGAAAACACTGGGCTGTTTCTTAAAAAGTTAAACATATGCTGTTGTAGGCAGCATAGTTCCCTCCCCACACTCCACCAGATGACCTCATGCTAATTCCTGGAAACTGTCAGTATGTTACCTTATGTAGGAAAAGGAACTTTGCAGATATGCTTAAGAATCTTGAGATGCATTATCAGAGAAATGCACATCAAAACCACAATGAGGTACCATTACACGCCAGTCAGGATGGCTGCTATCCAAAAGTCTACAAGCAATAAATGCTGGAGAGGGTGTGGAGAAAAGGGAACCCTCTTACACTGTTGGTGGGAATGCAAACTAGTACAGCCACTATGGAAAACAGTGTGGAGATTCCTTAAAAAGCTGGAAACAGATCTGCCATATGACCCAGCAATCCCACTTCTAGGCATACACAATGAGGAAACTAGATCCGAAAGAGACACGTGCACCCCAATGTTCATTGCAGCACTGTTTATAATAGCCAGGACATGGAAGCAACCTAGATGCCCATCAGCAGACGAATGGATGAGGAAGCTGTGGTACATATACACCATGGAATATTACTCAGCCATTAAAAAGAATTCATTTGAATCAGTTCTAATGAGATGGGTGAAACTGGAGCCCATTATACAGAGCGAAGTAAGCCAGAAAGATAAAGACCATTACAGTATACTAACACATATATATGGAATTTAGAAAGATGGTAACGATAACCCTATATGCAAAAAAAGAAAAAGAGATTCAGATGTATAGAACAGACTTTTGGACTCTGTGGGAGAAGGCGAGGGTGGGATCTTTCAAGAGAACAGCATCGAAACATGTATATCTAGGGGGAAACAGATCACCAGCCCAGGCTGGATGCATGAGACAAGTGCTCAGGCCTGGTGCACTGGGAAGACCCAGAGGGATCGGGTGGAGAGGGAGGTGGGAGAGGGGACCGGGATGGGGAATACATGTAAATCCATGGCTAATTCATTTCAATGTATGACAAAAACCACTGCAATGTTGTAAAGTAATTAGTCTCCAACTAATAAAAATAAATGGAAAAAAAAATAATAATAAAAAAATAAAGCATATTGTGTAGACAAAGCATAAATGTCCATATAGAGTTGAATAAATCGTTGTAAAGTGAAAAAAAAAAAAAAAGAATCTTGAGATGGGGAAAATTATCCTGGATTATCTGGGAAGCCCAAGGGTCCTTATAAGAGAGAGAATGGTGGGTCAGAGAGAGAAATGTAAAGATACTACAGTGTTGGCTTTGAAGAGGAGACAGGAATACAAGTAGCTTCTAGAAGCTGGAAATAGCAAGAGAGTGGATTCTTTCCTAGGACCTACAAACGATCTGCTGACACTTCAATGTTAGCCCAGAAAAATTCATTCCATACTTCTGATCTCCAGAACTGGAAGATAATAACTTCAGGTTGTTTTAAGCCACTAAGTGTGGGGTAATTTGTTACAACAGCCGCAGCAAACTAATTTACATAAACCTACATATAATCCAGCCATTCCCTTTCAGGCTATTTACCCAAGACAAAAGAAAACATATGTACATTTGTATACACATGTTCTTAAGTTTTTTTTAAATCTGTGAGAGTAGCCTCTCTCTCTTTGGCTTGCCGTTTATAACAAACATTCAGAGCCTACCACTTTCCTGATCCTACTCTTTAGGAATACAAAGTGAATAACACTTTTATCTTTCTTTATGGGGTACATAATAGGTGCTTCCAGACCTTGGAGTTCTCTCACTGGCTTCTGGTTTAAACAAATTCTGTTCTCTCTCTCTTTTTCTCTCCCACTTTTTAGAAATTAAGGTATAGTTGATTTACTATGGTATATTAATTTCAGGTGTGCATCATAGCAGTTTAGTAATTTATAGATTATACTCTATTAAAAGTTATTACAAAATAATGCCTATGTTTCCCTGCATGTGCTAAGTTGCTTCAGTCGTGTCTGACTTTTTGTGACTCCATGGACTGTAGCCCACCAGGCTCCTCTGTCCATGGGATTTCCCAGGCAAGAATACTGGAGTGGGTTGCCATGCCCTCCTCAGGGGATCTTCCTGACCCAGGGATTGAACCTACGCCTCTTTGGTCTCCTCCGTTGGCAGGCAGGTTCTTTACCACTAGCACCACCTGGGAAGCCTGTGTTGTAAAATAGATGAGCAGTGTTTCCCTGTTGGTTATCTATTTTATACAAAATAGTTTGTAACTCGTAATCCCATACACCTACTCCCCCCGCCACCTCCTTGTCCCCACTGGGAACCACTAGTCTATTTTCTACATCTGTGGGTCTGTTTCTATTTTGCTATATACATCTGTTTTTTTCTTTTACAGCTTCCACGTGTAAGTGATATCATATGGTATTTGTCTTTCTCTGACTTATTTCACTAAGCATAGTAATCTCTAGGTCCGTCCATGTTACTGCAGACAGCATTCTTCTTATGGCTGAGTAATATACCATTGTACACACACCACATCTTCTTTGTCCGTTCATCTGTTGATGGGCACTTGGGTTGTTTCCAGACCTTGACTCTTATAATCAGTGCCACTGTGGGCATTGGGGTCTATTATCTTTAGATTTGTTTTTCCACACGGTCTTCATCTGATTGTGTGGAAGCCTCTCATGAAGTGCTGTGATCCTGAGACTTGTACTCAGAACCCTGGGGTGGTTTCTTGGGGTGCTCAGGGTAATTCAGGATAGGATGCGTAGTGAACATCTGTTGTTTTCCCTTCTCAGGACCCTTCAACTTCTTGGGATAAAGACACCTCAGTTTTCACTTGGGGCACCATTCTTCCTCTCTTTCTAGATCACATGGCTTTGTTGTGACTTGACTGACCTCACTCTTTGGTAACAAGGCGGCATGTGTCCCGGGCTTGTCCCTCACCTGGACAGAGGGATTGTTCAGGAATGGGCACTTGGCCTAAGCTCGTCCTAAGCTGGGTCACCATGGAAATACTTGAGCTGTCAGATCACTCATCTGTGGGTTTCTGGTGAACGTGAAATCAAGGAAAAGGGATCAGGTTATCTTCAAAGATGTTAACTCATGCCAGGAGGATGAGATGGCAGGGAATCAGTCTCGAGAGACACCAATGATGTGTTTCTCACTTGAGGACATTTGTGAAGATATCTGGGAAGAGCCTGGCAATGTCAGTGGCTTCGTTCATGTATTCGATCAGTGCACAGAGACGCGTCGGCCTCAGTGTGTTACTTAGCTGGACTCCTGGTGATGGTTGGAACTGGCTTTCACCTATGCTTAGATTTCCAAGCTGTTTGATTGTGATCGTACTTTACCTATCCTTCTATCCTCTTTCTCCCTTGAAAGGAGGTCTTCCTGCCTGATTCAGACCACCATCCAAGCCCTGCTCAGCTTTTCCTTTTCCGCTGAGAGTCCTCTGACTCTTCCACCTCCCACGGCTTCCTCAGTCTTCTAGCCAAACTACAGCTAAAGACAAAATTATGGCAAATGCTTATTTCTGATTATTCCTGATCTTTCTAACCACATTTCCGGAAGCTTAAGGTCAGATGTACCTCTTGTTTGTGTAGAGATCCTGGCAGTCCTTTCATAAATATTTACCATGTACTGAAGTTTGCAGGTAGACAAGGTCCCTGTCTTCACAGAGGTCGTGATACAGTGGCTGGAAAAAAAATAATCCATAGGCAAATAAACACGGATATGTCATATAATGATGAAAATCAAACAAGGTAGTGGAATAACGAGTGATGGGAGCAGGGACCACACTTATATTGTGAAGATGGCTGCTTCGAAAAGGTGGCATTTGAATGGATGCTTAACCAATAGATTTACTTCTCTCCCCTTTTTTTTTTAATTTTAGCTTGGTGGTTTGTGGCAAAAACAGTGGCTAGAAGAATCTCTAACTTCCTTTCTTCTTGTGCTTTTGCCAAATTCCAACTAAATATCCTGAAATGAGCCAGTAAAGTGTGGTAGACAGCCTGGAAGTGTCCCCTAAAGACCACCACATCTTGGTCTTCATGCCATGGTATAGTTCCCACCTACTGATTTTCTTCTGACAAATCGAGTATGGTAGAAATGGTAGGATGTCATTTCCAAGTCTGGTTTATAAAATGACTGTAGCTTCATCTTGGTCTCTCTCTCATCACTCATCACTCACTCCATGTGAAGCCAGCTTCCCTCTTAGGGGTCAGCTCTACATTTGAGATCCACACGGCAAGCACTGTAGGCTGTGATCTGCTAAAATCCACCTGAATGACCTTGGGCATGGACTCCCCAGAAGCTGAGTCTTCAGGTGAAACTGCTACCCTGGCAGACAGCTTGAGTCAGAGGTGGTCAGCCAGGATACTATTCAGGTTTCTGAGAAACAGAAACCATGAGGTGATAAATATCTGTTGTTTTAAGCCATCAAGTTTTAGGTAGTTTGTGATGCAGTGATAGGTAATAAATAGTCAAACAGGTGTGATCATCTATGGGTCAGTCTGAATTTGCCTCTCTCTACTGATGTGTGGGGCAAATACCATTGTATCCAGGCAAATATTCTTCATTAGACTAAGTAGCCATTCTAAGGAACCCCAGTGATGGCCTTTCAATACTTTTCACACTGCATTTATAATTGTTTACTTAGGGTACTATTTTTATTATGGGACTATAAGCTTCACAATAAACTTGAATGTTTTATTTTTTTTCTTATGCCTAGTACTTCATGATCATAGTTAACATGCTGAGAATTGAGAACGCTTTTCTTTACTTTTATGAAAACCCTATGAGAAAAAGTATTATATCATCATTTTGTAGATGCAAAACCAAGACAGAAAATAGTTAAGTTGTCTAAACTGACGCTACATGTAATTAGAGGAGGCAGGATTTGAACCCAGGCAGTGGGCTTCAGTGTGTATATGCTCAGTAGCTTTATTTGTGTCCGACTCTTTGAGATGCTATGGATTGTAGCCCGCTAGGCTCCTCTCTTCATGGGGATTCTCCAGGGATGAATACTGGAGAGGGTTGCCATGCCCTCTTTCAGGGGATCTTCTCAACCCAGGGATCTAACTCGAGTCTCTTACCTCTCCTGCATTGACTGGAGGGTTCTATATCACTAGCACCACCTGGGAAGCCCCCATGGCTTCAGAGTTCTTAACAAGCATTTGTGTCTAAGCAAGGAAAAGAAACTGACCTGTGACTTCTGAGTACTGTCCCTGGGAGCTAAATACTCTCATTTATTTTTTCGTTAGTGTCTATAGCCCCTTGAGTATTATTTGTTGTCAATATGCATGCAGGCTAAGGCACTTCAATTGTGTCCAACACTGTGAACCTATGAACTATAACCTACCAGGCTTCTCTCTCCATAGGATTCTCCAGGGAAGAGTACTGGAGTGGGTTGCCATTTCCTCCTACAGGAGATCTTTCTGACCCAGGGATCAAACCCACGTCTCTTATCTCTCCAGCATTAGAAGGCGGGTTCTTTACTACTAGCACCATTTGGGAACCCCTGTTGTCAGCATCATACAGGTCCAATCTTGTTGGGCCATTAGTACTTATTCTAGAAGCATCCTATGCCCCTCTTCATCTTTCTGTTCATTTTGCTAAGCTCTTCACAGAAGGCTAGGCTTTCCTCTATCTTTCAGAGTTGTTTATATTTTAAGATACTCTCTTCACCAGGCATGTCAATATGTGAATTGCAAGCAAAGCCTCTCAGAGGCAAATTTTTGAACAATTATCACTTTAGGGTATCAGGTAACAGCAAACTTCTCTGTAAACAAGTCAGAAGGTCCCATAGCAAAAATCTTTAAGCACATCATTTTATTGAAGACTCTCAAGGGGTCTTTCTGGCTTTGGGTTGCCACACTGAGATATTTCAAACGCAGACTCTCATCATTTTGGTTGCTGAGGCTCAGACTTCAGAACAGATAATGTGGCTTCAGGCCAGTTCTGTAGGAATGTGCCTGGAAAAGGATGATTACATTTTTTTAAAAAAAGAAATGGCACCCCCCGCCCCTTGCTGTGGCTTAATTTGGGTTGTGATGTAAAAGAGAAGTATGGAAGAAAACTTTCAATAAAAAAATTTGACTTACTCTCTATAATGTCATCTGGGCTTGGTTTGGCCTTGATGAATTCAGCACTCTAAAGGGTATGTCAACACAGTAAATTTTATGCTCTCAATAAAACTTGTGAGTGAGCTCAGTGAGAAATTCCAAGGTCTGGGAAGGCAATTAACGTTTGAAATATATATTGAGTTGTTTACAGCAACATTTTATGTGGCCACAGAGCTGTACCCCGGGATGTCATGAGGGAAGAATTTCCCTAGGAAATGCAAGGTTTGTTTTTCAAATAACATTGACATGTCAGATTGCTCCCTGAATATAGAGGAATGTAACCACATCATGCCATTCTCCTTGTTTTTCATCCCAACTGGCCATAATCTCCTGGAGGGTATTTGTTGTTAATGTTTTAGCAACTTAATTTTATTGGACCTTTTGTATTACTGTTGTAGTTCTGTATGTGTGGGGAGTGTTTTCTTAACTGACTTGACTTGAGTTCAAGCTTCAGCCCTATCTCTTAGTCAATGTGTGACCTTATATGAGTCATATTACCTCTCAACTTCACCTTCTGCTGAGAGAATTAAATATAACAGCATAATATACTCTGTTAATTATAAGATACCCTGTTAATTATAATGTGATTTGTGATTTAGGAAATTACTATTCTTTGTGTAGGATCAACAAGCTCTTTCTGAGGATGGCATGCAGAATGAGGGAAGTTCTAAAAATAGAAGTTGTATGGATTAGTTGTGTCAATGCTGTGTGACAAACACCCTCAGAATCTCATTGGTTTACAAGAGTATTTTTAAATTATATATTATTTTGTTTTATACATTTATGTATTTTTATTTACTCATTTGGCCCATTGGTTTGTGGCTTGGCTGAGACAACTCTACTTTAGGATGCAAACTGAGTTTAGATCTACTCTACATGGATGATGAGGATAGCAGTGCAAGAAGGGTGATCAGAAACACAGGATGCTTCTAAGCCCCAGGTCTTAAACTTGTACATATTTGCCCAATCCCACTGGTCAAAGCTAGTCACATTACCAGTCTACCTTCAATGCAGCTGAGAAATATACTTCATTGACAGTGACCCATTTCAAGAGAGAAGGGAGACTTGGGCAAATATAATATCATCTACCAGTGGAGAAGAAGTGGAAACAGTGAAATATTTTTATTTCCTTGGGCTCCAAAATCACTGCTGAGGGTGACTGCAGCCATAAAATTAAAAGACACTTGCTCCTTGGAAGAAAAGCTATGACAGACCTAGACAATGTATTAAAAAGCAGACATCACTTTGCTGATAAATATCCCATAGTCAAAGCTATGGTTTTTCCAGGAGTCATGTATAGATGTGAGAGTTGGACCATAAAGAACGCTGAGCACTGAAGAATTGATGCTTCTGAACTCTGGTGTTGGAGAAGATTCTTGAGAGTCCCTTGGACAGCAAGGAGATCAAACCAGTCAATTCTAAAGGAAATCAACCCTGAATATTCACTGGAAGGACTGACATTGAAGCTGAAGCTCCAATACTTTGGCCAGCTGATGTAAACAGTCAACTCATTAGAAAAGACCCTGATGCTGGGAAATATTGAGGACAGGAGGAGAAAGGGGTGACAGAGGATGAGATGGTTGGATGGCACCACCAACTCAATGGACATGAATTTGAGCAGTCTCCAGGAGATAGTGAAAGACGGGGAAGCCTAGCGTGCTACCATCCATGGGATCACAATTAGTTAGACAGAACTTAGTGACTGAACAACAACAGCAAAGAAATAAGAATCTGCGGTCATTAATATAAACAAAAGACATCAAAGAAACATTTTGTTTTCTCTCTTTTATCTTAAAGCCTCAAATAATTTGAATTGACCTTCTATTCTACAATCCAAATAAGGACTGGGTTCCTTCTTTTCCTTGTATTTGATGAAATTATAAATCCTCTTTCCATCAATGACTTATTTTTTCTTTCAGGAAGTCTTGTACTTATTATTCAAGTTCTCTGAAAACTCTTTGGCTAACTGTGAAATGTCGATTTCATCAGTTCATCTTTAAATGTCAATGACCAGTCAAGAGAGTGAAAGAATTAAATATTCACTTAGTTATTCGAATCAAGTGACAGTACACTGTGCATGAGACCAGGCATCAGGACAAAATCCAAGGTTCAGGTTCCAGCTCTGCCACTGAATCTGACAAGTCTATGATGTTCTCTCAGGATAAGCTAGGAGAAAAGATGTGGGGAAGCTCTGGGGCAGATCATTTTATGATGCTGACTCTTCTCATTAATCTCTCCATGCAGAAGTCATTGTCTAAATAAGCATTCCTTTCCAACCGCAATCTAACTAACCATTTTGCCTAAAAGTTGGCAGATGTGACTTGCCCCAGGGTGTGAACATCTTAAGGAGGATCTTTTAAATGTAGTGTTTAAAAAAACCTATAACAATTATGCAGGGGTTTTTTAAAGTTCATATAACAATTTTGCTGCTTTTTGCTCATTAAATATTTCTGTTTTTCTCATTGTTGATCCAGTAATTCCACTTCTGAGGAAATAATCAGAGATAAGGAAAGAGGTTTATGTACTGAAATGTTCACTGGGACACTTAAAAAAAAATTAAAGTGAAAAATTGGGCAGAACCTAAATGTGTAATAATAAGGGACTGATTGGGTAAATTATTGTAAATCTACTTAATGGACTATAATGCAGATGTTAAAGTAATGTTTTAAGCAATTTTAATGACTTGAGAACATTCTCATGATATAATATTAGATGAAATATATAAAATAAGGAAACCATAATATTGTATAACCATCAATTCTTTAAAAATGCACTCAATAAGATTATAAGGAAATTCAGAAAAATGTGAATAGTGGTTTCTCAAGATTGTGAGATTGCTAGCATTCTTCATTCCCTTCATTATATTTTCCCATGTTTTCTGGTTTGGGCAACACATATTATATCTTAATTTTTTTTTCATTTTTATCAAAGTAATACACGTACATGGTTAAAAAACAAAAAATCTTAAAAGGCCAGGAGTGAAATAGATCAAGTCTAGCTACTCAGAAATTACTGTTCATTCTTTTTCAGCTATTTCTTTGGGTATTTCCTTCCATATGCTTATTTAATATGCTTCTCTCTCTATTACTGGAATAATGAGTTTTAGAAATTCCCTATTGGCTTCTGATTATGTTGGTTGAAGGTTTAGCTCTTTTCAGTAAACTTCACCACTTTCTCTTCCCACGCTTCATTGTCCGAATTTACTATGTTTCAGTTTAGTTATATCAAAATACTTGGTTAAATCAATAATAATATTTTTGCCATTATGTTATTGTTGTTCAGTCACTCAGTTGTGTCCAACTCTTTGTGACTCCATGGACTGCAGCACGTCAAGTTTCCCTGTCCTTCACTGTCTCCCAGAGTTTGCCCTAACTCATGTCCACTAAGTCAATGATGCCATCCAACCATCTCATCCTCTGTCTTTCCCTTCTCCTTCTGTCTTCAATCTTTCCCAGCATCAGGGTCTTTTCCAATGAGTCGTTCTTTGCATCAGGTAGTCAAAGTACTGGAGCTTCAGCTTCAGCACCAGTCCTTTCAATGAGTATTTAGGATTGGTTTTCTTTAGGATTGACTCATTTAAGTCCAAAGGACTCTCAACAGTCTTCTCCAGCACCACAATTCAAAAGCATCAATTCTTGGGTGCTCAACCTTCTTTATGGTCCAATTCTTACATCTATCTGTACATGACTACTGGAAAAATCATGGCTTTGGTTATAAGACATTTGTCGGCAAAGTGGTACCTCTGCTTTTTAATACACTGTCTAGGTTTGTAATAGCTTTTCTTTCAAGGAGCAAATGTCTTTTAATTTCATAGCTGCAGTCACCATCCACAGTGATTTTGGAGCCCAAGAAAATTAAGTCTGTCAGTGTTTCCATTTTTTCCCCATCTATTTGCCAGAAGTAATGGGACCAGATGCCATGATCTTTGTTTTTTGAATGTTGAGTTTTAAGCCAGCTTTTTCCCTCTCCTCTTTCACCTTCATCAAGAGTCTCTTTAGTTCTTCTTCACTTTCTACCATTAAGGAGGTGTCATCTGCATATCTGAGGTTATTGATATATCTCCCAGCAACCTTGATTCCAGCTTGAGCTTCATCCAGCCCATTTGTCATTACGACTATGTAAATATTGTTTATGACATATAAATTTAGTTTCCTCTGTATGTATTTCTCTTTTATTTTGAGTTTCCCCACTACTTGGTTAATAGCAGTCAATGATTTTCCAAATATACAGACACAGTTGTCCACGTTCTATAGGTTCTGTCTTCTTTCTGTGATGATCAGCATGTCCCTGATCACTCTCATTGGATGACTCAGTCCTAAAGTCCATAGCTCATGGGTCTGGGACTTACTATGCCTGGTCTGCCGTGTTGGATTCCTCAGATCCTGTTTCTTCCTCTTCCTTGATTTACTCTCTCCTTTTGGTGGAGTACATCCAACAGTAGCTTCCCAAGAAAGAGTGCATTTTGGGTTCATCTATGTCTAAAAATGCCTCTTGAAGAATTTTCTCTCAGACATTTGAAGAACTTTCCATCTCCTAGCACTCACTGTTGCTGTCTATAAGTGATGTGTTTCTAGGTCCTGAGCCATCAGGATGCAGGCTCGGTAGGACAGAGAGGAACAGAAGGACCCTGGAGCAAGAGTCTGGCTGGAAGGAAGATGATGACCAGACACAGAAGAACCATAGAGAGTCAGTGAATCACAGAGGTCAGACTCCAGCATTAAGGATGAAAGAAACAGTCAGGGACTGCTATGAAGCAGGCAAGGAATGTAGCTCAGAGAAGCCAGCTCAGGGATGCTTCACAGTTCCTGCAGCCTGGGTTCAGAGTTCAAACTGTCACAGAAGCAGAAACTTCTAGGTGGTTGGACAGCTGAGGTGAACTCTGATCTGAAGAGCAGCTCTGGGCTCAGGTTTTCACTCTTTGCTGGACATGGGCCTGTCTTCTGCTGGTCACTCCCAGAGGGAATTCAGAAGACTTTGGTGAAACTACTTCTGATGCAGACAGAGACAGGTAGAGCTCCTGGGAGTCAGGCAAGCGTTCAGAACTTGATCTTGATATTACAAAAGTACTCTACATTGCTCACTCTTTCCAGCAATCTTTCCTTAAATTCTGTTTGGAGGAAAAAAATACCCCTGGCTTTAGACACAAGGCTTCCTGCAACTTTCAGATTAGAGCCATCAGCGTAGTCAGCTCTGCAGGGTTGCTGACGGCAAGGGTTATATACACCCAGAAATCACCATTGTGATCTCCATTTAAACAACAGTGCCCCCAGAACCTGTCCATCTGGCCTAATTCTCACAGTGACATACAGGGGAGACAGACTTATAAATAGGTTTGGGTCTGAGGTCACATGTGGTTTTCATGCTGAAAGTGATTTTGGTGGAAAGGAAACAGCCTAAAACCTCCTGATGTTTTTTATTGTCTTCAAACAGCCTAAACCAGACATGCAGGAAATACAAGCCCCCTTTTTAAAGAACTGACCTTCTTTCAAATTAGTTTCCCCAGTAGTTTAAACAAGGAATCAATGGGAAAAGAAAATGATTTGGGATCACCATTGAATGGTGGGCAGTTTTTCAAAGCATTTTATTGTCTTGCAGGAGTGGATACGCTTGACTGGAGCTAGCGGCTGTCTGCCAGGGAGGATTTCAAGCTCAAGAACTAAGCACTTCTCTCTTTCTAGGGTTTCATCCACAGTAATGTGTTTTTTTTTTTTTTTTTTTTTTTTTGCCACAGTCATTGCCACCCTTTATAAGATGATGTGATGATATAGTGTTTAAAGCAGACTTGCAAATAAGTTATTGGCCCACAGAAGAGACTATTTGTTAACCAGTCCCAGCTTCTTTTTAGGATAAACCCAGGTACTAAGATAAAATGAAGGTAAATGAAGCAGCCTTTCTTTGTTTCCTTAACGTGCTGCTCAGTTTTAATGAGAGACTTCAGGAATACATTTTAATTTTATTGAGTCCTTGTTACTTGCTGAATTATTGAGAAGATTATCAAGGATTCCTAAGATGGTCTAAGATGCTCGAAACTTATGAGAGAGAGAATATAGCTAGAGGAAGAGTGTAGAAAATATTACCATTAGTACTACTACCATCACCATTAATACTACTACTCTACTACTATGAGCACCATTAACCAGCATGACTGAGTTATTACTGCTGGCTACTAGTATTTTACTACTCTTATTACTGTTGCTGCTGCTATTAATGTTACTACTGTTGATGCTATTATCACTGCTACTTTCCTATTATGACTGCCAGCACTATGTTTACTGCTACTATTATTATTACTATTTTACCACTCTTACTATTGCTGCTATTACTATTACTACTACCACTACTATTCATACCATTATCACTACTGCTAGTATTACTACTTTACTACTAAGAGTGCTATAAGCACCACCACCCTCATGACTACCATCATTGCTGCTATGACTATTACATTACTTACTCCTGCAGCTATTATTGCTATTACTACCACTACTATTGATGCTATCACTACTGTTACCCCCGACTACCGTTACTACTACCGTGACTACTAGCAACTGCCTTTTTATCTTCAGGACCTTCTGTGTGCATGCCACTGGATATATCTGATGTAACTTAATACTCACAAAAACCTACCAAGGTAAGGAATATTGACTCCACCTTACATAGGAAGATCCCGAGGCTCAAAGAGGTTAAGGTTAAGTTGTTCAAGATCACCCAGAGTGAGTGGCAAAACTGGGGTTTGAAGCCAGATCTCTTAGACTCTATTTATTAACCACGATGCCCTGCTGAAAACACACACACACACACACAAGCAGTAATGGAAGGGTTTTCTGCCTGTTATTTGTATTCTCATGAGAGAAGGCAGGAACAGTATGAAATCCCACAAGGAGGTTCTTTATTTAAGGTCCTGGCACAGGGAAACCCGTCCCTGCAGAGCTCCCTAGCTGATCCTCTCTCTTTCTTTCTCTCACACACACTCGCACTCAGAAATGTGCATAGAGCATCTTTGATTGGGACCACAATTTCACTTAGCCAGCCTATTTTATTTTAAAAAGAAAATGAGCTAATGCTCTAGATTTCGGAGAAGACTGACAAGACTCCGTTTATCTTTCCACTCACTGCTCTCATACTAAACCTCAAACTCAAGTGGACAACTTTTTCTTCTTAATAGGCTTGGGGAAAGGAAACCTGGGGCTCCCATCTGCTGTCCCCCTCCTCCTTCCCCATCCTACTCTCAACATTTACACACAGTATGTTTACTGCCAAGCAGAGTCCATAAAGGGAGGTCTGTTACTGATTCCATGTGATAAACATGCTGATTGAGCAACAGTAACAATAGCTAATACCTACTGTGCTCTTCCTGTGAACCCTTTACACACCTAACCTGTCCTCACCACAGTCTTAGACGATCAGCACTCTGGCAAAGGGAAGACAGTGAAAGCTCAGATGAACTTCTCCAAGGTCACTCAGCTCTAAGCAGTAGAATGATGACTTCACCATAGTGTGTGTGTGTGTGATTGTGTGCCCGCATTTGTTCAGTCATGTCTGACTCTTTGTGACCCCATGGACAGTAGCCTGCCAGGTTCCTCTGTCCATGGAATTTTCCAGGCAAGATATTGGAGAGGATGGCCATTTCCTTCTTCAGGGGATCTTCCAGACCCAGGAATAAAACTCATGTCCCTTTTGTCTACGGTATTGGCAGGTGGGTTTTTATCAGCTGAGTCATCAAGAAAGCCCTCACCATATTATGCAAAATAATTCTATTTTGGTGGGAATGGTTTTGTGAATGTATGGGAAAGGATATACAGATAAATGAGGTTCAACTCCTCAGTTTAAAGTTTCTTAAAACCTGATTATAGTAAAAGATGGGGACCTAGGTAAATAAAAGCTTGATCAGAGAACAAGAGTGGGCCAAAAGTTGGGGAGGAATATGAAACCAGGCCACTGAGTTTTGGCTGAATATGAAAGTAACCAACTTCTATGCCCCAACACATGGGTCTAGGACCCAACAGTGGGTCACAGTGTTGAGAGACCATTGGGTTGAATCTGACCTGGGAGGTGGAGGCAGGCAGGCTAGAGGGTTACCTGGCTGAATGTATGGAAGCTGCTGCAGACAGAGTCTGAGGAGTCCATGTCCACACCTCACCATAGGAGCTCTTTCTCTTCTAGTAGGAAGAGAAGTAATGCTCCACTAGTAAAAGAGAAGTTGTGGGCGACATTCTTTGTCCCAGTGCCAAGATCTTGGGGTCTCAGCCCTGGGAAGAGGCAGTCTTTGGGAAGAAGGCATTCACAGGGGTCCAATGTGACACCTGTTCTGTGCTTGCCTTCTTCTAAAAACTAAACAAAACACTTATAAGATGTTTCAGCAGATTTACTGTACAATGTAAGGCTGACACCTAATAATCTTTCTTGGAGTAAATTATTATTATTTTACTGATGTATAGTTGATTTGCTAGGGCTTCCCAGGTAGTGTGTGTGTGTGTGTGTGTATATGTATGTTCTATTTTGCATTCTTTTCCCTTATAGGTTATTACAAAGTGTTGAGTGTAGTCCCCCGTGCTATACAAGTAGGTCCTTGTTGGTTAACTCTTTATATATGATAATGTGTATGTGTTAATCCCAAACTCCTAACTTATTCCTACTCCTTTCCCCTTTGGTAACTGTAAGTTTATTTTCTATGTCTGTGGGTCTATTTCTGTTTTGTATAAAAGTTCACCTGTAAGACTTGACAATCTTGTTGCTGTTTTTCAATCACTAAGTCATATCCGACTCTTTGCGACTCCATGGACTGCAGCATGATAGGCTTTCCTGTCCTTCAAAATCTCCCAGAGTTTGCTCACATTCATGTCCATTGAGTTGGTGATGTCGTACTGTTCACTTAAAAATTTGCTAAGAAGGTAGATCTTATGTTCTATGGTTGTACTACAAATGAAAAAAAAAATTTAATTGAATAGATAACCAGAAATAAGATATAGGAGGAAACTTTTGGAGGTGATAGATGTCTGTGATCTCTTGAGGTTTGAGTAAGGGTTAATCCAGTCAAAAGGGAGCATTGCATCTGGCCAAAGAAACAGAAAGGATAACTCTCATCTCCCATTTTTCCCCTATTTAGGGAATGGCACCTTCCCCTTCCTCTCTTTTTTCACCTACCTCCAGTCCCCCCACACCTCCCTGCCCTGCCTTCTCCTCTCTGCTTCAGGGCTCTTTGTGGGCATGGAATGCTGACTGCACCCATCAGAGTAGGAGATCCTGTTTACTCGGGAGTGGGGACACTGATTTAAAACTCACACCTAAACTAAGTCAAATCAAGTTCTTTCTTGCAGCCTGATCACAAAAGGGCTGAGAGTTTAGGTCACTGAGGGTGAGGACATCTTACAGCCATGAAGGAGGGCTGCAAATCTGCATGCTAGCTTCAGGCATAGCTGGGAGGTGGGGGCTCCCAGCGTAGGCATCATCGGACTCAGCCTCATGGGAGCCCTGCGTGCAGGTCACCTGGCTGAGCCACTGATAACGTGGGGCTGGTGCTTTGACACTTATCTGCAAAGCTGCCATCTCTGGCTCCTCTGGGAACATTCTGGAGGTGCTGAAGCTCGACGCTTGGCTGGCAGGGATTACTGTCCAGAGCACGTTACAGTCTCACCTTGATTTTCAGCCGTCTGCCTGTTCTCAGCCCTATACCTTCACTTACTGTTTCTTCCTCTGAATTGTCATTCTCTGCAACCTGTGAGTCTAAATTCAATGTAACCTTCAAGGTTTAGCTCCTCTGCCATTTCTTATTTTCCTGACTAAAAAAAGTTAGCAAGTCCCCTCTTTAATGGTACTCTTTTGTAACTTCCTATGTTCTTGTCAGCTCCTTGACTGGTCTGTGGGTTTTTTGAGAATAAATTGTGTGCATCTGATTCATCTATTTGGGTGCAGTGCTTAGTGAACAGCCAGGCAGTAATTAAGTAAGTAAGTAAATAAAGATTTCAGAGTGCCTCCTGTGTACTAGAGGCTGTGTTAGATTCTGGGACTACATTGCCATAATCCCTGTCATAAGAAATGTATGGTCTAGAGGGAAAGACAGAATCAGACCAAGTGGAACTAACGCTGGAAGTATTCAAGCGTTTGAAGCTGTTAATTAGGGGAGAGGGATAATGTCGGTGTAAAGAAACAGGACCCTTCCCCGAATAGACCCCCACTCAAGTCCTCTGCCTGCTTTTTGCCTGTATAAAAGCTTAAGTCAAAGAATACATTTAGCAAGGACAGTGAGAAAATGTGGAAAGAAAACAGTCAAGCAAGACAAAATAATAATAGTTTATCTATTAAAGTCAAGGACATTTTAGTTCCTTCTCAAGGGTTATAGATAATATTTTAAGCCATATCCCTGAACTGTTTGGCAGATACTGAAACCCCCACCAGGTGGAAAAAGTTAATTGCATGCTCCCCGCAAGCACATAGACCCCAAACCAGTTAGAGCCAGAAGGTTGATGATGCTGACTCCTGGTTACCTCATCACCAACCAATAAGAACATCCATGAGCTGACTGTGTCCTGCTCCTTGAACACTGTAAGACTTCTCACTACCTCCTCCAGGGTGGACACACAGGTCTTAAGGGTATTATATTAGCCCACTGTGGCACCCTTTGCCTGGCAAAGCAATAAAGTTATTTATTTCTATTTCACCCAAAACTCTCTCTTTGAGGTTTAATCCGGCTCTGGTTCACAGTGGCTGAATTTCAGCAACATTGGGAGGGTGGGTGAATGCTGAGGATGACGTGATGGTGGAGCTGAGGTCTGCAGGCAGAGTGGTCCTGCCCAGGTGGCCACAGAAGGTAGAGGAGAGAGCGTGCAAAGGTTCAGAGAAGCGGGATGTTAGTACAGCTTGTTGAAGGAAATGAAAATAAATAAAGACCAGTGTGGCCAGACCAGAGTGTGTTAGAGCCAGAGAGAGAAAGGGAAGGCTGGAGTAGAGAGAGGCTGGAATTTGCAGGCCAGGGTCAAGAGGTCGGTCTAT
Organism: Odocoileus virginianus; assembly: GCF_023699985.2. Lineage (NCBI taxonomy): Eukaryota > Metazoa > Chordata > Mammalia > Artiodactyla > Cervidae > Odocoileus > Odocoileus virginianus. The sequence goes on along the minus strand of NC_069706.1, from coordinate 15,375,666 downwards.
ATCCCATGTGCTGGGAAAGACATTAGGAGCTCCTCCACTCGGGCAGGTTGGAGAATTTGGTCCTCCACATAGGAAACCTGGCCCTTGTCATCTGACAGGAGTGTGTGCTGATGAAGTGGGTGTCCTTCACAAGTAAGGGATCCCTCTATGATATGAGGATGATATGATATAAACAGGAAATTCAGTGATGATGTCTTTCATCTATAGCCGACCTTGAGGGAGGGAAAGGAAATGCAGTCTAGAATTGAAATGTCTTCATTTCCATAAGCAAATATAGAGGAATTTCACGGGGTCAGGACATCTTCAATGCTGTGTCCATTTTTATGATAATGAAGACTGTTTCAGTTGACTGGATCCTTAACAACGAGCACAAGTTGTTCTGTCTGGCAGAAAAGGGAGCTCACCTACGGGCCCTCTTATGGACTAACATCTCCAGACCAGCCATCCAGACATTTTATGAAGAATTTCTTGGTCTCACTTCTGATCTCATATCAATGGGGCAAGAGGAGGCTGAGAGAAATGGTGGAACCGAGGGTGATCTTTCTGATTAGTGTTAGGTGACTATGAGTGCCACAGACCCAGGAAAAGGAGATGTGGAGCTAAATGGGTAAATTCAATTTCTGATTTATTTGGTTTGTCTGAAGGACACTCGGTTGGATACCAGAAGGTAGTTGAAAATCTGGCCCTGAGCTTAAGAAAGCAGAAAATCAAGAAATGTGGAAGCAATGTCTTCTACAAAGCCTTCTTGTATAAACTGTTGCATTTCCCCTGTCGTCCAAACTCTCCCAGCTCCACCTCTCAGATAGCTCCAAGAGCACTATTTCCCTATGATCCTGAAGAGAAAATCAAGCAATCTAAACAAGAGTAATCCTAGCTGCTTCCACACAATGCTTTCCCCTCTTCCCTGACTATGTCATCAAGTGAAGCAGTGAATGATTTTTTCCGCCAATAGGGTTCTGGTCTTCAATTCCAGTGTGTGTATATGTGTGTGTGTGTGTGCTTGCACCTCACATTGATAAGCAATTCTCAGACACCAGCTGGGTGTCCTACAATTTAAATCAATTCTGACACTATCTATATCAAATCCTATAAAACTACTCCCCCTGCCCCCATCTGTGTCCCTCCTTCAGATGGCAGACAGAAGCCCTGGATTATCACCTGTGTTTCTGATCAACTGGCTCTAGATTGGGGCTTTCAAGGACTCCCTCATTGGGTTTGTTCAATTTGCTAGAGTGACTCACAGAACTCACGAAACTATTTTACTTATTGGACTACCAAGTAATTATGAAAGGTTATAGCTTGGAAACTGCCAGAGGAAAGAGATACACAGGGCAAGGCATGGGGAGAGAGCACAGAATCTCCCTGCCCTTCTCGGGGTATCACCCTCTGTGTTCACCAACATGGAAGCTCTTTGAACCTGGTCCTTTTCACGTCTCACAGAGGCTTAATTACTTAGGCTCTGCTGAGTCACTCAAAACCTGGCTCCACAGGAAACCAGCCTCCATCTTCAGATAGTTTCCACAAGCCACCTAATTAATATAATAAAAGACACCTTGATTACTCTTTGTATGTATGTATGTGAAAGTTGCTCAGTTGTGTCTGACTCTTTGTGACCCAATGGACTATACAGTCCATGGAATTCTCCAGGCCAGAATACTAGAGTGGGTAGCCTTTCCCTTCTCCAGGGGATCTTCCCAACCCAGGGATTGAACCCAGGGGTCTCCTGCATTGCAGGCTGATTCTTTACTAGCTGCGCCATAAGGGAAGTCCTTGATTACTCTGCTCTACCACATTTAGGATTTCGGGAGCTCTATGCTTAAAATGGGCTTCCCAGGTGGTGCTAGTAGTAAAGAACTTTCCTGCCAGTGCAGGAAATGTAAGAGATGAAGGTTCGATCCCTGGGTCAGGAAGATCCCCTGGAAAAGCACCTGGCAACCCACTCCAGTATTCTCATCTGGGGAATCCCATGGACAGAAGAGCCTGGCAGACTATACAGTTCATGGGGTCACTAAGAGTCAGACACAGTTGAAGTTACTTAGCACTCACGCACCTGTCTAAAACAGGGATGTAGACCAAATATGTGTATTTCTTAGTAGAAATCACAATATCATGCTCCTTGATTCATCACTGTTTTCAGTTTTCATCACTTCTTAAAAGTTTCTGGTTGTCAACTGTTCATGAGACCTCCAACTATTTCATTCATTCACTGTCGTGTGCAAGACATATGAAATCTTAACTTAGATCTTAAGGAGAGGGAGATACACAATTAAACTAACAATAGTAGACAAATAACCCTTCACATTTGGATTTTTCATAAATATCATAACAGAGAAGTATGTCTCCCAGTCTGGAGGACATAGCCATCTGTTATCGATCTCCAGTGGCCTTGGCTTGCAGCGGCTTGAAGCAGGATTTCGGTTCCTGGCCAGACACTGAAGTTTAGGTCACAGTGAGAGGGCTGAATCCTAGCCACTAGACCACCAGGGACTCATGATCAGTGACAAGGACCTGGCCTGTCAGCTGTGTAGAAGTGAATTTCCACATAGAGACGGAAAGTGACGTGTTTATTAGGAGGAAAATGAGTACGTGTCGATTGACATGTGGGCACAGCCAGAGAGAGTAGCACCCTTGTGGCAGTTTGAATCATACATATAAGGTATTTCTTCCAGGTTTCCTGCTACCAGTCAGTTTGCTTTGCCTGGTTCTGAGTCCATATTTGGTTTATCTTGGGGTCCTGCCTTGTGCACATGTGTTATCTCTTAGCCAGGTGAATTCTAGCAGAGAGGCCTATGGGTAGTTGACATCACTTACTATGGGGTGGCACCCCTCCCATTTTGACCTCCAAGGAGCTCTTCTGTGCATGTGTAGTTGGGGAGGTCTCCTTCACTAAAAGAAGGAGGAATATGTGGTCTTTTACCTCTTATCTGGGCAGGGCCCAGCCTCCTCCGTTATCCTGCTATTATGGAGTTTCTGTCCACAGAGCAGAAACTGTTCAGCCTGGGGTCCATTTATCTCCTGCCTCAGTCTCAGTGCCTGGGTGGAGAGTGATGCCATTTTCTGAGAAGGGAAACTCAGGAGGAAGACCAAGTTTGGGCAGGGCTTTGGGGAGGCAAATGAAACTCAAAGGCATATGAAGCTCACCATGGACTGAGCACCTTTCTAAGCAGGTTACAAACATTCAGGTCCAGCAACCTCTGAAGGAAGGGCCATCATTATCCCCGCTTTACAGATGGAAGCCCAAGGCAAGGGGGGTTGAGTGACTTTCCTAAGGCCACACAACTTGTGAATGGCAGAGCCAGGATTTCAAACCCAGACTGGCTGGCTTCAGAATCCACACTTTACCATTTCAGACAATGCGGACTCTCATCAAACTTTATTTAGACATGTTCAGCTAAAGATTCTGGTAGGGCAAGTGAGTGGCAATTTGTTAAATAATTTATTTAACATATAAACGAATCTGAGTTGGAATTTCTGTTACTGTTGGCAAAAGCATCCTAACACATAGAGACGTGAATGATGATCTGAAATTGTAAAATTCGGGAGAGAGGGCTAGGCTGGATGTTCAGTCTGGTGATACCTTTAAGTTCTACTTCTGGCAGTGCATTTTAGGCTCTCCCCTCCTCTCTAGCATGCATGCTCAGTCACCAGTCGTGTTTGACTCTGCAACCCCATGGACCATAGCCCACCAGGCTCTTCTGTCCATGGGATTTTCCCAGGCAAGAATATTGGAGTGGATTGCCGTGCCCTCCACCAGGGGATCTTCCTGACCCAGGAATTGAACACACATCTGTGTCTCCTGCATTGCAGGTGGATTCTTTACTACTGAGCCACCAGGAAATCCCCCCATCCCCTTCTCAGGGGTCTCTAATCCTTATAGGATTTTCATGGACTATAACGTTTTCTGGAAGATAAAGACATATAACAGATATTTTTCTTTTAAAAGTTAAATCTGGAAAGAGTGTCTGCCTGCCATGTGGGTAACAGTATCCACTCACAGGTTCCGCCTTCATGTTCTCACCTGTACAGATACACATAAGCTCTAAGACCCTCAGAAATGACCTTGTTGCATGTAAGTCAAGTTGGACATGATGATGGCTGTGAAAACTGGCAAGTCCGAAGGGCTGAAAAAGCAAGTAGAGAATCGGAGGCAGGGTGCTCAGGCTGCCTGCCTTGGGCATCTCACATCCCACTTGGCTTGTTGCAAACATTGTGCCTCTACCTTGCTTGAGAATGACGAAGCCTGATTAAAACCCTTTAAATGGCTCTTGTTGACAAGATTTGCTAAAGAACATTTTAATGACTAAACAAAATTATGGTGCAATTTCACTTGATTAAAAACAAAACCCAAACCTGTGCAATTTCCAGTGCGTGATGTTAAGGCAGCAACTGAAAAACATCTTTAAAGAATTCAGAGTCTGGATTCCACAGGAGAGAAGGATGACAGGGACATGGAAGCATTGTGTGTGGATTTGCTTCTCTTTACCATGGCCTCCTGGGTGGTTTTTGTTTCCTTTGTCCTACTGGTTTTGCATGTTCACAATTGTCTAGATAGCTTGAAGGTGACCAAGAAGACCAGATTCTATTTGCAAGTAGTGTGCTATTTTGAGATGTTTTCTGAACTTCACTCAATGCCAGACTTGTGACATGTGTTTGTCACTTTCTCGTTGAAATTCCTTCCATGGCTCCAGTCTGAAACTTCCTTCTCGTATTGTTACCGAATCAAGTCTGGCTGCTCTTCACTCAAAAATTAGTACTTGAGTGAGACAGATGTTGGTAGAAGGGAAAATTGCTTTTAATCAGAATGCCGACAATCTGGGGAGGTGGTGGCTTCGTTGTTACCCCAAAACCATCTCTGAAGATTCTGCTCAGCCAGAAAAGTTTTTAAAGGGAAAAAGGGAAATAATCACTGTTAATCATTGAGATGAAAGGGGTCGGAGTCATCACATTTGTTGACATCTCCCACTGTGTGCAGGCTTATGGAAAGGCTTGTCGACTTCTGTCATTTTTCTTTAGATGCTATGTTTTATTTTGAACTTTTTATTTTGTATTAGGGTAGAGCTCATTAACACTGTTGTGATAGTTTCAGGTGAACAGGGAAGGGACTCAGCCATACATATACATGTACCCATTCTTTCCCAAATTCCACTTCCCTCCGGGCTGCCACATAACAGTGAGCAGAGTTGCCTGTGCTGTACAGTAGGTCCTTGTTGGTTACCCATTTTAAATATAGCAGCGTGTACATGTCCATTCCAAACTCCCTAATTATCCGTTTCCCCAAACCTCCCCCTAACTCCACAACCTTAAGTTTGTTCTCTAAGTTTTTGAGCCTCTTTCTGTTTTATAAGTTTATTTGTATCATTTCTTTTCAGATTCCCCATATAAGAGATGTCATATGATATTTTCCCTTCTCTATCTGGCTTTGTTTTCTCAGTGTGACAATCTCTAGGTCCATACATGGTGCAAATAGCATTATTTCATTCTTCTTAATGGCCGAGTAATATTCCATTGTATATATGTATCACATTTACAAGCTATTTTGTTCACAGTTTGTTTGGGACATTTCTGAAGGGGAAGCTAGGAAGAGATCTGATCATCTGTTCATTAAATGATTCTCCATTTCTCCTTCTTTTATTTGTGGAAAGAACCAACAGATTAAGCAAGGTATTGTGAGGTTGATATTTCTCCTGGCAATCTCGATCTGGTTTGTGATTCATCCAGCCCAGCATTTCACAAATAAGCAGGGTGACAATATACAGCCTTGACATACTCCTTTCCGAGTTTGGAAGCAGTCCATTGTTCCATGTCCAGTTCTAACTGTTGCTTCTTGTCCTACATACATGTTTCTCAGGAGGCAGGTAATGTGGTCTGGTATTCCCATCTCATTAAGAATATCCCACAGTCTGTTGTGACCCACACAAAGTCTTTAGCATAGTCAATGAAGCAGAAGTAGATGTTTTTATGGGGATTCCCTTGCTTTTTCTATGATCCGGCATATATTGGCAATTTGATCTGTGGTTCCTCTGCCTTTTCTAAATCTAGCTTATACATCTTGAAGTTATTGGCTAGCATATTGCAAAAGCTTAACTTAAAGGATTTTGAGCATAATCTTTCTGGCATGTGAAGTGAGTGCAATTGTATGGTAATTTGAACATTTTTTGACATTGTCTTTCTTTGGGATTGGAATGAAAACTGACATTTTCCAGTCTCATGGCCACTAAGTTTTCCACATTTGCTGGCATAAGGAGTGCAGCGCTTTCATAGCCTCATCTTTTAGGATTTGAAATAGCTCAGCTGGAATTCCATCACTTTCACTAGCTTTGTTCATAGTAATGCTTCCTAAGGTTCACTTGATTCCAGGATGTCTGGCTCTAGGTGACTGATCACATCATCATGGTTATCTGGGTCATTAAGAACATTTTTGTACATTTCTTCTGTGTATTCTTGCCACCTTTTCTTAATCTCTTCTTTTTCTGTTAGGTCCTTGCTGTTTTTGTCCTTTACTGTGCCTATCTTTGCGTGAAATATTTCCTTGGTATCTTCAATTTTCTTTACGTGATCTCTAGTCTTTCCCATTCTATTGTTTTCCTCTTATTTCTTTGCACTGTTCACTAAAGAAGTCTTTCTTATCTCTCCTTGCTATTCTCTGGAACTCTGCTTTCAGTTGGGTATATCTTTCCCTTTATCCTTTGCCTTTTGCTTCTTTTCTTTTCTCAGCTATTTGTAAGGCCTCCTCAGACAACCGCTTTGCCTTTTTGCATTTCTTTTTCCTGGGGATGGTTTTTGGTCACCACCTCCTATACAATGTTACAAACCTCCACCCACAATTCTTCAGGCACTCTGTCTACCAGATTTAGTCCCTTGAATCTATTTGTCAGCTCCACTGTATAATCATAAGGGAATTGATTTAGGTCTTATCTAAATGGCCTAGTGGTTTTGCCTACTGTCATCAATTTGAGCCTGAATTTTTCAGCAAAGTGCTGATGATCTGAGCTACAGTCAGCTCCTAGTCTTGTTTTTGCTGATGGTATAGAGCTTCTCCCTTTGGCTGCCAAGACTATAATTAATCTGGTTTTGGTACTAACCATCTGGTGATGTCAATGTATAGAGTCATCTCTTGTGTTGTTGAAAGAGAGTGTTTGCTATGACCAGTGCATTCTCTTGGCAAAACTTTGTTAGCCTTTGTACTGCTTCATTTTGTGCTCCAAGGTCAAACTTGCCTGTTATTCCACATATCTCTTGACTTCCTACTTATGCATTCTAGTCCCCTATGATGAAACTATTCAAAATTGGAAAAGGAGTACATCAAGGCTGTATATTGTCATTCTTGCTTATTTAACTTATATGCAGAGTACGTCATGTTAAATGCCGGGCTGGATGAATCACAAGCTGGAATCAAGATTGCCAGGATAAATATCAGCAACCTTAGATATGCAGATGATAATACTTTAATGGCAGAAAGTGAAGAGTTACTAAAGAGCCTCTTCACGAAGGTGAAAGAGCAGGGTGATAAAGTTGGCTTAAATCTCAACATTCAAAAAATGAAGATCATGGCATCCAGTCCTATCACTTCATGGTAAATAGATGGGGAAAAAGTGGAAACAGTGTCAGATTTCATTTTCTTGGGCTCCAGAATTCCTGAGGATGGTGAAATTAAAAGACACTTTCTCCTTGGAAAAATAGTTATGACAAACCTAGACAAAGTATTAAAAAGCAGACATCATTTTGCCAACAAAGGTCTGTCTAGTTAAAGCTATAGTTTTTAAAAAAATAATAATAATAAAGCTATAGTTTTTCCAGTAGTCATGTATGGATGTGAAAGTTGGACCATAAAGAAGGCTTAGCACTGAAGAATTGATACTTTCAAACTGTGGTGCTAGAGAAGATTCTTGAGAGTTCCTTGGACAGCAGGGAGATCAAACCAGTCAATCCTAAAGGAAATCTGTCCTGAATATTCATTGGAAGGACTAATGCTGAAGCTGAAGCTCCAAAACTTTGGCCACCTGATGAGAAGAACTGACTAATTGGAAAAGACCCAGATGCTAGGAAAGATTGAAGGCAGGAGAAGGGTGCGGCAGAGGATGAGATGGTTAGATGGCCTCACTGACTCAATGGACATGAGTTTGAGCAAACTTCAGGAGACAGTGAATGTCAGGGAAGCCCGGCATGCTGCAGTCTGTGGGATTAGAAAGGGTTGGACAAAACTTAGCAATGAAGAATTGTGAGATCAAAAGATTTGAAAGGTTTGTTAGGGCCAGAAATGAGTAGAACATGGGGGTGCCTAGTTTAAGGTTAATGACAAGACAGTGAGGCCTCCTGCAGAGAGCTTTTTCCTTCCAAAAGCTGCTTATAATATCACCAACACAACCAGTTGAGAAGACAAAGTGAGTTTACTGCTTATGGCTCTAATGAAGAACTCCACCTTGCAAAGTGATAACAATGTCCCTTCAAGGATGGGAAGGTCACAATTTAATGGGAACTGGAGGTTTGATTTAAGATGAAATCTTTCAAAGAGATGGCTTTGTTACGATTGCTAAGGATCGTGATGCAACACTTCAGGGTTGGTGAACACATAAAGGTGTGGATTTTGAGGAGATTTTTAATCTCTAGAGTATAAACTGTCCATGTTTTCCACTGAAGAGCTGATGAATCTTTTTCTCAAGTTCTTGTAATGAATGTCAGATCATTTGCCTGGGCAGGAAACTCCCGGAAACAAAGAAAGTCATGCTAGTGAACTCAGAAGAAAAACCCCAAATCATGTTCATGTAGCTAGGAAATAGTTTTGGTTCCCAGAGTTCCAATCTGGGGGTAGATGATGTCCTTTCTCACTTTCCAAGGTTGAAATTCAGGATACTTAACATGTTCTCAGGGTCCTATGTGACCCACCCTTTTCTTACCTTTTCAATCTCCATCTTATCTCACACTCGGCTTACACTATGCAGTTCAGCTCTCCTGGCCTGCTATTGGTTCCTTGTTCTTGCTCACCTCAGGGCCTTTGCACATACTATATTCTCTGCCTGCAGCACCCCTTTCCCTTGTGTGTTTGGTCAGCTTCTCCTTAGGGGGCCAAAATGTCACCTCTTCAAGGAGCTCTGGCAATTCTGAGTCCAAGTTATGCTCCTTCTGTCTCCCATTTCCAACTTTTTTGACATTCCTTACAAAGTGGATGAAAATACATTTAATACACCTAACCTATCAAACATCATCGCTGAGCCTAGACTACCTGAAACGTATTCAGAACACTTACTACATTAGCCTACAGTTGGGCAGAATCATCTAACACAAAGGCTATTTTAAAACAAAGTGCTGAATATCTCATAATTTTTTGAATACTGTTACTGTTGTTCAGTTGTTAAGTTGTGTCTGAGCCTTTTGCAACTCTAGGGACTATAGCCTGCCAGGCTCCTCTGCCCATGGGATTCTCCAGGAAAGAATACTGGAGTGGGTTGCCATGCCTTCCTCCAGGGGATCTTCCCAACCCAGGGATCAAACCTGTGTCTCCTGCATTAGCAGATGGATTCTTTACCATCTGAACCACATGGAAAGTCACTGAACACTTTTCAAAAACAAAAATACCAGAATCACTCTCTGGGTGCAGAATGGTGTTAGGTATGTGTTGTTCACCCTTGGGATCTTGCAACTGACAGGAGCATATCTACAACTCATCTTCATAAGAGGGGATTGTGTCATATACTGGTGGCCTGGGAAAAGATCAGAATTAAAAATTTGAAGTAGTTTTAACTGAAGGTGTACCATCACTTTTATACCATCGTAATACTGAAAACTCCTAAGTGGAAGCATCACAACTTGGGGACCATCTGTACGGAGGAGTTGATGAGGTCAGAAGTACAGGAGGTGGATTAGAGGGGAACCAAGGCCAAGACAGGGCTTCCCAGGTGGCTCAGTGGTAAAGAGTCCACCTGGCAGTGTAGGAGATGCCAGAGACTTGGGTTCGATCCCTGGGCCAGGAAGATCCCCTGGAGAAGGAAATGGCAACCCACTCTACTATGAATGCCTGGAAAATTCCACAGACAGAGGAGCCTGGCAGGCTACAATCCATGGGGTCACAAAGAGTTGGACATGACTGAGTGCTTGAACATGAGCATGAGAGGCAAAAAGAGAGAGAGAATAGGTACAGAGAGACCAGAAATCAGGATTTAAAGTGAGATTCCTTGATTTTTAAAGATAACCTAGTAATTTAAAGAAATATTGATAAATACTGCACAACTAAAAGCAGTGGTTCACTACTGGCAGTGATTTTGCCTCCCAGGGGATGATGGCAATGTCTAGAGACATTTGCGCTTTCACATCTGGGGAGAGGGGTATTAGGGGCATCTAGTAGATAGAAGCCAAGGATGCAGCTAAAATCCTTCAGTGTGTGGGACAGCCCCCTAAAGAGAGCATCACTCAGTCCCAAATGTCAGTGATGCCCAGGTTGGGAAACCCTGAACCAAGAAGATGGAGATTCATGCCCACGGATGGGGTCTGTTGATGTAGTCAGCAAATTTCTAAAAAGGAACAGATGGGCCAGAAGCTCAAGGATGACCCTCTTCCCTTCATGTCTCCCCAAATGCCTGCCTGTTTCCTTTATGCTTCAGCAGAAGTGATTTTCCACCACTAGGTTAACACTCCTCATTAAGTAATCACCACCCACATGCCCTCATTTTCACGTCTGTAATCACCCCAAGTACAAAAGACACCCTGTTCACCAGAGGCAGGTGGAGATCAGTCATTAGAAGGCTATTAGACTAAACTCAGGTGTCTTCCTTAGCTCATCTCCATGGGCCACATACTTCAGCTTGGTAGACACTGAAGCTACTTGTTCAGCCCTTCAGTCCAATGACTTCCAGGCCTGGTTCTCTAATTACTGCTGGTAAGCACAATTTCCAATTCTAAGCCTAAATGTTTCCACTGATATTTTTTAAGCAGCAGCAGCAAAATCCACTCTTTCGCATACTGTATTCATAGCTGATTATATGAATTGCATTGCAATAAAATGAGAGGAAAAATAAATAATTTTGGATAGACCTTTGTTGTTAGGCAAGAGTATGTCTAAAGCAACTGCTTTTGGTTAGAGAAACCAGACGTTGCAAACTCAAAGACACCCAGGCAGGTAATGAGAAGGCAGGAAGCAAGTCATTAAAACAGAGACTGGTGGAACTGGAGGGGCTGACCCAGGCTAGAAGGGACACTTGTCCTCATGTCCAGCCAATGCTGCAGAATGGCAGTTGGGTCCACTGTGACAGGATCTTTTGACGCTTCATCAGAGCTAGAAATCAGAGTTTTTAAATGACTTTGTCTTAAGAGACTCTGCAGGATTTCTCAGAAAACATTTATGTTGCCTAGATGTGGCTTGGGAGTTATCAGACGGTGATTGCTACTGAGATTCTTAGGAGCCATTTGCTTTCTGCACATAAGAGCAAATCTGTTCAGAAAGTCATAAATGGGCCAAGTTAAGAAGGAGGGGATGGTGGATTCTAGACTTGGAGGAAGTTTTCCTACCCTTAAAGCAAAGCGTCATCAACCTCATCAGCATCATAATGGCCACTTGTGTGCAGGGTGTCCTACTAAGACACCCTTATCAGGGTGACCTTGTTTATTTTTTAGCTTTTAATTTTATATTGCAGTATAGCCAGTTAACAATGTCGTGATGGTTTCAGGTGAGCAACAACGGGACTCAGCCATACAGGCACATGTGTCCATTCTACCCCAAACTCAATCCCATCCGGGCTGCCATATAACATTGAGCAGAGTTTCATGTGTATATAGTAGGTCGTTGTTGGTTATCCTTTTTAAATATAGCAGTGTGTACATGTCAATCCTCTCATTTGTTTTTTACCACACCCTAGGAAATATTCCCTCTGGTTTGAAGGTGAGAAGCCCAGGTCTCAAGAGAAGTAACTGCTCATGATCACACGATAATAATGACTACTCACCTGACAGTATTTGAGCCTAGGTCTTTGTGAGCTTTTAATCCATTACTGTCTATTTGACCATAGATGTTTGGAATTGAGGATGGGGTTTTTGAACTTCAGAAGGCATTTTTTGTAGTTTTTGACCATATCCACTACAGTCCATGGGGTCGCAAAGAGTTGGATATGACTGAGTGACTTTCACGTCCATTCATTTATGCAGGTAGAATGGAACAAAGTTAATTGGATGATCAAGTGAGAATTCTAGGTTCCTGAAATATAAGATGACAACAAAGACAAAGTTGACCAATTCACCATTTTCCTGTGGTGGTGTGTTACTCGCTCAGTCGTGTCTGACTCTTGTGACCCCATGACTGCAGCCTGCCAGGCTCCTCTGTTCATGGAATTCTCCAGGCAAGAATACTGATGTGGGTAGCCAATGCCTTCTCGAGGGGATCATCCCAACCCAGGGGTCAGACTGTGTCTCCTGCATTGCAGGCAGATTCTTTACCCTCTGAGCCACCAGGGAAGCCGTATCATTTTCCTGAGCAGCACTCAACATATGCCTGGAGGAAATTGGTATATAAATACCTCAGTTCCCTCACCATTCTCTGATACCTATTTCTACACCATCACCCAGGCTTCCCCAGCAGGACTGGACTTTGGGTGTCTGTAGGAGTAACTTGTTTTATACCTTGTGTTGGCTTATTTCCCTTTCCAATCTCACTACTTTCCTTGCTTTCATCTCTCAAATCAGCTATGCATGTATGAATCTTTGTCTTGAGATCTGCTTCTGGGAGCACCCAAATTAAGACTCAGGAGCACCTCAAGTTCCTTTGTTTTTGCAAAACTCAGATTATATTTCCTTCAGTTGGAGCTAGGCATGTCACCAAGCGTTAGCTATTTGTATTTATTATACGAAGTCTTATGTGATCATAGGGCGGAAGATAACAGAATTTAGCATTAGTTTTAACTCAAACTTACTGGTAGCACAATCAAAGAAATGGGAGGGGAGGGAAGATATAAATCAAAAGGATTTGGCCGCAAAGATTTTTGATTACTGTGATCTCTGCCATGTTTCCATGGGTTTAAATGTGATTGATTGTCTACAGTGCAGCATTTCCAGTGATAAGAGTCCCTTTTCTTTATCTTTCTGTTTAATTTTCTTTCTAATGACTTTAAAGGAAGAACTCTTTGGCACTGAAAATTACTTTGGATTGTAACAAGAAAGATGCAGAACTCTTTTTCTATTTCTTTTAATGGTCATTCAGGGACTCAGTGTAATTGAATTAAGACACTTCCAGGAGGTGAATTATAGGATAATAATTCAGACCTTTCCATTTAATAGGAGCTGGCCTGTGGCCTTGAGTCCACTAGATCTGAAGGGGTGAATTACTGTTCCATAACTCACAAGGTCCCATTTAAAGAAACCCTGGTTAAAAAGAATTAACATCAAGAATTAAATCTGGCAAAGGCAACGCAAGATCTAAGAGTAAGGAATGTGAGGAACACAGAAATGAATTTGGAAACTTGGCTTCTCACTTCAAAGAAGTCAGACATCAGAGAATAACATCAGGCCCTTGATAAAAATGAATGGCCTCTCAACCCAGCAGAGTTCTGGCTATTTTTCACCAAAGCCCTCACACACACATATGAAAGTTTTGAGCACCCTAACTTTTCAGAACCGATAAAGTACCTAGCTTTACAATGGGCTTCCCAGGAGGTGCTAGTGGTAAAGAATCTGCCTATCAGTGCAGGAGACATAGGGGATGCGGATTTGATCTCTGGGTGGAGAAGAACCCCTGGAGTAGGAAATGGCAACCCACTCTAGTATTCTAGCCTGGTAAATTCCATGGACACAGAGTAGCCCGGCAGGCTCCCATGGGGTCTCAATGAGTCAGACCTGACTGAGTGACTAAGCACACACATTCAGTCTACAGGAGCATGAGGAGAAAGTAACTAACTGGGCTTTAAACCTAGCCAGGGCACAGGCCAGGTGTCCAGCAGGTATGTGCATCCTGAAGGCAGAATGGACAGCTGCATCCTGGGGTACCTGATGTATCTCTTCTGGGAGTCACCACAAGCATTTTTCTCACTGATGCCTGAAGTTTCTTCATTCACAATTCGTTTGGGCTAAATATTTATACCTTTCTGTTTTCCCTCTTTTAAAAGCAGTCAGCATTTTTCATAAATAAATGTGTGGCACTTCACTCACAGACAGATGTGAGCTCATATCTGAACTCCACAACCTACAGTCTGTCAAATCTTGGGGAAGCTGCTTGCCCTCTCTCCCTTTCAAGTTTCTCATCTGTAAAATGAGGCTTGTAACAATACCACCTTCTTAGGGCTGTCAGGAAGATTAGATAAAAGAATGAACATAATAACGCTTAGCAAAATGTCTGACATAGACATTTTGATAAAGAATAAACATTATTGAAAAATATCCTTCAGAGAGCAATGTGCATGCCAAGAATCACTTAACTGACTGTGTTCTCCTTTTAAAGTCTGGAATGTGAATATAGTTTCATATAAGAAAAAAAAAGGATCACTAATTCAGTAAAGTTCATAAATACTTTTTTTCTGATATGATACTAATTGGTAGTTAGCCACCTCTAAGGGAAATCTAAGTTTTGGAAATTTCTAGAAACCTGGAGGAAAACCATCTCAACTTCAAAATTTCCATCCAGTTTAGGAGGTCAGTACCAGATGACAGAACCTGCGCCATCTTCACTCCCTCCAAGACCTCTTGCCTATCATTGGCCAACCGTCTGCTATCTGTCCCGAACTTTTACCTAAAGATAAGAAGAAAAAGCTTATAATTCACTACAGTTCATTAAAATGAAAATAAAAATTTATTTTGCATCAAAATGAAAAATGACTCATTTATTATTAGCATATAAATGGCATTTTTTAATGTCATTCTGCCTCAAAATCACTTACATTTTCAGTGATCATAGCACACAAAATTAATTTTTGATAGCCTTTTGTGATTTGGCTGAAAATTCTTATTTCTTCTTGTGCTTTAAACAGCAAACTGTATCCACTGCTATTCATAGCAAATTTTAGATAATGAAGCAATTAAAAATACATGGATTTAAGATCTTATCTCATTTTTCCTTTGGCCTATTTCTGCTTCATTATTCATGAAGGGATATGTTTAATTCAGAGTTAGTAATTGCAGATATATCTGGTATAAATTGTGCCTCATATTCTTTACCCATTTCAATTTATTTTAGCAAATAGATCTCTATTTGAAAAAAAGTAGTTGAGAGCAGGGAGAGTATGATAAAAAACAGAAAGCTATACATGTATGTGTATGTATGTATGTTGATTGGCATGCCCAAACAAGATTTCAGAAATGTTAATAATCATGTTACCTGAGGATTTACCAAGAGCCAAGAACTGTGCTGAACAATTACACATGGCATTTCATTCAATCCTAAAAGTAATCTTATCAGGGAGGTACCATTAGTGCTTCCATTTCTTAGATATGGAAACTGAGGCTCAGAGAGGTTATAAAACTGACTAGGAGGTCATTAAAAATGACACAGAAGCAAGATTATGACCTAGCTTATCTGCCTCTAGAGCTTTAGTGTCCAGCCATCCATTACACAATTTCCTGCATCCTGGGACTACACAGTTCTGAACCACAGAGAATTTGTTAGAAGCTTGAAATCATCCTGCTGTTCCATCTAGGAGCATCCTTACTCCATAAAGTTGCTGGTCTGAGGAGCTTGTCACTTATTTTGTTTTCATGAACCCTAAATATGTTTCAGGAATTTATCCTAGGGAAGTAATAGAAATGGTACATGTAGTTCTTGCCATGTAACTTGTCCCAGGGTTTTATGTACCAATAAAAAAGAAAAGAAGTGAAAAAAAGAGTGCAGAGGAGAAAATGAAACAAAATAAGAAAATAGTCTTAAAATGTTCAATTACAGTTTAAATAAACTCCAGTGCATTTACTCAGTATTTTTTATTATTACTCCGGAGCCATTGACAATAATGATGAAAGACTTAGGTTACTGAAATCCAGAAATGTTCATGGTATAAAAATAATAGTTTTATAAAACAATATGTATAATGCACTTCTTTTTAATGAAAACAATACTCATGTATATATAAATGTGTGTGTGTGTAAGAGGAGAGAATCTAGACAGTGCTGTCCAGTAGAAATATAATGTGTCACAGATGTAATTAAAAATTTTCTAATAGGTACATTGAAAACTAAAGCAAAAGGGTAGCATTAATTTTAATAATACTTTATTTATTCCCCAATACTCAAAATATTATTATTTCATTCTGTAACCAATCTAAAATTATTAACGTGACATTTTACATTTTTTTGTTAAGTGTTTGTAATCAGGTATGCCTCTCATACTTACGTGCACGTGTGCTAAGTCACTTCACTCGTGTCCAACTCTTTGCGACCCTACGGACCATAGCCCACCAGACTCCTCTGTCCATGGGAGTCTCCACCAAGAGTACAGGAGTGGGTTGCCATGCCCTCCTCCAGGGGATCTTCCTGACCCAGGGATCAAACCTGTGTCTCCTGAATTGCAGGCAGATTCTTTATGCACTGAGTCACCTGGGAAGCCCAAAGGAAAACTCACGTTGGCCGGGAATCGAACCTGAGTCAACTGCTTGGAAGGCAGCTATGCTCACCACCATACCACCAATGCAAAAAGTGAAAGCTGTGTCATTCGGTTGTTTCCAACTCTTTGTGACCCCATGGACTGTAGCCTGCTAGCCTTCTTTGTGTAGGCAGAATGCTGGAGTGGGTTGCTATTCTCTTCTCCAGGGGAAGCTTCCCAACCCAGGGATCAAATCCAGGTGTCCTGCAAGGCAGGCAGATTCTTTAACATCTGAGCCACCAGCAAAACCCAACTGTAATGTGCTTCTAGGGAAACTGAATTAAAATGTGCTTATACTTACAGCATATTTCAATTCAGACTTGCTTCATTTCCACCACAGTGACTGCCATATAGCCCAGGACAAGTCTAGAAGGATATACACAAACTTATATACAACTGCTGGATCGTGGGCTGGTATGATTATGAAGTATTTTTCCTCTGTTCAGCATGCTTCTCTGAATTATTTTTTTAAAAGACAAAACAGATCGTTAATAAAGCAATAAAGTTATTTGCAATTTGGGGGAGAAGGGTGTCTCTTGAACAGGTGAATAATTTGTCCAATGTCAGCTAAGATTTTGTGACATAAAGATCCCAGTCTGCAGTCGAGTTTCAGAGGCCAAGCTCTTTGCCACCATCTGTGCTACTTTTCAAGAGGAGCATGTGTCTTGGGAATGTTCCTGGTTTTGGCCTTTCTTGCTGAGTCAGGTCCCTCATGCTTTCACACTGCATCTTCTGCTCTAATTACCGAATCGCAGCATCTTGGTCCCACCCTCCACAGGACTGATTCCAGTTCCTTTTCAATCCATGTGGATTCCTGCCCGCATCATGAGTTCTCCTCCACTGTAATGTGGTCCATGCCATACCTTCTCTGTAATAGCAAAATGTCATCCTAAATACTTAATTACATTGTAAAGTGGCCATGTTGCCATAGATCCTGGAAAGAAAACTTGAATTAAATGGAAAGTGTCTTCAAGGATTTTTTTTTTAACTTTAACACGTTATGTATTCCCTGCTATGTATTCCTCCATTCCAGATGCTAGGGATACGTGAGAGAACAATTAGGTTAAGATCGCCACAAACTTCATGGAGCTTGAGTTTCCAGCATGAGAGACAGAAAAAAAAAACACTCAAGCAAGTAATTATGCAATATGGCAGGTGTTGTTGAGATCTACGGAGGCGAATAAAGGAGGAAAGGGGAGACTGAGATGTTATTATGCTGGATGTTTGCATTTGACAAGGTAACACTAAGCAGGGACATGATAGAAGTCACCGAGTGAGTCATGAAGCTATGTGAGAGAAAACCATCTAGCAAGTGCAAAGGCCCTGAGGCAGGAGCAAACTTGGCCTGACTGAGGAAACACCAGGGGCCACAGTGGCTGGCGTTGAAGCTTATTTTGCCAGGTTCGAAGTATGAAGTAGAGGCTGAGAGTCAGGAGTCCAATATACTTGAGCTATTTAACATACAAGTTTAAGATGTTGGTGTTACTGTGGTAGAAACCCTCTTAATCACCCCAAAGTGAGGACAAGGACACATATATTGGACGTTTGAGAAACATCAGTAAAAGAGGCTGTTACTCTCTGGGGCCATGCTGTACAGAGAGAATAGCCTTGAGAGAGAAAATGTGAACCACGGGAGAGAAGGAGGGGAGCAAGGACTTGGAGGCACAAGTAATCAAGAGGAGCATAGACCCTGGAGAATCCACAAAAGTGTTGGGAGAATGTTAGGCTCACAGGACTTGGGATTGGAGCTCAGGTCAAATTTACTCAAAACTCAAGGGAGGGGTCTGGACCCTACTTACATCTGGGTTGAATATATTTAGGACACAAAATATTTGGAGAATCATATAATCTTATTTTGGTTTGTTCTTAGGGATACACCCAATGATTTAAACCTGATTTTCAAATTGTTTTAAAAATTGTATTTGTTTATGACTGCTCTGGGTCTTTATTGCTGTGCATGGACTTTCTCTAGTTGCGGTGAGTGGGGGATACTCTCTTGTTAGGGTGCATGGGATTCTTACTGTGATGGTCTCTCCTGTTGCAGAGTGTGGGCTCCAGGCAAATGGACATTAGTAGTTGTGGCATGAGAGTTTAGTTGCCCCTAAGTATGTGAAACCTTCCTGAACCAGGGGTCAAACCCGTGTCCCCTACACTGGCAGGCAGTATCTTAACCACCAAGCCACCAGGGAAGTCCTCAAAAAATTTTTTAACATCCACATTTAATATTAGATAGATTGACAGGTGAAACACAAAAGGATTTCTCACAAGTGGGCTTTTTCAAAGAGTATGTTTCCTTGGCACACAGAAAGTGTTATGTGGAGTGGAAAAAAGTTCCATTTATGAAAATCCTGTTTATGCCACAGTGATGCAGAGTGAAGGGCTGTTGGTGCTGCCACCAACGCAAGGGACCATTTCTAGTAATTCTTTAGAGTGCATGTTTCTAGGCTGCAGAGAGCACTGTGTCCAAAAAATAGGTAGGATTCTCTCTGCATGCCAACTGTTCCACTGCCAGAAAGCCATGCCATCTGGATGTCATCCTAATATACTCCCTCCTTCACCCAGAGTAAATCTCTGTCATGATGACTGAGCATTATAACATAATCTCTGGGCTTCAGTCTCATCTGGTCACTGACTAGCTTGGGACAGTGGCCATAAATCCTGAGTCTCAGTTTCCCTGAATGGAAAGGGAAAATAATTGTTAAAGTGAGGATAAATTTGGTTGAGGATCAAGAAAGAGAAGGCTTAGCAGAAAACCTGACTGGTGACAAACTCTGAATAAGGTTTGTATGAAGTAAGTGAAAACATCTAGATGATCAGCAGAGAGCTACCTGTATTTTGTTCTTTTTTTCCCTCCCTTTTGGAGAAAAATGATAAGGACTCACTTTCCAAGAAATTACACTATGTTCGATGCCTTCCCATCAAGAGCAGGCAATGTTCCGCATCTGGCCATTGCTAAGTATCAAATGGGCTCATGTCAGCCAAGGCATGGCTTTTAATCTCCCTTTATTTGCCATGTCACCTGTCAGTGACCTTGACTGTTGCAGAACCGCCTCCCATTCTGCAGTTTACTGATAACTGTGTTTAATGCTTTTGAAGGCATGTCTGCCGAAAACCACATCTGGCTCACCGCCACCTCAACAGACACACAGTGAAGTCGAAAGGCTAATTCTAGGGTGTACACAATCTGTGTCTGTTTTCCCGGAGGATTCCTGATGGAGTGAACTCAGTAGAGGCAGTTCCTCGAGGGAGGGCGATCCTGGGGAGAGGCGAGGACAGGGTGGGACTTGAAATCCTCAATGAACTACCAGGGGACTGTGACCTCAGACACAGGGATGAGAGAGGGTGCTTCTGCCCCAGGGAGGGTTGCAGTGCTTTGCAGAGTCCTTTCCCTGTTAGTCTAGCAGGGTAGACCGGCGTAGACCAGGTTGAGATTTCTCAAATGAAGGAACATTTCCCAGCCTTGTTCTTTCACTTGGAAAACATTAAGATGAATATTGATGTTGGGAGGAAGTCTAGTGCCATAAGCGGGAGAGAGGTTTTATACTTTATTAGGGGACTTTCCTGGTGGCTCAGACCATAAAGAATCTGCCTGCAAAGCAGGACACCTGGGTTCAATCCCTGTTTCTGGAAGATTCCCTGGAGAAGGAAATGGCAACCTACTCCAGTACTTTTGCCTGCGAAATCCTATGTACAGAGGAGCCTGGCAGGTTATAGTCCATGCGGTTGTGAAGAGTCATACATGTCTGAATGACTAATACTTTCCCTTTCAGGGTATGAAAAGTTATGGTTTTTCCAGTAGTCATGTACAGATGTTTGAGTTGGACCATAAAGAAAGCTTCAGTTCAGTTCAGTTCAGTTCAGTCACTCAGTCGTGTCTGACTCTTTGCAACCCCATGAATTGCAGCACACCAGGCCTCCCTGTCCATCACCAACTCCCGGAGTTTACTCAAACTCATGTCCATCAAGTCGGTGATGCCATCCAGCCATCTCATCCTCTGTTGTCCCCTTCTCCTCCTGCCTCCAGTCCCTCCCAACTTAGCACCAAAGAATTGCCGCTTTCAAACCTTGGTGCTGGAGAGGACTCTGGAGAGTCCCTTGGACAGCTAGAAGATCAAACTAGTCAGTCCGAAAGAAAATCAACCCTGCATATTCACTGGAAGGACTGACACTGAAGCAGAAGCTCCAATACTTTGGCCACCTGATGTGAAGAGCCAACTCAATAGAAAAGACCCTGATGCTGGGAAAGATTGAGGGCAGCAGGAGAAGGGGATGACAGGATGAGATGGTTAGATGGCATTGTGGACTCAATAGACATGGGTTTGAACAAACTCCAGGAGATAGTGAACAGAGAAACCTGGCATACTGCAGTCCATGGGGTTGCAAAGAGTTGGACACAACTTAGCGACTGAACAACAAGGGTATGAATGATGGCATCTTTATTTAAAAGCCTAGTAAAAGTATCAGCCTCAGTTTACTGAATGTCTGCGATATGCCAGATGCTAGTCTTAGATACTTTCCTTGCCCGGACACAGTTCTATGAAGCAGCTAGAGGCGTTTTCATGTTCATTTTGCAGATGTGGAAATTAAAATTCAAAGAGGTATCGCAATTTACCCAACGATGGTCAGTCCTATAGCACTTGAGTTGTTTTGTGTTTTTGATCACTTGCCTGTATCTCACTGATGTTGAGTACATGCCTAGTAGTTTAATTCCTGTCACAGGCTATATACATGGTCACTTCTAGACCATTTTACAAAGTTGTTATATCAATCCAAGGAGCAGAGCCAAATCTGAAAGTGAGCCTAGCTGATTTCTGCCCTAATATTTTTAGATACAATGACCTATCCCATCAAAGTGCCAGGTGTAAATAATAGGAAATTTCCATGAAACTTTGCTCCTGGCAACTAGAGAGTTTTTATTGTGGTGGTGCTTTGCTTTGTAAACATTTTAATCAACACGTAACCATAACATACAAACAATGTGGATAAGTCTCAAGAGAAGAGCATGTTGAATTTTTTTTAATTTATTAATTTTTTATTGGAGGATAATTGCTTTACAATGTTGTGTTAGTTTCTGCTACACACCAAAGTGAACCAGCTATTTGTTGTTCAGTCATTCAGTCATGTCCGTCTCTTTGCAACGCCATTGACTGCAGCACGCCAGGCTTCCCTGTCCTTCAGCATCTCCTGGAGCTTGCTCAAACTCGTGAATCAGCTATATATATACATGCATCTCCTCCCTCTTGAGCCTCCCTCCCCTACTTTCATCCCACCCCTCTAGTCATCACAGGGCACCAGGCTGGGCTCCGTGTTGTATATCAGCTACTTACCAACTGTCTGTTTTACACATGATGGTGTAATGAACAGACTTGTGGCTCATTGAATTTTTACAAAGTGATGACGCCTATGAGACGACCCCCTGAACAAGGTATAGGATACACAAACCATCCTGTCAGCTTACCTCCAACTTTATTCTTATTCAAGATGGTCTTTATTGCCCCTTTGCACTTCCATATGCATTTTGGAGTCATTGTCACAACAAAAACTCCAGCTTGAATTTTGAATGAGATTGTATTAAATTGAAACATTGAGAATTTTTTAGATTGGTGTTTTCTCTACTCAGAAAAATTCACTGGTAAAGTTATTTGAGCCAGGAGTTGGGCTATGTGTGGGGGGAGGGGGGCAGGAGAGATGGATTGTAATTGCAAATGCATTTCATTTATTAGCTGTGGAAGTATTGAGATTTTCTGATGTTTCTTGTGTCCATTTTGCTAAATTGTTTTTAAAGAAAAATTCCCATTTCATCTAAATTTTCAAATCTGTTGGCTTATTACCTTTCTACAATACATGAAGGGATTATTTTGTGTGAGAGAAATGTATTGATTATGACACGTCAAATATTTACTTGGGGGTATACAGTTGTCAAGATTTATTTAACTGTACACCTAAGGTGAATACATTTTTATTATTTCACTTACAATTTTGGAAAAATTTAAAAGTCCATTAAAATAAAGTGTTGGTGGTAAAACAGGATACACTACAGGAAAACATGTACATTGATACAACTACTTGAGAAAGCAATTTGGAAATATCTTTAAAAATTGACAATGTAGGGACTTCTCTGGCATTCCAGTGGGTAAGACTCCACGCTCCCAATGCTGGGAGTTAGGGTCAGGGCGTGGGTTCAATCCCTGGTCAGGGAACTAATATTCCATATGACAGGTAGCCAAAAAAAATAAATGAATAAAATAAAATTTAAATTTTAAAAATTAAAATGTGTGTATACTATCACTTAGAAATTTCACCTATAGGTACATGCTTTAGTGAAATATTCCCATATATTAGAAGAGATAGTGCAATATTTATTGCAACTCTTTAAGAGAAAAAGTGAAAAAAATGTTGTTATCACTCAGAAGGTAAATAGTGGTGAATATGCATAGTAGACTAGTATATCACTCTTAAATATAGTAATTAATAACTACATGGTTCAACCTAGATAAATACTTTAAAGAAATGAGTGGGAAAAAAAGTTACAAAGGAACACCATAGTTAATGTCATTTTTGTACATTTTAAAGACTGCTGTTCTTCCACTTTATCCCCATTGTGATAAAAACTTGAGCTGGGCACAGAGAAGCCCAGAATAAAGATATCCACGGCGAGGTGAGCGCATGCCTAACCGTGTTCCATGGACTGTGAGCACTGTTATTTGGCAGCTTTGAGGAAACTTCCTGAAGTACAGCTGATAAGAGCCTTTTAACTTTTCCCCTCTCCAGTCTCTCCCTCTCCTACCCCTTGGCTCTCCGTGTTGCCTTCCTAGTGCTGTTACAACAAAGCAACATAACCTAAGTAACCTAAGTAAATGACAGAAGTCTATTCTCTCCTGGCTCCGGAGACCAGCATTCCTACCAGCATGTCTGTGCTCTCTTGGCGGTTCTCAGGGAGAATGTGTTTTATGTCTTCTTCCAGCATCTGGTGTTGCTGGAAATCCCTGGCATTCCTGGGCCTGCAGACAGGTCATTCCAATATCTGCCTCTGTCTTCACCTGCATATTTGTGTCTATGTTTCCCCTTTTTCTTTAACAGGGACACTAGTCAGATTAGGGCCTATACTAATTCAGTATGAACCTCATCTTGACTTGATTGCATTTGCAAAACCCCATTTCCAAATAAGCTCCCATTCGCAGATACTACCATGTCTTCTGGGGGACACAATCAAACCACGGCACCTCCTCTTCTTCCTTCTCATTAGAATGTGGATATGATGGCAGGGGCTTGAACAGCCGTCTTGGGCCAAGAAGTAAGTTTTAGAGTCAAGTTTGTGCATGGAGGTGCTATAAGATTAAAAAAAAAAACCAAAAAACTGGGTTCTCGAAATCTAAAGAAGCCACATCAGATCTCTTGCACTTTTACATGCAAGAGAAGTAAATATTTATCTCTTAAAACCATTCTTTCATTTACTTGGGGGAGTTTCTGTTACTTGCAGCCAAACCTAATCTTATACACACTTGTAGGATAATTTATTGGGATAAATGTGGGAACATACCAAGCGCATGAACACAAGACGAGTGAGAGGAATGGGGAACATTGACCAGAGGGAACCTTGTTTGCCTTCATATGTTTTATTTCTTTTATTAAAAGACGATAAAGCAAATACAGCAAAGTGTAATAGTTCTAATATAAGGGGGGCACTTTGTCACAAGTCAGGATGATGCTCATCTTTGAATTCTGAAGTTTTAAAATGTTTCCCTCCCCCAAAACCCGTCAGAATTTGAGAGGACTCTCTCCACACCTTTTCCTCCAGTCGCT
Source organism: Odocoileus virginianus (assembly GCF_023699985.2). Taxonomy (NCBI): domain Eukaryota; kingdom Metazoa; phylum Chordata; class Mammalia; order Artiodactyla; family Cervidae; genus Odocoileus; species Odocoileus virginianus. The sequence goes on along the minus strand of NC_069706.1, from coordinate 15,351,323 downwards.
TGGACTGACCTGGAATTCCCTGGAACGCACTGGCTATTCTCATGCCTCTTTGAGCAGAGTGCTTCCCCTCACTGAAAATGTGCTTTTCGCCTGCCTTGCCTGGTTAACTCCTTCTGGGCGTCTGTGGAACCTTTTAGAAAACCAACAAAAATTATATTTCTATATGTCAGATTTCAAAAGAAAAGCCCAATGGTGATACATTTTTCATAATTGGAAGAGCCTTTTCTTTTTGACTGTACCACATGGCTTGTGGAGTTTTAGTTCCCCAATGAGGGATCGGACCAGAGCCCTCAGCAGTGAGACCTTGGAGTCTTAACCACCGGGCCGCCAGGGAATCAATCCCTTCATTTTTATAATTGCTTTAAGTATGAAAGTAGTGTTTGCTCATTATTAAAAAAAAAAAAAATCCTAAGACCAGTATGACTAAAGTACACAAAAGTGAAAAATCAAAACTTGCCCTTTATCATCTCTATGGTATCCCAGAGGCAAATTACCAGATAAAGATTTAAATGCTTCAAAACCAAGCAATTAAGCATTAGGATAAACAATTTGAGACTATTTTAAGAATCTTATGGTAAGGAAGGAATTTCTTATGTGGAACAGAAGATGGAAACTTTAAATAACCAGACTAATTTTTCTGTGAGGAAAATAGTTTAAAAAATCTTATATGAATGAAAATCTGGGAAGATATTTGTAACATAATAGACCAGAATGTCAATGTCCTTAATGTATAAAGAGATTTTTCAAATTAATGTGAAAGGAAAACACAAATAGGCAGTTTTGAAAGGCCAAATTCAGTGTAACTGATACATAAAGTTAAAATATAATACCCACTGATGGAGAGAATGTGAGAGAAACTGGCACATTCATGCAGTTCTGGTGATATTAAAAATTAACAAAATCTTCTGAGAGAAACTCTGGCTGCATGTATCCAAAGTGTTAAAAAGATATGTGGTTTTGACTCAATAATTTCATGGAGAGGAATTCATTCTGAGAAAATAAAGGAAGATATGTGCAAAAAATTAGCTGCAAACACATTCATCACAAAGTTGCTTATAGTAGCAAAGAAAATTGTAAATAACCTAAGTGTCCAAATTTAGAGTCTTCATTAAACAAATTATGTTACATTCACTTAATAGGATAATATGAAATTAGTAAAGTGAATTCAGGTTTTAGGAAGATATTCATAATATGTTAAGTGAAAAATGAGCAAACTTTTAAAAATAGCATCTATTGCAAGATCCAGCCTTTTAAAAAGGAGTTTGCATGTATGTATATCACACAGACAAAAGACTGGAAGGATATGCATCAGTATGGATGTGAGTGTGTGGTGGTTGTGTGTGTGTGTTTGTGGGGGTTACTTTGGAGTAGTGGGATTAGAGGTGAGGTTTATTTTCTTTTCATTGACCTATATGTTCACAAGGGGGAAAAGTTAAAGCAGGTCTCAGTCGAAGCATCCTGTCCTTAGGGAAGCTCCCCTTCCCCCAGTCTTTGAAAATCTCTGCCTGCGCCTGCTTGTCATGCCTTCTCATCTCACCGGATGAGTGGGCTGAGCTGAGACCGGGATGGAGTCTGTGGTTCCACCCTAGGCTCTAATTTCCTTGGGGGAAAAAAGGCAGGTCTTGCTCCATCATTGTAAACTCAGTTTTTCGTTCTAAATTTGTTTAGTGAGTGGTGAATTAAGAATATCCTCTAATTTTGTCTTCTAAGTAACTTCCATGTGCCAGGTATTCACTGCTTCATTAATCATTTCTAAAATTGAAAATAACAAAATTGAAACTATCTGATTAATTCCTTTATATTTTGATTATACAGATGGAGAAACTGGTGTCAAGAGACTTGAAGTGACTTAATAGCATCACATGGCAGGTAAGGGGCAAGCCAGGACAGGACCCAGACCCGTGACTTCCTCCTCTCCCTTTCTACCGTACCAGTTTATTCAGTATGCCTCTTGATTCTCTTTTGTCATCTGAAGAAACCTAACCCACAGGGATTTTCAGAAGCGCATGAAGGTCTCTGGGTTGGGCTGGACTGGGGCAAGGAGAAAGGAAGAGGTTTGGACAGCAATGAGAAACAAGGTTCAAGCAACATTTTATGATGCTCCATTCTGTCTCTGAGCCCTGAATCCAGTGTGTGGTGTGTGTGTGTGTGTGTGTGTGTGTGTGTATGTGTGTGTGGTGTGTGTGTGTGTGTGTGTGTGTGTTTACTTTGTGGGAAGAAGATGCAGAAAAACATTGTTTCAAGCAGCATGACGAATTCAGCCCCAAGACCACCATCCTCTGAAATCAGCCCCAGCCTGTTGATTTCTCTTCTCTCACATGCTTTGATGCTCACCTTCCCAGCTCTAGAATTTGCTGGGTCATCACTCCTCTATTTCCACACCACTTCATCTAAATAGCCACCGTTGTCAATGAGTGATTCAGGTTCCTGGCTGGGGACCCCGGCAAGTCCATTTCTGAAAAAGGAACTGTCTTCACACTGAATGTCTCCTCCTCACAGCCTCTGAGCAAAAAGTTGGCAAGGAAGTTGACTCAACCAAGTGGCTGATGTGTAAGGCTTCCTATATGACACATATTTTCCCATTTCATCATAACAACTCTGAGGGAGGAGGAGCTGCTATCCCCATTTTACAGATGAGAACACTGAGTCTCAGACAGGAGCACTGACAAGCCCAGGGTTATAAGCAGCAAGCAGCTGAAACTGATTTAGAGTTGAGCGTTCTGGTTCCCCTTTCTGGCAGGTGCCATTCATTGCAAATTTCAGGGTGGCTGACTTTGAAAAATGTGACTCTAGTGTTTCCATGACACTTAAGAATGAGTAACTAGAGTTGACTCTGGCTCTCAGCCTTAGTCCACAAGTTTTGATGAGAAATCTGATAGTCATTCTTAGGGGACTCCTGCCCCCTCTTGGGGTTATACAAGTATCTTGGCACATGTGAGGTGTTAGAAAAGTGAAATAGGCTTGGTTTTTAGTTTCATGGACATGTAATTGTTAGTGGTGCTTCTTCAGCTGTGCCACCATGCCTTGGAGAGCTAGCCCTGGGCCATCTGTTCTTAGTGATGCAGAGATGCTCCTCAGAGCATCGTGTCCATGGACCACAGAGTCAACCGCAGACATTCACTCTATACTCTTGAGTCATTCATTACATTCATGAGCAGTCACCACCAGGCCTTCTATCCCTTATAGAATCCCCATTCCTAGTCTCACGTTCAAGCTGTCCCAGCAGTGGTTCACTTCTGCTCTGTTCAAATTCCACAGCCATTCTCTGGTGCTGAGTGAGGGCACCCAAACCTCCAGGACCCAAAAGCCATGCTTTCCCTCTTAAGAGGCAGATACAATTTTTATCATCCTCTCTTAATTTTTATTGTTTTGTTTATGTTGAGGCACAGCATACACACAGCATGCGGCTCAGTGGATTTATGCATGGGTGTATGCCTTCTGTAACCATCGTCCAGGTCTGGTTGTAGAACATTTTCATCATCTCAGTAAAACCCCTCACGACCTTTTCCAGCCAGTGCCCCCACCTTGGATAACACCCCTGTCTGACCTTAATCATTAGAGATTAGATTTCCCTGTTTTGCTATTCATAAATTGGATCATTCAGTAGACAATTTTGTACCTAACTTCTTTTGCTGAACATAATGTTTTTGAAAATCATCCATGTTATTATGTTTTTCTATATTCATACTTTTTAATTGGTGATTAGTATTATATGAACACAGGCTTCCCAGGTGGCATGGTGGTAAAGAATCTGCCTGCCAATGCAGGAGACACAAGAGATGTGGGTTTGATCCCTGGGTCATGAAGATCCCCTGGAGTAGGAAATGACAACCCACTCCAGTATACTTGCTTGGAGAATCCCATAGACAGAAGAGCCTGGTAGGCTGCAGCCCAAGGGGTCGCAAAGAGTCTGACATGACTGAGTACAGAACACATGCATATTATATGAATATATCTCAATTACTGATTTTCTTCTCAAAGACCCTTGCATTTTTCCAGTTTGAAACTATTATGAACTAAACTTCTTTGAACATTCTTATACAAATTACTTTGTGAACAGATGTACTAATTTATATTGAGTATAATTCTAGAATTTAAACTGCAAGGTCGTTGGGTAGAAGGGTATTTAATTTTGTTAGAAACAGCCAAATTGTTTTCCAGAGTAATTGAAATATTCTACATTCCCATCAGTAACATGTGAGAGTTCTGGTTGTTCCCCATCCTTGCCAATATTTCCAGCATTCTCTTTTATTCTCTTCCAGCCTACAGGAAAACAGGACAGTTCCTTTTTCCACCAGAGTTTTCTTCCACATTATAGTGACTGCTCCTACTGGTGACATGCACCCCAAATGTTACAGTAACAAATTTTCATTTCTACTCAGCATTTCTCTAAACTGTCATCTATCATTCCTTGTACCCAATCTCAAACATTACTTACTTTCGAACTGCTTGGAGAAATGGAAAGGAATGCGAATCAAATAGCTATCTCACTAAAATTCAAAGTAAAATGCATAGTTGAAAAGTAGGCACAAAAAGGGGTCAATCTGGGGGCAGTCTGGTATAATGGAAAACCCTAGGATTCTGGTCAGATGGTCCTGTCCTTTACTAACTGTGTGGTCTTAGACAAATCACTTAATATAACTGGCTTTCATATTCATTGACTATGAAATGCAGATAGTAAAAATTAAATTCATAAAAGAAGTAAAAGGGAATGTCACAGACTAGGTACTTCCTCTTGAATACATTTCGCATTTTAGTTTGTATCAGTCAGGATGAGCTGAGTTGTGCTGTGGTAACAAGCAACCCCCAAACTCAGTAGCTCAGCACAGAGGAAGTTTAATTCTCACTCATGCTCTGATTAACAGTGGCTGATGGAGTTCTCTCATCAGTCACTTGGGAAACGGCACAGTGGAGGTGCTACCTGGACACTGGATTTTACAAATGATAGCAGTGAGTGCTCATTAGGGTAAATTCAAGTCATTTAGTCAACCAGTGTGTACTGAAAAAATTCTGTAATGATCCTTGCAGACACAGAAGCAGAAGATACTATGCTTGCTTCCAGGAGTTCACAGTACAACAACAGCAACATTAATAGTAACAGTAGTCACAACGGCCAAGAGTTATTAAGCCTGACACTATATTAGGAGCTTATTTTATGCAGCAGGTATTTTCCTAGTCACAAAACTCAGGTCGGTGAAAGTGGAACTTTATTTTCCTCTAACTGAATTTAATTTCACTCTCAAGCACTCATTTCCACTATGCACCAGAAAATTGAATTAGAAGAAATGAACTCACTTGTGGCTTAGAAGTCAGTCTGTTTTGGATACTACTCAGTCGACCCAAGTTTCTCTCTCAAATTCCCTTCTGTCCTTCTCACTGGGAGTGCTTGTAGATCCTGGTGTGAAGTGAGGACTTGGTTTTGGGGCATGTGGAATCATGGGGAGAAGTATCAGCCTCTGCTCTCTCCACCTCATGTGGCTGTGGATGCCCTTTGCTTGTACTGCTGCTGACCATGGTCTGACGTTAGCCTCTGGTGTTGAAGTCAAAGCTTCCGCACCCCCAACTCCCAACCATGAGGTCATTGTTTGGTCCCTGGTTCTCACAGCCACTTCTGTGTCTTTCTCAGGAGATTGAGAGCTCTCAACTGCTTTCCCCACACCACACTCATGTGGTCAGGGTTTACAGGGCTTCCCTCACTCCTAACCACCCAGCCAGTCCCCTCAGCTTCTTCTGCGCTATGGCTTGGGTGCCATGTTGGATAAGGATCTTCCATATAATCTTACAGACTCCTGGAGAATGAGATAGTGGTTCCTCTGCTCTAGGATTCCTGCAAACTCATCGATGGTTCCATTCATCATCCTAGATCATATTTATTCTGTTTATCAGCTTATACAATCCTAGCAGTTTCAAATGACCTTCCAAAAAGTCTCCTCAAAAGATTCGTGCTTCAGCTGAAGATGGAAAACAATCAATACTGCTTTGTAATATGGATAATAACCATGTAAGTACAGGACTGAAATAAGAGCAAAGGCCTGAAGCTAGAATCAATATGAATTAGGATTCTGTGTCCATTCATCTTTAAGGCTAATCAGTTGTTGTGTTTGAACAGAAGACTTAGACCTTGATTAGAGCTGTCAGTGGTAAGGAGTCAATTAAAATATGTTTGGCTCCACTAGTGTGTTTGAATTTCAAATCATCTGAAATTCTGGTGTGGCCAAAATGGCAAGTTTTCTCATGTGCAAAAGGCGGGAGTTGGAACACATAGCCGGTATCAAAGTTCCCTTCCAGCTATGAAGGATTCTCTTTGATAAAAAGAAGATAAACAAAATCTTAACTCATTCCTTTTTGACTTGTTATTTATTTTGTATCTGGGAGGAAAAACAGTCTGCCTTTGATACTTAAGAAAAACATACATTTATAATTCACCTATCTGCAGTCATATACATTATAACTGTGAGGCCAAAAGACACATCCCTTAACAAGCAAGTGAGAATTTATAAGCCTGCTCTCACTCACCTTACTACCATTATTTATCTTATATTAATGGCCTCTCTACCCAGTAGGCTGCTGTAAGTCTATTAACTTTTGGTTTTAATGGCATTTTTGAATTTGGGGCAAGTTATTGGGCTCTCAGCTCATTTGCAATTTCTCTGTTGTTTATGAATGCCCTGATTTATGTCAAGAGGTGTGGTGGTTTATTTTGAGCCTAATTTTGGCTTTTGCCTGGATTCAAGTTATCTGAGGATGTCTCATGGGTCCATCAAGCATCTATTTGAATGAGCTAATTTTATGGTGGTGATAGAAGTATAAGGGGCAATTGAGAAGGTGGTTTGTACACAGGATACCTCAGGGGAACAAAGTCTTGATGACTGCGGCTTTGGGGACAGACATTCTTGGTCCCAGTTCTTATATCTGATACTGGCCCAGTTGCTTAAACTTTTGGGCTTTGTTTGCATATCCACAAAATGAGGACAATTACTACTAACGTCCTAAGGTCATTTTGAAGGTTTGGCAGTGAATGCTTTTTGAAGTGCATCATTTTGAAGTATGGCAGTGCATGCTTGAGGCTCAGCTTGCTGTCCTGCATAGAGTTAAGCATTCAGTAAACCTTAGCTTCTATTTTAAAGTCTGCCCCTTACCTGGTCCCCTTAACTTATTTCTGCATCTTCCATCATGGTCGGGCTGAGCAGGGTGCTATAGGGAGAAACCAAAAGAGCTGTTTTCACAAGGGACCATGTGAAATGTGAATGTGGGTACAAAAGTTCTGGATTTTACATTTGAAGTCTAAAGCCAGGGAACTATGAATTGCTACTCAAGACCTCATTTGTCCCTTAAGTTGTTAAAGCACGGGGAACTCTGAGTACGTTTTTATTTGTTTCCCCCTACCCATATGGGCTTCCCAGATGACTCAGTAGTAAAGTATCTGCCTACTGATGCAGGAGACATGAGTTCGATCCCTGGGCTAGGAAGATCTCCTGGAGGAGGAAATGGCAACTCACTCCAGTATTCTTGCCTGGAAAATCTCATGGACAGAGGAGCCTGGTGGGCTACAGTCCAAGGGGTCACAAAGAGTTGGACATGACTGAGCACAGTACCCATATACCCATACATTTGTCTTGGTGCTTTTCACATCGACAGGGTCACAAACTGCCTGGAAGGCACCCTTAAGAAAATGATTTCTCTACTCACAGGACACTTCTGATTTCCGTGTGTCAGTATTTTCCCCACACCCATCAACTCTCCAAGTTTCCAGACACCAGCTGGGTCTCATCACTCATTTCTGTTATAAGCTCCCCAGAGTTAGCGTGGATCCTAGAGACTGGCTCAGTGCCACAGAACTGCCCACCTCTGTCCCCCAATTTAGATGCAAATTGCTAGTCCCAGGTTGTCAACTCTATTTCTGACCAACTGGCCATAAATTGGAGGTTCTCACACCCCACTCACAAAGCTCAGAGAAACACTTCAACTATGTTTACTGCTTTATTATAAAGAATATTACAGAGTATACAAAATGTATAGCCATACAAAAAGGTACATAGGGTGGGAGTCTAGAGAGGTCTGGAGCATAGGAGCTTGATCCTATGGAGTTGGGGTATTTCACCCTCCTAACACGTGGCTGTGTTCACCGACTTGGAAGCTCTTCAAAACCCATTGTTTACAAATTTCACAGAGGATTCCTCACCTGAGCATGACCCATCATTGACTCATCCTCCCTGGAGGACGGGGGAATGGGACGGAAACCTTGGTCTTTCTGCTGACCCACCTCCATTCTGAAGGTATCCAGGAGCCCATTGAGAGTCACCTCATTAGAACAAAAGGTGTTTTCTTTACCCAGGAAGTTCTGAGGGATTCAGGAGCTCTGTGTGAGGAACTGGGGCAAGAGACCAAATATGCATTTCTCACAGTGTCACTCTCCTCTACACTTTGCTCAGCGAGGACAACAGCTGACGTTTGTTAGCAAGCTCTGTATGTGGGGCACAGAGCCATGTGCTTTGACATGATTATCTCACTGAACCCTCACAATAATCTTTTGAGAGTCCGTGTGCATGCTCAGTTGTATCTGACTCTTTGCGACCCCATGGACTGTAGCCCGCCAGTCTCCTCTGTGGGATTTTTCAGGCAAGAATACTGGAGTGGGTTGCTATTTCCACCTGCAGAGGATCTTCCTGACCAGGGATCGAGCCTGCGTCTCTTTGGTCTTCTGCCTGTGTCTCTTGTGTCTCCTGCATTGAGAGGCAGATTCTTTACCACTGCGCCACTTAGAAAGCCAATCTTTTGAGAGAGGACATCACTTTATAGATGAAGAAATGGGAGGTTTAGGGAGGTGATGTCATTTACCCAAAGTCATGGAGCCAATACAGGAGGGATCAGGGATTCAAATCTTGCCTGCTTAGAGCACCCAAACGTAACCTCCCCTTTGTCAACATAGTCCCACAGCCCTCAGAGCCTTCAGTCAGCAACCAGTCCTGTTCGATGAGTTGAACCCCTATGTGGATGACTCTGTAATGTCAGTACTCCACACGTTGTCTCTCCAAAGACTGGAGAGACATCATCCGCACAAATGCATCCAGCCAAAAACACCAGCGAAATGCTGCCCTGTGGCTCCAAGTTCCTTCATTTCTCCCACTCTGCACAAAGACTTCATGTGAGAAAGGATTTGCAAACGATGTCCATATATACCTGCTAATACTTGTCATTTTTAATCAAGACATCTCCTGCTACCCAGCTTTGACACTCTGCTTATGCGGTCCTGTCTGGTATCCAGACAACAGTCATTTTCTCTGTTAGCCAATTACCCTTCACTGAATATTCCAGTATCCTCGTGCCTGCAGAAAAAGTTTCTGGGGAAGGAGGCACTTTTCCTAGAGCCCAGACAGTAATGAATGGCCAGAATGATGCTGTGTGTTCCCCTACCCTGGGTAGATTTTCCTCTCCTGCTGAAAGAAGGGATCTCATTCTGCAAATGCACAAATGATGTGTAATTATCATCACCACAAGCCTTCTACACATCTGGGCCAATGACTCCAGCTTCCATGATGATTCTCATTTTTTTTTTTCCCAATTCTGTAATTGAATAGTTCTGTTGCTGCTTCTGGTAGTGGGAACAGTTGGCTTCCAGGTAAATTTAAATATCCTGGCTTGATACACCTGGTTTATAACATGTGATGATAATAGCATCACCACACAAGTTTCAATCGTATCTTTACTCGCAGGAGGGAGATCCTCTTGGTTGAATATTTAATTCGGTTTTTTTAAGACTCAAAGTCATTTTAAAGCAGCCCTGCCTGACAGAAATACTAACGTCGGGAATTCATGAGCAATTGGACCCCAAGGTCAAGAGAAAGGAATGTGCAGTCAAATCCAGGCTTGCTTGTCACCCCAGAGTGGGGCTTGGGGAATTATTAAGCAGCTGCCAGAGAAAGCTGAGGAGATAACTTTCTTTCTATGCAAGTGATTTTTTTTCTCAATGCAACATGCTCTTTAGAGTCTACATGGAGTAGTTTTCACTCATTTCATATGGAGGAGATATGGATCTAAGTCTTTAGACTCAAGTGTAAAAGAATACCACTCCTTATATTCCTTATTTTAATTCAGTTTCATCCCAAACCCTCAAACTTTAAGGTTTGTAAAAAAAATTAATTTCAGTCAATACTGGCCTTCCTCATCTTTAGAGTTCATTTAGTATTTGTTGAGTTGAATACTCATTTGTGGGCTTCCCAAGTAGCACCAGTGGTAAAGAACCCAACTGCCAATGCAAGTGACAAAAGAGATACAGGTTCGATCCCTGGCTTGGGAAGATCCCCTGGAGGAGGGCAGGGCAACTCACTCCAGTATTCTTGCCTGGAGAATCCCAGGGACAGAGAAGCCTGGTAGGCTACAGTCCATAGGGTCGCACAGAGTTGGACATGACTCAAGTGACTTAGCACGCTTGCACTCACTTATTTGTAGGAGACCCACTGCCTGAGAAGCATGTGGTCTGTGGACCTTTCGCTTCCATTTTAAGCCTGAAACCCAAGACCCTTGGGTAAGGCTGGGGGTCCCTGCACCTGGGGTCCAGCTTCTACAGGGGCTCCTTACAGCCTGTCCTGATTTTCTAGGCACTATTCCTACACAGGCCAAAACTTCTACTCTTCAAGGGACCCTTTTTCTCCATCTTCACCCTCTTCCTTTCCCTGACACCCCCTGGCCATTTGCTACTTCCTTGAATCTGGTTAAGCTACCTCATCCCTTTCTTCACATGAAACTTTAACAATATAGTAAACTTTACTGACTGTAAAGATTTTGCAGTCTGCTCAGCAAAGATCCCTGAGCTCAACTTGGGATGGAAAACCAAACACATATGCAGTGAAAAAGTTGCAGATTAATAATTCAAAAAATGTATCTGCCACAGGTAGAAGAAAACAAACCCAAAACATCAGTATCCTCCTACACTTTCTCTTGCAGCAGTGAACATACAGGGCTCAGATTCTACGGTAATTGGAACAAGGATCACAGAACTGCATTCCGTTTTTTAATTGGGTCATTAGCACTTCTTCAACCATCTTATCTCATGGGTATCCATCCTGCCTTTTATGGCTGGGGTGTTTTTTTTTCCCTCCTCCTCTTAGATCTTAATTTTGCAAATAAGGGCTGAGAAGTGTCATTAAGATCAGTCTCATTATCACGTTTCAGTTTGGCACTGTGTTCCTCTCTCCATCTTTATTAGCAGAGTCTGATTCTTTTAGTTCATTTGCATAATGCCTAACATCCTGGGTTTATTCAGGAGGCCCTTTGATGAAGGAATGAAGAAGATCCTCTTTACACCAAAGGGCTCTTCATTAAAATGCAGTGGAATGCAGACTAGGAACTGCAGACTCTGTAGGTAGCTGAACTCCCTGAATTGAGTTCTGATCAGCCATGTCCTGGCTGTGTGACCCTCAGCAAGTTGCTTAACCACTCTGGGCCTCAGTTTCTCCATTTGCAAAAATGACAGATGTGTGGCAATAACTGCCCCCTAATAGCACACAGTTCATGACTTGCAAGTTTGAAGAAACAAGAACTTTTCCAGAAATCTGTGGAAAACAGTTAAACAGTGCCTGGTATGTACTCTAACGCATTTTTATCATCCTTAAAAAAAATAATGTAAACATTTTGTTGAAGAGTGACATACATACAGAGAAGTGCCCAGTCATTAAGGTAAAACTCAGTGAGTTTCCAAAAGGGAAGCACCTAAGTAAGCAGCGCCCAGATCATTAAACAAAGCATTAGGAGAATGTTTTACCCACAAGGGGTAACCACTATCCTGACTTCTAAAAATTGCAAGTTTATTTTTGGTGCTTTTGAATTCGATATAAATGTAGTCATAGAAGATGCACTACTTTGATTTATTTTGCTTAATATTTTTATGAGTTTCTTTCTCTTAGTTGTTAGAAATAATTCATTTTGCACTGCTGTGTAGGTTCTATTTAGGGGATATGCAATGATGTGTTTATCTATGTAGTGTGCATTTGAGTTATTTCTATTTTTTGGCTATGAAGTATAGCCAAGCTACAGTTTATTCTAGTGCATATATTTTTTTTTTTTTTGCAGAATTTGCCTATATGTGCATTTAAAAATATTTATTTATTCTATTTATTTGGCTGTGCTGGGTCTTTGTTGTTGAGTAGACTTTAAAAAAAACATTTTATTTTGTATTGGGATATAGCCAATTGATAAATAATTTTGTGATAGTTTCAGGTGAACAGCCAAGGGACTCAGCCGTACATATACATATATCCATTCTCCTTCAAACTCCCCTCCCATCCAAGCTGCCATGCAACACTGAACAGAGTTCCATGTGCTATACAGTAGGTTCTTGTTGGTTATCCATTTTAAATACAGCCATGGGTACGTGTCCATCCCAAACTCCCTAACTATCCCTTCCCCCAATCCTTCCCCCGGCAACCATTAATTCATTCTCTAAATCTGTGAGTCTGTTTCAGATTTGTAAGTTCATTTGTATCATTTCTTTTTAGATTCAACATATAAAGGATATCATATATTTCTTCTTCTCTGTCTGACTTTGCTTCACTCAATATGATCATCTCTAGGTCCATCCATGTTGCTGCAAATGGCATTATTTCATTCTTTTTAATGGCTGAGTAATATTCTATTGTGTATATATACCACATCTTTATCCATTCTTCTCTTGATGGAAACATTTAGGTTGCTTCCATGTTTTGGATATTGTAAACAGTGTTGCAATGAACAGTGGGGTGCATGTGTCCTTTTGGATCATGTTTTTCTCTGGATATTTGCCCAGGAGTGGGATTGCAGGGTCATAGGATAGCTTGATTTTTAGTTTTTAAGGAACCTCCATATTGTTCCCCACAGTGGCTGTACCAATTTACATTCCCACCAACAATGTAGGAAGGTTCCCTTGTCTCCACACCCTCTTCGGCATTTATTGTTTGTGAATTTTTTGATGATAGCCATTCTGGCTAGTGTGAGGTGTTATCTCATTGTAGTTTTGATTTGCATTTATCTAGTAATTATAATAATAATGGCATGCTGCAATTCATGGGGCTGCAAAGAGTTGGACATGACTTAGTGACTGAACTGAACTGAACTGAATAATTAGTGATGTTGAATATCTTTTTATGTGCCTATTGGCCATCTGTATGTCTTCTTTGGAGAAATGTCTATTTATGTCTTCTGAGCAGGCTCTTTCTTTAGCTGCAGTGAGCAAGGGGCTACTCTCTAGTTGCAGTTCATGGGCTTCCCATTGTGGTGGCTTCTCTTGTTGCAGAGCACAGGCTCTAGAGCATTCGGGTTTCAGTAGTTGTGGCTCCCACGCTCTAGAGCACATGGGCTTAGTTGCCCTGCAGCATGTGGTTCTTCACAGACCAGGGATCAAACCTGTGTCTCCTGCGTTGGCAAGTGGATTCTTTACCACTGGGCCACCAGGGAAGCCCTATGTGCATTCTTATAGACCTATATTTCAGCATGAGATTGTTGAGTCATGGTATGGCTATTTTAAATCTCAGCAGATGCAATCAAATACTTTTCTGAAGAGGTTGTAACAATTTACATTCCATTCCAATAATATAAGTAAGTTCCAGTTGCTCAACATCTTTACCAACTCTTGATATTGTCCGTCTTTTTCATTGTAGCCAATTTGGTGGCTGTGTAGTTGTATGATATTGTATTTTATCCACCAAATATCTGATATTATATTTTGTTTTTCCAATGCTTCTGTTTGAAATAATTTTAAACTTATAGATAAGTTACAAGACTAATGCAAACTATGTATACTCTTCACTTGTTTTTATCAACTGTTAATTTTCCACATTTGCTCTATTATTTTCTCTCTACATGTGCATATATATTTATATATACACACACACATATATATAGTGTTTTTTAAACATTTTGTTTAATATATCATGCCCCATTTACCATGAAATGTTTTTTGTTTTTGTCAAAAATCATCTTTTAAGTCACAGTATAATAATCAAAATAAGGAAAAATTCAGTATTTACACAATATAATTATCTAATCTATAGACTTCATTACAATTTCACCAAATGTTCCTATAGTGCCCTTTATAGCATATGTTTTCAGACTCAGGATTCAATTCACGATCATGCATTGCAGTTAGTTTTCATGACTCTGTCTTTACTCTGGAATGTTGCCTCAGTCTTTCTTTGTCTTTAGAATATTAGTATGTTTTGAAAAGTGTTAAGAATGTCCATAAAGTTTGGTCTATCAGCTGTCTCCTGATTAGATTCAGGTTATACATTTTTGCCAGATTATTCCACAAGGGATATTGTGTCCTTCTCAGTAGTCGTTCAGTAAGTGTATGACATTGGTTTGTTCCATCACAGTTGGTATTAACTTTGATTACTTGATTAAAGGTTTCTCCATTATAAAATTATTTTTATGCCTTTGTAATTAATAAAGAATTTTAGGGTATATACTCTGAGGCTATACAAGTATCCTATACCTTATCAAACTTATACCCATTCCTTTTAGCATCTATTGGTGATTGGTGCCTGAATCAGTTATTACAGTGATGGTTGCCAATGATAATTTTCTAATTTTTTTATTCCTTCCTCATCAATTAGTTTGCATTCTACAGAAAACACTTCCTCTTCCCTCAATTAATTAATGATCTTGTGAAAAAATAAGGTCATTAGTCTAACAAGAACAACACTGATACATGTTGGACTTACGGACACAGCAAAAGAAGGCTAACCTAAAGAAACGACATTTGAGGCCTAAAATGGGGCTGAAAAAGGACTAGGAATAATGAAGCAGTGGGAAGAGCAGGTCCAAAGGCTGGGGGTTGAAAGAAAGCCTGAGGGGCATTCAGCCTGCTTGGAGAGTCACAGATGGGAAGCTGTGGGTGGAGAAGCTGAAACGTAAGCCTGGATCAGTCATTGCTATGTGCTGGGCTTAGCGGCTCAGTTGCGTTCAATTCTCTGCCGCCCCATGAACTGTAGCTCACCAGGCTCCTCTGTCCATGAAATTTCCCAGGCAAGAATACTGGAGAAGATTGCCATTTTCTACTCCAGGGGCCTTCCTGACTCAGGGATCGAACCCACTTCTCTTGCATCTCCTGCATTGGCAGATGGATTCTTTACCTCTAATGCCACCAGGGAAGCCTGGAGCAGTCATTAGATTAATCTGAACATTACACTGAATTTCCCTATTTGGAAGGCCTTTCTTACCATGCCCGCGCCTTCATGCTAGGCCTATGTACATTCAAATTCCCACCTTTTTCTTTCATCTATTGCTTTCCAACAAACAGTCCCCAAATTTAGTGGTTTAAATCAATAATAGCTTATTATTTTTCATGCCTCTATGAATCTGGAATTGAGACAAGGGTCAGCAGGGTAGTTCTTATACTCCATTGGTGGTTGATGTCTTTCACTCAGATACACTCTTGGCTGCCTGGGCCAGGATCAAAGATCCAGAAACCTCCCTCACGTTTCTGGGTACTTCAGATCTTCACATGAACCTCTCTGTCTGTGTTATTTCTCACAATTCAGTAGTCCTGGTCAAGAACCTTGTATCATGGTAGCTGATTCCAAGACAAAAGTGGAAGCTGCCAGGCCTTCTCAGAGAAGGCAATGGCACTCCACTCCAGTACTCTTGCCTGGAAAATCCCAAGGACGGAGGAGCCTGGTAGGCTGCAGTCCTTGGGGTCACACAGAGTCAGACACAACTGAAGCGACTTAGCAGCAGTAGCCAGGCCTCATAAGAGCTAGTTCCATTTTCATTTTGTTGATAAGTCACTAGAGAGTCTAGCTTTCACTGGGAGTAGGAATGGTTTCATGTCTGGGTGCATACAGCAGCGTGTAAAAACGAGCAGGGAAGGAATTGGCGGTGGCCATCTTTGAAGGCTATTTATCATGCCACCTCTTCCAGGAAGTATTTCCTGACTTTTCCAGACCACCTTCCTACCACTATGTAACAACTATTGTTTTGGGCCTTAATGAGGCTTATATTATGCAATTTCCATACTTTTGCAGAAAGTACAAAAATTTATACTCTTTGAAAGTATAAAATTTATATTATTTCCAAGTTGTTTCAAGTACTGATATTTTAGCTTCCTTAATTCCCTAGAATATTAGCATACTCTAATTTACTGGAATACAGTAATTAGCAAATAAATTTGGGTAGGAATAATATCATACCATTATTGAATGATAACCATGTGCAGGCCTATGTTAGATATTTTATGTAAATTATCTACTGTATCCTCTAAGGAATATTTAATAATCTCTTTTAAGAGAGAAAAAAAAAACAGGGTTCAGAAAGTAATCATAAATTCCTTAAGATTATCCTGCTAATTTGGGGCAGTGTTAGCATTGATTCCCAGGTCTGTGTGATTCTAGAATTGTGTTGCTATCTTCCTACATGTAAAGTGTTGAGTAGTCACTATGTGCTTGGCCCATTACTTAGTGCTAAGCATCCAGAAATGCAGATTCCTGCCCTTGGTCTAATGGAGAAAGAGGATGTGTTGACAAATAATGATGACTCAATGTTTAAAGAACACCATGTCAAATGCTAGAGTAGAGATCTGAGACTCCAGATCTGCTATCATCAACTCTGCCAGAGACAGTGGGGGAGATGTGGCCATGTCAGAGACATTTGAACTGTGAAAGGAAGTGAAATTCTTTCAGTCACGTCTGACTCTTTGCCACCCCATGGACTATAGAGTCCATGGAATTCTTCAGGCCAGAATACTGGAGTGGGTAGCCATTCCCTTCCCCAGGGGATCTTCCCAACCCAGGTATTGAATCAGGGTCTCCTGCATTGCAGGTGGATGTTTTACCAGCTGAGCTATCAGGGAAGCCCACTTTGAACCGTGGGTTTTTTGAACTGTGAACTTTTGAACAAGTTTTTTGAGCTGTGAGTTGAAGGAAAAATAGGAACTAACAAGGAAGAGGAGAATAAGTGGGAAGACTGACTGGAGATGAAGCTGAAGAAGTAGATTGGGTTCCAATTACATCTGAATAATGAAGAAAAGAAAGGAAATCAACATTATTGAGTATCCATTGTATGTGATCACCTGTCTTATCCCACTGAATCTTACAATATTTCTGAAAAGGTTATTTTCTTTTCCCCACCCTTATAGATGGAAACTGAAGTTCAGAGGAATCAATAAATTACCCAAGGTCATATTAAATAGTTCGGACTTTGTCTTCTAGGTACCAGGGAGTCAACACACATTTTCAAAGCCAGAGCGTGGCCTGAGCTGAGGGAGATGTGAACGCTGGTGCCATATAGAAGTGATAAAGTTGGGTAGAGGCATCAGTGTAGAGGCCAGACTTTGGAGGCTCTTCCCAGTACCAGCTGTGAATTGATGAGGACCCTTTTGAATTTGATGGCAATAGGAAGGAGAGGAGGGGCTGGGTATAAGTAGAGTTATGAGGTCTAATTAATGGGATCCAAGGGTTGATAGGACCCAGAAAGGAAGAGTCAAGAATGATTATTCAAAGCTTCCGATTCAAGAAATAGAGTCACAGATGTAGAAAACAGTTATGGTTACCAGTGGGGAAAAGGTAGGGGGAGGAATAAATTGGGAGATTGGGACCGACATATCCACACTATATATAAAATAGGCAATCCCTGGTGGCTCAGAGGTTAAAGCGTCTGCCTGCAATGCGGGAGACCTGGGTTCAATCCCTGGGTCGGGAAGATCCCCTGGAGAAGGAAATGGCAACCCACTCTAGTATTCCTGCCTGGAGAATCCAATGGATGGAGGAGCCTGGTAGGCTACAGTCTGCGGGGTCGAAAAGAGTAGGACACGACTGAGCGACTTCACTAAGGACTTACTGTCGGAGCAGGCGATGGCACCCCACTCCAGTACTCTCGCCTGGAAAATCCCATGGGCAGAGGAGCCTGGTAGGCTGCAGTCCATGGGGTCACACAGAGTTGGACACGACTGAGCGACTTCACTTTCACTTTTCACTTTCACGCATTGGAGGAGGAAATGGCAACCCACTCCAGTGTTCTTGCCTGGAGAATCCCGGGGACAGGGGAGCCTGCTGGGCTGCCGTCTGTGGGGTCACACAGAGTCGGACACGACTGAAGTGACTCAGCAGCAGCAGCAAGGACTTACTGAATAGCATAGGGAACTCTTCTCAATACTCTGTAATGATCTATATGGGAAGGGAATCTACACAAGAGTGGGTATATGTATATGGATAACTGGTTCACTTTGCTGTACTGCAGAAATTAACACAGCATTGTGAATCAACTATATTCCAATAAAAATTAAAAAACAAAACAAAAATCTTCCAACTTGAAAGACTGTATGGTTGATATTTTCATCAATGGAGACAGGAAGGCAATGGAGCCCAGCAGTGAGGCAAACTTAGGGCTTTGTATTCTGGTTCTGATCCCTATTTGCTTCATGACTTGATCTCTCTGAATCCCTTTTCCACAGCTGAAAGTGGGAATAACAATATTACCGATCTCATTAGCTGCATTAAAATAAGCTAACATACAAGCAGCACTTAGCACAGAACTCAGCTCACAGTAGGCATTTAAAGAATATCAACTACTCTTTGTTCATTTAGTAGATATCTGTCACACAGTTTCCACTTTTCTAGGTTCTGGGAATTCAGACTATAAATAAAATAGTCAAAGTTCTTTCATTCTTGGAGATGACATTCTTGAGGGCAACATGAGAACACATAAAAATACAAAAGCTAACTGCAGCAAATGTGAAATGTGTGGGGAAAAAAAAGCCAAAAGGGCTAAGAGATAAAACACAGCTGTCAGGAAAACTCTAGATGGGAAATGGTTCTTAACAGTAGATGACTTGTTTCATCCCCTCCCCAGGGGATATTTGGCAATAACTTGAGATATTTTTGGTAGTCATGACTTGGAGGGAGGTGCTAAGGGCATCTCGTGGGTCGAAGCCAGGGATACTGCTAAGCCTCCCACTATGAACAAGACAGTCCCCACAACAGATAGTGACCCGGCCCCAGATGACAACAGAACTGAGGTTGAGAAAGTCTGAGAAAGGGTCACCAGGGAAGGTCTTTTTGTGGAGAGGATATTTGATCTGGGAGCTGAAGGATGAGAAAGAGGAACCAGTCTTGAAAATAGCTGACCCTAGAGTGCCCTGGTGGCTCAGACGGTAAAGAATCCGCCTGCAATGCGGGAGACCTGGGTTGGATCGCTGGGTTGGGAAGATCCCCTGGAGAAGGGAACAGCTACCCACTCCGGTATTCTGGCCTGGAGAATTCCATGGACAGAGGGGCTTGGCAGGCTACAGTCCATGGGGTCGCAAAGAGTCAAACACTGAGTGACTTTCAGAGCATTTTAGGCAGAGGAAACAATATCTGCACAGCCCATCGGAGGGAAAGGACTTTGTGCATCAAAGGATCAGAAAAGAGGCCAGGTGGCTGGTAAACTGTGATAAATGGGACATAATCTCTGTATTAGCAGAGATTAGAGAATAAGTTAGCTGCCAGATGACACAAGATCTTAAAGAGTTTGTCTTTTATTCTAAGAATAATGGGAAGCCACTGCACATGCTGAAAAACCTGTTCAGGTTTACATTTATGTTGTAAAAAGCTAACGCTGGCTCCGTGTGGATTGGAGGTGGGCAGGGCTAGGAGGCTGTGGCAGAAACTCATGCTTAAGATGGTGACACCGAGAATATTATCAGTGGGGTGGAGAGAATGGAACAGAGTAGAGACATATTCTGCGAGCGGAACAGCAGGCGCTTAAGAGACATTGGATCTTAGAGGTGAGGAGGAGGAGAGGGAGAGACGTCAAGGACTCCTGCTCGGTTTTGCTTGAGGTGCTGAGTGGGTGGCGGTGTGCTAACTGACTTGGAAAGATCAGAAGGAGCAGGTGGGGTGGTGGGAGCTGCAGGGTCGTTTGGGGCTTACAGGTTTGAAATGCTGATTCTCTATCCAAGTGGAGAGGCGGGTCCACAGTTCAATACACGAGTTTCGAGCTCCAGGGGGAGGTCAGGGCTGGAGCAGTACATTTCACCACCTTTATACCTAACAGCACGTTGGATGGTACTGTTCTGTCTTGCTGAAGTCTCCCTCCGTATCATCCTGTGTGCAGATGCCTGAAGTCTCGGGGAGGCATTTCTCAGAATCACTGCTAAGCCCAACACTGTGATATTTTTAAAGTGTCACATCCTCCGTGCCCCTCTGAATCAAGTCACACTTTTAATTAAGTTTCCACTTACAACCTCAAGTAAAAGGGAAAAAGTACCCTAAGGAATTGATCCTTGCTGGCAAAGCACTGGAATTGTCAGTGGCTACCCTCTCTGCTTCTCTCTCCCTTTCTTTTTTTTGGTTTTGGATCTGCCAAGAACATTTTAAATTCTCAATTCCTGATTGGCTTTAGAAGTGAGGGCCCGGTGGTGGGGAACATTTAGGAAACACTGTTTTCAAGAAGCAGAGTCTTTACATACAACACAATTTATTGACTGAAATGCATCAGGAGAATTACTGGACTGGGGGAAATACTCTAAAGAACTGACCTGAGACCTGTGTCCTCGGTTTGGTCTGATCATGTTTCAGGTGTGGGATCTTGGTCAGGTGCTCAGCTTCTTATTCTTTGTTTGTAAAAATGGGCAGTGATCATCACTAACTCATTCAAATTTTGTGAAAATTGGATGAGATGGTGCATCTAAGATCTGAAAAGTGTTATGCACATTTTACAAAATCTATCACTTTTCACCACCTCCATAGACATCACCCTAGCCCACACCCCCATCATAGATCACCCCCATCACTGCAGTGGCCTCCTGACTTTCTCCCTGTTTCTGCCCCTGCCTCCTCAGCCCATTCTTAACACACAGCCAGAGTTCAGTTCAGTCACTCAATCATGGCCAACTCTGTGACACCACAGACTGCAGCACACCAGGCTTCCCTGTCCATCACCAACTCCCAGAGCTTGCTCAAAATCATGTCCATCGAGTCAGTGATGCCATCCAATCATCTCATCCTCTGTCATCCCCTTCTCCTCCAGTCTTTAATCTTCCCCAGCATCAGGGTCTTTTCCAATGAATCAGTTCTTCACATGAGGTGGCCAGAGTACTGGAGCTTCAACTTCAGCATCAGTCCTTCCAGTGAATATTCAGGACTGATTTTCTTCAGGATTGACTAGTTTGACCTCCTTGCAGTGTAAGGAACTCTTAAGAGTCTTCTCCAATACCACAGTTCAAAAGCATCACTTTTTCAGCACTCAGCTTTCTTTATGGTCCAACTCTCACATCCATACATGACTACTGGAAAAACCATAGCTTTGACTAGATGGCCTTTGATGGCAAAGCAGTGTCTCTGCTTTTTAATATGCTGTCTAGGTTTATTATAGCTTTTCTTCCAAGGAACAAGTGTCTTTTAATTTCAAGGCTGCAGTCACCATCTGCAGTGATTTTGGAGCCCAAGATAATAACGTCTCTCACTGTTTCCATTGTTTCCCTATCTATTTGCTGTGAAGTGATGGGACTGGACACCATGATCTTTGTTTTTTGAAAGCTGAGTTTCAAGCCAGCTTTTTCACTCTCCTCTTTCACTTGCATCAGGAGGCTCTTCAGCCCCTCTTTGCTTTCTGCCATAAGGGTGGTGTCATCTGCATCTGTGGTGTCATCTGAGGTTACTGATATTTCACACAGCCAGAGTGATGGTACAAAAACACGCCACAGTATATCACTTCTCTGCTCCCAACCCTCCTATGGTTTCACATCCCACTCACAGTGAAATCCCAAGTCCTCAGGGTTCCACTCCCCACCTCTTCTGCCTGATTTCATCACCTATTCACATCCCCCCCTCCCACTCAACCCACTTCATCACACAGCCCTCCTGATATTCCTGGACATGCCGGCAGGATTCCACCCCGGGGCCTTTGCACTAGCTGTCTCCTCTGACTGAAAAGACCTTCTGTCAAGTAGCCACACGCTTCCTCCTCCATCCCTGTCAGATCTTGATGCAAACACCTCTTTCTCAGGAAGGCTCTAACTGATGATCGTCCCGATGCTGAATGCCCTTCCTCACTTGCCTCACCCCACATATCCATATCTCCCTTTCATCCTTTAATCCACAGTCTCTTACATGGTCTTCATTTCTTATGTGTATTGTCTGTCTTCACCCTGTGGCAAGTAAGGTGAGTGAGAGTGGAGATTTTGGGGTGGGGGGGTTCTGTTGAGTTCACTACAGTATTCCTCATGCCTAGAATGACGCCTGACACATAGAGATAGATAACTATTGCACAGCAGATGTGTCTTGTTGGAAGAATGGACAGATGAGGAAATGGAAATGTAGAATGTTAAAATCATTTCCCCAAAGTTACAGAGCAAGTGTGTGGCAAAGCAGAATTAGGAGCTGGGTAGTTTAACATGAGAGAAGATTGTGTTTTCATTTGTATGTGTGTTAGTTGCTCAGTTGTGTCCAACTCTTTGCAATCCCATGGACTGTAGCCCACCAGGCTCCTCTGTCCATGGGGATTCTCCAGGCAAGGGTACTGGAGTGGGTTGCCATGCCCTCCTCCAGGGGATCTTCCCAACCCAGGGATTGAACCCAGCTCTCACGCTTTGCAGGCAGATTCTTTACCAACTGAGCCACCAGGGAAGCCCACATGTTCATCTAGATTCCTTTATTTCGGCAGCTGAAAAGTTTAGGTGAGAACATCTTGCTTGTCTTCCTCCCAGGTCAAGTGAGAAGCAACAGAAATGCGTGTACCCATCTTAGTCCTTATGAATGAGTGAGTGAAAGTCACTCAGTTGTGTCCTACTCTTTGCGACCCCAGGGACTATACAGTCCATGGAATTCTCCAGGCCAGAATACTGGAGTGGGTAGCCTTTCCCTTCTCCAGGGGATCTTCCCAACCCAGGGGTCGAACCAGGTCTCCTGCATTGCAGGCAGATTCTTTTCCAGCTGAGCCACAAGGGAAGTCCAAGGATACTGGAGTGGGTAGCCTATCCCTTCTCCCTGGGTCAGGAAGATCCCCTGGAGTAGGAAATGGCAATCCACTCCAGTATTCTTGCCGGGAGAATCCCACGGACAGAGGAGCCTGGTGGGCTGCAGTCCATGGGGTCGCTCAGAATCGTACACGACTAAAGCGACTTAGCATGTAAGCATCAAGGCACCTGGCAGAGTCACTGTCTGCTGAGAGCTCACTTTCTGGTTCAAGGACAGCTGTTTTCTCTCCATGTCCTCAGGTGGCAAGGGAGTTCTTGGGGGTCCCTTTTATAAGGGCACTAATCCCATTCATGGGGGCTCCACCCTCATGACCTCATCACCACCCATAGGGCCCCATCTCCTAATATGACACTGGCAATTAGGCTTTTGAGTGTATACATTCAACCTATAGTAGCCCCTTCCCCTCAAAAAGTGCAAACTCCCACCCAGACATATCCAGGAATCTAATGAGGCTGTGCGAGGCAGTACTGTTTATGGACACCTTTGGTGCCCAGAGAGGCATCCTTTGGCTCACCTGATTTCACACGTGGCCAGCTGTGTGCATGTTCCAGGTTTCTTACCTCAGGTAAAAACTGCAGGTTATCTCTCCCCTCTCCCAGCCTCTGGCTTTATATGACCAGGGAGCTCAGTGCATATGCAGAAGTTACCTGGCTGCATGCAGCAGGTAGTGTCCCTGGACACCTGCCCTCAACCAATGGGCATCAGGGGAGAAATGCCCCAGGCCCACACTTGCTGGAGTGAGGCTGAGCAACAGTCTCCATGGGTTCTCAGAAGGTCCTTGCAGGATTGTGCGCTGCTTGCTCACCATGGGAGCAGCTCTGCTGCCGTCCCTCCTTCTCCATCACACTCCTCTCTCTTCTCCTGGCTCCTAAGTCACCTCCCAAGCATATCTCCTGCATCCGCGGCCATGGCCTAGGCTCTGCTTTCAGAGGGTGCCTGTAAGGGGAGCTCAGGAGCTGAAATCAGACAGAAAGTGTATTGGTCACTCAGTCGTGTCTGACTCTTTGCAACCCCATGGACTGTAGGACTGCGTTCAAATTCCAGCCCCACCCCTGTGCCCCTGTGTATCATTCTTAACTTTCTGGTGCCTCTCCAGTGAGTGGAGATACTAATGTGCACCCTGCCTGCTTGTCAGGAGGAGGAAGGCATGCATGTAATTGCCTATCTGAATGCCTGGCACAGCATAGGCTATTAAAAAATGGAAACTGTTATTATGATGTGACTGACATAGTTTTATTACCCATCTTTGTTGTTCAAGGCAAGAGATGAGAACAAGGAAGGGGCAGGAAGGGGGTATGTCCTGAGCGGGGAGGATGAAACACCCTTGAGTCCTCCCGTTCTGAAGCTCCTCTGGTAGAGGGGTGTGCCCTGTTGCTTCCCCTGGAGACATAAGGTCTCATCAATCCTTCAATATCTACATGTCAGACATATTCCACCAACCCGATGTGTTAATGTGCCTCATATTTATAACGAACATTCACATGGCAGAAACTATTGTTAAGTTCTCAACATTGTAGTAAATTCTTTATCCCTATATTCCAGATGAGGAATGTGAAGCCCAGAGAGGTTGACCAACTTTTCCAAGGTTACACAGTTAGGAGAAAAGAGCAAAGCTGGATTTGGATCTAGCTGATCTGCTATTAATACATTGTCTCTTTGCACAAGATCAGCAGAGCCTAAGAAGCAATTGGCTGCCATCCCAGCACACCAGGTAAAAAAAGACATCATCACTTCCTTATTTGGTGACCTAATAAAGGATGTATTTACAATGAAGCAGTGGTCCTGATGCTCCAACCTCTTCTCTCTGTAAATTCTCACCCAAGATTTCTGCCTCTACTCAAGACACTTCAACCTCCAACTTCTTCCCCTGGCCAGCTGAATCTCCCTGCAAATAATAAAGCTGTGTTATTTTGGTTGAGGAGAAGACAGTAGTTTTGCAGAAACTGAGTGGCAGGAACCATGGAGCTGAAATGATCAGGCTGTGATGGCTCCCGCTGTCAGGCAGGTGGAGAAAGAGCATCAGATGGAAGAGACCCGCTTCTAGGAGCTCCTGTGCTCCCTTTTTGTCAACATCGACTTACATGATAGATTTGAAGTGGAAAACGGGAATCTGAAAATTATAGACAAAGAATGGCAGTTAGTTTAACGAAAGCAAAAAGATGGGATTAAAAAAAAAAACCCTAATGTTTTTGCTAAGTAAGTCAGCACTGGGAACAATTTTACTAGGAAGTAAAAATAAACTCTAGTTTATAGGCATCATGAAATTTGTTATGTCTTTTTTTTCCTGCGTGTTTATGGCTGTGTTAGGGCAAGAGCTGTACCGAGACCTGCTGGAGGCTCTGTGTGGGCATGAGGGATGTAGGATGTGGAGTCAGATGGCCTGAGTTCAAATCCTGACTCTTACCAGCTGTGCAGTCTTAAGCACATTTGGAATCCTCTGTAAACCTCAGTTTCTGCATCTTATAATTAGCCTTTTGCTGAGGATTATACTGAGGGGTAGGATTCCCTGGTGGCTCAGATGGCAAAGAATCTGCCTGCAATGAGGGAGACCAGGGTTTGATCCCTGGGTCGGGAAGATCCTCTGGGGAAGAAAATGGCAACCCACTCCAGTATTCTTGCCTGGGAAACCACACAGACAGAGGAGCCTGGTGGGTTACAGTCCATAGGGTTGCACAGAGTCAGACACGACTGAAGCAGCTTAGCA
Source organism: Odocoileus virginianus (assembly GCF_023699985.2). Lineage (NCBI taxonomy): Eukaryota > Metazoa > Chordata > Mammalia > Artiodactyla > Cervidae > Odocoileus > Odocoileus virginianus. Next base: position 15,325,694 of record NC_069706.1, on the reverse strand, counting down.
CGCACACATGAATACTGAGGGATAGACAAGGCAATTATCTAATTAGCATAGTACCGGGCACATGGCTAATTCTCAGTAAGTCATAACTATTATGATGACAGACTTATAAAATGGGTGAAATCTTATACCTGGTTTCAAAGATGTAGACACACAGAAGGAATGACTAGATATGGTTCTCTGATGCAACTTTTAAAAATCAAAGGCAAATATGACCCAGCAATCCCACTTCTGGGCATACACACCAAGGAAACCAGATCTGAAAGAGACACGTGCACCCCAATGTTCATCGCAGCACTGTTTATAATAGCCAGGACATGGAAGCAACCTAGATGCCCATCAGCAGACAAATGGATAAGGAAGCTGTGGTACATATACACCATGGAATATTACTCAGCCGTTAAAAAGAATTCATTTGAATCAGTTCTAATGAGATAAATGAAACTGGAGCCCATTATACAGAGTGAAGTAAGCCAGAAAGATAAAGACCATTACAGTATACTAACACATATATATGGAATTTAGAAAGATGGTAACAATAACCCTATATGCAAAACAGAAAAAGAGACACAAATGTATAGAACAGACTTTTGGACTCTGTGGGAGAAGGGGAAGGTGGGATGTTTCAAGAGAACAGCATCGAAACATGTATATTATCTAGGGTGAAACAGATCACCAGCCCAGGTTGGATGCATGAGACAAGTGCTCGGACCTGGTGCACTGGGAAGACCCAGAGGGATCGGGCGGAGAGGGAGGTGGGAGGGGGGATCGGGATGGGGAATACATGTAAAACCATGGCTGATTCTTGTCAATGTATGACAAAAACCACTGCAATATTGTAAAGTAATTAGCCTCCAACTAATTAAAAAAAAATAAAAAAATTAAAAAAAATCAAAGGCAAAAAGAAGAAATGATTAACAACAATGACAAGAACCACCTCAGAAATAATTTGAAGAGGAGATCATTGAATTTACTAATTGTTTTTCCTACTGAAGACTTCCATCCACTGTAGCATAATTGTTCACTGCATTTATCTCGATTTCAGACAAACAAGACTTGAATTTCCACTTTACTTACTAACCTGGGCAGCTACTTAATCACGAAACTTAGTTTTCTTATCTGTAAATTGGGGGTAATTATAGTACCAAACTCGTGAGTTTTTTTCTTTTTAATTAATTGGAGGATAATTGCTTTACAATATTGTGATGGCTTTTTCCATACATCAACATGAATCAGCCATGGGTGCACATGTGTGCCACCATCTTGATCCCCCCAAACTCATGAGGTTTTTCTGAGAATTAACTGAGATAATGTATGGAAAGCCCTTTTCACAACAACCAATAACTATCAGTAATTATTATAAACATGTATATCACATACATTCATAAATGTTTATTGAATACAAAATTTTTTTTTACCCAACAGAATCAATTTTACTAGTTCTTTTTAATGTGTGGGTGATAGCAATCAAGAAGCTAACTCCAGTCAATTGTCAGCACCTGTTTGGGTTACCATTATGTTGGGAAAGATTCTGAGGTCACATCTGGGCTCAGTGGGAGAGTGCCCTGATTGATTAGAGATGTCTGCCACTGGCATGGAGATGGAGAGTGGTAATGCTTATTTAAATCACATATTGGTAGATGCAGAGAAAGCCTTTGACAAAATTCAACACTCATTTATGATTAAAACTCTCCAGAAAGCAGGAATAGAAGGAACATACCTCAACATAATAAAAGCTATATATGACAAACCCACAGCAAGCATCACCCTCAATGGTGAAAAATGGAAAGCATTTCCCCTGAAATCAGGAACAAGACAAGGGTGCCCACTCTCACCACTACTAGTTAACATAGTGTTGGAAGTTTTGGCCACAGCAATCAGAGCAGAAAAAGAAGTAAAAGGAGTCCAGATAGGAAAAGAAGAAGTGAAACTCTCGCTGTTTGCAGATGACATGATCCTCTACATAAAAAACCCTAAAGACTCTAGCAGAAAATTACTAGAGCTAATCAATGAATATAGTAAAATGGCAGGATATAAAATTAACACACAGAAATCCCTTGCATTCCTATACACTAACAATGAAAAAACAGAAAGAGAAATTAAGGAAGCAATACCATTCACCATTGCAACAAAAAGGATAAAATACTTAGGAGTATATCTACCTAAAGAAACAAAAGATCTATACATAAAAAACTATAAAACACTGAGGAAAGAAATCAAAGAGGACACAAACAGATGGAGAAACATACTGTGTTCATGGATTGGAAGAATCAATATTGTCAAAATGGCTATACTACCCAAAGCAATCTATAGATTCAATGCAATCCTTATCAAGCTACCAACGGTATTTTTCACAGAACTAGAACAAATAATTTCACAATTTGTATGGAAATACAAAAAACCTCGAATAGCCAAAGTAATCCTGAGAAAAAAGAATGGAACTGGAGGAATCAACCTGCCTGACTTCAGACTATACTACAAAGCCACAGTCATCAAGACAGTATGGTACTGGCACAAAGACAGAAATATAGATCAATGGAACAGAATAGAAAGCTCAGAGATAAATCCATGAACCTATGGACACCTTATCTTCGACAAAGGAGGCAAGGATATACAATGGAAAAAAGACAACCTCTTAACAAGTGGTGCTGGGAGAACTGGTCAACCACTTGTAAAAGAATGAAACTAGAACACTTTCTAACACCATACACAAAAATAAACTCAAAATGGATTAAAGATCTAAATGTAAGACCAGAAACTATAAAACTCCTAGAGGAGAACATAGGCAAAACACTCTCCGACATAAATCACAGCAGGATCCTCTATGACCCACCTCCCAGAATATTGGAAATAAAAGCAAAAATAAACAAATGGGACCTAATGAAACTTAAAAGCTTTTGCACAACAAAGGAAACTATAAGTAAGGTGAAAAGACAGCCCTCAGATTGGGAGAAAATAATAGCAAATGAAGCAACAGACAAAGGATTAATCTCAAAAATATACAAGCAACTCCTCCAGCTCAATTCCAGAAAAATAAATGACCCAATCAAAAAATGGGCCAAAGAACTAAACAGACATTTCTCCAAAGAAGACATACAGATGGCTAACAAACACATGAAAAGATGCTCAACATCACTCATTATCAGAGAAATGCAAATCAAAACCACAATGAGGTACCATTACACGCCAGTCAGGATGGCTGCTATCCAAAAGTCTACAAGCAATAAATGCTGGAGAGGGTATGGAGAAAAGGGAACCCTCTTACACTGTTGGTGGGAACGCAAATTAGTACAGCCACTATGGAAAACAGTGTGGAGGTTTCTTAAAAAACTGGAAATAGAACTGCCATATGACCCAGCAATCCCACTGCTGGGCATACACACCAAGGAAACCAGATCTGAAAGAGACACGTGCACCCCAATGTTCATCACAGCACTGTTTATAATAGCCAGGACATGGAAGCTACCTAGATGCCCATCAGCAGATGAATGGATAAGGAAGCTGTGGTACATATACACCATGGAATATTACTCAGCCATTAAAAAGAATTCATTTGAATCAGTTCTAATGAGATAAATGAAACTGGAGCCCATTATACAGAGTGAAGTAAGCCAGAAAGATAAAGAACATTACAGCATACTAACACATATATATGGAATTTAGAAAGATGGTAATGATAACCCTATATGCAAAACAGAAAAAGAGAAACAGATGTACAGAACAGACTTTTGGACTCTGTGGGAGAAGGTGAGGGTGGGATGTTTTGAAAGAACAGCTTGTATATTATTTATAGTGAAACAGATCACCAGCCCAGGTGGGATGCATGAGACAAGTGCTTGGGCCTGGTGCATTGGGAAGACCCAGAGGAATCAGGTGGAGAGGGAGGTGGGAAGGGGGATCGGGATGGAGAATACATGTGACTCCATGGCTGATTCATGTCAATGTATGACAAAACCCACTGAAATGTTGTGAAGTAATTGGCCTCCAACTGATAAAAATAAATGAAAAAAAATCACATGTTGGTCTTATGGAATCTAGATTGTGGCCTCATGCTCATTTGCACTAAGGAAAATTCTATTATCTTTGAGGCTGTGATATTATTTTCTTTCAATATCTCTCAGAAAGAAAAAAATTATTCTACCAACACTTTGTTGCTGTTCCGTCACTCAGTCACGTCCAACTCTCTGTGACCCCATGGACTGCTGCACATCAGGCTTCCCTGTCCTTCACCATCTCCCAGAGTTTGCTCAAACTCATGTCCATTGAGTAGGTGATGCCATCCAACCATCTCATCCTCAGTTGTCCCCTTCTCCTCCTGCCTTCTATCTTTCCCGGCATCAGGGTCTTTTCTGATGAGTCAGTTCTTCGCAGCAGGTGGCCAAAGTATTGGAGCTTCAGCATCAGCATCAGTCCTTCCAATGAATATTCAAGATTGATCTCCAACACTTATTGAGAACCAATTCTGACAAAGCATATGGTAGGTGACGGGGTTATAGAACTGAATAAGACATCATCCCTTGTACTCGAGGAGCTCAAGCTTTGATTGAGGAGACACACATGTAGATAAGAACCTTTGCTGGGGATGTGGTCCCATAAAGGAACTGAATCACTATGTGGAATCACTATAATGAGTAAAGGATGGAACATTTCATTCTGTGTGAAACCAGTTAGGCCAGGAACAGGTGCTGGAATTGGGACTGAAATTAGGTCTTGAAGAGCAAATGAGAGTTGCCCTGGGATAAGGCAGGAGTGCATGGGAGTGTGAGTGCACAAAGGGTATTTGGGAAAGACGCCTGCTGGTTGGGGTGATGGATGCGGCTGGAAAGGGGGTGAAGACCTCTTGGAAAGGGAGTTAGGACCCCTTACAGAGCACCCCAGCCTTTGGACAAGGGCAGCTTCTCCCTGTGTCATAACTTGAATGACTCCAGCAAGTGGAACAGGTCCAACAAGTTCTTTTGGTGATCTTCTTCCTCTCCACCTCTGATTTCCAATTTCGCCTGAACCCTCTCTCTCTCTCTCTTCTCATTTTTTCCTCCTCTTTCTCCAGCCTATCATCTCCATCTTTCTTTCCTCCTTTCTCCTTTCTCCTCTCTCATTCCTATCTCTTTCCCTCTTTCATCTCCTCCTGACCACATCTCTTTCCCAAGAACATCCAACTCTTCTCCATCTTCCTCCTCCTGCCCTCCTCTCTCCCCCATCTCTGCTTCTCAACTCTCTCTACCCACCCTCACTCTCAGCTCTCTCCATCCATTTTTTCCCCAACCCTCTTTTTCCACCCCACTCCCCGGTCTTTCTCTCTCCCTCCATCACCTCCTCCTGTTCCACTTCTCTCCCTCTCTGTTCCTCCTGCCCAGTGGCTGCTTCTCACTATGCCTCATGCTCTCTCTCTCTCTCTCTCTCTCTCTTTGTCTTGAGAAGTGTGTTTGGATCTCTTTCTCCCTCTGACAAGTTCTTCTTTGGCTCCATGTTGTATCATTTTCCTTAGCAGGTGGGATTCTCTGGCATTTCTAACTCTATTTTAAACACTTTGTAAGGCTTGATTTAAAGGAAAATCTGATTTCCACAGTCTGTGCACTGGTGCCTCAGGGGACTCTCAGTTTAATTATGTCCTGGAAAGTTTGTGACACAGCTCAGGCTCTGGGAACCCAGAGAGGGGTGGGTGTGTGGGCTGTCAGCTGCTTCCTGCCAGACCATGGAGGGCTTTAGGGGCCCGAGAGCCTCCAGGCTCCTCACAATAGAGTGCCAACCTTGTGTTTTCCCCAACTTTAACGTGCATGTGAATCCCCTGGGATCTTGTTAAAATGCAGTCTTTCTTTTTTTTAAAAAAATTTAATTTATTTATTCTTAATTGGAGGATAATTGCTTTACAATATTGTGTTGGTTTCTGCCATATGCCAACATGAATTGGCCATAGGTACACATATGTCCCCTCTCTCTTGAGCCTCTCTCCCACCTCCCACCCCATCCCACCCTTCTGCATTGTCACAGAGCACCAAATACAGATTCTGAATTAGCAAGACTGGGGCAGGACCTGGGGTCTGCATTTCTCCCTAGCTCCCAGTGAATGCTGATGGTGGCCCACACTTGGAGTAGCCAGGATGCAGTCCATGTGCCATTAAGAATGTTCCTTCTGCCACAAAATGCTCGAATTTTCACTTGGCAACAAGAGTTTCCCCTCCTCTCTGCTCCCACAGAGCCCACAGAGCTTTCTGTCATATTTCAAATGGGCCACTTCCCATGTTAGAGTCTAGCAATCTTTGTCCTTGTCACTCTTTCATTAGACCAAATGCCACTCCAGGGCTTGCCATGGAGAAATGAGTAAACAAAAGAATATTCCAGGCCATCAAGTACGGTGAGAGGATTGCAGGACACACACATGTGAACGCTCCCTTCCCCAGCTGGGCATTGCCTGTTGCTGTGAAAAGCAGTGGCTTTGCATCAGTAGCTCATGATTCTGGCCTTGCCCAGCACCATCAGGTGCTGCTCTGAGATCCCCTGGGACCCTGGACCAGCCTTGCATGCAGGAGATTTAACATTTTCTCACTAGACTTCAGATGACTGAGGGATCAGTGTAGAGTCTTCCATTTTTTGGTGATTGATCTCATCGTGCTCAATATTTCCACCCCTGAGATGCCTGGGACAGGAGTTCAAGAGATACTGGTTTTACATCCTTTTCTCAGTTAACTCAGTCTTGACCAACCATTAGTCAACAGTCAAAGCCCTCAGGGGGTGGTTTTCTCCTCTCTTCACGGCTCTTTCTCCTCCACTTCTTGAAGGGGGTGTCTGACCTCATGGAGAGGTCAGGTCTTTCAAAGCCAAGGAGAAGTGGTCTCTGTCTGTGTGCTGGCCACTGTGGGATTCTGGGTCTTGTCTTGGCTCTGCATGACCTGTGCAGGTGTCCACAGCAGGGTGACCATTGTGGTGGTTAACTTGATGTGTCAACTTGACTGAGCCAAGTGATGCTCAGATGGCTAGTCAAAGATTATGTCTGGGTGTGTCTGTGAGGGTCTTCCTAGAAGTTAGCATTTAAAAAAAAATTTATTGAAGTGTACTTGATTTAACATATATTAATTCTCTTTTGCAACCCATGGACTATGGTCAGCCAGGCTCCTCTCTCCATTGGATTGATTTCCCAGGCAAGAATATTGAGTAGGTTGCCATTTCATTCTCCAGGGGCTCTTCCCAACCCAGGGATCAAACCCACATCTCCTTCATTGGCAGGCAGATTCTTAACCACTGAGCCACCAGGGAAGCCCATATATATATGTATATTTTCATATCTTTTCCATTGTGAAAAGAATATAAATATATATTTATATATTTTCATATTCTTTTCCATTATGGTTGTCACAGGATATTGAATATAGTTCCTTGTGCTAAAACAGTAGGACTTGTTGTATATTCTTCCCATATATAATAGTTTGCTTCTGTTAATCCCAGACTCCAGATCCTTCCCTCCCCTACTACTCCTAACCCCTTGGCAATTACAAGCCTATTATTGGTGTCTGTGAATTGGTTTTTGCTTTGTAGACATGTTGATTTGTATTATATTTTAGTTCCACATATAAGTGAAAGTGAAGGTGCTCAGTCATGTCCAACTCTTTGAGACCCCATGGACAGCAGCCCACCATTCTTCTCCATCCATGGGATTTTCCAGGCAAGAATACTGGAGTGGGCTGCCATTTCCTTCTCCAGAGGGTCTTCCCAACCCAGGGATTGAACCCGGATCACCTGCATTACAGACAGGTGACTGTAATGTCTGGGGTTAACAGAAGCAAACTATTACATATGTGATGAATATACAAGTCTTACTGTTATAGCACAAGGAACTATATTCAATATCCTGTGACAACCATAATGAAAAAGAATATGAAAATACATAAATATATATTTACATTCTTTTCATAACGAAAAATTCTCTGTGTCTGTGAGTCTGTTTTTGCTTTGTAGATATGTTGATTTGTATTACATTTTAGATTCCACATATAAATGATATGGTATTTGTCTCTTTCTGATTTCGCTTAGTATGATAATCTCTAGGTCCCTCCATCTTCCTGTAAGAAGCTAGCATTTGAATTGGTACACTGAATAAAGAGATCTACCCTCACCAATACAAATGAACATCACTCAATCTATTGAGAGCCTGAATAGGAAAAAAAAGAAAAAGGCAGAGGAAGGAGAGATATGCTCTTTCTGTCCAAGCTGGGATGCCCAACTTCTTCTACCCTTGGAGCTTGGTGCTCCTGGTTCTTGAGCCTTCAGACTTCGACCAAGACTTTCGCCGTCAATGTCCCTGGTTCTCAGGCCTTTTGACTCAGATTGAAATACACCACCAGTTTCCTTGGGCTTCAGCTAGCAGATAGCAGACTGTGGGACTTCTCAGCCTCCATCATCACATGGGCCAATTCCTTTAATAAATCAATCTGTTGGTCTTTCTCCATATTGGCTCATGATGGGCAATGAGAGCCCCTTTAGGGAGCCCAAAGCTGGACATTGCTCCTTTCTTTTTGTGTTTCTGTCGTTAACTATCCCAATCCTTGCTTTCTAGTGCAGTGGGTGCTCTCATGGAGGAAAGAGGACATTCATGTACACTACTTCAAAAATGATTGTAGTTCTATCTGGGGCAGTGCCTAGAACAGAGAAACTGATCCACAAACATGATCCCTTCCGACCAAGCTGGAGGATATGAGAGAGAGCTTCAGCATAAAGAAATTTTGATTGGATAAGAAATCCATAGAAATGACAGGAGGTGTTCTGAAGAACTGCCTCTTCTGTGGCAGGAAATGAGCTCTGTCTTAGAGACTGAAGCCTAGATCTTGAGAAAAGGACCTGAAACCATGACATCATGCAGATGTGGCCAAGCTGCTACGGGCCTCCCGGGCAGCTGTTTCTCACCGATGCATCCCCCTCTCTCGCCTTTGTTTGACATTCAGCTGCTCATTTGGGAAGAGCCTCTTTTTTCTCATCATGGCTGTAGCCAGCAGACAGCATTTGTCTGTCGTTGATAATCGCTCTTTAGACTCCTGTTTCTAATTCCTGCTTCCTAGGGGCAGAGCCAGCAGGCATCCCTCATGCTTTCTGGATTCTCCAGCAGGCATTTCTGAAGGACACTCTGAGCCCACTTCCACTTCTGCTGCCTTCTGACCCTTCGCTAAGTTCATGGCTCATGAATGAATGAGCAGCAGCGTTTTCCTGACCATGTGGGCCCCCCACTGTCACCGGGCGCTCCCCATCACTGGAGAGCAGGTGTTTCGAGAAGCCTGAACGAGCTGTGGGTGGTGAGACAGACGCTGGGCTTGGCTCTGGAAGCTTCAGCTCAGAACATTGAGCTGAACCATCTGAGGCTCCTCCAGGAAACAGGTTGTGCAAATCTCACAGCCCCCCTCTCTGGGCTCATGCATATTCATTAGTAGAACAACTCCAGGCCGAAGATAATGATTCATGCAGGCAGCACCATTCTGAGCATTATTATCTGGGAGTGACAACTGAATTTCTAATTCAACATGTGTATTGGACAAATAGATCACAAGAACTTTAAAGTCAGAAACACCCTTTGGAGTCATGCAACTTCTGTTGAGGCGTAAAATGATAGAGGAAGAGATCGCCTCTCTGGTGTGCTGTGCATAGCTGTTCCCTTCAAAGCAGAGGAGAAATGAAAGGGGTTGAGATTTCAGACACTGCTTGAGTCTCCAACAGAAGCTAATAATAATGGCTGAGAAGGAGACAACCATGGCGACCACAGCCAGCCAGCCACTGGCATGAGCTCACCATTGTTTCGAGTTATTCCGTGGGCATGAACAGAATCCTCCTCTTTTTTCCCTGGCTGGCAATAAGAATGGAGCAGAGACTGGTGGGGCTCATTGGCTGCTCAATAAGAATCAGAGGGCAATAAATGCAAGGCAAGACTGAAGAGGGAGTGGTGGAATCGATTTGAGCAGCCTTTCAACACCCAGCAAGACACCGTGAGAGCTACACTATCTGCCCGTCTGCAGAGATCGGCCACTTCCCGCTTGTCACAGCTGACAGTCAAGCATAAAATGGCTCCTGTCAAGGAGTGGCAGCTCTTTGAAGACTAAGTCTTAAACCACTCCTTAAAGGTTTATATTCCAGTCCTCATGGCCACCCCACCCCCAAAGTCTTTTCTTTCTAAGTGATAGAATAAACTGACTGCCTATTCCCCTACCTACTGGGGGAGACCATGGAAAATTCAGTCTTCTAGAGCCTGGATAGCTATTCTTGCTTTTTGTTTTTTCCCCTTTTGAGCTACTAGTGACATTTTAGAATATTTACTAAGAAACAGGTACTGTGATAAAGTACACACCTCTATGACTTCCTTAAATTCTCACAACAATCAATGACAAGTGCTAATATCCCTAATTTACTGATGAGGAAACTGAGGCTTTGAGAGGCCAAGTGACTTGGCCCACGATTCTGCAGCCCATGATTGGTGGGAGCAGGATTAGACCCCAGGTCTCTGTAACTTTGGAGACCACTCCCTTTACTATTAAATGATGTTGATCTAATGATGGGGAGGGGTGTCTTTTAAAGGATGAGTGTACAAATCTTGAGTAAGTGGAACCCTGGTGAAGGATGTACTTGAGACCTGGACACTCTGGTCCCCTGGCCCCTACCAGCTGCCTCTCACCTGTGGGATGAGGTGCGTATGGAGGCCAAGAAGGTATGCTGGTCTGAGACCTCTATTCCCTCTACATCAGGAGACAATCAGGCTTGCAATCTCACAGCTCAAGCTCAGTAGAAGAACTTTTGCTTCTCCAAGCTCTGATTAGGCCACCTACTTCCAAGACACCAATCACCAAGGATAGAGGATGTGGTGGGCTCTGGTTGGCCAGCCTGAGTCACATACTTCTGGTTGGAGTCAAGAATGAAGTCACTGAATGATGTGGTCTGAGAGCAGGAGGAAGGTATGACCCCTCTCAGGACAATGGGGGTGTTGTACCCAGAAAAAGGAGAAAGAAACACTGATCAGACAAAACCAAAAAATGCCCACCACACTTGTCAAGCCTCATTGCCTCCTGTCTTCTCTGGGTTCTGAAGGTTATGGGGGAGGTGGATATTTGAGGAGAGATAGAGGGAATGAAGATAAGAGGGAAAGATAGAATGAGCTTACAGAGAGGTTTGCTCAGAAATGGAAACACAGAACTAGAGAAGAACCAGAAAGATTTCCCTCAACTTCTCAAGAGAGAGAAAACATAGGAAAAAAATGTTTTAAAAGTCCAGCCCTGATTCCCACATGCATCCTACATAGGTCAGTGTTCTTCAGTTTTTGTTCTAAAAGTTCCTAGAGCTCTGGGAGGATTCTTTACAATCCTTTAGAATGGATTGAGGAGTAAGAATCAAGAGGAAATTTAGTGGGTTGAGCTCAGACCCCTCCTGACTTCATTTATAGTTTCCTCACTTTTATTTCTCTTTTCAGTGCCTTGTGCATAAGATCTTGTTTGGAAAAAATAGGCATTCCTCTCTGCAAAACCCTGCTCTGCACTGAGATATTCTCAACAAGAACGACCTTTGGTTTACATCTATCTCTCATGTGGTCAGTGCAATGCCAGGCATACAGTAGGCACTCAGTCATTATTAAGCTGTCAAATGGATGGTTGAATGGCCACAAGGGAAATTATGAGTGGAAAACCTTAAACTGTGGAAAGGAACCTCAGGGTTCTGGGAGCACCCATAGAACTGATGATCCCTTCATGAGGGTGTAACCACAGACAGAACCTTGTGTGGAAAGACAGCTGGCTGCTCCCCTTTTGACTTGGACACAACTCCAATCAAACAGATGAAATGTTTGTGATGGGGCCACTGCTTCATAATAACATCACACTTTCAACAGTTACCAAGAACCAGATATTTGTCAGTTACTTCTTTCTTCTCAAACTCAGGACCAAACTCCAGTTCCCTGGATGCCAGAAAAGTCTTATCTCCAAGAAGCGAGACATTACCCAATCTGACTTAATTATTAGTTCAAGATCACAGTGACTCTGTAGGTTATGGTGTTAGATAATCCCAGATGATATCTCCTGGATAAGAACTGGGGACTGTTTCAAAGATTCCTTGGACCAGCCTCATTCTACTTTGAACCCCCAATCCAACACATGTGTATATTCACAAGTAAACACACACATGCACAGAGATTTATGCATTTATGCATTTATGCACATGCATAAAGACTGTCTTTAATATCTGTCATGCACACTCACAAAATCTCTAGAGAACCTGGCTTAGAAGCCATGGATTCAGAAGTGTGGCTGAAACCGCACTACAGACTTGTGCAAGGGGCTTACCCATCCAGACATTCTGGTCAATCTGCTGGCACCTGGCAAGTGATGCTTGCAAGAATCTCTGTCTTTCTTGCCTCTGGAAGCTGAGCATTCCTGCTGCCCTTCTTCTCAGAGTAGATCTCTGGGGGCAACCAGCTTCCCCTCAAAGTCTTGCACAGATTTGGCTGATTAGAGGAGTTGATCCCACATGCCTATGTTCTTGCTGCAACAGCTCCTGGGAAAGAAAGTTTTAAGCTTCTACCACAAAGTGGAGAAGTCTCCCAAAAAAAGAAAGGGTATGCAAAGGAGCAAAGTGGTCAAGGTCACAAAGATTTGGACACGACTGAGACGGAACAGCAAGACCTCCTGAGACAGCTGTTGGGCATTAGATTCACTGCACTAGGGGTTCAATCCAAGGTTTCTTCTACTTCTTCCCTCTTCCCAGATTAACTTCACTTTCCACCCACATCCTCTATATTTAGCCCTCAAAGCATGTGCTATATTATCAACTCTAAGCCCCTAGCCCTTCAGGAAGAGCTTATTTCTCCTAAGAATGGAACCCATGTTCTTAGCAGTGCACATTTGTTCTCCCCTTTCCTGAAGTGGAGAGTGTTTCCATTTTTGAAAAACGCATGGCAGGAAGCAGGGAAAAAATCAAGAGAGAGAGTATGAGTTAAGCAATTCACATTATAGCAGGTCAAGTCCAGCTCATGGAAGAATCTAAATTGAAAGCAAATTGGTTTAAATTGAGACAAGACAGTTTTCTGATGTTCAGACTTGTGGCAACATGGAATTCCTTTCCTGGAGGTCTCTGGGGAATTGACCAGCTCCACCAGGTTGGCTGGCATAATTGGGACATGGTTGGGTGTGGAGATAGAGAAATAGATCGAACAGCTTTCACATGTCCCTGCTAGTCCCTTGCTAGTCCCTTGCTTGTCCCTTGCTAGTCTTGCTTGCATGCTGTTACTGTGCGGTACCAACCTATAAGGGATGATGGTGCAAAGCTAGACATTCTAGCGAGGCCAGGCATATGAATGTATGAGTGCCTGGTGGGGCAGGCAAGGTGCTGGGAGTGGGGGCCAAGTCAGCTGGAGCCAGGAACAAAAGCCTGATTCTTCATGTGGGTTAACCGCTGTGATTATCCCCTCTCCAACCCAAATAAGTTTTGTGGCTGCTAGAGAAATTGAAATCGCCAAAGAGCGAAGTTGGAGGTGCTTGAATATTTTCTCTGACTCTTAGTTAAACATTGGCAACTTTCCTGAGACTATAAATATGATTGGGACTCAGCCATTTCTCTCTTTGTAGTCTATGAAAATTAACTTGGTCCACAGGGGCTGCAATCACTGCCAAACCCCCCAAGTGTGGGCTCTTCCTCCACACTGACAAAAATAACAGTTAATTAGGCTGCAACACCCATAGGAAAGTGAACTTGCACCACCAATCATTGGGGGGGGGGGTGTGCATGCAAAATGTTGCCATGACAACAGGCATTTACTGGCTCTTCATTTTAATGTCTCAAAGGCTAGGGATAATTTCCCAGTGAGAATACATGAGGGTAGATTTTTTTTCCCTCCTCCTCATTCTTTCTGCCAGTCTTTTGCCAGTATTGGAGCAGTATTCCTGTGGCAACAGGTTTAAAATGTAGAGAAGCCTTGTGAGAGCATTAAACACCAGGCAAGCTACTCCTGGAGATGCTGTCTTGGGAGGCCCAGGGAGGGTGGTGCAGCATCCTTCTCAGTATCTAGGTTGGATAGAAAGAATTTGGAGGCAGGTGAAATGTGAACTGTGAATCTGTGCCCTCATTTCTAGGTGAACTTTCTGTTTTCATGAACTTTCCTTCCTTATTACTCTCTCCTTCCCTCTCCCTTCCTTCCTTCTCTCCGTCCCTCCCTTCCTTCTCTCTCTTTCTTCTTATTTTGTTGTGTGCTTACTCTGTACAAGGCACTTACTAGGCTTCATCTGATTTATTCTCTATGACTGCACAGTAAGAAAAATATGATTCTTATTTTACAGATGAGGACACTGAGATTAAGAGGAGTTGAAGCCTCTAATCACATAGTAACTTGCAGAACCTGGATTTGAATCAGGTCAGATCTCACAACCCAGGCCCTCATCCACTCTATAAATAGAAGCAAATTTGTTTATTAGTTTTAATTTATTTGTTAACTGGAGGAAAATTCCTTTGAATTTGTTTATTATCATCATTACCCTCACCACCATGTATCAGTCAGCTATTGCTGCATAACAAACATCCACAAAATCTTAATGGCACATGATTATAAGTATCTATTTTACTTCAGCATAGGGTGGCTCTGACCCTCATGTGTTTTTTTTCTGGGGCTTGGGCTGAAAGGGAGACAACTACCCAGGGAAAGCTCTTCTCATGGAGATGGTAGAGTCATAAAGAGTCTGCTCAACCATACAAGTATATTTCAGATCCCTCCTGTGTCATGTCTGCTAGTATCCCACTACCAAAGCAAGGCATGTGGTTGAGTCCAAAGTCAGAGTAGGAAATACACACCCTCCCTTTTGTGAAAGGAATTGCAAAGTTTTATGGCAAGGATGTGGATACAGAGAGGGATGAAGAACCGGGGCCCGAAAGGTTGTACAGTTATCATTATCATCATCCTCATCATCATCACCTCTATGGACCTCTCTTTGATCTGGCTCAATGGTCCAGAGTTTGCCTGCAATGCAGGAGATCCGAGTTCAGTCCCCGGGTTGGGAAGATCCCCTGGAGAAGGAAATGGCAACCCACTCCAGTATTCTTGCCTGGAAAATCCCATGGATGGGGTTGCCTGGCAGGCTATAGTCCATGGGGTCTAAAATCGTTGAACATGACTGAGCAACTGACACTTTCATGTTTAAGTAATAGATGATTTCTTTACAAAGCTCTTTAAGAGCACCAGTCATCACTGGAGCAGCTAGTCATTTAACTGGATTAAGTTTTCCATTAAAAAGTTTTAGGTACTTACAAACCTGGCATTTTGTGACTGCCTGGAATCAGGGGATGGAGTAGCAGGTGGGAGGGAGGTTGAAGAGGGAGGGGACATTTTTATACCTCTGGCTGACTCATGTTGATGTATGCCAGACACCAACACAATATTGCGAAGCAATTATCCTCCGATTAAAAATAAATTTCTAAAATTAAAAAAATAACCTCACATATTGGTTTATCACAATTTAAAAAAGTATTGTGGTGATTATAGTTCAATATAGTGTTTCTTTTGAATTACTACGTAATTTACTTTATATATCTAAAAACCTAAATTTTCTGAGCTGGAGTTCTTAGACCTCACCAGGCAGCTAAAGATTTCTTCTGCAAAAGAGTGTTTCTTAAATGCTTAAATTAAGACTATTTCTAAATACTCTTAACTCTTGGTCTTCATCACGTTTTGCCCTAGCACAACACATCAACTTGATTTGTAATCACAGCTCTACACATTTGTAGCAAGTTTTACAGTTGACAAAGTCTCTTCCCCCCAAATTTACATTTCATCTGCATCCTCTGGCACCTGCTGGTGACATACCCACGTCAGGGTTCTAATAGCCATTCCTCTGGCAAATGAGCCATTTACCAGAAATTGCAAGAATTTCAGCATCTGGACCTGATGAGTGAGGCGTGGTCAGTTTTTCTTTGAGAAAAACTGAAAATATAAGAAAGTAGATTAACTTTTTAGAGAAATAAAATCTATTTAGATTGTGTGTGTATGCTCCAAATTTCTACATTTGTAAAGCTCAGAATGCTCAAAACACCTTACTTTTCAGAAACAAATCAAGATAATCTTGAAATATGAAATATAATGAAAATACAGGATTATTTCTAATAGGTTCAGCCAGGCACAAGATGCTCTTTAAAAGTCTGCTTAAATATATCCTTGCAATTTGTTTCTATATTGCTGCAACCTGAGGAAAATATTTGGTTGTCTTTTGTCCAAAGAGTCTTACTAGCCATTCCATCTCCTGTATTTAGCATAAAACCTGGTACATGTATAAGCTCAATAAATATTAACTGAATGCATGAATGATTGGGTGGGAATTTTTGGAAGTGCAAATCCCAATTCTGAAACAGCTCACGTGGCTCAGAGTCTAAATTTGTGAGCTTTCTCTGTTTGTAGGTAATTCTGCAGAGAGGTGGGGCAGATCTGCAGTAAACAGCAGATGAACAAGGCCATTCTTGTTGCAGTGACACGTTGGTACCAAGCGATTATTTGTTTTCTCTAACACAATGTAAAAAGTGCTAATGGGATTAGCCTTTTGTGATGAATACTAATATGATACGAAAACAAATGCTAATATGCAATGTGAAATTGCTAACAAAGGAGAAAATTGCTAATAAAATTCAATGGACCTCAGTGACAAATGCTTCACATATCCCTCTGGTTGGGCCAAGACTGTCCTCTTAGCATGGGCATGGCATAGACAGGGGGAAATCATGGCATATGAGCTGCTTGCTGATGGCTGCATTTCAGCCGTTTCCTCCGTGTGGGTGGCGCTGTGAGAGAAGGCACACATGGGATCCTCACAAACATACCCCCCTGGGGCACCAAGGATCCAGCAGGGAGGCCCCCACAGGAAGCTAGAGCATGGCCTTCTCCACTTCAGTGTCAGACCTTTAAATTTTCCAGCATTCTATCTCATCTGTTGTGCTGGTTGGCTTTACTAAACCCTTGTGCATTTACAAGGCAGACCTGCAAACGGAAAAGGAGACAAAGAGAGAAGTGACTGGCCTGTGGTCACACAGATAGCACAGCTCCATGCTGCTTCAGGGTCTACTAGCTCCTCCATCTTCCCACCCCTACCTCTCCATCTCTTCTTCCTCTCCCTCCTCCTGGCTACTCCCCTCCCCTCCAGCTCCTCTCCTCTGCATCTCCTCTTCCCCATCTCCTTCCCTTCCTACCAGAATCTGATCTTCTCTCTCTTTGCTTATGGCAGCAGATGGCTTAAATAAACAACTTGGATTGGTGTAAATACATCAGTCTACGCTAACACAGGAAGTGACCAGGTTCTGGTCTCAGGTTCGGAGACCAGTGATGGCAGCACAGGGTATTTCACTCAAATGGGTGATGCAAAGTTCTCTTGGAAAGTGAAAACTTTAGATGAAAGCCTTCAGGCAAAGGAACCGTGGAAGGAACCAGAGGAGAAAGCAGAGATAAAATCCTTAAACAAATTCTGATGACCCGGGTGCAAAATGTGATTCCCTCGAGCAGGGGAAGCTGAGGGACCGCTCATGGACAGAGTGACCAGAGAAGGGAGGGATAATTTGGAAGAGAGGATCCTGTGGAAGATAGAGGAGAAGACCATGATTCTTCGGCTATCAAATCCCCTGAGAGAATATTTTGGAAAGAAAAAGCTCATCATAGGAAAGACAAAAAGAGAAATGTAGGCATCACAGCCATTCAGCAAAAGGTGGGATGCTTGCTGGGCGGAAAGAAAACTGAGGACAAGATAAAGTCCGCTGAGAAAGACAAAGCAGGAGGCAGATGGCAAGAGGACACTTCAAGATAGAAGGGGCCACCTTGAGCAGTTAAAGGAAGCGAGATGAGGGAGCAGCAGGAGGAGGCAGAGCGCAGGCAGCATCAGGCTGGAGGGAAGCTGCACGTCCATCACTGGATCTTGAGACAGGAGCATGGGGTTACACGAAGTTGCCACTGGACACAGCTGCGCACACTGGGATCCTGCGGGAAGCCAGTAAATGAGGAGAAAGTGAAACAGAGAGACCTGCTGTCTGACTCACAGGAGATCAGGGACATTGAAAGGAAAACCGGCTGAGTCCTTGTCAGTGGAATCCAGCCCAAGCTCATCAAAGGAAGACGGGGGGGTGGGGGAGGAAAGGAGATGGAGGGGAGGGGAGAGGACTGAGCAGGGGGCCCGGCAGGAGGCGGGGAGCAACCCCAGGAACCCTCTGGACAATTGGCTGAAGAAATGAATGAAGGTGAAGAGCGGAATTTAACTAAGTTCTGGGGAAAGTGAAGAAGGGGAGGGAGGCGTTTGGTGAGCAAGGGCTCCCCTCAGAGCAGTGCTGGGTCTAAGATCTGTGAAGCCCAATCTGGGTGCCCACTGCACTCAAACAGGGGCCACCTAGCAGCCATGTGCCTCTGGGGCTGTCAGAGCGCAGAGGATGGAAGGAGGCCCTGATGAGCGGAGCAGAGAGCAAGGGACAGGAAACAGATGGATTGTGGCTATGATGGGGCTGCAAGCGGAGAAGAGGGCTTCTGATCATGCTCCTGGGGGAAAGTCACCCTCATTCTCATGGCCCAGCACCCCAACATCATCACCATCAGAGGAACGGTTGTAGGGGGAACAAGGACAGATCTACAGTGTGAAGATCTGCATGGACCTACATGGATGATCTCAAGAGCCTGATGGGGACTGTGAAGCAGTCTTTTTTGTTGAGGAGGTGAAGACCCTGATGCTCCCTCCAGCTGCTGCACTCTGTGAAGCTTCTTCAGGAAAAACTGGATCCAGAACAGCTGGCCAAACTGCTACTGAGCCTTACTGAAGGTCACACCGTGGTTGGCATAACCCCATGGTCCTCTACCCCAGAGCAGTTTCTTTGTGTCGAGGAACAGGATATCTGTGGACATATGGTTGGTGGGTTGCATCTTGGGAGATGATGCTGACTCAGAAGTCACTGTTTCTTAGGAAGGTGGAAATTGATCAGGTCAATTAGGTGTTTATGGACATGAAGACCCCCAGTGAGAAAATCGAGGCTGGCTGCAAAAAGACCTCCCTGCAGTCCAGAAGATGACCTCCACCAAGCACCCCTGTGACATCCTCCATTCTGACCTGGGCTTCCACCTGTGACCTGCTTCCCAGGGTGCAGGGTCAACTTGGAAGACTGCTTCAAGCTGAGTATTTCCATGAGATGCCCCTACCCCAGTCCACTGACTCCCTGATGTTCCCGTATGGCCCGCCAACAGCAAGCAGCAGAGCGAAGGTTGGCACCAGCCTGAAGTCCCCCTGAGGAAGGCAGGGGCTGTACGTCGCTGGGCGACATCCACCAGAAACCAGGGGGCCTCAGCTGCAGGTCTCAGCTTCACCCTCAAGTTCTGAGGTCTAGAGTGGACCCCAGGCAGACCCCGGGAGTACCAGCTGATGAGGCCCAGACACGACAAGAGGCTGGTGCTGAAAACAGACCCAGATCCTGTCCTGAATGGACACACCTGATGCTTGTCAGCGCTGCTGCAGGTTGGGATTATAGAGTCTTGGACTGCTGGCCTTGTTTGATTTTCCACCTTTCATTTTTATTTTATCTTGGCTTGTAAATCTGTCAGGTAAATCGTGTTTTCCTTCTTGTGGATAAAACAACTCACTAGATGAATACTTCTGTATCCTCCTCTTGCTCTCTCTCTTCCGTTCTGTCCATACCATTTCCACCTGCCTTGTCCATCAGCCTCCCCACCACCTTTTCTTCTTCCGATTTCTAACCCTCCATTGTCTCTTTCGTTTCCATCTCCTTCCAGTCTTCTTCTCCTACATCCTTGGCCTCTACTACTTGTATCCAAGAATCATTTGCACCAGCAAAATTGAAAGTGTAAATTGCTCAGTAGTGTCTGACTCTTTGCAAACGCATGGACTGTAGCCTGCCAGGCTCCTCTGTCCCTGGGATTCTCCAGGCAAGAATACTGGAGTGAGTTGCCATTCCCCTCCTCCAGGGGATCTTCCCAACCCAGGGATCGAGCCCAGTTCTCCTGCATTGCAGGCAGATTCTTTACCATCTGAGCCACAAATGGCACCAGCAAAAGCTAGCATTTATCATGAAATCAGACTCTGGCTTGGGAGCAGCCCATTCTGAAGTCAAAGTTGGAGTGAAAACTTGGCTCAGGTGCTCATAAATACTGTGAATATACTGAAATTCTCTGAGCCTCAGATTTCAGATCCATCATGTGGATTTCCTCAAAGGGTGGCTGCGAATAGCCAAACTTTAATTGCAAGTATAACTGCAACTTGGACTGTATAGTTATGTGAACTGTAATTGTACCTCTTCAAAATAGGACAAGTGTGAGGAAGAGGACTGGGAAGGAATGGCTGAGAATCGCTGATGAGGCTGATTTTCTTCTTCAAAATTTTCTTTAATAATGTTATTTCATTGTGTTTCTATGGTTCTCTACCCTGTCAGAACCAATGCCCTTTTTTTTATAACTAATAGTTTGTGACATCCCCTTAACTATCCTGAAATGAAATTCATAGGTTATATAACTCACACATAATTTCATAAAATTTAATAGGGTGTCATACCTATATTATACAGGAGAGTAAGAGAAAGTAGTTTGTAAAAAATAATTTGTATTTTAATATGTAACTGCTTGGTTGTGATGATAGAAGAGATGATGAAGACAGATTCTTGCATCTCTATCTAAAATTATCATGAATGGCATGCTGACAAAAGCCAACTGATACAGATGTGTTTCAATGGGGACTCTCCTACTTTGAATGGCTTCACCACCAGGAATGGGGGTTCCTGAAATAGTGAACAAATTTCTGGTAAAGCTCTGAATAAAACAAAGCAAGATTTACAGTTTAGTCCACAGACATTTCAGTGTAAATTAAGACTGTGAAAAAATAACTTTGTGTTTCTAGGGAAAGTAGACTTTATAAGTAAGTTTTTCAGTGACTGAGTGTCCAGAGGGGCATTAGAAAGTCACTTAGGATGTGGGGCAGTTCTGCAGGGCCTGAAGTGCTCCTCTCTGTGGCATGGACTCTACCCTCTCAATACCCATGGTGTCCCACCCCCACGATTAGGGCAGCTCAAAGCTTCCACTGATAGCTCAGTTGGTAAAGAATCCACCTGCAATTCAGGAGACCCTGGTTTGATTCCTGGGTGGGGAAGATCCCCTGGAGAAGGGATAGGCTACCCACTCCAGGATTCTTGGGCTTTCCTGGTGGCTCAGCTGGTAAAGAATCCACCTGCAATGAGGAAGACCTGGGTTTGATCCCTGGTTGGGAAGATCCCCTAGAGGAGGGAACAGCTGCCCACTTCAGTATTCTTGCCTGGAGAATTCCATGGACTGTATAGTACATGGGGTCACAAAGAGTCGGACATGACTGAGCGACTTTCATTTCAAAGCTTCCACACATTTCCAAAATGCGTCCTGGGAGGTGGAATCTCCTATTCTGATGCCACAGCTAAGTTTTCATTAAAATAAACCAAAAATCAAATAATCCTGCTCTGTGAGGGCTTTGACAGCCCCTGGGCTGGCATCACTCTCTCACTGAGGCTAAAAGCAGCAAGAATAGTGGCATAGATCCTGCATCTAGAAAATTGAAAATGAACTGACTTTTTATCATTTAACCTGACAAGTTCAGCACATTTATACTGTCACATTCCTGTCTGTCCTCAGAGTTGTTGAGCAGAATCTTTCCATGGATCCAAGTTATTGCTAATAGGATTTGTCTCAAACTAAGTGTTCAACCTCCTCTTGTTTCCTGAGACCATGGTGGATTCTCTCCTCTCCTCCCTGAGGCCAGCCTTCACTGTATTTCAGCAAAATAATTCCCTGCCAGATGGGGGAAATGTAGCCCTTGGGAGGAATGATGATACTGTCACCAAAGGCTAGAATGGTCAGGATCAGTTTGGATTAAAGCCAGACCCTCCCGAGGTGAGACTAACAGTGGGATTTGCAATAGACAGTCCCATCTGGACAAAGCAGATTTCCAAAGGATGCTGGGACTCTCAAACAAGCATTGGTCTGTGCAATGGGCCTCTGGAAATCTCCTCTGACATCAGTACTCTGTCTGCTTCAGATCTGGGGAAATCTTACTAGGGCTTGGGATTTCAAAAGGAATAACTTTGGCTGACGTGGAAAATTGAAGATTCCTGAAAACAAACAAACAAACAAAAAAACCCTCTCTATTTATCCTGGCAGCTGAATCCTTCATTCTAAGACTTTTTCCTGGACTGTGTTATTGTTAAAAACAAAACACAAACCCCAAATGTAGTCGCTTATACTAAGCCCCACATCACCAAACTGAGACTCAATTTAACCACTGTTTCAGCCTTCTCAGAAATGGAATCTTGACACAGGCAGGAAGCACCTGCTCAGCACCGCTGAGGTCATCTGCTGACAGACCCCCACCAGCCCTTGAAGGAAAGTGACCTTGCCATGACCAATCCTAGATTGTCTAGAATAGTGTCCTTGTTCTGTTGCCTTCTGCCTTTAAAAGTCTTTTATTCTGTACAGCTTCTCAGAGCTCATTTCTAGGTGTTAGATGCTGCATAACTCAGGAATCATTGAATAAAGCCAAGAAAATGTTTAGAACTTACCCTATGGGATTTTTTTTTAAACTTTATCTTGGGAGGTTCTTTCAATTGCTTTTTCAAGACTTTGGACTACGTTTCTTATTCTTTAGAATCTGAAAAGAAGGTAGAGCCCTGCCCTGGACATTTCTCCCTCCTCACCTCCCTCCAAAGTATTGCCTTGTAAGATTTCCCTAGGAAAAGTTTCATCCAATCCAATCCAATCCAATATTTATTATCTAAAGATTACTTCAAAGTCAGAATCCTAGATCTAACAAAATGGGGATCATTCTCTGTGTGTGTGTGTGTGAAATTCTGCCCAATTTCCTGTAGGGTGTGATGTTACAGGAATTCGGGTGCACATCTTTGAACCACAGCTTAGTTACTTGTGTAAATCATGTGTCATCTCTGAGGACGTTTTCCTTCATCTATGTTGTAGGGGTGGAAAAGTAATTTTCTTTATACCCTTCTAGGTTCTTGGCTGAGACCCCCTCAGTCAGAGAGTGATAGTCACTCAGTCGTGTCCGACTCTTTATGACCCCATAGACTAGCCTGCTAGGCTCCTCTGTCCATGGAATTCTTCAGGCGAGAATGCTGGAGTGGGTTATCATTTCCTTCTCTAACCCCATAATTAAAGATAGATTAGCAGGAGAAAAACAAACAGAAGTTCAATAAAATGAATACCTCCTAGTGGCTCAGCTGGTGAAGAATCCACCTGCAATGCCGGAGACCTAGGTTTAATCTCTGGGTCAGGAAGACTCCCAGTATTCTTGCCTGGAGAATTCCATGGACAGAGGATCCTGGCAGAGTACAGTCCATGGGATCACAGAGTTGGACACGACTGCGTGACTAAGTATGCACGCATACCTTCTGCATACACGCGAGATACCCAGGAAAACGGAGTAACGCCCCAAATGGCCGAAGCCATTACCTTTAGTTCCACATCCAGCTAAAGACAAAAGAAAGATATTGGGGTGTCAGATATGGGAAGTTATCAGGCAGAGCATAGTAAACAAGGGTGTGGTTGATTCACAGATTTAAGTAAGCCTTCTCCACAGATAAGAGTTTCCTGTGATTTAGAACCATCCTGCTCTTCCTGTTACTAAAAGAAAGACACCCTTGCAGATGAATATTTCCTCACAAATATAAATGTCTCTTACAAAAGGATAATTTCTACTCTGTTTTCAGAACTTTTCCTGCATCTGCTGTTTCTTAAAAATAATCCGCCTAACGTAATCTTTATGCTAACGAGACATATTTTGGGGCAGCGAATCCTGCTCCCATTCATAACCTACCCTTATGGGGCTGTTGTGAGGTTGGCAAGATTCAGATGTGCAGCAATCATTACCGTGCCTGGACCATGGGGGTCCCTCCTTAGATCACCCCACTATTTTAGTGCTCAGTCTGTCCATGGCGTCTCACCTCCACTCAACTCTTGGGCCCCACTGCATCCTAGGCCCAGAGTCACTCCCATCAAAACTGAGGATTCTTCCCCTTCTCTGATGCCCTGTGCATTTTAACCCGTTGGTAAGTCCAGTGAGGTCTCCCTCAAAAACACACCCGAGTCCATTCCTCTTTCTTCAACTCTACCACCTCTCTCTTCTTACAGGCTCCCAACTTCTATCACCTTGGCTGTGGCAGAGCCATCTAAGGAATCCTTCTATTTGACCCGTGGTCTTTTATTTGTTTATTTTTATTTATTTTTATTTTTTCAATGTTGTGTTGGTTTCTGCTCTACAACAAGGTAAATTAGCCATACCTATCCCCTCCGTCTTCTGTCTCCCTCCCACCCCACAGTGGGGGAAGGAGAGGGTGAGAAAAACTGAACAAGTAGCATTAACATATTATACATCACCATGTGCAAAGTGGGCAGCTGGTGGGAAGCTGCTATATAACACAGGGAACCCAGCCTGGCAGTCTGTGATGACCCACGGTCTTTTAAAATCCACTCTCCTTGTGGCAGTTAGAATCGTCTTTTAAAATCTCAACTCACGTCACCCCTTTGCTTAAAACTGCCAACGGGCCCCAATACTACTTAGAATTAAATATCTGGACACAGCTGTTCATGGTCCCCGTGATCAGACCCCTGCTCATCTCTCCAGTCTCAGCTCGTACCCTCCCTTCTGTTCCTCCTGGTTCTGCTGCACTGTTCTCTCTGTTTCTGCAATAAAGTCAGACTCATTCCTCCCTTCAGACTTTGTATTTCTGGCTCTTTCAGCCCAGGATGCCCTTTGCAGGATGACTTATTTTCACTATTCAGGTCGCAGCAGAATTGTCACCTCCTCAGAGAGGCTTTCCCTGACCACCTTGTCTAATGTAGCTTATCACTGTAGGATCACTAATAAGGTGATCGTATAATTTATGGTCAAATCTAGAGCACTTATTTGACTAGTGAAAGGGGCTCTATAACAATTAAGCCAGGACAATAGTTCTGGTTTAGTCAAGTTGTGTGATTACCCTTCTCCTTATTTACGCCTTCTCTATAGTATCACTGTGCTATAAAATCTTCGTCGTTGTTGTTCAGTTGCTAAGTCAAGTCTGACTCTTAGCAACCCCATGGACGGCAGCATGCCAGGCTCCCTTGTCCTTCACTATCTCCTGGAATTGGCTGAAATTCATGTCCTCTGGGTCTGTGATGATATCTAACCTCCTCATCCTCTGCCGCCCCCTTCTCCTTTTGCCTTCATTCTTTCCCAGCATCAGGGTCTTTTCCAATGAGTTGACTCTTCACAAGAGATAGCCAAAGTACTAGAGCTTCAGCTTTTGCATCAGTCCTTCCAATGAACATTCAGGGTTGATTCACTTTAGGATTGACTGGTTTGATCTCCTTGCTGTCCACAGTACTTGTCAATAACTGATACTCTTTATTTACGTATGTATTACCTCTCTGCTCTATTACAATGTAAACTCCAAAAGGATGGGGCTGCTGTCTCTCTGGTTCACTGTGGTAGCCTCATCCCCTTGAAAACTAAACTATGTGTTTAGAACATAGTAGATGCTCTGTGAATATGTGTGGAATAAAGTGTATTGAGTGTAAGGCACTGTAATTGCCATGGGTTATGTAGTTGTGGGTGAGCTATCCTGGCTACATGTTTCTTGCCATTTAAAACAATGAATCACAAAATCCTGCCTTCCTATGCTGACCAGGAATCGTATTCACCTCCATATCAGGAGATCCCAAGTAAAACCAACTTTGGCTACAGAGGCCCACCCAAAGATTACCTGGTTATTCTTTGTCACCCCTTGTTTGAATTAGGTTTGATAAGCACGGATCAGGAAACAGTTTCAAGAGTGAGAGTTACTTACACTTGATGAGAAAATGTCATTTTTGCCACATTTGAGGTCATAAAATGACTTTTCCTGTTTGCTGATTGCAAATGCCAGAAAAGCAATGCTAGAAATAACACAACAGGATCATTGAATTAATTAATGTGGATACCGATTGTTTAAAATCCAGTTATTGTGGAGTGGGGATTGGACCTCGTGTTAATTAATATTTAAGTCCTTTGGAAGTGGCACTGAAGGAAGTCCCCTCCCTGATCCTTTGGTTCCTCCACAGCCCATCCCCCTTGAGAGGGGGTTTCTTTGGGGCCCCAAACAGAAATCCCCTTATCACAGGCAGCACAGATTGCAGGCTGGTCTTGGGCTTGTATTATTTGCATTTCTATAAAGGAAGGGCCTGGTATTATGTAACTGTGTGTGGGTTCTGAGGGCTTCTAATGGGCCTCCCTTTGTACAGTCTCTTAGCAACCAATTGAAGTTTGTAAGCTGAAACAAAGAGACTTGAGTCCAGCACTCCCTGGGCGCATTCCTCAGAGTCTGGCCTGCCTCTAGGAGCGCTAGGTTGGGGGATATGCCCCTTGTCTTCTCAGCCAAAGCCCTGCAATCCTTGTTCAATCATGGTTCCACCTGGGAAGGAAAAAGATTGCTTAGGGACCAGTTGTGTTCTGTTATCAGAACTTCAACTGAAGCCAGGAAAGTCTTCAGAAGAGTTGACCTGCATTCATTCTTTCTAAAATGCTGTAATACTGCTTGATAGTGTTAAAGCAAAATTCAACCAAGTAAATCCTGAAGTTCTAATTGGCTTTATTGAACAATTCCTGAACTGGGCAGCATCCCATCTAGCAAGTAGAAAGGCGCTCTGAGGAGGTGTACAGAACGGAAGGCTTTTATGGGCAGAAGCGGGAAGGGAGAAGGAGAGGGCTGACTAACCTCATCTTTCTCTGGGGGATGGGAAGGGTCTGTGTGGCAGATTACCTCATTGAAGCTATCCAGAAAGTTCCAAATTGACGGGTTAAGACTACATTCCTGGGAGAGGTTGAAACAGTACTTAGGTTAGGTATCAAGCCCTGGTTTGGTGATGTGAGCTTAGCACAAGTGATTCCATTTGGGTCTGTTGTTCCTTTTTGACAAAAGTCAAGAGTGCTCTTTAGGGTTAGTAGGAATCTGTGCTCTGTCACTTATTAGCTGTACGTCCTTGGAAAAATTACATTTTTGGGCTTCAGTGTTTTTGTTAGGGGAAGCACACTGATTGAAACCGCCCACCCTGGCCAGGCACCATAGTAACCATTTGCATGAGTTGTTTTATAACAGGAAATCCTGATAAGGAATACGGAACTAATAAGCCACCACCAGCCGAAAGAGTTCAGGAAAGGTCGAGAAGAGACCCTGCCTGTCCGTCCACTTCTCAGAATCCCTCTCGCTAGCATCCATCTTGGCTGAGTGATGCGTGCGCCACCAGGAAAGACTGAATTAGAATGATTGGCCAAAGCCACCCGGAAACTAATCACATCACCATAAAACCCAAGACTGCGAGCCACGCGGCAGAGCAGTTCTCCTGGGTTCCCTTACCCTCCTGCTCTCCACCCGGGTGCCCTTTCCCAATAAAGTCTCTTGCTTTGTCAGCATGTGTCTCCTCGGACAATTCATTTCCGAGTATTAGACAGGAGCTCAGTTTCAGGCCCTGGAAGGGATCTCCCTTCCTGCAACATTTTCATTAGTCACACAAGAACAAAAATTGTGCCTTCCCCATCAGTTGGCTGACAGCATTAAGGTACATCATACCTTTCACAAATATTTATCCAGGGTTGTGTGCATACGTGATAAGTCACTTCAGTCATGTCTGATTCTTCGTGACCCCATGGAGTGTAGCCCACCAGGCTCCTCTGTCCATGGGATTCTCCAGGCAAGAATACTGGAGTGGGTTGCATTTCCTTCTCCAAATCCAGGGTTAGGTTTTCCAATTTGTTAGGCACTATGCTTGGTGCTGAAGGCACCAAAGTAAATAAAATAGACAAAAATCCCTGCCCTCATGGAGATTACATCCTAGAAGGAGGAGACATAATAAAAATATAAAAGTCATATATATATGACATAAAAATATCATGGAAAATATTGGGAATGTGACAATTGAGCAAACCTGAAATATAACCCAAGTAAAGGCCTTTATATGGTACACAGAGGTTGTATATTCATTAATTCATTAGTTTTGTTAGCCACTCATCCACTTGCCTTCTCATTCATTCAGTAATTCAATGACTGATTCTCAATCATCCATCCATCTATTCACCCTTCGGAGAATGTCAGATGAAGGTTTATATGCATCATGGATTTAATGCCCGTCTTATTATCTGAACTGAAGTTCATACGGGAGGAATTAGGGAAGTGAAGTCTTGGGATGATTATTGATCAGAACACGGTACATTGAAGTTTTTCACAAAACGTAGGATAGAAAGAGCCTGCATGGTTTCGTTCTAAGCTAACATTTACTGAAAATGTACTTTTTGCTGGGCTCTGTGATAAATGTTTTATATGTGCTGTCTTATTTAGCCCTGGGAAGTCAATCTGTAGTTGCTACTTAATTTGTAGATGAGAGAACTGAGGCTGAGAGATCAATAGACAGCCTAAGGTCAGAGAGAGATTGGTAAAGTCAGTTCTCAAACTTGGGGCTGACTTCAAAATCCACGGGCTTAGCTATTTTACTGCAAGAACTCCTTTACTGATTCTGGGTCCATAAATGAGTCATAAGCTGATCCCCTTTGCCTTCATGTTCTCACTCATCAGATGGAAGGTTCCATTCTTCCTCAAGTCTCAAGGTTGAATGAGAGGACATATATGTATGGACAGGCACCAGGAATTACCAGCCAGAAAGGGTGCTGTGATTGATTCACTATGCTCCAGTTCCAATAAGACTGAAAGGGCTTCTATTACAAGACCTTTCATTTCTCAAGCCTCTGATGATGGTAAGGCAGCAATCTGCATGCAAGGTGACCTTGAACTGTACCTGCTTTCCAATTCCCACTGGAAGGGCCCTTTACATCTTAGCAGGCTACTAAGCCAGAAGAGATATTTCACTCTGGTTTCCAGTAATTTGTTCTGCAGTGTGAACTTCTGGGTCTGCTTGTCCAATTTCATGAAAATTGGATTAATGAGTGTTAATTGGTGCTGACTTAGCTGGTTTAAAAGGAATAGTGTCAAATGGAGGAGGAGCATTCTGGTGTGATGGTTGGATCTGGGGGCTT
Organism: Odocoileus virginianus; assembly: GCF_023699985.2. NCBI lineage: Eukaryota > Metazoa > Chordata > Mammalia > Artiodactyla > Cervidae > Odocoileus > Odocoileus virginianus. The sequence continues at coordinate 15,296,661 of NC_069706.1, read as the reverse complement.
CTGGAAATCAGGGTTCTGCATGATGCCAATGTCACAGGTTAGTGGGGCAACCTCCTCCTTTTACTCTTACAGAAGATAATGTCACCCTAGAGACTTTTGAAAGGAGGAAGGACACATTCCATTAGAACAAGGAGAAGATTTGCTTCAGAGACTGGTAGCCTTGGTCAAGATGTTTACTCATTCATTCATTCATCAAATCTTCTCCAATCATCTGCTATGTGTCAGGCTCTGCTTAGGACTCTGGAGAACCACTGGTGAATGAAACAAAGATTATGTTCTGAGGTTAGTAAACAATAATCAAATGAATACCTGATTTAACGTAAAGCAGAATTTCCATCTGATGCTTCTATATTCTCCATTGTTGTTGTTGCTTAGTCGTGCAGTCGTGTCCAACTCTTTTGTGACCCCATGGACTGAATGAAGCCTGCCAGGCTCCTCTGTTCATGGGATTTCCCAGGCAATAATACTGGAGTGAATTGCCATTTCCTTCTCCAGGGGATCTTCCTGACCCAGGGATCAAAGCTGTGTCTCCTGCATTGCAGGCAGATTCTTTACTGCTGAGGCACCTGGAAGCCCAAGTCACCTGGGAAGCCCCCCGCTCTCCCCACCGTATTCTCTACTAATATGAAAAAAAAAGTTAATTTTTAAAAAAAGAAACAGCTCGAGATATAAACGATAGTGAAAGCTGCCCAGTTGTGTCTGACTCTTTGTGATCCCATGGACTATACAGTCCTTGGAATTCTCCAGGCCAGAATACTGGAGTGGGTAACGGTTCCCTTTTTTAGGGGATCTTCCCAACCCAGGGATTGAACCCAGGTTTCCAGCATTGCAGGCAGATTCTTTACTAGCTGAGCTAGATATGTCACATAATATAGAACTCAACCATTCAGTGGTTTTAGTGTATTCACTCATGTGTAAAAATCATCACCACAGTCCATTTTAGAACATTTCCATCACCTCTAAAAGAAATGGTAACCTTTAGCTATCACCATCCTCTAACCCAGCCCATACTTCCAACCCTAGGCAGCCACTAATATACCTGTCTCCCTAGATGTGAATATTCTGGACAGAAAAAAAAGTCATCTTTTGAGAGTGAGGGGGACGTGGAAGAATCTCTTATTATCTCCACCTCCTAAAGTGAGGCCACTTGGACCTCTTCCTCTTCCCAATTTGCCTTGCAACTTTCTCCAGGATCCAAATTTCCATTGCTTTCATCTTGGGGTATGGTATGGGGGTGCTAGCCTGACAGAGGTATGCCTCAGAGATATCGCAGGTTCAGTTCCAGACTACTGCAATAAAATGAATGTCATAAATAAATTTAGTCACACAAACTTTTGGTTTCTCAGTGCATAAAAAGTTATGCTTATACTATCCTGTAGTCTATTAAGTGTGCAATAATAGCATTATGTTTAAAAAATAATGTGCATACCCTAATTAAAATATACTTTATTGCTAAAAAAGCCTAATATTATCAGAGCCTTCAGTGAGTTGTACTAGTAATATCAAAGATCGCTGATCACATCATCATCACAAATATAATAATATTGAAAAATCTTGAAATATCATGAGAATTACCAAAATATGACACAGAGACATGAAGTGAGCAAATGCTGTTGGAACAATGATTCGGTAGCTTTGTTTGATAGAAGTTAGCTTCAAACCTTCAATTTTAAAAATATTCAATATCTGTGAAGTGCAATAAAGTGAAGCAGAATAAAATAAGGTATGCCTGTACATAATTACTCTTCTATGATCTTCACTTCCATCTCTACCCCAACCTGAGGTTACACGCTCCCAGCCATCAAATGCTGAGCATGAATATGCATGAGTGGACACAGAAGACTCCCAGCCCCTGTGTGGTCACATCGCCAAGCAGTAATAAGCATGTCATGTTTATAGAAGCCCCACCTTATGGCAACCCCTCCAGTTGCCACAGTTCTCCACCTGGACTCTGTAGTGGCCTGTTCTCTGGTCTCCTCATTTCCCATCTGGCCTCGCTTCCAACCTGGTCTTCCCAACATACATGTTATAAAGCATGAATCTGACCTCATCACTCTGTGCTGATGAAAATCCTACATAGGTCCTCATGATAATCAAGGCTCCTTTTCATGGTCCTGTATAACCTGGTCCCTGCCAACCTCTCCAGGGTCATCCATCACCATTCCCTCTTCACCGTCTGAATCATGGTGGTCCCTGCAAAGAACCACACACTCTCTAGCAGAACTTTGCATATGCTGTAGGTCTCTGTGTAACACTCTCTCCTGCCTATATTGCCTGACTAACTCCCATTCATTCTTCAGGTCTTACCTTAGAGATTACTTCCTTTGGGGAAGGAATGTTTCTTCAGAATGTGGTTAGGCACCTGTGTTAGTTCTCTATTGTTGCTTTAAAAATTACCCCAACACTTAGCAGTTTTAAACAACAAATATTTATTATCTCCCATTTTCTGTGGGTCAGGAATTCGGGGGGAGCCTAGCTAAGTGGTTCTGAATCAGGGTCACTTATGAGTTGTAGTCTTGACATTGGCTGGGGTTGAAGTCATCTGAAGCCTGATGAGGGCTAGAGGATCTCCTTTGAAAATAGCTCACTCACATGGCTGTTGGCAGGAGGCCTCAGTTCCTCACCCCATGGGCTGCTTCACAGGACTGTTGAATGTTCTTAGAACTTAGTAGCTGGCTTCCCTACAGTGAGTGGTCCAAGAGAGAGTTGAGAGGAAGCTATGATGCATTTTATGTCTACAGTGAAATTTTTGTGTCTCCCCACTGACTTCATATATTGAAATTCTAACCCCTAATGTGATGGTATCGGTGGCTCAGCTGTAAGGAATCTGCCTGCAAAGCAGGAGACTTGTAGGAGATGTGGGTTCGATTCCTGGGTCAGGAAGACACCCTAGAGGAGGAACTGGCAACCTGCTTCAATATTCTTGCCAGAAAATCCCCATGGACATAGGAGCCTGGCAGGCTGCAGTCGGGGTGGGGGCGGGGGGTGGGGGCGCGGGTCACAAAAGAGTAGAGCATAACTGAGTAGTAAACAACAAACAATGTGATAGTGTTAGGAGGTGGGGCCTTTGGGAGGTGATTAGTTCATAAGGGTGGATCACCCATGAATGGGATTAGTGCCATTATAAATAGGACCCCAAGAGCTCCCTCCCCTTCTTTCTGCCATATGAGAATAGGACAAGAGGGTCCCAGTCTTTAATCTTAAAGAGGGTTCTCACTAGAACCTGACTGTGCTTGCAGCCTGATTTCAGTTCAGTCTCCACAACTGTGACGAATACATCTTTGTTGTTTATAAGACATCCACTGTTATTCTGTTATAGCAGCTTGAGCAAGGTAAGGCAATGTCCCAGAGGCTGAAGTTACATCCTGTGACTGCTATCATATTCTGTTGGTTAGAAATGATGCATTAGATATGGCTCACACTTAAGGGGAAGAGAAGTAAGTTCTACCTCTTGAAAGGAGGAGAGTTTGTGAACACATTTTGAAACCATCATCGAGCACCTTAGAGCATCCTGTTCTTGTCCCTACATTAGTACTTAGCAGACTGTGTTGTCACAGTCTGTCTCCCTCATCACTTCCCCGTGGGTTCCCTAAGCATCAGGATTGGTTTCCAATTACAATTATATTCCTAGATCCTACCACAGTCCCTTGCACAGTGCTTGGTAACCATCTATTTGTTCAAATGACTCAACGACCTGTTTTAGACACACAAAATGTATGTGTGCATGCGTGCTCAGTTGCTTCGGACTCTTTGTGACCCTATGAACTGCAGCCCACCAGGCTCCTCTGTCAGGATTCCCCAGGCAAGAATTCTGGAGTGGGTTGTCATACTTTCCTTCAGGGAATCTTCCCAACCCAGGGATCGAACCCACATCTCCTGCATCTCCTACATGGCTGGCAGATTCTTTACTCCTGAGCCACCAAGGAAGCCCTCATAAAGGGTATAGATCAGTGCTTTTCAAAATTTCCTTGCAGATACAACACCCAGGGGGAGCTGTTAAAATGAGGATTCTGGTTCAGGAGGTCTGGGGTGGAGCCCGAGATGTTGTTTCCCTAACAAGCTCCCAGGTGATGCTGATGCTGTGTTTCATGGAGGGAGGGTCTAGATCACATGATCCTATTCCCAGACAAGCTTAATAACCTAGCTGGGAAGACACTTTATCCAGCAGGACAGCCTGAAGCCACCCACAAAGCAGTGTCAGCCCAGTTGTGGGCACATCTACTGAGTGCTGGGCTCCTCTTCCTTCATCAGCCTAGGATGAAGGAGGAGATATTGGTAAAAGACAGTTAAGGAAGGGTCTGCAGTGCACAGCTTGGAAGGGGTCACTCATGTGCAGGGCAGAGGGGCTGTGAGGCATGAGCAAAGGCCAAAGGGAGCCTGGCTAAAGTGTCAGTGGGCAATGGCAGGTGATGAAGACCCTACCCTCACCTCAGAGAACTCAGAAACCCAGTCTGTCCTGTGTGATGGAAACATAAGCTTTGGCTGGAGGCAGGGTGATTAACATGATGATGTATGTATCGGGATATGCAGTTCTCAGGGTTACATCTTAAGGAGAACAGAGTAGATCCAGAACATTGAGATGGTTTCTGTTAATACCTTCAGTTCAGTTCAGTTCAGTCGCTCAGTCGTGTCCGACTCTTTGCGACCCCACGAACAGCACACCAGGCCTCCCTGTCCATCACCAACTCCTGGAGTCCACCCAAACTCATGTCCATTAAGTCGGTGATGCCATCCAGCCATCTCATCCTCTGTCATCCCCTTCTTCTCCTGCCCTCAATCTTTCCCAACATCAGGGTCTTTTCAATTGAGTCAGCTCTTCACATCAGGTGGCCAAAATATTGGAGTTTCAGCTTCAGCATCAGGACTGAACACCCAGGACTGATTTCCTTTAGGATCACTTCTCAGCCTTTTGGCTAAGATCAAGTGTAGTTAATACCTTAAACCTCACTTTTATCCTCATGGCTCTGATTTGAACAACGTGAGGCACTGGTATATATGTGTAAAGTCTCAAAAATGGGAGATTTCTTCTTACTACATGAAGGGCTGATATAAGCATAGGGTGATAATGATAATTCCCAACATTTTGGGAAAAGTTTCACAGATTTAATCTAGAGGTTCTCAACCTTGACTGCACATTAGAATCACCAGGGAGATTTACTGATTACTGATGCATGGGTCCCACCTCCTGATTTAATTGGTCTAGAGTGTGGCCTGAGCAGCATTTAAAAACCCTTCCCGGGTAATTCTATTGTGTGGCCATTGTTGAGGGGCACTGAACTAACCTTACTTGAAACCTTGACTAATAGGTGAGGCAGATAAGATAATCCTCTTCTCCTTTTCTCTCTCTCACTTTCCATCTCTCTCTCTGTTTTCATCTCTCTCTCTTTCTCTCTGCCTCTTTCTTTTCCTTCCTTTCTTCCTTTCTTTGGGTTGGGAAGATCCCCTAGAAAAAGGAAAGGCTACCCACTCTAGTATTCTCGCCTGGAGAATTCCATGGACTGTATAACCCATGGGGTCGCAAAGAGTCAGACACTGAGTGACTTTCACTTTCACTTCAGCTTTCCTTTTTTCCCTCAAATTAAAAAGCTCTATCACAAAGTCAAGTGACTAGCTCAAAGTCACCAACCGATAAGCGGGAGGGTCAGAACTCAAACCCATGTTAGCTGTTTGTGCTTTTTCAATTTGCATCGGTGTTGCCTTGAGGTGGCCAATATTATGCCCATTACAAAGAAAGAGAAGCTGAGTGTGATGATTGATTGTATGTTTCCACTTGACTGGGCCAAGGGGTCTTGGTTATGTGGTTAAACATTATTCTGGGTGTATCTTGAGTAAGATCAATATTCAATTGAGTGAATAAAGCACTCACCCTAATGTGGGTGGACCTCACTCAATCAGTTGAAGGTCTGAGTAGAATAAAAAGACAGACCCTCCTGCCCGTATAGGAGAAAGCCTCCTACCTGAATGCTTTGAGCTGGGACATCAGTCTCTTCCTTGCTTCAGTCCAGTACTGAGACATCAGCTCTTCTCGGTTTCGAGTCACCAGCCTTTGGACCTGCAGCTACACCATCGACTCTCCTGCTTCTCAGGCCTTTGGACTTGGACTGCAACTCACATTATTGGTTCTCCTGGGTCTTTGGCTGGCTGACTGCTAATCTGCAGACTTAGCCTCTATAATCATGTGAGCCAATTACTTATAATAATAAATCTTATTTCTAATAGTAAATCTTATATTCTAGTAATATCTCCTATTGGAGAACATTGACACTGAGGGACGGAACTAGGTTTCTGGATAAAGATCAGACTTTGAGTTAGAGGATGGTTAGTGAGGGTTTCATGTCCCTTACATCCGTGATGTTCCTTCCTCTCCTGTTTCCAGTCTTTGAAGCTAAGTTTGGGCCAATACCCATATGAGATGAACAAACCCTAGAGTCCTTGATGACAAGGTTAATGTTAGAGTCTGTGGATGCAGGCCATGAATAGTCTAGGCTGGAAAATAAAAGTTTGTAGAAAGGACTGCACTTTACTGGAACCAAACCAAGAACATCAGTGTTTTTAGTTTTGAGTGATTTTTGATCCTGGGGTTCATCCAAGTTCTCCTTTGGACCCTTGTATCCTACCTGCCCACCATCCAACCCCAGTGAAATCAGCAGATGGTCATGATGTAATCTAGAGATGTTGAAAAGATTACTGTGGTGGTGAGGGAGATCCCAAAGGTTTTACAAAAAGAAAAAGAAAAAGCATTAGCTAAAGAATGGAGCCAAAGTGCTCAGACACCACTTGGCAGCCAGGGAGTGTGTTAAATCAGAACAACCAGGAGAGAAAAGTACTTTGGAGTAATTGTTGTTGAAGCTGCTTCCAGAGCTCACTCCTCTTAGGAGAAAACTGTCTTGTCTAGAACTGAGGAGAGTCTTACCTTTAGATTTTTCTGTAGATGTGGAGTGTGAGGTCCTGAGAGACTGGTCTGCAAAGAGGTGGTGGGACAAGAGATAATAGAGCATTTATGGGAGGGTTGCCTGAGGGCAGACAGATGAAGAGAAGAGGAGAGGGAGGCCCGCCCATGCCTGGAAGCAGGAGGTTGTGTGGGCAGGTGGCTGATAAGGGATTTGGGGCTTTTGTGAATGGGAGCATCTGATATTATATTTTAAATCATTTGAAATACTCTCAGGCAATTTCTTACCTGAAAGCTTTGGCAAAATCTTCTGTTTACGTAGCCTGGCAGTAGTATTTTGGGGGAGTGAAAGCTTGGAGTGCTTATTAGGGGGTGATATAATGCAGAGAGAAGAAAATGTATGTCTGGTATTTTTGCTGTAAGCTTTTTGGCCACAAACATTTTTGCCGTGTAACTAATTGACCATAAGGCAATTTTGTTGTAAAAGAGAAAATAAGGAAAAACAAAAGAAGAGCATTAAAAAGGACATAATGGAACATGAAAAATGAGTAAAAAAATTAAAAAGGCCTTATTGAAATATATTTGAATACATTTGGAATGTATTTAGATTCATGGCAATACTGTACGAATAACTGATTTTATTTTGCCTGTTATATCTAAGCACTTGTCTTCCAAGTTTTTCATTCATAGCATTTTGTACTTTTTTTTGGCTTGTTGATGTGTCTCCTCATTTGGCATCACACGTTTCTATTTTGATAAAATTCTTCATTAAGAGAGGCATCAGTTTCCAAATTCTAGGATGCATATTTGCATCCGAGCTTTGAATCATGTTGAGAAAGCTCTTTGTTCTTGGCAGATTGTCACATGTCCACTGATAGATGTTCCAAAGTTCTATAGAAGGTGTGGATTCAACTCTGCACCTTCAAATCACTGGAGGATTTGCAAAGGACATTATCATTTTCTAATACAGGCTTTGCCCTGACTTTACCTTCTCTCATTCACACATCCAGTAAGTTTTATCATAGTATTTCTATCAAGTCCATATCCATAGTTATGGTCCACTATTTTAAGAGTGCCACACCTACTCATCACTATACAGACTATTATGAGGGCTAAGATTGATGGAATGCAAAAATGGGAGTCCTATGTCAATGGAGAAATGGAACCAAAACTGTCAACCACGTAAAACCAAACTGTCAACCAGTTATCTTTCACAGCAAGATTGCCTTATGGCCAATTAGGTATGAGGCAAAAATGTTTTGCAGCAAAGATGTTTATGGCAAAGATGCTTACAGGAGAAGTACCTAGAATCTACAGAATAGAGAAATGATTTGTCAAATGAACCAATTTAGTGGAAGTAGAACCTAGGTGGTAGCTGAGCTTGAGGCTCCCCGAGAATCTCCAAAGACATTGGAGGTAATGCTGTGTTTCCCTTGTTCAGGGCATTTGAAAAATATCACTTGAATCTTAGAAGTCAGGGTGATACCATCTTATCATGAATAGAAGACATCAAGTCTCAAATAGAGAGCAATTGTTGTGACAGACAAAGTGAAATGCCCCTAAAGAGACTATGGAAGTAGTAGCAGTCCTGTTCATTTATTCTTTATCAAACACTGGGACATCATTTTATGTGTCAAGCCCCTCAATGTATGCTGAAAATATAGACATCATCCCTTGACCTCCAGGAGCTTTACCTTTCGGTTGTGAAGGCAAGAGGAGCTGACATTTTTCGAGCTCCCCCTGTGTGTAGACAGTGGGCTTCGTATTTCACATGTACTGTCTTTCTAAACTTCTCCCAACAGCTTTATGAGTAAGTAACTATTATCCCCATATAGATAGGTAAACTGAACCTCAGAGATGTTGGGGACCTTGACCCAAATCTGACCCAGCTAATCCATAATGAAATCTGTGTTTGGACACAGGACTATCTGACTCCAAATTTGGAGGAAGGGTCCTTATTTTGGCCAGGGGCATGGGAAAATTGGTAGGCATTCAGGCTCGATAGTGTGTTTTAGAAGTATTCCCCTTATTTGTCCTGAGTTCTATCCAGTCTGCCATGATGCCCATCAGTCTATCTGCTTTCAAATGGGTTAACCGTTGCTGTCCACCTCATCCCCATTTTTAGAATATTGCCACCAGTTCAGCAAGACTCCATCACCTCGTTATGGATGAGTTTGCTAGCATGGGAGATCTGGGTGCCTGCTGCGGGGGCAGAGGAAAGACTGAGGTCCCAGGAGGTCGATGTTACACCAACTTGGAGAAGATGTTGTTCTTTGCAGCTACACAGACTGTTTTTTTCATGCAAGTAAGAATCATCCACCATAATTAGCAAAGGGCAGTTACTTGGGTCTTTTAAATGAGTCCTGTGCCCAGGGTACAAGGAGAAAAGGAGAAATTCATCATGTTGTCTCGACTAATTAAGTGAGGATGAAATCTGAACCATCTATATGATATTTATTTAAAATGATTTGCTCAAGACCTGCCCAGAACCCTTCTCCTTGGGGAGATAGCTAGGAGCTGGGTGGAGACAATTTGGGCATTTGAAGAGCAGGAATGAATTGAACTGGCAAGCCGAGAATCCACCTGAGCCTGGAGTTGGCTGTGGCCAGTGGATGGACATCTGTTGTTTTTGTCTGTTCAGCACATCCTTGGGGGAAATGCTCCTCTTCCATTCTGACCATGTGATTGGGATGGGGCTGCCAATCACAGTTTCTTACCCAATCATCTGGCCACAGGGGTAGATACATGATCCAGACTCAGCCAATGATAGTGCCTTGTTTGCCTGCCCCCAGTGATTTGTTGGAGTCACTTTCTTTGGCAATGAGAACAAAGGACATAGATGTTTTTCTGCTGTGCTGCCTGAAGGCTAAGGAGTGATTTCTAGGGCCTCCTGTCTCTATCACATGGCGCCGGCTCTCTGTCGAGGGGAATAGAATCAAACTGGGAGCAGCAGAAATGGAGCAAAAGGGGACAAATCCTGTCAAGGTTCCAGTTCCCAGTCTTGAGTCTCCTGGAGAATCTCTCTTCCTTGTCCTTTGCATTTTAACTGTTTTCTTCTGCAATTTCAGGAGCCAATAGATTCCCCTTGAGTTAGGCTACTGTTGGTTCCAAGTGAAAGAACTCTGACTAACACAGATTGGAACATCAAAAATCATATTTTGAGAGCATTTTCTTGTAAGAAGCTGGGGCCGCGTGCGGTTTCCCAGCAGACCAAATCAACTAAATACGGAGGCACAGGCTCAAGTCTCCAACACTTGACCTACCTCCTTTGGGTTCCAATTCTAATTTTCCACTCTTTTGATTCCACCTTAGGTAAGGGGTGAATTATTCTCTGTTTGGTCTTATTCTCAGAGACTCAGCCTAGAACACAACGCTCAGCACCTGGCAGCCAGTCCTCCAGCCAGTTTCACCAAAGGCCCAGCTGCTTCCGTGAGAAGTAAGAGTTTTAAGGCCTGTTGTTTACATAACCCTTGGAGCCACCGAAGGGACTGGCTGAGTGGGAGACACTGCAAAGACAGTTTCCACTCCCACTTCAACCGGAGCAGCCCTGCTAGCACCCAGTTACTATCATTTTATTCTATTGTTTTAAATTGAAATATTTAGTTGATGTATGTTAGTTTCAGGTGTACACAGAATTATTTGGCATTTGCATACATTATGAAGTGACCACCATGCTAATTCTACTAACCATCTGTCCCCATCAAAAGTGGGGACATTACTGACCACATTCCTTATGCTCCAGGGCTTCCCTCGTGGCTGAGACGGTAAAGAATCTGCCTGCAATGTGGGAGACCTGGGTTTGATCCTTGGGTCAGAAAGATACCCTGGAGAGGGAAATGGCAACCCATCCCAGTATTCTTACCTGGAAAATTCCATGGATAGAGGAATCTGGCGGGCTATAGTCCATGGGATCACAGAATCAGACATGACTGAGTGGCCACTTTCGCTTTCTTATGCTGTACGTTACATCCCTGTGACTTACTTATTATTTAACTGGAGGTTTATATCTCTTAATCCCCTTTACCTATTTCACCCACCCACTACCCCTCTTCCTTCTGGCAACCAGTGTTCTTCTCTGCCAGCTCCAATGTTCCCCCTTTTTGGGGGCACGTGGCACACAGGATTCTTGTTCCTGACCAGGGATGGAAGCTGCACCCCCTGCAGTGGAAGCATGGAGTCCTAACTGCTGGACCCCAAGTCTTTTTATATAATGGGTTTAATGCACAATTTGGGGAGGAAATGCAGCCTAGCTGTGTAGAGAAGAGGAAACGAAAACAGGTTTGCTACACAACTGGCTAGTTGGCTATAGAAAACATTTGCCACTTTAGATGGCAGTCTTCCTCGCTGTCATCTACATTGAGAGATGACAGCAGGCTTGATCAGGGAGTGTGCGCACACATCAGGAGTTCCCAGGAGAGGTGGTCTCAGCATGAGGACAGTGCGAGGAGCGGGGAGAACACAGGATGGCATGAAAATGCAAGATATCATTGAAAAGTCACACACCTACTGTTCCATAAAGACAGTATTTTTTTTTTTAATTTTAAAATTCTGCATCTGAAAACACAGTATGACAGAAAGCATCTATATACACCTGCAGTGTTTTTGGTATGATACAGTATTCAATACATCCACTGTTTTCTGCAAAAGATTTTGCTTTGTCAGACAGAAACAAACTCCCCTAGACAAAAAAATACAGCTAAGGCACAATTTTGTTGTTATTTTTCTGCTAAATGAAAAGACAGAAAAGGTGCAAAAATGGGCGGGTAGTGCAATTGTTTTCGAGAATCACATTCTACTGTGAGGAAAAGCATTCGGATGATTGGAATTTGATTACTGGTCAATTTCAGATAGTTCAATATCTCTTAAAATACTCCTTTAAATAAATAGCAAAATATCTACATCTTTCAGTGTGTGCCATTTGAATTCTCTCTTTTTTTTAAAACTTTATTTACAGAGTCTCTCTTTTTTTTAAAATCAATACATTACAAAATATTTCTGTACAGTTTTATGCATATTATGATCTATAACAAAATAGTTATTTTTAAAAACTATATCACCACATGTCTTTGATAAACAATGAAGGGGACGGTAATAACTTATTGTGAGGCCTCTAAAAAAATACCCAAATGCTATTGACAACATAGTAATACCAAAAAAAGAGACAAAGGACAACAAAGACGATTGAGCTCAATTCCAGTGAATTTCCTATGAAAACCCTGGGGTTGTCTTTGGCCTCCATCAGCCCTGGAGCGATGGCAGGGAAAAGGAGGGACTCTGAAAGTAGGGAGAATGTGATCCCTTTGAGAACATGACCATCCACTGGGAATATTAAATGCTATCACTTTCCAGGCAGGAAGGACGAAGAGATAAATTGAGAAACTCTGCTGATTTACCCTTGAATGAAATACATAAAGTCACCAAGTCTTCGGGGGAGGGGGAGGATTGGAAAGCCCACGTTGGCATCCTGCCGGTAATTAAACCAGCCTATCGACAGCGGCATTATGCTCCAAGAGAGTGCTTCGGGAGTCGGCTGAGGTTTAGACGAGCACCCAAGCTTTCATTTTACCCATAGGAAAAATAGAAGGATATTTTTCTTCAAGACGACACATAGAAGCCATTTCTACCACATCTGCAAGCTACAGATTGGCAGCCCCTGGCTTAGGAGTTTGCTCCGAAAGCTTCAAGATGCTCTTTTCTCTTGGATGTTGGTAGAAATGGGAGAGAGAGGGCGGTCAGCTTTCCAAAAATAATTTTAAGGCCACATTTAAAAACGGAGAAACCTAAGGCTTTTGGGGGTGGGAGTTGGTGTGGAGGAAGGAGAGGATAAGGGAGGCAAATGAGGAATGGAGAGGATGGAGTTAGGAGGTGGCAAGACAAAGAACCTGCTTTCCCATGGGGTCTGTAGGCAGAGGCGGATGGAGTATTCCCAGCCAAGGGGAAGGGGAAGAGGGAGGGCTTCCATCTCCCTGCCTGGGGCTTGGCAAGGACAGAACCAACGACAACGTGAGGGGTAGATGCAGGTGGCACGCGGAAGCCCTCCTCAGTCTTAAGAGGGGTCTGTACAGTATCTTGTTTGCCAGGTTAAAAAAAAATAACACTTCTGAGAGAGAGACACAGAGAGAAGAGAGGAGAGACACAGAGAGAGAATTTGCATAGATTATACATTCAGCTCCAGCAGATTTTGGACACCTTTTTTCCTCCCCCTCCTCCCTCAAGGTAAACTTCTCAGCAGACACATGAGGTAGCGCCTGTGGTTGACCCATGGGCAAAGTAAGGTAGGTGAGGCAAAAAGCAGAGAGGACCTCCCGTGAACACGGCTTCCAAAGATGCTTCTGGACACATGGCAAGGTGGTCGCTAAAACCTGGGATCTGGAGTGAGCCGGGCTATTTGACACGCCAACCTCTCCCCATGAACCATCTCCTGGACATCTCCGCCTGGTGTGATGGAATTCTGGAAGGTGGGGACTGGGCCAGCGTGGACCTCCTTGATGTTCAAGGGGCAGCCCTCGAGGTCAGCGAATCCTGTTTCATCTTTCCCTCAGTATAAATTGTCTTGAGATCAGGAGAACTCAACAAGCCAGATCTCACGGGACACTTCTCCTCTGAGGGACCATTTCTTTGGGATGGGAATGACTAGTAAGAGGCCCTCATTCCCTTCAGAGTTCCACATAAGCTGTTATTTTTGCCCCTTCCCAATGCTGGCCTTTCCCCCTCCACCAGGACAACACCGAACCTCCTTTGAAACACCTCTCCATAGCGCACAGGCTGAACTGTGGACTGAACCTTCTACCTACACTCTGGTAAAAACAAAACTAGCCAATGTTTGAAAATCAGATTTCCTATAAAAATATGGATTTTTGGCTTCTCTTACCAAATTAGATGATTCTGCTGCACCATGCCTGTATTCTCACTCGCAGCTTCAGGCTAGAACGGAGATGCAGCTGCAGTTTTTGTCTGTGTCAGGCGCACACTTGCAGACCACAGTCCCCACCCATTCCCTCTTGTCTGACACCAGCCGCTTCATTCATCTGTGCTCCTGTCCTGGACTGCAGAGCCACGGGCGATCCTTGCCCGAGGGTGTGGCTTTGACCTGGCAGACCTTTGCCAACAGCTGTTTGCAGTATATCCCCCTTGTGCTGTGGGGGGAGCTTGGGTCCTGCAACCCCGGTGAACTGGGCTATGAAAGGGGTCTTTGCTCAGGCCCCCACACCAGCTGCTACCGCTCTCCTCCCCTGGGGACCCTCTTGGCAAAGAGATCGAGGTTCCAGCCAGGGTTCTCCTTGCACCTACAAACTGAAGAACCAGAAGGAAGCACAGTCCCCCAATCCTGGCCTGTGCCCAGAGCAGCTATCATCTGCCCTTTTCGGGGAACTGACTCAAACCTCAGCTCACTGGCACTTTGAAAGTTCAACAATGGCAAATGAAGGTAGAGTGACTCCTGGTCAGATCAGAAGGGCCTTTTTCCAAAGGAAGGAGCACAAATACTTCTTAGAATGTGAGAGTCCTAGGAACGGCTCCGCCCTCCTTGGAGACAGACTGCTTTGCACTGGGCCCGGGAAGCAGGGCTTAGGGGTGTCTGCCTCCTGGGTGTGGCTTCTGCCTGACCATCACAGGGCTGAGTGGGAAACTGGACAAAGTATCACAGCTTATTGGATGCATCCTTCTCCCCCAAACCCACATCCCACCTCTCAAGCCCCCTAAAGTCCAGGGATCCGGTCAGCAACTCAGTCACACTCTTCTAAATTCTAAAAGAATTTCCAGGGGACCACGTTCTCAGCTTTTGAAACCCTCAGGCAGTCACAGCTCATGGCTGCCTGACCAATGGCCTTGAACTAATAAATCATTCTCAGGTAGACAATAAAAATGAGTTAAACTCTCTCCCCTGGGAAAACATCACCTTGGCTCAAATCACCCTGGGCTTTGTTTGAAATTCTCCCTTTTCCCCTTAAAGCCAAATGTAACAACTTCAAAGTGGTCCTCTGGTTAAAAAACAGAAGGTGCTGAGGAACATCTCATGGGACTGCTCAGCTTCCCAATTTCCTGGTGGTCAGCGGAGAGTGAGGACCGGGCTGGGGATGGGAGGGGACTGTCCCCAGAGTAATAAGTCAGCTCTGCCATTTCTCCATGTGTTCCCAATGGAACAGGAGTCAGCAGTGTCAGGGTGCAGGAGGGGCCTCGTTGAGGAGTCTGCAGGCTCACGCTGCATGCGAGGGATGTACAGGGCAGAGCTCCCATAGCCACCGTGAGTGACGCACAGAGTCCTAGCTGCCTGGCCGGGAGGCGCAAGGCCGGCTTCCTGGGCAGCTTCCCCAGGCTCCAAGAGTCCTTGGACAGAAGCAGAGGCTGGGGGCAGAGAGAGGATGTGCCACGGGCCTCCAGGCTCCCAGCGAGCTTGTGGAATCACGTGGCCATCATGGGGCTTTCTGAGAAAGCCATGCCAGGTCTCTGCCCCTGGGTTCTCCTGGCCTGTCTGACCACCCCCACCACCCTTTCCCTAAAATCCATCTCTTCTGCTCCCGGGCATGGGAGGAGCTTGCTCTCCCTCTGTCCTCTGGCCACAGGGAGGCCCATGGTTAGACTTGCTGTGGGAGGATGGTGATGGAGACGCACAGACGGCCCAAGCTCTGTGGTCATCCTCTACAGGTCGCAGGCCTGTCGCGTCCCCGTGCTGGGGGCCGGTGGCGGGGACGGCTCAGGAATTCCAACACCCCCAGGGCTGGAGGGCTAACTGGGCGGTCCTCCACTCTGCGTGAGGAAAAGCGAGGCACCGATGTTCCCAAGGGCACCCCACTTTCAGCCCATGGACATTGCTGGTTGGAGCATTTCCCTCATGGTGTCCAACTCCCTAGCTTCCCACTGAGGACATGGAGGATGGGGGGCAGATAGACAGAGGCAGACAGAGATAGGTAGGTCGATGGATACATAGAGAAAGCAGGAAGGAGACAGACATGGGCTGGGGGAACTAGAAGGGCTGGAGGAGGGGGCCTTTTGTGAATAAAGGCAGCTTCAGTTAGTACGATAACATAATTGACAAGCTGCAAAAACAGCACCTACTAATTAGTCATTGACTAAAACATATAAATAATAAATATCTAAAGTGTCCCTTCTCTGTATCCTCCATGGCCCACAGGACATCCTGCCTTGCAGGGGTGGGGTGGGGTGAGTAGGGGGGTGACAGCTGACAGTTCACTGGGAGGGATCGGCAGTACCTTCAAAGCCACACTGGAGAGAAATCCAACGAGGACCGGCTCTCCTGGGAAAGGACAGTGCACCCAGGGCTGGGACTTCTCCGAGGGAACCCTGTCCTTTGGGGGAGGGTGGGATCAGTGGAGGAGGGGGTTCTCAGGGAGGGATCGCTGGATGAGCAGGGCGACCCCCCAACGGGCACATGGCAAGGAAACCCTTTGGGTTTCTAGTAACTCAAGCAATTTGTAATAATACTATTCTTTAGGTTTTAAACAACCAGATACTCAAAGCTTCCCACTTTCACACTGCATGTCAGATGGGCCAGTTGGCACCTCGGACAAGAAAGGCCATGAATTTAAAAACCGAATCTGAAATGCTTTTTCCTCACTGTGAAAAGTCTGTTCCATGTGGTTTGGTTGCTCCCAGCAGCACCGAAGACGCATTTCACAAAGTTCCGAGCGCCTGACCTCAGAACGAAGGGCTCAGGCAGGTGAGGGGTATTGCTGGGCTGACCAGCTCAGGGGTTTTGCTCCCAGCGATCTCTATGAGGTTCATGGCCACGGTCCCCCAAAGTTCCCACTGCCAAAGCCCAGAGGGGTCATGGTCTTGGTCTCCTGGCCCATGAATGGCTGGGGGGCTTAATGCTAGCCTCAGACTCATGAGCATGACCCCATTTCTGCCTCGAGAGAGGGTGGATGTCTGGGTGCCCAGGACGTCTGGCAGTGACACTTTGGTTGGACTTTGGCCAAGTCACATCACAAGGCTCTCCTGCTCATCTAGTTACTAAAGGAGGATGGCTGAACCCAAAAAGGGTTGGTGGGAGGCTCAAAGCCACGCCCCCTCCCAACCTCTGCCAAGCCCACTATCTCGCTGGGAATGAGCCCACGAATGTGACTTTCATGTCCTGTCACTTCAAGGCTGGCACAAGGGTTTCCTGGCCCAGAGGAGCAGGAAGGGCAGGACTGGAGATCAAACCCACCCTCTGGGCACTGCTTTCCAAACTAGCTTCTGCAGAGCCCTTGGGTTCTGAAGAGGTACCTTAGGAGATGCCCTTGGCAAAGGGGCTGCCCAGTGGGCTGAGCTATGAGATAGAATCTCACACTCTCAGCTTCCACCAAAGCAGCCTGGATTTCTTCCGTAGCTTGAACCTCCACCTATGACTCAGTAAAACAAATACTCTGCTGCTCAATAGAAAAGTTTGGGAATCACTTATCTGGGGGGGGGGGAGGGGGGGAGTCATGTCATTGAGGGGGAACCTGTAGGACTCGAGGATCAACCAGAAGAGGTAAGACCACCACGGTGCTGGGACCAAGCCATTGACGTCCCCAGTAGCCAGCCTGCAGGGTGCAGGTGGTTGGCAGAACCTGCTTTGGCCTCCAAACCGTCCTTCTTCATCATCCTATGGCCAGGAGAGCCCCTCTCACCAAAGGCCGCCCCAGGGGTGGGAGGTCAGGGTCTGGGTCCCACCGGCCATCTGGCTTCTTTCCCTTTGAGATCCGCTGGGGTCCCCATGTGCCCAGTGCTACCTGAGCCGGCCGTCAGGTTTGACCGCCCCCAGCTCCGACTTGGGGTCGGGGCTGAAGGAGCTCCAGGCTGTCTGGCTGCAGGTCTGCATGACCAGGCAGGCGCTGGGACCCGTGGCACAGATGTCCATGGCAGTCCACATCCCGCCCACCAGCGAGTCCAGCCAGCGCTCCAGCGTGGCGCCGGCGGAGGCCGCGTTCCGCCGAGCCTGCTCCACCTGGGCGGGGTTGATGGGTAGGCTGAGGACGGGGTTCAGGCTCTGGAAGCTCTGCTCCATGTAGGCGCTGCGGAGGGGCCCATTGTGCAGCCTCAACGCCTCCTCTGAAAGTCAAAGGCAACAATGACATCAGTAGACGAGCCTCAGACCGGTAACTTACTACTGCGTGCCTGGCACCATGCTGGGCACCGCACAGCACTGTCCCGTTCATGGGACAATCTCATGAGGAAGTCCTTTTAGAAATCCCATTGTACAGACAAAGAAATTGAGCCCACGAGGACATTCCTTCAAGAGGTACGATCCCACTTTGTGTGGTCCATTCATTTATCCATTCAGAATGTATTTATGGAGCCCCTACTACAGTCCCTGGTGTCTCAGATGGTAAAGTGTCTGCCTGCACTACAGGAGACCCGGGTTCAATCCCTGCCTGGGTCAGGAAGATCCCCTGCAGAAGGAAATGGCAATCCACTCCAGTACTCTTGCCTGGAAAATTCCATGGGCGGAGGAATCTGGAAGGCTACAGTCCATGGGGTTGCAAAGAGTAGGACACAACTGAGCGATTTCGCTTTCTTTCTACTATAGTCCAGACAGTAGTTCATTCAACACATATTTACTAAACATCTGTTATCTGCAAGGCATTCATTCATTCATTTATTTGATGCAGGTATATTAAGTGCGAGGTTCTATTCTGTGGTAGAACAAACCAGTAATGATGATAAGGAAACAAGCAAATAAATAAGGTTATCCCAAAACTGATAAGTGTCATGAAAGGAATTAATGAGGTGTGTTGAGTCAGAGCAGGGGCTTGATAAACTAAGGCCCTTGGGCCAAATTTGGCCCACCACCTGTTGTTGCAAATAAATTTTACTGGAACATGGCTATGCCCATTTGGACACATATTGTCTATGGCTGTTACCACAGCACAGCTGAGTAGTTGTGATAGAAATTTTACATGGCCCGCAAAGCTGAAAAATTTACTATCTAGCCCTTTACAGTAATAACTTGCTGATGCCTGGGTTAGAGAGTGACAAAGTGTTTATCTTAGATGGGATGGGCAGGGAAGACCTCTCCGAGGTGGTGACATCTGAGCTGAGTGCTGATTCACGTGAAGGAAGGAGCTACACACAGATCCTGGAGGGGAGAATTCTAGGTTTTGGAAACAGAAAGTATTAAGCCTCACTGAGCACCTTTCCTCAAATCACACAGGTAATGAGAGCTGGAGCCAAGGTTTGAACCAGGGTCTGTGGACCTCAAAGCCTGGAGTGGAGTCCTGCACTTGGCTGCTGAATGCCCACCGTGAGCTCTCTATAAGACAGGGATTTCTCCTTTGGTCCAAGGTGTAGTGCATGGATGGATCACAGCAAGGAGTCCTGGGGAGCCCAAAGCCTGGACCAGAGCTGGGTAGGTGGGAGGTCCAACTGGCTTCTGAAACAGCTCTGCCTTGCTCTCAGGCCAGAGTATGGGGACCACAGTAAGGCTGCCTGGGTTTGAATACCCACGTCTCGCACACTAGGCATCTGACTTCTTCCTCATCAATGACAATGGGCAGAGAACTAGTACCTTCCTTGTAGCTTTGTTTGTGATGATTAAGTATGCTGATTCATGTGGGGTGCTTAAAATGCCGCCCAGCGTATTTGAAGTATTCAGAAAAGTTTAGCTAGAACTATTATTATTGGCATTATTAGTACACAACACACACACACACACACACACACACACAACTATAGGGCTGGTTTTTATCATCCCCATTTTACAGATGAAGAAACAGAAGCAGCTATAGATTAGATCTGGAGTTAAACCCAGGGCTGGCTGACTCCAAAGCCAGAGCATGTCATTGTAAACACAGTAAACAAGCCCACACATCCACAGATGTGTGGTGCTTTTCGTTTTTACTTTATTTTTCCATCTGGGAGCTAGTCTTTTGCAGAGTTGGTCCCCCAAGTGCAAAATGGGGATACTTACCCTTCCAGCAATTAGACTCACAAGACTGGCACGAGGCTTGGGGAAAGCCCATGTGGTTTGTAAAGTAACATATGAACAAGAGAGGCACCGACAGTTTCCCAGGGCTTAAAGATGGGGAAGCAGAAAATATAGATATTTGGGCTGACAAAAAGAAGCTAGATATCTCTGTTTTGAGGAAGCTCCCTCTCATGGCTTATTTCATTGCTAATTACAAGAATATATTTTAAAGAAAGACTGGATAACCATTCTGGTAAGTCAAGTTTCACCAAATCAGGTTTTGCTATAGCCGAGCTCACTGGGATTAGAAGAAACCTCCTTATAAGACAACGCAGCATTCAGATGACAATGCTTCCTCTTTACTTCAAAGTGGCTGTCGCTCTTGGAGACAGCCAGGAGAACCTGGATAATCAGAAGGTTATTTTCTAATATGTGTGGTCCTGAGTGAAGAAGAAAGACAGTGCATATATGCCTGCCCTTCAAAAAGCAATGAGAAAACTAGTTGAATTAAAAATATGCCTTGCCCTGAGGAAATCATAATTGACAAAGACTCAGGTACCCCAATGTTCATTGCAGCACAGTTAACAATAGCTAGGACATGGAAGTAACATAGATGTCCACTGAAAGATGAATGGATAAAGAAGCTGTGGTATATATATACAGTGGAATTTTAGCCATAAGAAGGAACACATTTGAGTTAGTTCTAATGAAGTGGATGAACCTGGAGCCAATCATACAGAGTGAAGTAAGTCAAAAGAGAAGAACAAATATCGTATATTAACGCAAATATATGGAATCTAGAAACATGATACTGATGAACTTATGTGCAGGGCAGCAGTAGAGATGCAGACATAGGGAACAGACTTGTGGATCCAGAGGGTGGGATGAATGGAGAAAGTTGAATGGAAACATATACCCTACCATTTGTAAAATACATAGCCAGTGGGAACTTGCCGTATGTCTCAGGGAACCCCAACCAGGGCTCTGTGACAACCTAGAGGGGTGGGACAGTGTGGGAAGTGGGAGGGAGGTTCCGGAGGGAGGGGTCACATGCACACCTATGGCTGATTCACGTTGATGTGTGGCAGAAACCAACACAGTATTGTGAAGCAGTTATCCTTCAATTAAAAGTAAATTTTGAAAAAGGAAAGGCAAAAACATGTGCCTTGACATCCCCTGAGAAAACCATAATTCAAAAGGATACATGTACCCAATGTTTATTGCAGCACTATTCCCAATAGCCAGGACGTGGAGACAACCTACATGTCCAATGACAGAAGGACGGATAGAGAAGATGTGGTGTATATACGTATATATAACTCAGCTACAAAAGGAAAAAAAATGGGTCATTTGTAAAGATGGAGATGGACCTAGAGTCTGTTATACAGAGTGAAGTAAGTCAGAAAGAGAAAAACAAATACTATATATTAACGCATATATGTGGAATCTAGAAAAAGGGTACAGATGAACCTATCCCCAGGGCAGGAATAGAGATGCAGGCATAGAGAATGGACATGCAGACACCAGGAGGGTGGGGAAGATAAAGTGAAAGTGAAGTCGCTCAGTCCTGTCCGACTGTGACTCCATGGACTGTAGCCTACCACGCTCTTCGTCCGTGGCATTTAAAGGTGGGACTAATTGGGAGATGATGATTGACACAGATACATTACCATATGTAAAACAGACAGCTAGTGGGAACCTGCTATAAAGCACAGGAAGTTCAGGCTGGTCCTTCGTGATGACCTAGAGAGGTGGGATGTGGGGGTGGTGGGTGGGAGGGAGGTCCACCAGGGAGGGGACATAGGTATACTTACAGCTGATTCACTTCACAGTACAGCAGAAACTAACGCAACATTGAAAGAAATTATACTCCAATTAAAAAAAAAAAACTATACAAGAAAGTCATCCCTTCAGTTCCCAATGCCCCAGGAAGCTGGGGGGCTGGACTCTGTGGTTCGGAGGCAGACAGGTGGGAGAAAGCAGAAAAGCATGCATGAAGCACATGTCCTGTCTTGCTATATTTATCAGAGCCTCTCTATTTCAAGTTCATTAACAAGTCTGGCTCTCGCCCATTTCTCCCTGATACCCACCACAGGGTGGGCAGCTCCTGCCCCCATCTCAGCAGAGACTGTGAAGATGAGAAGCTAGGGATCGGGGAGATACCCGAACTGAGAAAAGGCAGGACTTGCAAAGTGAAAAGAGCAATTAACAAACATTTGAACACTGGGAATCAAATATTGTGGTTGGTGCAGAAAACCCTTATGAAAAATGAGGTTAATGTGGGAAATGCTATTACAGCATCAGCCCGCGATGCTCGCCTCTCTAATTAAATTTCCCTCAATTCCACCTCATCAGATTTCTTGAGATTACCAGGGACGCATCAATAGCAAATTACTCTTGATGAATCATTTTACAAATTGCATTGCTCCCACCTTCTTGTTCCCCGTCACTGGAACATCATTAACAGATACAATTACCGACAACAGGGGGGCTGCTCCCAGTGGGATAAAATGACCCCTGGCTCATCCTGGGCATGGGTGGGAAGAGCCTTGTTGTCTTTAGAAACCCTAGGAGAAAAAGACTGGGAAAAATCGGGACCCTATGCATGGCCCTGGGCCATTTTCCTGAGGTAGGATGGATTCAGGGCCATTCTTGTTCTAGATGTATTGAAAGCAGAGAGGAGATGGTCACTTCCATGCCTCTCCTCTACGTCTGGCTTTGGGAATCCTTAGTGATGCTAAGAATGTGAGCCTCTTCAGGGGGACACTCGAGGCCCCAAAGTGCGCGGGCTCTGGCCCAGCTAGTTCTGGAGGGACTGTCTTTTGCCTGTTTCATGGGAGAGGTCCAAAACATGAGGTCCAAATCTTTCTGCTTGTTAGCACAGAAATTTGGCGGAAACTGACAGACTTCACATCAACACCCCCTTTTTAGGACTCCAAGTGCCCTTCCCCATATCTGTGTACCCTTCTCCTGTGTCACTAGCTAAATGACACCCAGCCCAGAGCTCTTTTTAGCTAACAGAGACTATGAAGCGCTCCTTGCTTCTGGGTTTGTGATCTGTTAGATGGAGATGGACAATTTCAAACACCCGGAGACCTAGAAATCCTGTTTCTAGGAATCTGTGTTACGGAAGTATTTTCATGGGCACATACTGTTTTAGGTTCAAGAATCATCTTTGCAGTGTTATCTGTGATAACAACAATAAAAGAAGGTGTGTGTCCACCAAGGCGGGGGACAGACTGTGGATTCTAAACTCAAAGGAATACTAGGCAGCTGGTAGTTTTACAAATATTGACTCGAAAGTGAAAAAAAGCAAGTTTCACTAAAAAGTGTATCATTCCACTTTTCAAAAAATGACAATATCTTTGTGATTTATTTTGTATTTGAAAGTGAAAGCCACTCAGTCATGTCTGACTTTTTGTGAACCCATGGACTACACAGTCCATGGAATTCTCCAGGCCAGAATACTGGAGTGGGTAGCCTTTCCCTTCTCCAGGGGATCTTCCCAACCCAGGGATCCAACCCAAGTCTCCTGCATTGCAGGCAGATTCTTTACCAGGGAAGCCCAAGAATACTGAAGTGGGTAACCTTATCCATTCTCCAGTGGATCTTCCCAACCCAAGAATCAAACCGGGGTCTCCTGCATTGCAGGCGGGTTCTTTACCAGCTGAGCTACCAACACTGAGAAACATCTAGAAAGATGCATACTGGACTCTTGGCAGTGGCCGCTCCAGGGGGTGGAGCTGAGCAGGGAGGAAGAGCTGTGCGTTGTGAGTGCCTGCATGCATGTTGAGTTGCTCAGTCATGTCCAACTCTTTGACCCATGGACTGTACCCACCAGGCTCCTCTGTCCATAGGATTCTCCAGGCAAGAATACTGGAGTGGGTTGCTGTGCCCTCCTCCAGGGGATCTTCCTGACCCAGGGGTTGAACCCACGTCTCCTACATTGCAGGTGGATTCTTTACTGCTGAGTCACTGCAGGAGCAAGGAAGATGGTCCCCATGATAAAAGAAAAAGGAAAGGAGGGGAAATAGAAAAATAAAAGAAATCCTTTTGGGAAAAAAAAGAAAAAAGGCAGACACGCTAGGAGTCTGACACCCCTCTCCTTGACCCCCTCATCCTGAATTTCCTATTAATAATTTCCATCATTTCTTCATAGCTTTCTACTGATATATGAATAATGAAATGACATATTGTTGGCTTGGCCAGGTTTTGAACTTTAAATACATGTACTGTAATTATTATATTCACCCCCCCCTCCAAAGTTCTGTTCTAGACACTTGTCCAGATCAGCACGTGGAGTGTCCCCGCACTGGGCTCCCTTCTGCGTAGACTTTCGCTGTCAGGACAGACCACACTGATGGCCCCTCAGATGTCGGACATCTGGATCGGTTCAGGTTTGCTGCTATTATGAACAACTCTGCTGTATTTCTGCACAAGCCTCTACCTTGGTTGGAATGTCTGTGTGGTATGCATCTATGTTCAACTTTACCAGCAAATGCTAAAGCATTCTCCAAACTCACTTTATTATGTGGTTCTCCCACCAGGACATACATCATTCTTCATTGCGTGTGAGCTCAGTCGTACCGGATACTTTGTGGGTCCCTGGACTATAGCTCATGAGGCTTCTCTGTCCATGGAATTTTCCAGGAAAGAATACTGGAGTGGGTTGTCATTTACTCCTCCAGGGGATCTTCCCGACCCAAGAATCGAACCCACATCTCTTGTGTCTCCTGCCTTGGCAGGCGGGTTCTTTACCAACTGTGTCACCTGGGAAGCTGGTGGCATCCAGGACATACATGGATGGCTATTATTCTCCAACTTGACCATCAAATAAAGTTGTCTCAACTTCAAATATGTCCTACCATGGCGGATGTGAAGCAGAATCTCTTTTTGATTTGAATTTGCATTTCTTTCATTACTCATGAGGCTGAACACCTTTGTATATGTGTGCATGTATATTTTCTCTCTCTTTTTTTATTTCTTCTATATCAGAGATTGGCCCTTTCTTTAAAGGGCCAGATAGCAAATACTTTTGGTTCTGTGGGCAATCACTCAATGATGGCATTGTGGCCCCAAAGCAATCATAGTCAGCATGTAAATGAGTGTGACTGTGTTTCAGTAAAACTTTATTTACAAAAATGGAGTGGGCTGGATTTGGCTTGTGGCTTATAGTTTGCTCCGACTCAGGGAATTTCTCAATTTGAGTATTTTTTGTATACTCAAATATGAGTGCTTTTTAAAATGTATGGCAAATATTTTCCTCTAGTATGTGATATGTCTCCGTACCCAGTGTATCATGTTTTTGATAAACAGAAATTCCTCTTTTAATTATTTTTATTTTAAAGAGTGAACAAGATTTGCTGAAACTCAATATCAGCCTGGGTTTATTTCCCATCTGTTTCAAATATGATTAGGGCCTTCTGGAAGTCCAACAGGACAGCATCTAATAAATAGGTGTCTAATACAGACAGACGACATCATCTCCGTGTGCAGAGACAGGCAGAAAATTAGAAGGTTCGGTATGACAAATGAGCCAGAAAAAATCCTGAGAGGCGAGTGCTGCTCTCAAAGGCGGCCCACATGCCCCACATCTGAGCAGCATTGCCCGCCCAGGTGGAGGACCCGGGAGGGCCTTGGCAGTGGAATACTTAGCCCGCAGACACACGGGAGCACTCACCTGGTTTGATGGGCTGCCTGTTTGAGAAGGTCAGAGGTGCAACGAGGAATTTGGTTTCTGCGACTGGTACCCAGTGGTGGAGAATTTTCACCGTCCAGACCCCAGGCCTCAGGGGCAAGTTCAAAGGGGGCTTGTAGTGGGTGAACTCGGCCGTGGACTCAATCAGGATGTCGTAGGTGGCTGCGATAATGTTGACAGGATCCACCCAGATGACAGTCACGGTCACATTGGGGCCCTTCCCCCATTTCTGCATGCCTACCGGCTCATCCATGGGCCCCAGGAGACCCCCAAAGTTGCGGAAGAGCCGCTCCTTGGCATCCCAGTCAGTACCAACCTGAAACACAAGAGTGAATCCTGAAATCATTGGGCCTGAATGTGGGTGCTCCATCCCAGAAAGGCCTAGGATCCTGCTTTTGTTGTTGCTGTTTAGGCACTAAACTGTGTCCAGCTCTGTTGTGAACCCATGGACCATAGCCCATTAGTCTCCTCTGTCCATGGAATTTCCCAGGCAAGGATACTGGAGTGGGTTGCTATTTCCTTCTCCAGGTATCTTCCCAAACGAGGGATCAAACCCGCGTTTCCTGCATTGGCAGGTGGATTCTCTACCAGTGAGCCACCAGGGAAGCCCAGGGTCCTGCTTACTGGGCTTCATTTACCCATTTTACAGATGAGGAAACTGAGGCTACAATTAAGTTACTTGCTCAGCAACTTAAGGCTGGGCAGGCAGTTGGCAGGGGATCTGGGATTTGGATCTAGTCTGAAGGATAGTGGGCCCATGGTCCATTTACTTCAGGCCTCCTGTGTCTGGTTCATGGTGTGCATGTGGAATGAATGAATGACCACTTGTGGGCCATCCCAAGGAAACATAACTCCTGACACTCAACAACTGCAGCTGATTTCCACTTTGGTCGTTGGCTTTCCATATCACGTGCCTCTTTTTAGAGCAATCACTCTGAACAAGAGTGGAGCTCAGGATTTGGAGCTGCCCTGTCATAAGCTAGGAAAAAGGAGGGTCCCTTAGCATCACCTATCATATGCAGGAGTTCAGATGGCTTTCCAAGGAAGAGACAGTTTTGGCTTCCCCAAAGCATCCTGAGCTGGACCCTAAGAGGAGTGATGGCTGTATGATCCATCCTTCTTGCCAGTCAGTGGGGTGTGCGTGTATAGCTTTGACCCCAGAAATCTGCTCTTGGCTTCCATCTTTCCCCTTTTGGGCACTCCAATTTATTCTCTACCCAGTATCCAGAACAACCTTGTGAAATGGCTTCTCACTGCTCAAATCCCTGTGACTGCCCCCCTGCTGAATTCCGGTGTCCAACACTGCTTGGTACACAGTCAATGCTCCATTAATCATCTAGTGAATGCATGCATGAATAACTTGGCAAAAAATGAACTAACAACATAGATCCCTGGTACTAAGCTCTTACTATTTCAAGTCAGATGAAATTAGGGGGTCTTGTCTCCCCCAGGAGGTTTAGTATAATGTTCTGAAGACATAGCGTGTGGGCACAAGGTAGCAGGTGATGAGCACACTACAAGGACTGTACTTTTTCTGTGGTCCTTCCATGAGCAGCATCTCTGATGTGTGTGTGTGTGTGTGTGTGGGGTGGGGGGGGTGGTGGTGAGGAGGTGGTGCAGGTGTGAGTAAACACGTCTACACCTTGAGCAGACTTCACACATGCAGTGCAAACACGAGCTGGTTTATTTTTTCATTGTTTCTGCCATGAGTTACTTTACCCATCCCTAAGACACAGGGCTCCATGGCTAATATTTATCCAGTTTCTGGTGTTCCAGGCCTACTGCTAAGGGCACAGGTGCGTTGATTCAGCTAACATTCCCACCTCCATCGAGGGAGCATCCTTGATCTTATCATCACTTCACACATGAGGAAATGCTCTGAGGTTCAGAGCAGTCAGACGACTTGCTCCGGTTAGTAAGAGGGATCCAGGAAGTCTGGGCACAGGGGCTAGGTTCTTATTTACCCTTCTGTGTATTGCCTCCTATTCACTCACCCACTCATTCATTCATTCATTCATTTATTCAACACAAATGTGTCAGGCAACTACCACCTACAGGGGTGGTTGTAATACACAATCATGGACCACAGCCTGCTTCAACTTTCCGTCTTTGGGCCAAGACTGACCTCGAGGAGCTGTCCTCAGAGCAGCAGAGGGGGTCATGGATAGCAGCAGCCAAGCTCTCAGAGGACGAGCAGGGACTGCTCCTCCTGAGGACCCCTGGAGCCTAGCACAGTGGCTGGAACACAGGAGGAGTGAGAACCACACTGTCTATTGAGGGAATAAATGAAGGAGCAGGCAGGATGTAAGCCAGGCCCCAAGTCACAGAGATTTTTCTAGAGTTGTCCCATTTTGTGACTTCCCTCCATACCATCCTTTCCAGCTCCTTCCCGTTGTTCATTAGTCCAGTCTCTCCTCCTGTCCTGACCTGCAAGTCTGGTCCTTTTTGATCCAACTCCAGCTTCACCTACATCCCTCCCTCCTCCTCCACGCCCCCCCTGTCCAGGCCACCCTGGAACACTCTCAGCACCTCTGCCAGAAGGACTCTCTCACCCCCCGATCTTGTGTCTGTGCCTGGCCCTCTCTCAGGCTGGGTCTGTTTTCCTTCCTCACTCTTCTCCTAGCCAGCTCATTATCCAGCTCTCAGCCCAGGTGTCACCACTACTGGGAAGCCTGCCTTGCTTACAGGCACCCCTGACATTCTTGTCTAAGCTTAGCTTTTTATTTATGTAGTTATTTAGCGCAGTATCACATTCTAATTGACATGCCTCTCTCCATGGCTCAAAACTCTCGACTGCATGAAGGCAGGGACCACATCTGGCTTGTTCACCAAAATATCACTAGTGTCTAAAACAATGCTGAGCACACAGTAGGTTCTCAATCTTTGTCAAACCATCCATCATCTATCTACATCATGAATGATTAGGGGCTGAGAATATGGGCAAAGAGATTAATGATCACAAAACTACTTTGGGATTCTACTTAATGGAGGGATTTATGACCAATTAGGGGATTATCCTCCAAAGAAATGGGGGTGAACAATTCTCTTAAGTTTGAGTTTTATAACCAAGTAACCCAGGTGGGAGAGTTGTAGAGCAGCTGACAGTGGGAAACTTGAATTTGTCCTAAATCTAGGAGAGGAGGAGGAGGAAGTCAGCTGCCATCTTCAGCACAAGGGGACGTAGGGCTGTCCAAGAGGGGTCCCATTGCTATCACATGTCTGCAGCTCAAGATCTCACCTGACCTCACTGTGGAAGTCCACTGCCATTCACCATCAAATGATCAATTACTCAAATTTAAGTATGTATTGAAGTTCAAGCTCGATATATTGCTCCCCAGCTTCAAGCCCACCACGACTTCTTTCCCACTGCACCTAAAATGCAATTCAAACTTCTTTCCAGAGCCTGTGAAACCCCTCATGATCTGTACCCTGTCCTCCCGAGGCCTTCCTCCTGCCCACTGGCCATGCCAAGCTCCTTCTTGGGGCCTCAGGACCTTTGCACATGCTCTTCTCTTGGAAGATCCCAGAGAGCTCCAGGTCTCCCCACCACTCCTTTACAGGTTTCAACTCTGAAGTTATCTCATTAGAAATGCCTTCCTGAATGACTTGCTCCATCAACGTGTAACCCAGCAAGACCCTATGGGGCCTTCTCAGGACAGATCCTCCAGGTCCTTCACCTGCCTCTTGCCTGTAACAAAAACTTTAGCCTCCAAGGCCTTCTTCAAGTTCTAAAGAATGAATTTAATCAGAGGTGTAAGAAAATGCAGAAAGAAAGGAAAACAGTCAAGTGAGGCAAAATAATAATAGTTTAGCCATTAAATGAAGTCGAGGATCTTTTAGTTCCTTCTCAAGGACAATAGATAATATTCTGAGCCATATCCTCAAGCCTTTTTGCAGGTACTGAAATCCCCAGCAGGTGGAAGAAGTTAACTGTATGCTGCCCACAAGCACAGAGAACCCAGAACCGTTGGAACCAGAAGGTTGATGATGTTGATTCCTGATTACCTCACCACCAACCAATCAGAAGAACATCCACGAGCTGGTCACGCACCCTACAAGTGCCCTCCCTCACCCTGTCTTTAAAAAACTTTCCCTGAAAGCTGTCTGGGAGTTTGGACCTTTTGAACACTAGCTGCCTGGTCTCCTTGCTTGGCACCTGCAATAAACACCACACTTTTCCTTCAACACAACCCTAGGTCAATAGACTAGCTTTACTGAGTGTGGGCAAGTGGACCCAAGTTTGTTTTGGTAACAGAAAGCTGTCCCACCAGCCTGTCAAACACTCAGAAAACATGGATGAAGTCTTATTTTCTTTATAATCCTTATCATTAACTGGAATGAAACTAACTGGAATTTCATTCACGTATTTGCTCAATCACTGGCTGGCTGCCCCAGTAAATAGCAGTGCCACGACAACAAGGATCTGGTCTGTCAGTTCATCACTGCCCCTCTCACCCTCACACCACAGGCACTCGGGGGCTGCCTGCTGAAGGAAGGAGCATCCTTCCTCTATGCCATGAGCATGGGACTCCCAGGGATGGAGTGTGTGAACCAGGCCCTATGCAAAGCCCCAGGACCATGTGACCTGATGGAGACTCTCAGCAGCCCACAAAGGGGCCCTGTACTTGGTTCTCTCCTTCTTGTCCAACTTTACACCATTTACCTTAAAACCAAGAAAAAAATTAATGACACCAGTTTCAAGGCTCCCAGCACCCCACACTGTTCCTCTGCCCGAGATCCAGGTGGTTCCCACACCCAGGGTACCAGAGCTATAGCACAAGCCCTCACTAATCACTGGGCATGGAGTGGCCAACATCTGTCACTGCCAGAAGTGCCCAGTCACCCACCAGCAGGCTGATAAACAGGGAGAGCCCAGTGACCAGGCATCCATCTCCTTAATGGGACATTAATGTCTTCAATCGGCTGCGTGGGCCCCCAGCACAGAATCCAACTGGGGCAGCATCTAATTGCTCCTTGACATCAGTAATTTATGAAGTGGGCTCCCACCGAGCTTGGATCCAGCCAATCCATCTGGAGCCTTAATTGAAAATGGTGGCTTGGGGTTTCCCTGGTGGTCCAGTGGTTAAGAACCTGCCTTGCAATGCAAGGGGCGCCTGTTTGATACCTTGTCCGGGAAGATCCCACATTGTAATGGAGCAACTAAGCCCGTGTGCCATAGCTACGGAGCTGGCGCTCCAGAGGCCCTGAGCCTTAACCACTGAGCTTGTGTGCCCTAGAGCAAGAGCCCTGCAACAAGAGAAGCCGCCACAATGAGAAGCCTGAGCACTGCAACAGAAAGACCCGCTACAGCTAAATAAATACACAAATCTCTTAAAAGAAAATGGTAGGTTAACAAGAAATCTCCACCCCTGCCTGTGCGGTGCCCATCCAGTCAGGGCCTAGGTCGGCCAGGCAGGGCCACAGGGGCTGGAAAATGTAAGCAGCTCAGATGCTTCCTCCCACCCCACTCCTGGTCCCCGAGATTCTCCATATTCTATGGTCAGACTCTTTACCCCCAACCCAGCAGCCAAATTCACTGGGAATGCTGCACTCCAGGGATGGACCACCTCTTTAGCTACTTGCTGACACGGGGAAGGAAGAAATCAGGTGCTGGAGTTTTGTGTGGGCAACGCTCACCAAGCTGGGTCATGCCTCCCCTTCCCACCAGCATCACTACCCAGGCACATACACTCACTCATTCAGAAATCCTGTTCGCATCTACAAAGGCTGTGTCCTCTTTGGTGTGCTGAGGATACAGCAGTGAGAGAGTGCTGCAGTCTCTGCTCTCTTGCAGGCAATCACCAAGTGATCAGAGAAATCAACAAGGTCATTTGAGATGATAAACCCTAAGAAACATAAACTAGTCATGTACTGGGTGAAAGATTGTGACAAAAGTAGGTGGGCACAGAAGGCTTCTCTGAAGGTGCACTATTTGATTTAAGATCAGAATGACCAAAGGAAAAAGGTGAAAACCTGGGGGAAAGTATTCTGGGCAGGAGGATCAGTGGGTGACAAGCTTGAGGCAGGAAAGAACTTGGAATATGGATAAAGATGCAAGAAGTGTGAGTGGGAAAGAGAGTGGGTCCTGGGTGAGACTGGAGAAGCAGACACGAGGCCAGATTACATAGATTTCAGGCCTCAAGATGGTGTTGATGTTACAAGGCAGGTGCTAGATGAATCCATCTCTCAAGGCAGAAAAATAACTAAAAGCAATGCAGTCCTGGGAGGTAGGAACTGCGTTCCATGGATCCATGCATCCACGTATCAGACCATCTGTCCAACTACTGACACCTCTGTCCAATCCTTTATGCATGCATGCATCCACCACTCATCCATTCAATGACTGATCTGGTGATTACTCTGAGTTAAGCCCTATTCTAGGAACTGGGGAGACAAAAGCACAATTAAGCACGGGATTTGTGGCCTACGCGACCTGGATTCAGTGTTGAACTCTTCTGCTTCCTAGTTATGATCCAGGAAATTATTGACACTCCATAGGCCTCAGTTCTCCAATCTGTAAGATGGGACTAATACCACAACTTCATTAGGAAACTGGCTTGTTACTGGTTTATTACTAACACAGGATTAGAAGGAATCACTAATTAGGGTAAAAACGGAAAAGGAATAGAATTTCTACTATAAAGATATACCAGGGCTCCAGGCTGGTTGGTGCACTGATACGCACCACCCCGGATCTTCTCTAGGCACAGGGCGAGCTTATCTTTGGGGTCCTTCAAGGCAGCTTCTCCTCCATTTCCAACTACAAGTGTCAGAGCAGGAATAGAACCCAGCAACGGTGCAGCCAGAGGCAATGTCGTGAGAGAGTCTTTGGCCTCCTACCTCGGAAAACTGAAGCCTCCCAAAGTCGCTGGGTGGGCTGGCAATCTTGAAGACTTTCTTCGGCATCACCCATGTCTCCAGGGTCTCGAGTTTGCTCACGGCCAGATTTGTAGCATGATGCTTGATAAGAAAGCCCTGGAAACGGTCAGCAAGGAAGTAGAGGTGGACAGAGGCAGGGTGGCCCATTGGATAGTACCTGAAAAACATGCACAGGCTCATGCGAGGTCATGGGTCAGGACTGGATGCGTGTCGGTCATGATGGGGCTCCCCACCCATCATGCCGATCCTGTTCCCAAGAGAACCCCCACTTTATACCAAGCCCACCATATTCCTGAAGGCTGTATTCCATGTTTCTAGGATCTCAATAACTATTAACAGTAACTTTCCTGCTGATCACAAGTGTAAAACATACGGACTGTATGAAAGCACAATTATGAAAATAAAAATAGCTACTTTGGATGCTTCTTCCATGTTGTTGTTGAGTTGCTAACAGCAGCTAACTAATAAGTTGTGTGTCCAACTCTTTGCGACACTTTCCTGCTGATCATAAGAGTAAAACATACGGACTGTATGAAAGCACAATTATGAAAATAAAAATAGCTACTTTGGATGCTTCTTCCATGTTGTTGTTGAGTTGCTAACAGCAGCTAACTAATAAGTTGTGTGTCCAACTCTTTGCGACCCCGTGGACTGCAGCATGCCAGGTTTCCCTGTCCTCCGCTATCTCCCAGAGTTTGCTCAAGTTCATGTCCATTGGGTCGGTGATGCTCTCTGACTATCTCATCCGCTGCTGCCCCATTGTCCTTTTGCCTTCAATCTTTCCCAGCATCAGGGATAGATGATGTCAATTCACAGATATATTCAGTGATCCTCTGGTGCTGGCTGCTGAGAAGCAACAATGGTGTGCAAACAA
The DNA here is from genome assembly GCF_023699985.2 of Odocoileus virginianus. Lineage (NCBI taxonomy): Eukaryota > Metazoa > Chordata > Mammalia > Artiodactyla > Cervidae > Odocoileus > Odocoileus virginianus. The sequence goes on along the minus strand of NC_069706.1, from coordinate 15,263,435 downwards.
TATCATCATGACATATTTCCTTTCAGCCTTATTTTCTATGCACATATTTACATAAATTCTCTATAGCTGGGATCATAATATACACACTGGCTCTATCCTGGTTTTGCTTCATAGTATTTCCTGATCATTATCATGTCTTTGAATAGTCTCTGAAAACATGATTTTTTTGTGTGTGTATACATTATTCCAGTGTATGTAATACTATGACATGGAACTATAATACCAAAATATGGTTTTATAAACAAAGAAAATTCCCCATCATTGAGTGTTCAACTTGTTTCTAATTTTTTTGCCATTCTAAACAATGCTGCGGTAAGCATCCTTGAGCAAAAATGTTTTGGGAAACATCTTTCTCCTTCTCTAATCTCCAAGAGGCTCTTGATGTCTGCTGTCCAAGTTTATCAGAAAGCTTGTTCCAATTTACAATCTCACCATCCTTTTCACCAATTAACTGGGTATGATGCTTAAAAAGTATTGCCAATCTGAGATAAATACATACATAGACAAATAGCGTGTTTTAAGATGCAGGTCTTTGATCCACAAAGGCTTCTGGCTGAAGGGGCAGGGAAGCTAAACAGAGGCCCAGAGGAGGGAGGAGAGCAGACAGAGAAGGAAGGACGAGCGTGGACAAGCCTACATGTCTGTCCTTCCTGGCTGTAAAATGAAAAGCTGCCAGCTTCTGCACTGTGTAAGGTGCAGGGCACTTAGAGGATGCTGTGGTTCCAGCATTCCACAAATCACCGTCCCGCTCACTTCCTTCCCTCTGGTCCTGCCCTGGAGTTTAAGTCTTTACGTCTGATTATAACAGGGAAGCTGCCTTCCTGTGTTATGCTGTCTCCTGAAATCACTGCCTTGTTATCGGATGCCCCCGGGGCTCTGAGCAAAAAAACCTGCCCTGTCTTCAGACTGCTCACCACACATTCCCGGCCGTCGCAGGTCCACTTGGGTCTGGACTTTGGAAGCAGAAAACCCTCTCTCGGGACTGTGCTGCAGAACTTGCTGCCATGATGGAATGTTCTACATCTGCACCATCCAGCCCAGTAACCCTAACCACTGCTGATGACGGAGCTCTAGACATATGGCTGGTGTAATTGAGGGACCGCATTTTAAATTTTGGTTAATTTAAACTTAAATGTCTCCTTGCAGAGACAGCATAGATGGTGCTGTGAAAGTGTCCGGGGGTTGCCTGCATTGATGTCCCCAAATTGTCACTTCTGTCTCTTTCCCACGTGACTTGGTGGGTTTCCTTGCACCAGTGAGGTTAGTCTATTCCCCCTTCTCAAATCTGCTTTGGCCAGCAGATGAGGTATTGTGCCCGTTCTGAGCCAGGATCCCAGGTAGCCTTGCACATTTTCCCATCCCCTCTCTTGCTCCTCTGTACTCACAGTGAGAGCACAGGTGGGCTAATGCGTGGGAAGATGAGGTGTTTGGAGCAGAGCCGAGCCACCCCAGGTATCCCAGCCGAAGCCATCCTAGATCCACCGACAACTCCCAGCCAAGAGCAGCAGAGCCTCCCTCCCGCCCCGCCCCTGGTGACAGAAGCGGGAGAGACACCAGCAGGGCCCAGGAACGCTGCTCAGCTCACCTGCAAGCCTGGAGGCTCTGTAAATGCTCATCATTTCAAAACACAGACTTGGGGCTTGTTTGTTACGTGACATTATTGCAACGGATAAATAACGCACTGTCAGTGCTTGTTCTGTAAGGTGGGTGGACTAGTGACAGTTGAAGAAAAGCAGGAGAAAGTATTACCATGGAAGTCAAAAGAAGCAAGTGTTTCCAGAAGGAGGCAGTCAGTTGTAAGGGATGCTGCTAAAGGGTCAGGTAAATAAGCGATGGTCAAGAAATCAAGAGTCAACCTTGCATTGCTCACGTTCCTTCTTCCAAGAAATCCTGTTTTCTCTACCTGAATCCATTCTCTCCTGTCCTATGCATGACCAGCATCCTGGTCCAAGCTACCATCAAGTCTTACCTGGACCTTTGCTGGAGCTGCCTTCCTTATCTTCCTCCTACTTTCGTCTGCTGTAACGGATTCTCAGAGTAGCCGTATCTGTCATCCCTTCCTTAAATACCACAAGGGGCTCTGCTTATGTTTGGATAAAACTCAAACTCCTTACCTGGTCTACAAGGTCCTGCCTCTTTCTCTAGCCTCATTTTGTCTCCCTTTGTCCCAGCTGACCACCTTCTAGCTATGTGGACCTTATTTTCGAGTCTTGAACACCCTGAGCTCATTTCTAGACCAGGGCCTTTGCACGGGACATTCTCTCTGCTGGGGATGCTCTTTCCCTCTACTGATTGCATGGTGGGCTCTGCCTTATCTTTTTGGCTAAATGTTACCATCTCAGAGAGATCTTCCTTGACTGCTGAAGGTTAAGTCACCAACTCACTGCTGTCACTTGAGCCTATCTTCATTCTCAGCAGAGCATTTATCTCTAGAGACTTTTGTTCTTGCTGCTGTGAGCTGGGATGCTGCCCGTCTTCACACTAGAACAGGAGGGCCTTGAGCTTGGGGCCTGGTCTGTCTGGGTCATGGCTGAGGGCCCAGGGCCCAAGGCAGAGCCTGCCACATGGCAGATGCTCAATCAATACTTAATGTTTGAGTGAAGATTCTAGAAGGATATTCTCTTGAACCCTTTGCTTCTAAGATACATCTAGGGAACCTGCAACCAGGACAGATCACAAAGTCCACTGGTACCTCCTCTAGACTGTAGGTGGTAATTAAGTAATTAAAACTGAGAGGACAGTTGTAACTAGATGCACTAGAAGATGCCAGAGGCAATACAAGAGAACCGAAATGATGTCTCTGGTGCATTTGCTTGGCCCAAAGGTGTTTTTATTTCTTATTTAAATGAGGTGGGCATTAAAAAATTTGGGAAGCTCACACAAAAATGTGCATTTCTAATTTGTTTGAAAAAATCAGGAGATGTGATTGGCAGCTCCAAGTGTACATTCCCACAGGGCAAGGATGTGCTGGAATTCAGCACTGGGACCCCAGGGGCCCCTGGTCTGTGGGATCAGTCCATCCTTAGCTAAGGACACATGCTTCCTGCCTGGCCCTAGACCACATTTGAACTTGAGGACCTGTAATAAAACACTGACATCCTTATCTCTGAAAGGGACTCTCAAGCAACCTTCTATTTTCTTGTTCTCTCCATCTGCCATTTTGAAATTTTCTGCAATGAATAAATGTTATCTTCTAATGAGAAAAAAAATTGATAAACATTATTTTTTATGAAAGGGTATATTATAAACTAGAAAGCCACAATCTGCATGAAATGTCCAGAGAAAATGAGATTTTTGAAATAAAGTTTTCAATTTTTCCCCAGATAGCTCTGGGGTAGGAATTTACTCTCTTTTGCCTTTTGGGATAGGGGTGCTTTGTCCTGATTTATTTTTAGGCTTGTATTAATAAATGTATTGGCTTTGCCCACAGCAAGACACAAGGGTTCCATTATAATAAAAAATGAAGTAGAAGCCAAAGGATTCCAGGCCTGAGGCAACTTGATGGCTTGCTAAATCCCAAAACAAATACCAGAAGAAAATTTCAGCAATCATAAATCACTTGGAGGTGTCTTTCAAAATTTCATCTAAGATTATTTACCTTACAAATGCTATGAAACCTGGGATTAAAACTACTCCTGAAACGATATTTGCCTTCCAAGCACCAGGCACTGTGTCATCTATCGAGGCCACATACTGTGGCTCCTGGGGCAGGGATTCTGCCCCTGGACTAGCAGGGACGAAAAGACGTTCACTGATGATCTTGACCTGAGGCACTGCTGTTACTAGCAATGGGAGTGTTGAAGGAAAACCTGCTTTCAAATGAGGAGAGGTACAGGGTGGGCTATTGGGGGAGCTCTTAGCAAGCCTCAGAGAGGATGTGGCACCTGAGATGACCCTGGAACACTCGGAAAAGGCAGACTGAGGGGACAGGTAACAAAGGACAGCGCAGAGGAACTGATAAACAGCTCATATGACCAGTGACGGAGCAAGTAGCTCACACAGCTGCGGCTTATGGATACTGGCGACTAAGATACCAACAATGGCATAACCATTTACTAAAGCACTTCATATAGAAAATACTGTTAAAATGGGGATAATGATAATAAAATACACGACTAATAAAGTAGTTTTGGAGGATTATCCCCTTTATACCTAACAACACCTTATGCTGCAAGGCTTATTATTATTCCCATTTTACAGATGAAGAAACTGAGGCTCAGGGAGGTTCAAGACTTGTCCAAGGTCAATAGCTAGTAAGAGTGGAATTCAAATGGCAGGTTCTGGGTTTCTAACCCATTCTGGTCTTCTTTTAAAGTAAATCAGGACCTGCAGGTAGAGGAGACAGAAGGCTAAGGGGAAATTTGTTGCAAGCATGTGGAAACCCAGCTGATCTGCATGGGGTCCCAGTCAGGAAAACCTTCCATGTTTTCAGAGTTTTGTAGAACAAAATAGCTCCTTTCCTGTCCCACTTCCATTCTTGAGAGGAAGGAAGAGCTGGGTAAGGAGTGACACATAGAAGGCTCAGAGGAGAAAGACTGATGCTAATAATTTTTTCTTTGTTGTTTAAAGAGGAAGGTGGGAGGAGGAGGCAGAGGCAGAACAAGAAAGAGAAGGAGAGTGATTGGAGGCACTTCTGGGAGTCCATTCTCAGGAAATAATCAGAAAGGAGAAAGGAAAAAAAGAAAGGCTTTCTGCAAAAAGACATTCATCAGAACAATGGCAACAGGAAAGGGCTGGATTAAGCAAACTCTGGAATTCCTACTCAATGGAATACCGGCAGCATTACAAAGGGTCATTATCATTATGCTAGCTGCAGAAGAGCAAGGAGAGGAGGGGCTAATATCCCAATGCTGAGCAAACGAGACAGGACACGCAATCCTTGCAATTATGAAATATTTGCAATGCATATTGCTGAAGAGGAAGAGAAGCAGCCCCAAATTAAAAGGGTTTGGTAGGCTTAGGGAAAGGCAGGGGAGGTGGGGGTGATGCTGAATCCTTTCCTCACCTTCCCTCTTCTTTCCATATATTCTAGAACATTCTTTCCTGAAGTATCAACTAGTACCCACCAGTGGTAGATGATTCTAAAGGTTACGTGAACATTTTAAATAATGGTTCTGCCTTCCATGAGGTTACTGGTTATATTTTCAGGTCTGACAATGATAGTATGGTCGTGTTTTAAGGAGTCAATTTTCAGAGACATATGAAATGTTTATGGGATTTGCTTCAATCAAACTGATCTGGGAGGAGGGGGAAAGTGGGTGAAGGCAGAGGTGAAACTGCCCTGGCTAGGAGTCGGTAATCACTAATCACTAGAGCTGGCGATAGGAGATGGGATTTCATTTTTCTCTTCATTTAGTATATATCTGACATTTTCTAAAACAAAAAGTAAAAAAAAAAAAAGTTCTGTATTTTCATGATTACTTTCCATGTAAAACAAACAGAACTATCTAATATGGTGACATAAAGCTTTCTTCTAAAATATGTATATTTAGCCTAAAGAATGAGTCCACAGAAAGACAGGACTTCCATGGTGGTCCAGTGGTTACGATTCCATGCTCTCAGTGCAGGGGGTTTGGGTTTGATCCCTGGTGGAACCAGATCCTGCGTGTGTGTGTGCGTGCATGTGTGCGTGCGTGCATGCGTGCGTGCGTGTGTGTGTGTGTGTGCGTGTGTTAGTCGCTCAGTCGTGTCCAACTCTTTGTGACCCCATGTACTGTACCCCACCAGGCTCCTCTATCCATGGAATTCTCCAGGCAAGAATACTGGAGTGGGTAGTCATTCCCTTCTCCAGGGGATGCCCACCTAGGGATCGAATCTGCATGAAGGCAGATCCTTCACTGTCTGACCCACCAGAGAAGCCCAGATCCCACATGCCACAACTGAAAGATAATGCATGCCACAACTGAAAGATAATGCATGCCGCATCTAACACCGGGTATAGCCACATAAATTAAAAAAAAATTTTTTTTTAAAGAATGAGTCCACAGAAAGGAAATAAGTAGGTAAATATTAGATCTGCTATTCTGAGAGGGTAAAAGGGTGACGATGGCTGAGACAGCAAATGCTCTGGACGCTGGGACGTCTGCGTGGCTGATTTTCAGGGAGAAGCATGGGGTGGAGCCGCAGGCCCCGCAAAGGAGGGCTGTCCCCCGTCCCTGGTCACCCCGCCCCTCCGGCTCACCTGCAGCTGCTTTCCCCCGGGGCGTGCAGCGACGCCTCGGCCCGGCGGAGGCCCAGGCGGGAGAAGGAATGGTACAGAGTCAGCGCGACGTCACTCAGGCTGTGGATGCCGTCGGGCTCATCGTAGACGTTCTCCCAGTAGGAGCGGAGGCCCGGCGTGCCCGCGGGGTAGTTCCCATACAGGTAATAGTCCAGCTGCCCGATGATTTCTTGATTCACCACAGCTTCAAACTTGCGGGCAAAGAAGGTGGGCCGGGCTGTCTGCTGCGCTCGTGGGATAAAGGAGCAGAGTCAGCCAGTGGGATGGGGAGGTGGGCTGGAGGAGGCGAGCTCTGCGGTCCCAGCCTGTCTGGATCCACCTCACCCTTCAGCCACCTACTACCCTCTCTGTTCTCAGTTTCCTCATCTGTCAACAGGGTTTAAGGATTGAAAGAGTTAATATTTGTAAAGCATTGAAAGCAATGAGGGACACGGAGGTCAGCTTCATTTAAATATCTGTGAAATAATTACATCTTAGATGGTTATAGCTGGGAGGGAACTCAGAAATCATTTAGCTGGAGGTCTAGGGCAAATACCACCTACAGAAGTATTTTAGTTGTCTTAAATGTTTTAAAATTGAATTAACTGGCCACAATTTTATAAGTGGAAGAGTTTGTGGGAACTTTTGGCTTCCCTTGAAAAAGAAATGATCTGGCAATGGCAGGCCTACGTTCCTGCATGGTAACAGATAGCTAAAGCTGAACAGAGGCTGTCCCTTTAGACGGGTATGGGCCTTGTGGCTCACCACAGTCCCTACCACTCCCTACTGTCTCCTGGGCATTATAATCAACTTACAGACTCACAGGGAACACCCTGGATTTATTGGTCAGAATCCCTGGAAGTGAGGCTTAGAAATCTGTACTCTTAACAGGCTTTGAGGGTGATTTGTTTGCTCACTAGGGTGTGAGGACAAGGCAAGTGACATCTGAGCTGGCTGCATATCAGTCGCCTAAACAGCTTTAAAATATTCAGATTCTGGAGTCCTTCCCCAGACCTACTGAGTCAACATCTTTGAAGATGAGCTTTAGGAATCTGTATCCAAATAAAAGGTTCCCAGGTGATTATGCTACATGTTTGAGGGCTACTTATGTAAACCAACTTTTCAAGGCAGCTGAGTGCCTGAGAGGGAAAGGGACTTATCTAAGGTCACACAGTAAGGTAACAGGAGAGCCAGGATTCAGATCCAGGGTCACGGGCTAAAGAAGTGAAGTACTGAGCACTTGTTACCTACCAGGTCTTAAACCATGGTCTGGGGCAAGATCAATAAATCTTTTCAGCAAAATGCCAGATAATAAATATTTCCAGCTTTGCAACTACTCTGCTGTCAGAGTGTGAAAGCAGCCACAGACAAACTGGAAAATGAATGGGTTTGTGGCCGTGCTCCAAAACAAGTCATTTACAAAAACGGAGCAGGCTGATCAGCCCAGGGGCTGTAGCTTGCTGACCTCTGGTCTAGGGCCTGTGGAAACAACTAAAGCACAGACCCTTCCTTTGAGGGGCCTGTGATCTTGTGCAAATTTTGACCTTCATTTTAGGTCTAGCATTGTTTTCACTTCAGTGAATTAACAGCAACAATAATGACAATAAAAACTGAGCATATACTATACGCAGAGCATTGCATTTTGTCATTATCTCTAACCTCCCAATATCTCTGCAAAGCAGGTGCTATGATTCCTATTTTACAGATGAGGAAACACAACTTAGAGTAGGGAAGGGATAATGTACAAACACACAGTCATAAGATTCAATCCCAGATGACCCTAAAACCCAAATTCTATTGACTATATCATCTTAGGATCACACTGCTAGTCAAGTGAATCTGAAGCCCTAATAACAAAAACTCTTGTTAATGTTTTGGAATATCCCATCTGGTCTCTGCTTCACAGACACCTGGGACACCCACCTGGGATACCCACCCCTACCTTTTCTCTGCAGTTGAGGGGTTAGCTCAGTTCCCTTATACGAGCATTAAAAAGAGCCAGACCATGTGGGTTCAAATTCTCACCCTATGTCTTTCTAGCTATATATGTCCTTGGGGGACGTCATCCAGGGCCTCAGTTTTCCAATCCTTAAAATGGGTACAATAATAATATGGGTAGTTAGCATAGAATCTGACACACAGTGTTAGCAGCTATTATGAGACTGTTATCACTACACCTTTAAGTCTGCTACAGGGACTTCTAAGTCTTCACTTTCTGAAGGCAGAGCACCAGAGTCAGTGGCAAGGCAGCCTCCTTTCTTTTCCCAAGATTCTCTGATCATACCTGGAGCTCCTAAAAGGCATGTTTCTATGTATACAGTTCTCGTCCTTGGAGTTCTTTCCATAAGAATTCAGAGTTCCTTACAGGCAGCAGTTTCTTGAGTCGAGACATTGAGAAATATTCTTGATCTGTGTTTGCTGTGAATTGAAGAGCTGCGAGCATGTGACTCGGTCTCTATGTTAGCTCATCTTTATCAGGGACCACGATGTCCCCAGGATGCTGGGACTGGAATACAAATGCTGCTGCCCTGGAGTGGCCCAAGAGGGGCAGTGCACCCAAGAATTGTGCCATCTCCTTGCTCTAAATGATGAAGGCCCTTTGCAACGAGGGTGAAAGCTGATCCTCTACAAAAGTGGGAATTGTTTCTGTTTCTTTTATCCCCCTTTGAACAGGTCAAATATTCCCCTTGCCACCCCTGTCTGCTCAGCAGACCCTTTACGCACAGACAATGGAACTAAAATGTCACCCAAGTTCACCCAACCTCAATTAACATGGGTTTGAGGATGCCCCATGGGTAGCTTTGTCTGCCACCAAACACAGGCCTAAAGAATACTCATTGCAGCAACTGCTTACATGGGTGAAAGGCGTTGGGTGGGAATGTTGAGGGAATATGAATGATGGGACAAAACCCGCTGTGTATTCCACATTCCACCAGGTGTGGAATCAGGTTGGCAGCAAGGTCTGGTGGAAAAAGCTCAGGTCTGGACCTGGAAACACCCGCGTGGGACCGCCCACTCTACCACTCCACTACTGCGTGTCCATGGACAAGTAAGTCCCCCTCTGTGCCTTGGTTTCCCCACCTACACAATGGAGATGATTTCTACCCAGTGAAGCCAACGCCTGCAGAGAACCTGGCACACAGAAGACCCCAACCCCATGCTTCACAGACAGAACAGCCTCCCTGTTGCCTGGGGATCTTGTTAAAATGCAGATTCTGACTCAGCAGGCCAGGAGCAGCAGAGATTCTGCATCTCTAACAAGCTCCCTGGTGATGCTGCTGCTACTGTTCTACAGACCGCACTCCAAGGAGCCGGGCTAAGAGGCTGGAAGCTCCATGGGGGCAGTCTGGGTCCTCCCCTGGATGGTTCAGTTATGTGCCAGAGCGAGGTAGTAGGGACATTTTGGATTGGGTTATTAGCCTGGCACTGTTGTCCCCGCCCTTAACATCCTCCATCACCCCTAGTTAGTGGTTTGGGGAGCAGCATATCATCTCCACGTGGTAGCTCTAGTGACCTCAGAGTGACCTGTGAATGTGTAGCCTTCGGTATCTGCTCTGGGCAGCTGAGGCTGAGCATGGTGAGGAGGAGAAGAGGAAGAATTCAGGGTGCTGGCCTGGAGGGAGCAGGAGGCGTGCTCACGTGGGATGGAAAGAGGCTGCCATCCTGAACAGGTCTGGGGTCCAAGGCACCCTTGGGGCTCATGGGAAGCAGATGGACACTGGCCACCCTCCTGCCTCTCCTCTCTCCAGAGCATGAACTGCTGGGCCCTGCAGGGATACCTGTGATGGCAAGAACCTTTCTTCTTGTTACTCCTTTAAGTTCACAGAGCACAGTGGTTTACAAACCTGGCTGCTCATCAGAACTTCCCAAAGTCTGCTACATTAAAAGTAAAAATTCCTGAGCCTCACTGGAGATCAGAAGCTCTCGACTGGGAATGTGTTTGCCCCCAGTGGATATCTGGTGATATCTGAAGACATTCCTAGTTGTCATGTCTGCAGGGTGCTACTGGATCCCCACGGGGACATTAAACAGTGACATCCTGGTTGTCACAGTGGAGGATGGGGTGCTGCTGGAATCTAGCGGGTGGAGGCCAGGGATGCTGCTTAAACATCCTACATCCCTCCACCCTAACACAGAATTATCCAGCCACAATGTCAAGGGTGCTGAGGTTGAGAAACTCTGCCCTCCAACCAAGTTTGTACCCGGAAATGTATTTTAAACAAATATTTCAGGAGATTCTAATCAAAAGGCAGCATAGAGACATGGATGCAAGTATAGCTTTTGAAAACAGATGTGTTGGGCTATGTAACCTTGCATAAAGTTTTTGATCTTTCTCTACCTCAGTTTCCCTGTCTCTAAAATGGAACAGTAATTGTCTCTGTGTCTATCTTCTAAGGCTATTGTGGGGTTAATGATAATCATAACCACTTGGCCTGTGGTTAGAAGGTCCCTTGCATGGTGTTAGTGATCAATAAGTGCTGGCTATCATGGATGTTGTTGTGATTGTCATCAATAGCCAGGGCTGGAGTGTGTGGGATGTGATGACCTGCAGGGCTGCCTCGGACACCTGCAGATGCTGGCTGGAAGGCAAGGGCAGGTGGGCTGGGTGGGCGGCTCACCTGGAAGCGGTGGAAGTCCTGCGGTTTGAAGTCGTTGGGGGAGCAGCCGCACCAGTCCACGATGTGCTTGTACTGGCACTTGCAGCCCAGCTTGCGGTTCCAGTTGGTGATGCGCAGGTTGTTGTCCACCATGGTGTCACAGTGGGGGCTGTTCTCCAAGACCGTGTGGAAGAAGGACTGCGGGGGAGAGCAGGGCCTGGCTTGAGACCCCACCCAGCCTCCTCTGAATGGGCGGGGGCGGCGGTCCTTCCCAGGGGCCACCTGACAGTGAAGGGACTCTCTTGCAGACTCAGCTGTTCTCTCGGCAAATGGTCCCATTCAGGCCAAGCCAGAGCACTCTGGAAGTTTTGTCCAGAGTGACATTCTGCTTAGCAGTTACTGCTCTGAGTGTTTCTCTAAGATGCCTCTCCCCAGAAGCCTAGAAGCTGATTTCAAGCATCTCTTATGAGCCAGTACATCCTCTGTCTGTTCAGCAGAGAGGAAAAAGTCCCTTAAGGGTTCCCCTGGCAGCTCATCTGGTGGAGAATCCACCTGCCATGCAGGAGACCTGGTTCAATTTCTGGGTTGGGAAGATCCCCTGCAGAAGGGACAGGCTGCCCACTCCAATATTCTTGGATTTTCCTGGTGGCTCAGATGGTAAAGAGTCTTCCTGCAATGCAGGAGATCTGGGTTCGATCCCTGGGTTGGGAAGATCCCCTGGAGGAGGGCATGGCAACCCACTCCAGTATTCTTGCCTGGAGAATCCCCATGGACAGAGGAGCCTGGCGGGCTACAGTCCACAGGGTTGCAAAGAGCTGGACACGACTGAGTGACTAAGCACAGCACAAGGTATGTCAACATATGAGGACCAGAGGAAAATATTGGGACAATTTTCTAGAAAATCTTGGGCCAAGGGACTCTTGATTTTACAAATGGCTAGACCTGAAACCAAAGGGATTCAGTCTGAGATATCTTGGAACAAAGACTGAAGCCCTGGAATTTCACTCTTGGGAGAGGGAGGCCAGAATCATGGACGCCCTCCTGCCCCAGTCACATACAACACAGGGAGGGAAGGAGGTGGGGTGTGCTGGGGCATCCCACTGTCCATGGTGCTGAACCATACACCATAATTTCCCCCTATTCCTGAGACTCTTGGCCAACCTCTCCTAGGAATCTTGAGAAAAAGGCAATGTTGAGAGTGAAAAGAGAGACCAGAATGGAGACATATGTTTGGAGCTGCTGAAAGAGAGAGAGATGGGGAGAGAAAGACACACACTGACTTCTATTTGGACACTGTTTTATAACAACCTCAGATACCAGGGTAATATACTTTCCCCTGCTCTCTGCTTCCTAGGGGAAACTATTGGGGAATATATGTCTGCCTGTTGGCAAACTCATGGCACATCCCTCAGATTTCTTCTAAAATCATCCCCTAGAGGTGGTTTGGGAAAAGGGCAGGGCAGAAATGCTGGGATGGAGGAGGTGGGATCTAGTAGAGATATTGGAATGTAAAGTGCCTGGGTGCACTGGGGGGTAGGGGGTCGGGTGGGTGGGACAGACAGAGCCAGCATTGGGATGCACACCTTGATTAAATAAAAACAAAGTCCAAAACAGTCTCTTCTCAATGGTTGAGTGGATAAAATGAGACTCTATCCACACCACCCAGCTGACCTTCTTGTGATGCTAAATGACATGTCTGTGAACCTGCATTTTAAGCTTGAATTGTCTAAAAGTCCAAACAGGCACATATTCTCCATCAAGCAGTGGGGTAGGTACCCGATTATCAATTGTCCTGTGTCCTTTTATAATGATACAGAAAAGATAATGGATGAGGAGGTTATTGGAATTGAGAGAAAAAGTGATTTTCACTGAAATAGGATTAAAAGCTGATGACTTAACATGTATACAGAATAGCAAAACCTGACCCAGTGATGACAAGCCCATCATCCCTTAGGAGTTATGTCAGCAGTCAGTCCTACTCAGAGCTTGGCCCTGCCCCAGATGTTGGTGAGGGATGTGGAAACCATCAAATGAGATGCATTGTCTTGTTTGGCCTAGAAACACAGAACCTGAGCGGCCCAGAGATGGGGCACAGCCAGGACTGGTGGGCCATTGATGGGAGGTGTCGCAGGCTCAATAGAAACCGAGTCAGCTTTGGAGTTTTCTGAAGTTAGAGATTAGGGTGAAAGTGAACTAGAGGTCAGGGAACTAATCTAGAATCTCTCTGCCCAGGTCTGATAAGAAGGCTGCTGGCTGTCGTCAGGAGCAACACCGTAGCACTAAGTCCCTACCCATTTCCAGATGGGGCTGGTGCTGTTTCAGAACAGCCTGCAATCTTACACACAGGACTTTCTGAAATAGACTGAATGGTTGCATACCCACTAAATTCATAGGTTGAAATCCTAACCTCCATGTGATGGTGTTAGGAGGTAGGGCCTTTGGGAAGTGACTGTCATGAGGGTGGGGTCCGCACAAATGGAATTAGTGCCCTTCCCTCACCCCTTCTGCCATGTGACAATAAGAACTGTCAATAAGCAGTTTGCTACCCAGAAGACAGCGATCACCTGACCACCCTGGCACCCTGACCTATGACTTCTAGCCTCCAAAACTATAAGAAGTACCGTCATTCTATTGTATCTTGTTCTGGCACCCTGAACTAAGACAGTTTGCCATCCTGAGATCTGAGACGTGGTGACAGACTTCTGAGAGCTTTTCAAATAGTTGCAAAAGCCAACAAGAAATGTTGAGTCCTGAGCATTTGGCCACAGTGGCTGTCAATGCAGGGCATAGAGCAAACCCAACAGTAGCCCTGGTTTGGCGATCACTGGAATTTCTGGTGTGACTGATGAGGCCAAAACTACTGTTTGTCAGGGAATGACAGAACACTGTTTAAAATTAGAAAAGGAATTTTTGGTGTGGAAAAGTTGTTACTGGATTGGTGGCTGTGGAGGAGCTGTCAGAAGTTGGTATGGGTGTCTCTAAAGAAGCCAGCATATATAGTTGTGTAGGTTATGCACTGCACAACTCTGTGGGTACCATCGGCATTGTAGGTATGACAGCTTTGCATTTTTCTCAATACCAATTTTCTAGAAAATGGCAATAAAGTTGTTCTAACAAAAATATTGTGATGATTTTATGACTGATGGGAGCCAAGTGTCTTGAGGAAGAACTGCCTTTTTTACTTTACACTTTTAAAGACACTGTATAGATTGCTGGTGGCAGCATTGTGCATCTATTCCATACAATGATCTCCATCCAGAGTGGATGGGACCAGGGGCCCTATTGTGAGAGTAAGGTCCCTGATAGCTGGTACAGTTCCCCATCTTCCTCTGGATGTTTGGAGAACAATGTATTGATGCCAAAATTCACCAAAAATTCAGCATCCACTTTGCTCCAAAGGCTAGAGCCTGGCCCTACCTTTCTCAGGGATTTTTCCCCAGATACTCACCTCGGCAGGCAGCAGAGTATAGGAGTAGAATTGCTTCATTTTGGTCACCAGATCGTCAGTGGAGAACGTCACATACTCTACAAACTTCCGGTTTAGCAGGAACCAGTCTGAGCCCCCATCCACAGCAATGCCCTCTGGGATCCGCCGGTCCCCCAGGCGCCACATGTGGGCATCACACTCCAGGAAGAGCCGGTCCAGACCCTGTTTCCGGATGAATCTGCACAAGACAAAATCATATTTAGGCGTGAAAGAGCTCAACCCAGAGGCCAAAAGAAATGGTCAAAACTACTGTCTGTCAGGGAATGTCTTGGCCATAAAACCATTTTTTGAGCACTTACAACATGCTCAGTGCTGAGCTGGGGGATCTGTGTGTAGTTTCTCATTTGATCTTCATAAGTGAGGCTGGTCTCTGTAACCCTACGCTGCTGCTGCTGCTGCTGCTAAGTCGCTTCAGTCGTGTCCGACTCTGTGCGACCCCATAGACGGCAGCCCACCAGGCTCCCCCGTCCCTGGGATTCTCCAGGCAAGAACACTGGAGTGGGTTGCCATTTCCTTCTCCAATGCATGAAAGTGAAAAGTGAAAGTGAAGTCACTCAGTCATGTCTGACTCTTCATGACCCCATGGACCGCAGCCCACCAGGCTCCTCCATCCATGGGATTTTCCAGGCAAGTACTGGAGTGGGGTGCCATTGCCTTCTCTGGTAACCCTATGAGGCAGGTACTATTATTATGCCCATTTTACAGATTAAGACACTGAGGCTTAAGGAGCTTAGGACACTTGCCTGCCCAGCACAGTTAGATGGCAATGATCATCTGCTATATCCGCTTCCTCTTTAGAGAACTTCTGAAATCACCATTTCATGCCACAGATGCATTGGAATTTGGTGAATACAGCTATAGACCCTCATCTCAGAACAATGCTTTTATTTTTAAATTTATTTTTTAAAATTAATTAATCAGTAAACTAAGTATATTCACTTACAATACAGTGTTAGTTTCAGGCGTATAGCAAAGTGATTTAGTGTATATACATACACATACATATATACACACACACATACATATATTTCAGATTCTTTTCCTTTATAGCCTACTGAAAGATATTGAATATAGTTTCCTGTGCTATATAGTAAATCTTTGTTGTTCATCTATTTTACATATAACTATCTGTTAATCCTATACTCTTAAATCTATCCCATTGCAGAATAATGCTTTTAAATGCAACAAAAATACACAGGGTCACAAAATATTTCCATAAATACCAAAGTGATGGCATAGTAATTCACATGATTCTTGATTCACACACTATACAGAGGATTGCAAAATATTTTTAAAAACACCAAATTTATGATAATTACATATGTTTTCTTTTTAACACATTTACTAACAAGATCTTGTAGTAGGTCTAAACACTATTGTAATTTTGAAGGAGAGGTGAGCATAAATGATATTTAGACATGGATGCACCAACTATAATATAATTTGAAAATATGTGATTCCTAGGACTTCTCTGGCAGTCCAGTGGTTAAGACTCTGAGCTTACAGTGCAAGGGTCACGAGTGCAATCACTTGTTGGGGACACAACAGGGAGAATGGACAAAAAAAAGGAACTATATGATTCCAACAACAACTGCTAATACTATAATGGTTTGTTATCCCACATTCAGCTGGATTTCAATTAGAGTTTAGTGAAAATTAAGGTCATTTTCTTCCTGGGCTTCCCTGATGGTCCAGTGGTAAGGCATCTGCCTGACAATACAGGAGACACAGGTTCAATCCCTGATCTGGGAAGATCCCACATGTCGTGAAGCAACTAAGCCTGTGCCCCACAACTACTGAGCTTGTGCTCTAGAGCCTGGAAGCCGCAACTACTGAGCCCACGAGCGCAACTACTGAAGCCTGTGCACCGCCAACTAGAGAGCAGCCCCCACTCGCTGAAACTAGAAAGCCCATGGAGCAAAAAAGACACAGCATGATTAAAAAAAAAAATCATTTTCTTCCTATTCAAAGTCACAGGCCCCTACATTCTATCCATGAACCTCAGATTAATAACTCCTCCTCTAGGACACACGTACACACACACACACAGGATTCTGTGAGGCAGGCAAGGCAAAATCGGCATTCCCTAATTTACAGACACAGAAATCAAAGGTCAAAGAGCTTGTCAGGTGGATGGAGCTGTTGGGAGGGCGGGCAGAGCTACGGCCAAGACTTCTGGCTCAAACTCTCAATTCATTTACACTTAGCATTAATTTCACACCTACTATGTGCCAGGCATGGGCTGGCCCTGGTGGAAGGCAAGGAGAAGCAGAGATGATCCCTGCTGCTCGGGAGCTGGGTGTCTCCTTGGGAGCTTATAATTGACAAGTTTTCTGACTCAGGGATCTTGCTGCTTTTCCAGCTCATACAACATAAAATCAACCATTGAAAAGCATACAGTTCAACAGCACTAGACATCTGCAATTGTCATCTTTACCTAGTTTCAAAATAGTTCATCACCCTCAAAGGAAACCCCCATCCTCATCAGAAGTTACTTCCTATTCCCCTTCCCACCAGATCCTGGCCATCCACCTAT
This sequence comes from Odocoileus virginianus, assembly GCF_023699985.2. Lineage (NCBI taxonomy): Eukaryota > Metazoa > Chordata > Mammalia > Artiodactyla > Cervidae > Odocoileus > Odocoileus virginianus. Next base: position 15,246,615 of record NC_069706.1, on the reverse strand, counting down.
GGATTTACCTATTCTGGATATTTCATAGAGATGGAATCACACAAGGTGTGGCCTCTTCCACCTATTATTGTGTTTTCAAGGTTCCTTCACATTGCAGGATTTCCCTGGTGGCTCAGATGGTAAAGCATCTGCCTATAATGTGGGAGACCTGGGTTCGATTCCTGGGTCGGGAAGATGTCCTGGAGAAGGAAATGGCAACCCACTCCAGTACTCTTGCCTGGAAAAATCCCATGGACGGAGGAGCCTGGTGGGCTACCGTCCATGGGGCAGCAAAGAGTCGGACACGACTGAGTGACTTCAGTTTGGTTCTTTTGGTTCACGTTGCAGCACATATTGGTACTTCATTTCCTTCTGTCTGTCTGCCCGGCATCCATTCCTTGCTTCTGTGGGAACCGCACCTTGATTTTACTTTGGACATTCACTCACCCTCAACTCTCAGCTCACTTAATTGCCTCACCCCCAGCACCAGGGGTGGGGACATGACTGGGCTTGATTAGCCAGAGTATGTCACCTGCTGGGCTGCCATAATTGCTTCAGGGATGGGAGAACAACTCAAGCTGAGTCTGAGACTGGGTTCTGGACTTCTGCCGAAAAAACTACGAAGGAAGGCTTTTCTTGGGGATTTTTGTCTGGAAGAATGTAAGCTGAGGGTTGCAGGCAGCCCTCTTCTCACCGGGTGTATAGGTTGTCTGGCCCATGGAGGTATCACAGAAACACAGAGAGAAAAGAGAGAGAGAGGAGATAGACACAGACGAAGCTTCAACGCCTTTGCTTGAGACCCTGGATCTTGCTGTCCCTGACTCACACCAGACTTGTCAGTAATGTGCTTAAGGCATTTTGGAATAGGATTCCGTCCTTTGCAATGGAAAAAGTCTGGACTAATACAGTCCTTAATGATTTCACCTTTATCACTATCACTACTGTGATGGGTGCAAATGTTCTTAGCCTCCAGGTAGAGTAGGTAGCCATGGCTGGGGCACATTAGTGCCACTTTTCCACTAGGCCAGGCTGCATCCCCCATTGCATCTCTACAGGTTTTTGTGTCTCCATGACAGATCTCACCTCTGTCTTCACATTAGAGTTGCCTGTCTCCTCCTAGACAGATGCTACACTCACTAGAACTGACCCAAGCTTCCTCCTTTCTGCCTACCTTACAGGTTCTGGAACACTGCAGGGCAGCGGCAGAGTATAGCAGCTGGAGATGGTCCCACCCTGCTGGCCACACTCAATTCTAGAAAGAATCTCTCCCACTGAGCCTCCCACAAATCCACTGCCTGAAACCTCACTGATAAACCCTCACCCATAGCACTTTCTTCTGCACAAAGAGAGGACCTGCCCCCAGACATTGATCACTCACTGAGCACAATGGTGTAATAGATTTAATTTTTAGGAAAACTTGTGCTAGTGTGATAAAAATGGTGATTGCAGTGATGCTGGTGGTGAACAGACTTAATTCTGTTAAAATGTGCTTTTCATCTCATCACAACGTGACTCTACCAGTAACCAGCTGGTTGAGTTAGGAAAATAATGACCTTGACTAATTTCCCCCATGGGAAGCTGACAAAGTTGGGCTAGGTCTAGGTTGTAAAATTAAATGCCTACAGGGATCAGACAAATAATGTAAGTGTGTGAGGTGGGCTGAGTATAAGATAACAGGGTAGGTAGAATCAGCAAAGATGTAGGTGCATTTTCTAAAAGAATTTCAAATCCCTTAAAAAAAAATTCTGGATAAATAAGACATACCCCTAGGCTGAATCCAGCCCACAGACCACCAGTTGTAATAATGCTGAGTTAGGCAGTCTCTAAGGTACTGTTTAGGCTGGATGATTCACAAGCCAGCATCAGGATTGCTGGAAGAACTATCACAACCTCAGTTATGCAGATGATGCCACTCTAATGGCATAATATGAAGAGGAACTGACGGGCTTCTTATTGAAGGCAAAAGAGGAGAAAAAAGCTGGCTTAAAATTCAACATTCAAAAAACTAAGATCATGGCATCTAGTCCCATCACTTTATGGCAAACAGATTGGGGAAAAAGTGGAAACAGTGACAGATTTTATTTTCTTGAGCTCCAAAATCACTGCTGACTCTTGCTCCTTGGAAGGAAAGCTGTGACAAACCTAGAAAGCATATTAAAAAGCAGAGACATCACTTAACTGACAAAGGTCCCTACAGTCAAAGCTATGGTTTTTTCAGTAGTCATCTACAGATGAGAGAGTTGGAATATAAGGAAAGCGAGTGCTGAAGAATTAATGCTTTCTCTGGATAAGACTCTTGAGTCCCTTGGACAGCAAGGAGATCAAACAAATCAATCCTAAAGGAAATCAACCCTGAAGATTCATTGGAAGGACTGATGCTGAAGCTCCAGTACTACTTTGGCCACCTGATGCGAAGAGCAGACTCATTGGAAAAGGCCCTGATGCTGGCAAAGATTGAGGGCAAGAGAAGAAGGGGGTGACAGAGGATGAGAGGGTTGGATCGCATAACCGACTTGATGGACATGAGTTTGAGCAAGCCCCGGGAGTTGGTGATGGACAGGGAAGCCTGGCGTGCTGCAGTTCACGGGATCACAAAGAGTTGGATGCAACTTAGCAACTGAACAATAACAAGTGACTTCCCAGCTGTGACATTCTTAAGTCACTCTTATACCGAGGAAGAGGGTGTGGGGCAAGCACTAAACGGATATATGGGAGCCCAGAGGAGGCTGAGAACTTTTCTGATGACACAGGGCAGATGCCAACCAGAAGACCCAGATTTCCAGTGTCCCTGACCCTGACCTTTCCCTAACATTTTCTTTCCAAGTGTAAAATTCACTATCCTTAGCAAAGCCACATTCTCTCTGGGGAGTGACCTGGTGAAGGGTTTTCAATACATTCACAATGGCACTTACTGACACCAAACTTGGCTATAACTGATTCACTGAAGGAAGCCACTGAGGCAGGGAAAAGAAAATCCTATCTCACCTCTGGCTGGTGCCAATTAGATGATAATGTCTGGTGGGTACACTTAACTGTGCTTAAACCTTTAAATTTTAGATACTTTATCAAAACTTACTTACATGGTAATCAAAACAACTGAGGGAAAGAGAGAGAGAAAAGAAATACAGGTGGGACAACATGCAAAATTTTTCTTGCCATGGACCAGCTTTTAAATTTCATGTTCCATTAGATTGGATAACAGCATCATCTTGCAATTTTAATGTGATGTCCCAGACTGCAATATCCAAATACAATATTTATGCAGTAATCTCCAAAATAAAATATTTACAGGGTTTGGGAGATTGGCTGCTGTACTTACTGCCTTCAAAAACCGATAAGCTGCAAAAGCATGCTTTAGTTAATTATGAGGAAATAGAGATCACAGATTGCCCAGGTCTCAGAAAAGTTCCTGGGTTGAAAGGGGCTACCAGAAACTTAGGTCTGGACTGAGAGAAGGTGGAAGAGGCCCAGAGTGTAGGAATCTAGCAGGCAAAAAGAATCAAGCTCTTTAGGCAGTGGTTTTGCTTTTTATTCCCCCACGTGGATTTACCATAATTTGAAAAGGTAAAGGCTGGAAACCAAAGTAAGTTTGTGAACACCTGGGTGAGTCTTTCATCAATGTTGGCTCACCAGGAAAAGGTGCATGGCTCTCCCACTTGAGGGATGGAGGGAAGATGTAAGCAACAGACTCATTACACAGAAGATGGCCAGTGATGCTGTCCTCCCTTTAGTTTTGTTTCCAGGTGGCCTAGTTACCAGGGAAACCGAGGGTCAACAGGAGATATCATAGAAGAGCAGATATGAAGAGGATCTGGTACCAGTGCTGTCTCTGCACTTACTGAGGTGTGGGGCTGATTCACCCTCTCTGAATGCCACTTGCCTCACTTGTAGGATGAGCCCATGACACCTGTTCTGATGAGCTCTCAAATCAGCTGCAAAAGTGTGATGGGTGATATTTACAAAATTCCTTGCAAAGTGTTTAGTAAGACTCCACCCAAACAATGGGCTGACCCAATCACCAGTTCCTTTTTCCATAGACGTGACACCCCTCCCCAAGCCTCCTTTGGTGTTTTATTTTTCTCCATAGCACTTTTACTTTCTAATACAATGCACAAGGTATCTATTTCATTTATTGCCTTTTCTACTACTAGACGTAAGCCCCAAGAGGGCAGAAATGTTTGTCTTTTTTCCTGAACTTTTTATTTTCTTTGGGGGTACAGCCTATTAATAATGCTGTGATAGTTTCAGGTGAGCAGTGAAGAGGTTCAGCCCCACACATGCATGTATCCATTCTCCCCAAACTCCCCTCCCATCTGGCACATAACACTAAGCAGTGTGTACATGACCATCCCAAACTCTCTAACTATCCTTTCCCCATTTCTGTCTCTTTTTGATCACTGTGGTATCCCTAGTGCCTAGAAGAGTGTCTAGCACAGTGCCTAGCATCCAGCATGTGCCCAATAAATACCTGTTGAGTGAATGAAAAAAGGGGAGCGTAACATCAACATCTGTCAGGCAATCAGGATGTAGCTGCTGTTGGTTAACCGGGTATCAAAATTTTCTAACACACATCTGACAGGTGAAGGAACTGAGTTATAGAAAGGTTAAGTAATTTCTCCAAAGCCACACACTGATCAGGTCTGGGCTTGAATTCAGGTCTGGATGAATCCAACAATGCAAGTGCTTAACTACTTTCCCATTCTTCATCCCAATTCACTGGGGTCTCTCCAAAAGGACTCAAATGAAGGATCTGAGAACTTGTTCTTTCTCAAAAAGGCAGTGCCCAGAAATGAGTGAACCAAGACAAAGTGGCTCATTGCTGGTTGGAAGAGGCTTCTTGCCAGACCTCACAAGGAACTTCTGTCTTCAGAACAGGTTACTTGAGGGCAAACAAGAGATAGCTTACATTTGGTTTTACCTCCTGGGCTCCCGGGAATGGTTTGTCTTCCTGAGATTTGACTGTACTGCCACAATATGGGACAAAGTCACAGCTAAATATGATTCTACTGGGATATCACAGGGACCAGTTGGGCATCAGAGTTAATCAGATGGAGGGGGTGAGGAGTTCTGAATCTCCCCCATGGGAGAAAAAGTTAGCTGAGAAAGTAATCTGTAGCCTTTGAAAATGGCCCCAGAAAAGACAGACACTAAAGAAATCTCTCAATTCAGTTAATTCCCTGGCTACAATCTCGGCATATTCATCAAGTGTGGAATTATTCCAGAACTGTCTTGTCGTATAATGAATTCTGAAAGGAAGAACTCTGCCCCTCAGATTTTACAGCATGTTTGAGCAAGAAGAAATCTCAGCAATTAGCTAATATAACTAATTCTATAGATAAAAGTCCCCAGCACACTGAGGCCCAGAGAGGATATATGAGCCAAGGTCATCCAAAGTCACACAGCCTATAAAATTACTTCTTCTCTTCTCCTGTCCAGTGATACGTCACTGAACCCAGATTACTCTTTAGTAGAAGTACAACCTAAGCATTTCAGTTTAAACACAAAGTCATGGAGCAAAGCATGAAAACACAGTGTCTGAAGTCAGCCAGCTACGTGAAGGGCCCACAGAAAACAGCCACATTACACAGTGGCCAAACCTGGGGCCGTGGAGCCAGAATATTTGGTACAAGTCCTGGATCTGCCATCAACCTTGGGTGACCTGAATATGAGACACCTCAGCTTCTTATGTGGGAACTGTGATCATCATAATACCTGTCTCACAGAGTTTAAATGAGATTATATTTTATATGGAGAGGGCTTAGCATACTGCTCAGCACTTAGCAAGTTCTTGGTCTGTCTAGTCAAAGCAATGGCTTTTCAAGTAGTCATGCATGGATGCGAGAGCTGGAATATAAAGAAAGCTGAACGCCAAAGAATTGATGTTTTTGAACTATGGTGATGAAGAAGACTCTTATGAGTCCCTTGGACTGCAAGGAGATCAAACCAGTCAATCCTAAAGGAAACCAGCCCTGAATATTCACTGGAAGGACTGATGCTGAAGCTGAAGCTCCAATACTTTGGCCACCTGATGCGAAGAACTGACTCATTGGAAAAGACCCTAATGCTGGGAAGGATTAAAGATGGGAGGAGAAGGGAATGACAGACGATGAGATGGTTGGATGGCATCACCGACTCAATGGACATGAGTTTGAGTGAACTCTGGGAGTTGGTGATGGACAGGGAGGCCTGGCTTGCTGCAGCCCATGGGGTCACAAAGAGTCGGACACAACTGAATAAATGTTCACCAAGATACTTAACATTTCCCATCATCAAGCTGGAAAATTAAAACTTCTATCGCTCCTCTTCTCTATTCTAGGACTTTGTAGACAGGCATGTGTAGGGCACTTCAGGGCTAAGGAGAAGAAACCCTTTATGTTCTGAAAAGCAATGTCATTTCAGCACCAAGGACAGAAGCCCAGCGCCTCCACAGTGAATCTCCTGTGATACCCACAGTTGTGGGGGCAGATGTGACAAGCATCACCAGCACCCTGAATGCTGTCTGAAAGCCACAAATACGAAACCCTCCCATCTTTCCAAGGCACAAGTCAGTGAGGATTCAGGTCATCAAGCTCCTAGTTTGGCACAAGGGATCCAGAAGGGATCTGCTGGCCATTTCTCACATGCTAGTGTGGGTCATGCCCCTTTCTGACCTGGGCTGGAGTCAGCTGTCAGTCCCTACTCTGCAGTAGTTGGAAGAGCAAAAGAGCTTGGGTCATTTGCTCATTGAGCCGCTCTCCAAGTCTATGTGCTGAGAATATGGTTGAAAGGAGATGGACATGAGCCCTCTCTTCTAGAATGAGAGGGAAAACAATAATACTTATCATTTATTGAGCACTTGCTACTTTCTAAGTCCTATTCCTTGCACTTAATATATATTCTCTCATTTAGTCTTCATCACAAACCTATGAGAATTCATTTTACAAGTGAAGGAACAAAGATACAGAGAGGTTAAGTAATTTTCCCAAGGCTACACACTTGGTCAGTGGTAAGGGAGGGATTCAAACCTAGCAGTCAGGCTCTGGATTCCACACTCTTCATCAGAAGGCTATAAAACTGCTCTAATAAATAAGTAAGTAGTCATAAAGAGCTACAAAATACACGAACATATAATTAGACATTTGTGATAAGTGTTATACAGGAAAACAGAGCGCAGTGACAGAAAATAAAGAGACAGGGACCTAATTAGTGAAGATTGTTGGGGAAGATATTGCTGAGGAGGCGACACAGACAAGAAGGATGAGAAGGAATCAGTCATCTGAAGAGCTGTGGGAAAGAGCTTTATAGGAGACAGAAACAGCGTGTGCAGGAGCCCAGATGAGTGAAGAGAAGCTACAGTGGTGGGAGTGAGAGCTACAGGGAGAAGCTGAGCCTCACCACCGCACATCAGAGGAGACGAGCCGCAGGAGAGGCAGGTCTGATCTGAGTGGTGGAAGGAACGTGTCGTCCATAAGAACATGTGGCTTGAACGTGGCAGGAAACTCCACGATGTACATACTTATCAGTAAAGCACAGCAGCCCAGAGTCTAGACCCTGGAACCAGGCCACCTGCGTTCAAGCCTGTTTCCCCATTTCCAAGCTGTATATTGTTTAATCTCTCTAGCCTCAGTGTTCCCATGTAGAAAATGGGCACAATAATAACTGTACTTATATCATGGGATTGTTGTGAGAATTGAAAGAATTAATATCGATAAGGCATTTAGGACAGTCTCTGGCACACAGTAAACCTTATATTACATACATTCTGGGTGAAGAAAGTTGACTTGAGTTTCACATTCAGGAGTGAAAGAAAAATCAGCCTAAGCAGAAATGCAGAGTCAGGGAGCCAAATCCTGGAACCAAGAACCCCAGGTTGCGTGGCCCATGCTCTTTACAGTGCTCAGGGCCCGAATCAGCTTGTGCCTCTGAGAGTCTAAAGGCCCACTGAGGACCAATTGATTTTCCCTATTTTAAATTTCACACAAATTTAAAAACAATATCTATTGCATTACATTCTAATTTTAAAAGTAATGTAGGCCTCCCTAGGCATGGAACACAAAATAAAGCAAAAAAGGAAATGAAAAAACATACTCTTTATCTCAGAGATGACACTGCACAAACTTTTCTTCTAGTCTATGTTCTAACTTCGACATGTATTGTTTCGAAAAAAGAAAAGTTCTAAAGTTGACCTCAAAACCTATGAGGAGGCCGACAGAGCTGTGTACACAGCTTTGCGTGGGTGCCTGTGTGATGCTAAGCTTTATTTTGACATGGCTGCCATAACTGGATTAAATAAAGTGAACATGCAAACAGTGATAAACTCACCAGTTGGGTTTAAGAAAAGAGAGAGGGGAATGCAATCTGCTTTCCCCATTGGAGATGAGATATTAATTATCTCCTCCCATCAATCATGGTGCTACAAGACAGATGGGGAGAGAGTTCTTCTCCTGATAAGCAAGTTGGCACCAACGGGCCTCCCAAAAGCAGATTTGCTTGGAGGAGGTTCCTGGCCAGGCTCTCGATGGATTTGCCAACTTTTGGTTAAACAGTTGCCTGTTTATACATCAAGGGAGCTTTGGGCCTGAAGATTAGTTCAATGTCAGAGAGAAGAGCTGGCGAATCTGCTCAGCTGCCATTCTGATGCCAGTGGGGGACCACCGCTTCTAGCAGGTGGATCCCAGACCTGGTAACAGGAAGAAACTTGTTTATGCCACTTGTGACCTGAGGGCTGGGACCCCTCCTAGCTTCCTTCTGGTCTAGGCTTCTTACATTTGAAATGCTAGTTGTCTCTCTAAGAATTGTAAAAAGTGCTTCTAAAATGTTAATCATGTGGACACACACCATCTTCAAGGTTTTTCCAGCACTGTCCCCATTGCCACCACCATCATCACCACTGTCATCAACTGAATATGCATAACTAACTATTCCAAGAGCTTATCCACATATCCCCTCATTTAATTCTTGCAGCAGTTCTAGGAGGGTGGTTTTATTATTATTCTTCACATTTTGCAGATGAAGAAACTGAAGCACAAGTGATTGATTTAACTTACCCAGGGCCACACACCCGATGAGTGTGAAACATGTGAACCTTGGCAGTCTGGTTCCAGAACCTGGACTCTTAACAGCTATGCTATAGGCTTTATGAAGTCTGTATGGGACTGCCCTCAATATTTCTTTTCTAAACCAACTTTAGATAGCTTCAATTGTTCTTTTTTTTTTTTTAACTTAGTCTTATTCTAAGCATAATATCTGTGAAATACTGGATTAATTAAATAAATTTTTGTTGATGCACATAAATTCAATACAAATTCTCCCATGACACTCCTTCATGAACTCCCCCAAATAATCTCACATATCACTTGTGGATCATGAACACAATGTAGATGAGGCTGACTCTAGAAAGTAGGGGATGGACCGATTTTCCTCCCTTGTTCTTTTAAAAAATAATTCTGCTTAAAATCAGTAGAATTTTGCCCTTTCAGCTGCACACCCTAAGAACTCAAAGTAATGGGTCCTCTCAGATGTAGTCACTAAAATGGGGTGATAACAGTCAGATCTAACTGGACTCCAATACCAGCTGTGTGGAACCTGGAGCAAGTTAAAGCAACTTTGCAAGCCTCAGTTGTACTCATCTCTGAAATGGGATAACACACTCAAAAGTGGTACCTGGCTAGATGCTTCCTGTGGTCTGTGAGGCTACTGAGTCCTCCACAATCCCCACATCACTGGGTCTTAAGTGATCTAGACAATCCCCCATGTCTGGGTCTTATGAAGATGAGGACATGGAGTTGTGGAGAATCAAAGCCATTTGTCAGAGTCCCCTGGCTATCACACGCTGAGCTGACATTTTGACAGGTGTCTAGACTCCAGGGCCCATGCTCTCACCAATACTCTACACTATGCCCCTAGACTGAGCACTGGGACCCTGGTGACCTTGAATTAATTGAGCACTTATACCAACCAAGGCCAGGAAAGTCTCAGAAACTCTCTTCTGGCTGAGGGAAATTATTTTTTCTTTTCATCTCCTTGTAAGGGGCCCCACACTCTGAGACCTGATCAGGCTTTTGGGATCTGGGGGAACTTCTCTGATGCTCTGAGCAGAAACCAGGAGTTCCTGGGGATGTTTGCCAAGACCTGCTTATTCAGGGCACCTGCTTCTGCCAGCCCTGCAGAGATTATCTGGGAAAATGATAACTGCACTACATGTCTTTCAATATATCTAGCTACTTCATTTTTGGAGGAAAACAAGGAAATACAGTGAACAATACACTCTCCTTCATTTAATTATAGGAACAGTCAGAACCAATTGGGTAGTATTAAAATACTAGTCTGCCTTTATGCCATCTCTTAGCAGCGGGAGCTGGAAGTCCAAATTGACTGCTAAAGACTGGAGCTAGGGACAGAAGGTCAAAACTGCTATTAGAAACCATGTGGAATTAAAAACGGAGGCACCCTGTGGCCTATTTTGTATCTCACTGCTTGCTTCTGTCCTCTCCATCTTTCTGTCTTTTAAACCCTCTGCCTCTGTCACATCTTCTTGTGCAAGGGCTGGTCCCCAAGCACGGGACGTCAGAATGGAAGGGCATTTGGAGATCGTCTTGTTCAACCACTGTGTTTGTCAAACACAGCGAAGCCCAGAGAAGCAGAGCGGCTGCCCCGAAGCCACCCAGCATATTGGAAGAAAGCAGGACCCGAACACAGAGAGGCTGCATCATGCAGGATTCTGAGTCTGGGCTCTGGGGACACATTCATCTAGGACTGAGTCTTAGCCCTGCCCTCGCTGTGTGAGCTTAGACAAGTTACTTCACTTCTCTGAGCCTCAGTTTCCTCATTAGTAAAATGAGGCTAATATGTTGAGAAGGGTCACCATCTGAAGCCAGAAAATTAAACCAGCACAAAGGGGAAGAGAATTAACGGAGGTTAAGTTAATGGGTAAGGGGGGGTCAAAAGAAACAAACCTCCAGTTCCCAAACTGTAATGTAATGTAAGCTGTAATGTATAACATGGTGACTACAGTTAACAATACCATATTGCATATTTGAAATTTGCTATGACCTTAAAAGTTATCATGAGAAAAAACTGTAACTATGGGTGGTGATGGATATTAACTAGACATATTGTGGTGGTCATTTTACAATATATACATTTATTGAATGCTATGGCTCAGAAAATAAAGAATCTGCCTGCAATGCAGGGGACCCAGTTTCAATCCCTGGATTGCCCAACCCAGAAATGGGTGAGGAATTCCTTCTTCCCTGGAGAAGGAAATGGCAACCCTGTTGAGTATTCTTGCATGGAGAATTCCATGGACAGAGGAGTCTGATGGGCTACAGTCTATGGGGTCACAAAGAGTTGGACACGACTGAGCAACTAACACATTCACTTTCATACCTGAAACTAATATGACAGTCATACCTCAACTAAAAAAATATTTCTGCTAGTGAACTACTTGACGTGTTGCGTTTACTTTATTTTAACCCTCTCCAGACTGATAAGCAATAATTTTTAAAAGAACTAACAGAGTCTGGGCTTGATGATATCATTTGAACTGCTTGATTCAGCTATGTCCAAAGTCAGATACTAATGTTTTAGTTGAATCACCCAATAACTTCCTTTACCCTTTAATCAAGTTTGAGCTGAGTTTCTGTCATTTCCCACCAAAAAAAAAAAAAAAAAAAGAGTTTTTCCTAACACACCATCAGTGCAGAACCAGAGTCAAGCCTCACCCAGGATGCCCCTGGGGGTGACATAATGGAAGATGCACGTGGCTAGGCTTGATCCCACAGCAAGGAGGCCTCAGCTGCCAAAGAGGAGACAGTGGTGGCTGGTGGCTCATTTTACTATTAAATCCTTAATTCATCTAAGCGAGTGAATCCTGGCTGAGGACTCATGCACGAGTATTAGAACTTGTGAGTTCTCCTGTCCAGAGAGCCTTGGGTTTCAGGGTTTTAGGGGGAGGTGCAAGCAGTATCTCCTGAGCCTGAGTCTTCATCCTGCCCTGTATCCTGCTGTGCCATTTGGTTACCACCTGTCAACTCCTGAGGCACATCGACTGGACAAGACATACTCACAAAACCCAAAGGCACAACCCTGGCCTGTACATTGTCTATTTATTTCTCCCGCCTGCAGTATTTCCGTCTGATGTTTATCGTCAATGACACCACCACCACCATCACCATCATAGGGCATTTATGATGTGCCAAATGCTTTATACACAGCATCTCATTCGACCCTTCCAATGATCTCATGAGTATGTCCATTAATATTTCCATCGTACAGATAAGGGAACAGGCTCAGAGAGGTTAAGTCACCAGTCCAATGCAACACAGCCAGGACATGGTAGATCAGGACTCCAACCCAGGAGGCATGACTCCCAAAATTCACAATCTTAACCTCTGTGCCACACCCAGTTCTTAGCACAGTGCCTGGAAATAGCAGACAGAGAATAAACACTGAGTAGGCTAAAACAACAATACTAGGGTGGATGTGATTTAGACACAAGTTTATCAACTTAACAGTGGATTTTTTTTTCTCACGAAGTAACTTTGCACAAAGCATGTATTATAAGTTATCTGGAAGGGAAGAAGCGTCTTCATTCTCTATCTAAGGGTGGGGAACCAAAATCTGGGCTAGTTCTGGTAACTTACCACATCCATGGAATCTGAGTGACTATAAAAATAAAGTTCGATCCCGTGTGAAAAGGGGCCAGCAGAGTGATAGGCAATTAGCAGGAACACAATACACTATATGGCTATAATTCTTTATCCACCCAGGCTTGTCCAGCTTAGTGACCAAAACATGCTATACTAATCTGTGCTAATTTACAGAGCAACTTCAAGTCTGGGGGTTGCTAGTAAATGTAAAGACTGTCAGTTGGACAAGACAGATCTATAAACAGACAGTTGGATGAAGTCAAAGTCAAAATTAAGGAAAGTGGTGCAACCCAAGGATTTTGGGATTATTTCTTGAAAACTCGGGAAATGGAGCCCACTGCTTGCCTCTGTCTCTCCCTGCTGTGGATATCTGGGCAAAGTAGATCACAGAGCCAGCCAAAATGACACCCCCAGCAGCAGCGGTGGAGAACATTAACATAAGAGATGGGCAAACAGACAGGCCAGTGGGGCCAGGGAGGGGAGAGGGCAGCAAGCACTGCAGGGTCCTGTAGAACACAGGCTTTGTCTACAACAAAAATACAACCTTCATGAGAAAATTCAGGCACAGAGTAAGTGGACATTTAAGTGGCTCTTTTAAGATGAACTGGAAAGATTGCTGTTTTTTAATGGGGCTATTAATTTTCAAATGAAGCACCTGAATTAAACAAAACCAAACCAGCACCAAGGCCAAACAAAACGCATTAACATGCTAAAATTATCCCGTGAACTATCGGATTAAGTTCTGAGTTCAATGCTAGAAAAAGGTTCTAAGATGGCAGAGCCCTATGGTTGATTCCTGTTGATGTATGTCAGAAACAAACATAACATTGTAATGCAATTATTCTCCAATTAAAAATAAATAAGCCTTTTAAAAAAGTTAACAGAGTGATCCTGAGCGGGTTTGTAATGGTATCTTCGGTCCGGATGGTGAAGCTGATCACGTGATCTCTCCTACAGAGGGCGCTCAAGACTGTAGCCCTTCTAGCAGATCTCTGACCACAGAGATTCAGACTCTACTCAAAGGGAAATCAACCTGAATGTTCACTGGAAGGACTGGTGCTGAAGCTGACCCTCCAGTACTTCAGCCACCAGATGCAAAGAACTGACTCACTAGAAAAGACCCTGATGCTGGGAAGGACTGAGGCAGGAGGAGAAGGGGACGATAGAAGATGAGATGGTTGGATGGCATCACCGACTGGATGGACATGAGTTTGAGCAAGCTCTGGGAGTTGGTGATGGACAGGGAAGCCTGATATGCTGCAGTCTGTGGGATTGAAAACAGTCAGACACGACTTAGCGACTGAATAACCACCACACAAAGGGGGACTGTAGTGATGCTGTTTGGCTTTGCTCAGTTTAAGTGAGAGAAGCAGAAAGGATTCTGGTACCTCAAATCCCTGCCCATATCTTAGACGGCAAGAGTGAGGCAGTGGTGAAGGCACAGGGCTGGGAGTCGGTTTCCTTGACTCCAACTCCCTGCTGGTGTGAGATTCTTTCCTGCTTGAAAGTAAATTCCATGAGAGTGAGGATTTTGTTTCATTCGCCTCTAGAAGGGTGCCTGGCACATGCTTGGCACCATGTGAATATTTGCCGAATGACTGGCAAACCGAATGTGTGATCTGGGGACATCATGAACTTGAACTATGGGCCTCAGTCTTCCTCCCAATAAAATGAGTATAAAATGATTACCCTACTTTCCTCAGAGGACTGCCATAATGAGAACATGGGCTCATGAAAATGCTTATATGACATAATGAGACACATTTGCTATTTCCTCTGTTTCTGGCTGGCAGGAGAGACCACTTCAGATTCTACACAGGAAGGGCCAAGGCCCAGCCATGCCGTGCCTCTCTCCCATCCTCAACTTGTTTCTGGTTGCATCAAACCAGCCTAGAAGGAAGCCCCCAAATGATGACTCAGATTTCATTTCTCTTTTGCACAAGCGTAGAGGGAAGTTATACTACCTTGCATTGTCCCGGCCATGCGACTTCAAGAAATTCATGTCTCGGTATCGGGAGAGAAATGCCACCAGCTGGTCATTTGTCCTGTGGAAGCAAACCAAAAGGAAAGTCAGAGCCCTCCAGAGACTGTGGACACTTGTGACTGGCTCCCTTCTTTGTCATAGCAACCACATCCCCTCCTTCATTAATACCTTGCAGATGCATGAGGCATCTACATTCATGTACTTCCATCACTGAGTTTACCAAAGTATGCTAAAATGGACTGTTGGTATGTTTGTCTCCTACACACTCCCATATGCTGCGAACTCCTTGAGAATTAGCATAGTGTCTTACCTGTTTTGGAATCCCCAGGGCCCAACACTGGGATCAGCAAACAGTAAGACATCAGTGAATATCTTGGTGGCAGGTACAGAGTAACCTCAGGGCCTTTGCACTCACTGTGCCTGGCTACGGTTTTTCCGTAGATGTGAGAGTTGGACTATAAAGAAAGCTGAGCACCAAAGAATTGATGCTTTTGAACGGCGGCGTTGGAGAAGACTTTAGAGAGTCCCTTGGACTGCAAGGAAATCCAACCAGTCCATCCTAAAGGAAATCAGTCCTGAATATTCATTGGAAGGACTGATGCTGAAGCTGAAACTCCAATACTTTGGCCACCTGATGCAAAGAGTTGACTCACTGGAAAAGACCCTGATGCTGGGAAAGACTGAAGGCAAGAGGAGAAGGGGACGACAGAGGATGAGATGGTGGATGGCATCACCGACTCAATGGACATGAGTCTGAGTAAACTCCGGGAGTTGGTGATGGACAGGGAGGCCTAGCGTGCTGCAGTCCATGGGGCTGCAAAGAGTCAGACACGACTGAGTGACTGAACTGAACTGAACTGTGCCTGGGAAATTCTGCCCCATATCTTTCTGTGTCTGCTCTTGTCATCAGATTTCTTTTCAAATGTCACCTCATCAGAAAGGCTGTTTTTAGCCCCCCAACCTAAAGCAGCACCCACTCCCCTTCACTTAACATATCACTCTACTTACATACGATCTCATCACCATCTGAAAGGCCTAAATTTACATTAGGATGTAAGCTCCATGAGGACACAACCAAATCAAACTTGCTCATCACTGGCACATAGTAGGAGGTGCAGTAATCATAGTAGGAGGTACAGTGATGTTCGCTGGATGAGTGGATGACTAAAGGTAAGATGAGTTTACAGGGATGCCTTCAAAGGCACTTTGAGAAACGAATGCATCAATGAATGAATGAATGCTAAATCCTCCCTAACCCCTGGGCTACTGACTGAGATAGCTTTAAGAAATATGAAGTGCAATACAAACAGGTGACATCGTTCCCAGCATTGTTATCCCAAATTTATCGCCATCAATCTCAGCACTAGCAGTGTAGTCACAGCTAATCAGCTTGTGCATACATCTGTGACAGTATTTTAAAAGGCAGTCACACAGGTCTCCATCTGCCAGAAACGCAGTCGCCTCTTAACGCTGAATAAACCCAAACAGGTAAATGGTGCTGAAGTGACAGCTCCTTTGTCATCAGGCTTCTCTGCTGGGGGGGTTTTACTTAGAAAGAAAGGGTTAACTATCATTTCAAATTGGGAGAATAGGTGAAGGTGCATCTCTGGGAAGAAAAAGGAGGCTAGAACTTTGTGGGGGGTAGGGGGCAAGGTGCCTCAGAAAGCGATGCCTGAACTCTGGAAGCAGAAAGGGTTGGAGATAGATCTCAGCTCCAGTCCTGATCTAGTTGTGTGTCTTAGGGTAAGCCACTCAACCTCCGAGTGACAGCCTTCACCTGGCTGCCCTGCACAAAGTAGGTATACATACTGATGGATAACTGGTTGCATGAAGGGCATACAGTAGGTGCACAATAAATGCAAAGTGCTCTGCTCTTGGCCTCTCACCAGCCGGGAGGGGGCCGCTCCCAGCCATCCCTCCCTCTCATTTCCCTGCATCACCCGAAGTCGCGCCACTCTAAGCCCCTGCTCTCGGATTGGCTAACTCTTGTTGACCAACTCAATTCCAGCGGAGGGGGACAGAGCAGTTAAGAGATGCTGCAGCAGAACCCAGCACTGCTGACAGCCCATCCTAGTACAGAAATCAACCACTTCAAAAACTGGCTGTTCTAGTGGCTGCCGGACGCCAGAAAATCCCTGTGTGTCTGCAACAAGGTAAATCCACACGGGCGTAAAGGCAGACAGCTTTAGCCCTGCGGATATGCACAGGGGTGAAGCCTGGGGATGCAGACAAAGGCCAAGCCCACGTGTCTGTGCCCACGTGGAGCATCTCCGCAGGCGGGCAGGGTGAAGCCCAGGCGTGCCTAACGCCCAGTGATGGAGATCGGTGGGCAGAGGGCTTCCTGAAGGTGCTGGAGAGGTGGAAACTAAACCAGCCTGGAAAGGAAATTAAGCAACCTCTCTTTCCAAATCACAGAGGCGCGTTCCAGCTCCGTGGCTTAGCGGTGCCTATTTACCAACCCCCTCGCCACTCTCCGCGACAGTTCATTATTGTCCTCCCGATGAATACAGGGACAAGTTAACCTCTGAATGGGTCCCTGGCAGCAGGAATAATAAACAGGGGCCTCTCAGCGGTCTCGGTGGGAGGATTGGAGGGGCCGGGCCGGGGCTCCCGGCCCCCCTCTCGCGAAGCCTCAGGCCTCCCAGGGTCAGCGGCTGCGGCTCCATTTGGCAGCCCCAGAAAGCGCCTTTCAGGGCCCCGAGCTGGGGCCATTTTCACATTTACCGCTTCACCGCGTCCCCATCTGACAAGGATGAATAGGCATTTAGCGAATTTACTTAGCGATGCTTCCACATGAAATCGTCTAAAAAGATGACATCTTCGGGGAGGGAGGGCGGATGGGGAGGGGGCTGCGGATTCCGGGCCCAGAACTTGTGGGTAAAGCCGATTTTCAAAGCACAGCGCTGGGTCCTGGCTTGGCTAGACACGAAGGTTACCCGGCCACCGCCCCCTCCTTAGGTGAAGAGCCTGCCCTGCATGCTAAATAAAACCCGTGGCCTGAGCCCTTCTGCAGGGACCAGGTTTCCCTATTGTGGCTTTCAGACACCTGTTGATACTTGCATACGTAATATTTAGTTCCCGCTGGATAATTAACAGCTTGGGATTTGCTGTCATTTTACCCAGTCTCCGGCTCTCTCCCCTTCACAAGCATTTCTCACTTCTCCTTTCTGGTGTAGTCATTTGCCAAATGGTTAGTGCAGCTCATCAACATGTGGCTGTCTCCTCCCCAATTTCTTTCTACCTTTTGGAAGCACATCTCGCATTCGTGGTGGGGACCCTGGGGCCCATCACTATAGCTTTTGGAGCTACTGGGACATCTTCATGGAAATATGTAACTAAATATATATGACAAATAATTTATTTTAATAAATACATTTGTTTTAATGTAAACGAACCTATTGGAACCATCTAGAAACCTCACTTGAAAAGAATAAATAAACACATGAATAGTAAAATAAGCTCCTGAAGCACCACCATTTATGGAATGTCCACCATGACCTGGGCCCCCAAGGCAGACTTTTGCTACAATTTATTACGTTTAATGGTCACAAAAGAGTCTCTAAAATGTGTTTCATTCTCATTTTATAGATGGGCAATTGAGACTCAAAGAAAACGCCCATTTACTGAACAGTGCAGAACTAGGATTAGAACCTGGTTCCAAATGCAAAGTTCCAGCTCTTTGCTATTCGATGGCATCTACAAATGAATGGATGGATGAATGAATGAATTAGTGCATGAATGAGGGAACGAATCCCATCTCAGCACAAGAGAAAACACAAGTGTTCCAAAGCCTCCTCATTCAGAGCCTAGTCTTGGGACCAGCAACATCAGCCCACCGCTGTTACACATGCCCTACCTCAGCTCCACCCAAGACCTACTGAGTTAAAAGGTACCTTTTAACAGACTCCCAGGTGATGTGTGTGCCCTTTAAAGTTTAGGAAGCGCTGTTTTAAGCCAAGCATGAATATTGGTAGTTAATTCTCTTCCTCTTCCCTTTATCTTCTCCCCATGGTCTCTTCTTGAGAGCCCAGACTTCAGGCAAGTTACTTTCATCTCCATAAGCCTCAGGTGTTGGGAGTATTAAATAAAATAAAGCATGTAAGACGCGCGCGGTAGCATCCAGCCCACATAAGCCTTTTGATAAAGGTTAACTGCTGTTTAATAGTATTATTACTGCCATCGTGAGCATCAGAAGCTTAAGACATTTTGAGCTGGGGATAGCAGTAGAAGAACCAACCTGAATTGAATCTGGAAGGCTTTCTGAGCATCATACCCATGGATGTTCTGCAGAGCATGGTTTGGGAAATGCCCCACAGGAGGGAACCTGTCTACAGTCTCCCGGCTGGTGGCAGAGTTAGGAACTGGCTCCCAGAGGTCACCACACCATCCTGTGTGTCTGATGTGCATATGGTTCTGGGTGTGAAGACACACAGGAGGAAGTGGTATAGCTGTCAGGTCCACGGGCGCCCAGCCCAGTCCCAGGCCAGCCTGTCTGCTGGCAGCATGTGGCAGGGTCAGGAGGGGATGGGGCCTGCCCTGCCTCACTTGGAAGGAGCCCAACACCGAGCTAACTGCCCTCCTCCGGGCCCCTCCTACCCACCGCTCTGTACCCGGCACCACTCTCCCGATACAGATGCTAAGCTCCTCCCACCAGCTGCTCATGGCTGCTGGTGAGGCTGAGGGTGCCAAGGCAAAGCTCAGCGCAGAGTATCATGAATGTCAGGATTCAGGGTTTCAAGCCACTGATGCTGCCAGCTATGCCCAGACCCCAGAGGGCACTGGATTTAGCCCTCCTGTTTGCAGTGGGTGGGCCATTTGGGGAGCAGAAATGTGGTGAGGGGCAGTGGATGGAGGCCTGTGGAACAGAGCAAGCTGAGGACTGAGGCCCCTTCAGTCTGAGCTCAGAATATACTACATTATTTCCCCAACTTCTTCCACGAGTGTATCATCTGCACAGTTATTTCCTATGACTGTTCAATTTAAATACCACCTTAGCATTACTGTATGCAACCATATTTGTGGTAGTGGATGTACCTTTTTATTTTAATATTTAAAATATTTAAATTTTATTTTATAGTTTAAATTTACTTTAAATTTTAAATTGTGGCAAAACACAAGAAACAAAATTTGCCATCTTAACCATTTTCGGTTTGTACAGTTGGGTTGTCAAGAACTTTCATGCTGCTGCGCAAACATCACCACCATCCATCTCCAAACTCTTTTCATCTGTCAGAACTGAAACTGAATCCATTAAACAACAGCTCCCCACTTCCCCCTCTGCCCCTGGCCACCATCCTTCTACTTTCTGTCTCTGTGAATATTCAGAGTGGTCAGACTCTAGGACCTCACGTAAATGGGATCATACAGTATTTACCTTTGGTGACTGACTTCTTTCACACAGCATAGTGTCCTCAAGGTTCATCCATGTGGTTACATGGGTCAGAATTTCTATTCTTTATGAGGCTAAATAATATTCCATTCAGATGTACTATTTTTATGTTTTCTCCTAATATATGAAAAGCAATAATGATGCCTTGTCTGAATTCTTCCTGCAACTGGGCCACTAAAGGCATATGGAGAGTGGTCATCTGTCCCGGGGTGCCCAGAACTGAGGGAGTGCCCAGGACACAGAATTTTTCATTTTATTTTATTTTTTTAGAATTTTTCATTTTAAAATCAGACAGTTCTGGGCAAATCAAGACAAGTTTGTGACCCCAGGCACATGGCTCTGCCGAGGGCTGAGTGACCCTAGGAGAAATGTCATCCACCATCCTCCTATGAGGAGCTCAGGAGTCCAGAAAACCACGGTCGTGGGAAGGTTAATTGTAACCAGTTCCTGCGCTTTTAAAATTATAACCATGAAACTTAGGCTACAGTAAGATAGAGACGGAAATAACAGCAGAGGTAATAACAGCATCTAACACTTTGCTTCGTCACTCAGTCGTGTCCGACCCTTTTGCAACCCCATGGACTGTAGCCCGCCAGGCTCCTCTGTCCGTGGGATTCTCTAAGGCAAGGATACTGCAGTGGATTGCCATGCCCTCCTCCAGGATCTAACACTTGGGTGCCTACCGTGTGGATCAGACACTGTTCTAAGCACTTTGCACCTATTAACCTACTTATGGCTCATGATGACCCTATGAAGTAGATGCTGTAGTGTTTACATGTATTTTTAATGCAGAGATGGGAACATGCACGTACGTGACTTTTTGATGTAATGATGTGTCATGCTCTGTCTAATCAACACACACAGGAAGACTTCATTCTCTCAGTGGCTGAACAGACTCCTATGGAAGGGGCATGGCCAACCCCCTAGTGAGGGACACTTAGGTTGTTTTCTCACCCACCTCCCCTCATACAGGTATTGCTCCTACGAACGTCGTCACACACTTATCTTTCCACTTGTGGGTAAGATTCTGCAGGATTAAATCCCCAGATGTGGAACTGTTCATGAGGGCATGGCTGGCACTCACATCATTACATAGGAACTGAGCCAGCTGCCACCAGTGATGCGGAGGAAGAAGGAAATTTTGAAGAGATGGAGCAGGGGAGGCTGGTGGGCTTCTTCAGCAGGCTGGCCAGGTTTCCCCAAGGTACCAACAACCAGTGGGACCCAAATGAACCTTTTGTCAAGCAGCAAGAGGTGTGTGTGTGGGGGGGGGGTGCAGAAAATCCCATAGCCCTGGCATTTTCAATGGGCACCTTGAACAGTGCTTTTCAGGAGGCTGGCGAGAGTCATGAGGCCAGCAGGCATTGGGTCTAATTCTGTTCTGTTCCTCCAGGACCCGACACACAGTAGGTACTCAAGAGTTATCCACTGGCATGTTTAACAAGCACCCAAGGGGAGCACCAGCCATCAAGGCTCACAGATGCAGCTGCCGAGCCCAGCACAGTGCCTGCCCCCCAGGAAGGGCTTTGCCCACAGAGGCAGGCAGCACGATGTTCACTCTGTGCCTTTACCTGTTCTGTTCCCCCTGCCAGGAATGCTGTTCCCTATGTCTCTGATCTGGGGGAGATGCTGGGCAGTGAGAAAACACTTCCTAATAGCAATGCAGAAAACATGCCTTTGTTGCCTGGAACATGCTAAGTGTTCCTCCTCCTCCTTTTTTCCACAGTAGCCCCATCAAGCAGGTACTAGTTTATATGTGAATAAAGTGGGACACACAGATTTAACAGTTTGGCCAAAGGCTTAAAAGAGGTGAGGCAGAGGCTCAGACCTCACCACCCAAGTCCAGAAGGCAGACTCATTTCAACCCCATTTTCCTGTGGTAAATAGGCTGCAGAAATGTGCTCCATTTATTTATAAAGAGCCAGGAAACCTCAACCACCTTCTGAAGCCCCCTACTTCATTCCAAGGGGACCTCTGCCACTCATAACGTTGCACATCAGGAGTTGACACAGATAAAGCCGTCTGTCCAGGGTGTGGGCCTTTCTGAGGCTCTTGTCTACAATCTGAGCCCAGCCACCTGATCCTTCTCACTGCACTCCATCTCAAGAATGGATTTAGACCCTTTTATCCATCAGGCTTATTTCTTTGGGGGTGGAGGAGAGATACTGCCATTACTCTCCTCGACTTTCCAGATGGTTCACGCTTGAGCCTTACTGAATCTTCTTGCCCACTAGGAAATCTCTCAGCAAGGCTAGAACTCCAGGACAACAAGAGGAAAGGCCAAGTTCAGGGTTCTCTGAAGAGGTAAGGGCAAAGGCAGCTGGAGATAAGAAAAGGCGACCCCCGATTTGATTGCAGTGGGTTTCCACTGCAAAGACACGAGTGCTGGAGTTCCCTGGGGGTACAGTGGATAAGAATCTGCCTGCCCCTGTAAGGGACACAGGTTCGATCCTTGGTCCGGGAAGATCCCACATGCTACAGAGCAACTAAGCCTGTGTGCCACAACTACTGAGCCCATGCTTTAGAGCCCACGATTGAACACTATGAAGCCAACACTACTGTACCCACACCATGGACCCCACAACGAGAGAAGCCACCACGACTAGTAGCCCACACACCGCAACTATAGAGGAGCCACTGCTCTCCGTAACTAGAGAAAGCCTGAGTGTAGCAACAAAGACCCAGTGCAAACAAAAATAAATAAATACATTTTTAGAATTAAAGAAAAAACAATTTTTTAAAAGACCTGGGGATACAGGAAAGCTAGATGCTGGAATCTTCCTGGATCCCATGAGCATAATTCCAGCTACAGCTGAGCACCCGAGGAAAAGTGAACTGGATAAAATGCCGCCCCAGCTCCCAAACTCCTCTCTAATCTATCCTCAGGGAAGCAGTTGTAAGATGTAAAACATAAGCCTATCACACCCTTTCTTCTACTTAACATCCTCCGTGGTGCTCCATCTCCTGCAGGGCAGTGTCTCAGCTCCTCAGCGAGGCTGCAAAGTGGGTCATGGGCTGGCCCTGTCCTTTCAGTCTTCGGGATAACCTGAAGTTCTATAAATGTTCGGTGCTCTTGCATGGCTCTAAGACTTTGCAAGTTCTGTTTGCTCTCCTGGGAAACACAATGTCCCACTTTGGCAGGTTAGATGCCAGAGCCCTGGAACTGCAGTGGGTCAGACGGCCATGGTCCCTGTTGTCTAGTAGGGACAGCGGGGGAGGTCGACAAAGAGGGAGATTCTTGGGATGGGGGAAAACACCAGGTGGACTAAAGCACAATGGCACCAGGGGACAACTCTTCTCCTCCACACGGCCAGACAGCAAACTAGATAACCACCTGGATAATAAAACCCAATTGCCTTTAATTGGATTTATCTTTGTTACTGGCGAAAATCATGCAGAATTAAAACATGCTCATTGCATTTGCAGGAACTGGCAAGCCATTTCTTAAACACTTTCACAGAACATTTCTAAGACACACATTTTTCATTTTAAGCACACATCAGCCATTCTAACAGGCAGTTTATCTGACATCCCATCAGTGGGAACTCTTAACACGTCAACTCTTTCTCCAGATGGCTGTAATGGAAAGGTAACTGACAAGAATCAGCACCCAGAGGCCAAGTCTGATCCAAGAATGCTGCTGGAATCACGAACGAAGAAGTGAATCACCATTCAGCTCTGTGTGTGTGTGTGTGTGTGTGTGTGTGTGTGTAGTCTATTTGATTGTATCTTAACTCTGAAATCTGGTTTTCCTCATATGCCACGAGACATCTCAAATGAGCAGAACATTTGCTTAACTAAATTCTGCATCCCTTTATAATGACTGGTTATAGCCAGTTATTTGATTTGGTTTTGAGGAGGACAAGACAAGGCCTCCTTGGGAGGGCATCAAAAGATTGAATCTTAAAAATAAAGGTCATGTAAGTAGGAAAGCCAAAACTTGGCTGCAAAGAAATCTGTTTTTGGAAAAGCACCTCGTAGAAATTTCTCTCTGATGTTTGCCACTTTCTTGCCATTGGATTTTAAGTAGGTTCTCTGAGTCTTAGTTTTCTAATCTGCAAAATGGGCATGACAATGGTCTCTGAGTTGCCTATGTGTTGGGGGTATGATGCCCCTAATGCCTGGCCCCCAGGAATGTTCAGTGAATGGAAGTTTTCAAGTCCCTATATCCTTGGCTTAGAAATGCTGGAGGAAAGGCATTCCCACTCCTTATCAATCTTTCATTAAAGTGTGAACTTTTAAATCTTGCTTGCTTTTATTCCTATCAGTAACATAAGTGACATATGTTCTGGTTCCTTGATGGTATGCTAGCTGAGGACACGAACTTTGTCTGATCCATCTCTATTTCATCAGTGTCCAGCACAGACCTGAAACAGGCCAGGTTCTAGCAGCCACATGCCTCTTTCTCTTTGGGTCCTCATGCCTGTTTCAGAGTGGCTGACAGAACCTGCCCTGCACACGTGCTGCATTCCAGAATGAGGGCCCATCCATACTGTCCCTATGCTAGGGACACCCTCCTTACATCTTTGCTTGGTCAACTCATGCTTACTTTTGCAAGAATCAGTTCAGTGTCAGTTCAAGCGGCAAGGACTAGGGTATAAATTAAAGGGTTCTGTAGTGCAGTGGTAAAGAATCCACCTGCCAGTGCAGGAGATGCAGGAGCCATGGGCTGGATCCCTGGGTTGGGAAGATCCCTTGGAGTTGGAAATGGCAACCTACTCCAGTGTTCTTGCCTGGAGAATCCCATGGACAGAGGAGCCTGGTGGGCTACAGTCCACAGGGTTGCAAAGAGTCAGACACGACTGAACATGCAAGTATAAGATAAAGATAAGAGAGCATTAATTAGCATTAAACCAAATTAAGCTCAAGGCATGTTGACTTAGCTCCCTGGGTGTTAGTTGCTCAGTCATGTCCAATTTTTTGCAACCCCATGGACTGTAGCCCACCAGGCTCCTCGGTCTATGGGATTCTCCAGGCAAGAATACTACAGTGGATTGTCATTCCCTCTGCCGGAGGATCTTCCCGACCCAGGGATTGAACCCTGGTCTCCTGCATTGCAGGCGGATTCTTTACCATTTGAGCTACAGGGAAGTCTAATTAAACTCTTGGTAAGTTCAACTTGCCCTCTGTGTGTATGGCTAAAAACAGGTTATTTTATACCATTTCACACTCTCCTGGTTCAAATGATGGTAACGACCTATGGTAGTAATTGATCCATTTCAATTCAGTGGACAGGTGTCTCCAGTGTACCAACACTAACACATCAGTATTTGAAGTGGTGGTTAAAATAATGCAGACAGACGGAGGTCTAAGCTCTGGTTACACCAGTTGTGAGCTGTGTGGCCTTTGGCAGGTCATTTCATCTATTTGAAGTTCAGTTTCCTCATCTTTAAAACTGAGGATGATAACAATGCTGATGTTGTACTATGTACAATGTATGTAATTATATGTACAATGTATGTAATTGAACAGTGTATGTCCATTGTTATACGTAGTGTGGCTATGAAGAGTAAATGAAATCAGAGGGCATACAGTTGCTTGCCACTGAACAATCCTGATGATACAGAAACTGGTTTCAGAAGTGAGGTGATGACTGGTGGGCAGGGGAGAGCAACAGGGATCCCTCTAGACTGGGTAGCTTAGTCCCCAGAAGGTGAAAATGTTAGCGATCATTATTGTTGTTGTTATTACTATTGCTTCTAGGACTAAAGTCTGTTCTGTTGCGGGTGGAATACAAAATGCATATCATCTCCCAGAATTTCAGGGCTCGGCAGTTCAGATTTCAGCCCTGGGGCGAGACTTAGCTCAGAGGACAGATGACTGTCCCTGAGCACGCTGGCAGCCTGCCAGGCTCACTAGTCTGTATTGGAACAAAGCCAAGATGCAACCCAGAAGAGAAGCCCCATGCCCCTCCACGGAAAGACAAAGGCTGTAGTCACTCCTGCAAATTTTAAGCAGACATAGATTCTTGGCTCATGAAAGATTCTGAAGGATCAGGAAATGCTGCACCCAGTGTATTCATTTCTTTTTTCTTCTCAAAGCAAAGTTTAATTTAAATAAGAAATATAAAGCTAAGTAAAATCACAAAATATACTTAAATATCCTTACTGAACTTTACCAAAATACGCATTTCAAAGTTTATATCTGATAATTCTCCCATCTAAAAAAAAATACTCATTTCTGAGAAACTACTCTAATTTGTTTTCATTTAATCTTTTAAAAGGTTGGTTATGCAGAGCCTGCTATGTGCCAGCTACTCAAGCAAATGGGTGACTTGTTCTGGTCAATGAACTATGCACGCATGCATCAATCATATCATATCATATCACACTCACATAGGCCAGCATTGAAAGACCATTGTTTAAGCAGACAGCAGATGTGAATTCCACGTCCAGCGCTATCTGTTCTGCTTCCATCCTTGAAGTTGATCTAAATAAACCTGTAATGACTCTGCACCCACATCTTCAGACTCATGAACATGACCTGGCCCAAAAGTCATACACATCACTCCTACCCAGTGTATTCTTTACCCACAGACTTCCAAGGCTGTCTGTGTTATTTCAGAGGGCTGATGAAAACGTAAGAAAGAAATTAGGCTGTCTAAACAGAGGACATAGGCTCTGTTTAGACATTTGGCAATTTTTGGAGGCAGAAAACTTCGGAAATGTTTTAAAAGAGATGCTATCATATAGATCAGTGGTTCTCAAGCTGCGTCTGGGGCATCCCTGGGCTCTGCTGGGCTGGTGGGGCCTCACTCGAGGTTCTTCGGAGAGGGGGCACTGCCAGCTCTGTTGGGGTTTTAAGTGAAGTTTGGTTGAGAAAAGAAGATGTAGTAGCTTAAAAAGAAATGTTCAGACATCATTAAGGAAGATAGCCGGTTCAGATTCCATTTTTTTTTGGTGGGAAGGAGGTGGGTGGATTAGAGGACCCGACTAAACCTCAGTAGCAGGACTGACTGGGCTCTGCCCCCACTGACCGTCAGACCTTGGGCAGATACAGTGCTCTGAGCTGCTCTCTTGTCTTCTAAACAACGGACTCACCGTAGGACATGTTTCCTAGAGTTGCTCTGAGGATAAAAGGGCTGATGCACTTAGACTAAGTGCTTAGCCTGGGTACACGGTACATAGTGAACACTCAGTGGGTGCACGGTACACAGTAAGCACTTAATGGATGCATGGTACACAGCAAACACTTCATAAGTATTAGCTGGGTAACTTACTGGGAATGTAATTAGGTTTCCTTTTTCCTTCCCTCCTTTGTCTCTCCCTCCATCCTTCCCTTCCTTCCTCCTTTTCCTTCAACATTTGCTGAGCATTTCCTTTGCGCTCAGAACTGTGTTGAGTTCTAACTTTAGCAATGAGCTCAGCTTTTTCAAACCACTGGTATCACTTTTAGTTGTATGGTTCCACTCCAGTGGGGATAATGTAAGCCCCGGTTTTATTTGACTATTTGTGACCTCATGCATCCCACTCGTTGGTAAAACGTATTCATTTACAGCTACCTCTGACATGTTTACTAGGGGTTAATGCCTTAGTCCCACTTCCCTTTGGTTCTTATAGTGACCGATACAGTGTTTCTTAACAAAAAAAAATTAACAGATGTCATCTGGGACTATTCTGAAGATTTGTTCACACATGGCTATGCTGGAAAGGTCTAGCACAAGTTCACTGATCATTAATGAACTATTTTCAGTGCTAGGTTCTTGAACATATAAATGGTTTGGATTATAGCAAAGGACCATACTGTAAATTATAAAACAGGAATGTGTGCTCCATGAGAGGAGTTCTCGTGTCTATTTTGTTCACATCACTACATCCCCACTCATCCATTCAGCAGATATTTATGTTAGACCTGCTGTGTGTTGGGTACTGTTCTAGATGCTGGAGACACACAGCAATAGTTTGAGACCACATCCCTGTGAGAACTGATGCCTGGTACCCAGGGTATCCACGGTATGTCCTGGATTAGCTTCCTTCTGTGCATCAGGAATGGTTCTAGTTATGTTCCAGCCTTGCAAGAATCAAGAACATAGTCACTCTGATCATCTTCTGTGTTCTGAGGTTCAGATCAGGAACCCCAGCTGAGAAAGGTTTGGCTGGCACAATGTCTAGCACAAAAAGGTCACTTAATATACACAGGGTCAAAGGCTGAATTAAGTTTCTGAGGCTGTGCCAGGCCTCTGGAATGGAACTGGAAGCTCATGAAGGCTGACACCTGGGCAGGTTTCCAGCTGAGATGAGTCCAGCTGAGTGGCAGCCCGATGCACCATGGTCCTGCAGGGACATCACTCTGCATCCGGTGACTGGTTTAAAGCTTGCCTCTTTGCTTCCTTGCTGTGTGACCTTGTAAGTTACTTTATCTCTCTGTACCTCAGTTTCCTTATCTGACTTGGGCAAAGACTTCATGAGATCACCTGTGTAAAAGGCTCAGCCCAGTGCCTGGCACACAGGAGGTGTTCGGTTATCTCAGAGCTCCTGTTGCTTATTCCCTCTGAAAGAGGGAAAGGATGGCTGGCTGGCTTCCCCAGGCACACCAGTTACAATTCATCAGGGCTTTCCCCAGGGGGACCCATGGCCCTTGGGCTATTTACAAGACCCAAGAGTTCAAGAACAACGTGGCAACAAAACTCTTTGTGGTTGGTTCTCAAAGAACTGAGGTTGGTTGAAAAAGGAAACCCAGATATAGACGCTGAAATCTCTCTTTTCCTACTTTGTCTTCTTATTGTTTCTTCCTTTTCTCTCTTAGTACTTGAACCACATGTGTTAAAAGTCACACTAACACCCAGAAG
The DNA here is from genome assembly GCF_023699985.2 of Odocoileus virginianus. NCBI lineage: Eukaryota > Metazoa > Chordata > Mammalia > Artiodactyla > Cervidae > Odocoileus > Odocoileus virginianus. Next base: position 15,217,846 of record NC_069706.1, on the reverse strand, counting down.
AATTGAGAACAGGTGTTCAAACAAAACCTATACACAAATATTCATAGCATCATTAGTCACGGAAGGTAAAAAGAGAAAAAAACTCAAATGCTCACTGATAGAAGAACGGGTAAAGCAAATGTGGTCTGTCCACACAGTGGAATATTACTGAGCCATAAAAACAGAACAAGATACTGACACGTGCTCTAACATGGATGGACCTTGTAATCACGATGGTCAGTGAAAGAAACCAGGCACAAAATATCATACATTGTACAATTCCATTTATGTGAAATGTCCAGAATAGGTAAATCTATAGACCGAGCAGATTGGTAATTTCCAGGACTGAGGAGAAGGGGAAATGGAGAGCGGCTGCTTAGTGGGACAGAGTTTTCTTTCAGGACGATTAAAATGTTTGGAATTAGATAGTGACGGTGGCTGCAAGACCTTGAGAATATGCTAAACTCCGCTAATGGTAAATTTGATGATAGATGTATTTTATCACAATAAAAAAGTACCAGTGAACGTGCCAAACTTCTAACTAAAAAACAAGTCATTATAACATAGCTATAATAAGAATTGTGCTTGGTATGTTATATTATAAATATTTAATATACACTGCTCACTAGATCCTTGAACCACTCCAGAAGGTAGGCAGCAAGAGCTGCATTTTACAGGGGAGCAAACTGAGCTTCTCAAAGCTTGTGTGTGTGTGCATGCACATGTGTGGGTGCGTGTGTGCATGTATGTGTGTGCGCGCGCGCATGTGTGTGCGTGTGCGCACATGTGTGTGCGTGCGCATGTGTGTGCGTGCGCATGTGTGTGCATGTGCGCGTGCGTGTGCATGTGTGTGCGTGGGTGTGCGTGTGCGCACACTTGTGTGCCTGCGTATATGTGTGTGCGTGCGCGTGTGTGTGCGTGTGCGCGCATGCATGTGTTCAGTTGTGTCCGACTTTGTTACCCCTTGGACTGTAGCCTACCTGGTTCCTCTGTCCATGGGATTTTCCTGACAAGAATACTGAAATAGGTTCCCATTTTCTTCTCCAGGGCATCTTCCCAACCTGGGGATTGAACCCGTGACTCCTACATTGCAGGCGAATTCTTTACTGCTGAGCTACCAGGCCTTCCCCAAACCTTATCCAATAACAGTGATGATGCTGATAATGGGGATGACAACTCTTGAGGATACAAATCCTGTGTTCTATGAGACTGCTACAGATTGACTCTTATTTTGTCTTCCCAGCAGCAGCATACAGTGGGTGCTGTTATCATCATATAGTTTGCAGATGAAGAAGTACAGAGGGGTTAAATTACTCGTGCAGGTTACACAGTCCTCATTTAACAGGAGAAGGAACTTGTACCTGGCCACCTGACCTCAGTCTCCAAGGGCTTCACCAAGGCCTGGAGGATACAGGGCTGGGTCACGGAAACTGGAGGGAAATTGGCCAGCTACAGTGTCTGCCCTCCAGGCCTCTCTCGTGGAGGTGGGGACAGCTTAGATACCTTATGACATCAGGGGATCACATATGACATTCAATCCTCTCCTGGCTGCAAGGGAGCTGGCATGTGGCTGGACAGCTGTGACATGTTGGCCTGCTGGGCCCCCAGGTGGGACTCCTCTGTACCCGTGCTGGCCCCCCCAGTTAAGGGGAGAACTGGCTAAGCCAATTTCAGGACTTACAAGAACCCACCAAGACTCACTGTTCTTCCGAAATTGACTCTCTGACACTGGAATGTTTTCCATTTTCAAGCTGGAGCGATCTGAAAATTCCCTGAGCCAAAAGAAATAAGTAAAGACAAAAACCTTTCCACTGGTCCTCAATCCAGGAAAAAACCCAGAGATGCTTGTAATAATCATGAAAGTGAAAAACATGCAATAAAGAGTCAGTGATTCTTTCATCACTTGGGAATAAACGGCATCAGGCGCTGCATCCCAGTGGTGTTACATGTTACCACCCATTTGCTCCTTAATCTCTTACTTCAGCAGGACTTACTGAGCTCCTGCAATGTGCCAGGCGGTGCACCTGGACCTGAAGATACAACCTAATTGAAACAGATGTTGTTTCTGCACTTTGTAAAACTGTCAAACTAGTGGATTTACACTATTGGCATCCTATCATCACATTTACACATTGAGTACTTTCTCTGTGTCAGACAAGGCACTTCACAGTTCACAGCTTCATCCTCATGGCAGAGGCTGTGACTGTGATGTGAGGCAGGTGACCGTGATGGTTCCCATTTGACAGATGAGGAAAGGAAAGGATAGGCAACTTGTCACAACCGGTAAACAGGACCGACTGGATTCAGAGTCTGCTGACTTCCCAAATGCACCCTCTAATCCTTCCATAGCCTCAGTCGCAGAAAATTTCTGCCAAATAGAGATGAGGAAGAGGATTTTCGGGTCCAACTCCAAGTTACAGTGTCTCTCTAGGAAAACCAGTGGCCTGGAGACTAAGAAAACCATTGTGGTGTAGAAAAGCACAGTAGAGTGAGAAAATAAATGTAATGAAGCAACAGGGGGACCAGCCTGATGGAAAGTAATTACCTGAGTTGTAATGTACATATCCACTAGCAGAAATGTTAGCTATTGTATTTCCCCTCCTCCAGCAGTTTGGTATAGAAGTTTTATTCCTTCTTTTTTTTTTTTTCTCCCCACTGCCAAGCAATTGATTAGGAGCTAAAGCAATCTCATCATGGCACTTTCCAATAAAAAACTTTTCACAGGTAACCTGTTGCATTTAGTATAAACTAGGCCCTTCCCTAGTAGCTCAGGTGGCAAAGAATCTGCCTGCAATGTGGGAGACCTGGGTTCAATCCCTAGGTTGGCAAGATCACCTGGAGAAGGGAAAGGCTACCCGCTCCAGTATTCTGGCCTGGAGAATTCCGTGTATTGTATAGTTCATGGGGTCACAGAGAGTCAGACACAACAGAGCGACTTTCACTTTCACTTTCAGGCTTCTTAACATGCCTTTTATGGTCCCACAGCCAGCCTACTTCTCCAACCTTATTCTGTTGCTTTATCCCCTTACCACACCCTGTCCACCTAACACTCTCTTGACTTACTGCATGAACCATGTTCCCTCATGCCTCAGGGCCTTTGCACATGCATCCCTCTCTGCCTGAAACACTCGTCCCCTATTTTTTTTCACCCAGCTGGTTCCTTCTCTTCTTCTAACTCTCAGTCCAAGGACACTTCTCTAAGGGAGCTTTCCCTGATTTCCTTGAAGAGAAAAGGCTGCATGTTGGTTTCCTGTATTACATGCATATGAACTTCTGGCCTAACAATGTCATAAGAATGTAACTATTAAATGGCTTAATCTATGAGGACAGGAATGTTAACTGCATATCCTTGCAAATGTCTGGCATATTCTAGGTGTCCACTAAGCATGTGCTGACTAGTCAGTCAACAGACTGACTATATGAATGGCTCAATCAATTGTGAGGGACCCATATATGTGTGTGTGTGTGTGTGTGTGTGTGTGTGTGTGTGAGTGTGTGTGTATGTGTATAACTGAAATCACTTTATTGTACACCTGAAACTTATACAACATTGTAAATAAACTATACTTCAATAAAGAGTGAGGAAATAAAACCGATATTTTATTAGAAAGGATTTTGTGGTTATTGTATTGGTTGAAAATTTCTCTCCTTCCCCAAATCAACACTGCAACCTGTGGCAGTCTCACGGGACAAAGTATAGACAGGGAGGCCAGACACATCTAGGCAGAAAGATGATGGGTAACCAGACACACAAGATTAACCAGATTTACAGAAGGCATAACAGGAACACGTGTCCAGACACTCTGGGAAATCTTTGAGAATTAGCTGGCATTAGGGCATTAGTCAGCAGTTTGCCTGATCAGCCAAGGAAAGATAAACAAGTCTTGTGCTTTGAGGGGGAGAAGGAAGCTGGGGTTAGTACTGAAATCAGTGAGTCTCAGGGCTCAAGGTCATTAACCTTTTTGATTCAAATTGAATAAGGTGGCACAGGGTGAATTACAGCACCCAGGGGCACCAGGCATTTCTGATGGGTTTATGCAGAGAAGGCTGAGTGGTAAGAACATGCAATCTGCTCTGGGTGATACATACTAGGGGGCTAGATAGACCTACAGCAATGGAAGCCCCTCTGTGAACAAACTGCCATGTCTCTGGCTGGCCCCAGTCTGGCAATACCGACAGATGAGATGCATTTCACACGTTGCTTCCTAGCTCAAGTTCAGGGTTGGTAAAACCAGGCAGGTTGGAGGAAAATAAAGTAAAAGGAGACTGTTGTTTTATGTCAAGTTCAGCTACCCCTGGCTGGGTTGGAGTCCGGGCCAGGCTCCAGAGGAGGTCGACCAGAAGGCCTTGGGAATCTTGCCCACTCTTTATCCAGGGTCCTGAAAACTGAAGCAAAAAGTCCATCAAAGCTGGCACCTGGGTGACAGACTCACCTGAGACAATGCAGGAAAGGTTGTGCCTGGGAAGATGGGTAGGTGCCTGGGGAACTAAATTTGCAAAGGCTGAGACAGGTCTGGGCAAGGCCATTATCTGAAATGTGGGAGATCCAGCAGAATGGTCTAGTGTAGGGATCTGTGAACTATAGCTCAACACATGTTTTTATAAATAAAGTTTTATTGGAACACCACCATGCTCATTTGTTTACATACTGCCTATGCCTGCCTTATTGCTATAGTGGCAGAACTGTGCTACTGTGACAGAGACCATCCGGTTCGCAAAACCTAACCTAAAATTAATAAATATTTCATTTGCTACCTGCCCCTTTATAAAAAGGCTTTGTCGACCCCTACCATTATGTTCTTCTTCTTTTTTGGTCATTCATACATACCTTGTCTGCGTACTACTGTAAACCATCTGGCTCACTGTGGCTCAGACATGGGAAGCCCTGGCTTGTGGTCAAAGTCAGGCAGGTCTACGTCTGAGTTCCTTCTCAGGAGATGAGTGACCTTGGAAGAGTCCTCATGTCCCTTGTCTCTTAAATGGGGAGGATGAGGTCGTACCTTACCAGATGACTGGCGAGACTACATGAGACCATCGAAGCACTTAGCACAGCACCCTGTGCGTGCTTGGGGCCGGATGAATAGAGGCAGGGACACCTGGGGGGAGTGGGCACCTCCTGGCAGATCGATTCATGACAAGCAGCCATCATTTGGTTTTGCAGTCATCCCTCTCAATGAAGCCAATCTTGGACACTGCCCCGTTGGTGAATGGCTGCACCAAATCCCGGCAAAGCAATTTGGATTAATGGGACCATTTAGCTGTAGGTGTCCAGAGAATGCATTGTTTCAAGTAACTTGTTAGAAACTTCCCCAGGGCGGCAAACTTTTAAACAAAGATTGACTCTGTAATCAAAAACTGCTTGGCCTTAAACCACATTCCCGCATCTCAAAAAGCACAATTACACTCAGGAAGGGGTGGCGATGTTTGTGCCCCTGGCTGGGCTTGCCAAGTAATGTTGACTGATGAACACAATTAAACTGCACCAAGGAGACATTTTCTCTGGAGGACACAGGAGACAGTCGGAGGCTCTTGGGGACACAATTTCCATTTCTCCTCTACAAGGGAACAGAACACTGATGTGGGATCCCACTGAGGCCCTGTCCCAGGAAGGCTGGCTGGCATCACCCGACGGACTCCTCTTTCCCATTCTTCACTTTCTAACTAAGCAGCATTATAGGCACTAGGTCAAGGCCAAAATGTGGGCTCCAGATGCTCAGTCTGGACCAGCTAGGGCTGCTTCACTTAGGGCACTTACTCCAGCTTAGGGCAGGAGTAAGCAGGAGGAGCAGGGGACTCTGCTCTCGGCCTTGGCTTCTACCCTGTGACAATGCCCCAAGCTGTGAACCCATCTAGATGTCAGAGCTGGCATCTGACACTTTTTGACGTACCTGGAAGGCCCCTAGTGGCCACCAGTTTGGTCAGGGCAGACTATTTGAGCCTGGGGATGAGTGGGAGAGGTGAGGTTGAAGAGATCTATAGGTAGAACTTTGGAGGAAGTTTCCACCTTGAACCTTCGGGAGATTGCAGCTACAGTAGATCAAGAGTGTTACTGCAGCCCACTGCGGTCGAGAAGGCTGATTAACACCAAGGCTCTTTTCAAAGAGCCATGCAGAAGGAGGGGATGATGGGGCCCAGAGCTGCTCACCTACCCATGCATCCAGACACAGCTCAGCTCCAGCGAAGAGCTCTCAACTCTTCACTCTATAGAGATCAGTTTGCTAGAGATCAGGTGTGTGTGTGTGCCTGCTCTCTTGTGAGCCACATTTCTATTTAGTACAAGGGTACAGAAGCCACCGGGGCCTTCCCTGTTGGCTGAGACAGTAAAGAATCTACCTGCAGTGCTGGAGACCTGGATTTGCTCTTTGGGCCAGGAAGATTCCCTGGAGAAGGAAATGGCAACCCACTCCAGTATTCTTGCCTGGAAAATCCCATGGACAGAGGAGCCTGGTAGGCTACAGTCCATGGGGTCGCAAAAGAGGCAGACGTGACTGAGTGACTAACACTGTAGAGTCATAAATTATAGGAGAGAAGGAAGCAAAGAAGGAAGTGACCACAACAAAGGCCTGACCATGTTTTTGGTCCAGAACTAATAACTGCTCAGGATTTTTTGTTACCATAATAATAATGAGATCTACTTTTTGGTCATGTGTAACAAATGCCCAGTTCTTCACTGGGTCCTGTGTGTTATTATCTTTTATTATAATGATTCTAGGAGGAAAGTGCTGTGGGGAGAAGGCTCCAGCCTTGTCTTCCATATCAGGCCCCCTTCTGCCCATCTCCTTAGGTTCACCCAAAGGGAAGAAGGACTGGCAGTATGATGACTCAGTGCTGGGGCATGATTATTAGTGGGCTGGGTTACTGTCTGGTGAAAACCCCCAGCTGGATTCCACTACATATATACATATAATTTTATTTATTTGTGGCTGTGCTGGGTCTTCGCTGTTGAGCAGGCTTTCTCTAGTTGTGCTGAGTAGTGGCTAGTCTCTAGTTGCAGTGAGAGGTTTCTCATCGCGGTGGCATCTCTTGTTGTGGAGCTTGGGCTCCAGGGCACTCGAGCTTCAGTAGTTGTGACTTGTGGGCTCAGTACTTGCACGTCCCAGCCTCTAGAGCACAGGTTCAGTAGTCGGGGCACACAGGCTTAGTTGCTCTGTGGCATGTGGGGTCTTCCTCAATCAGGGATTGAACCCATGTCTCCTGCATTGGCAGGCGGATGCTTTACCACTCAGCCACTGGGGAAGCCCTCCACTACTTTTTTCTCATGCTTCTTGCCTCAACTCCGGCTGCACCTGACCACTTGGGGCCAGAATCAGTCATATTTTTTCTTGTCTCTTCCGTTCGTGCAACTAGGTGGATGCAGGAAGCTAAGGGCTCCATGGTAGGCCTGAGCACCTCTCTCTTCTCAATGCCATCACCACAGCTGAACATCTTGGACCCAACGTTTAGATGGTGGGAGGGATGAACATGAGGATGAACGTGGATGCCAGGCCTGAGCCTCTGTGTCTACCCTCAGCTGGGTATCAGCCTGCCGAGTTGGACCTCAGACAGAGCTTGGATTCTCACCTGGCTGCTAGTAACGTTATCGTCTCCCTCTTACAGGTGAGGAAATCGAGACTCAGGATGGTCGGATCCACCTGTCCTGGGATTGTGCAGCTAGTAGGGGATGCACAAAGGATTCCAACCCAGGTCAGGATGACGTGGAGTGATTGCTCATGTGCCCTCAAGGAGAGAGTGATGGCTCAGAACATGCCGGCATCATTTCTGTTCTGCAGTGGCACAACTGGGCACATTTGGAGGGATGCCAGCCATTCGGTCTTAATTATGCTGCTTGAGGCTAAGGTTTAAGTGAGTGAGGATTCCATTAGCACCACAGTTTGGCAGTTTGGGGGAGGGGTCTGGAGAGTCTGAGATCCAAAGGGACATGACTACAAAGGAATTTGAAAGCAAGGCATTCCCAGCTAAGGAAGGACAGCTGGTTCCTCCCTCCACACTCAGAGCAGACACAACTGGTAAAGCCCAATCTTCCGTCAGCCAGAGGGGAGAGCCCATCCGGAAACAGGACCACCCTCACTGTCATGGTCACGTGGTAGGGTTTGTGCTCTTGTGATTGGCTTTTTCCCTGGGTGGGGCGGGTCCACTGTCAGCCAGCCTCTGGGTGAGGCAGTTGGGCAGAGTAGAGAGATGCTGCACTTGGGTGTCAAGCTGCGTCTGCCTTCAAACATAGGTGTGGCCCCTGCCAAGTTGTGTGACTTTGATTGGGCAAGTCATTCACACCTGCTAAGCCTCAGGGCCCTTCTCGATGCCAACCCTCTGAGGATGCTTTGAGGACCAAAGCAGAAAGTGATGACTGCTCAGCAGCTGGTAAATGCCGGTGGCTCTGGAGTCAGGTACTGATGTGTACCACGCCTCTCCTGGTTATTGGGCACTTCTGCCTTCTGGCTTCTCTTGCAGATGAAGGGGAAGAGGATTTAGATGGGGGAAGAATCAGTGGGACAGCTTCGGTCCAGAACTGGAGCAATACAACCTGCAGGTGAAGAACTCAGGTTTCTTTTTCCTCCAGTGATGAAAGAAGCATGGATGTCAATCCCAGCTCTGATCCATACTGGTTGTGAGACAAAGGGTAAATTCCTTAACTTCTCTCAGCCTCAGTTTGTACATCTGTAAAATGGGATGCAGCCATAGCATCTACCTTCTGGGGTTTCTGTGACTTTAGATAACATGTGGAAATCATTTGGCCCAGGATCCTGAACACAGTAAATACAGCCGCCCCTCGGGATCTGCAGGGCATTGGTTCTAGAACCCACTGCACATGTACCAAAGTCCAAGGATGTCCAAGTCTCTTACAGTCAGCCCTCCATAACTGTGGGCTCCAGATCCAGCTGACCTGGATGCGAACTATGGATACAAAGGCTGACTGGACTCATGAAATTCTAGCTAATATCATCCACGGGAGTCTGGAGAATCTTGAAGGGCTTTCCCAAGCATCTCCTTTGAGAGTCCACTGCTGACCATTTTCTGTGTTGGGCAACGACTCAGATGGCAGCAAGTAGAAGGAAGAAAATGAATGATGATGATGAATAATGAAGATAATAAAACCCACAGAGTTTCCATCTAGCCACCCCAAAATTGGACCTTAACCCTATCCATTGGGCCCATGCTCATCTAAATCCCTGCTGTCATCAATAAAAGGGGTAGAAACTCTCCTCCTTTATCCCATTTGACCTTATAAGACATGCTGTTTCTCTAGAAAACCCTTGAGAATAATCTCTACCTGTACTTACATGTGAGAGGGAGGCAGGGGAAGATAAGAGGCTCTGCAGGGCTGATCACCCACACTGTGGGCCACTTGGGCTCACATTCAAAATCCCAGGATACACTTGGATGTGATTAGAGCATCCCAGAGTGCACAGCATCCCTGCTTTTGGCCTCTGGTGGACAAGGCACGTCAATGAAACTTTCCTGAGAAGCAAACATGCTCAATGCACTAGATAGGAAGATGCCCATGGCTGGAAATATACCACCTACGGACATGTAGACAGCTTCTGCCAAGAGGAAGAACTATGAGATCTGAGGAGGGAGGAATTAGGAAGAAAACACCTTACCAAACTCAATGCATGGTCAACGTGGGATGCATGAGACAATCAAAGTGGCAGAATCTGGAGATCACATCTGACTCTGAAGTGGTAGCATCCACTCTCTTATTTTGCTCAGAGCAGTGTAATTCTCTCAGTGGAAGCATTCTTGCCACACAATAAGGTCCACCAGGGCAGGAGTTTTCTTTTAATCATTTTGTTCACTATTCCAACTTGAGCAACAAGGATCATGCTGCTTAATATATTATTTGCTTCCATTTAAATTAAAATCAAACCACATTTACAATTCGGTTCCTCGGTTCCATAAAGCACATTTCAAGCTCTCAACAGCCACATGTGTCTGGTGTCTGCTGAGCTAGACATCGGCACAATAAGTCCTACTGGACAGTGTGCATCTAGAGCACTGCCTGGAATCCAATAGGATCTCAATTTGTATGTGATGGATGAAGGAGAGACGGAATGACTGAAGTGTTGGCCAAAGCCAGGGCACACGACTCAAGATAAAACCATCCACCTCCTTTCCCCAGCACTCAGCATTTTTCAGTAATGAAAGAAGAGATAACAGCCAGCCAGTGAACAGACATTATGACTGAAAAGTATTTAAGCCTCAGGGCATCCCTTGAGTGAGAAAAGTCATGTCATTCTTGCCTTGAGTTCTGCCACCTTCTGCACTGATTATGTGAACTCCCTACATTCCCCCAGGGATGTCCTTCCTTATCTACTTGAGCCAACACAGCGTTCCAACCCAACTTTCTGAGGAGTTGGTGCTTCTCATCTGTGTCCCATGAAAACGCCAGCCTCGCTCTGTCCAGGGGATGCTCTGGGTTGGTCCTCGCCTCCAGAAAGCGTGTAGAGCTGTCCAGCCAAAAATACAGCTCGGGAAACCCAGGACAGCAGCAAGGGGGAAGCAAACTGTGTTTCTGGAGGCAGGAGTGAGCTCTGTCAGGCGAAAAAAATAACAGGGCTGAGGAAATGATTATTTTGCTATTAGATGCAAACAAAACTGTTAACGGCGTAATTACAGGCATGTTTTTCCAGTTGCCTCGTGACCAACAGTGACAGCAGATACAGTCTTTCCAACTTGCCTATTATCTGGGTGGAGCTTTCCCTGGATGGTGTCCACCTGGGCTTTGGGGGTCTCAGGAGAGAGGGTGTGCATCTCTGAACACCCACAGAATAAAAGCAGCTGGATGTTGAGAACATGGTCAGTGGGAGAGATGGTTGAACCCAAAGATCTGGTGTTGGGCTCCCAAATATGACCTCCCATGAAGTACTGAGGCTAACACATTTTCCACCCTAACACTCACCTTGCGATTGATTACTGTAATTAAGGGATGAATATCTGTGTCTCCCCCAGATCACTGATCTGCTGCTCCCCTCTTCCATACCTCCACGCCCTCTTTTGCACAGTGGGACTCATTTCAGGACTTGGTTTTAAACCTTACTCCTTAAAAGCACCTCATCTAGGTTGATACAGAGCCCCTGTTTGAGTTTCCTGAGCCATATAGCAAATTCCTGTTGGCTAGCTATTTTACATATGGTAATGTAAGTTTCCATATTATTCCTTCCATACATCTCACCCTCTCCTTCCCTCTCCCCCTGTCCATAAGTCTATTATCCATGTCTAGAGGGGTGGGATGGGGAGGGAGATGGGAGGGAGGTTCATATATCCTCAAGGAAGGAGATATATGTATATCTATGGCTGATTCATGTTGAGGTTTGATAGAAAACAACAAAATTCTGTAAAGCAATTATCCTTCAATTAAAAAAAAAAAAGCACCTCATCTTCCTGACCATGCTCCTTAAAGTGGGACCTCCTCCTTGTCTCCCATCACGGCACCCTGACATTGTTTGATCAACAAGCTCTCCATTTCTCTCACAGACTGTAAATGCCCTCAGTGAATGAGCAGATCCGTTCCTCTGCCACAGCTCCCAGTCCCCAGCACTCAGCCACTCAGGAAGTGAACTGCACACCTGTTTGAATAGATGATTATATTTTGTAAGTGGCTCCCAGAGAGGGTGGTGGCTCTGGCCTTTCCATATGGCCCTGGAGAGGCTGTAGCTGGTTTTCAGAATCTGGCTCAGACTATGTCTTCTTGGGGGACTCTGAAGACCCAGGTGTGCAGCAATGACAGTCTGACTTGGGCCGAGGTGGGGGAATCACAGCTGAGAATGCAGATGGGAGCGGTGTCAGGGTTAGGATGAGAACGCGCAGGCCTCCTTGGAACAGGGAGAAGAAGGCCACACGCTTCTAGCTGCTGGTAAACAAGTGGTCCCATTCAGAGGATGGGGAATTAGAAGGGGGAGCTGATGTGCATTGGGAAGCAGTTCTAGAAGCATCATTTGAGGGCCATGATCCCATGGGGAGACAATTTCCTGGGGCTAACCCCATGGGTCTACTGAGAGCTATGTCTGCTACTCAAAACTTCCAAGGGTTCCAGGGACCTTGTTTTGGGAGCTCATGCTCCTTAAAAAGAATAAGAAATACCTTGCCCTACTATCAGAAAGAAAAGAAAAATACATGAGCAAAGATAGAGGGAAATCAGAACCCTTGTGCACTGCTGATGGGGATGTAAATTGGTACAGTCGCTATGGAAAACAGTATGGAGGTTCACCAAAAACTAAAAACAGAATTACCATATGATCAATAATTCTGCTTCTGGGCATATACGTAAAAGAGCTGAAAACAGGGAGGTGATGAGATATTCATACACTCATGTCCTTAGCAGCGTTATTTACCGTAGCTGTAAGGTAGAAACCACCCAAGCGTCCATCACTGATGGATGAGTGGACAAAAAAACGGAGTCTCTCCAGACACAGGAGATTTATCCCCTCTCAGAAAGGAAGGGAGTTGTGACACCTGCTAAGACATCAATGAACCTTGAGGACATTCTGCTAAGTGAAATAAACCAGTCAACACACAAAAAAATACTGTCTAATTCTATTTCCAGGAGGTCCGTAAAGCAGTCAAATTCATAGAAACAGAAAACAGAATGCTGGTTGCCAGGGCCTGGGGGAGGGGAGATGGGGAGTTTCAGTTTTGAAAATGAAGAGTTCTGGAGCTTGGCGGTGTAACAATGTGAACGCGCTTGACCACTTAAAAATGGTTAAGATGGTAGGTTTTAAGTTATGCACATTTTATCACAGTTAAAGCCAAGTTAACAAAGAGGAGTCTCTAGCACTTTCTTTCACAGTCCTTAGCCGGCCCCTCCTGCCTCATGGTCAGTCCGCTTCTAAAACTCTGGCCTCAGGCCCCTGGCCGTTCTGGGTCCTTTGTGCCAGCTATGCTCCGCAGGTCTCCTGAGAACAAGGCTGTTTTATGCGGATGGGGGGCCCGGGCCCTACACACGAGCAGCTGCCGGGCTCTGTGCCTAAAAGGCTAAGATGCTGCTTGGATTCAGGAAGCTCACGATGGCTTCTGAGACCCCTGCCTCTGCCTGAGGTTTGGGGAGGAGGGCTCCCCGAATGTGGTTCTATACCAGCAACAGCAGCAGCAGCAATCACCTTCTTCCTCACAGGCCTCCCCCACCGGCCCCAGCCCCTCCCCACTGTTATCTCACAGCAGCCAAAATGATCTCTCCACGTTGCAAATAAGGTTGAAGTTTTGAGGTGTTAGTTGCTCAGTCATGTCTGACTCTCTGAAAGGGAAAGGGAAGTCGCTCAGTCGTGTCCGACTCTTTGCGCCCCCATGGACGGTAGTAGCTACCAGGCTCCTCCGTCCATGGGATTTTCCAGGCAAGAGTACTGGAGTGAGTTGCCATTTCCTTCTCCAGGAGATCTTCCTGACCCAGGGACTGAACCCTGGTCTCCCGCATTGTAGGCAGACGCTTTACCGTCTGAACCACCAGGGAAGCCCCTGACTCTCTGAGACCCCATGGACTGTAGCCTGCCAGGCTCCTCTGTCCATGGAATTCTCCAGGCAAGGATGCTGGAGTGGGTTGCCATGCCCTTCTCCAGGGGCTTCTCATTAAAACCGCACAGCTCCTGGACTAAGGATTCAACCACCAGACAAGGGATCAGAAATCGCTGCAGGAACTGGCTGGACCATCCTCCCTGGTGGTAAGGCACTCCGGCTGATTGGGTTTCAGCCACATCGGCTCCTCAAGCCTGTCAGGGGTCCTCTTACACCTGGACCTTTGCTTATGCCATCCCCTTTCCTGGAAAACACTGCTAGCTAAGCCCTACCCACTTCACACACCTCAGTTCACGTGCTGCCTCCTCAGAGAGGCCACCCCGAACCCCAAGGCACAGGTGAGCATCACTTGCTAAACGCTCTTTCATCTGTCCTTCCTTTCAGAACACTTGCCTCGCTCTGTGATCACATGTTCACTCGTGTGATCTTTCTGGTTAGTTTCCGACTTCCTCTATCAACAACGAGGGCTGTCGCACAGACAGTGCTCACTGGGTGCTAAGCACGTTCCATACATTAATTCATTTCTCTCTCTAAGCAACTGTATGGGGCGGTGTTGTGGTTGTACCCATTCTACAGATGAGGCAGCTGAGGCCCGGAGACATTAAGCAATATTCTCAAGTCCACGTTGACACAGCTAGTAAACAGAAGAGCTGGGATTCAAAGCCAGGTGATTCAAACCACTAGCATAAGGGCAGAGACTAACCATGTTTCTCTTTCTCTTTGAATACCTGGTAGCCAGCATAGTGTCTGGCACCTAGTAGGTGATGAGTAAGCATCTGCTGCATCAATGAGTGAAGTCAGAGAAGCCCCGTCTTCTGTTCTCACCTGTGGAACCATTTTCAGCTGGCTTCACAGCTAGGCCTGAGCTTTTTTCTCCCCAAGACACCCTTAGGTTGCTTTCAGAGGGGCTTGGATGGTGAAAGAAGAAAGGAGGGAAAAAGGGAAACTCAGACCTCTGTCCCTAAGCCTTCATCTTTCCATCTTCAACCCCAAATCTGTCTCAGCCAACCAGAATCACTGGAGACTTCTCTAATGGAACCAGGCAGAGGAGTGCCAGGCTAAACGGGGAAGGTCACCAGGCTTCTGTGGACGAGGGTGCACAGATCAGCACCCCTACCCTGATCCTGGCATCGTCAGAGCTCAGGCAGTAAAGGTCCTAGCATCAGTGCTGTGCAGAGGCCCATGTGATGAAGTTGCATCTTCTTAAACCAGATGAGGTCCTCACCTCAGGTTGTATGGCCCAACCCAAGCTGGCCAAGAGACGGGGCTTTCAGGGAGCTCTTAAGAATCCTGGTTCTACCACCTGATGAGTGGGTAAACAAATTACGGCATAGTCACACGATGGAATAGAGTATACAGCCATAAAAAGGATGAAGCACTGGCACAGGCTGCAAGGTGGGTAAAGCATGAACATGGTATCCTAAGTGAAAGAAGCCAATCACAAAACATCACAGACTGTATGACTCCATACATATGAAACACCCAAAGTAGGCAAATCCATAGAGACAGACTAGTGATTGACAGGGGCTCACAGTGGGACGTGAATGGGGAGGGACAGGGTTTCCTCTTGGGGTGATGAACGTGTTTTGCAACTAGACTGAGGTTCTGGTTGCACAACATTGTGTGTGTGTGTGCTCAGTCATGTCCAACTCTTTGTGACCCCATGGACTGTAGCTCAATAGGCTCCTCTGTCCATGGGATTTTCCAGGCAAGAGTCCTGGAGTGGGTTGCCATTTCCTTCTCCAGGGGATCTTCCCAAACCAGGGATTGAACCTGCATCTCCTGCATTGGCAGGAGGACTCTCTACCATTAGCACCACTTGGAAAGCCCGCAAGGTTGGGCATGTACTAAACGCCACTGGATTGAACACTTCAAAATGGTTAATTTAATGTTAAGTGAATTTTATCTCAACTAAAAAAAAAAGACCACTGGCTATATCCTTGTGGTCAAGTTCCTCAACATCTCTGTGCCTCAGTTTCTTCATCTGAAAAATGGCCTCCCCGAAGTTATGTGTGGAGTCGCTGTCAGGACCACGGACAGCGCTTAAAAAAACCACGCCAGGGATGTACTAGGCGTTGTAAGTGTGTTTGCTGTGGTTGTGATTTGCTATTAACAACAGGAATTCCTTGACCCACTCGCGAATCAGTGGCCTGACTAGAGGAATGAAAAGTGGGGGAGTAACTATGCACAGATCCACAGACCTATGCCAGATCCCAGGGCGACTAGACTCTGTGCCTAGATACTATCAAGGGGTTAATTTCCCTGCAAAACTCACCAGGACTTCTAAAACTAATTTCTTACAACTTTCTTACACACCAGAAGTTATGTTTTAAGGGATGAGGATTAAGACAGCACATATGTTAAAGGCCCTGGCGGAGGGTCTGACACACAGTAGGTACACAGGAAACGTCTGCTGAATCTGGGCATTCGTCTTACTTGATCAGTGCCACGGAGACACTGGTCTTGGGGATGTTGCAGAGAAGCCCAGACACCTGCTTCCTGTCTGTTTGAGCTGGTTTTTCCGGCTGAGGAGCTGCAGAAAAGCTCTTATGCTCCTGCCCTGGGTCCCTGGTGGTATCTCAAGAGAAAGGTTTGGGTCTACGGTTAAGGGTAGCTTAAATGTCCACACAGGGGGCCCCATAGGGTTAGACCTTGTTGCTGTGAATCCCTAAGAGGTAGAATTGGTAGATTCTAGGTTTTGCTTGATGCTTGCACACACACAAACCACAGACAGAATGTGAGCCCTGGAGGGGCCATGGACACTTTCAGCCTTTGAATCTGGTTTGCTCCAGGACACAGGGCCCAGAGACAGATGGTGTGGGGTCTGTTACTACTGGCCCAAACCTCACAAACCAACTGCATAATGCTTTTGGTTTCAACCCTGTCTGTGGTCCATCTAACTGAAAAATGCTAGCGCAGTTTCCAGCCTTACTCAGTAAACAGAATATATTGAATAAAAGCATCATGTTCTTTGATGATTCCAAACCTAGCAGGGTCTCGATGGTTGAAAATATCCATTTTCATTCACATACTGGATGCATAAACAGCTCCAACCAGAGCTTACGTGGGCCAGGCGGTCACGTCAACAGGGACATGGGAAGGCCTAGATTCTTTAAACATACTTTGCTTGCATATTCCAAACACGAGAACAGTCTTCCTGTTCATAGATGGGTTGGTTCTCGCCTGTTTCTCTTGAAACACTCAGTCTTTGAGTCTCACTTTGCATTTCCCACTTTTGAAAAAGATGTGAGTTCAAGAACTATTTTTCTGGTCTTTTCATGGGTGAAGGGAAAAAGGAAAGCAACTCAGTTGATGATGAAGTCCAGCCTGTGGGGCCAGCACTGTTATACAACTATAATAACTACTGCCTGCTTTTGGGGAGCACTTTCTGTGTCAGGCACTGTGTTAAGGGCCTGACAAGCAATGTTTCCTCTAATCCTCCTAACTGCGGTATGAAATAGGTACCGATACTGGGTCCCTTTTAGGTGCAGACACTGAGATGCAGAAAGCTGAGGCAACATGTGCCGATTCAAATGGCCCATCAGTGGTGCCAGAATCTGCAGCCAGGCTGTCTGCATCCAGGGTCCCAAAGAGGCTACTGGTCAGTAGAGACCAATGAATCTGGCTGGCGGTTAGAGCCAGACAGCTGACCTGGACAGGCGATGTCAAATCACAGACAGCTCAGAGCAGCCAGGGTGGGTGAACGCTGCCCTTGGATATACACCCAGGTTTTCAGAGTTTCATAGCAGCTTCTGACTTGGGCACTCCTGCCCCTTCGAGAAGGCTCCTAAGTTTGCTCATCTTTCCTGGGAGGGGAGAAGTTGTGGTTTTGGAAGCTACAGATGGAGTGGCAGATGGGAAGTGAAAGTCTATCAGAGTTGCCCAGGATAAAACCATTCATCTGCAAAATTCATATGTTTTTGTGTGGGGCGACTTCACGAAAACAACAGCAAGAGGAACCAGCAGTGCCTGACGCGTGAGGCGCCTCTGGCCATGATGCTGGCAATGCGAGTGGGTGGAAGAACTGGCGGGGGCGGGGGGTGGACACGGAAATGAGGGCTGTGGGAGGCGGAGGCGGAGGAGAGACAGATCGACAGGGATGGCTAGACAACCGGAGCAACAAAGCTAAAAACATGACGACTCCCTTCTCTGAACCCCCAAATGGGTGGGGCACATGGTCTGAGAAAGGATTTCTGGACCTTTCTGGAGATCAGGAGGCTCAGCCTTGGATCCAGCTCGAGGATTAGGAGCTGATAGGGACTGAGCCAAGTGCCCAAACTCTCTAGGTTGCATGACCACAATCTGATTTCACAAAAGGTGACTCATTGGAAAAGACCCTGATGCTGGGAGGGATTGGGGGCAGGAGGAGAAGGGGACGACAGAGGATGAGATTGCTTGATGGCATCACCGGCTCGATGGACATGAGTTTGAGTAAACTCCGGGAGTTTGTGATGGACAGGGAGGCCTGGAGTGCTGCGATTCATGGGGTCGCAAAGAGTCGGACACAGCTGAGCAACTGAACTGAACTGAACTGTGTTTACTTGTCAGGGTCACCTACAAGTGAGGTGGAAGAACTCAGAGTCTAGACTTAAGCCCTCATCTGGGAGTCTGAGCACTCATCTTCTTGGATACTGAAATGCTAGAAGTGCTGATCTCCTGGACCAGCTGACCTGGCTAAGGGACCGCTGTTACAACGGCAACTTGCAAGTCAACACGGGGCCTATAGGGGGCAGCGTTGAGACGTGATGCGATTCTTCTGGGAAAGGTCACAGGCTGGCCCACCTGTCCTTGAGAGGTCCTGGTCAAGTGTCACCTTCTGACTGAGGCTGACATGACCTCTGAGGCCTCCACGGGAGGTCTGGAGCCAGGGGAGTGGGAATCTTGACCTTTGGAGGGAGCGTCTGCCACGCCAGCAGCTGTGCTCAACCTTCTGGGGTATTTCTGAACACACTCCTTCTTCGGAAGGGAGAGGGAGAAGGCTCCAGCTCACCGTCACCTTGTACTTTCCTATACTCATCTCTCCTCCTCGTTTTGTTTATTAGGTCCCAGCCATGTTTAAATTTCTCAAAGGCAAGTAGTTCATCTATGACCCAAGTCCAGGCTGTTCTCTCTCTCAGGAACTGGAGCGTTCTCAGCTGGAGGCAATTTTGCTCCTCCAGAAACACAGCACCTGGAGGTATCTGTGGTTGTCACAAGTGGTTGGGAGCAGGAACCACTACTGCATCTATTGGGTAGAGGCCAGGGGTGCTTCCAAACACCAGCCGTGAGCATGGCAGCCTCACGGCAGCGAATGATCCAGCCCCAGGTCACATTGGTGATCTTCCCAGGTGGCACAGGTGGTCAAGAACCCACTTGCCAATGCAGGAGACAGAGCAGATGCGGGTTCGATCCCTGGGTTGGGAAGATCCCCTGGAGGAGGGAATGGCATCCTACTGCAGTATTCCTGCCTGAAGAATCCCCATGGACCACCACAGAGTTGCTGGTGGGCTATAGTCCGTAGTGTTACAGAACTGGACACCACTGAAGTGACTTAGCACTCAGGCAATCATATTGACATTAAATTCCAAGAGAGACTTTATCTTTTAGATATGTTTACTGAAATATTTGGGGCTTCCCAGGTGGCTCAGTGGTAAAGAACCCAGCTGCCAAAGCAGGAGTTGCAGGAGACGTGAGCTCGATCCCTGAGTTGGGAAGATCCCCTGGAGGAGGAAATGGCAACCCACTCCAGTGTTCTTCCCTGAAGGGTCCAATGGACAGAGGAGCCCGGCAGGCTATAGTCCATAGGGTCACAAAGAGTTGGACATGACTGACCGACGGAGCATGCACGCATGCACTGAAATATTTACAGATACAACTATATGACCTCTTAGAAATGCTTCACCAGGGCTGGTGGAAGAGGGTCAAGGTCTTTATTGGTATGAATACAAGATGAATTGATTATAGTTGAAACTGGGTGATGCAGGGATCATTATACTAATCTTGTATTCTTGTGCATGTTTGAGAATTGGCTTGATAAAACACCTTTTATGAGACTCCTTCATCTAGCTCTTCTGGAAATGCTGTACCCAGCACTATCAGAGCAAGGAAGGCCTTCTCCTTCACCCCGTCCACTTCTCATTTTTGGCCTTTCAATAAGCAAGATGGGAGACACAGTCAAGCAAAGAGCTGCCTCCTTGATAGGAAATATAGTTCACTTTGTTGCCTTTTTCCCTCCCTTTAAAGAGATCTCCAGGGGTTTTCTTTGCTTACACCTCCTTTAAAGAGTAGATCAATGTTTGTGCAAAGGGACAGAATGGCATCTGAATTTCTCACCGCCCCAGGGCTGCTGGTCGCTCCACCACCCGCATATAATTGCGGCTGAGTAGCCTACAGACCCTGGAGAGGACCTCAAGAGAAGCTAGAGATCTGCACTTTCAGTTGAAATCTACCAGTCATAGAATGTGGGCAATCAATTCATGTGTTAAAATGGGATAGGAGCCAAACAAACCAACCCACGGGATTCCAACAGCCCAGAGACGCCTGTCTGATTCTGCCCAGGCTGTCACACCCCCTCCCTTCTTCCACCTTGTCCCTTTCAGTTTAACATCTAAGTCAAACCTTGACCTTCCTCTGCTCCAAACACAGCGTGTGGTTCCCATCTTCCTTTGAGTAATGGCCAGATTCTAGACCCTCCATGATCTCACCTCAGTTCCAGCCACACTGGGCCCTGTTGTTCCTGGAACACATCAGGCATCCTCAGAGCTCAGCACCTGTGCTGCCCTCCGCTGGACCATTTTCCCTGCCTGGGCGGCTCACTCCATCACCATTTTCCATTCCTCTGCGGAAGGATGTTCTGGCCATTCTCATTAGAATTCCACCTCCCCCCGCTCCTGCTGCTCTCTGCCTTATGTTTCCAACGTACCATTTTAAATACTTAGTTTGCATGTTGTCTGTTTCCCCCATTTGAATGGAAGCACCTCATGGCCAGGGGTTTCAGCCTTTGAAGTGTGTTCTCAAACAGAGCTGGGAAAACCATGTACTCAAGAAATCTCTGTTGAATGAATGAATGAGTGAATGTTCACATGATTCTCAAGCACAACATGGCCCTCATGTAGAGAGACCTTACAGAGACAGTGGGTAAGCATCTCAGAGGCAGGAAGGCTCCTCCAGATGGGAGGCAGGCTGCTTCTGCCTCTGGCTTCCCAGATATGATAGGGGAAGCAGGACCTCAAAGCAGGCTGGCCAGGGCCGCCTTACCTGATGGGGTAGTCAGCTGCGCTGAGGTTGATGAAGAAGTCCCAGGGCCAGTCGGTCATTTCCAGAAGGTCCCGCATGCTCTGAAGGTATGTGGACAAGAGGCTGGCTCCCCCCCAGATGGTGGCCATCCTCCAGGGCGTGACGCGGACGTTGCTGTACTGCCTGGCGAACTGAAGCACTTGGCGATGCAGGTAATTGGAGCGCTTTCCCAGGAGAGGAAGGGTGACATTCAGCAGTGCGGAGAACACCCCAGCCCTGCCCCTTACCCCCTCTCTGTCCCTTCCCTTCTAGGTGACAGGGCTTCCGAACTTTGCCACGTAACTGATTCAGACCCGGGGTGTCTTTCTTCATCGTTATACAAACTTCATTGTTTTTAAAGTATTACTTTAGCAATTTGAGGTGCAGATTCCCTGGTCCTGCCTCTGCCTAACTGGTTCCCCAGGTGTAGGCTGGTGCCTGGGAGTCTGCATTTTTCTCTAAGACTGATACATATGGTCTGAGGATAACAAGTTAAGTAATATGGTTGTATATAATATGGTTGCATCTCTAGTTCAGGAAGATCCCCTGGAGAAGAGAATGGCTACCCACTCCAGCATTATTGCCTGGAGAATTTCATGGACAGAGGAGTCTGGCAGGCTAAAGTCCATGGGGTCGCAAAGAGTGACTAACACTTTCATTTAAACCTGATGAGTATTTTGAAAGGTAGAATTTCTCCACTACCCTCAGGCAGGCTTGCTAGAATCAGACTTTTTAATAGGTATCCCCTTTGTCTTCCTGACCAAAGACATAATCAGGTCACATCAGCAGACCAACAGAAATCTCTGGAATAAGATGCTCAGGGGTCAGCAAGCTAGATCCATGCTTTTTGTGTGGGTTTTTTTTTTTTTTGGTAAATAAAGTTTTATTGAAACAGTCACACACATTCATTTGTGTTATGTTTTTATGGCTGCTTTCAGGCCACAATGCCAGAGCTGATTAGCTGCAACAGAGTGTACAGACCACAAAGGCTGAAATACTTGCCCCCTGGCCCTTGATGAAAAAAGTGGGCCCGCCCCTGGGTTAGCGATCCTTATAGAGTGGCAGGCACTGCATTGGGCAGGACCAGGAGCAAAAGAGGCAGGAATGACAGTGTTCATGGAGGAAGTCTAAAGTCACAGTTGGGAGCTTTGAAACCGACACCCACGTGCGTGTGCACACACACACACACAGACACACACACACAGCCCTTCAAGACCAAATGGTCTGGGGGAGGCGGCTGCTCAGCCTGCAAGGCTCCCCTGAAAGGGAGGCCGGCGTGGAGAGGGGCAGACACAGCCCCAGAGAAATGCCAGCACGGGGCGGTCAGAGCGCGGGCCTCACCTTGTCCACGTGGATGTAGTAGAAGTGGTCCTGGTGGTAGATGGCCTTGAACATGCGCTGCAGCTGCCGAGAGGCGCGGCCGTGGACCACCAGCACGAAGGCGATTCGGACCGGGTTGGCCAGCATATACTCCACTGAATCCTCGTCCCACTGAACGTTCTTGTTGGCTTTGCCTGGGAAAACCAGAGAGATCGCAGAGGTGGGGTGAGTTCGGCTGTCCTCAGGGCGTGTTTCTCTGATGCTTCTTCCTGGGGCTATTTGAGGGGCACAGTAGTCATGTTGGTCCCTGAAACTGGTTTCAACTTAACCAAGCAAGTCCTGGACCCTGACTGTGTCCTGGTAAACAGGAGTGGGGGCCCCTGAGGAGCGAAAGACATGGTTTCCGTCCCCAGGGAGCCGAAGAGCACTGACGGAGACACGTGGACACATATTAAAGCCGGAGGAGAGGAGCCACGTAAGAGGTACATTTCTGAGCCACAGAGGAAGGAGCAGTTAATTTCAGTTTGGGAAATGTTAAGATATACGTGCTGTTTTTGTTTGTCCAGAATCTACTCTTGTTTTTCCTCCTAACAGCATCTATTTTGTTTTTTCTTTTGTTGTTTTTTTTTCAATTGTGGAAAGAACAGATAACCTGAGAGCTACCCTCTTAACACATGTTTAATTGTTCAGGATAGTAGTGTGGATTATAAGATAATAGCTTACGGTGAACAGTGTTGGCTTCGTGATCTCCGAAGAAAATTTACCTTTGGGACCAGGGCCCAGGCTTGATCACTCAAGAGCTTTTGTGCAACAGAGTTTTATTAAAGTGAACAAAGGACAGAGAAAGTTTCTGTCATAGACATCAGAAGGGGGACGAAGAGTGCCCCCCTCGGCTAGTCTTAGCAAGGCCTTATATACTTTCATCAGACCCACTCCCACAACATACATCTGAAATTAACAAGATTAGAACTAACAATAGAAAGGTCTTACCAGACCCACTCCCACAGTATACAAGTCTTAAGATAACAAGATTAGTCAGAAGGTTAAGGAGAAATGTGTCCTCGAGCAAGACACACTGTTATATAGACTAAGACAAAGCAATGTAAGAAAAAAAAATTTTTCCTTTTCTCCTCCTTGAGAGCCTGGGACAACTCTCTCTCCTTGAGAGCCCCAGACTCCTTTCTCCTCCTCGGGGACCCCAGATTTCTTACCAACCTATTAGGGAATTGACTCTCTCATAAGCACAATGTTGCATAGCAGATCTCTAGAATTTATCCATTGTGCCTAATGAGAAATTTATCACCCAATATTTTGAGAGGCATCAACCTCCCCCATTCGCTGTGTGGAAGGAGAAGGTCTCTATCTGTTATCAGTTTCAGGGGTGATCACAGGACTCCAGTCAGGACACAGGAGGTAAGGTTCAGAGTTAACTAAGCTATTTAGCCAGGAAGACAGAATTCCAGACTGTTGTTGGAACTAGATAAGAGTCTCAAAGTCCATGAAACTTGAAGATTCTAAGAGCCATTTTATCCCCGCATGGAGAGGAAAGGCAACACAGAGGGAAACTGCTGAATGAGAGGGAGGGTACAGATCCTTGTGACCCCACTTGAGCTCCTGGATCAGCCTGGGAGATCAGCCACTGTCATTGCTTATTCTTCTTTGAAAGCCCAGATCCTACACCAGATGCTCCTAGATAAACGGTTCCAGACGTCTTTTATCCTGGTGTGTGTGTGCTCAGTCGCTTCAGTCGTGTCCGACTCTGCGATCCTATGGACTGCAGCCCGCTGGGCTCCTCTGTCCATGGGATTCTCCAGGCAAGAATACGGGAGTGGGTTGCCATGCCCTTCTCCAGGGGATCTTCCCCACTCAGGGATGGAACCCGTGTCTCTTGCATTGCAGGCAGATTCTTTACTACTGAGCCATTGAGGAAGCCCCCTTTATCCTTGGAAGCAGACTCAAAGAAGCCTTTTATCCTTCTTTCCCTTGCAGATGCCCCAGGGGCAAGGTTTCAGGGAGGAACACAGCTTACTGGTTCAGTTCATTATAATCCCAACCAGAAATCTCCCGGCTTTCCTGAGCCGAATTTTCTTTGGGTCTAACCTGATTTCTTGCAGGTTTTAGGTTTATGGGACTCAGCACATAGCAGCTGCAGGTGTCTCTGAATACCAAATAGGAAAGCTGAGAACTCGGACTGTTCAGCCTGGAGGTCAGGAGACGGGGAGCCTGTTGGCTGTCGTTGGGAAGCTGAATGGCCACCACATGAGTGTGGCTCCTTCTGTGTTGCCCCAGAGGATGGGATGGGGATGAGATGAGGGTGGTCTGTGTCCTCATCACGTGGTACAGACTCCACGGCCCGCGGCCCTGCCTCCCACAGTTATGATTGCAGACCCCTGCACCCTGACTCCCCCACCATCGACCTTGACCCCTGACCTTTTGTCTTTTCCTTGAGTAAGCTTGTCTTTGCCCCAGAACCTTTCCATGGCCATTCCTGCCCCCAGGGACACCCTCTCCCTCTATCTTCGTATACCTTTTCTTGCCACTAGTTCACAGGTCACAATCAGGCCACCTGCCCCCTACCAAGCACATCACTCTCTTTTGTCTCAACCTATTTCTATTTTCTGCATTGCATTTAACACTGTCTGGAATTATACACACACACACACACACACACACATATGTATATATATTATTGTCTGGACCGCCAACTAGAACTAAACTCCAAAAGATGAGGGACTATTTCAGAATATTTGTCACTGAATACACAACATTATTAGCAATATCTGGCACATAGCTGGTTTTTGGTGAAAACAAAAGTTACAGGAGGGTACATTTTAGTACCGTAACAATTACCTCTTCTTGAGCACTGAGCAGTCCTTACCATTAATTATTTCATTTAATCCTCATAACAACCCTGCAAGGTAGGGCCATTATCTCTGTTTTGCAAATGAGGAAACCACAGCTTAGAGAGGCCAAGGGATTTATTTGTTCAAGGTCCCACTGCTTTAATTAAGCTGAGATTCAAACCCAGGTCTGTTTCCAAAGCTTATGCCCTTAACCAGTAATATACACTATGTTACCATGCCCAGAATTTGTAAATGCTAATAACAATTCTGCTTAATGAAATATCCTGTAAATTAGCTATTGCAGATAGATAGGCATGTACTCGAAGACAGCGAAAGTATCGCAGAGAGGATTCCTGTGTTATGTGGGACTCCAGATAGCCAATAAGGTGACATCTTTCATTCAACCATCCATGCGTCCATTCATTCATCCATCCATTCAAATTCAACCACTCATCCAACAAACCATTTAACTATCCACCTAGCAAAACATTCAATGCCTTATCATCCCCCCAGAAAAACCATCCATCCATCCATCCATCCATCCACCCATGCATCCATCCATCCATGCATCCACTCACCCATCATCCTCCAAGCAAATCATCCACACTTGCACTCTTCCAACCGTCTAATGATCAACTCTCTGAGCCATGCAATATTAATGCAGTATAGGCTAAGTTAATACTGCGTGGATCAGAGTTGATCATTAGATGGTTGGAAGAGTACATGCATGGATGGTTTGCTTGAAGGATGATGGGTGAGTGGATGGATGGATGGATGAGATGTATCCTTATTGGCCACCTATAGTAAGCCTCCCACATGATACAGGAATCTTCTCTGCAATGCCTCTGACAGTCCTCCAGTGCATGCCTATCTACCTGCAATAACTAATTCACAAGGTACCTCATTAACTAAGCAGAATTGTTATAAACATTCCCAAATGGAAGAGAGAATGGTAACCCACTCCATTGTTCTTGCCTGGAGAATCCCATGGACAGAGGAGTCTGGTAGGCTGCAGTCCATAGGGTCACATAGAGTTGGACATGACTGAAGCAGCTAAGTACACACACATTCACATACTACATGCCACATACTATGCTAGGTACTAGAAAAATAAAATTGGAGGAAAAACTCCTCCCTTGAGGAGCTCGCAGCCAACTAGGATACACGAAAGACAATGCTCAATTGCTTTATGAAAGATGTGTGCCCTTGGAGGGTGGGGAAGTAGTGAAGAGTAGGCCTGCAGAGACAGAGGAGATCTCAGAGAGTTTAGCTCAAAGCTTCTGAACCCATTTCCCCATGCTCTCCTGATGTCCTACCCTCTTTGGCTCCTGACTGTTCCATCAGGAAATTCAATCCTGGGGATAATTACCATCTTGGCTCTGGTTGAAGACAAGCTAGGCAGCAACCACAGAGATATCCTAACCTCCCTCTATTCTTCTCTCCAAACCACTCACAAATACGTTCGCCTTTCCTGGTGGTTGTACAGAAGTGTGCCTGAAAGAATCATGTCCCTTTAAACACTCACACAATAACCTATCCATTTCATTCATCCATCCACCCATCCATTCATTCACCCATCCGTCCACCCAACCACCCAGAACCCTTCAACGCTCCCACTTGCCAGTCTAGGACAAAACTTTGAGCACAAAAGCATATGGGACATGAGCCTGTCTTCACACATGGATTATGAGTGGATTAAGGAATGTGAGACTCCAAAGTAAAAAGATAATAAGAGAAAAGCTTATATTCTCTTTCTCACAACTGCAGCCCAAAGGCAGTGCCCAGGTCATGGCAGGGCCGGCTGTAACCTCTCTTCACCTCCCTCAGAGACTCTTTATTGAGCAAGGGAGGGAGATTAAAAACAATGGCTATTCAGGTCACTTTTCTCTACCTGAATTTCTTTGGGTGATGTTTCAAAGGTTTAAATGTGGTCCGGACACACTGTTTCATAGGAATTCCACTCTGTAGGGGTTCCTGCTGGCACTCAGATAATACTGCTCATCTCTGCCCCAGGGTTTCTGGGTAACAATGACCTGGAGCTCCTAGCAAGGGAGGCTTCTGGGGCCTTTGGAAACAGCCATGCTCACCAGCCAGGGATGTCTCTTGCCCTGTTGTTGAATGAGTGAGCGAGTGAATCCATTCTGGAGGCAGGCTGCTCTGGTCCAGAGGAGCTGATGTCTCCTGAGTGCTGGTGCCAGGGCCTATGTGTGGGTCGTTACTTGGCTCTGGGAGGAAAACACTGTCATTCTCGAGACTTAAAGAGGTCAGTGCATTTCCCAGGTCACATGGTAAGGGAGGACAGAGGCGAAAGTGTGAACCCAAATCCAGCCCTGCTCCTTCCACCCGCCCTCTGCTGTACTGATGAGCAGGTTATGGGAGGAAGAGCGTGAAGACCCCGGTCTCTAAAGGGACTTGAGGGTTGGTGTTGAGAAAAGCCTTTTGGAATTTTTCTTTGGGGGTTTTCAGAAAGCAGAGCGCATTCACAGACAGAGAGACACGATCAAGGGTGCTTCCTTTCTGGAGAAGGGGGAGAAGACCTGGGGAATCAAACACCGGCTGCAGAGCCTCCTGGGCATAAACAGTCTAAAGTCATCCTTGGGTCAGACAGTCAGTCTGGGGAGAAGTGAAGGGAAGGGGGAACAAAACCCCAGAGCTCTGCATGCGTGCATGCTCAGTCACTTCAGTTATGTCCGGCTCCTTGGACCCCAGGGACTGTAGCCCGCCAGGCTCCTTGTCCATGGAGTTCTCCAACAAGAATCCTGGAGTGGGTTGCCGTGCCCTCCTTCAGGGGATCTTCCTGACCCAGGAACCTGGGTCTCCCACATCGCAGGCAGATTCTTTATCATCTGAGGCACCAGGAAAGCCAGCTATTCTGGGCATTAAGGGTGGGTGAGAAAGACAAAAATATCCACAGAAAAGAGACAGAGAGATGGCGATGGGGATGAGAGGTGGAGGCAGGCACACACAAATCCAGGGAAAAGCAGAGACACAGGAGGACCTCTTCCTCCCACATATATGGGAAAGAAATATACAGAGAGACCCACAAAGAATCGCGGGCACAGACAGACACACAGACAAAAACAGAGACACACACACACCCGAACAGACATACACACAGAGGCAGGGGGAAGGGGGGAGCTTCTCCACCGGAAAAGCTGGATCCACTTGACCCTAGAGTGATGCAGCTAGCCTTAAAACCAAAGGCCAACAAAAGTTCCAGAATTTCAGAAGCAAAAAATGCCCCCAGGCCGGAAACACGGCCTGGTGCCCTCCCCCAGGACTACTTCCATCCTTTACACACTTTCCCCTCGCCTGTCCCCGGACCAGCTCTGTACTCTCCTGAGCCCAGAGATGAAGAGGGCGAGGCCCAGGGACCCGATGAAAGTGGTGCGACATTCACAGGCTGGCTCCACGACCACGATGTCAATGATCCCCACGCTGTCACATGGGAGGACCCTGATGCATTTTGTCGAATAAACAAGGGAGCATGAATGGGCGAGTTTTCTGCCCCGTGTTGCAGCGGGGGGCAGGGAGGGCATTAAAAGGGGCTGAGGTTCATGGCATTCTGGGCCCGTTGCCAGTCACCAGCTTCTTATTTTTGCCCAACAGCCCTGGCTCCCGCATCGACCTTTCCAGCAAGCTGCTCGGACATGGCGTTGCCGAGGAGACAGGAAATCATCCCAGAGACCAGGCAGAGTGGGCCTCCTCAACTCTGGTCACCGTTTCCGGGACTGCGGTCTTGGAAAGCTGCCCGCCTCCGCCACCAGGAGTGGGATCGGCAGTGGGCTGTGGTGAGCTTCCCAGAAGGGCAGGAACTGGGGGGGGGGGGGGGGCCTCTTTCCCACCCGCTGGAGGGAGTAGAAGCCGGCAGAGCCTGGCCAGAGTGATGTGGCAACAAGCATTACAATGTTACACATGCAGGTCCCTCGACCCAGTAATTTTGCTCCTAAGAATCTATCCTGGGGGATGAAGGCAAATATGCGTGTCTCCCTGTACATGCAACCCACTCCAGTACTCCTGCCTGGAAAATCCCATGGACAGAGGATCCTGGTAGGTTATAGTCCATGAGGTCGCAAAGAGTGGGACATGACTGAATGACTTCACTTTCTTTCTTTCTTTCCATGTTATACAGGGTTTCCCAGGTGGCGCTAGTGGTAAAGAATCTGCCTGCCAATGCAGGAGATGCAGGAGACTCGGGTTCCATCCCTGGGTCGGGAAACTCCCCTGGAAAAGGAAATGGCAACCCACTCCAGTATTCCTGCTTGGGGCTACAGATCATGGGGTTACAAAGAGTCGGGCATGGCTGAGCACGCACACACGTCCATGTGTAGGATGCTCTTTGTTCATTTAGTCACCCATTCAGCATCTCCTCTGTGCACACTGGACACGACAGAGTCCTTTCCCGAAAGCTGCTTAGGTGAGTGGAGTAGAAAGCCAATAGAAAAGTAAGCAAATTTACAGAGTGAAGTAAGTCAGAAAGAGAAACACAAATATCGTGCACTAACACATATATGTGGAATCTAGACAAATGGTACAGGTGAACCCAGCTGTAGCCTGGGAGTAGAGACGTAGACAGAGACTGGGCGTGTAGACATGGCAGGGAGAAGGAAGGTGGGATGGACTGAGAAGGTAGCGCTGACATAGATACACCACCATGTGTGAAATCGACAGCCAGCGGGAACTTGCCGCATGGCACGGGGAGCTCAGCTCTGCGCTGACCTGGATAGGGGGGATGGGGGAGACCCCAGAGGGAGGGGATATACGGACACTTATGGCTGATTTACTTTATTCTACAGCAGAAACCAGCACAACATTGTAAAGCGACTATGTGAGTGCGTGCTAAGGCATTTCCACCATGTCCCACTCTGCGACCCCATGGACTGTAGCCCGCCAGGCTCCTCTGTCCAAGGGATTCTCCAGACAAGAATGCTGGAGTGGGTTGCCTTGCCCTCCTCCAGGGGATCTTCCCAACCCAGGGATGGAACCTAAGTTTCTTACATCTCCTGCATGAACAAGTGTGTTCTTTACCACTAGTACCACCCGGGAAGCCCATAAAGCAATGATACTCTAATTTTTTAAAAAGCAAGCAAACAGAATACAGTTGCAAATGGTGATATAGAATATGAAGAAAAAAATTTAATCATGTTGGGGGGGCACAGATTATTTGGCTATGGGGGCTAAATGTAGGCTGATGTGAAGTGGATACACTTGAACAAGCTCAGACTGAACTGAGGGAGTGAGTCATTTAGTTATCACAGATGGAGGAGGATTCTGGGCAGCTGGCAGAGCAAGTGCAAAGGTCCTGAGGCCTCCATCTCCATGGTGTTTATAATGGTCCAAAATAGGAATTGATCCAAAGGTCATAGTAATACTTGTTGATACAGAACATTATCTATAACATATTAAGCAAAAGAGAAGTCCTTCAATGCAATCCATATCAATGAAAAGACCTGCCCCCAAATATTAACAGAAGGTCGGATGGTGGCAGGACAGTTTTCATGTCTTCCTTATGCTTTTCTGTGTTAACTACATTTTGTAAGATGGATAACTTTTATCAGCCAATCTAACAATAAAGGAGATGCTTATTGATAATTCTAATTTCAACTGTTTACTGAACATGCCAGCTATATATTAAGCCACTTCTGTGCATGATTTTTTTTTTACTTCCATCTAAACTTCTATGGGAAAAGGGTTATTATCTTCCTCTGATATGGCGAAGGTAGCTGAAGTTCAGAGACGTCCTGGTTAGGAGTTGGCTGAGCTAGAAATGGAGCTGGTCTGTCTAATCCAAGCCCTATTATTGCCACTATGATCCATTAAATTGTCCTCATTTCCAAAAGATGAAAATCTCTTCCTAGAAGCCTATCAGTTGGCTTTTTCTCAGCTGCAGGACAGATAAAAATGACGTGTGGTCAGAGCTATGTGTGTCTTTACAGACTGAAACCCAAACATTGCCCGGTTCCTAAAAAAAGCTATGAATTTAACAATGTAATCAGATTCCTGTGGCATAAAACAGAAAATAAGTGGAAGAATCAGAGTGATTAGAGGCAGCAGGAGAAGCTGACTTCAGACAAATGTTAAAAAGCCAGGGTTGTGGGGAGGCATATCAAGTATATTTTTGCCATGCAGGTGGGGAGGCCAAGGACAAGCGTTCACGGAGGCCTCTGCCCAGTAACTAGCTGTGCCAGCTTCGGCCTGTTACTCAAGCTCTGTTTCTATTGCCATGGATCAAACAAGGGCTATGCAACCCTTGGGCTTTAAAGAGATGGTGAAGATGAAGGTACTCTGCAAGGATCAAAGTGCCGTGCAAATGTGGACATGTTGGCAATGATTATGCTTGTGGTTCCCTTGAGGGATATGATCTGGGAAGAGACAGTGAGCTACAGTGGTTAAGAGCATGGCCTCTGATCAGGCAGATCTGTGTGACCTTGGAGCAGTTAAACCACCTCTCCAAGCCTCAGTTCTCTCATCTGTAAAACGGGTACATTTCCTCACAGAGTCTGCCCCACATGGATGTGTCTGTGTCCGTTAGAATAGCTATCAACACTGCCAGCATTACTGTCGCCATTTCGGTTTGGCTGTCCAGGATCAAGTTTGTTGTAACCACTGGACTCAGCTCTAGCACTCTACCCCAAGGCCACACGGCCTCTCGGGGCTGTGCACACCTGGGAGCTCACTGCTGCAAATAAACACCCACACCCGGAATCTCCCCCTGCAGCATCTGCCTCGATCACAACTAATAACAAAGGCAAAACGAAGGAGCCTCCTGACTGGAATAGTTATTCCACCAACAAAGCCCGTAATTCTATTTATGCTCTGAAGGGGCCTCTTTGAGCTCTTGCAAGGGGAGCTTTCTGACTTGGTTCCAAATTATAAGGGTGGCTGGATCTTGGAGAGAAGCGGAGACGAGGCTGTGTTGCAAATAGGATTTGGGTCAGGAGCACACCCAGGACCCTGCCCTAGGGAGGGGGCGGGCTCCACGGCTCAGAACCACTTCCAGTTCTGTCTCTTCAAGGCAAGGACTATGAAAAGACAGCTCTCTGATGGTCAGTTCTTCCTCTGTAAAGTGGGTTAGTCACAGGTAGCTCTATTTTTAAGTTTTTGAGGAGCCTCCATACTGCTTTCCGTTGTGGCTGCACCATTTTGCACTCCCATCAGAATGAACATTGAGGACACGCACTGAGTTAAATACACCGGTCCCAGAAAGACACATCCGGCATGATCCACTCATGTGAGTGACCTCACATGTCTAACTCATAGGGTCAAAGAGTGGAAATGTGGTGGCCAGAGGCTGAGGGTTCGGGAAATAGGGAATTACCACCCACGGGCATCAAGTTTCAGATGA
Source organism: Odocoileus virginianus (assembly GCF_023699985.2). Lineage (NCBI taxonomy): Eukaryota > Metazoa > Chordata > Mammalia > Artiodactyla > Cervidae > Odocoileus > Odocoileus virginianus. Next base: position 15,185,602 of record NC_069706.1, on the reverse strand, counting down.
ATCCAGTGAACAAGTGCTAGAGACCTGAGTAAAATGCTGCGCCTACAGCCTACAGTACTGGATTGTGCACTTAAACTGTGTTAAGAGGGTAGGTCTCACATTAAGTGTTCTTGCCAAAGCACGATAAGATTTTTTAAAAATAGTGAGGATGACCAATCTGCCGCTGACCCCGCTGGGTGGGGCACGTTTGCACACCAGGCTGTTGCATTGAGCGGGAGTCAGGGCTTCAGAGGAGAAAGCCTGGCAGGTGCTTTCTCAGACTCGGGCCAAGGGGCTTTTCTTTTTTTTCTCACTGGGAAGTTTCAAAGCCAAGTTATGGTGATGAGAACTTGAGAGAAGCCCTCTGCTCTCAAGGGATTTCGAAAAGGCTGCAGGGCCACGTGTCTGGATCCAAATCTTGCTACTGCTGTGAACCAGCCGTGGGGCCATGGGCCAGTCATTTCCCTTCCTTGGTCCCCAAGACTTCCAGAACAATAATAATGTCTGAGGCATACTGAGCCCTAAGCACTATGTACACATGATCTCATTATTTAATTTCCCTGAGGTCTAGGAGGCAGATACCATGATTATTACCCCCCATCTCACCATGGGGGGAGGGTTCTGAGGCTGCGAGGCACTGAATAACTGATGATGAGTTACCCTCTCTGCAGAGTGCTGGATCGGAGACAAACCCATGCTTTATTCTAGCAGATGAGGAGGTAACATTCCCATAGTCTGGAACTCTAGGCTGATCACGGAATTAGCATCACTGAATAGAAAGCAAAGTGACAGACTTTATTTTCTTGGGCTCCAAAATCACTGCAGACAGTGGCTACAGCCATGAAATTAAAAGATGCTTGCTCTTTGGAAGAAAAGCTATGACAAACTTAGAGACAGTATTAAAAAGCAGAGATGACACTTTGCCAACAAAGGTCCATCTAGTCAAAACTATCGTTTTTCCATTAGTAATGTATGGATGTGAGAGCTGGACCATAAAGAAGGCTGAATGCTGAAGAATTGATGATTTCGAACTGTGGTGCTGGAGAAAACTCTTGAGAGTCCCTTGGACAGCAAGGAGATCAAACTAGTCCATCCTAAAGGCAATCAACCCTGAATATTCATTGGAAGGGCTGATAATGAAGCTGAAGGTCCAGAACTTTGGCCTACCTGACGTGAACATCCAATTCATTGGAAAAGACCCTGGTGCTGGGAAAGATCGAGGGGAAAGATTGAGAGCAGGAAGAGAAGGGGGTGACAGAGGATGAGGTGGATGGATGGCATCACCATGTCCATGAGTCAATGGGCATGAGTTTGAGCAAACTCTGGGAGATAGTGAGGGACAGGGAAGGCTGGCATGCTGCGGTCCACGAGGTCACAAAGAGTTGGACGTGACCGAGTGACTGAACAACAACAAGTCTCTTGAGACAGGGCTGGTTGTTGGTTCTTTCTCCTGATCTTCCTTCGTTGTTCAGCTTTACTGAAGCATAATTGACATAGAAAATTGTAAGATATTTAAAGTGTACACTGGGGTGATTTGATATACATATACATTGTGAAATGATTTCCCCCATCTAGTTAATTGGCACATCATCACCTCACTTATTTATTTAGGGGGTGAAAACATTTACATTCTGCTCTCTGAGTAACTTTCCCTTGTACAACACAGTGTTGTAGTCTCAGATCTTATTCATTTTATTACTGCAAGTGTGTATCCTTTGACAATCTGTTCTCTTTTTCCACCCCCCAGTCCCTGGGGACCATTTTCCTACTCTCTGTCTCCGAAAGTTTAACTTTCATGAAAAGATTCCACGTCCAAGTGGTGTCATGCAATGTTTGTGCTTGTCTGGCTTGTATCACTCAGCACAAGGTCTCAAGTTCCATCCACGATGTTGCATGGCAAAGTTTCCTTCTCTCTCGAGGCAGAATCATCTCCCTTGCATACACCACATCAAGTTGGCTTTCTTGATAGCTGGCAGTTCCCCACGAGCCAAGGTCAAGGTTTTGTATCTCCTAGCCTCCTTGTCCTGGCACAGAGCTAAGCTCAGGGGAGAAGCCCTCCGTGAATGAATGATTTAGACTGATGGATTAAGCCGGACAGCTCCATCCGTTCAGGGCCTGGGGGGAGCTGAAGTGGAAGACTCATGCCTGAACTGTTGCACACGAGGGTCTCCACGCATGTGAACTGGCTGGGGGCTGGGCTCCACTTCTTCTTGCTCAGGAGCCTCAAGTCTCCCTGGGAGGAGCTGGACAAGTGCCTGACCATCCCTCCAACCCTGGGGATGCCTGACCTGATGGGAAGTGAGGGAGGAGATACTGCGCAGGGATTGCAGAGTTGGGAAGCTAAAAGCACAAGTCCAAGGATAAAGCTGGCCAGGCCATGTCCTTTGGAGATCAGGAGAAGCCATCCCTGACCCCTCCCCCTATCCTGTCTTTGTACCCCCTTCCCAGGTCCACCAAGCATCCTGCATTTCTTTAAAAAAAAAAAAAAAGATGGTAAAATACACATAACATAAAATTCACCACTTTAATCACTTTTGAGCATATAGTCCAGTAGTGTTAAGTACCTTCACATTGTTGTGCAACCATCACCACCCCGTTTTCCATCCTGCAACAATGAAGCTCTATATCCATTGAACACTAACTTCCCTTTCCCCTCTCTTAGCCTCTAGTAGGGCTTCCCAGGTGCTGATAGTGGTAAAGAAGCTGTCCACCAGTGCAGGAAGCCTAAGAAATGTGGATTCAATCCCTGGGTTGGGAGGATCCCCTGGAGGAGGGCATGGCGACCCACTTCCGTATTCACACCTAGAGACTCCCATGGACAGAGGAGCCTGGCAGGTTACAGTCCATGGGGTCACAAAAAGTCAGACACGGCTGGAGCGACTAAGCATAGCACAGCCTCCAGTACCCACCATTCTGCTTCCTGTCCCTACGAATCTGACACCTCGAGGTGCCTCATATCAGTGGGATCATATATTCCTTCTTTTTACAACTGGCTTCTTTCATGTAGCAAAATGTTGTAGCATGTGGCAGAATCTCTTTCCTCTTTAAAGCTGAATGATACTCCACTGTGTGTATGCTTCACATTTTGTTCATCCATTCATCTGTCAGTAGACAGCTGGGTTGCTTCCAATTTTTGGCTCTTTGTGAATAAAGCTGCTATGAACACAGGTGTTTAGATACCTCTTTGAGACCTTGTTTTCAATTCTTTTCGGTACAGACCCAGAAATGAAATTGCTGGATCATATCATAACTTAATTTTTCAAAATTAACTTATTTTTTTTGGCCATACCATGCAGCCTGTAGGATCTTTAGTCCCCCAACCAGGGATTGAACCTGTTCATCTTGAATTGGGAGAGCACAGTCTTAACCACTGGACTGCCAGGGAAGTCCCATGGTAGCTTTATTTCTCTTTTTTCAGTTTAATTTTGTTCAAATTCCCATGACCCCACGGTTTAATGAAAGTATTTTCTGGTTGGGCTCAGATGGTAAATAATCTGCCTGCGGTGCGGGAGATCTGAGTTGGATCCCCGGGTTGGGAAGATCCCCTGGAGGAGGGCATGGCAACCCACTCCAGTATTCTCGCCTAGAGAATCCCCATGGACAGAGGAGCCTGGCGGCCAATTACAGTCCATGTGGTTGCAAAGAGTCAGGCAGAACTGAGCGGCCAAGCGCACACGGCATAGCAAAGGAGCTACCCGGGCATTTTGGACACGTGGTCACTAAGTGTAATCTGGCGGTGTAGCTTTGTTTCTCAAGTCCTGCTACTCCTCCAAACCCACCTTTTGATCCTAGGCTTTTCTCTTTGTTTGCTTCCTCCTCATTCCTATTTCTTTGCCTTAATATTAAAGAACTGGTTACACACTCAGCTTGGGCTGGCTTGATGTCTCTCCCAAATAGTTGGGCTAGCTCCTTTTCCCACTGGCCACTGAGAACTCCAAGTCAGTTGCAGTCTAATGGTAACCTTATTTTTAGGAACTTACTTTTTGAGTAACTCATCCTGCAGGACTGAACCCAGTCATTCCATGCAGGGGCTCTCAGCCTGGTTCTACATCCTGAACCCACCACTTACTCACAGGTCATTTGACTGCTCCCTGCCTGTTTCCTCATCTATCAATGAGTGCTCACCTCCGAGGCATGCTGAAAGGACTAAAAACCACAACTCAGGCAAAAGATGGTGATGCAGCTTGACGCTGGAAAAGCCAGCTGCATGTGTGTGGGGTGACTCTGGAGCCCTGGCCAATGCACTGAAGCCTCTAACTGTTCATGTGATGGGGGTGAGGGTGGAGGGAATCTGTGGAGGAGGGGCAGGAACTGATCTTGACCTGCCATTGAGGGCTTCAGAGCTGGTGTTTTTCCCAAGGGAAGACTGACATGGCCCCCAAACAGGACACCAAACGACACTAACAGTAGGTAAGAGATTCCCTTTTCAATTCTCATCCAGCCCTTCTGATTATAGCCAGCCCACCAAGGGAGTCTCAGATCCATGCAAACCTTTCCTTAACAGTAAGGGGAGTGACGCAAATTAAAAGACGCTTGCACCTTGGAAGAAAAGCTATGACCAACCTAGACAGCACATTAAAAAGTAGAGACATTGCTTTGCCAACAAAGATCCGTCTAGTCAAGGCTATGGTTTTTCCTGTAGTCGGGTATGGACGTGAGAGGTGGACAATAAAGAAAGCTGAGCACCAAAGAATTGATGCTTTTGAACTGTGGTGTTGGAGAAGACTCTTGAGTGTCCCTTGGACAGCAAGGAGATCCAACCAGTCAATCCTGAAGGAAATAAGTCCTGAATATTCACTGGAAGGACTGATGCTGAAGCTGAAACTCCAATACTTTGGCCACCTGATGTGAAGAACTGACTCATTGGAAAAGACCCTGATGCTGGGAAAGCTTGAGGCCAGGAGGAGAAGGGGATGACAGAGGATCAGATGTTTGGATGGCATCACCAACTCGATGGACATGAGTTTGAGTAAACTCTGGGAGTTGCTGATGGACAGGGAAGCCTGGTGTGCTGCAGTCCATGGGGTCGTAAGGAGTCAGACACGACTGAGCGACTGAACAGAACTGAAGGGGAGTGAGCTCCCTCTCCCAACAAGGAGAGATCTGCCCATAGGACTTGCGTCTCTGGCAGGAAAGAGAAGGAACCACTGGTACTGAAGATCACTGCTGTGATTTCTGGGGCTTCCCAGGTAGCACTAGGGGTAAAGAACCCACCTGCCAATGCAGGAGACACAAGAGACCCGGATTCGATCCTCGGGTCAGAAAGATCCCCTGGAGGAGGGCATGGCAACCCACTCTAGTATTTTTGCCTGAAGAATCCCATGGACAGAAGAGCCTGGCAGGCTAAGTCCATGGGGTCGCAAAGAGTCAGGCGTGACTGAAGTGACCCAGCACGCATGCATGTTGCATGCTGTGATTTCACTGATTCCTCTGTGTGGCTGCTGTCTCTATAGAAAGGAGAGCAAGATCTCCACTTCTGGCAGCGATGCAAAATGACTTTCAAAATAAAATTGACTTAAGTAAAACTGAAAGCGAGTCTATTGCAATGAAAAAACTATGTGAGTAATAGGACAGGTGGAAGGTGGATGTGGCCAAATCATAAAAGAAGGGAGTGTGAAGGAAGCTTAGAGAATATTAATTAGACTCCACAAGCTCGCTGCCTGACTCGGAGGTGCTGAGCTTGTTAAACAAATGAGGGCAGGTGAAGGCCAGGTACAGACTAATGTCCAAGCAGCCTCATATTTCATGGAAGGACTTGTAGGTCCAGAGCATATTTACTTTCCAGGCTTCAGGGGCCCAGGAGGGTTTTGTTGGGAGTTTTCTGGAGTAGCCTCTGGGAGACCACCTTCCTGCCACAGAAAAAGACAGACAGAGACACAGGAGTCTGCTGAGAAACAACTGTCGTTTTGATTTGCACTCCAATTTGTCGAGTATTTAACATTTATAAAGTTTTTTTACACAGACTTCTTACTTCTCACAGCAATGCTGTGTATGGAAATGATCCTCATTTATAGATAATTGGCCCAGGCTCAGAGAGGGTAGGGAACTTGCCCAAGGTCACAGAGCCAGAGGGTGGACAATAGATTAACAAACAGAAACAAACTGACCTGACTTCAGATACCATGCACCACGCATGCTCTTAGCAAGATCTGGGCATCTCCATCTCCACCCAGGCTCCCAATGCCAAGTTCATCTGGACCCAAAGCATCATATTCCCAGCGTGTGTGCTAATCACTTCAGTTGTGTCCAACTCTTTGTGACCTATAGATTGTAGCCCACCAGGCTCTTCTGTCCATGGAACTCTCCAGGCAAGAAGACTGGAGTGGGTTGCCATTTCCTTCTCCAGGGGATCTTCAACGGCCCAGGGATCGAACCCCGGTCTCTTACGTCTCCTGCATTGGCAGGTGGGGGCTTTACCATTAGCACCACCTGCCCAAATAAGTGAGTAGCTTCCAAACCACTGTCTAACTTAGACTGGGGCTGTGCAGCTTGGGCATGATTGATATTTGGTGTCAGATAATTCTTTGCTGTGGGAGATGAGTGCCGTGCTATGCACTGTAAGATGTTTAAGTCACAACCCTGGCATTTACCCACTAGATACCAGCAGTATCCTCCCGTTTGTGCAAAAGCAAAAATATCTCTGTTCACTGACTACTGTCCTCAGGGAGGAGGGGCAAAATCACTCTTGGTTGAAAGTACTGCTCTAGAACAGAAGCTCTCAGAATGTGGTCTCTGCCCAGCAGCATCAGCAGCATCTGGGATCTTGCTAGAAATGCAGAATCTCAGGCCCACCCTACTCCCTGTGAATCAGGAACTCTCAGGGTGGGGACCAGCAACCTGTTTTAACAAGTCCCCCAGGTGATGCTGACGCAAGCTAATGTTTGAAACCACCGGCCCAGGCTGGTGACGCTCACCTCTGGTTGCATGTTAGAATCACTGGAATGTCCTTATGAAACAAAACAGAAAACAAAACCCATGCCTTGGCCCCACCCTAAGAAACAATCATTTAATTACTTTGGTGGGTACCAGTATTGGCAGGTTTTTGGAGCTCCCCAAGTGATTCCACGTGCTGTTAGGGTTGAGGGTCACACTTTGTACCTTCTTTTCCTTTCACATTCCTTATTTATTTATACTGGGCGGTGCTGGGTCTTCGCTGTGCATGGGCTTCTCTCTAGTTGCAGCAAGTGGGGGCTACTCTCTAGTTGCAGCGTGCAGGCTGCTCACTGCGGTGGCGTCTCTTGCTGTGGGGCCCGGGTCCTAGGGCGCATGGGCTCAGGAGCGGTGGTGCCCAGCTGTAAAGGGCAGGCTCAATAGCTGTGGCTCACAGGCTTAGATGCTCCTATGCATGTGGGAATCTTCCCAGACCAGGAATCAAACGCGTGTCTCCTGCACTGGCAGGTGTATTCTTTATCACTGAGTTACCAGGGAAGCCCTCAACTTCCTTTTAAAAATTACATCTCTTGGGACTTCCCTGACGATACAGTGGCTAAGACTCTGAGCTCCCAATATAGGGGGTCTGGGATCAGTCCCTGGTTGGGAAGCTAGATCCTACATGCTGCTACAAAGAGTTCACTTGCTAAGACCTGGCACAGCCAAACACAGAACTAAATATTAAAACTTGCATCTCTCAAGGTGGAAAGAGTTTTTACCCACATACACTCTGGGTGCCACCTCACATGCTCACAGTCTTCTGCTCTGTTGGAGACACAGGGCTGGCTCACTTGTTTTTTCTCTCCTGCTCTGAGAAACGTCTCCCTCCACCCCTGATCAAGCATTCAGGAAATTTTCCTGCTCACTGATTTTTTTTTTTTTCTCCCCTCATTCAAGTCTGGAGTTATTAAACCACAGCCCATGGCTGAACCGTCTTATTGATTTTATTGTCGCGAGCCCTGGGATATTCTAATGATGGACTGCTCAATAAATGGAAACTGGTGGGATGGGTATTGATGGTGGGTGATGCATTCAGCTGCTATTCACTGGGCCCCAGTCACTCTATCTGTTCCCCAGCACCTGTGAAAGCACTCTGCGGAGGCCGGCAAGCTCCTGTCCATCCTGCTCATGTTACTTTTCCCACACAACAAGGATGAGGGCGCTATTATGATTAACAGCCTGTGTGCCAGGCCCAGGCACAGTGTTTTTAAACAGACAGTATCTCATATACTTCTTGCAGCAGACTTATGAAGATAGTTACTCCCATTTTACAGATAAGAAAGTTAAGGCTCAGAGTGGTTACCTGACCTGGGGCCAGCTAATACACTGTAGAACTGGGATTCAAATCTCCATTTGTCGGCCACTAAAATGAGAGCTTTTAACCCCTGTGTTGATGTGAATGTTTGTGTGTCCCCCAGAACCATATGCTGAAAACCTAATCCCCAAGGTGATGCTATTAGAAGGTGGGACTTTTGAAAGGTGATTAGGTCCTGAGGGCACAGCTATTACGGATGAGGTTAGTGACCTTATAACAGAGACCCCAGAGAGCTCCTGTATGCGCCTGCCAAGTGCGGATAGAGGGAGAAGATGTTTGCCCATGAACCAGAAATAGTCCTCACCAGACACCAGATTTGCTGGCACTTGGACTTCCCAGCCTCCAGAAGCAGAAGAAACAAATGTCTGTTGATCGTGAGCCACTCAGTCTGCAGTACTTTGTCACAGAAGCGCCTAAGGGACTGAGATTGCTCCCAGGTGGCGCAGTGGTAAAGAATCTGCCCGTCAACGCAGGAGACGCAAGTTCGATCCCCGATTTGGGAAGATGCCCTGGAGGAGGAAACGGCAACCCGCTCCAGCATTCTAACCTCGAATATTGCACAGATGGCGGAGCCTGGCAGGCTACAGTCCATGGGGTCTCAAAGAGTTGGACAAGACTTAGCGACTAAGGGACTCAGTGCACAAGGGACTAAGACAGCTCCTAAACTAAACCACGCAAGGAATCAACAGCCTCCGCCGCAGTCAAACAACATTCCAGATGGTTTCGATACAGATTAATTTCTCATACGTCCCCCCGCCTCCTGCACCTTCTCAAGCAGTGTTTCTCAACTGAGACCAATGGTGTTTGGGGAGAGACAATTATTTTTTGGGTTGGGCTTGTCCCATACATTACAGGACACTTAATTTCCCATCTCCAAACAACCCCTTCTCTTTATATCTCCCAAAGCCCCCCAGGGGTCAATATGGTTGTTGCTTGAGAACTGCTCATCTTATGGGAGGTAGAAGGTTCCCTGCCAAGACGGCCTGCTGCATTTCTGGCAACATGGGCAGTCTCTGTGGAAAGGCAGTGTGGCAGGTGAAAAGAAGTCTGGCTTTGCAATCAGAAAGATCTGGATTCAAACCACAGCTCTTTACTCACTGGCTCTGTGAGGTTGGGCAAGTTATATCACCTCTAAGATTCCAGTCCATCATCAGTACAAAAAGGGTAAATACTGACTCCTGCCTCATAGCAGGGACCCACAGAGTCATGAGCTCAGAAAACTGTCTCATACAGAGTAGTGGTTCTTAACCTGGGCAATTTTGTCCAATGCCACCACCCATCTCCTGGGTACTCTTTCCAAATTCCAGATTCACAGAATGTATGGGCAGTGTTCTATCCCACTAAGTTTGGGGTGGTTTTTCACTCAGAAAAAGTAAGTGGAACAGGCACCGATGACATGCCAGGCAGTCAGCATTCTAGGAGAGGAACAGAGCAAATCACATGCCACAGAGAGCCTGGCCTTCCGAGGAGCAGACCTTTCTAAAGGGAAGACAGAATAAACACATCAATATTTCCCAGATAATTTCCATGGCATGAAGAAAATTAAGTGGTAGCTGTCATGACTATTACTTTGAATAGTGACATACAAGTGACCGCATTCTATTTCCCTTCTCCCTTTGCCAGCTCATTTTCAGCTGCACTCACCTAGGTTCCCTTTCGGGGAAGTAGCGATGCAGTTGAACATTATCAGACCAGCTTCTGTTCCTAACTGTTCTGTGCCTTTTTCAAAGAAACGACTTGCTATGAACTGAATTGTGTCTTGCACCAAAATTCCTATGTTGAAGGCCCAGCCTCCATGTGATTGTGTTGGAGACGGGCCTTTTAGGAGGTGTTGAAGGTTAAATGAGGTCAGGAGGGGAGAGCCCTGATCTGATGGGATTAGTACCCTTAGAAAAAGAGACACCAGAGAGCTTGGGTCTCTGTGCTACTCCAGGGCACAGGCGGAAGGCAATCTGCCAGCCAGGAAGACAGCTCTCACCAGAACCCAAGCAGCTGGCACCCTGACCTTGGACATCTAGGCTCTAAAATTGTGAAAAGCAGAATTCTGTTGCTGTAGGCATCCAGTCTATGGTATCTGGTTATGGCAGCCCAGCCCACGCAGACTAATAAGTTACTTTAAGGAGGTCAGGAAATGTATTCCTTGAACTAAGCTCTGTAGGTTGAATAACAAGTTGATTAGATAAAAGAGGGGAGGGGAGAGTGTCCTCAGGCATAGGAACAGCATATGCAAAGGCCCTGGGGTGAGAGAGCGCGTGGTAAACGAGGGACATGCAGGAGGGCCAGTGTGGCTGGAGCACAGAGGTCGCGATGGAGCACAGGGTGAGGTGGGGCTGGAAAGAAAGCAGGGGCCCCACGCAGGGCACCATTTTAAGGGCCGCAATGGAGGACAGTGACCAAGCATCACAACCGGCTTGCTATGCATGCCTAAGGAGTGATGGCAGGTGGAACTGAAGATGGGCTTCAGGGTGCAGGGTGGAGCCCCGGGCCCTCCTGCAGGCTTGGGGCGTTGAAATGACCTGCTCCCTCCACGCTCCCTGCCTTCGGAGCCTGAGCTGCCTTTTGCAGGTTCTCCTAAAAGCCTTCCTGTCGCCCGACACTTTCATCTCTGTCCTCCTTTCTCCTCTCCTGAAGGTACTCACAGGCTCCATAAATCCTGCCCCGGAAAAGCACAGGGACTCATCTATTTTTATTACAAATGGAGCTGCTGGAGGAGGGAAGAATTCTTATTTACTTCTCAGGAAAGGGTTTGAGAAAATAACAGGTTTATTTTCTCCAACTCTCCAAAGACCAGAAGAGTAACACTCTAAAGTAACAGTACATTAATTAATGCCGAATTGGTTGGAATTTTCCTAATAAAAATCCATATAGTAATCACATTAAGGGCCATTAACGCTGTCTCCTGATCATAAACCATAAATATGTTCTGCAGGTGCCTTCTATTTAAAAAGGGACATTTCCTCCAATTGTTACCCATTTGTCACGTTAATGCTGTCACGTCACGGAATGCAGATGGGTGTAATTATCTCGGTTCACGTTTGTGCACGGTTTAATCCTTGCTGGTTACTGGGTCAAGGCTTGTCCCTGCATTATCTCATCTAGTCACTGAGGCAAACTTTGAGGTGAGTGCCACTCTCATCCCCATTTCCCAGATGAGGAAACTGAGCCACAGAGGGGATGTGAAAAGGTGAAAGTTAGTTGCACAGTCGTGCCCGACTCTTTGTGGCCCCAGGGACTGTAGCCTGCCAAGCTCCTCTGTCCAAGGAATTCTTCAGGCAAGAGTACTGGAGTGTGTATTCCTTCTTCAGGGGATCTTTTTGACCCAGGGATTGAACCTGAGTCTCCTGCATTGCAGGCAGATTCTTTACCAACTGAGCCACCGGGGAAGCCCAGAGGGGACATGCCCAGGGCCAAACAGCTAGGAAATAATGGAGCTGGGCTTTGGATCTGGGTAAGCTGATTCCAGAATCCTCTGCCATCCTGCTTCCTGAGAAATAAGCACCAGGGGCATCCTCTTAGCCACTCCCAGTGCTAACGGGCTTTCCAGTCAGTCTCAGTAGCAGCAAAGTCACAGTCAGGCCAATACAACATTAGGTTTTGCCCCTACAGGGCAGGGATTATGTATTTTTCTGCCTCCCTGGGACCCAATCAAATGTCCAGTGACAATTCTAGGAGCATCTGGGACACGTGAATACATCCCTGGGGAAGGAAGAAATAGATATCAAAACACACATGCAAGAGGGATCGTGGCGATGGGGAACGGAGCATCTCAGGTGAACTTGGGACTATGACAGATTCATTTCCCTGCACCTCTGAGACCCTGGCACAGAGACAGATGCCCAGGCCAGAGAGCATGGCACTTGGGAGCTGCAGATTCAGGATCAAACCAACAAGGGGTCTGTCTGCACTCCTCTGTCAGTTCTGGATGGTTTCTCTATGCAGATAATATGTATTCATTGTAGGAAGTTCAAGCATATAGAACATATAAAGAAAGGGAGAAAAAGAAAAAAATAACTCGAATAGTAGAGCACCTGCATATCAGTACTGTTAACATTTCAGCGAACATTTTCCAAATATTTTTATGCATACACATTCCATATCATCACGTACATTCTGCTGTGTCATATGCATTCTCTTTTCAGCAATATGCCTTTGGCATATTCAACAGTGAAGCCCAGATCTGAAACATGAGGAAGAGGGAGTTGGGAAAGGAGGTGTCATTTCAGGCAAAAGAAAGGCCTTGTGTCAAGGTCTTGAAGAGGTAAAAATTGTAGTTTGAAGAATTTTTAAAAAGGATGGGGGCTTTGTTTCCTTTTTTGTCTTTACAATCTTTTTCTGTGTCCTTGAAATTTCTGTAGTGTAATGACAAAGGAAATCAACCCTAAATACTCATTGGAAGGACTGATGCTGAAGCTGAAGCTCCAATACTTTGCCCACCTGATGCAAAGAACTGACTCATTGGAAAAGACCCTGATGCTGGGAAAGCTTGAAGGAAGGAGAAGGGGACAACAGAGGATGAGATGGTTGAATGGCATCACCGGCTCAATGGACATGAGTTTGAGAAAACTTCGGGAGGTGGTGAAGGACAGGGAAGCCTGGCGTGCTGTGGTTCATGGGTTCGCAATGAGTTGGACACAACTTAGGGGCTGAGCAACAATAACAAAAACACTGAAAACACAATTAGAGGGCAATCAGTTCTTTCTTGAATGCTTTCAAAGACGGGAACATCATTGCCTTACACAGCAGTCAGCCGCACTTGTGGACAGTGCTGATCATAAGCTGTTTTTTTCTTTTTTCCAAAATACACATGCCAGAAGGTTTCAGCCATTGGTCCTGATTTTACCTTCAAAGATTGCACAGTGGCTCCTGCTGTAGACCAGCCTCTCTAGCACTTGAAAATTATTATGCAATTTCCCCGCCCCCCTCCCCTGCCCTTCACCTCCAGGCCAAGTGCGCACCCCGAGCTGACTTCAGTTTGCTCCAGGTGAGCACGCTTAGGGCTTGTTCCCTTTGTCACGATCCTTTCTGAGAGTGAATAGATGCCATCAGCCTATGGCTGACATCTCAGCACGAGCTCAGCCTAAGATTCATTGTAAAAGAAAAAAGAAAATCTTTTCAAAGTCTCCTTAGCTTGTGACAACAATTCATTCATTCACCTGATACATGATTATAAATGCCTATGAGAGCTACGGCCTGGGGTGGGGGGCAGCACACAGCAGGAAGGGTACAGACACACCTTGCTTCATCGCTCTTTGCTTTCCCACGCTTTGCAGACATTGCATTTCTTACAAATTGAAGGTTGGCGGCAACCCTGCCTTAGGCAAGTCTATTGGTGCCATTTCCCCAACAGCATTTGTTCACTTTGTGTCTCTGGGTCATATTTTGGTAATTCCTTCAATATTTCAAACTGTTTCATTATTATTACACTTGTTACGGAGATTTGTTAGTAGTGATCCTTGATACTACTGCTACGACTCACTGAAGGCTGAGATGCTGGTTACCAAGTTTTTAGCAGTGAAGAATTTTAAAATTAAGGCATGTGCATTGTTTTTTTCAGACAAAATGCTACTGCACATTTGATAGACAACAGTATAGTGTAAAGATAAATTTAACATGTGTTGGGAAGCCAAAAAATTTGTGTGACTTGCTTTATTGCAGCTATCTGGAATCATACCCAGAGTACTTCCAAGGTATGACTGCATATCATTTATTTGAGAAATAATCATCAGATACTTGGGGCTTCTTTAGTGGCTCAGTTGGTAAAGAATCTGCCTGCAATGCAGGAGATGCAGGAACTTCAGGTTTGATTTCTGGGTCGGGAAGATCCCCTGGGAGAGGGCATGACCTCCCAATCCAGTATTCTTACCTGGAGAATCCCATGGACAGAGCAGCTTGGTGGGGGCTACAGTCCATAGGGTCGCAAAGAGGTGGACCCGACTCAAGCATCTGAGCATGCACACATGCATCAGATACTTGCTATGGGTGACACATGGAGGGGCCTCTCATAGAGCAGATGGGCACAGTCTCACTCCTAGTGAGTCTCTAGATGAATGTGGAATGAACAAACATTAGGTGGGATAACCATTGCCTGCCACCATGGTGTTTGTATTAATCAAGTCCCTTAACATTTTGGTTTGGGACTTCTTATCTCAGTTGACTTTCCACCCTTTATTGATTAGTTTTAGATCAGTTCAGTTGCTCAGTTGTGTCTGACTCTGCACCCCCCTGGACCGCAGCACATGAGGCTTCCTTATCCATCACCAACTCCGGGAGCTTGCTCAAACTCATGTTCGTTGAGTCAGTGATGCCATCCAACCATCTCCTCGTCTGTCACCCCTTCTCCTGCCTGCAATCTTTCTCAGCATCAGGGTCTTTTCCACTGAGTCAGTTCCTCACATCAGGTGGCCAAAGTATTGGAGCTTCCACTTCAGCATCCAATGAATATTCAGGACTGATTTCTTTTAGGATTGACTCATTTGATCTCCTTGCAGTCCAAGGGACTCTCAAGAGTCTTCTCCAACAACACAGTTCAAAAGCATCAATTCTTTGGCACTCAGCTTTTTTTATGGTCCAACTCTCACATTCGTACATGACTACAGGAAAAACCATAGATTTGACTATACATATCTTTGTTGGCAAAGCAATGTCTCTGACCTTTAATATGCTGTATAGGTTGGTCATAGTTTTTCTTCCAAGGATCAAGCGTCTTTTAATTTCATGGCTGCAGTCACTATCTGCCCTGATTTTGGAGCCCAAGAAAATAAAGTCTCCCACTGTTTCCATTGTTTCCCCATTTATTTGCCATGAAGTGATGGGACCAGATGCCATGATCTTCTTTTTTTGAAGGTTGAGTTTTCAGCCACCTTTTTCACTTTCCTCTTTCACCTTCATCAAGAACTCTTTAGTTCCTCTTTGCTTTCTGCCATAAGGGTGGTGTCATCTGCATATCTGAGGTTATTGATATTTCTCCGGGCAATCTTGATTCCAGTTTGTGTTTCATCCAGCCTGGCATTTCGCATGATGTACTCTGCATATAAGTTAAATAAGCAGGGTGACAATATATAGCCTTGACGTATTCCTTTCCCAATTTGCAACCAGTCCGTTGTTCCATGTCTGGTTCTAACTGTTGCTTCTTTACCTGCATACAGGTTTCACAGGAGGCACGTAAGGATGTCTGGTATTCCCATCTCTTTAAGAATTTTCCACAGTTTGTTGTGATCCACATAGTCAAAGGTTTTAGTGTAGTCAATATGAAGCAGAAGTAAATGTTTTTCTGGAACTCTCTTGCTTTTTCGATGATCCAACAGATGTTGGCAATTTGATCTCTGGTTCCTCTCCCTTTTCTCAATCCAGCTTGAACTTCTCGAAGTTCTTGGTTCATGTACTACTGAAGCCTGACTTGGAGAAATTGGATCATTACTTTGTTAACATGTGAGATGAGTGCAACTATGTGGTAGTTGGAACATTCTTTGGCTTTGCCTTTCTTTGGGATTGGAATGAAAACTGACCTCTTCCAGTCCTGTGGCCACTGCTGAGTTTTCCAGATTTGCTGGCATAATGAGTGCAACACTGTAACAGCATCACCTTTTAGGATGTGAAATAGCTCAGCTGAAATTCCATCACCTCCGCTAGCTTTGTTCATAGTAATACTTCTGAAGGCCCACTTGAGTTTGCACTCCAGGATGTCTGGCTAGCTTAGAAGACCCTGATTTCTCAACCTCAGTTTGGAAGCTTTGTTTAAGCCATGGGGCCTCTGAGGATATCTTTTTGTAAATAAGAACCCTTATAAATGAACTGGTAGACTAAGGTCATCTTATGTGTAGACTTACATTAGACCAGAGAGCTCCAGGGGAAAGCATGGTTGTAGCTTTTGAGATAGGCTGGGGTTAAGATAAGCCTTTGAGGAGGCAGGATCCACACTACTGCAATTTTGGAAGGCCATTAACAGTGACAACAATTTAAATTAAATTAAATTCAGTCAGCTCCAAAAGGAAACACGTGTAATGTTAATTTCATGGGTGTACCAATGTGTAAACCTAACAGATGATGCTTAAATGAGAATGGCAGAGAAATGACAGTTGGTTAAATAATGCATCAGTGGGTAGAATTTGTTGAAACTGTCATTAAAAAAAAAAAAATGAGCAAAACTGAAAGTTGAGCAAGCTGTCACCCAAGCCAGGGCACCTAAGCTTTCTCCGTACAATGTGCTCAAGAGGAGCACAGGCAGCTTGCACTGGACGAATTGAGGGGATTCCAGCCAATGTCCCTGTTAACTCTTCTCATTTTTTAAAAACTGAAGTATAGTTGATCTATTATGTTGTATTAGTTTCAGATGTACAGCAAATTGAATCAATTATACACAATACATGTATGTATATATACATATATTATTTTTCAGATTTTTTTCCCATATAGATTATTACAAAATACTGAGCATAGTTTCCTATGCTTATATACAGTGGGTCCTTGTTCTTTATCTATTTTATTTTACTAAAATGTTTTGTTGACGTACACTTGGTTTACAGCATTGTGTTAATATCTGCTCTATAGCAAAGTGGATCAGTTACACACAATTATTTTTCATATTCTTCTCAACTATGGTTTATGCCAGGATACTAATTATAATTCCCTGTGCTATACAGTAGGTCCTTGCTGTTCATCCATTCTATACATACTCATCTGCACCTGCTAATCCCAAACTTCCAGTCCACCCTTCCTCATCCCCTCCCCCTCGGCAAACCCCAGGCTGTTCTCTATGTCTGTGATTCTGTTTGTTTTAAAGACGGGTTCTTTCCTGCCATATTTTAGATTTCACACGTAAAAGTGATTGTGTTGTTCAGTCGCTAAGTCATGTCTGATTCTTTGCGACCGCATGGACTGCAGCATGCCAGGCTTCCCGGTCCTTCACTGTCTCCTGGGGTTTGCTCACACTCATGTCCATTGAGTTGGTGATGCCATCCAACCATCTCATCCTCTGCTGCCCCCTTCTCTTTTTGCCCTTCCTTTTTCCCAGCATCCTGGACTTTTCTAATGAGTCAGTTCTTCGCATCAGGCGGCCAAAGTATCAGAGCTTCAGCTCCAGCATCAGTGCTTCCAGTGTATAGGCAGGGTTGATTTCCTTTGGGGTTTGATCTGCTTTCAGTCTAAGGGATTCTCAAGAGTTTTCTCCAGCACCATATGGTATTTGTCCTTTTCTGGCTTACTTCACTTAGTATGATAATTATAGTTGCACCTGTTGACTTTTGATGCCCTGCTGTTTGCTTCTGGGCAGACACAATGTTCTGCTTCTCTTTTCGGCTATGACTGGAATCTCACCCAGGGCAGGAAATGTGCCCATGCCTGTTGATTGCCTTTCCTTTCTTTAAAGTCGCAGATGACACAAGATTTAAGGCATGTGAAAAGGTGGGCTTTCCTTTATATCTGTCTCCTGGCACATAGTAGGCAATCAGGCAATAAACGTGGGCTACAAGAATTACACAAACATTCCTCTGCCTGACTTCCCCTATGATAGCTTTGCACTGGGTGTCATCATTGCTCCATTGGTAATAATCACCTCCAATCCCACTATTCTTCTGACACATATTGGTCTGGAGACATTGTCCTCATCCACTTGCCACCACTCCTTTTCGATATTCACAGAGACTCTTCCTCTGGTTGGAGAAGGAAATGGCAACCCAATCCTGTATTCTTGCCTGGAGAATTCTATGGACAGAGGACCTGGTGAGCTACAGTCCATGTGGTCCCAAAGAGCTGGAGACGACTGAAGGGCTAATAGTACCTCCTTTGGTTAATAGATTGATAGGAAAAAAAAAAATAGATTGATAGGAAACTGATCAACTGGAAAGACACAGAACTCTGCCAAAGATGCTGACCCAAGAAACAGCTCACATGTTATCGAGCAACTTAGAATATGCCAGACACAGTGCCAAGTGTGTTTCTGATTTTCTCTTTGTTCTGTTGAACTTTTCTCCAACTGAATCCTCACAAAACACTGTGAGGCAGATACCGGCATTATCCTAACTTTGCAGAGGAGGGAACAACCAGGACTGAGAGAGGTCAGGGTCACAGGGTTCACGGCAGAGCTGGGACCTGAGCCAAGGCTAATCTGATTTCAGAGCTACTGTCTGCTTCTGCTTGAAATGTAGCGCAAACCCGGTTCAGGTGGCAGGGGAGGCAAAGAAGGGGAGAGTTCCTCACTCCGAAGCCTCTGAGCACTGGGAACCTGCGTTAGTCAGGGCTACACAAGGCTCTGCTGTAGTAATGTGTATGCCCTCATATCCCAGCCACTGGACAAAACCAAGGTTTACTTCTCATTCATGTGCTGCTCTGGCTGTTCCCCCAGTGTCCATCCTCCAAGAGGTGACTTGAGGACCCACTCTGTTTCCACTTCAACTCCACCATCTCACTCCAGAGTCCTCTTGTGGCATACAGAGGGGTCAGGGGTCCGGGTGGGGTTCACACCCACTCTTAACTGCCGTGGCCAGGAAGCGAGCCGTCACTTCCACTCATGTCCCTATTTGGGAGACCTAGCCCTGGGACCCCAGCCAGAAGCATGCGAGTGGGCCGCGGAGAGGAGAACATGGGTCCCTGGGGGAACGTTTACAGATTTTGGCATAGAAACATGATGAGTCATGCTCTAAGCCAACCAGGGGCACCCCGCCCTGGGAACAATTAGCAATTTTTCAGAAGACATTTTGTTATCACACTTGGGGGAGAGGGTGCTGCTTAGATCAAGAGGGTAGAGGCCAGGGACGCTGCTAAACATCCTACGATGAAAAAGGGGTTCATCGGACTCAAAATATCAAGTGCTGAGCTTAAGAAACTGCGTGAAACCAGGGATCTGCAAAAGATTCACTGGGCCACTTATTAAAAATGCAGATTCCTCGGTTCCTCCCCGGAGCTCACTCTCCGGGCAGTTTTCACAGGGCCCTCTGGTGATTGCGATGACCCCTGTGTGTGGACCCCGGGCAGGGGAACCTTGCTGGGAAAACGCAACGAGAACACCAAGAGTGAGGCGAGGAGGCACGGAACGAACGATGCCGAGACACTCCCTCCCTGAATGAGTCCGGGTCAGTGTGAGACAGCCGCAGTGCCAGGGGAAAAAAGCTGACATTTGTTAAGTGCCTCCGCCGTCTCTCTCTCTCTCTCTCTCTCTCTCTCTCTCAAGCCTTGAATTGCAGGGAACATATTCTAAGACTAACCTGTCAGCAGATGACAACTAAATTACTAACCTTGCCTTCCCCCGTGCCCCGTATCCCTGTCAGATGCGCAGCCACATTAACACAAAAATGTTTCCTGGAGATGTGTCTCCAGCACCAGGGAAGGTGACCCCTGAGCCGGAAAAGGGCCACGTGGTCACAGACCTCAGAGGGGCCAGGGGACCTGGCCTTGGCTAGAAATAACCCCAAGCGGAGGGAAGCAAGACCAGAGAAGCGGAGTAAGCAGAGGGGTGGAGGCTCTTCAGCAAACCTATGTCTGCCTTTTCCTTCCCCCTCATTAGTCCTGACTTCCTGCCATCCTCTGCAGTTACGTCTGCCCAAAAGGCTGCACTCTAGCTGATAAAATGCCAGTGCAAGTGACGAGCTCGCGTTTCTGGCTTGACCCACAAGAACGTCCCCACACCCTCCTCCATGGTTTCCTCTCTGTACTTCTGGACAGAGAAGAGCACGGTGATCTGGGCATGAAGGCTGGTGGAGCCACAGGATGGAAGGGGCCTGGGTCTCTGGATCACCACTTGGAGGGGAGCCGATTCAGGAACATCCATTGTGGACAGCGCAGGGTGGAGGGCCCCGCCTCCTTCATGTTTGAGGCATCTTATGTTACAGGGTGGGCTTCCCTGGGGGCTCAGTCAGTAAAGAATACGCCAGCAATAAGGGAAGTGCCTGCAATGCAAGAGATGCAGGTTCGATCCCTGGGTCAGGAAGATCCCCTGGAGAAGGAAATGGCAATCTACTCCAGTATTCTTGCCTGAGACGTCCCATGGACAGAGGAGCCTGCAGCCCATGGGGCAGCAAGAGTGCAACACAACTTAGTGGCTAAACCCCCCCCCCCCCACCACGTTACTGGGTGTGTTCCCTCCAGCAGCAAATGTTTCCCTAAGAAATATACCAATTGCACATTTGGGCTCTGAACGTAGAAAAGTCTGGAGCCAGAACCTACTAGCAGTGTGATTTGGAGGAGTTACGAGAACCTCTCTGAGCCTAATTTCCTCAGATGTAATGGAAATAATATACTTGGGAGGATTAACCTATGTGTTTTAACTAAAGGGTGTGGCACAGAGTAACAGTCTAGTAACTGGAAGCTCTTACATACACTCTCAGCGTCGGTCTGTGGGTAACTCGTCAGGGGCATGAGGGGAGGGCATGAGCTAGGCATAGGTGTAGGCGTCTAGTTAGCTTCAACTTTCTGGACATTGCTTGAATGAACAAATACCTTTAGCAACATCACCTCCTAAGTGATGATCAAGGGTGTTCAGGCTTCATCTTGCTTCCAGGGCAAGAGCCACTGTGACTCAGCT
The DNA here is from genome assembly GCF_023699985.2 of Odocoileus virginianus. NCBI lineage: Eukaryota > Metazoa > Chordata > Mammalia > Artiodactyla > Cervidae > Odocoileus > Odocoileus virginianus. The sequence continues at coordinate 15,164,864 of NC_069706.1, read as the reverse complement.
AGTTTTCTTTCTCTTTCTCTCTTTTAAAAAAATATTTATTTAATTTGCTTCAATATTGCTCCTGTTTTGTATTTTGGTTCTTCGGCCCACAGTCATGAGGGATCTTGGCTCGCCAATCAGGAAGTGGAAGTCTTTAGAAGTCCACATTCCCTGCATTAGAAGGCGAGGTCTTAACCACGAGACCACTAGGGAAGTCCCTCGGTGACTTTCCTTTCCCAGTCTGAGCGGGGTGCCCCATTCATGTCTGCTTGTGACCCGACACAGGTAAGTTACTGCAATTTAGAAAACATGGGCCTTTATTACTGATACGTAGACAACTTATTCAATATTGTGTCCCAAGGACTTAGCCCATGGCCTGGCACATAGTACCCTGGTTCAGTATTTATAAAACTGGAGCCCATTATACAGAGTGAAGTAAGCCAGAAAGATAAACACCAATACAGTATACTAATGCATATATATGGAATTTAGAAAGATGGTAACGATAACCCTATATGCAAGACAGAAAAAAAGACACAGGTGTATAGAACAGACTTTTGGACTCTATGGGAGAAGGCGAGGGTGGGATGATCTGAGAGAACAGCATCGAAACATGTATATTATCAAGGGTGAAACAGATCGCCAGTCCAGGTTGGATGCATGAGACAAGTGCTCGGGGCTGGTGCACTGGGAAGACCCAGAGGGATGGGATGGGGAGGGAGGTGGGACGGGGGTTCAGGATGGGGAACACATGTAAATCCATGGCTGATTCATGTCAATGTATGGCAACAATCACTACAATACTGTAAAGTAATTAGCCTCCAACTAATAAAAATAAATGGAAAAAAAAAAAGAACGAATCTGTAATAACTTATCGACACAAGCGGACTTCATTTCTTATTCTACATCCCTCAAAAACCATGGTGTTAGCTCCTGGAATAAGACTGACAAAAGAGAAACTATGCGTATTTATTTACTGAAGAGAGGAAAAGACAACGATGTTGGAGAAATGGGGAAGCGACAGGTACATGTCTTTATATCAGCTTCAAAAAAAATAGAACACACACTTGAATACTTTCAAGTCAGGCAGGCCTCTGTCTGTAAGCAAATGGCTCGATCTCTTGAAGTCACCTCAGCCTCCGAAACTGTAAAGTAGGTTGTGTGGCCGAGACAGCGAAACACCCAGCAAAATCCATCCTCCCCTCTCTTCTACAGATGGGAACGTGGCTGCCTGACAGTGACCTCTAAGCCCCGGTGCAGCCAGGGAAATGAAGCTCCCCCCATGGTTTAGACAGGGGTCAGTAAAGTTCTTTTGTAGGGGGCCAGAGAGGGCTAGTGGCTCAGATGGTAAAGAATCTGCCTGTAATGTGGGAGACCTCGGTTTGATCCCTGGGTTGGGAAGATCCCCTGGAGGAGGGCATGGCAATCCACTCCAGTATTCCTGCCTAGAGAATCCCCATGGACAGAGGAGCCTGGAGAGCTACAGCCCATGGCGTCGCAAAGAGTCGGACACGACTGAGCGACTAACGCTTGCACTTTCAGAGAGCAAACATGTTAGGCTTTGTGGGTTATACGGTCTCTACCGCAATTGCTCAACTCTGTCCTTGTATGAGAAAGCAGCCCCAGACAACGCCTAACAGAATACGTGTGGCTGCATCCCAGCAAAACCTGACTTAACGGGAGTGGTCTGTGTGCTGTATGACCAAGCCTGGGTTTAGGAGACGCTCAACCACCCAAATACAGTCACTTGCCTTCCAGAAAGAGCCATCTGATCAGTCTGCCCTGCCTAACCCGACAAGCCACCGATTCTGATGACACATAAACACACACGTACAGATACATAAGTATTTTCCAGTTTATAACTGGTCTGTGCCCTAGAAATTCTCACCATTTCCTTTCACATCGACTCTCTATCTCACCTTTGACCACACCTCCCTGGGTCATGTCACTGCCCTGTTCCTTCCCCTTTTGCAGAATGGGCTCCATCATTTCCATAGCCCAGCATAAATGAAAAATGCGGGTCCTTGTTCAGAAATGATGAGAAGTTTCAAGAAAGCGAAAGCAGAGCTTCAAGTCAAATGTGCTCAACTGCGCAGCTGGCACGTCCTTCCATGAAACCAGCCCTGCTCATCTGTATCACGATCATCCAGCCCCGGAAGTTTTCTTTCTTGACAAGTAAAGAAAGCGTCTACCTGCTTGCTGCCTGAAGGGTCTTGGTAATGGTTTTACACATCACAGGAAGAAGAAGGAAAAAAAAAAAAAGAAACCCAATTTTCTTTTAGTATATTACTTGTCAGACAGTGAAATGGGATATAATTATGGTGTGACATTTCCAACAGCAAATATGTTCCAGTGTAAGCAATTAACACCGGTTCTTTTGGCAGGCTTAAAAAGATTACTCAGAGACTGTGGTAAGTTACAATGCCCCATGAATAATAAATAATGTAGCATCTGAGCTAAGTTGCATACTGGGACCAAAGTTCAAATTTCTTGATGAAAATGAATTGGGTTCTGTTAACCCTCTGCTGACTTCACAGGGCGTAAGCAGATTTGGATCACGGGTTCTCTGGATTTATCTAAATTACTTATTTACCGTGCTCTTAAGAGCATCTCCTTCCTCCCCACCAAATCTGCAAGTATTTATTTCAGCTGCTGGAAATCTGCATAAGGCAGTGGGTTTGGAGTTGACCCAATGGAGACAGACCCACTGCGGAGGAGACGGTTTATGCTGAGACTTATCGTCCTTGGGGGTTGTCACGGTTTAAGTTCTCTTCTGAAGTCCCAAGATTTACAACACACACCTGGATGTGTGTTCCCACCCAATCTTGATGTAACCAAAGAGAGGGCAGCTCCTTCGAACTACATTTATGTAATTTGAGAGCCCTAGCAACCAAACCCAATAAAAACGCTAAGTCAAACACACACTAGAGGGAGGTGTTCAGGCTATGATTATGTGCAGTTATGGGCAGGGTTTCGCCCTTGGCATATTGACACTGGGGCTAGACAATCCTCTGTTACTGGGGGCTTGCCCTGTGCATTGTGGGCTCTTCAGCAGCATCTCAGGACCCCACCCACTAGATGCCAGACCCTCCACTCAGCTGTAACAACCAACTATGTGTCCAGACAAGCCAAACCCTGGGCGCACAGCAGTTTGCACAGAACCGGGTCCTTCACAGTGTGGCCTTGAGCCCATAAGGGTCTTCATCTCTCTTTCTGAGCCTGTTTTTTCTCATGCAAAATGGAAAAAAAAAAAAAAACACCACTAACTACCTCACAGAATGGAGAAGGAGGATGCACGTGGAGTGCTTAGCCTAGAATCTGACATGAAGCGTTCAATAGAAGATGCTACTTAAGCAATCACTTCCTGTGGTCAGTTACTGACCACAGTGAAGCCATGATAGGTGCTGGGAATGCAGTGATGCATAAGCTATTGTTCTTGTCCCCTCTGCGACAGTGGAGAAAAACTAGTGGGCGGCTGGACATGAAACCAACCACTTTTGTGCAATAGGACACTTTCTGAAAAGGAGACACAGGCAACGGGGGCTTAAAGAAAAATGTTCACATCTTAGGAATTCATTGAGATGACATCTGAGTGAAGGAGGAGTTTTCCAGGCAGACATTTGAAGCAGAAGAAACTGCACATGCAAAGGCCTGTAATAGTGTAACTATTGGGGTTGTTGGGAGGCAAATCCCACAGCAGAGGTGGGGAGGGAGAGGGAATAGCAAGAGACAAACAAGGCAGGAAGGCAGAAGGCAGATGATGAAGATCCCAGAAATATCAGTGCCAATAAGCTCATCAGTTTAGTCGCTTAGTCATGTCTGACTCTTTGCGACCCCATAGACTGCAGCACGCCAGGCCTCCCTGTCCATTACCAACTCCTAGAGCTTACTCAAGCTCATGCCCATGAGTCAGTGATGCCACCCAACCATCTCATCCTCTGTCGTCCCCTTCTTCTCCCGCCTTCAATCTTTCCCAGCATCAGGGTCTTTTCCAATGAGTCAGTTCTTCACATCAGGTGGCCAAAGTATTGGAGCTTCAGCTTCAGCATCAGTCCCTCCAATGAATATTCAGGACTGATTTCCTTTAGGATAGACTGGTTGGATCTCCTTGCTGTCCAAGGGACTCTCAAGAGTCTTCTCCAATGCCACAGTTCAAAAGCATCAATTCTTCGGTGCTCAGCCTTCTTTATAGTCCAACTCTCAGATCCATTCATGACTACTGGAAAAACCATAGCCTTGACTAGATGGACCTTTGTTGGCATAATAATAATTATAACAATAAGCTCATAGCAAAGCTCCATTCAATTCCTGCTAAGCAGGAAACAGTGATCAATTAGTCTGCCTGGGCCCTGGCGGGAAGATGAGACCCAAACATGCAATGCATTTACTGATTTTTGTGAGGGAAGGATGTTCACCAGGGGAGTGAATATGAACAGGAGGATGTTTTTATTTATTATTAATATTATTTAACCACACCACACTGCATGTGGGATCTTAGTTCCCCAAACAGGGATGGAACCCATGCCCCCTGCATTAGAAAAGAGAACCTTAACCATCAGACTGCCAGAGAGGACCCCAGAAGGACGTTTTTAAAAGCTCAATCTGGAAGCCATGCTTTTTGTTCTTTTTGTTGTTGCTCTTTTAACTGGAGAGGCACAGAGGCAAGAGAAAGAGTGGGGAATACCATAAGAGAGCTCATAAAGGCCCAACGAGAAGAACGTAGCTGCAGAGGAGACGGGCACGAGATGTTTATGCCTTTACATTGAGAATGACCTCACTGATTTAAGGGAATTAAAGAAAACAGACACTCCTGGGATTCTGGGGAGACCCCAGAGTAGAAACACCCACTGACTGCTGGGTGGTTGGATCAGGAATCCAGATGAGTGATAAGGACCAGGGTTGGGGGCTTACACACGGCAGCCGTCATCACTGGGCAATCAATTACCTACAGTCACTCTGCTCCCTACATGTCCAGGGACACACAACTGTAAATGAGGAAGACAGCTCTCCTTCCACTGGGATTCTGACCTAATCTAAAGTTATTCCCGATTGATAGGATTAGTGAAGGACGACAGAAGAAAGTCATTACTGAATAATCCCCTGCACATTTCATAGTCAACATGACATTCCAATGATCCTTGTAATCCAATTAGGCATTGCAGGAAGCTATATCTTAATTCCTGTCTTTATTGTGACTTGCTGGGTCACAGGCAGACCTTGTTTAATAAGGTGTCACCTAAACACTGGATGGTGCGTATGAAATAAGCACAGAACACAGGCGGAGGTGGGGGAGAAGGGAAGCATGGTTGCTGCTTATAAGACTTCCTGTTTGAAACAGCCAGGGGGTGACTTAGAATCCTGCCATCCTCCTTACTGAAGCTTGTGACTGGGGAGGCTTTGTCTTCCTTCCTCTCCATCCACTTTGCTCTTGCTGACCTGTGAATGCAACATGCCTGCCATCTGTCTGGGGACTTGGAACTCATCCAACAATAAGACTTATAATAATTTTTCATGGTTGCATTTATCGAGTGACCAATTCAAACCTGGGACCGTCTGAGTCACTTTACATACGTTATTTCCTATTCTCACAAAATCCTCAGGCTGAGCAGACGGTATGCTCATTCTAAAGCCATATAGCTACTTGGACCTGAAGCTAGAACCTGGCAGCTCAGCTGGTAAAGAATCTACCTGTTGGGAAGATCCCCCGGAGAAGGGAATAGGCTACCCTCTCCAATATTCTTGGACTTCCCTGGTGACATAGCTGGTAAAGAATCCGCCTTCAATGGGGGAGACCTGGGTTGGATCTCTGGGTTGGGAAGATCCCCTGGAGAAGGAAAGGCTACCCACTGCAGTATTCTGGCCTAGAGAATTCCATGGCCTGTACAGTCCATGGAGTCGCAAAGAGTTGAACACGATTGAGTGACTTTCACTTTCATAACTACCTGGAACTGAAGCTAGAACTCAAAGTCAGAACTGTTTGATTTCTAAAGCAGGCATCATGCCTTTGAAACGTGGGAGTCCAGCAGCACCACCGTGGACAATGGACTTCCTGAGCTTTGACCAGAGAAACACAAGCCAGCCCAGCCAGTGCCAGTCCAGCACTCCCAGGAGGGCTGACTGGGGGGTCCTGCCTGTGTGATCCCAGCTGTGGGCTTTAAGCCGATGGGCGAACACGACTGTGGTTAAACCCAGGATCAGAAAGCACATCAGGGAAAGTGACAGCTGATCTCCATCAGACCATCAGGAGCTTAGAAAGCGGGGCCTCTGCTCCCAGTGCTGAGCTAGGCCTAGGGAGCAAGGGTTTTTGCCAGGCAGCTCAAACTCCAGCCCACCCAGGCCCACCCAGGTCAGGTCAATGAGGGAAGCTTCTGGGTGCAGGTTGTGGCAGATTAAAAGGAACCTGCTTTCCTCGTCCTGGGCTAGTACTTGTCAGCACCAACTGTTCTTACCATCAGGGATACTGTCTAGTGTTGCTAAAGCTTCTGGCTTTTCAGAAGATTCCAGAAGTGCTGATACTTATGCCCCATATCCCAATTTTTAAAAAATGGTTATGAAGTTAAATTTGTAAAAAAAAAAAAAATCTGTATGTGAGTGAAAAAAAAGTGTTAAGTGCGTCTGTCTCTTTGTGACCCCATGGATTGTAGCTCACCAGGCTCCTCTGTCCATGGAATTCTCCAGGCAAGAATACTGGAGCGGGTAGCCATTTTCTTCTCCAGGGGATCTTCCCGATCCACCAGGTGGAACAGTTGTCTCCTCAAAATTCATGTCCACTTTGACTGTATTTGGAACAAGGGTCTTGGTGGATGTCATTAGCTAGATTAAAGTGAGGTCAGCTGGTGACCCCTCTGCTAAACTCTAGCCCTGCTCCCCTACATAAGTCAGATGTTCGGCCTCTGGCTTTGGGAAGATAAAACTCTGCCACGGCGAGAGAGTTCAAGCCCTGGAGTTGAGTATTGGCTCTGCTAGCCAGCTTTTGTGGGAACTGTCTTTGATTGAACCACTAGAGAAGCAAAGGGGAATGAGGTCCCAGCTACCCAAGACAGAGCAGCAGACCAGATGTCCTTCAAAAACAGCTTTGGTGCTCAGCCACAGGCCATAGGGAGGGGAATCAAACCTTTTCTCGCAGTGGTTATTCTTTTTAAATTTGCTTTTAAGAGCTATAAACTCTGGCTATTGTATTCAGTGTTCTCAGGGACCCTGGGTAGACAGACAAAGCTTAATGATTTCTGAGCAGACACGGGCCAAGAAACCATGGCATTGAGTGTGCTAAGTCTAGACACATGATATTTATATACACATCCAAATTTGAAGAGAAAATGTATTTCTCTGGGTTTCAAGCACTGTAATAGAAATAAAGGAAAAATAAAAGCCTGTTGTAAAGGAAAAAAAAATGAGGTCAGCTGGATTAGTTGTTCTGTCACTATGTTATGTCTGACTCTTTGTGACCCCGTGAACTGTAGCCCACCAGGCTTCTCTGTCCATGGGATTATATACATACAAATTCTGCTAACCTCAAATTCCTAATTTATCTCCCCACCTTCCCTTTTGGTAACTATAAGTTCACTTTCTACACCTGTGAGTCCATTTCTGCTTTGTTAATAAGTTCATTTTATCATAGTTCAGATTCCACATATAAGTGATACTATATATTTATTTTTCTCTGTCTGGTTTACTTCATCTAGGATGATAATCTCTTGTTGCTGTTCAGTCATTCATTCATGTCTGACTCTTTGCAACCCCATGGACTGCAGCATGCCAGACTTCCCTGTCCTTCACTATCTCCTGGAGCTTTCTCAAACTCATGTCCATTGAGTCGGTGATCCCATCCAACCATCTCATCCTCTGCAATCCCCTTCTCCTCCTGCCTTCAATCTTTCCCAGTATCAGGGTCTTTTCCAATGAGTCAGTTCTTCATATCAGGTGGCTAAAGTATTGGAGCTTCAGCCTCAGCATCAGTCCTTCCAATGAATATTCGGGGTTGATTTCCCCAGATCAATAGGATTGACTGGTTTGATCTCCTTGCAGCCCAAGGGACTCTCAAGAGTCTTCTCCAACACCACAGTTTGAAAGCCTCAGTTCTTTGGCACTCAGTTTTTTTTATGGTCTCTAGGTAATCTCGGAGAAGGCAATGGCACCAGTACTCTTGCCTGGAAAATCCCATGGACGGAGGAGCCTGATGGGCTGCAGTCCGTGGGGTCACTAAGAGTCGGACACGACTGAGCGACTTCACTTTCACTTTTCACTTTCCTGCATTGGAGAAGGAAATGGCAACCCACTCCAGTGTTCTTGCCTGGAGAATCCCAGGGACGGGGGAGCCTGGTGGGCTGCCGTCTATGGGGTTGCACAGAGTTGGACACGATTGAAGTGACTTAGCAACAGCAGCAGCAGCAGGTAATCTAGGTCCATCCATGTTGCGCAAATGGCACTATTTCATTCTATCTTTACGACTGAGTAGTATTCCATTGTATACGTATATCACATCTATATCCATTCATCTGTCAGGGACATTTAGATTGTTTACATACCCTGACTTTTGTAAATAGTGCTGCTGTGAAGATTAGAGTTCATGTATCTTTTCAAACTAGAGTTTTCTCTGAGTGTATGCCCAGGAGTGGGATTGCTGAGTCATTGCAGTGACTCATCGGAAAAGACCCTGATGCTGGGAAAGACTGAAGGCAAAAGGGAAAGGGGGCCGGCAGAGGATGAGATGGTTGGATAGTATCGCTGACTCAATGGACATGAATTTGAGCCAACTCTGGGAGATAGTGGAGGACAGAGGAGCCTGGTGTCCTACAGTCCAAGGGGTCACAAAGAGTTGACATGATTAAGCAACTGAACAACAACAACAATAATAGTTCTATTTTTAATTTTTTAAGGAACCGCTGTACTGTTTTCCATAGTAGCTGCGTCAATTTACATTCCCACCAACAGTGTAGGAGGGAAGGAAGCCTCATCTTGAATGTACTCTCAGGAGGAAAAGTTTTCTGCATTGGAGACTGTCAATGTGTGCTCACACTTGGAAGGATCTGATGCGTCTAGCAGCCGAATAAAAAGTTGCTTCACTTTGATCTACTACTTCCTAAATCTATTTGACTATAGAAGCCCTTTGATTAGACAATAGCCATGGACGTTCTTCTGCAAGAATGTGTAGTATCTAACACTTAATGAGGGCAAGAGGAGAAGGGGGCAACAGAGGATGAGATGGGGGGATGGCATCACTGACTCAGTGGACATGAATTTGAGCAAACTCCAGGAGAGAGTGAACGACAGGGAAGTCAGGCATGCTGCAGTTCATGGGGTCACAAAGAGTCGGACATGACTTGGCAACTGAATGACAACAAACGCTTACTGAGCACTTACTCTGCACGAGCAGCATTCTAAGCCATTTGCATGCACTGAGGCCTTTGTCCCCCTCAGGCACTGGCGTATGACTGGCAGTGAGGTGAAGGGGTTGAGTGCAGGCTCTGGAGTCGATTTGTTGCCTTGAATCTGGAGTCACACTAATGACTGTGGGGAGGCAAATCCCCTCATTTCGTTAAGCCTAAGTTTCTTCATCTTTAAATAAGAATATGTTTAGACCCATGTCACAGGGTTGTGAGGCTCAAATTAGGTAAAAACACATAAACGGCTTTATTGTAAGCTCTCAGTAATGTTGACTATTGATTCACTGGTGATGGTGAAGATGGTGGTGGTGATCATATGGTGGTGATATTTAGTGGTTGATGATGGTATTGAATGACAGTGGTGCAGACAAGGGTGGTAGTATTCTCCCTGTCTGAATTGTCCTTTCTCTTCTCTCCTGAACTGGTGAATTATATCCACGCTTACAGTGTAGCTCAAAGACTGTAACACTTTTCACTGATTGCCTTCTTTGGGCATGATTCTTCCTCATGTGTGTTCTGTAGCATTTTTGTTAAGTTGACCATACCCACAACTGGGATTCCAACACAACACGTCTCTCCTGCTGTGCAGGGCACCCCTCATCTCAGCTGGCCCTTGCAAAGAATGGCTATTTAATAAACACGCGCTAACATTGAATAGGATGGATTACTAAGGTACCTGAGCTTTCCAATTTGTCTCTCCCAACCCAAGGAAACAATGAGAACAGAAACAACTCAGGGGAATCTTGCACCCCTGCCCCCAAGGCACGCCCATTCCCAGCTTCATTCAAATCACTCAAATGCCCCCATCAGAGCTGGGGCATCCCCAGAAGACAAGCTTCCGTACAGGATGGACCCTGACCGTCCTTCTTGAGAACAGTGAGTCATGGGTGCTGGGGCTGAACCCAGCAGAAATAGGGGCTGAAAAAGAAGCTGTTGGGCTCCCTGCTGCCAGCCTGTGCCAGGGATTTCTCACTGCCCAGAGCCCAGGCAGAGTCCTCCAAGCAGAGACTGACATAGGAAGGAGCATGCAGGAGGCTTTTAGGGCCCCCAGTGGCCTGCAGAGAGGTCTTCCTTCAAAGCAGAGCTTGAACACTGGCAGCCCCCAGGCCTGGCCAGCCCAGGTTGTGTTGGGCTCCCACTGTTTTAAATTAAAATAATTGTCAATTAAATCAAGAGATTTTGGACAAAAATTCAGGTTTCTTATTTTCAGAAAACATTAGAAGAGTGAGCAAGTCTGAGCCTGTAACCCACAAGGCCAAAATGATCTGGGTCTTTAGATGAACCCGTGATATTATTCAGTCCGTCACATTCCTGCCTGCCTGCTCCGGGCATTCACGTCCTGCCTGGCCCCACAGGGTATTCTGTGACCCTGCATTAAACAACTTGGATGTATGAAAACACTCACTTCATACTGGTTAGGAGCATGTGTTTAGGAGGATAGGAGACTTGCTTTCCTATCCTGGCTCTGCTTCTGGCTGGCTTAGTGACCTCGGGCAAGGTGTTTACTCTCTAAATGCTAAGTTTCTTCATGGGTAAATCAAGAATGCCATGGCCGTGGTTCTTCCATATTGAAGAATTCACAAGATGATACACAGGGAATGCAAAGTGTTCCTTCACAGGCCGAAACAATGGTGTGCTGCTGCTGCTGCTGCTAAGTCGCTGCAGTCGTGTCCGACTCTGTGCGACCCCATAGACGGCAGCCCACCAGGCTCCCCCGTCCCTGGGATCCTCCAGGCAAGAACACTGGAGTGGGTTGCCATTTCCTTCTCCAATGCATGGAAGTGAAAAGTGAAAGTGACGTCGCTCAGTTGTGTCTGACCCTTTGCGACCCCATGGACTGCAGCCTACCAGGCTCCTCCGTCCATGGGATTTTCCAGCCAAGACTACACTAGTGGGTTGCCATTGCCTTCTCCGAACAATGGTGTGGGGAATCCTGTTATCACCCGTATCTTGCAGAGGAGAAACTCACGATTGGAGGGGTAAGAGACTGGCCCAGGAACTCCTAGCATGTGAAGGATGGAGTCTTGGTTCAAATGCAGACCACCTACATGGCTCTTGCATCCAAGCTCGTCATCAGGGCCACTCTTCGGGCTATCTTCTGAGGCTGCCTGCATGCAGCGGCGAAGTCATCTCTCCAACTTTGCTGTAAGTAATCTCCGTGCATAGGGCGTCCCAAGCACTCGGGGGTAAAGAATCTGCCTGCCGGGTTTGATCCCTGAGTTGGGAAGAAAACGGAATTTTCTTCCTGGAGAAGGAAACGGAAACCCACTCCAGTATTCTTGCCTATGGAAATCCCACGGACAGGGGAGCCTGCTGGGCTACAGTTCATGGGGGTCACAAAAGAGTTGGACATGGCTTAGCAACTAAACAACAACAACAATCTCTGTGCCTACCTCTATCCCCCTGCTCTGCTCAGCTGCACCCCTGCCCCTCCCACTAGGCTGTGAGCACCTGGAAGTCTTGGGATACTGATCCTGCATGGCCAAGACAGGGCACTCAGTCATGCCCTATCACGCATTTGCCTAATGAATAATGAACCAATGCCTAATGAGTAAATAAGCTTAATGAATAAACAAACACATGAGAAATCAGTCACATCCACTTATGGGTTACAGAGTAGATAAAAACAACAAAAAAGTACTAAAATCAGTTCACTGACCATCTTTTTCTGATATTTCTGAAGTCTCTCTTGGATCACTACAGATTTCACAGCAATACTACAAGTACCCTCCACCTAGGAATCCAGCAAACTGAGCTATGTGATAGATACAAAGAAAATAAACCATCTTCTCCCAGATGAAACTTGAAGGCTCCATTCCACCATGAGCAAAATGAACCCAGTGTTCTTTGGTGTAGATTCATTGTAAATGATTACTTAGCCCACAGAGAAATGTCTGTCTGCAAGACTGTGTTAGTTATTATCCTATCATAATAAAATAGATTACACTGTGGTAATGAAAACGACCATAATGGTTTGCTGGCAGCCTAATCAATGTATTCCTCAACTGCAATTGACAAAAATAGGTAACAGAGGATCATTTGATCTACATTTTTATTAATTTGGTGCCATTTGTCTTCTAGTTATTTTAATGATCTCTCATTATGAGAAAATAGGGAAACTCCCTGAAAGAAAAAGTAGAGTCGTATTGCTTCATTTTGTTCATCACTTTGTTTTAGTGTGGAAATAGAGCTCACTCCAATTCAGTTTGAAAACAAAGGTTCTTGATGCTTAATTAAATGAAGTTCTGGATTTCAGAAAGAAAAACTGCCTGATTCCAGAAATATCAAGACAAAGCCATGCAAATTGCAAATAAGATTGTGTGTTGGAAGTGGCCTGGAGTTGAGAGGCAAGTCTCCATCCTTAATATCATGTGGTTTTGTTTTGTTTGGAGGACTTACTCTGTGCTGAGGGCTTCCCTGGTGGCTCAGAAAATAAGGAATCTGCCTGCACTGTGGGAGAGCCAGGTTCGATCCCTGGATTGGGACGATTCCCTGGAGAAGGGCATGGCAACGCACTCCAGTATTCTTGCCTGGAGAATCCCATGGGCAGAGGAGCTGGCGGGCTGCAGTCCATGGGGCTGCAAAGAGTGGGACACAACTGAGCGACTAACACTTTCACTTTGACTATTAAGTGCTAAGCACAGTCAGAGCGATCTGTAGGCCTTCTTCCTAGTCCTCCCACAGAATCTGCAAAGGAGGGTACCAGTATCCTCATTTACAAAGCTCTCAGAGAGGTCAGTGGCCTATTGAAAGTCATACAGCTATAAAGTGGCAGCAGTAGGATCAGAATTCTCAATATCCTCATACACATGAGAGGAACTGTTTACTTTTCAGTCCCCAAAGATGCACTGAGTCAGGCTAGGAATTATGCATTTGAGATAGAGTGCTTTCAGAGCAGTTCCTTTAAGGACTGTGTCTCTCTTGATCATGGAGCTTTCAGGCTGGAAACACATTTGCCTAGTGCCTACAGCTGTTTACAGAAAATCCGAGGTGTTGGTAAATGCACCTTGAGCATCCTCCGAGAAACAGCTTCTGTCCAAAGCCAGTTCCTAAGTGTCATCATCCCCATATTTTTAACCACATATTTCACACTTCATTAAGGCTTCCCAGGTGGCTCAGTGGGAAAGAATTCACCTGCCAATGCAGGGGATGCAGGTTTGATCCCTGGGTTGGCAGATCCCTTGGGGTGGGAAATGGCAACCCACTCCAGTATTCTTGCCTGGAAAATTCGAGGGACAGAAGAGCCTGGTGGGCTATAGTCCATGGGATTGCAAAAAGTTAGACCTGACTGAGGACACACATGCACACACATCATTTCATCCAAGACTAAACTGATGGGGAGGAAGAAGGACCAAAATCACTAAGTGGTGGGAGAGATTCAGCAGAAACTGGGGTCTCATTGGCTGATGGGATGGTTTAACTTCTCCTCACACTGGAGATTCAGGAAGCTTAATCTCTCTTACCCACTGTGCTGGAAGTGGTCCCCCGGCATCCTGTCAACTGCTGTAGCCAGGGGCCAAGCGGGAAACCTGATGAGTGAGGGGGGGCCTAGCAGGGAGACCAGACTGAGTACTGCGGACTGCAAAGGAGAGAATCTGTGTTCCACCGGAAGAGGCTGCTTCTCAGAAACAGACAAATGTTGCGATGTGGGGCACTGCAGGCTTGGGGCTGCCAGAACTTCCCATTAATTCCAATGCGTATCTAGAAATTTAAATGAGGATCTTCAATTTCAATTATTAGCAATTGATTCAGAAAATTTAACATCTAGCCCAGAACTGCCATTTGACCAGCCCCAGCACCAAGGCTGAGCAACAGTCAGAGGGTGTGGGGTCTAAATGTCTCTGTTTTGAGCTTAAACAGCTATTAGGAAGCAAAGAAAATATCTGGGTTGTTTACTAGAGTGACTGATTGAAATAGAGAATACAGGAAGGCTAGATGTGGTGGAGGGGGCAGGGTGGAGCAGCTGGTATGAGTTTGAGATGCCAGCGGGACCTCTGTGTGGTGATGTCTACTCTGTTACTTTCCTGGGGTTGCTCTACCAGAGTACCATGGATTGAGGCCTTAAACAACAGACGGGCTGTCTCAGTTTTGGAGGCTGCAATTGGAGATCTGAGGGCTGTGAGGGAGATACTGTTTCATCCCTCTCTCCCAGCTTCTGATGCTTTATTGGTAACCCTTGGCATTCCCTGGTGGCGCAGATGGTAAAGAATCTGCCAGGAATGCAGGAGACCTGGGTTCGATCCCTGGGTTGGGAAGGAGGGCATGGCAACCCACTCCACTATTCTTGCCTGGAGAATCCCAATGGACAGAGAAGCCTGGCAGGCTACAGTCCAGGCTACACAAAGAGTCGGACACGACTGAGCAACTAAGCACTTGGTATTCATTGGCTTCAACACGGCATAACCAGAACCTCTGCTTTTACATTTCACAGCATTCTCCCCATTTGTGTCCATCTCTGTGTCCAAATTCCTCCTTTTATAGAGACCCCAGTCATATTAATATTAGACTAGGGGCCCATCCCAGTGGCCTCATCCTAATTCAATCATCTGCAAAGATCCTACTTCCAAATAAGTTCATGTCACAGGTACGAGGGGTTAGGGCCTCAACATCTTTTTGGGGAAACAATGCAACCATAATATCTGCCTAGCAATTGAGTGTAGGATTCTGTAACTGAGAAGAGGCCTGATTTGGGACTCACCAAGACAGAATGCTCACTGTTCAATAAGTAAGCAAGTAAGATGCTCAATAAGCAAGTAAGATAAAGAACAACCTTCAGGTGAATCTCATTCAGGGATTTAAAAAATTAAAGGTGTAAGCATGTTATAACTGCTTGGTAGTAAAGCTTTGGTACTTCTCAGACTTCAATGTCTAGAAGTAGAAATAATGGTAATCAATAAACAATATTATCATCATCACCATCATTATTACTACTACTACTATTTAAAAGGTCTCCAGAGTCAGATCTGTGTTTATCAGTATTTTTGCCCCATTCTCAGTTTGGAAAGAAGCTCAATGAAATACTGGAGAGATTATTCACTGTTTTTTTTTCCAAATGGAATTTTCTACCCTGTAAGCTGGTGTGCCTCAGAGTAGCTCCTGCCCTCACCGTCCCTGCTGGGCACAGCACTATGTCTTGGTTGAAGATGCGGGTGATGTTTAAGATTCAAGATCAATGGCCTTTGTCCTGACAGGCAGTGAATTCATTTGTCAGGACCTTTCTCCTGGTTTCAGGAAGCGCACGTGTAATTAACCAGAGCCCGCGGTGGGTTTCAGACGAGCTGCAAGTGTGCCTGTGGCAAAAGGTCTCTTCCTTCATGAGAGATGCAGCGGTGTAATTAGAATCCGGAGATGGTAATCATCAGCATTTCTCACCAGCATTCAAAAATGATGATCCCATTATTCATCTGGGCCCAGTTCTGCCCCCTGTGAGGCCACGGGGGTATCCATGCTCTCTGCTGGCAACATTTAGGAGCTCCTCTGGTACCACTGGGGTGAACACTGAGTAATTAGTCTGTTCTGGAAAGTTAGCTGATAACCCAGGTAAAAGGCAGCAGTGGGCTGGTAAGTCTTGGACCTATTTCCAAGTCAGTATTAAAACACTCCAGGTGAGAGGCCAGCTCCAAACCCCTCTTAAAGTCATTATTCATTGATTAGTCATTCAACAAACACCTGTTGAGCATCTGTTGCGTGTCAGGCACCCACCCTTCCTGCAGCATCTCTCCAGTGAGTGTAGGTGTATCTGGGACACAGGATGGAGGTTTTGTTTTTTTAATAATGAACTGGAATCAAAGCAATTTTTCCTTTGACTTTTCCTTCCATCCAGCCCTGAAAACCAACTGAAACCCTGCCGAGAAGTTTTAGTCATTGCTTGTTAAATTTGTAATTTATTCCCATCAATCAGTTTTGAAGGCAATGGCAAGTCTGTAAAATGTTGGAACAGACACGGGACATAGCAAGAGGGAGCTTTTATCTCAGATCAGGGGCCAGCAAAACTTTTTCTGTAAAGCAGAGACTGTAAAGGGTTAGGCTTCAGGAGCCACTGAGTCTCTGATACAACTGCTTTATTCTGTTCTTGAGTCTGGGAACCAGCTACAGACAATATGTGTATGAATGGGTGCGTTCGGCATTTTACAGAAGCAGGTTGCCAGCCCATGCCAGGACCGAGGACTCTTGTCTTTAAGAAATCAGGTGTGTTTTTTCTGATGTCATTGGACCTCACTGAAGAAAAATTCCAAATCCCTTGTCATGGCCTACAAGGTCCTGCCTGACCAGAACCCTGCTTTCCTCTTTATCTTCAAGACCCACTGGACCCCCCGTCCCTTACTGATCTTCACCCACCCACCCACCCCCTGCCTATTCTCAATCCTGCCAAGTGCTTGGCTGCTTTAAGATTTTGCACAGCTCTTCTTATTTCAAAAGTTCCACCTGAACTAGACTCCAGGTTAGGTCAGAAACCTGGAAAATTATCCCACTTCCATCAGCTTTTGCAAAATAGCCAAGGAGTTTACGTTATCTTATTTACTTTCACAACAGTGACGTGTGTGCTATCATCAGCTTCCTTTTCCAGACGCAGTAAATGTAAATTCTCCATTTCAGCTGATTTTCCCAACACGGTCGGTCACTCTATGAACAACCCAGGGGCTCCTTTGATGCCTCTGCATCCTTCATCTCTACAGCCAACCAACGGACAAGTTCTACCAAATTTGCCTCCTGAATTGTTTTCAAATCCAACCTCTCCTCTTTCTTAAATGGACTGATGGTCATTTCTCACCTGGACTATCCCCAAAGCATGCCTATTGGACTCTGCCAGCAGATTTTGACTCCTCTAATCCACCCACCCACCTATTCATTCATCTGTCTGTCCATTCATCCATTTAATCCACTCATTTTTTCAGTCATCCATTCACACATCCACTCATCTTTTGATCCATCAATACATCCATCCATCCATCCATCCATCCATCCATCCACTCATCCATCCTTCCTTAGTATTTATTTTGTTCAAGGTGGGGTAAGTAGTGAATAAAAATGTAGAACCAACCTTCCCAGATATTTGAGTCTAATTAAAACAAATCACCACAAAAATACATGTATGTGACAAACCAAAATGAGTGCTATAAAAGAAAAGTCTCCTTTGAGAAAGCATAACTTGATTTAAGCTCAGATCCAAGGAATGAACATAAGGAGCTTATCAGGAAAGACACACAAACAGAGGTCTGGACGGGGGACCAGCATATAGGAAAGGCTTAGGCTGAAGTCTGGTTTCTCTGGGAAATACAGGATGCCAGCGGGCCATGGGATTGAGAGCTGGGGGGAAAGAGGGCTGAGAATGATGGGAGATGAAGCTGGAGAAAGAGATGCAGTGATCACATGGAGTTCCAAAGACTACCCTAAGATCTGCCCTAGGTGCCATGGGCAGCCTTTGGCAGGATTTTGGCAGACAAGTAGCAATGTCCACCTAAGAACGCCTTGGATGCAAACTGGAGAATCATTTGGCACGGGGCTGGGAGGGCGAGGGTGCAGCAGAATAGACGTGAAAAGATGAGTCTGGAAGGGATTGGCACTAGTCACACTTTGGCAACTTGTCCAGAGACGATGCAGAGGAAACAGAGACCTGGGCCACTGAATACCATTCAAGAGGCAGAAACGAACATTCTCAGTGCTGAGTGATAAGTGAAAATAAAAACTTTTCAAATCTTGTCAGAAACAAGCCTGAGCCAGCCTCAGTACCCGAGCTCCTCAGAAGGGAACACTAATCCAAATGAGCGTGACGGAAATAAGAGAGTTCTTACTGAAAGAGCACCTGCTCTGAATGTGCCAGGTACCGTGTTCTGTGCTTTACACCCATCATCTCATTTAACGGAAGCTACGAGTTAGATACTCTCTTTAGTCCCATTTTACAGATGGGAAAAATGAGGCACAGAGATGTTTAAACAACCCACCTGAGGTTCTATAGCTAGCCCTGGCTCTCCAGGGTTCACCTCCAAAATCCCAAGTATCAGAACTCCAAGTCCTTGTCCACCATGTCAAGGGTTCCGTTCTTGCAATTCTCACTTCTGCAAGGGTCTGGTCTGGCCCAGTGTAATGAGAGCCAGGAAACCCCAGTGTAGACAACTCCCAGGAGAGGATGCTCATAGGATTCCAGCTGCATAAATGGAGTCTGGAGGCTGAGCTCCACTGATCTGCTGGAGTTTTTATTGCTCTGCAAATGTATTATTAATCAGCCACTGGGGTCCTCCCCATGGAACCTTTTAAATTATAGTTAAATTCCTTGATAGCATTTCATGCACCTTTACAGAGCATTTCCTGTGTTCACAGCAATAAACAAGGGGAGGAGGGAGGCCTGGATAACCAGGTTAATTGCACCTTAAGGTCTAGGCTGAGAAAGCGATGGCAACAGCACCTCTAAGTTCCCTGGGTCCCCAGCTGCAATGCTAATAAAGTCTTGAAAAAAACAACACTATCAAGCCAGCTTCTGGGGTGCAGATGGCAGGGCCTTCATGCCTGGCCTGGCTGCTGCAGTTTCACAGGGCCTCTAGGTCATCTTCTCAGGGTCCTCCCTCCCAGGGGCTTTCAATACAATTAGGGGGAGTGGAGGCTGCATCTAGGCTGGGACCTATGGGCCACCAATGGGGGTTACTGCTTTCTTGGGAGGCTCCTAAATAAGTTCCATGTGATGACATAGGGGACTCTCTTGGGAGTATGAATGGAAAGAGGCAAAGAAGAATCATGCCTCCTGCAACTCTCTTCCCAACCCAACACAGCTGAGAGGGTAGAGGGGTCAGTTCATTATGAAGCAGGGGTCTGTAATCTGGCCTTCCTTGGGCCAGATCCAGCCTGTTTTGAAGCCCCGTCATGCCTGTTCATTTCCATACTGTTTGCATACTGAGTGGAGAAGTTAAGACTGAGACTTTTCCATGTCCTGCAAAGACCTTGTTTACGCCTTACATGACTATCTGGCCTTTGATGGAAAGTTTGCCAATTCATGCTATAAAGCATAAATCAGATCACCCCACTGTTCCTGTGAAAACTGATCAGTGGTTCCTCACTACCCTAAGGTAGGGGTGAAAGGCCTCGTCCAAAACTCAGGAGCCTTCTGATTGGGGCACAGTCTAAGGTCCCATCCTCTCTCCACAACTTGG
Source organism: Odocoileus virginianus (assembly GCF_023699985.2). Lineage (NCBI taxonomy): Eukaryota > Metazoa > Chordata > Mammalia > Artiodactyla > Cervidae > Odocoileus > Odocoileus virginianus. Next base: position 15,145,360 of record NC_069706.1, on the reverse strand, counting down.
CTGTGTGTAGATAAATCACCCTGCCTCGCTTAGTCTCAGGATCCTTATCTGTAAAGTGAAGAGGATGAAGCTTGCCTCAGTGAGTCTGAATGAGGCTGACGTGAGGCAATGTCTGAAGAAGAACTAACTTTATCTTTAATTGTGGTAAAATACACAGGGGCTTCCCGGGTGGCGCAGTGGTAAAGAACCCACCTGCCAGTGCAGGAAATGCAAGAGTCATGGGTTCAATCCCTGGGTCAGGAAGATCCTTGACATGAGGAAATGGCGACCCACTCTAGTATCTTTGCCTGGAAAATCCCATGGACGGTAGAGCCTGGTGGCTTTCAGTCCCTGCGGGTCTCAAAGAGTCGGACACTACTGAGCAACTGACCACAAAATACAGAGAACGTAAAATTCACCATCTTAACCATGTGTATGTTTTGAGTTTAAGTACAGTTTGGTAGCATTATGTGCATTCACACTGTTGCACAATCAATCTCTAGAACTCTCCGGATCTTACCAAAGGGAAGCTACCCATTAACAAACAACTCTCCATTTTCCCCTTCCCAGCCCCCGGCAACCAACCACCATGCTATTTTCTGTTTCTATGAATCTGACTACTCTAGGGACCTCATATAAGTGAAATCACACGGTATTTGTCTTTTTTATGTCTATCTGACCTCACTTAGCATGATGTCTGCCAGGTTGATCCATGTTACAGCATGTGCCAGAACTTCCTTCTTTTTTAAGGCCGAATGATACTCCATTGTATGGACAGACCACATTTTGTTTATCATTTATCTGTTGATGGACACTTGGGTTGCTTCCATCTTTAGGCTCTTATGACTAATGCATCTATGAACACAGGTGTTCAGATCTCTCTTTCAGGCCCTGCTTTCAATTCTTTTGTGTACAGACCCAGAAGAGAAGAGCTGACTCTTATCAAGCAATTTCTAGAGCACCCTCTGCATGAACACTCCGCATAGATCACCTCACTCAACCTCACAACAACCTTGCAAGGTGAGACTCTTATCATGAGTGGGACCGTAGAATTCATTGCCCACACTGGAAAACTCTTGAGAGGGGGAAGAAGCACTAGGAACAATTGTACTGGGACTATAAGCACAAATCAAGACTGTGGGAGTAAATTAGAAAGTCAGTCATCATCCCCATTTTACAGGTGAAAAAGTGAGGCACAGAGAGATGAAGTCACTTGTTCACGGTCACATAGCCGGTGAGTGGCATAGTCAGAATTCAAACCCAGGCTGAGCGACTAAAGCTCTCATTGTTAACCACAATTTCACATACACAGCTCACAGCCTGGCAAAAGTCAACAATGAATCCACGGTGTCTAATTGTTAGTGGTTCTTCAGACTAGGGAGCGGGGGGTCTTTGGGGGAAAGGAGCAGCAAGGGTTGAGAAGGATGGTGGGGGAGACAGAGGTATTTCTTTTTTTTTTTTTTTTCCATTTATTTTTATTAGTTGGAGGCTAATTACTTTACAACATTGCAGTGGTTTTTGTCATACATTGAAATGAATTAGCCATGGATTTACATGTATTCCCCATCCCGGTCCCCCCTCCCACCTCCCTCTCCACCCGATCCCTCTGGGTCTTCCCGGTGCACCAGGCCCGAGCACTGAGACAGAGGTATTTCATGCCAGGAGAGAGGCTGGGATGCAACACACCCATGCCGAACGTGAACTAGTCATAGGAGGAGATGAAGGCCCCCGGAGGGAGGCAGATGGCCCTGTCTCAGACACACCATCCCAAAAGGACCACAGCTGGGCTCCTCGACCAAGACACTAGTGGCATTTTGGAACAGAAAATTATTGTGGGGCTGTTCTGTGTACAGTAGGAGGTTTGCTGGCACCCCTGGTCTCTACCTACATACCAGTTGCAAGTAGCACCATGCCCCCCATCAGGCTGTGACACCAAAATGTTTCCAGATGTGGCCAGATGCCCCCTGGGGGCCCAGCTGCCCCATCCAGAACCAGTAACTGGGAGAAAGGGCAGAACTGGAGGGGCCAGATCATTTTGCCAGGTCAGTGCTTCTCCAAGCGTGGTTCTGGAGTAGCAGCTGCAGCATCTGTTAGAAATGTAATTTCTTGGGTCCGTCCTAGATCTGGAACAGCATCTCTGGGGTGGGGGTGGTGGGTACGGGAGCCCATGTATTAAGGAGCTCAATGTACAAACCACTATCTGTGGGGCACACAAGAGACTTGCTGGGATCTCAGAAGGTTGGGATGTAGGGCCTTTAGTAATCTGAAACCTGACTAGGGCTCTGGGGAAGACAGCAGATCCCTTTAGGAGATGAGGATGTTCTAGAAGCTTCCAACATCCTGTACATGACTAAGACAGGATAGAATGGGATGCCACAACTAGTACAGCATGTTTGAAGGATAGTCTGATGGCATATATCAAAATTTAAAACAGACAAGCCTTTAGACCCACCAATTCTATTTCTCAGATGTTCTGAGTGGTCAGTCCCCAAGACAATTAAGCCCTAGTGTCTTAAGGCATCCCTCATAAGCAGCAAGTTAGCTTTTCTCCCATGCGCCAAGAATGGCACAGATTATGCACTATCTTTGGGAGAGTTGAGCAAGGACCCACCCAGTAAAGCAAAAACCTGGTGACAACCTAAATGCCCATCAGTAGGGGAATGGTTAAACTGCAGTGAAGCCATACTCCGGAGTCATAGTCAGCATGACAAAGAATTATACAGACAATAAGAGAGACCGGGTAAATAAACATTATATTGGGAAAAGATGGGGGCAAGAGGAGAAGGGGGTGACAGAGGATAAGATGGTTGGATGGTATCACTGACTCAATGGACCTGAGTTTGAGCAAACTCGGAGATAGTGGAGGACAGGGGAGTCTGGCGTGCTACAGTTCGTGGGGTCACAAAGAGTCGGACCTGACTCACCAACTGAACAACAACCATCTCCTAAGAGGGATACAGGGCTCAGACCCAGATACGTGTTCAAAGGAAAAAGACAAAAAGCAAGTTCCAGGACCAGATATCAACTGCATATGATTTTTTAATTTCCCCATGTCCCAAACCAGGTCCTATATTCTTGTAATCTCCAGATTCTTATCATTTATAAACCCTCCATTCCAAAAGCAACATTTTTGCAAGTGTTGAGTTTAAAGATCTAAACAAAACCGAAAATGTATTTTCAGGGGTTCCCTGTCCCAAGTTTTTCAAGATTTTCCAGATATTTGCTGTGTTTTCCAAGTTTTTTAAATAATGAGGATGCATATGGTTGGTCCCACTTGAATAAATGTATTATAACAAGCTTACTTTCTGCAGTATTTGAGCAAGCTTTAAAAGTTAAAAAAAATACATTTTCTGCTTCCCTTCTTGCTGCCCTGTTTTCTCCCCATCCTTCACTCTGGCCGCTGGACACACCGCCAGGGTCGAGCTCCTGGCAGCCTCCCTGTTTCTCAGCCGGGGCTTCCTGCTCAGACCGTGCCACGCTCCAAGGTGAGCTATTAACTTCCACTGTGTGCCTTATCCTCCATTCTGATTTAGGGCAACATAAACCCTCCTCAAAATTCCGGGGAATAAATTAATTTACTAATTTTGCCATTAAGAGTTTATCAAAGCGAGCCCTATTTCAACTGTCCTTTAATCAATCACCATTTTCCATGTTTATCTCCTATTCAATTTTTACCACGGGGTTCTCTATACATCAATTTGCCTGATGCTCTTCCTACATATGTTTTAAATTACTTTATCATTGTATAAATTTCACAGCCATTAAAAGGCTCTAATACCGGAATGGTTGACATGGTGTTAAAAATTGGATTCAATTCCATGGGGTAATAAATTGTGACCTAAATCCAATCTCTCATGGGTGACTGAAGGATACAATGAAAAATTATTGCTTTGTCATTTTTACACTAACACAAATATACCATGGCAACTAGAAACCAGCAGAAAAAATGGAAAGCCACCGGTGCTGGCTATTTTTCACTCAACACAGCTTTGCAGGTGAGTCCTGAGGGTCTCAGGTGGGCTGAGCTCCCCTCCAGCCCCAGGTGGATTACCTGACTGCATGGATTTCCTTGCAACAGACGGATAGAGCTCCACGAGAAAGTTAAACTGCAGCTTCAAGGCAGCCGCTACTGCAGGCAGAGAAGCACAGAGGTTCAACATTTCGCCTCTGGCACCAGAGCCTCTGAGCTCAGAGCCTGGCTCTGCTTGCCACTGAGCAAATGTGTGATTTTAGGTAAGTTTCCTCCCTCTCTGTGCGTCAGTTTCCTGGAGTACAGAGTCGTTAGAAGAATAAATGATCTATTAAATCATATAGCTAAAACACTTAGGATACGGTCCCTGGCATTCAGCAATTCACAGGTCAAGACATAGTCCCTGGCATTCAGCAATTCCCAGGTCAAAGTTAAGCATTATTATTTAAGCATGGGTTCTCGCACAGAGACCTCAGCACCCTGCTCCTTTTGACTGCAGGGAAGGAGAGTAATGAACAGCTAGGTGTTAACATTACCTCTGCATTTCCCTTTTGTCTTTGGAGAAAGAGGATTAGTCATTCGACACATTTCGAAGGCAGGTTTACTAAAGGCACCGCTGAGCAGAGAGGCTGAAACATGGGTTTTGAAGTCAGGCAGACAGACCTGGATCTGAAGTTGTGAAGTTCTCCCCACATGCAAGGGTGACCCTGGGCAAGCTACTTGACCTCACCAAGCCTCAGTTTCCCCATGCGTAACATGGGTTAGTGAGCACACTCTGCTCAGCAGGGTCTGGCGATACGACCTGGAGCACAGACAGGTAAGGCTTGGCCTCATGGTTAAGTGGGGGCTGCAGATGACTCTGGCCACTCCAGAGAGATGTGCGTGATGTGTGTTCCAGTGGGGAGCAGGTAAGCTGATTTGGGGGGTACACAGTCTGGGTTCCTTATGGAGATGCGGGGAGAGAGTCCCAGAAGACTTCCAGAAGGAAGTGATATTAAAATGAACTGCTAAGCCTTAACAGACAAAGGAGAGAGGAGAAAAAGCAAGCTGATTTTGTTAGTTTGTCAGGTGGCTCAGAGGTAAAAAATCTACCTCCTGATGCAGGAGATGCAGGTTCGATCCCTGGGTCAGGAAGATCCCCTGGAGAAGGAAATGGCAACCCACTGCAGTATTCTTGCCTGGAAAACCCCATGGACAGAGGAGCCTGGTGGGCTACACTCCATGGGGTCTCCAAGAGTCAGACACGATTTAGCGACTGAGCACGTGTTTGTTGGTTTGTGCAAAGAGGAAGCTTGGGCCAACTGTTGTCCACAGGCCACTACAAGGGCCATGCCTGGGCTCTCTTTCTGCACGAGGTCTCTGATTTCCCAGCCCTAAATGGCTGACACATCACCAGCTGCTCCCAAAGGAAGGAATGGCTCAGAGCACAAGAAACTGTCCTGGTGGCTCACCATGGACTGCCTGGTCCTAGAGCAGGTTCTGGGTGAGATATTCACAGAAGCTGAGAAAAGCATCATAAAACCACCCGGCTGGGGAAGCAGGCCCACATGCCCACGTGGAGGCTGGCTTCCAAACCATAATAATCTACTGCTGATTTTTAACAGGTGCTTGTAAATATTCACCAGCTGAGTAGAGTGAAAAAGCTAACTATTCTCAAACAGTAATTCAGGCAGCAAGCCGAGGAGGCAGGAGGGGCATTGGACATTTCATAGGTAAGAAGTGAGGCTCAGAGAAAATAAGGCCCTTGTCTGAGGGTCTTGCAGCTTGCTCAGTGGTAGAGGGGATCCCCAGGCTTCCCAGGATAGTCTGGTTCAGGCCTTCCCCTAAGCCTGCCTGAGCTCAGCGATAGACAGACTGCCCAGGGCCTAGCACCTGCATGAGTCTACTTCATCACTGGAGGCGGTGAGAGTTTCCCTCTGCTGCTTGAAGGGCCTGGGAAACAAAGCTGCCGCAGGAGGCGAGGCCCCCAGGAGTGGACAGCTTGGGTACAGGCTGGGGTGGGGGTCAAAGGCATCAGGGCCCAAAGGTATAAGGAACATGGTTCACTGGAGAGGAGCTGTCCCCAGGTCCAGTCTGCCAGAACCTTGCCCATCTTTGGGGCTGATGTTCCCTTGACTCTCTGGAAACTTCAGTTTGGTCTCTACCAAACTGATGCTACCAGATGCCTCTGCCCCATTCTTCTCACTCAAGACAAAGACATAGATCATCTAAATCCCCTGGAATTAAAATTCTACTGGGAAGATGGTGGACCAATACTCCTGCTCATACTCAGAGGCCCCCCAGTGCTCTTGTTAATTCTTCAGCTTCCCTACACAGTCCCACCACCCCAGGGCCCTTGCACATGATATAACTTTGTCTGAGAATATCACCGCCCCCCACCTGCTCTTTCCCTAGTTAACTCCTCCTACTCTTCATCTCTCAGTCCCACTAAAACTCAACCACATGTCTCTGCAGAACTGGTGGTGCTATTGCAATCTTGCGCTTAAGTTTGTGCTCACTGGATTCCTGTGTCTCCCCTCCCATGTTTAACAGGCTGCAAACGCCATAAGGATGGGGATTCTGTTTTCCTCCCAAACAAAGCCCCGAAACCTGGGGCCCAGCATAGAGGGTGGATGCTCACTGGATAACTGCTGAATAAGCAGATGCTAAAGGGAGCTGAGGACAAACGTTTTCAGTCCCCAGTTGGTGTCCTGCTCACACAGGTCTCTGAAGAGCTCCTGGGAGGGGCAGGTTGAGCCATGGAAACTCAAAACAACTGTATTGTGTTCTTATCCAGGGAGGATAAGACTGCAGCCTGTGATGTGCCAAGCAGTGGCTATTCACAGGTGAGTAAGACAGTCCCTGACATGTGACAGGCGGGTCTGAGGCAGAGACAGGTAGACAGTAGGGGGCGCTTTCTTCACGCCTCATGTGCAATCTAAGAGCAAATGCTGTTGGCTCTGCAGACATCAGATCTGCCTGCACTCTTCTGCCTTTGCTAGCTGCCTGTAATAGACCAGCCAACTCCCAACAGCTCTCCCAGCTTCCAACTCACCCTTACAGTCTACTGTCAGCACATAGCCAGGGGATCGTGTTAAACATATCGGGTCAGCACTCCCACTCCCCAGTCCTGCTCAGATCCTTTGAGCAGTTCTCCCAAGTCACTCAGGTAAGGACAAAATTCCTACTGGCCTGCAAAACCCCAAATTAGTCAGGGTCTCTGCCAAGCTGCTCTAAGCAGCAGTCCACAAATGCAGGGTAATCAACGAGCTCCCTGTCCCCTAGACTCTAGAAGTCACTGTGAGCACGTGAGAAGGGGAAAAAATCCATCTAACCACGATCCCCTTGTCTCAGATGCACTATGAAAGACTGGGAAATGTATGCCTGAAGTTTCCGAACGAGTGTGCCCGGATGAGGCCAGGAAGGGCACCAACCCCACTCTTTCAGGAGCTGCTGTTTTGATCTTCTTTCCCTGCCTAAACCTTTCAGCTCTGCCTTTCAGGCAAGGCAGTCAGAGAACAAACATACCCTAAAGACAAGTTTCAGAGTGAAGGACAGAGCCACATAGCTGGCAGGCCATTCCTGAAGGAGGACGAGGAGGTGGAGGTGGGGGGAGCTGCAGGAGGGCATTTATGGTATTTCCTATAACTGCATATTTAGCTTTCTCAAGAGCCACATGGGTGGCAGCTGAATTTCTTCACTATTCCAAGACGGGGAGTGGGGAAAACACCACGGTGCTCCTCTGTCCATGAGATTTTCCAGGCAAGAATACCTGAGTGGGTTGCCATTCCCTTTTCCAGGGGATCTTCCTGACCCAGGGGTCGAACCTGGGTCCCCTGCATTGCAGGCAGAGCCTTTACCATCTAAGCCACCAGGGAAGCCCCATTTAGAAGGTGAAGGCAACATGAATTGGTTTATAGGGAACCCACTTCCAATGGGGGGCCTTGGAGGACTGTTTGCCACATGACCTGGCACAGAGGAGAGCTCAATAAATTTTTGCCCAAGGTTAGGCTTAAATGGTCTTTGTGCTCCAAAGAACCCCTGAGCCCAGACCACCAACTGTGATCATGCATGCAGTCCGTCAGACAATCCTAACAGCATTTTCCTCCCTACCATATCCTCTCACAGGGGTTCTTGCAAGGACCTTCCCACGACTTCCCTGTTTCCACTCCTTCAAAACTAAATCAGGTCCACAGTGGGATTGGTGGATCATATGGTAGTGCTATTTTTAATTTTTTCAGGAACCGCCAAGTTACTTTCCACAGCGCCTGCACCATTCTGCATTCCCACCAACAGTGCACAAAAATTAAAATTTCTTATCCTCACCAACACTTGTGCTTTTTTTGATAACAGTCATTCTAACATGTATGAGGTGATATCTCATTGAGTATTTATCCAAAAGAATTAAAATCAACATCTCAAAGAGATATGAGCATGCCCACATTCACTGCAGCATTATTTTTTTTTTATGAAAGCCAAGATGCAGAAATAACCTAAATGACCACTGACAAATAAAGGGATTAAAAAATGTTGTATACACTTACAATGGAATATTACTCAGCTTTAGAAAATGACTCCTGCAATTTGTAACAACATGGATGAGCCCAGAGGACATTATGCTGAATGAAATGTCAGACACAGAAGGATAAATGCTGAATGAGTCTACTTATATGAGGAATATATAACAGTCAGACTCAGAAGCAAAGAGCAGAATGGAGACTGCCAGAAATGGGGGAAGGGGCATAGGGTTCGATGGGTACAAGGTTTCAGCTGAGTAAGATGGGTAAGTAACATTGTGCCTATAAGTGAAGATACACTACTGGGCACTTAAAATCGGTTCAGAGAGCAGATCTTATGTTAGGTGTTCTTATCAAAATAAAATAAGATGAAAAATTTAAAAGCAGCACAAAGTCCTAAAAATATCAAAATCAGATCACGTTTAAACTGTTCACTTCCTCCAACGGCTCAGACTTCATTGATGTCAATATCAGAACACCTGGCCGCAGCCTGGCCACACCCCCAGGGTGTGAACCTTCTTCCTCCTACTCCCCGCACTGCTCTCTTAACTTCAGCCACACCGACCTCGTGGATGCTTCCAGAACACGCCAGGCCGTTTGCTAGGACTGTCTCCTCTTCCCAGTGACATTGCCATCAAGGATCCTCGGAGAAGCCTTCTGTGGCCACCTAACCTACAGTGTCCACCCCACCCCCGTCTTCCCATCTGCTATGCCTGTCTACGAGTCCTCATCACACCAGGCAGTAGATTGCAGGTCTATTGGTTCGCCTGTCACCTCTGGCCTCTCCTATTAGGGCAGAAGCTCCATGAAGGTGGGGCCATCGGGTCGCACGCCTCCCAGAGTCACCTTCCAGCTTATGTCAGCAGACCCTGTGCCCTGAGCAGACGCCCTGCAGAGACAGGGCATCCTGTGCTTTTGTTCACTGTTATGTCCCCAGATTCTAGAACAAGGGTCAGCTAAGTGCAGCCTACTGCTGCCTGTTTTGGTATGACCTGCGAGCTAAGAGCAGTTTTCACATTTTTAAATAATTGGAAAAAAGTCTCAAATGGATAACCTTTCATAGCACATGAAAATTATGTGAGGTTCACATTCTGCTGACTACAAATAAAGTTTTATTGGAACACAAACACAGCCACACTGGTCATTTATTTATGTACTTCTTGTGGCTGCTTTCTTGTCAAGTGGAGTAGTTGCGACAGAGACCATGGAGCCTGCAAGGCCCACACTTACTATCCAGCCTTTCACAGAACACGTCTGGGGAGCCCTGGCCTGGGATGTCACCTGGCACTTACCCGGGGGTTTAATGAATGGGGTCCAATGATTTTTTTCCTAGACTCCCCATGGTCAGAGTCCCACCCCTTCCGTGAAAGCCCAAGATCTTTGGGATTTTACGTCAACCACAATGAACTGTTACTGGAAACCTCCTTGTTACTGGGTTTGCCCCCTCTTCAGCAGAAGATGAAAATGGGTCCTCTATAAGCCTCGCCTTTTGGCAAGTTGGCCCCGTCCATTTGGCCGGGCTGCAGGAGGGTCATCTGGCTTCATCATGCCACTGCAGTCCATGAGCTGTCCATGGCTGTTCCCGCCTTGTCTCATCTGAGCAACGCAGCCACGAGCCTTAGGAGAAAGCAGTGTCCCTGCCCGACAGATGGGGACACTGAGGCAGGAGCCACACCCAGGGCCCTGGAGCAGCTGAGCTGACATCCACGTCTCCTTTTTCCTCCCTGTCAGGCTGCCAGCCATACTTCCACGCTATTCATGCTGTGTAGTCACCCCACTGCCCTCAGGGTGTGGAGATGTCCAGGAGCCAGCCCTACTGCAGCTGGCGGTGCCATCTGCCAGTCTCTTTCTGTCACAGACAACAGCCCCCCACCCCCGGCCACCTCCAGCCAGAAGCACATTTGTCAGGAGTCTTTGGTCTCCTGCAAAGCCTGATGGGTAGATGGGTTGTTGCATCCAGGGACAGTTGTCTTGTCATCAGAAACCTCCTTCCTGTCTATCCTCACCCCAATCCTGGAGCTGCTGCCCCAGCCATGTATACATGCTTGCAACTTTGCAGCCGATTGGCTGACTCAAAAGAGACAGTTCTTGCTCATCACTCAATAGAGAACCATCAGCCACTTGGGTCCGGAGTCCCCATAAAGCCCACCCTGCTGCCAGTGACTGCTTTCCCAGGAACTTCTGTTTTTATTTCTCATTCTTCACCTGGACACTGGCTATACCTGGTAAAGCAAAGGGTGAGGAGGTGCCAGAGGGGCTGGGCTAACAGGTGGGGCCTCTCTTGAAAATTTTTTTTTTCTCTTTGAGGCATTTTAACTCAAGGTTGAAGGAGGCTGGTGGCCCATGAGGGCTATTGGAAACAGCATCTCAACATTTGGAAAGTGAAAAGTGAATGTCGTTCAGTTATGTCCAACTCTTTGTGACCCTGTAGACTATAATGTCCATAGATTTCTCCAGCCCAAAATACTGGAGTGGGTAGCCTTCCCCTTCTCCAGGGGATCTTCCCAACCCAGGGATCAAACCCAGAACTTCCAAATTGCAGGCAGATTCTTTATCAGCTGAGTCGCCAGGGAAGCCTAATAATACTGGAGTGGGTAGCCTATCCCTTCTCGAGGGGAACTTCCCAACCCTGGAATTGAACTGGGGTCTCCTGCTTTGCAGGCAGATTTTTTACCAGCTGAGCTACCAGGGAAGCTGACATTTAATTGTTCCAAATATAATGAGGCACTGCCTGCCTAAAATGCCTCTTTCAGGTCAGATGGTCTTCACTTCAATATGTCTGCCCCTCACCAGGGTCAGTGTGTCTCTTGTGGCCAGGGTTCCCCAGGGAAGGTGTGGTCCAGGAAGGCTTCCCCGAGGAGGTGGCATTTAGGCTAAGATCTGGAGGGGGAAGAGGTAAGAGCCACGCAAGATGGGGGGGTAGTGGGCAGTAGGGGCAGCAGTGGAGGTGGCTAGGACGAGCTGGAGAGAATAACGGAAGCACATGGGGCTTTGTCTGAAGACTGGAGCGAGAGAACTGCAGGTGGGCAAAGGGCAGTCACCATGGAGCAGGCCCTCTGCTCTTCAACTCCCTCTTCATTGTTCTACCACCACTGCCTCGCTACAGCTGACAGCCGAACACATTTTCTGTACCTTACCTGCCTCTGCACCAGGCGTTTCATATGCATGATCCCGTTTCAGCCAACAGCCCTATGAGGACAGGGTACAAGGATCTGTGTCCATTTTACAGATGAGGAAGCTGAGGCACAGGAAGTCAGAGTCACACGGCTAGTAAGGACAGAACCAGGATGCAACACCCAATGTCTGCAGATCTTTGGATGGAAAACCGTTTTCCCAGTCCACACTGCCCTGGGCCTTCCAGACAACATTGTTTCATTTCCATGAAACTTGAAGAAATCCAGTTGGGAGTGCCTGGAGGCCCTGGGGTGATTCTGGAGCCCAAGGAAGGAATCCGAGGCCTAGGCAATGCAGGAGTGAGGTGAGGGCAGTGGGGTCAGGGCCACTGGGGCCGGGAATACGGGAGGGGTAGAGGCTGGTGACATGGAGCACGGGGACTCTGGGAGCAATGAGGGGCCACTGCAGCATTAGAAATAAGTCTCTCTGAGGCCAGGCTTGGGGTCCGATGGGGCACACCGCATCTCACTCCTTGTGGCTCTGAGTGGATGGTCCACAGATTGGTCCTTTCCTCGTGAAAAACATGTCAGCATCCCAGCTGCTTCCTCCAGGAGGCAGAGAGTGGAGCTGATGGGTCACAAAGGCAAGGAAGGTGTCTGCACAGAGCACATCACTCTGGGGTTCTAAACGCTTCTTTTCCCCTGAACGCTGCTGGGGTGTGGGGACTGGAGGCGTGTGGGGAGTGGGAGCAACAGCAGCCCTTAACACCAGCCGACGTTTAACACCTATTCCCTGTCTTGGAATTTTTCAGGCTTGCAGCCACGAGGAATTGTTTCCTTAATCATATTCAACTTCCGGCATCCTGTCGGATGATGCTGAGCTTGGCAAGATGACAAACCGTGCCTACGTCTGCGTGTGGACGTGTATGTCTGCATATGTTTACACACATGCTGACTTCCCCTCTCCTCCGCACTGGCTTCCTCACCGAACAGGACATAAAAGGACCACGGAGCCAGAGCTCAAATCCCTCCTGAGCGGAGGGAAATCCGGGTGCCATGGTTTCCAGAAAGGGAACACCATCTCCGTATGGGGTGTAATTACATCTTAGCTTTCTGCAGAAGAATAGTTTATGGCTTAAATGCTATTAATTGTAAGCCGTTTTGTTCCACGGGAAGTTGTTCATTGATAACTACCCAATTAGGGTTATTTTGCAATTAGTCTATTCACAGTAAATTTATTGCAAAAGGGGGAGGCTGTGGTGCAGTGAATGAACGCCCCGTTGGGGCTGGGTATGCCAAGGCCCTTACGCGCCAATCTTATCAGCCAGCTCCCAGGCCCCCGAAGGGTACGACACCTTGGCCGACCCAGCTGAGACCACGGGGGATCCCTATGCTGCACAGCCTCACTGGGGTGTCTCAGAGGGACCCCGATAGGTGTGGGGACCCCTTCCTCCACTAGCCACAACAGCCCTCTTGCTCCCTACAAACGTCCAGGGAGGAGGTCCTTCTCCTCCAATTGCAGACGGCGGAGAGAGACAGCCAGCAGGTTCTGGACATCCCCGAGGTCTGAGAATTTGGACTAAAGTGAAACTGCCTGCCTCCTGAGGAGGGGAAGGATCTGGGGTGCATGCAGGCTCCAGAGCCTGAGAGCTAAGGGCAGCCCCACCGCCTGCTAGTTATGCACCTCTGGCCACGGACTAAACCTCTTTGAGCCTCCATTTCCTCGTCCATTAAATGGGTTGATAAAGAGACCGACCTCACAGGGCTGGTATGAGGATTCAGTGGGGTGGAAGGCAAGTGTTGCAGGTACCACTACATGGACTTGGTACCTAGCAGGGATCAGAAAGCTATGGCCCCATGGGCCATGTCCTACCCACTGCCTGCTTTCGTAAATTGAGTTTTTTCGGAATAACCAAGTGCACTTGTGTATGTATCATTCCGGCTGCTTGTGTGATACAACAGTGGAGTTGAGGCATTGTGACGGAGACTGCAAGGCCCACGAAGCCTCAAATATTTACTCGCTGGCCCTTTATAGAAAAACTGTGACAACCCTTGGTACCCAGCGAGTGCCCCCTGCTACTCTCAAGGAAAGACATGCAGCTCAGGCCTCTGCCAGGCCATGAGCTAGTTAAAGGGAAGATTTTGGAAACAGCTCTGCTTATTAATTTAAATATCTGTACCACTATCTGCTGAGTCAACAACGTAACGGGAACCCTGGGACCACTTAGACAAGAGTCCCTATGCAAGGGAGACATGAACCTTTTCTTTTTAAACCTTTCTATTGGAAAGAGAGTAGAGATACACATTTCCAACTGAACACTTTAAAGTACAGATGAATTTGAGGTAAGGGCTGAAGCGGTCCCCACTGCACCCTGCCCAGAGGGGACCCCATGAAGGGTTTGCCATGGACCCTTCCAGGCCTCTATACCCACACACCCACGTGGCCACCCCTGACCTGATCCATACCCTCCATCCAGTGATTGGGGATCAACAGAGAAGCATGTGTGAGAGATAAGGTGCTGAATTTCAGCTCAAGTTCAGCCTCTAACTGATTGGGTGACCTTGACCATAAGTCCCCTCCTCTCTGGGCCTCATTTCTTATCTGTCCATTGGAGAGACAGAATCAGGATTTCTCTAGAAGTGACCCAGTCCCCTTTTCCTTGGGAGCTGTTCTCACCTCACACCTCCTTCTGCCTCAAGAGGGATGTGGGATTGATGAGACATCGGGCACCTTCTTGCCTGGCCTCCAAATCCTCCGATGCTGTGGGAACTGAGAGCCCTCTGCTCCCACCCCGCCACCCAGCACAGCTCTGCAGTTGGCCTTCCTGATGCTCTGACCTTCTGTCTGGACACTAAGATGGACCCAACACCCCGTGGGCCCAGTCCTCTTCCGCTCATGGACCCCTGCCCCACCCAGGTCTTGTGTGTATCCCCTACACAATGAGCATTCATTGGTATTTGAATTTAGAAGCAACAAGGTGGTATGAATATTTGGAACCCTTGGCCACTTAGTGAGGGACCGCGGGGTCCCCCTGGCATTGACTGTGGCCGATAAGAATGAGGGATGACCAAGAGCAAATTTCGAATGGACCCCAAGGGAGGTCTGAGTGGGAAGACCCTTCAAGTATTTAATGCAGGGTGCTCCCTGAACAGATAAGGAAGCTGGAACCAGAGAGCGGAAGGCAATTTCCCTTCCGCTGGTGAGTTCCTGGTAAAACTTGAACTAGAACACACTGCCCTCCATTTCAAATGCATCGCACTGTTTGCTCCCAGTGATATCAGCTCTCTCTTCTTTTTAGAGAAGTCTTTAGGATGCTGTCTGCCATGTGCATGGAGAAAGCCATGGGGTGGACTAACTCACAAACTATTTGGGATGTAAGGTCTTCTACAAGAAAAAGAGTTATTTGCTGGCCTGCAAATGAGTTTGTGTGTGTGGCCGTGGGAGGCGGGGTGGGCGTGTGGACATGGATGAAAGAGCACTGACCCCCACGAGTTACCTGTAGCAGGACGGTGGGAACATGAAGGGTCTCCCGTCTCCAAGGTAGGTTTGAAATTTTCTGCCATAACATGTTTCTTTTTTTTTTTTTTTTGATCTTGAGAAAATATGACCTCACCCAGGATGGTGGTATCTCTATCTCAGGATGTCTCTACCTGCAGGCTTGTGAGGCCTCCTACAAGCCATAAGACCAGAGGGAAGTTATTTTATGTCACTCAAATGAAAAATGATATGCTCCTGACGACAGTGCCAACCTCACTGGGCCGCAGATGAGACGAGCTGATTGAATGCAAACTGCCTGTGCCATGCCAGGACACAGTGAGCGCTCAGTACCTGTTATTACTCCCCTTCTGCAGGCACTGGAAAAGGTGAAATGTACTTATGTGCAGCAAGGAACACATGTCAGTGGTGGGAGGCGAGATGCAGAGATGCACACATTGTAATACTTCACCTGTGCAGAGCCTTTCCCCCATGCCCCCGGTTTCTGAGGACCCTCCCCTGCACTTATGAACGTCACTCTTGGAGCTCTGACCTCATACCACACGCCAGCGAGAAGTCTGATTTGTCACTGGTCATCAGCATGGAGAAGGGGGCCCAGTGTGGGGCAGGAGGGAGGCTGCTGGGGGGTGGAGGGGTGGAAGGGGGAAGGAAATAAGGAAGGAAGAAACTGTAGATGGAGGAAAATGAGAAAGATGTTTTTTCAGAGCCACCAGTGTCAATGTAACCAATAGATCCTTTCAGATCCTATTCAATACAGTAATATTCATGTCAACTTTAATCCCCATATTCTGCTGAGAAAGAAAACAATCCATATCAATACTATCGCCACCTACACCTTCCACATTAGCCCTGACTGCGTTGTATTTTATCCTTTGTCACAAAGGCAACTGGTTAAGGCTGCAACAAAAGGTAATTTGATTTGGGGGAACTTCCCATGCAAGATTTTGGAATTCACAGGAAGGTCCAAAACAAATGATCTCGTGTCTTGATTTGGGGTTTGAAAACTAGGGCAGTCGCTGGGAGAAGGTCTGAGGACGTGAGCAGAGCGGGGCTGGGACTTACCTTCGAGGGGGCAGAACCGAGTCACCTTCTCGGGCATCAGCAGCCCGAGCTTGTGGCGGCAGTAGGTCTCCCCGATCTCCTGGCGGCAGTGCTTAGACTTGGAGCGGGACAGCGCGGAGATGGCCTCCTTGCCTGAGATGTCACACCTGAGGGGCTGGTCAGGCTTGGCCTCGGGGGAACTGCCCCCGCTCTTGCGGCTGTGGGGCAGTCGGGGGGCGTCCTTGCTGCGGCTGCCGTTCACCGCGACCCTCTCGCCGGGAGGCAGCGCCTCGTTGGGACCTTTCCCCGGGGACTGACGCCCCCTCCCTTTCTCCTCCTGCTCCCGCTTCCTCTTCAGAAGCTCCTTCTGTCCTCTCGAGGGCTTCTTCGTCAGCTCAGGCTGGTGCTTCTGCTTTTGAGCTCTGGGTGCAAAGTTGCTGTTGTCCACGTTCTCAAAATCCTTGGGCACCGAGTTCTCATTGTTACTGTCTGTTCGCACTTTCTCTTTTGGCCGGTGGGAGAAGTAGCCATCCTAAAGAAGACAGGGACAAGACACAGAAGAGAATCTTGACTGAGCCATCAAGCTAAGCAGGCGGGCCCTAGAGAATGGGGCACGTGGGTTTGGAGGTTGGAGCCCTGGGGTCACACGCCCTGCCTTTGCTATGAGCTTCACCTTAGACTTCCTGTTAGATCTTTCTATTGAACTCAATTTCTCAACCTGGAAATATAAGACGTTCCAACTAGAAAATAAAACTTTTGTGATCTCCAATGTGCTTGGACTATGATCCTCAATGCTTGTTATTAAACACACTCCCTTTTCATGGAAGTCTCCTTCGAATGTTTCTGCCACTGGAATCTAGGGTTTGTTTTGGGCTTCCTGTTTAAATTCCAGCAGAGAGCGCTGTGATGGTTAATGGCTAGCAAAGCCATAATAAAGTTATAAGGGGAGAAAACATTGGTAGGCTAGTATTTACTTTCCATTGCCTTTAAGACATGCTCCTAGATCTATGCCCATAAGAGAAATGAGATCATGCCATAGTTAATTCTGGAGGGGAGATATCACCAGCTATCTCGATGGGAATGTGTCCTTTATAGGGCAATCCTTACAATGAATCTAAGACTTGGTGACAGTCTTGTGTTTGAGCTTTGACTCTTGGACTCTTGGATAATCAAAGCTCCAGATAGCTTTGACTGTCTGGAGTAGGACTGATTAAGTCACCCTGGAGGGGGTGGGTCAAGAGAAAAGGCAACAGTCATTCTTGAGACAATGAGTCTTTCCAGGAAGAGGGGCACCTGGAACTCAGCTTCTCCACGGTATGTGGGCCATGGCCATTTTGAGCTTGGATCAAATAAACTGGTCAACTAACGTCCTGCATCATTTCCAAAACACAGTGCTTCTGTTTAGAGCCCATTACTAAGGCCTTAACCTGAAAGAGAATCCACTGGGCCAAAGCTAGTCAGAGGGGACACAGAGGCCACAGAGAATTGAGGCTAATTGACTCTTTAAATCCACTGCTGTAGAAACACACTGGCAATGAGTAGCAATCCCGAGGGCAGACATCCTCGTTCATTTTCCTAAATGTGACCATTAAAGGTTCTCAAGGAAGGCTCTGGAGGCAGAGCGTGGAGGCAGTGCTGGCGCCCAGGAGGGGCTGATGTGCAGCTGACATTGAGCACGGCTCCTCCTTCAGCGGTCCTGCAAGCTACTACCTGCCCTGAGCCAAATCCTCCATGCCATTTGTTTTTGTAAATAAAGTTTTATTGAAACACAGCCATGCCTATTCATTCATGGATGTCTATGGTCGCTTTCCTGATACAACAGCAGAGGTGAGTGGTTGCCATAGGGACTGTCTCTCTGGCCTGCAAAGCTAAAAGTACTTCTGTCTGGCCCTTTAAGAAACACTGTGAAAAAAAAAAGAAACACTGTGCAGACCCCGGTTCTCCAGGACTGTGAGTTTAGAAGGTTCCCCTTCCCTGAGCTTGGCTTGCTTGCCCTTGTCTCCAATGTCCCCATTTGGTCCAGCAATGTGTCTGCCCACTTCTTACCTTTGTTTCATCTCCCCTAGCATCAAGTACCAATTTCAAGAGTCCATAGGAATGGAAGCAACACTAAGATACCTCGTGGCCATTCTGTAAGTTGATGTTACTTTTATTCTCCTTTTGCAGGTACTGGCATCAGTGACCCATCAAGGTAACCCAGGCGGTTGGTTGTGAAGCTGGGATTCAAACCAGATAGGCCGCTGACCTCTGCTGTGGGCCATCAGATCCACCAGCCACTTCTAGGGAGCTGCAGAGCCCTTCTTATCCCCCTCACTCTGTCCCCTTAAGCACGGCAGCCTGACTCCCCTCCCATCCACTGTCACCCAGCTAAACGGATCTGGGACAGGCCTGTCATCTCCAATGAGCCAGCTCTAGGCTGGCCAGGGGTCATCAGGTGTCAGGAAGTCACAGAAGAGGGAGAGAGCAGTAAGGAGGGGCCACATGGCGCCAGGGTGGCAGCGGCCGGAGGCAATGGACAGGAAGACTGAACAGAGCAGACGCCAAGAGAGAGTGCAGTCTGTGTTCCGTCACAGAGAAGCTGCTGGTCATCAGTGGGAGCCGACATTACATGCTGGTCCATAAGGGGGAACTTCCGGTTCTAACAGCTATTTCCGGCTTTTCTTAACTCCCACGTGCATCTTGTAAGAAATCCCCCTCAAGTGGGGGCCATGCCTCTGTTGTTGAAACCTAAACAAACTTCACTGCTATTCCTCTTTTCCTTCTTTCTGTTCAGAGACCCTTGAAGAATCCCAAGCAGCCTCTCAGCTGAATTCTCTGAGCTGTCCCTGTGAGCCAGTCACCATATGCCACTGATTCACAGGTATTACCTATTGCATGCTGAAAATCACCCCCTAACGGGTACCCCCTCACTATTTTATAGAAAGAGGAGCCAAGGCTTGCTTGTTGCTTTCACCCACTTGGGCATGTTATCAGGTGCCAAGCACTGTGCTAAGCCCACCCATGTGATACATTATTTAACCTTCAGAAGTAAATCCTGAAGTAACAGAGGCAGATGCTACCATTCTCGCATCTTACAAGAGAGAGGGGAAAAAAGCTTGGGGATGTTCAGTGATTTGTCTGACGTCACTTAGGGAAGACTGTGAATTTGCACCTGTATAATTCTAAAACTTGCTTGTGCCTCTTCTGTTCAGCGGAAAGGTCAAGGGTGGAGCATTTAGTGCCCCCTTCTCTGTGACAGAGGGGGTGGGGTCTTTGCACACTTTAGCCTAGGTTGGAACGGACTGGATGGGGGGAATGGTATTCAGTAAAGCTCTTGACAAATATTCCAGTTCTCTTCCTGCTAGGCACCTGATACAATTGCACTTCCCATCCCCTAAAGGAGGCACAGCCAAGCAACTTGCTGTGGCCAAGACAAGTGACTGGGGCCAGGCACATTTTGCCATGTCCCTTCTTCCCTGGCAGCATCCAGCCACACTCCTGATGGTGAAGGCCCTGCAATTCCACCAACCCTCCATGGGCAGAATAAACCTCTGCAGATTTCTGTCCCTGAGGTTTGGGGATCTTTGTTACTGCACCACAGTCTAATTCATCCTGATTAATACAGGAGACAACTATCTGCTTTCTTCCTCTTAGCTGACCTCAGATACAAGACCCAATTACATATTACTTTTTGCCTCTAACAGCCAAAAGATCAGTTTGATGGCACTTGCTGTCCAAGAACGTGAGTTTAAATTCTGTCCCTAAGCTCATTTTTTTTTTTTAGAAATTAACAAGAAGGCAGAGAGTGAGCAGAAACCCCCACAGCTACCTGCATCCACTCTCATCAAAAACGTCTTAAGTACAGTTCCTGGGTTATTCTCTTTCCTCATTAACTGACGATCACCAGTTTATCCCCTGAGCAGAAAACCTCCATAAAAATTTCAAAATTTCAAAAGCTCACATTCTCCACCACTTTCTGGCAGAACTTCTCTAAGCAATACCAGACACAGGAAACACTGCAATCAATGAAGCTAATCTGACCATCAGAAAACGGCTGGTTCCTCTGGTTAATTTGTGACATCAGGACCAGGGGCCAGCATCAGTTCTAGAAGGACTCGAGATTAATAAGGGTTGTCCACTCAGAGACACTCACATAATGGGGACTGTCAGCTCTTCGAGACCCCACGGCCTTCCCCCCCGGCCCCAGGTGCTACTCAGCTGTCAAGGGAAACCAAAAGATTTGAAGGTAAGAGGAAAGGGAAATATTTTGTCTTCTTGCATGAAGAGCTCACAGCTGTTCGATAACTTCCAGAAAAGTCACTGAGGCATAGTCAGTGAGAATCAGGCATCACGCAGGAGCCTAAGATCTTGGTCACACTGAGTCAGGGCTGTTTTGTACAGCAGTTGATGAGTTCTCCAACACCTTCCCCCAACGGTTTTCTTTCTTCTTTTTTGTACACTTTATTTTACTATGGTGAGAACATGTAACATGAGATCTACCCTCTCAGCAAGCGCTTTAAGTGTCCCATACAGTCTTGCTACCCACAGTCACAAGTCAGTACAGCAGATCTCTAGAATGGATTCATCCTACACCACCAAGACTTCATGCCCGTTGATTACAGAGATTCCTCATTTCCCCAGACCCCGGCCACTGGCCACCACCATCCTAACTCTCCGATTCTCTGAGTTTGATTATTTTATTTATTTATTTAAAATTGAAGTCAGGCTTTTTTTTTTTTTTTTTTTTGGCCACACCACATAGCACATAAGATCTTACTTAGTTCTTCCACCAGGGATTGAATCTTCACCCCCTGCATTGGAAGCATGAGTCTTAACCACTGGACCACCAGTGAAGTCTTGAATTTGACCGTTTTAGATTCTCATGTAAGTGGATCAAGCAGCATTTGTCTTTCTGTGTCCAGCTTATTGCACTCAGTATTAACATCCTCTGGGTTTCCCTGGAGGCTCAGATGATAAATAATCCACCTACAATGCAGAAGACCCGAGTTCGATCCCTAGGTCACAAAGATCCCCTGGAGAAGTGAATGGCTACCCACTCCAGTATTCTTGCCTGGAGAACTCCATGGACAGAGGAGCCTGGTGGGCTACAGTCCATGGGGACATGACTGAGCACCTTTCACTTTCATCCCTCTTTCATACCAGCATCCTTGAGGTTCATCCATGTTGTCACATATGACAGGATTTCCTTCTTTTTCTAGACTGAATAATATTCCATGTATGAATACACCGCATTTGCTCTATCCATTTATCCCTCCATCCTTCTATACAGTGGTGAAGTATCACTTACTTTAACTCTTCACCTGCTTGCCAAGAGGCTAATCCGTCTTGGTTCTTCTCTCCTTCCCCTGGAGAATCAAGATCCAGACATCCAAACCCAGGTTCCCTTCCCTGTAAAAACCAACCATGGGAGGTTTCCAGGCAAATATATATGAGATAATCATCATACCTTTAGCACCCATATCCCCCTAAACTCTGGCCCTTCATGCATTTTGTGTCCCTAATCCTCTCGAGCACCCAGTGAAGCCCCAACATGAGTCCTAATGAAGGGGAAGAAGCTAAGGCATGGGGAAGTGAAATAACCTGACCAAGAAATAAAAGTGACGCTGGAAATGATGTGATCCAAACTCTGCATGCCTGTTTCCTCATCTGGAAAATAGGGATTTGAAAATAGTGCATTATGGGTATTTGGTGATGATAAATGTATATAAAACTTCCGGAATGTGTCTGCCACACCCAAAGTAGGAAGAAGAACGAGCAAAGAGGCTTCCCCACCGATTAACACTGGACCTCCACTGTCTCACCCCATGGTCTTCACCTGGATGACAGATAAATTATTATTTCTTCATGGTGATCTACTAGCTGCGCCCCTTCTATTCTTAAGCAATCCAACACTCTCACCTTGGGTTATTTATGCAAATGCAACCCTTTGACTTATTTTATTTTAATGTACTTATTACAATGATTGCACATTCAAATGTTCGCATGCGAGCTCCAAAACTCTTAATTGCTCTGCTGTTTCCTTACCTCTAAGCTGCTGCTAGAATCCATTTTTATTCCGGAGAAATAATTAAATGCAATAATGTCCTCCACTCCCATTCAACCTTGGGCATGTTTAGAGCCAATTTCAATCAGGTAGAAATATGCCAAGCACAAGATGGCTTCCAAGCACAAGAGAGACGGGTTACGTGACCCAAGCTGCTGTGTTGGAGACACCTGGGTCTGCTTCTGTCTTTCCTGGTTCTCTATGGTTCAGACTCCAGGATGGATTTTTCCTTGCTTAATCAATTGAATCTGCCTCCCACCACCACCCTCGCCCCGCCCCCACCACACCCCAGTCCTGTTTCGGAGTGGAGGTGGGTTGCTGTATGTTCTAAATGCTCCACTCATTGATAAACCTTTGCTCTTATTTTTGTGTAGAAAGAACACCAAACAGGAAAGGAGGAGACCCAGGGATTTGTCTTGCTTTAGCGATTGTCGGATTTTCTCATCTATAAGATGACAGGTCCTGTGTGATGCTGAACTTTCTCCGAGTCGACCATTAATCAATACAATTGACTAACAATGTTCTGCCATTTCAAATCGTTGAGGAATAACTGATGGATTTTAAGAGACTAGGGATGGAGGGATAGATGGGTGCTCCTAAGTGCATGGTCTCCTCCCTGCGTCATCCTGTGATCGCCTTCTCCAGTGGCTCTTTGACCTGGGACAGACAATTTCATCTTCCTGTTTCTCAAATTTCTCATCCATCCCGGGGGCTGAGGCTGGCACCTGTCTCCCCATAACTGAGAACTGATGAAGCACAGTGACTGCACATGCAAGGTGCTAACGAAACACGCACCTGTTAGAAAACACGTGTGCAGTGCGCACTCTGCTCCAGGCTCTGCTTCCAACCCTTCTGCACCAACTCACTCATTTGATTCTCATGAGGATCCTATAAAAGAAATGCTGCTATTCTCCCCATTTTTTGGATGGGAGCATGGAGGTTCAGAGAAGAGGCTAAATCCAGATCCAGGAAATGGAGGAGCCAGGACTGGACCCCAGGCAGTTGAGGTCTAGAGGCCACACCCACCGACACTGCCTGCCTCTCGGCCACTCTGAGGACCAGGGAGGGTGCCAGAGGGGAGCCCTGGCCAGGTGCGCCATGCAGGCGTGAGGGCGCCCCTCCCACCTGCTCACTCATCACCACCCGGTTACGGCTTCCTTTCACGCCATGTGGACGCAGGGCCAGCTGAGTAGCTGTTCGCTGGTGAACTCAGTGTCCGAGGCTTCATTCCCATCACCAAGGTGACCAGGGCCATTGAGAGGGACACTTGGGGGAGAAGCCTGCACCTGCTTCCAAAAGGACGGCTGTGCCAGGGCAGTGGCCGTGTGCATAGCTGCACCCAATTAGGACATGCAATTACCCCAGCTGCCAATGCAAACAGACCTCACAGAGGCCCCTCGCTGGCTCATTCGTATGCACAAAGAGTGGCAGGGCTGGCCAGCACTTAGAAACTCGGGGGCCTCGCTGGGCACGGGCAGACCAGACTTTAATAAAACCCTCAGTAACAAGCCTGGTGTAATTTAGCAGATTTAGTCATGTTAACGGGATGTGCAGCTTTGGGTGAGGCGGGAGGGAGCTGCGTGAGTAGTTTTGGCTTGACTTGGAATCCAGCCTCTGCCCTTAACTCTGAGATACGGGGAAAGGAGCTTAGCCTCTCAGGGCCTCAGTTTTCTCATCCACCAGAAAAGAAGGGGTTGGAAGACCTACTTTGCAAAGGTGAGGGAGAGATTAAATAATAGGGCACACTCATATTTCATTCTAGTTAACAACAGAACATTTAGCACGGGGCTTGATGCACTCAGCACTCAGTTGACATTTTTAGCTGGTGTCCCATCACCCAGTGAACAGACTTAAGTCATTTAGAAGGGCAGGGTAGGGAGGTGAAGTGCAATCAAGTCCATCAGGCCTCTGCCACTTGCTCACTGTGTGACCCAGGGCACAGTATCTAACATTGAGAGCCTCAGTCTTCCTCTCTGTAAAATGGGCATAATAACTAGTACCTGCCTAACGGCACTTTTACCAGAGTTCAGAGAGTTAACATGTGTAAAGCACTCAGGATAAAGCCGAGACCTGAATAAATGTTAGCTACAATGGACTAAACTAGAATTCATGCTTACGGTGATGAGCTAATGAGGTGGTTCTCAAAGTGTGCTCTGGGAACCCCTGGGGGACCCTTTCAGGTGATCTTTAAGGTCACTACTTTCATCATAATTTGAAGATGCTCTTTCCCTTTATTCACTCACCCTTTCACACAAGCACACAATGGAGTTTTGCAGAGGATCCACGATGTGTGAAATCACATCAGATCGAAAGCAGAAGCAAGTGTGAGAATCCAGCTGTCTTCCATTAAGCCACATATTACAAAGATTTGCAAAAACGCAAAACAGTGCCTCTTCTCACGAAATTTGTTTTGGTTGTGTAAAACATACGTATTTTTCATAAAAGTTTTTACTTATACAGACATGTAATGAGTTATGATTATTTTAAGTAAATCAATAAATAACCATTGCTAAGAATGCCCTAGTTTAAATTTCAACATATAACAAATAATTGATAGATATAACCTACATAAAGAAAAGCTCCTTGGGGGTCTGAAACAATATTTGAAAATAGAAGGGGGTCCATGGAGACCAACAAGTCTGAGAATTGCCAACATAATACAGACTTATCATCCGAAATACCTACTCATTGAGGAAATAAAAAGTTGAGGACCTTTTTATGTTGGGTTTTTCCCTATACAGCAGGTCTGTGGGTTTGTATCTTGCTTGCATACACGACAAATACACACACGGGTGGAAATCTAGGTCAACTGGAAATGGAGTGATGATAGTTTTATAGAGAGAGGCTGAACCCTGAAGCCCCGGGACACCCTCTGGGAGGAAGAATGACCTGCTGGCAAAGATGCTCCCTTAGACCAAACTCTAGCCAAGCCCCTCTGAGCCCCTTCTCAACACGGCCTCAACCTTGGCCTGTAAAGACTGGAGCAAACACTAACATTGTTTCTGACAGCTCAAGGACACAGCCCTTGGATGATTCTAGTCCCCTTCTAGCGCCTGCCTGAGGAAAACAGAAGGCTGCCAACAGAATCGAGTTTGCTCCAGCTAACCCCCTAAGACAGGGCCCCAGCATCCCTTCCAGCCCCTGTGCAAGGGAGAGGACTAGCTTGGAGAAGCGCCAGCCAGCAAACCCGGATGAGTTTCATGGGGACAGGGCCTCCCCAACCCCTTCCTGCTTTCTCTTTCTCACTGCCCTGACTCTGCTCAAGCCCTGCTCACACCCTCACGATTCCCTCACGCTCCCTTTAAGAGACCAGTCTCTCTGTGCAAGTCTCAGTGGCGTTCAGTTCACACTGGACCCGTTCCCCTAGTGCACCAAGATCTCACCTACTGAAATCTGTCCTTACGGCCTTGTTTATCCCTGACACTGCCCAAGGCCATGCGGCCTGGATCTCAACCCCGTATTGCTGTGTCCTTGGGGCCAGCGCAGGAGTCCAGACTGGACCCACGCTGGCCTTCCAGCCCCACCAGGAGGGTGTGACAGTCACAATGAACAACCCAGTCCAGCTTCAGTAACAAAGCCTTCTGGATTTCTCCAAGGTGGACTTTCTCAACTGTGACGTTAGCGACATCTGGGCGCAGGTCATGTCTCTTTGTGGAGGCTGTCCCGTGCATGCTAGAATGTTTAGCAGTATCTGTGATCTGTCCTATTAGATGACAGTAACACTCGTGTGAAAACCATAACTGTCTCTAGACATTGCCAGACACACCCTGCGGGCCAAAAATCACCCCTGTTGGAGAAGCACGGCTCCACGGCATGCACTCCAGAGGCCCCTGTTGGCAGCCTCAGTGGCTCAAGCCCTGCTCCCATGCGGCAACAACAGCCCCAAGTGACCAGTCCAAGTGGACAGAACAGGAAAGCTAGGCCAGGGAGAAAGAGACGGCCGCAGGAAAAGGGCCCGAGTAAACTAAGGAAAGGCATGCTGGAGGGAGCAGGGAGGGGCTGGAGGAGGTGGGGAGAAACTGCATCCTGCAAGGGGGGAAGTGGGAGGAGGGTTAGACTCCCCGGCTGGAAACGGGGTCACCTGAGGAGGCGGGACACTCATTCAAGCAAGTGGCTAGTCCCCAAGCTGCTGGCACATCCCCAATTTAAGTTGTTTAGTTGCTAAGTCGTGTCTGACTCTTGTGATCCCATGGACTATATAGCCCGCCAGGCTCCTCTGTTCATGGGATGTTTCAGGCAAGAATACTGGAGTGGGTGGCCATTTCCTTCTCCAGGGGATCTTCCTGACCCAGGGACAGAACCTGTGTCTCCTACAATGGCAGGTGGATTCTGTACCACTGAGCTACCAGGGAAGCCCCCCAAATTTAAACCAGAGGTCATAGCTGGGACTTCATGGTTGTATCAAGGGGTTGGTTTGCTTTGTACGGGGTACACATGTCTCGGTTTATAGTCCCAGCCAACATTTCAAGGTCTAGAGATTCCATCTTAAAATTTGGATTGCCACCCTCTCTTGAAGCAGCAGGAGACCTGACCGCAGTGGGCTGGGATTCCACGTGTGCTGACCGTCTGGGGCTGAGCGGCGGCTGGTAGTGTTGAGAAGGGGCGGCTGCTCTACAGATCATCACAGCTCTTGTCCAACGCAGCGCAGGTCCCCTTATCTGCTGCACGTTGGGAGCCTGCTCAAAACCAAGGACCCAGGATTTCCAAGTAACTCAACTTCAGAGCCTTGCCTCAAAGATCTCAAGAGTCCTAAGGAAACCTTTTATTCCAGGGTTTTCCATAGAAGTGGAGCTGCCCCTCGAGGGGTGTTCTGAAAACATGTGCCATTTCAGTTGCCACAATGACTGTGGGATGCTCCTGGCAGAGAGCAAGGGGGGACATCAGATCCCTAGCAATGCATATTCCCAGAGAAATGAAGAACTGTCCCACATCCTGCAGGACTTCTGAATGTCTCTACCTGTCATGTGGGCAAACAACTGGTTTTTAATTATGCAGGTCAGGAACCTCATACAAATTTACATATGACAGAGTACTTTTGAGTGCTTTTAACGGAACTGAATTTTCCAGGAAAGTGACTATCTTTAACTCAAGGGGAGATCTTACCTAATTCAGAATTTTAGCATGACTTTTAAAAAATCCTGTCATCAACAGCCACATAAGCTGTGTCTGTAAGTTACCAACAAACACACCTGTTCTCCACCTGCATTTGTAATTGTAATTCTTGGTGAGTCAACATCCGGCACCTGACCTTTTTATGCATCTTCTAGCCCCTTCACACAAAGGGAGGCCCGTCAGCTGGCAACATCAGCATGCTTGGGAGTCTGCTAGACATGGAGGTTCTCAGGCTCCTGCCTGGACCACTGAATCTGCATTTTAACAAGAGCCCTGGGGGTTTGTCCGCACATTGCAGTTTGGGAAGAGCTTGTCTGGAGGTGTTATGCCTGATCATTTACAGAACAAAATACACATTATTTTTATTTCAAATTACTTTGAACACATTTGTTATATTATTATCAAGGCAGTGTATTGATCTGTTTCAGAGCTGTGAGTGTAAGTAGGTTGTAACAAGTATGGATTTCATTTCACGATAGATAAAAGGAATTATTTTAAAAGATTTATTGCATGAAGAGAGGCTGGGTCCAACAGGGTTGAGAATCACTGGTTTATTCACCCTACATACTTTAACTGGGTGCCTACTCCTCGCCAGGCATGGAGGAGGCAGAGGAGAGGAAGGGGAATTAAGACACGCTTCCTGTTGTTGGTGGAGTTCCGACACACGAGAGGGAAGTGGGAGTGGACATACAGTGTTTTAATACAGGATGAGACCGAAGGGAGGCAGAGTGGCGATGAATGTGTGCCAAGGGTTTCATCAAGAATCCAAGTCCAAGGAGAGTGGAGGAGGTTTTCACAAAGAAAGCAGTTTTCCTGCCTGAACTTCAGAGGAAAGAGCATGTTTAACAGGCAGACAGGGAATCACAGGCAAGCAAGCCCAGCGAAACTCAAACTTAGTAATAACAATGATAGTAGCTAACACTTACAGAACATTAATTCCAAGAACTGCACTAACATTTGACACTTGACTATTCTTAAAAATTCCAGAACAACGTGTTAATGAACTCAGTGGGGGAAAATGTATCTCTATATCAAATCTGCACATCGAACACTTTAAATATCTTACAATTTTATTTGTCAATTAGACCTCAATATACATACCTAATTAAAAGATGCTTTTTAATTACACCTAATTAAAAGACACATGCTCCTTGAAGAAAAGCAATGAGAAACCTAGACAGCATATTAAAAAGCAGAGACATTACTTTGCCAACAAAGGTCTGTCTAGTCAAAGCTACGGTTGTTCCAGTAGTCATGTATGGATGTGAGAGTTCGACTCTAAAGAAAAGTTGAGCACCAAAGAATTGATGTTTCTGAACTGTGGTGTTAGAGAAGATTCTTGAGAGTCCCTTGGACTGCAAGGAGATCCAACCAGTCAATCCTAAAGGAATTCAGTCCTGAATATTCATTGAAAGGACTGATGCTGAAGCTGAAGCTCCAATACTTTGGCCACCTGATGCGAAGAGCTGACTCATTTGAAAAGACCATGATGCTGGGAAAGATTGAAGGCAGGAGGAGAAGGGGACAACAGAGGATGAGATGGTTGGATGGCATCATTGACTCAATGGACAGGAGTTTGAGCAAACTCCGGGAGATAGTAAAGGACAGGATCTCCTGGCCTGCTGCAACTCACAGGGTTGCAAAGAATCGGACACCACTTGGCAACTGAACAACAACACAGTTGAAAAAAATCCCAGAACAACTCTTTTGGGTAGGTATTAGCATCCTTGTCATGGTGAAGGGGCTTGCTATGAAGCTTGCAATGAAGCTATGAGCCACCATGCAGAGCCACCCAAGACGAACAGGTCATAATGAAGAGGTCTGACAAAAGGTGGTTAGATAGCATCACAGAAGAGACGGACATGAATTTGAACAAACTGTTGGAGACAGTGGAGGACAGAGGAGCCTGGAGTGCTGCAGTCTGTGGGGTCGCAAAGAAATGGAGACAACTTAGCGGCTGAACAACAATAACTAACCTTTGACAGGTGAATGCATGGAGGCACAGAGAGGTTACGTAACATGCTGCATTTCACACAACATGGGTATAAAACCTACACTCTACTCCGTAGGGCTGTTAACAACCAGCCTTGGTGGAGTGTCATGGGTACCCAAAACAACTCCTAGGGGGTGACACCACCTCCAGCAAGGACCCTAAAAGAAAGCAATCATTAAGTGGGCTGAAATCTTTAAAGAGGAGAGGGGGTCAGCAGGCAGAGGGTTACTTGAATAACTTGAGTCCTTGGTGTAAAGTCCTCTTGCCTTCCGGCTTTCTCTCCCTTGTTGTTCGGTCACTCAGTCTTTGTGACCCCATGGACTTCGGCACACCAGGCTTCCCAGTCCTTCACCATCTCCTGGAGCTTGCTCAAATTCATGTCCATTGAGTTGGTGATGCCATCTAATCATCTCATCCTGTCATCCCCTTCTCCTCTTGCCTTCAGTCTTTCCCAACATCAGGGTCTTTTCCAGTGAGTCAACTCTTTGTATCAGGTGGCCAAAGTACTGGAGTTTCAGCTTCAGCATCAGTCCTTCCAATGAATATTCAGGACTGATCTCCTTTAGGATTGACTGGTTGGATCTCCTTGCAGTCCAAGGGACTCTCAAGATTCTTCTCCAACACCACAGTTCAAAAGCATCAATTCTTTGTCTCTGTTACTTGAGGCTAACTCAGTTCTGTACTCTGCCAATCCCAACATGCTATTTGTCATGGTTTTATTTCCCTACACACCTTCCAAGAGTCTCTTGTCCCAGCTCCTGGGAAGCACTCCTTGTTTCGGCATCTCCTGTTTGCGCTCTTCTCCCATCCTGGTCCTCTGGGGAAGGGGCCCTTGAGGAGACAAACGGGCCTCCTGCTGAAGAATCAAACTCATCCTTTGCATCTGTCAGGTCCCCCATGCCCTCCCCCCGCCTCCTGCCACAAGTGGGTAATGAATGACCCACTTGTAAGCTCATTACTGCAGAGTCTCTGAAGAAATGTAAATGCTCACGGAGTCAGTGAGATAAATAAGGAAGGATGCCTGTAAATAAATAAATATATATGCACTTATACACACACACACAACCCAATTAATTTAAACCATCTGAAAGTCAGAGCCACTTGGGGTGGGGAGAGGGAGCAAGGGAAAGGCACCTAATATTCCCATCCGTGTGATTTCAGGGCTGAGCTCCCCAGCAGCTGCCGATAAATTATCTTTACTATGCAGAGGTACAAATGAATATGCTGCTGTCGTCTCCCTAAATCTCCTTTATGAGCCTGTGCTTGCCTTGGCCCACCCTCCCAGGGACGGGGCCTCCACGCAAAGTTTTATGGGCTAAGTTCCCGAAGAAGGTTGCCTGTTTGTGGGCCTAACCCTCGGCAAACTGGAGGAGCCCCACTGACACTTCCTGTTCATGTGAGGGTTCGGCATGCTGTGCGCAACGGCCCAGGCGGCTCAGCCGTAAAGAATCTGCCTGCAATGCAGGAGACATAGGTTCGATCCCTGGGTTGGGAAGATCCCCTGGGAGAAGGCATGGCAATGCACTTCAGTGTTCTTGCCTGGAGAATCCCATGAACAGAGGAGCCTGGTGGGCTAGAATTCTTGGGGTCACAAAGAGGGGTCACATGACTGAGCGGCGGAGCACACGGCACACAGAATGGCCACCTCCACTGGGGTCGTGGATGGAGGTGAGCCCTCTTTAACACCTTCGGAAAATGACCTCTGCCCCCTGGCCTGAGTGGGCTGTGCTTCATGGGATGGCATGAGCTTCGGAAAATGACCTCTGCCCCCTGGCCTGAGTGGGCTGTGCTTCATGGGATGGCATGAGCTGTTTGGAACCATGCTTCTCACAAGCCCCTGCCATTCTCTGTTGGGCTTCAGGGCAGAAAACCTCCTCACAACCAATTTTTGAGTGTCCTGCTCTCCCCTGAAAGGAGAGTTCTGGTCCCTCGCTTCAGAGGGGATGAGTCTGTTGTTCATCTCTCACACTGTGTTGAGCCAAAAGGGGGCAATGGGTGATCATGGCCCCTGGGCCATGCTGATGGGTTACAGGAGCGTGCTCTGAGGTCACTCTTCTGAATCTGAAATTTGGCCCTGCCACTTGCTAGCTGTGTGACCCTGGGAAAGTTAGCAAACCTCTCTGAGCCTTGGTCCTCCCTGTGTAAAACAGGTATAATAATATATAAACCTCATAAAGTCAATGAGAAAATATATGAACTTAGTGCAAAAGCACAGGTCAAAGCAGAGAGAATGGAAGGTAAATATTACCAGCATCATTTCATCCCAGCTTCTAGAGTAACCTTCCATGGTGCATCCATTCCTGTGTATTTATTTATTGAGTGCCAGCCGCTGTCCCTGGCAGAAGTACTGTGTCTATCACTAAGATCTGGAGACACCTGTTCTTATGAAACACACATTCTAATAGAACGAAATGGACAAGCAACTTACCAACGACTCAATAAAAAGAGAAAAACAGATGGAATGTGTTGCAGATACAATGCCGAGTATCTATTATGTTTTATGCACCCATTTTATTTAATTTTTGATTAGAAATTTTATTATTTTTAAATTATTTTATAATGAAGTATAGCTGATTTACAGTGTTGTGTTAGTTTCAGGGGTATAGCAAAGTGATTCATACATATTCACCCATTTCGAAGACGAGGGAACTGAAGCTAGAAGAGGTTCTCTAAGTAGGCTGAAGAGCCAGGCCAGTCCAGCCCCAGAGAGTTGGGAAAGCGAGAAGAGGAACAGAAAAGAGCAGGGCTGGGTGCCCGGGTGACAGGGGAGAGGGCTGTTTCTGTCTCCTCTTGCCGCTCCTGTCTTAGGGATGACACTCCTCCCCAGAACACGTGCCGTCCAGGTGGGAAAGACGGTCTCTGCTGGACACGTTCCTTATTCAAGGGGCTGCACAGTGGACCTGCCCTGGCAGATGTGCCCTGACTTCTCAAGTCTGGCTGGAGTCAGACAAAGGCGCTCCCCTTTTGCCTCAAATGACCCATGAATAGACCAGCAGAAGGTGGTTCTGGGAGACCCGCTGGACCACAGTAGTTCAGGCCACTAGATGGCTCTTTCCGTGAACTTTACAGAGCGCAGGCTACCAGCTGTACCAGGGTTCTGAAGACTGACTGCCTTCTCTCTGGATGGGTCTCTAAGAAGTTTATCTCAATCTTCAGCCTCTGGGGGGCCCTCCAGGGTCTCCTCCAGTCTCCTGGCTCCTTACTGCCCCAGGGCAGGTCACTTTCCTTTCCCTCAGGCATTATACCTGTTAGGATTTTTTCACACCAGAAGAGTTTGAGGCAGCAAGACAAGGACTTCCATGCTGACTACTAAATCCCGGCCAGATGCCCAAGTCATTGCAACTCCCTCAATAAAGCAGGCCCTGCTCACCTCCCAGCGCCCTGCTCCATCCTACCACCTGCTTCATCCCCTCCCAGCTGTCATTCACTACCTGGCAGATCACCTACATCTTACCCCTCAGTTAACCTACATACTAATTTTTTTTTTTTTCTTTTTTGGTTTCACCTCATGGCATGGGGGATTAAGATCCCCAACCAGGGGTTAAATCCATGCCCCCTGCAGGGGAAGCTAACCACCAGCCGCCCAGGGCAGTCCCCAGATTGATCTCTGACACAGGAGACATTAGCATCCACACGTGACCTAAAAGCAAACTGAGGCCCAGAGAGGAGCCACGTGACTCACCCAGTGTCACACACGTGACTCACCCAGTGTCACACGGGCAGGAAGGGATCAAACCCAGGCTGGTCTGATTCCAATGCTTGTGCTCTTAACCTCCCAGCCTTCTCTCTCAAGCATCCTAAGTGCCCAAACTTGGACCAGGCCAACCGTGAACTTTCCCCTCTTGGCTGGATCTCAGGAAGAGAACAGAATATTGTCTGTTGAACCCACACTCCTACAGTTGAGAGCGGAAGAATCCAAGCTTACACGGGGTGTTCAGGGTTTTATGATGCAGCCCCTTCCCGTGCAATGCACCTTTCATCACTGCTGCTTGGGCAGCATTTTCCATGCGGTCTGCTATTGAATGTTCCCAACAGCCTTACAGCAAGCAGTACTGCCCAGCAGCCAGGGCCTCGAGCACGCAAGCAGACTACCTGGGTCTCTGAGCCATTTCAAAATGCTGTGATTTGGGGCAGGTTTCCCAGCTATAACCACTCACAGAATCGGTATGAGGATGAAACAATCATTGCTGGGAAAGTACATAGGACAGAGCCGAAAATACAAATCATCACTGGAAATAACACTCCTGTTAGTCGAGGATACCCTTTCGACAAATCAATAAACAGAGGGTCAGAGAGGTAAAGGCATTTGTTCACGGCCACACAGATTGAGGAGTTAAACCACAGTGCCTGCCGCTGGGGGTTTCCTAGATGAACCCATCTGCCATTGTGGGTTTGATCCCTGGGTCAGGAAGATCACCTGGAGGAGGGCATGCCAACCCACTCCAGTGTTCTTGCCTGGAGAATCCCGTGGACAAAGGAGCCTGGTGGGCTACAGTCCATAGGGTCACAGAGAGTCGGACTCAACTGAGCGACTAAGTGCAGCACATCCAGAAAAAGAGCTGGCAGTTTCTCCACGGGCAGCCACACCTGCAATTTCAGATCCACCCTGGGCTCACTCTCCGTGCAGAAAACGGCCCAAGGGGTCAGCTTCCTGGCAGTGTCCAGTTTCATCCACCAGGGAGATACTGACTGAGTTGGCATGAACTGAAGCCAGAGGACCAGAACTTTTCAAAGCTCCCAGGTGATCCCGATGTGTAGCCAGAGGTCTAACGCCCAGCTCAGTCCCCTTCAGCCTCAGGTCGTGTTGTGAATCAGGTGCCCTGGCACTCTCTGGACCCTGTTCACCACCATTCTGCAAACTGGGGGTGCTGGGCTAGGGCAGTGTGTTCTAACATCTTCCCCATTTACTTACTGATTTTAACTGGCTACAATTTAAATGTCTACATGTATATTGTCAAAAGTTGACCACCAGAAAAAAGTGAAAGTGAAAGTCACTCAGTCGTGTCCTACTCTTTGCGACCTCATGGGACTATATAGTCCATGAAATTCTCCAGGCTAGAATACTAGAGTGGGTAGACTTTCCCTTCTCCAGGGGTTCTTCCCAACCCAGGGATCAAACGCAGGTCTCCCGCATTGCAGGCAGATTCTTTACCAGCTGAGCCACAAGGGAAACCCAAGAACACTGGAGTGGGTAGCCTATCCCTTCTCCAGCCGATATTTCTGACCCAGGAGTCGAACCGGGGTCTCCTGCCCTGCAGGCAGACTCTTTACCAACTGAGCTATGAGGGAGTTCCTAAAAATCTGAACACAAGGAAAAGGAAACAATGTTATCCCACCCTGGGTTAGATCATGTTGACTGCTTGAGGCTAGGAGCCCACGGCTCACTGTTGTAAAGGGAGGTGTGCAAGGGTTAGGCGCTAAAATCATGCTTTTACCAAGCTGAGATGTTCTCACTGGTGTCATCAAACAGACTTAAGGACTGTGGAAAAGGCATTCACTTTCTCCCTGGATGAATTAAGATTGCTTAAGTCCATGGAGTGTCCCAAATCATCCTGGAAGGACACACTTGTCTTGGAAAAACATGGGACTGGTCAGTTCCTTACGGTTTCCTAGGTGGCACTAGTGGTAAAGAACCCACCTGCCAATGCAGGAAATGTGAGATGCGGATTGATTCCTGGGTCGAGAAGACCCCTCTGGAGGAAGGCATGGCAACCCACTCCAGTATTCTTGCCTGGAGAATCCCCATGAACAGAGAAGCCTACAGCCCATCGGGTTGCAAAGAGCTGGACATGACTGAAACAATTTATCAGGCAGTCAGTTCCTTATCTCATGGATGCTCTAGGATTCTACAAGTCTATAGGCCCTACCAGAGATCTTAGGAAAGGGAGTGAAGCTCCCCCCGTCGCCCCCTGCCAAGTCTCCAAGTGTAGGGACAGATCAGGAGACCCAGGACTGGTTGCAATAACTCCTCCTCCCTAATCAGGCTGTCCTCCTGCACACAGCTGTTTGAGGTCCCTTTCTGTTTCCCAGGAAAAACAGCAGCAATGAGCAGCGCTTACCATATGCCAGGAGTCCTTCTAAGCACCTTGCGTGAACTAACTCATTTAAACCTACAGGAGCCCTTGGAGGCCAGCATAGTCGGCATTCCCATTTTCTAGACCATGAAACTGAGGCACAGGGAGGTGAAGTGGCTTGCTGAAGACTCACCCCAGCCTGTAAGTAGCAACTGATCACCACACTGCAGCCCCTCCCCTAAGGGCCAGGGGGTTACCCGCTGTTCTGTCTTAATCTCTGTACAGCTGTGGCTGCTTCAAGGGAGCCAGGGGAGAGAAAGAGGAAAAACGTTTTTAGAAATTATTTCCGACAGGCGACCAGATACTAAAATAACAACATTTGGTTTGTCTTGCTAGCTGGAGGCAAAAATCAGCTCAGGTGGGAGGAGGCAGCCGCAGGCGAAGCACAGAAGAGGCTGCCTGGCCCGGAGTGGGTCCAGTTCTGCGAGGGGCACGGGCACCTCTCATTGCCCCCATGAAACGAGGCTCTGGGAGCCTCCAGCTTGGAGCTCTCCGTGGAGGATGGAGGGGGAGAAGGCGCTGTGTCCTTAAGGGTGTCCGTGCCAAACTGGAAACTCCCAGGGGGCTGAGAGACCATGCTGCAGGTGACCCTTCTTAAGTCAAGTTGTAAAATTGTAGAAAAAGGGATGAGTAACGCAGGTGGGGGGTGCGCATGAACATTCTTATTGAAAGCAAGAATTAGGATTTACAGTACACTTCACTATGGGGCTTCCTAGGTGGCTCAGTGGTGAAGAATCCACCTGTCAATGCAGGAGACTTGGGTTTGATCCCTGGGTCAAGAAGATCTCCTGGAGGAGGACATGGCAACCCACTCCAGTATTCCTGCCTGGAAAGTTCCATGGACAGAGAAGAGTGGCAGGCTGCAGTCCATGGGGGTCACAGAGAGTTGGACACGACTAAGCAACTATTAAAAGACACTTAGTCCTTGGAAGGAAAGTTATGACCAACCTAGACAGCATATTAAAAAGCAGAGACATTACTTTGCCAACAAAGGTCCGTCTAGGCTATGGTTTTTCCAGCAGTCATGTATAGATGTGAGAGTTGGACTATAAAGAAGGCTGAGTGCCGAAGAATTGATGCTTTTGAACTGTGGTGTTGGAGAAGACTCTTGAGAGTCCCTTGGACAGCAAGGAGGTCCAACCAGTCCATCCTAAAGGAGATCAGTCCTGGGTGTGCATTGGAGGGACTGATGCTGAAGCTGAAACTCCAATACTTTGGCCACCTGATGCAAAGAGCTGACTTATTTGAAAAGATCCTGATGCTGGGAAAGATTGAGGACAGGAGGAGAAGGGGATGACAGAGGATGAGATGGTTGGATGGCATCACCGACTCAGTGGACATGAGTTTGGGTAAACTCCGGGAGTTGATGACAGACAGGGAGGCCTGGCGTGCTGTGGTCTGTGGGGTCGCAAAGAGTCGGACACGACTGAGCGACTGAACTGAACTGAATTGAGCAACTGGGCACGTACCCACTTACTCTCTGCCCCTACCCTCTGCCCCATTGCAAGAGATTTAGGTCATTATGTCATTTCACCCTCACAATGATCCTCACATGTAGCTACCACTATTGCTAAGCCCATTTGACAGACAAGGAAACAGGCAGAGACATGGCATGTCCCCTGCCCACAGCCACACAGCTAATAAGCAGCTGATCTAGAGTATGAACTCCAGAGCCCATCGTCCCCCAATTTCTTGCCCTTTCATGCATTTCTCCACGTTTCCAAAACACCCAGGATGTGCCTGGTCCTGTGTGAGTTAATCGAAGTGAACGGGCACATCCCGTCCTGACCTGGAAGGAAAGAGGAGCCGCCGCGGAGAACTGACAGGCTGGCACGTCTAGAGGCGAAGCCAAGCCAACGGGAGCAGATGGAACCCGGGCGGCAGATGTTAATGCAGTTTGCTTTTTCCATATGCTTTTCTGTTTAGCTGTAATAAGTGAATTGTTCTTTAATATCTGTCAGGAGCTTAAACTCTGAAGGCCAGTGGCAGTCACAGTCACTCAGAAAGACACAAAGGAAGCTGGCGGGGCTGTCCCCTCACACAAGAGAAGAAGGATGCAGAGGATCAGGGAAGAGGCCACGTACTGTGTGGTCCAGGCTGTGTATCCCCACACGCACACATGCACACATGCACACTGCTGGCTTTCCCTAACAACCAGGTTCTCACTGGACATTCTAGAGCCTTTGAAAGTCCATGTCAATGTCCTTCATGCTCAGCAGTGAGATTCAACTACAGTTTCAGATTTTCCATTTGGAAAAAAAAAAAAGAGGTTCCAATTTGAGAAGATGTAAATGGCTCAAACCACGTATCCACTTGGGACTTTCAAAGCAGCAACAGCTCATCTTCTTAATGAAGTAAAGTAAGAAAAGACTGTCTTCTGGCCTTTCTCAGGGTCAGACACACAGCCCCATCACCACCATCCCGAGGCGGCTGCGGTTTCATGGTGGTGCCTGTGGCCAGTATTTTTCCACTGGTGTTTCCATTTGACAATCACTGCAACTTTCAGACAGAGTCTCATCAACTTCACTGTCTTTGCAGGAGCTGGCTGTGATTCTGTCAACAGCAGGAAGACTCCCTGCACTCTTCAGCCAAAGAAGGAGTACAGAGGAAATGGCCTTCTGTCTTCCCGATTCCAGATCAACACAGAGCGGGGGTTAAGACCTCATCTGAATCTCAGCATCACCCTTTACAAGACAGCGATCTTAGGCAAGTTACTTCTAACACCTCCACGTCTCAGTTTCCTCATCTGTAAAATGGGAGGAAATAGCACTGACAATAGGCTTGTTGTGAGATAAGCCTGGTGACAGGAACATGGCATGCGCTCAAAGAGTAGTAGGTGTTCATTATTACTATTATTATTATTTCTATTATATCCATTGTTACTATTACTTCTTATTCATTCATTCATCCCTCCAAAACAGGAGCACCTTCCAGACAAAACCTATTTGTCCTGGGTGCTGGGTAGTGAACGAAATAGATCCATGAAACTTATATTCTATAGTCAGAGAGGCAACGGAGCAACAAATGGTTGTGAAATATGACATGATATGCGGCTGAGTCCTTTAAAGGAAGACAGAGCAGGAGAGAGGTGGGGGATGACATTTCAGATGAGGGTCAGAGAAGAAGACGTTTCTGAAGAGGTGGCATTTGGGCCTCATGATGAGAAGGAGACGACACAGGAAGATTCTGGGTGAGAGCACCAGGCAGCAGGAGCAGAAAGGCAAAGCTTCTGGGGCAGAAAGGAGCTTGGCCTTCATGGGCAGCAGAAAGGAGCAGGTGGGGCCATGATGTGGACACAGGGTCCAAGGTTTGAAAGCAGATGGCGGCAGGGGTCCCATGGGGCTGGGCCTTACTGTCCACCCAGATCTCATTCTAAGGCCTTGGAAACACGCTAGAGGAGGTTGTGAAGCAGGAGAGTGTGCTGTAATCACACTTCCTGTTTCACAAAGGTCCCTCTGGCTGGTGTGTGTGGAGCGGCCCTTTCTCTCACCACCCACGGATGCAAGCAGAGAATGGGGGAGTGGGGACAGAGGTAGCCCTCACCAAGTCCACGATGATGAGAACACATTTCCTGGGCGCTGCTCTGGCCTCTCCCTGACTCCAGGATGTTGTCGGGGATGGCTGGGGATAGGTACAAGTAAAACCGGAAGTGATGGGAATTTATTTAACAGTCTTCGGCTGCAAGCTTGGGTGACCATAATCACCCAGCACCCCAATGTGATCTCCTGCCAGTAAATGGGTCTAAATAGCAATTCTAGTGAGCCTCAAGTACCAGGGTAGAATTAACTCGAAGCCCTCCAGAAGCCCTGGCTGTCCTGGAGCTAGTGCATCTGACCTGCTCTCAGAAGGTCCCTGGGAGCATCCTTCTGGCAACTCAGTGGCAGAATTAATAACTTAGGTGTTTCCCCCCAGTTCTGGGGCTCTGATCCCTGGTGACCTCGGGCAGCCCCTGCCCGACAATGGTCTCAGAGTAGGAGGTGCCCACCTGTTGGAATGTAGTGGGCACTGTGTGTTCATGCCCAGAACTAAGAGTCAGCATTCAAGTCTGGCTGCACATTTCACCACTGCCTGGAAGGGCTGCTCGCTGCAGCTGCCTGGGCTGAGAATGCATTTCACCCACAAGTGAGCATTTGCAGGACTCCTGCTTTCCGTCTCCTTTCTGTTTTACGGCTGTGCGCGTGCACTAGACATGCTTCTCTCGCTCTGCACCTACAGAACTCTGTTCTTACCTCCACACTGCACTTGGGTTACTGCTTAGCAAGGATGTGCGTGAGTGCTCAGTTGCTGCGGTCATGTCCGACGATTTGCGATCCCATGGACTGTAGCCTGCCAGGCTCCTCGGTCCATAGTAGGCTCCAGGCAAGAATACTAGAGTGGGTTGTCAGGCCCTCCTCCAGGGGATCTTCCTGACCCAGGGATTGAACCTGCATCTCTTACATCTCCTGAACTGGCAGGTGGCTTCTTTACCACTAAGCCACCTGGAAAGCCCAGCATGGGTATAACCTCCATCCAAATACATCCTTCTGAGGAGCAGAACTCACTCATGTTTGTAACTCCCAAGGGTCTAGCCCCAAACCTGATGTGTGTGTGTGTGTGTGTGTGTGCCCGCACACATGTATACTAGTTATGCCAAGAATAACACCAGCAGCAGCTGATGTTTGAAGCTGCAGTGTGCCTCTTCACGCACACTAGACACTTGACTTGCCCTAACAGTAAACCTGCAACTTCTTATTATTCCCATTTTATAGACAAAGAAACTGAGGCTTAAGACAGCTAAGAAACTTGCCTAAGATCACACAGCTAGTATTTGGTAGGACTGGGGAAATGAGCCAGGCTCACTGAAGCCTGTAAATTGAGCCTCTTCAGCACCACCCTTACTTGAAAGGGTGTACAGAGAGTGGGTTATAAGTGGGTAGTAGTGGGTGGTACTGGCTAGATCACCAGGAAAGAGGATGACAGGTGGAAAGACAGAGCTACTATTTCAAGGAATCTCTTCCTAGTCTTGGTGGAACAGTGGAAATGTGCGTCAGCTTGCCAACATACAAGCCACTCACCCTCGATATCCATGGCTGCTTATTCATGGCAAATTCACT
This sequence comes from Odocoileus virginianus, assembly GCF_023699985.2. Classification (NCBI taxonomy): domain Eukaryota; kingdom Metazoa; phylum Chordata; class Mammalia; order Artiodactyla; family Cervidae; genus Odocoileus; species Odocoileus virginianus. Next base: position 15,104,950 of record NC_069706.1, on the reverse strand, counting down.
AGCTCAGACTGATTTGTCACCCACGTGGACCCTCAGTCATAACAGCATTAAAACTGGCTTATAAGGCTGATATGTATGCGTGTACTGAATCAGCACTTTAAATATATTAACTCATTCAATCCTCAGCATGACCCTATGGGAAGGTATTATTATTATTATCATCTCATTTTAAAAGATGAATAAACTGAGAATGTTTAAATAACTTGCCCAAGGTTGCACAATTAGCAAATGACAGAACAGAATTTGAACTCGGGTCATCTTTGAGCCACTAGGGGTAAGCATTATTGATTGGGCCTTTCTACTATTCTAAGTATTTTACAAAGATTTGATGTAAAAAACAAACTCATAATTCTGGTACTATGTTCATCTCTGTTCTATAGGGGAGGGAACTGAGATTCAGAGAGGTTGAACTTTTCCAGTGCTACTCAGACCAGGCCACTGTTCAAACTGCAGCTTTGTGCAAATTACGAACTGGATTTGTCTCTTACTTGGGGCAACTGGAGTGCTGAGTTTATGTGCATGCCTTGCTGACTAAAGTGCAATCTGAATTTTAGCTCCAACTTGCTCCCTTGTGCAGTGTATATCCTGGACAACTGTACATAGAAACACTGACCCAGCAGATAAAAGGAAGACCTGAGATTCCAACCCAGGTCCAACTTGCTTTTGACTTTTAGCCACTATAGATGCTCCATCACCCACCTCAGACATCATACCCTTCTATTCTAACCCAGGTCTAGATTCAATTCATCTAAGACTGCTCAGAAAATGCTCAGTCCAGTACCCCTAAATGGGCAAAAGCTCAGTCAAGGTGTAGTGGTCAGGACAGGTCCTTCCAGAACAGACCCCTTTCACCCCCAAGGGCTATGATCCTTCATCACAGTCTCAAAGAGACTCTGGGCTCACAGATGGCGAGGTTCCACTGTGAGACAACTGTTGAGAATCCTGGTAGCACCGTGGTAGCACTCTCTCCCCATCCCAATCAGGCAGCCACTCTGCACAGTGACCCTTCCTGATCTACACTGTCAGGCTGCAATTTAGCCATTCCCAGAACTCCGCTATGCTAAAGGCTTCTGCAGCCAAAGGCACTTGCTGCTGGGGAGCACTCCCAGGGCCCTCGACTCTGAGCAGATGTCATCTTGCATTAAAGGCTCACTGGGCTGGGCTCTTGGCTAAAGAGCCAAATGAGGAAGAGGGAGAGGGTAAGAGAGAGGAAAAAGAGGAATAAGAGGGGGAGGGGAATAAGGGGTGGGGAGAGAGACACCAGGCATCTGAAGAAGAAAAACAGACACCAACTCCATGTCTGTCGGGAAGGGAGAGGCTCGTGGTAGACACAATAACAAGAGCTCATGTTTATCAGCCAGAGTAACAAAGATGAAGACCGAATGAGACTTTAACAGGTGCTGAGTGCTGTATTAAGAACACCTGTTCAATGGTGGTCCTGCAGTAGTTACCTGCCCTTCCCCAACATAAGCTGATGCTCTGCCCAAGCAGAGGAGCCATGAGATACACTGATGACAGCCACATTCCTCAGAGTACAACCCTACGGGTGCAGCCTCAGTTATGTTGCAGCTGGGATTTCTTACCTCCCTCCTACATGCCAGTCATGGTCACGATTCTTTTGTTCCCACTAAGGCTTGTCTGATTAGGTGTAGAGTAGACCTACTTAGCTGATGGCCCCAAGCCACGGTCTGCTGTATCCCCGCCCTGGGCAATGTGATTTTGCATCTCTTATGTCACAGGTGGACTCAGCTTCCCCACATTTTGAATATGGGCTGCCTGGTAATGTGATGTGCTTTGGCCAAATGAATGTGGTGGAAGTGACCGCAATCCGGTTGTAAGTCTGGCTTTAGGAAGCCCTGCATATTTCCACTCTCTCTCTTGGAACCCTGTAACTGCCCCGAGGACAGGCTCCTCTGCTGCGGGATGAGGGGCCACGTGGAGCAGAGTCCACATGTGGCTGCTGAGTCAGTCATAAAGCAGTCCATGGCCAGCCGATCCCCAGACCTGAGAGCCCCCCAAGATCAGAGGAGCCACAGCTGGGACCAGAAGAACCCCCACTGACCCAAAGACCTGGAAGCAACACTAATAACAAAAACACTGCTTTACACTACTGAGTTTGGGTCGCTTTGTTAAATCATCCCAATGGTATAAAAAGTGTTATACAAGGAAACAGACTTGGAGACATGATGTTACTTTCTAAAGTCACACAGATAATAAGTGAGTGAAATAAGATGAAGTGAAGTTGCTCGGTCCTTTCCGACTCTTTGTGACCCCATTGACCATAACTTTGTCCAAGGGATTTTCCAGGCAAGAGTACTGGAGTGGGTTGCCATTTCCTTCTCCAGGGGATCTTCCCGACCCAGGGACTGAACCCGGGTCTCCTGCATTGCAGGCAGACGCTTTACCGCCTGAGCCCCCAGGAAAGACTTAGTAAGTGAGGGAGCAGGGATTCTGCCCGATTGCCAGCATTTTCATCCATGATGATCTAAACAAGGAGTCAACAAACTATTTCTGTAAAGGGCCAATGAATAACTATTTTAGGCTTTGTAGGCCATAGAGCTTCCGTGGCAACTGTTCAACTCTGCCATTGTCGAGCCAAAGCAATCACAATCTACATGTAAACAATTGGGTGTGACTTTATTTACAATAGAACTTTATTTACAAAAACAAACAGAGAGCCAGATTTGGCCCATGAGCTGTAGATCACTTTCCTACAGCGTCATCACTGTTTGTACCAGCCTTTCTTCCCTTCCCTTTCTCACCTTTTTCTTTCTCTAGGATTTCTATGTAAAACCGCTCATTACATTCCGCCATTTTGATATTCTGCTCCACGGCATGTGACAACTAACTCTAAACTCAGTGGCTTTGTTTTCCCAGCATGTGTGTAACTCCACTCCCTAATTTTGCAAATCTCTGTCATTTCCAAAAATCAGTTTGACTGATATGTTTTCCTAATGTTAGGTTGATAGCTCTCTGGATTCCCCAGGTATGGGAACTTTAAAAAGTTATGATTATATTCTAAATCCAAGACCCAACATCATCGCTGTGACAGTTGGGAATGCAAATTACTCCTGTTCAGAACATTTAAAGAAAAAGTTTCAGTTCTATAGCTGTAGAAATTTGACTCACTCCAAAGGAAAAAAAAAGCCCCTCTCCCCCTCCTCACAAAAAAATCCAGAGTGATACAGAAGTAATTCTGAGAGCTTTCTCATCACTCCACATACCCGGTCTCTGGGGCAATCTCTCTCTAAGAAGCAGGCAAGGCATGTGATGATGACTTCTTGCAGAGAATGAAAACTGGGGTTGGAACAAATGAAACCCCGGTGATTTTCAGTTTTATGAATGTATATCTCATCCAGAAAATAAAATGTTAGAATAGATTTCAGTTTTTCCACTTCTTTCTTGCCCTTTTCACTTCTTACTTGCCCTACTTAGAATACAGAACCTTGTTGGCAATTAAACTGAACTCCGCGCTTGGCTTTTCCTCCACATTGGGGGAAAAAAAAAAGTAGACTTGAGAGTTTAACAAAGGAGCTCATCCAATTTAGAAGCTGAGAGCCACGTCTTGAAAATTTCATCCAAGGTTAGTCAGGGTTAGTGTCAAACTTTCCATAATTTTTAACAACCTTCTAAGTAAAAATAAAGATGTCTATCTGGACTGACTTAAGTTTTAAAGTCTTAAAGCTAGGGAGGCAGAGGAAAACCCATCTCACTTTTCATTATGGTTAAATTCAATTTTCAAGAACAGCCGGCCTTGGTCCCAGGACCTGGCAATGAGTGAGCTGCTCCTGCAGCCACCATTACACCACGTTGGCCAGGAGCGGAGAGGAAAGTGGTGCGTCACAGGACGGAGTCCTTGACTGCATGGAGCTGTGCATACAGTGCAAGCTCAGATCCCCCTTCCGTAACTGGAACACCCCAATTAGCCTGATCCACCTAATGAAGAGCCCAAATCTGGCCACAAGCATTCACTTATCAATGGCTCCTCATGACATATGCTTGATCTCTGAGAGAAGCTGTGTTAACCTCTTCTAACATAATTATCTCCATTATACAGAAATGAAAACCAATGCCCAAGGTCCCCTGCTAGCAAGTGGCAGAGCTGAGATTCACGGCCAGCTTGTTTCAGTTCAGAGTCTTCTCTTAATCAAGAGGAAATAACTGACCTAGCGAATGGTCACATTTGTGTGGGTGGTGACAATGTCCAGGTGTTTGTCAACACCTCTGGATCTGCCTCTAAACCCCAGCCATCCTTGGGCCACCTGCCAACTGCCTTGTTTTAAAAAGGAGTTTCATTTGATGTATGGCACATAAGACATGGGACCTATGAGGTCAGCAGGTAGGGGTAATTGTTTCCCATTATAGAGATGCGGAAACTGAGGCCCAGGGAAGGGAAAAGGCCTGCCCACAGTCACCAGTCCATTAGTGACACAGTCAAGAAAGGACCATACATCCTAGACTTTCCGCCCAGAGTCGGTAAAGGGGTGCGGATTTGACTCAGGATTGGGGGTTCGGTGCCCATCTTGTACAGCCTCTGCGCATTCCAAGGCCAGGAATCCTGTGAGACCTCTGAGCTGTGCTTTCCTCAAGTTTTGAAGACCAAAACAAGCTTGTGAGTGCTCACATTCGGAGTATACTGCAAAGGGGTGCAGGGGAAAAAACATGCTTAAATAGAAGGTGAGTACACACAAAAGCCGCAAATTGTATTTTAATCTCAATAGCTATTTACCCCTGCTCTTTCATGGTACAAAAAGGCTTAAGCAAAACACACTGTTCCACTGACCAAAAATTACAGACAGAACACAGGAGGTAGGGGGAAGTAAGGAAGGGAATCAAGAAGTAGGAAATTTAACTTGCTAACAGGAACTTGGTAAGCAACCAGAAAATTACCACAAGTCCTGGGCACCTGTGAGAGGAATGAATTCTGTCTCTGAGCTTCCTAGCAGACACTGCAAAGAGGGAAACAAAGCTAGTGATTTGCTTCCATGTCAGTGACGGGGTTCCTCATTTTTGCAAAAAAGGAAGACAGTCACCCATCATTTTTCAGTGCTATCGACTCTGATTGTGTTGTGTTTTCCATGTGTTAGTTTTGCCTTTACATCTGCTGAGCTGATTTGGAATGACCTGCTGCAGGGCTCTGCAGAAAAGCTTCTGAAATCAGATGAGTTGGCTGGTTTGCATGCCTGCATCCCTGGTACAGTCAAGTGTTTATTTACTGAGCATCACATGAGCAGACTGGAGATGAAGGAGAAGTCTAAAACCTCTTTGGGAGGAGACTGTGCCAGCAGAATACCAATCAGAAGCGAAGCAGAGAAATCGCTGACTTTAAAGTGGAAGCGAATGAGAAAACGCATGTCTGGGCTGATATCATCTCCACTGGGCCACACAAATTTTCTGAAAACCTTTTCTGTACAAAGCGAAGCAGATGGGGATAATGTAACCCACTCCCCACTTCTCTTCATGCCCTATCCCGTCCCTCTGGGGAAAGGATCTAAGGCGAGTCCAACTGACGTTAGCCCCAAGCACTCAGAGGGCCACGTGGGGCCCTGCATGTGACGGGCAGGGCCCAGCCTGTCACTCACTGCTCCGCTGGCTCCATGTGATGGAGCTGTAAACTGAGTCGGGCTCCCGGACCACACGGGAGCATTCCCGGGCCGAGTTTCAGATCTGCAGCTGTGTGCAAAGAGGAGCAGAGAATGCATGTCTGCCCCCAAGCCCTTCGTGGCAGAGCGGCCCTTTTAGGAGAACGCTGCCCTTGGACCTGGGGAAGCAGATTCCAGGTCTGCTCTCTAGCTGATGTCCGGAGATCCTGGGAAACCAGGAGGGAGGAGAGGTGGGCAGGACAGGCATCTGCCATCCCGACTTGAACGCCTTCAGACAGCTCCAGAAACCTACTACTCTTTAATCTCTCGTTCCCCTGACCTTCGAGCGTCTCCCTAGTGTAACCACCACTTGGCGAAGCCACCGTGGTTCCCTTAGGATAGTTGTACCAATTAAGTAATGTGACACTTGAGAGGTGGAAAGCTATGTATTTACTCCCAAACCAGAGGCTGGACGGTTTTTACTTAAAGATTTTAAGTGCAAAAAGAATCTCTCTCTTAAGAGTTGACATTAGTGACCATTGTTTGCTATTCAGAAAGGCCATCATAAAGCAGCTGCAGGCAAGACACCCTGGAGACCTCAGCGTGGATGGGGGGAGACGGCAGGATGGGCCAGGATGGGGCCCGGGTCCCAGCACAGCTCTGACAGGAGGGGCTTAGGACCCTGGCTCCACCTCCTACTGCTCAAGCCCGGGGTGATCTTGAGCTGGTCACTTCATCTCTCGGCACCTCACTCTACTCATCTGCAATATAGGGACAAAGATAGCCACCAACTGATGGAGAAAATTAGCAGAAAGAAAACGTTCCAGCCAATGTCATTAGGAGTCCCCAAAGGAGTCTTGTGGTTGATGCAAGAGCCTCTACCAGGCTCAGGGTGGTCCCCGAGCATGGGTTCTTCTGCCCGACACAGCCTCTACGCTTGCTTCTGTCCCATTCTTTCTGGGTTGCTGACAAAGACAGGGGACAGACGGGAGGTTTCTGGAAAGGGGAGGTGGCTGGGCCAGGCCAGCCTGGCTGGTGTCCCTGACAGCTGAAGGTGCCGGTCGGATGACAGGCACCTCAGAAGAGGCTGTTTCAAGGCCATGCTACTCTGGGGAGAAATGATGAGCTTGCTGGTCGACCTGACATGTCAGAAGACGTGTTACTGCTGGAAAATACAAAATAAGCAGAGTGCAGGTAACTAAACACTATTTTTATCGCCTTTCCAACACTCTCAGGCCACAGACAAAAGCTGCTGCCTGAGGGAGGATGGCAGGGAAATGTTTATTCAGAGCGAGGGGCAGCCTGAATATCAATGAGGCCCACGGGAGGTTGGCTGCGGGGGCTTCCAGGGGACACGGCCTGGCCATGGCCACAGTCATGTGGGGAGGCCTGGGGAAGGGGGCAGGGAGAAAAGCCCCAAACTCAGCCCTGTCTCCTGCTGCCCTGGGGGAAGGCCTTGAGTTCTATCTGCCCAGCCCACGTTCCTTATTTCTGTGGCATGGAGGAACAAGATCCTCTAGCTCCAGGCAAGTCCAGTCTTCATGATGACAGTTCTGAGCTCCTTCAGGGCAGGACCCTGATCTACATGTTCACCCTTCTCTTCCTGGTGTCCACATAATGCCTGGTGCAGTATACAGCAGGCCCAGAACTACGTCACAAAAGAAGGACTTTTCTAAGGGCGTGGGAGGCATCCGTGAACAATGCAGACAAAACTCTTGCCTTCATGGAACTTTATTCGAGCATCAAGAGAAGAACAATAAATAATAACAATGATAGTAATACACACAAATAATGAGTAGGGGAGACAGCAGAAGAACAAGCAAGAGAGGAACTTCTTGGAAAGCTGGCTACAGTGACAGAGAGGTGGCCAGGATCTTCCCAAGTGAAAAAAGCAAAAATCAACAACAAAAGAACATGCTTAAAGGGGCATTAGGAAGCTGGGAGGGGGGCAACTTTTAAAAGACTGTTCAAGGCAGACTTTCAACGGAGAGGGTAGGATTTATGCAGAGGCTTAAAGGAGGTGAGTGAGCAGGCCATATGGATATTTAGGGGAAAAACATTTCAGGAAGATGGAGCTGCAGTGCAAAGGCCCCGAGGTGACAGTGTGCCTGGGATGGCTCACCTTGCCAGTGAGGACCAACAAAGAGGCCAGTGTGGATGGAACAGAGGAGGTAAAAGAATGAAAAGTAGAAGACTCTCTCAGAGAAAGGGGATGGGGGTTAGAATCTAAAATGCCTTCAAGAACCCTGGTACTCAATGGGGGCAGTGTTAACCCTCAAGAGACATCCTGCATGTCTTGGAGATACCTTCAGTTGATACAGCTGGGGGTGGCAGGTCCTGGTATCTAGTGGGTAGAGGCCAGGGAAGTTGCTAACCTCCTACACTGCCCAGGAAAAACAAGTGAAAGTGCTAGTCATTCAGAAGTGTCCAACTCCACGATCCCACGGACTGTAGCCCACCAGGCTCCTCTGTCCGTGGGGTTCTTCAAGCAAGAATACTGAAGTGGGTAGCCATTCCCTCCTCCAGGCGAATCTTCCCAACCCAGAGATCGAACTCTGGGTCTCCTGCATTGAAGGCAGATTCTTCACTATCGAAGCCACCAGGGAAGATACCCCGCCCCCGCTCTGCACAGGACGGCCCAGCAGATACTATCCAGCCCAGGACATCACCGAGTTCAAATTTAGATCATTGGAAGGACTTTGGATTTTGTCCTGAGTGACTTGAGATTATTTATTAAATGAATGAGCAACCCTACGCCTGCACTGATGATAACACAAATCGTAAGTCGGAAGGTGTTTCATCTCCTTTAGAACCCTTTCTCCTATAAATAGAGTCAGAATGAAAGAAAGGGGACCTTTCTTCCTGCCAAAAGCACACAGTGGAACTCCTGGCTAGGAAATGTCCTACTTTATGTGCAACCTAAAAGGAGGCCAGCTGTCTCTGGCCTGGTGACAACAGAAGGAACTTCTTGGAAAGCTGGCTGCAGTGACATGGAGGTGGCCAGGATCTTCCCAAGTGAAAAAAAGCAAAAATCAACAATAAAAAACACGCTTGCCAGGATCCAGGGGTGTGATAGGGGGGCTGGAGAAGAGCAGCTCAACATTTCCTTTTCTCCAGGTGAAGACTGAGGGCAGGGGCCTCACTAGTGATTTCTTGAGAGTTTTCATCTCTGGTCTTCAAATCCTGGCCAAATCACTTCCAGAAACTGACAGTTTTGCCTGGGTTTCACGTGAGTGATTAAAGCATGGAGGACTCGAGGCCCCATTCCTGCCTCTGTGTTTGTGAATAATCAAAGGCTAATTAGCCACGGCCCCACGGGATGAGGAATTAGACATGCAAGACATCTAAGAGGCTCTGAAAATAAAACTGTGTGGTAGATCTGACATGAATGTCAGAGAGGATCACTGGGGATGAGGTCAGCTGGGGCCAGGAGCCCAGAGCACCGGGGCCAAATGAGGGTGGATTTTTCCAGGGCTGGGCTGACCCTTTAGCTCACACCAAAGACCGAGAAGGACAGATGAGTGGCTGAGGTCTGGCCTTCCTTGGTCAGCTCATGGGTCAATCACATCAAGGCAGTAAAAGTCCAGAGGGGGCTTTGAGATGGGGAAGGGCAGAGGAAGGCTCTCCAGGCTGGAGTCAAACTACCAGGGTTCAAACCCTGGCTCCTTCACTTCCTGACTGTGTTAAATAGTTTAACCTCTTTGAGACTCAGTTTCCTCATCTGTGAAATGGAACCAAATAGCAATAACTGGGAATTACTCTTGGAAATCACTTTGACGGGAAAGGGAAGGAATGGAGAAGATGGAAGTCATATTTACTGATTCCAGGGTGCTGGACGCTGGGCTATTATTAGACTTATTAGACTATTATTATTAGACTTTAGACTTATGATCTTGCTGAATTCCCATAGCAACCCAATGTGGTACTGGGTGTCCCATTTTTAAAAATATTTATTTGGCTGTGCCAGGTCTTTTAAAAAATTTTTAACTGGAGGATAATTATTTTACAATATTGTGATGGTTTTTGCCATACATCAACATGAATTGGCCATAGGTATGCTGGTCTTAGTTGAGGCATGCGGGATCTTTTTAGCTGTGACATGCAAACTCTTAGTTGCAGCATGTGGGATCTAGTTCCTGACCAGGAATCAAACCTGGGCCCCCTGCATTGGGAGCTCAGAGTCTCCGTCACTGGACCGCCAGGGAAGTCCCGGGTGTCTCATTTTAATAAGAGAATGCTGCAATTTAAGGGATGAAACCACCTCTTAACCAGGGAGTGGAATCTTCTTTTCTCCATGTTCTGTTAGTGACACCACCATCTGCAGAGCACATGGAACTTCCCACGTGTGCTACCAGGCCAGGTCCTTGTAACACACCTGAGAGCCAGCTATGAGCCTCGCTAGAGGGGGCGAGGGTACATTGCATCCCGGTCAGTACCAAGAAGTTTGGGGCCCTGAGGTTCACTACAGATTAAGCCACTGCACATTGAGTCTGTGTGTTACTTAACCCTTGCAGCGAGTCTGAAGGTAGGTGATCTCATATTCCCATTTCATAGATAAGGCAGCTGAGGTTCAGGGAAGTAAAGGGATTTAAGCCATATAGCTGGTGAATGGAGATGTTAGAAGTTGAACCAGCTTGACTGACATGACCCTGGAGGCTCCTCAAAGTGTGAAGACAGGAGTCAGTTGTCCTGAAAAAATTATTCTGTTAGCAACTGTCTGATCTGGGGAGTCAGCTTCCCCTGCTCTGGCCTCAGTCTTCATCCTATAGAGGCTTGACTGAATATCCCTCAGCTCTGACCCCGCTGTGGTGCCCTTTGCAGACCTTAAAGTGGTGCTTCTCAAGGTAAATGCTGTAACTGACCTCAGGGCCTTTGCACTTGCTGCTCTCAACACCTGGAAACAATCTGCCCCTAGATATCCTCATGGTTTACTCTTCAGGAAACTGCTCAGAAGACATCTCCAAGAACCTCCGCTCAGTCAACAATAGGCATTTCCTATCCCTCTTATTATGTTCCTTCCTGTGCCATTTATATCCTGGATGCTGCATATTTGCTTACTAGCTGTATCCTCCAGCTAGAATGCTGGCTACTTTGTTGTGTTCTATAAACACTCCCTAGTACCTTACAGGAATCAGGTAAACATTTGTTGCCTGTGTACCTCATGTGCTCCAGACAGAGTGAGAAAGCATGGTTAACCCCACCACCAGAGTGGAATCCAGCTACATGCAATTGTTAATCTGGCCGCCATGATTAATGAGGCCATGTAAGTTGGAGAAGACAGTAGACAGAGTGGGAATGGAGCCGCAGTAAAGTGACAGTCAGACTGCACAACCAAAACAGGCTAGAGGATTCTATTTGCACCAAATACTATTCATGCCTCTCCATCCTGCGAACCAGCTCTTCCTCAAGGAACATACAGAACAAACCACTGCCAAACACCATTGGGTTTAATTACTCAGATGATTTTAACAGTGCAGTAGACTTTAATCACAGGCCACACTGCTGCGGAGAGAGGCTGAAGGCAACTTCCATGAGCTTGCAGTCCCCTTCCCATGGTTTTCTAACTTGAGTTCATGGTATCTGAGTTCAATTTAGTTTTGATTCAGCCATGGCAACTACTACTAAGGTCTAGGAGAAGTGGCTGTAATTTGCCCCCTGCAGACACAGAACCAGGACTATTCATGCTGGATCTCCCTGACTGCCAAAGCACAGCCCCAGCCCTTATAAACGCAGACCAAGGGAAGTCTGCAGACGGAGATGCAGCTCTTAGAGCAAGCTTCAAAAGGACCAGCAGCACGGCAAGGATGTTGCTCTCCTCACAACCCGTGAGGCACCAAGACTCGGGAGAAGCCATGTGTCGCCTCCTTCCAAGCCCTCTTCAAAGCACGTATCCAGGCAGCAGGAATGAAAGCTGGCTGCCCAGGCTCTCTTTTAATGAGATGAGAGGTGAAGTTCAAAAATAACTGTGCAAAGCCTCGTAGGGAAATACCAGATGACATGAGGACAATCTGGTGACCAAATGCATAGAAGGTGGCAGGGGTGGGGAGCCCACGTCGAAATCAATAACCAGGTCAGGCAGGATGTGGGGGTCAAAACAGCAGCTTAGAAGCTAACGAAGTGGTCCAGTTGACCTTGGACGGCTCAGTAAGAATTTCAGTGGAGCTGTTTCCACACTCCCAACCAAAATGCTATCTTTGCGCAAGTGTGCAGTGATTCTGTGTCTAGGAATTTAACCTTCAGGGTTGCTTGCACTTAAGTAAAATGTCACACATGCGGGGAGGATTGTTACAGCCTAGTTTGTAATTGCAAGAGGCTGGAAATAACCCCAGCCCTCATCAGCTGTGGCCTGGCTAAGTAACTTGGGCTAAGCTGATGCAAATGGAATACCATGCGGCAATAGAAAGAATGAGGTGACTCTACAGGAACTGAAACGGCAGTGACAAGGTACACAGATAAGTGAGAAAAGCCAGACACAGAACAGAGCTGCAGTTCCTCGGCACGTGGCTCAAGGCGCTCTAGCCATGGCTCAAGCCTGGCTGACTCTCGAAGATGGAATTCCAATTCCTTCTCTCCAGCTGTGGGACTTAGGGCAGGTTACTGCACCTCTCTGGGCCTCAGTCTCTTCCTCCGTCACATGGTCTGTTGAGAAGCAGCAATATATCTAAAACACGCATGCTCAAGGGGTGATATTATTCCCCCCACCCTGCCAAGGGGCAAACACTAACTCAGAGGATGAGGTGGTGAAAAAAATCTTATCTATTGCAACAGTGTGTGGTCCTCCAAGGCTCAGCCCTACCTGATCAATCTTATCCCTTATTATTTAATTGCTCTCACTAGGGAGAATTTAAATTAAATTAAATTTTTCTTCCTGGGAGGGTGCTAATGAAAAAAAGGTTGAGGAGCCCTGATCTAAAGTACTCAGCAGCATGAGGCAAATGGGAATGACATTTACCTTGCAACGTTGCTGTGAGGCTTGAACGAAATGGGAGCTGCGGAGGCCACACCGGCCTGTCTTTTCAACCAGGTGCTGAATACTAATATCAATGCCCACTGCTCAGATGACAAGCGTGAGGTCCAAAGAGGTGACAGGAGTAGGCCAAATGTCAAGAGCAGAGCCAGGGGTGTTTACCTGGTCTCCGTGACTCAGAGCTTCCACTGGGTGCCCTCATGGTGCTCAGAGGCCACAGGGTTCAGGTGTTCATGAGGCTGCCCTGAAATCTCAGCCTGGTGTTGCCTGGTCCACCCAGGCCCAGATTCCCAGATGTGTTTCCTCCATCAAGCATCAGTGCAAGATGGCGAGTCTGGTCCAGGGGCCGGGGTAGCAGACGGCCAGGAACTCCCGGCACGTCCACCGTGAGGAAGCCTGAGGGCTGCTGCTCCTTTGCCCACACACTGGCCTCTTGTGAGTCCCAGCAGACACTTCCCGCTGACCTGAGCACCAAGAACAGCTCCGCCTGCCACGAGCCAAGATCTGCGCCAGTTGCTTGGACACAGAGTGGTGGAAGGGAGTAGATTTGCTTTTCCTGCTGGCTGCTAGAAAGCTCGGAGCCAAATCTCCTGTTCCCCTATAAGCGAGGTCTTCACAGCCTGAGTTTCATGGTCAGTTCTGACCCCAAGTTAAGGCCCCAGCATCGTGTTTCCTTCTTTTGGCCTCATTTTAATCTACGCAATCTTCCTTTGTTTTATCGACTGCCATACACCCTCCCTAGAACAGGGAGGGGTGTGAAGAGATCAGTCAGTACACAGAGAACTCCAAGAGGTTCCAGAAAAAGCCACTGCTGGCAGAAGAACTCGTGGGACCATGTCACCCAGCTCCCTGGAGACTTCTGAGGGAGGCTGGGAAGACGGGGGACTGGCCCTCGGGCTTAGAGTCGTAAGGAGGAGAGGCAGGGTGGAGAGGAGGTCAAGGGAAGAGAAGGGAAGTGTGTGCACGGAGTGCAAGATGGAGCATCAGTCACGGGGTCTCAACAGACAGACATCCCACAGCACCCTGGTTTCTTCATTCATTCATTCAAGACCTACCATCGCAAAGCACTGTGTCCCCTGCACGGGATACAATGATGAACTAAAAAATGATAGGGTCCTTTGCCCTCATGAAGATTATGCTTCATTCAGAAAACAGCACACTCTACCTGCTGGGTCCAATCTGGCCTGCCAGCTGCTTTGTGTAAAGTCTTATTGGAACCCAGCCACACCTGTTCATCTACACGTCGTCCACAACTGCAGGAGAGTGACCCAGCAGCAGTGAGTAGTTGTGACAGAGGCCATCTGGCTCACAAAGTCCCCAGTGTTGACTGTCTGGCTCTTTACACAAAGTCTGCCCAGCCCACGTTTTATTTGTGAGTACTTAAAAATGCCTAAATCAATGAAAATGAAATTCTGATGCCCTCTTGAGACCCCAATATTTTCTTCTATTAAATTGGCAAAATAAGCATGCCATTGCAGCGATTCAATGGGAGAATGCATAGAAGCCGTCAGAAGTAAGCCTAGAACACAGGCACCCACCATACTTGTTTATTCTCCTTATTACTGATAACGACAAAGGCTGGGAGTAAGAAGAGGAACAATTTCACTCCAACACATCTTTAAAATACATTCAGCCTCTTCATTCTGATTCCGGGAATCAGTATGACTAGTTGATCTAAGTAATAGAGGCATTTTTCCAGGATATTTCACTCTGTTCTCTTGATTTGAAGATGAATGTATTTCTTTCTCACTATTTTAACATTTCTGAAATTGAGGTTTATCTTAAAGTCACTGTGTACATATGATTTGTTAATTCATATTTGCTGAGGATCAATGATGTAGCAGACATTCAGGATATAAGAACAAACCATCTATGTGAACCATATATATGTGTGTGTGTGTGTGTGTGTGTGTGTAAAAATACTTTGGCCACCTGATGTGAAAAGCTGATTCATTGGTAAAGACCCTGATGCTTGGAAAGATTGAGGGCAGGAGGGGAAGCGGGTGACAGAGAATGAGATGGTTGGATGGCATCACTGATTCAATGGACATGAGTTTGAACAAACTCTGGGAGATAGTGAAAGACAGGGAAGCCTGGCGTGCTGCAGTCCATGGGGTCGTAAAGAGTTGGACACGACTTAGCAGCCGAACAACAACGTGTACAGACATGTGTTGAGCTTAGTTGCTCAGTCATGTCCAACTCTTTGCAACCCTATGGGCTGTAGCCCACCAGGCTCCTCTGTTCATGGGATTCTCCGGGCAAGAATACTGCAGTGGGTAGCCATGCCCTCCTCCAGGGGATGTCCCCAACCTTGGGATTGAACTCAGGTCTCCTGCATTTTGGGGTATGCCTATATATATAGTCTGTAAGACGTAACGTCAGGTTTGCATGGAGTCTACATAGGAATAGGGGAAGCAGACAGCGTCAGCACATAGTAGGTCAGTTGCTAATAACAGCTACACAGAAAAACAAAGCAGAGAGGAGGGTCAGAAAACAGTGGAAGTCTGCAGTTTACAAGTGGTGCTGTGGGGATGGGTTCCCCCAGAAGGTGATCCGAACCAGGGGAGGGAGTGAGCCTACCGGAACGTGGCGCGCAGGGCTCCATGCAGAGGAAACGGCAGATGCAAGCTCAGATGCAGAGATGCACATCCTTAGCCGTATGTCTTTTCCCCCTCTCCCCTCACTAAAGCCGTTACTAAGGACTTGGCTTCTCCACGGACGGGTTACAGAAGCCCCGTGTGGGTAGCACCGGTGCGGTGTGAAATAATGGATCCCAGATTTGGACCGGGAAGGGGAAAGCGCTCAGTGACTGGAACACGTTTTGTTTCAGCTGACTCCTGCTCTCAGCTCCTTTGAGACAGCTGACATGTGCTCTTGGCCCTAAACCTGCTGTAAACCGACATCCAAATGCATCACCTGCCAAAACCTAGTAAATCTGCAGGTTAAGTCCTGGGAACTGGATGGGTTGTCATTGAAGCTGTAGGACCAGTTAAGCGAGTCCCAGTTCCTTCTCTGCACCTGGCCAGTAAAACTGAGTGAGGAAGTGTCTGTTTCCACCAAGTGTTCACAGAGCACTCAGAGAAGTAACCCCAAGTCTGTACATGTCCCCCAACTTTGCAGCGGAGAGGAGAGGACGGGGTCATGAGGTCGTGGCTCTGACCTTCTTCCGCAGGGATTCCTGGCAAACTCACCCAGAACCGAGCCACAAACCCAGAAAAGGCAGGGTCACGGCATCTGGGTGGCTCAGAGGTCTTGATCCCAAAGCCCACGTGCTTTCACAGTCACACTTTTTAGTGTCTTCTGCAGGTACACCCAGTCACCCTGCGTGCTCCCCCCATCATACACGACTGACTCTAGAGCCCATCCAGTTCCTGGCAACAGGGCCACTTGGGACAGGGGTGCGCTCATTTCTCAGACTGGGGTTTAAAGTTCACATGTCCAAGGTGAGTATAAATCTATGGTTGCTAATCTATCCACTTCCTCTGATTCCTGAAAGCAATGTCCTTTTGGATTCTTGATGACAGCAGATGAGAACGTGTACGTGTGTGTGAATAAGAGGACAGGAGAGGAAGGCTGGGGCTGGGGGAGATGAATAAAGTATCCTAGAAGCAAGTATACTGAGAAGGATGCTAACAGGAAGGGATGAGAGAGCAAAATCAAGGTGCAGAGGGAGGGGGCCACTCAGTGGTCGGGCAAGGGGCTCTGTCACGCCTTGGTAACTCCTTTAGGCATCAGAGAACCACAGCACAGCACAGCAATCAATGATACAACAATGATGCCAGTGAGAACACTTTGCATGTTGTTCTTCAGACGACGTTTGACAAAGCCTAGAAGATGTGACACATTTTCCAGGAAGACAACTCAACTAACGTGTGTGTGTGCGTGTGTGTGTGTCTTACAGGGGTCAGCTTTTGTTTTCTGGGACATTTATTTATAAAACAGAATACCTTTTTTGCTGAACAGGTGAAGTGTTGCTCTACTAAAGCATTCATAACTGTAACACGATAGGCTCTGGCTTCCTGAAAACTTTCATTTTCAGATGAAAATAGCCAGATCTGGAAACCACACGTGTGAGAAACAGTCAGTCCTGTGTTGACCCCCTTCCTGCAGACACTCAGGCAGCCACGGGGAGACAGGTAGGCATGCTTACTCATTGCTTCGAACCTGGCTGTGCTCACCCATCACTCCTCGGGCCTTGGATAAAGCTAGCTGTGTGTGGGGTGGGGCGGTGCCCTCTCCGGCCAGGGAAAATTGCTGTGTTAAGCCCCTTCCCCAACATACAAAGATGGAAGTATACCTGAGACAGGAAACAATTATAAAGTCAGCCCAGAGGACTTTTGAGAGCCAAGGGCAAATGAAAGTTCTTCCCTCTCCCTTCCATGCAGGGGTCTCTCCAGAGAACCTACCGAGCACATCCTCCTGTTAGAAGATGACATGTGGTGGTTTTAGGGGCTGAACGTTTGTTTCCCACTCAATTCATGTTACATTCCTAACCCCTAAAAGGAGGGCACTGGGAGGTGATTAGGCCATGAGGGTGGGGCCCCCATGAATAGCATTAGTGCCTTTTTTTTACAAGGGACCCCAGGGAGCTCCTGCGTTCTTCCTGCCATGTGAGGACACAACGCAAAGTCTGAAGCCAAAGATAGGGGAAACTGATTGTGTTGCCTCCTGAACTCAGACTTCCAGACTTCACAACTGTGAGAGATAAACATCTGCTGTTTATAAGTCACTCAGTCTCTGGTATTCTGTTGGAACAGCCCGAGCTCAGACAGGTGGGTTTACATCATAGGTGCATTCGAATGAAGAGAATTCAAATGGAGGTCACGGGGGAGGGGAAAAGAGAGAAGGAATGGGGTAGAAAAGTGAGAGAAATGGAGAGTAAGAATGAGGGCATACAGAGAACACACAACAGAGAACAAACATTCAGACCACACAGGGTTTTTGCTGACTTTTAAAACTAAACTCCAAGTAGGATACAATGCCACCAGACGTGTGTGTTTCACTTTAGGCAGTACAGGCTCTTCTGAAACACTGGCTATGAGCAGAATTTTTTGAGTCCCTTTTGTATATACCTTTGAAAGCTCACAACTTGCAGGTATCCCTCTGCCTTGGTCCATTTGCGCTGCTGTAACAAAATACCGCAGACTGGGTGTCTTCAACAACAGACATTTATTTCTCAGTTGTGGAGGTGGGTGAGTCTGCGATCAGGGTGCCAGCGTGGCAGTGCTAGTAAGAGCCACTTCCTGGCTTGCAGATGGCTGCCTTCTTGCTGTATCCTCACATCGTGGACAGACAGCCTCCTTTACTTATAAGGGCACTAACCCCAACACAGGGAATCCACTCTCATGACTTCACTAAACCATAATCACCTCCCCAATACTCCATCTCCAAATGCCATCACATTGTACATTAGGGCTTCAACATATGAATTTGCAAGGAGGCAGGGGTTACAAACGTTTAGTCTACAACAACATCTCCAAAACATTCACAAGGACAAGGATCCTTTGGGGAAATGGAACATCAGCCCCCAGTCTTTAAAAAGTATCCTCTTAGCACACTTGAGTTTCCAACTCATAAATGTTCTTACTTTCATGAAGCCAAAGGATATTAGAGGCATGTATTCTAGCCTCCTCATTATATAGAGGAAGAGTCTAAGGCTCAGAGAGTCAGTGACTGACCGAGATCCCACAGATGAAGTGAGTCACAGCTGAGTCTTGAAGCTGAGAGTCTGATCTCTTTGGCGGTACATGTCTGGGTGGTTACTCACTTGTGCTGCCTGAAATAAGTGGGCCAGTGCCTAGGGCCTGGGAATCTGTTAGTTATATGAGCCTGTAGTTTTAACGTCCTATTTTCTGGATGTCAAAACTACATCACCAGGGTGTTTCTCTTTTTCATTACAGCAGTCATTTCTATTTTATTTATATTTTGCAGTGAAATGATTTAAATCAAATGTGCTTGGGCACAGAGGAAATTTGACCTGAAAGAGGGTTTTAGTGGCAGAACGAGAGCCAGTAGATACTTATTTCCTGCCTTTCTGAGACCAATAACATTCTGGTACAAGGGGATCCATCAATATATCTTTCATAAGGGTTTCTCTGCACAGTGAGGTGGAAAATCTTTCCAATGACTCTGGCCCATTTGTAACTCTGCCGTGAATAAAAGAAGGGATTGATCGGGGCTTGGATGGCTTCCATGCCCAGGGGCCTTCCTGCACCCTAGGAGGCTGAGTCTATAAATGGGATTCAATTGGGCAGTCGCTCCTGGAGGCAGTGCCCAGCAGGGGTGAGGATGGCCTCTGAAGAGTGGGCAGTGATGGGCTGATTGTGCTCAGCCTTCGTCTGCTGGGTCTGCAGAGGGGTTGATGCCCGGAAGTCTCTAAAATAAAGAGGCTCACAAGGGATGACAGGGAAGTCTTGCCATTGGGTATCGGACACAGCAGATGCACTGCTCCTCTGGGTGATATCCAATGCAGGGTCAGTGTGATGGAGCCTCAGCACGTCCATCAGCCAGTCACAGTGGGCCATGCAGAGTGGGAGAGCATGAAGGCTCTGTAACAGGGTGAAGGGGTGTTGGGGGTTGAGAAGGGTGGCCCGTTCCTCCAGACATGTCCACGACGACCCCAACCTCCCAAAACGGCCACCCACATCTTGAGTGCTCCGTTGGCTGGGAGACCAAGAGACCCACGTTCAGTCATAGATGCCGCTACTCACTATCATCCTTTGAGTCATCGACTTCTCGCTCTGAGCCGTGCTTTTGTTTCCTACAAAACTTGGGTGAGGCTGCTTATCTTAGGGCCATGGTCTTCGACCTGGGGGAGCAGGGCAATTTTGCCTGCCAGGCAACATTTGGAAATACCAGGAGACACTTTTGATTTTCACCACTTAGGGAGGTAGGGTCGAGTGCAGCTGGTTTCTAGTAGAAAGAGGCCAGGTTGCTAAACATCCTAAAATGCACACAGCCCCCTTGCCCCACACAACAAAGATCCAGATTGGTATGTCAGCAGTGTGTCAGAATTGACAAAACATGCCTTAAAAGTTGCTATGTGACATCCTTGGACTATAAAAAATGGGGCACAGCCCAGAAGGGCCAGTCCCTTCTCCCTACAGAGCTCTTCCCCTTGACCTGCTCCCCACTCACCCCCATGAGGTGGGGGAGGACTCCACTATACCCACCACTGTTCCCTCGGCTCCTCTAAGGGGGCTGGGGTGCAGAGAAGAATGAAGCTCCATCCACCTCCTCACAGGCTGGTTTAGTCTTAAGACACCTGCCCATGCTTCTGCAAACCAACCCAAAGATGACTCAATCCATAGCTTCCTTCCCACTTCCCAGGCACGCGGACTTGACGGAGATCCTTCTCTCATCCGAGCGCCAACTTCGCAATAAATAGGATTATAGAAACTAATTCAAGCCTGAGGTGCCCTGAGTTGTAGAAATCAGTATGCCTCCCAGTACCTGGCACACAAGAGAGGCGCAGTAAATGGAATTCATTATTTTCTGTGGGGAAAATAATGCCTATTTCCTCTAATAGCCGTGAGGATTACAGGTAAAATAGGAAATGTGGTTAGCACGGCGCCTCCTGCCACGGCTGGTGCCAAGTGAATCTGGGTGGATGGGGACAGAGGGATGCAAACATGAATGGCAACAAGAAATGAAGGTTCATGGAAAAGCAAATGTCCACTCAGAGCCTAGCACGAAGGAGAGCTTTAAATGTATTTGCCCAGTGGAGGCTCAGAGAGGCTCAGGGAAGCATAAGGGTCTACACCAGGGTTTCTCAACCTCAGCATTACTGGCATTTTGGGGCAGATGACTTTCTGTGGTTCGGGAACTGTCTATGCATTGTAGGATGCTGAACAACATCCCTGGCCTCCACCCACCAGATGTCAGGAGCATCCCTCGCTCTGCATCCCAGCTATGACAGCCAAAACTGTCTGTGGACTTTGCCAAGCATCCTCTGGGGGCACCATGGCCCCTGGTTGAGAAGTGCCTGACATACAGTGGGCCGCCACTCAACAGCTACCTGCTGGCAAGGGCTGGGGCTCGAGGGCACAGGACCGAGCCACCCCCGCCTGCCTTGGCCGCTGCATCCCGGCTCTCACCCATGATGAGTGAGTGCCGAGAGGTTGTCCAGGCCAGACACCAGCGCAGTTTCTCTGAAACAGTTGGGCAGTGCATCACTTGTGCTCTGCCTTGTGAAGACAGCGGCTTTACTGAGACACTATTTTTCCAGCCCTGAAGATTTCATGTGGATATCACAGTAAATACCCGCCCCCACTCAATCTGCCTCTTGTCCCTCTCCTTCCAAAGGGATCCTTCTCATTCCAAATGGTTTAATATCCCTATTTTGTAGATGAGCCACTGCCGTCGAGAAGATGAAGAGGTATGGAGTTAAGCTGTGGGTTTGTGGTTTGGGTTTAGAGTTGGCAAAACCCATGCTTCTCTTTAGCATCTGAACACAACCCTTAGCAGATGCTTAGGGAGGCTATGGAGACAGAAAGCAAAATGCATAGGTTCACAGGTATATGGGTGGAGGGACCCCAGGGACAAAGGAGTAGGAGTGGAAAAATGTGATGTGGGCTCAAAGACAGCTGGGTTGGAGGCTGGTGGCAGGAAATTATCACCTCTATGATGATAGGATTGGATTGAAACTTCCAGGTTCTACCTTTAGGAATGAGCTGCAACTGAACTGAATTACTGGATACTTTGGCTTCCTCTTGTCCCCATTCCAATGCCCCACCCAGTTCTAGGTCCCCTTGGCCCCATCCATCCATTTCTCTCCAGCTCCTCCATTACTTGCAGCTGGACAAGAACTGCAGATTTCTGACTGAGCCCCTTCACGAACTTTACCTGCCCATCCATCCCTTCTCCCACTGGCAGCCAGAGAGATCCTTTGAAAAGACAAATCAGATGCTACTCCTTCACTTAAAGTCCTTCCAATTCTCCCCGTTTTTCTGAAGAGAAAGACAGAATTCTGACTGCAGTCTGCAGAACCCTGCAGGGACACAGCCCTTGCCCTCCTCCCTGGCCCCGCTCCACTCTCTCCTGCTTCTTGGCTTTCTCTCCAGTCATTATGAGTGGCAATGAATTCCTACTGAGCCCAGGACCTTTGCACATGCTGCTTCTAGCCTCCACGTCCTTGCTTTAGCTTAAATGCCACTTCCCCAGGGACATGCTGCCGCCCCTCCCTGGTCAGGCTTCGTAGTGGAAACCCTCAAGGACGCTCAGCCTTCACTCCACCACACTTATCACTGCCTCGCTCAAGGACTGACATCTGTCTCCAAAACAGACGGTGACACTGTCTGAAGGCAGAGAGGGGATCTGCTCTGCCCACTAACATGCCTTTGTTCTACTAAGTTTCAGTGCACATTTACAGAATAAATTAATGTTTAAACAGGGGGAGGAAGAGAGAGGCTTGCTCCAAGTGTGGACAAAGTGTTCCTTCCAGGGGTCACATCCCATGGCTCCACTCCCAGACACCACTAGGGGAGAAACGGGGCCAGGCAGAGCGTGGTGTCTGCCTGCCTGCACAGACCATAGCTGACCCTTCCCTCCTCGCCTTACGAGCTTCCCCCCTTTCAGCCGTGGTCACATGAAGACAGATCCTGGTTCCTGGCCCCCAGCCCTCCATGAGAAGAACCACCCCTCAGTCTCAGATAACCAGCCCCTGCAAATCCACCCACTGTTTCAGCAACAACAACAAATTGTCAGGTCCCTACTGCCTGGGCAGTGGAAAGGAGATGTGGACTGTGACCTCCAGGAGCCCAGAAGTATCTGCATCACCTGGGGCAGGGCAGCTGGAAATGCAGACTCCCAGATTCCACCCTGGACCTGCTGAATCAGAAACTGCACCTGAACAAGTGCCTGGGGGGTTGGGGCGGGGTGGGGATTGGTGTTAAAGTCTGAGAAGATCTGGGCTCCCGGGAAATCCCATGGACAGAGGAGCCTGGTGGGCTACAGTCCATGGGGTCACAAAGAGTCGGACACAACTTAGCAACAGAGTGGGCTCCTCAGAGCCACTGGGGGTGGGGGCTGACAGATTGGGGCCTTCCCCCACCCCCACCCCCACTTTCTGATGCAGGAGGCCAGGGGCGTGGCAGGAAAACTTGCATTTGTCTCAGGTTCCCACATGGTGCTGATGCTGCCTGTCCACCCAGGACCATGTTTTGAGAACAACAGCTTTGCAGCCTTGTGGGGGTCCAGGAAAAGGTCAGGAAGGCAAGTGTGAGCTGGAGCTCACCAGACAAGAAGGGTTTGAGGGGCAATCCAGACAGAGGGCGCTGACGGGGCAATACTCAGGAGCATGAAAAACAAGGCGTGCTCAGGGAATGTCCTTCATCAGCTGGGTGGGGAGAGACAGGGGAGGCAAGGGGAAGGGGACAGAAGCAGAGGAGACCTGGAGGCCACAGAAACTCTGCTTCCTCTCGGTCTGGAGGCTCTGTCGTGGTCCAGCACCGCGAAGGCTGGACTGAAGCATCCTCAGTGATCACCGTCGGCTCACCTAACGTTCACAAGGTTCTAGCCACGCCCCAAGCCTTGTCCTGAGGCCTTACATGCCTTGACAAGTTTTTCTTTGTTTGCCAACTTTTAAAAGTAAATAATTAATTATTTTTAAAGAAACAAAGATTTATTTAGGGCTTCCCTGGTGGCCCAATGGTAAAGAATCTGCCGGTCAGTGCGGGAGACACAGGTTTGATTCCTGATTCGGGAAAATCCCACATGCCATGGAGCAACTAAGCCCGTGGGCCACAGCTATTGGGCCTGTGATCTAGACCCCGAGAGCCACAGCTACTGGGCCTGTGATCTAGACTCCGAGAGCCACAATGACTGAAGCCCACGCGCCCCAGAGCCCATGCTCCACAAGAGAAGCCACCACATAGAAGCTCACACCCCGCAACTAGAGAGTGGCCTCTGCTCGTCACAACTAGGGGGAAAGCCTGCACAGCAGCAAAGACCCAGCACAGCCAAAAATAAATAAAAATTAAAAAAAAAATTACAAACTCACAGAAATTCACCAAGATATTCCAGGGAGGTCCATGTTCCTTGGCCCAGCATCCCCCAAAGGTGACATCGTATGTCAGAGTCTGACAATGAACATCAGCCCAGTACTGCTAACCAGACCACAGACCTTAGTTAAGTTTCAAATTTTCCTTGAACTCATTTGTGTGTGTGTGCGCGCGCGTGCGTGTATTGCTTATTATTGATTCCTCACCACAGTCCTACCAGATCTCATTCTGCATATGAGGAAATGGAGGTACAGAGAGACTAAAGTAACTTGCACAAAGAAGGCAGGGGGCAGAAATAAATTCCTGAAGTCTGGTTCAAAGCTGACGCTCCTTATTGCTTCTCTGGCAAGTTCTGGTATTTATGCAAGTTCTCACGGATCAGGGATGTTCCCAGGGGTATTCATATCTGAGAAGGACTGCTGGGTGCCACATGGGGGCTCCAGGCCTGTCCCAAGGGACCAGGTCTTCGGGGAAAAGGCCCACTGGCAGAAGTTGAGCAGAGAAGCTGGAGGAGAGGGCTGTGGCCACAGATGCCCTGCCCCAGTGGGTCCGAAGCAGTCTCGCCCCGGCTCAAAGGTGTTCCTGTCTGCCAGGTCTGCCCCCCTGGTACCAGGTCTGGTGATGTTCGCAAGGCTGCCCTGGGCTGTCTGCCAACATCAGGACCAGACAGAAATCTGCTGTTCCACGTCTCAGCCCCTTCCCTGGCGCCTGGCAACCCCACAGAGGCCTGCTTGTGAGGGCAGGAAGCAGGAGCCTGGCCTGCTTGGCCAAAATCTTGGCCTCTGGCTGCTGGGGCTGGGGTGGGGGTGGGCAGGGGCGGGGAGAGGGGGCACACAGTGAGGCCTTACAGCACAGAACAAGGCCTCCCTCTCCAGCGGGGCCTCCAGACGCCGCCTCGTGGGCAGGCACCCACCAGACAAGGCTCCTCTTTGCCGCTACTTTTATGGCATGTGGGGCCCCTTGGAAGGGAATGCTCCTTGTGCTTATAACTCTGTAAGGATGATCTGTGTCTGCAGACAGGGACTACCCAGACCCAGGGACGCTGCTTGATTTTTAGCCAGAGAGGTGCGGCTGTGGGTAAATTCTTTCCTTCTTCAATGCAGCACTCTGTTCATATTGCTATAATGCTGCTGGTGTCGTTAGGTAAAAAAGGTTTCCTTTCATTAAGGGGAAAACAATTCAAACCGTTAGGAGGAAAAGTCTTCTACAAAAATCTGCTATGGTATTGGGAACAATTCTGCCTCCATGTGGAGCAACTATTGTCAGGGCCCCATCAGTCTCTTCACCTCTCTAAGCCTCAGTTTCCCCAACTGGAAAGTGCAAATTAGGCTGGAAGGATCCAACCCAGATGGCTAACCCACAGAGCTCTGTATGGGAGAGGGTGCGATTGAGGAGGCAGGGTTAAGGGGGTGTCTCTTACTTCTATTCTGTCCAGAGATTCCAAACGCAGCCCCATCAGGGCGAGTCACCGAGTCACGGTTGTTGATCCGGGAGCACTGGACAGGGCTTGTCCAGCCCAGAGAAGATGAAAACCCAATTGTCTAAAAATGTCCTACGGGTCAGAGCAAACTGGTTGATTTACTACGTGTTAGTTTTGACTTCTAAACAGCCCTTGTCCAGGAGTCATTACAGGAGCTGTCTGTAACCCTTGGATCAAGAGACAGAAAGCTCCGCAGCAACAGGCCCCGGGGTAATGAGCCGTGGTCCAAGTGTCCACCAGCTCCCCACTCCCTGGCAAGGGGCCCAAAGGGGCTCCGACTGAGCCTCCCATCCATCGCCCACACCAGCACCTTGGGCGCCGCAGAGGAGGGAGTGTGCAATCAGCCCACCCCAGCTGCCCACTGGCTGAGTCAAAGTCACTTTTAAAGCCCCCTAGAAACTACTAGATTCTACATCCCGGAATATGCATTGCAGGTTCCCCTCAGATCACCAAAGGTTCCCCTCTCAACACCACTCCCCAACCCCTACCACTATGAATTATTTCTCCATGAATGGCATTAATGTGTCTGCTTTCACTTTAGGGGAGAGCAGTTTAGAGCAGGTTAGAGAATTAGTTTAGAGCAGCATGTGAAACTAAACTGCACTTTGTACCTCCCCCAGCCCCGCCATCCCATAAAAGGTCAGCCTGCCACGAAAGACAGAAAAGCCAGAAGACCACTGAACTAGGGCTAGAGGATCCATACATACAGTGAGGGAGGGAAAACTTTATCAACCAAAGCTGACAGAATGATCACAATTGATATTAGACAAGGGCTCTGAGCTTCCTGGTGGCCTAAGCAAAAAGGGATGCCCTGTGTTCTGTGACTCAGAGTCTGATACCTAGAAGCTCAGTCAAAGAAGCGAGAAAAACTCAGTCCTGGGGTGATGTGCCTGAAAGGGGTGAGGGAGGGAGGAGGCAGTGGGTGATCAAGTCCAGAGGTCAGTGGGAGTTTTGCCGAGGACGGGCCTCTGGTTCCTACTTCGAGTGGCATGAGAGCCAGTGGAAGGCCGAGTGCAGAGACATGACCTCATCCAACTCGTGATTTATAAGAACAGCTCTGGAAGCTGAGCTGAGAATATCTGCTGAGGGGTGGGAGTCAGAGAAGGAGAGGGAGAAGAAGCAAGCAGATGTGGAGGCTAAAGCAAAATGCCAGGCCAGAGATGGTGCACAGCCTTAGAATAAAACCAGAGTACTACCTGCCAGGCTTGGCACACTCTGAACTCATCCCTCCATTCAATCCCAGCTCAGGCCTCTTTCCTTCCATCTCCCCCCTTCAGCTTCGTTGATCTCCATCCATTTCTTGCTCTGAGTGCCTTGTGTGTTTGTCTGGGCATCTGCACCCCCTCATCCTTTAAATGTTCTCTTCTTTCCCAGGACCCAGTCACAGTGGGTCCTTGTTGCAGTGTTAGTCCATGTTTTAGTGGGTTGATTTTGGCCCATCTCTCCACCATCTCGGTCATCTCACGAAGACCAAGACACACCTTCCACTGCATCTCCTCCAGCACCACAGTCCAGGACCTGACACATAACAGGTGCTTAATAAATTCTGAACCTTCTGAGGCAGACACAGAACGATTCCTAGATTAGGAGATGGAAGCTCACAAGATCACCAACCTGTTGGGTGGATTCCTGGTCTGCCTCTGAGGCCAGTGCCCTTGACCCTTATATCCAATTGCTCTAAACTCAAATCAGAATATCTATCCCAGATCTTTCTCTGCAAGATTTTTTTTTAATTTTAAACTTTTTATTTTGTATTGGGACATATCTGATTAAAAATATTATGATGGTTTCAGGTGAACGGTGAAGGGGGACTCAGCCATACATATACATGGATCCCTTCTCCTCGAAGCTCCCATCCAGGCTTCCACATAACATTGAAGAGAGTTCCATGTACTATACAATCAGTCCTTGCTGGTTATTCAGTTTAAATTTTTTTAACATCAAAAACATTTTATATTGGGGTATAGGCGATTAACAATGTTGTGGTAGTTTCAGGTGAAGAGCAAAGGGACTCAACCAAACTTATGCATGAGGTTATTCGTTTTAAATACAGCAGATTACTCTGCAAGATTCTTACCACTGAATTAAACCAAGATCTCTGGGCTTTGATATGGGGCCAACAAGAATGTGATGACGACCTGCAAAGCTCGGAGAAGAGGGTTAGGAAGCTGCAGCCGGACCTGAGTCAGGCCCCAGCAGGGTGCGAGATGAAAGCGGGATTAAGCAGGATCCCACCCGGCTGGCTGGCCTTACTGCCATCATATTCGATGACTCGCAACACAAACTGTCCTCCCTGAAGTGTAGAGCCTTTATCTGATCAATTTTCTAGGCTGTAGCAACCAACAGTGGAATCCACAGGAAATTAAGCGTATTGACTCAGTCTTTGGACACCACATGGAGAAGAGATCTTTACACATGTCATCTGGGCCTGGGGGACTGGAGGTTATTGGCAGCGGGTATTTACTGAGTTCTGAATGACAGTCGAGGGTTGGGGGAGGGAGCACAGTTACCTTGCTTCCCAACTCCATGCAGATTTCGGAGTCAGGGGGCCCCTTCTCCTGAGGCCTTCTTCTGCCTCTACTTGGCTGACTTGGAGAGTGGAAGGATTTGGGATTAAAGCTAATTTTTCACAGAACCTGGTATCTGAAAGAACTGGCTTTTAAGCTCCCCCCAGATTTAAAGGGCCTCTCGTCATCGACAGTGATGAACTGTGATGTGAATCCATTTCTAGGTGTTTGCCTCATGCCATCTCTTCACGGTTCCTTGAGCTGTAACTTCTCCTCAGGTCATTTACGAGTGGAGAAAAAAGGCAACCTTTGAGATTCATGGCAGATACACCAGAGGTCTGGGGAATGAATGTCCAAGTACAAAGGAACCATGAATACATAATGACACCAACAGCTAACATTTAAGGGACTAGCACACCGTTCCAGGCACTGTACAGATATTTACATGGATCCCATGACCCTCACGTGTTCTTCTGTAGTTGAAATAAAATTCAGGGACTTCCCTCATGGTCCAGCAGTTAAGACTCCATGCTGTCAATGCACGGAGATGCAGGTTTGATCGCTGGTTGGAGAAATGAGGTCCGACATACCATCAAAAATTAAGAAGTAAAAAAAACAACAACAATAAATTAACTATGATGTGACACGTTGTCACATAGGATCTTTTAAAATAAATAAATAAAATAATAAAAACCCAAGCTCCTTATCATGGCCTGTGAGACGCTGTGGGATCTGGTGACTGCCCATCTCCATCAGCTCCTTCCTGCCCTCCCCCACTCATTACTGTGTTTCAAGCACCAAGCCATGCTCATTCCTGTCTCAGGACATTTACACACCTCACTCTTCTGCCTGGAGTACACCCCTGCGGCCCTGAATGTCTGTTTGACTGACTCTCATCATTCAAAGTTGGGCTCAAATACCACCTACCATGAATCCATCTCATCACCCTGTTTAATTTTTCTGTAGCAGCTTTTCATGTCCTTAATGCTTCTTATTTATGCATTTGCTTAGGTGTTCATAGTCTGTTTCTGCTTACTGAGTTCTATGAAGTCAGGGACCTTGGACACCTAGTACACTCACTGCCTGGAGTGATACCAGCACACAGTAGGTCCTGCATAAATACTCGAAGAAGAAATGAGAGGGAAGCTGGAACCGGGGTTTGGTTGGTATCTGTCCAAAGCCTGGGTTCTTAACCACTAATACACACTGCCTCAGCACAGGATATCCTGCTGAGAGCACTGAACTTCCAAAGACACCACCACATTCCAAAGACCCACTGGTGAATGTGGCTTTTGGGGAAGGGGTATTTTGTCAGAAGCTGAGATTTTGTTTGTAAACCAGTGACTAAGAATTACCTTGGCTCCTATGCCAACACCTTGCTAATGGACAGGGTCAGGTGTCCTGGCCTGTTTCTCTCACTAGCTAGAGGTCTGTTTCCGGCATACTAGAATCAAGTTGGAACCTCAGCAAAATGCAGTGTTAGGCATCAATGATGCAGATTCCCAAGAGTAACTGCAGTTCAGATCCTGGCCCTTGAATTCAACAACTGATGCTGTCAATGTACACAACGAACTTCCAGGTATCAGAGACAATGCAGAGACAAGTCAGAAGAGCATAGTGGAAGAAAGCACGGCTGTTTGTCAAGCAGGCTGAGCTAAGAGCTGCCCCCACTTTCTAGGCCTTGGTTTTCACATATAAAAATGGTGACACTGTCCATCTATTGTAAAGGGCCTAATTTCAATACCATGTCCAGAAGTACATGGAAAGTATCTATTAGAGCCTGGCACTTCATAAACAGCTAATAACTGGTCACAAAAGATGTATTAAATGCCTGCTGTGTTCAAGTCAACTGGGAACCCGTCGGAGTTCCTCTCTGCCTCTTAGGTCCTAGAAGAACAACAGGAAGAGCTCTGTCTCCATAGCTTTTCCCAGACCCCATCTCAGAACACGCAGGCTGACCGAGGGGCAGAGCAGGATCAGGAGCCGTTCTGGGCCATGTCGCGTCCAGGTCGCACAGCCTGGGTTTGGAAGTGGTTCTGACAGCAGCTCTGTGACCTTGGGGAAACGATGCACCTCCACCCCCTTTCCTCAGCCATCAGGTGGGATAACAGCTGTGTCATTGGCTGCTGCCCACTGCCCTAACCTCATGTCCTAACCTCCTGCCAAGCCCACTCATCACACCACCTCCCCACTGGACTTCTTCAGGTCTTCAGTCTGAGTCTTTGGGAGCCTGTGCCTGCTCTTCCCTCTGCCTGGAATGGCCTTCCTTCTGGCTCTGTCTTGGCTAAAGTGGCCCCTTTATAAGACCTGGCACTTTCCAGGTGGCGTTAGTGTTAAAGAACCTATCTGCCAATGTGGGAGATGTAAGAGACATAGGTTCGATTCCTGGATAGGAAAGATCCCCTGGAGGAGGAAATGGCAACCCACTCTAGTATTCTTGCCTAGAGAACCCCATGGAGAGAGGAAGCTGGCAGGGTACATAGGGTCACAGTACACAGTACATAGGGTCACAAAGAGTTGGACACGACTGAAGTGACTTAGCACATTGTAAGCTCTGCCTTAGCATCCTTACTATTAAAACAGGGGGGCTTCCCTGGTGGCTCAGATGGTAAAGAATCTGCCTGCAATGCAGAAGACCTGGGTTCAAGCCTTGGGTCAGGAAGATCCCCTGGAGAAGGGAATGACAACACACTCCAGTATTCTTGCCTGGAGAATCCCAAGGACAGAGGAGCCTGACAGGCTATGTAGTCCATGAGTCACAAAGAGTCAGACACAACTGTACAACTAACACTTTCACTTTTTTTACTGATAACGGTACCTACCTCACAGACTTGTTTTCAGCATTAGATGAGTTAACATATGTAACACACTGAGGATTAGATCTGGTATGTGAATAAACATACCAGATGAGATGGTTCGATGGCATCATCGACTCAGTGGACACGAGTTTGAGCCAAACTCCGGGAGATGGTGAAGGACAGGGAAGTCTGGCATGCTGCAGTCCTTGGGGTCACAAAGAGTCAGACACGACTGAATGAATGAACAATGATGTGAATAAGCGGTGTCCAGTAGTAGCAGCAGCAGCAGTAATAATACTCCCGTCACGACTTCCATGGCACAAAAACCCAAGGTCCACGCAGGTATCTTGCCTTTCACAGGTATGTCCGCTCTGCAACCAGACAGTAGTTCTCAACCCAGGCAGCACATCAGAATCACCTGGGAAACTCTTTGTTATCCTCACGCCTGGGTGACATTCAGCTCAATTAGAGGTGACTCTTAAGTGGGTTTGAATTTCAAGGGTCCATGTAAATGTGGAGCTTTTTCAATAGTACTGTAATACTGTACCCCAAAGATGGTTGAATCTGAGGGTAAGGAACTTCACGTACCAGGAATTGTGGATACCAGGCAGCACTCTAGATTATATGCAGATTTTCAGTTGCAAGCAGGGCGGCACCTCTAAGCCTCGAGTTGTTGAAGGGTCACCTGTACATTAGCCTCTATAGTAGGGAGCACAGGCATCAGTGTTATCTTCCCTAGGTAATTCCGGGGCAGCACTGAAATCCAGACCCACTGTGAACTCCTCCGGCTCAAAGGGCCTCAAAGCTATCTGCTGTACTCTCCCCCTGCCAGTAGATTTTTATGTTTTCATCCTAATATCCTATGATCATTCCTAATGAAACAGCTGGCCTATTTCTCCCTAGAGCAGTGGTCCTCAACAGGGGGCAATTTTGTCCCACATGGGTATTTGGCAATGTCTGGAGACACTCTGGATATCACCACGTGGGGGAGAGAATGTTACTGGCATCTCATGGGTAGGCATCAGGGATGCTCAACCCCCTGCCATCACAGGACACCACTACAGAAAAGACTTATCCAGCCTCAGATAGCAACAGCACCGAGGTTGGAAAAACCTTGCCACAGAGACGTCCTTTCTATGGGTGTGGGGAGGAAAACAGACAATGAGAAGAAAGAAGAAAAAAATCAGGGGAATTTGTCATTACTGAATAACAACCTCTAGCCATGTGCCAAGCAGATGTCTCATGAATAATGACAATAGCTGCTAGTCTCTGAGTATCTTCCATGGACTACAAAAAGACTAACTCTCTGATGTATCTTACTTAACCACAAGGCAATGTCCCCACTTCACCCAAAAGAAAGCAGGGACAGCAAGGGTAGGTAACCAGGCTAAGGTCACAAAGTTTGCACACAGCACATCTAGATTTTAGCTCCTTTTTTTGATCCCAAAGTCAAGGCTGCCCCAGCTCACATTTCCTGACCCTCACCATATGCCAGGCGATGTTCTGAATGCTTACTGTGTAGGAACTTCATCTCCACAACAACTCTGTGAACTAGATACTACTATGGTTATCATCATCAACATCCCCATTTTACAGCCTGGAAACACTGACATAGAGTGGGGTGAAGCCACTGGAAGAATTTTACACGGCTCACAAACAGCAGAGGCAGGATTTGTACCCAGGGAGCCTGTATCCAGAAGTCGGATCATGCCCACCACACTCTACTGCATCTAAGAAAATGATGAAAAGGAAGGACTGAACTCCTCCCTGCCACAGGACACTTGCACAAGCGGTTCCCTCTGCCTGAAACTCTGTGCATCTGGCTTCTCTGTCTGGCCATCTTTTTCCCCACTGGCTCTCAGCTTATACACTTCACTTCTCTGGGACACCCACCCTGACCTTCAGATCAGGGGAGTTACCTCTATTAAACCCAGTCTCTTTCACGGCATTTCACAGTTTACGATGAGCTCATGCAAGTGTTCCATTAACGTCAGTTTCCTCCTCTAAACTACAGACTTCGTGCAGACAGGGACTGTGCCTGCCTTGATCCAAGCTATAGCCCGGATGCCTGGCATGATGCCTGGCACAAAAGAGATGCCTAAGAAAAGCTTGTGGCTGGATGCATAAAGCAAAGGACCAGAAGCCAAAACAAGAGCTGGTACCTGACCAGTCCATTTCCCCAGCCCCAGAGAGGAACAGAGCCATCCAGTGGGGCCTGTCCAAATGCCTCCAGGACAGGGCAGGGCAGCAGAACACGCCAGGCCAGTTGGCAGTGGGGATCATAAACCCATGTCCCAGAGCCATTTCTTCTTCATGGTGGCTGGTCTTTGTCATTTTCCAATCAGCGCTGGTTGAGTTCTAATTGATTCTCTCTGATATCCCACTCCAGAAGGGAGAACGGCTCTGTTTACTGGGGCAGTGCATAGAGGACAGGCCTTTTCTTCCTGCTGTATTTAATGCTGCTGCTAATCACGGAGATTAGACTAAAACAATTACAACAGCTAATTAAAGAACAATGCAGTTTTTGGCATCTTCGCGCAGACGGCACCATCGGGAATTCCTAACTCGGGCAAAGCAGGGATAATTAAAACCCCAGCTCGACGCTCCCCACTCCAGCAGCTGGATCACGCTGATTAAACTGCAAATAAAACACATGAAACCAACACTTTGTAGTCTATCCAATTTCACTTAAAAGGGCTTTTAACTGATTCATAAACAGAGAAGCCATAAACAGCGAATTATTTAACTAAAGCCAGTTATTTCGTCATCGTGGTTTTCTTTATCGCCAGCACTGGACTTCTGCATGTAGCCCAGGGGATGTCAGGCTGATGGAGTCTGAGGACCCACACTCCAAAGCATGATGCCACTCGCTCCTGCTCGCCGGCAACAAGACACCACCAATGTGCAGCTGTGTTCTCTGGGCTTTGGATTCCACCGAGAAAAAGATCAGGTACTGCCCATGTCCTCCAAAATGCTCAGTTAGCTCTCGACTCTCCATCAAAGAAGGCAGAGAGAGAGAGAAGCTGACAAAGTGTGGCTAACATGGAAAAATGTTTAACTGTAGAACATATCGAAGTTATTCAAAGGCGGTAAACTTCGGACCTAAAATGCAACCAGTACTGTTGCAAGTAAGGAAAAGCCTTATTCTCCGGCTGCAGGAAGACATTTGACAACATCTGGATGTGAAAGCATTGTTTAATTTAGATGGGGCCACTCTGAGACCCCAGTTCAGACACATTTCCCAACTCATCCTAGATCTGGGGCTTGCTAGCTTTCTCCTCCCTTGTTACCAGGAGATAAGAGGGAGAAGAAATGAGAGGAAAAAGGGAAAAGAAGAGGAAAAGGCAGAAACAGAGAAAGTGAAAGATGCTCATTGCAAGCAACAAAAGAAGACAGAAAAAGACTAAAAAGACAGCAAGAGAGCCGCCCCAGGAATTTTAAAAAGCCCCTCAGCGCACATGTGGGTAGATCAGAGAGGGGCGCCCACCCTCCCGGCATGGGAGCGCAGGCATTAGCTGGGATCTGTCGCAATGCCTTTCCATCCCGCTGGGATGAAAGGTCTTTTTCCTTCTTTCTATCTCAGACTGATAGATTTGTGAAATGAAACAAAAAATTGAAGTATCAAAAAAAAAAGAAAAGAAAAAACTTGAGATGCTTGTCCATGCTTGGGTGCCAAGCAATGCCCAATTACTATAAAAGTTTCTAAAAGCTTGCTCTCAATTTCTGAAGCTGTCTCAGCA
The DNA here is from genome assembly GCF_023699985.2 of Odocoileus virginianus. NCBI lineage: Eukaryota > Metazoa > Chordata > Mammalia > Artiodactyla > Cervidae > Odocoileus > Odocoileus virginianus. Next base: position 15,070,876 of record NC_069706.1, on the reverse strand, counting down.
CAGACGGTGACAAACAAATGCTTGGTGACTGGCCCCGATCCATGGACCTCACTTTGAGGAGTTCCTTTCCCACAGTCACTGGGAATGCACTTAATCAGATTCATAATATCCCATGTAATGTGCACCACATGTTGTTCAGTGACAAAAAAATGCAGGCTTTCAAATGCATATAAATGTAGGAAGCCAAGACCATAAAGAAGTGCCCCGAAGATTCTATTTCAGGATGACAATTTTACTTCTCGTTTTATTTTCACCTTCCTCAAGCTTTTAAAATAAAACACCACTTTTTACCATAAAAAAGAAATCAAAGTGATTTTTAAAAGAATATTCCATCTATGAAAGCAAAAGAGCAAGATGCTTTATCATAAGAAGACATACAGTTATTTGTATATAATTATTTACATATGATGCTATAATAAGTATGCTAATTATTATATAAAATAGGATAATACTATTCAATAAAGTTACATAAATGCATGCAGACACATGATGGAGCTTTACACAGCCAATAAATATGACATTTACAAAGAACACTCCAAGATTTAAGGAAATGCTTTTGCAATTTGGTTGAACATCCAACTGTCAATATTCAACATTTTTTGATCTACAAAAACAGCAATTTCACATGTATGACTTCTGTAAAACGGAAAGAAAATGACATTCAAATTTTTAATTCAGGGAAATGGCTAGCATTTTTTAGTTTTGTCCTAATTTTTATAACATCAATAAGAATTCTGTTACAGTAAATACCACTTTCAAACGTTACCAACAAAACAGGTTACTTACTCTTTGTGCACGTGTGTTGGGAAAAGGGGGCTAAATGGTAAATTTAAATTCATCAGTATTAACTGCTAGATTATTGTTAAATTCGTGCATCATCCATTCAAGATCATGATCATGAACTGGGCAGGAAGCCCTGTCTCTGGGTAGAGGGAAGAGGCTGTAATCACAAGGGACCTGAAGATCGGGGGTCCCACGGGTCTGAAGCTGCCATCCTTTGTCCTGTTTCCTCGGGCAAGTCACTTCCATTTTTGCTTTGACCTCAGTTTCTCCCTTTTTTAAGATGAGGGGTTTTATATGGTATCACTTATACATGGAATCTAAAATATGACATAAACGAACCTATCCAGGAAATAGAAACAGACTCAGATGGAAAACAGACCTGTGATTGACAAGGGGGAGGGGGGTAAGGGAGGGGTGGATGGAGAGTCTGGGGTCAGTAGATGTGACCGAGTATATATAGGATGGATAAACAACAAGGTCCTACTGTGTAGCATGGAGAAATATACTCAATACTTTGTGATAAGTCAGAATGGAAAAGAATATTTTATATATATATATATACTATATATATACGTATAACTGCATCACTTGCTGGATAACAGAAATGAACACAGCACTGTAAATCAACTATACTTCAATAAAAATTAACTTAAAAATTAATAAAACGAGGGGTTTTAAAAGTCTGATCTTGAAGTTCCTTCTAGCTTTGACATTCCATGATCCTATTCGCTATGGCCAAAACCCACTACATAAACTGTGGGACCAAGTGCAAAATAAAAATTAAGGTCCTCTTATTAAAAACTTACTAAGAATTTCAAGGTAGTGACAACAGATCATTCAACCAAGTCCATGGTCTTACTGAGCACAGGACACACGCCCCGTCTAACCCTGTCCTCATCGCTAGCTGTTTCTATTAACCAACAACCAGCCACCAAAACAAAAGCAGATTTATTAATACGTGTTTGGCAGACCAAGCGTGTCCATTCCAATAAGAACGACTCACAATTCTTATTTTCAATAAGCATCACTCACACCTGTCAACAAAAGTAAGTGACCACACTTGGGGTTGGATGATTAAAAACGAACAATTGCCTTTTCATACTTGATTACAGTTTCTATTTTAAAGACACATCTCTAACTATGAAATTGTGCTTGGATTTCAAAGGCAATTCTGACTTTCCCAAGTCTTAAATTCCAACGCGTTGAACCTTATTCCTGCTAACATCTGTGATAAAGATGAAAGTAACTCTCAGTCAGCCCTGGTCATTGAAGCTCTAAGCTGAGGATAACATTTGGTATTTTGTGAAGTTTGAGGCGCCAGACATACTCACATCTGTTTCCGGGGCCTGCTGTTTCCCTGGCTACTGGCAATCTGAACCCGGGGACACCAGGGCCATCACAGAGAGGGAACCCAGACCACTTCCTGCCTTTGGATGCCAGGAGGAAACCAACACAGATGGCATCACCTTGCTTCCACGGAGCTCAGCCACACATAGAAGCCAAGGACAGAGTGGATACAGGGGTGCCAGGTTCTCAAACGCAACCAATTCACGCTTTGTCCATTTCTAATGAGTGTGATGATTTCTGGAGCTGAGATGCAGAGCCAGTCGAGGGTTACAATCAGCCACATTGAAAGCAGTGAGAAATACCGGTGGGCAAGAAACGTAAGAGCAGGAAAAATGACTGAAAAGCAGACAGAAAGATTTTTTTAAAAGGACTCTGGAACCATTGAGTGAAGAGCGACATCCTTCTCCATGCCATTGGGAGTCATTAGTGCTTTTAGCAGAATCCAAAACCTCGTGCTTGAAATGATGGCGAGATTTCTTCAGAGAAGTTTAACCCAGGTCCAGCATCCTCTGCCTCAGAAAGTAGGAGACTGGGAGATATAATTCAGAGATATTCCTTATGGGTAAAGCATAACTCTTGAGAAAATCAGGACTGTCTTTATATCCTGAAGGCTTCAGACTGCTGGAGTTTTTTCTGAACACATGAAACATATACAGTATATATGCATTTTCACATTGCTTAGCATTTCTTTTTACCTAGTTAAAAAAAATAATCTGTACTACAGGTCTTATATTAGAGTCTAAAACAGGAGTTTGCAAACTTTTTCAGGAAAAGCTCAGAGAGCAAAGACTTCCAGCTCCACAGGGCATATGGTCTCTGTCACATGGCTCAGCTCCACCGTTGTAGCTCAAAGCAGCCAGGGACAGTATGTATGGAATGGGCGTGGCTGTGTTCCTAATAAAACTCCACTGACTAAAATAGAGCTGGCCGTATTGAGCCCATGAGCCATAGTTTACCAACCGCTGGTCTAGATCAAAGATCATGGGCTACAGACAAGGCTAGACCTGGACTTGAATTCTGTCTCCATCATTTCATTACCCCAGACTCTGTATTCTACTTTCATAATATGGGGGATAATAATAGCCTCTCTGCTGCTGCTCCTGCTAAGTCACTTCAGTCGTGTCCGACTCTGTGTGACCCCATAGATGGCAGCCCACCAGGCTCCCCCGTCCCTGGGATTCTCCAGGCAAGAACACTGGAGTGGGTTGCTATTTCCTTCTCCAGTGTGTGAAAGTGAAAAGTGAAAAGTGAAAGTGAGGTCGCTCAGTCGTGTCCAACTCGTAGCGACCCCATGGACTGCAGCCTACCAGGCTTCTCCGTCCATGGGATTTTCTAGGCAAGAGTACTGGAGTGGGGTGCCATGGCCTTCTCCAAATAGCCTCTCTGCTGAGCATCAAATGGAAAACTGGTAGAGAACTGATAAAAATTAATTTTCTTCACCCAATAGCTATTCTTTCCGTGAGATACTTTTCTTAGTTCTTTATCCACACCATTATTTTCAGATAAATGGCCTTTCTTGAACCTTATCTCATTGCCCCTAACCCCCTTCCTGCTCATATTCTGCAAGGCTGATAGAGAGACATCATCCACTGATTCCCTGATAAGGAAACAGGGCTCATGGCCAGAAGGATAAAGTATACTTTAGCTAGAGGGATAAAGTATACTGTCAAACCCAGGGACCCCTGGCTTTGGATCTGCTGGTCATACAAACATGGAAACACATGAATCTGTAGACACACGCACTGAGAAATCTATCCATGGATATAGAGGAGACACGATGGTTAGGTGCCTGACATGTGAGATCCAGCTTGCCCACTTACTGGATGTATAGCCCCAGGTATGTGAAAGTGAAGTGAAAGTGAAAGTCTCTCAGTTGTGTCCAACTCTGCAACGCCACGGACTGTAGCCTGCCAAGGTCCTCTGTCCGTGGGATTCTCCAGGCAAGAATACTGGAGTGGGTAGCCATTCCCTTCTCCAGGGGATCTTTCCAACCCAGGGAGTGAATCCAGGTCTCCCACACTCCAGGCAGATTTTTATCATCTGAGCCACCAGGGAAACCTAAGAATACTGGAGTGGGCAGCCTCTCCCTTCTCTAGGGGATCTTCCCGACCCAGGAACTGAACTGGGGTCTCCTGCACTGCAGGTGGATTCTTTACCAAGTAAGGCACTTGACTGTTCAGCTTGGGTCTCTTTATTTGTGAAACGGGGTTAATAACAGGGTGGGTTGTAGAAGGTTCTACCTTGAAATGCTAAGCTTAGTGTAATGCCTCACACATAGTAAACATTTAACCTCTGTTGAATGAGGTTGTGAGGATTAAATGAAAACTATTCTCAGCCCCAGTTCCTGACATTCAAGGGATGTGCTATCAATGATCATTGCTTTATTAGTGACAGGTCTATACACACTTACACACCTAGGAAAATAAACGCACACATAGCTGTGGACTCCACTAGGACAAGAAGTGTATCTGCCACAAAGCCCAGGCTCACTGAAGAACTGTTTGCTCGCTTATGAACAAACCCTCATGAATGTAAACAGATAATCGTAAACAGCTGATAGCTGGGTTAAGCTACCCAAGGTCCATCCATATCCATTCATCCCCTGGAAGGAGCTGAGGAATGGGCTGGCCCAGGCATGTGATTATGAAATTTTGCTGGCTGTGTGCAGGTCCCCAAAATACCACCACCCACCCCGCTCAAAGAACCAGACTAGCGCAGCCCTCTGAGCTGCTCAGCCCAGCTGTGACTCTGGGATCCCAGGAGGTGACCGAGGTAAGGGATGAACAAGGAGCAGTAAAATCTCCTACACACGTCAGCTGGAGCAGGAACAGCTAAGAAGGCTCGAGGGCAGTCCCTTGAACTGCTGAGATGAGGTTCTGTCTTTGAAAAAAGACAGTGTATGTATCAGGAGGGAAGAAGCCAACAGACAGCCCACTGTTCTGCACGCAGGGAGTGTTTCTACTCAACCAGGTCCCAACCAGTCCCCTGGGTGCCTGTGGAGGCGAGGCTGCCTCTAAACCGAAAAGACGACGGCTCCCCTCTGGGGGGGCTGCATCGCACAGGGCGGTCGTGCCGCGGGGCGCCTGACTCCCAGGCAGCTGCCTTCACTACGCCAGGGAAAGCCCATGGAACTTGGACTTCCTTGTCTCTACTAGGGTGGAGGCTCTGTCCTCTTAGCATTACATAAACGAACAGCTTGGCTCCTTGGCCGGGGATCAGAATGAGCCAATGTCTGCCTCTGGCCATGACAAAACCAAATCCTCAGTAAGTCAGTGGAAACAGTGCATGGAGGGCCAGATGTAGGCTTTGGATGGAAGAACTCGGTTTGCTCAACTGACACATCTGCTTTTCATTAAACGATGTTTTTGATTTGGCTGTGGTTATGCTGTTGGTGTTTAAAGGTTGTGGTGGAGAGAAAACCACCCTTCTGTTAAGTAGAAGTGTGTGTGTGTGTGTATACGTACAGATAGATGAACAGATAAGTGTCTAGATGAGCAGATGCACACCCATGGGAGCTGCTAATGTCCCCATCCTACTGATGGGCGCACTGAGGACCCATGAGCTGAAATGCTAACAAGTAACACAGCCAAGATTCAAGCCCAGATATGACGATCCCACCATCCAGGTTCCCCCTGACCACCACATCGTGGCAATTAATATTATGTGTTGCCATGACATCTGGGGAAAACCAGGAGGGCCTCAAATGGCCTGACTGTGACTCCCCTGCCCTCTCTGCTCCCCAGGATGAGGTCCCTGAGCCAAACAACCCTGCTTATTACAGGAACCAGGCGTAGTTCCTGCTCACCTTTGCTTTAGTTCCCTGTCAGTTCTCACAATTGCTCAAAACAAGACAATCACATCCTCGGGTGGGAACCAGAGGTCACCTCACCCTCTTGGTACTACGAAGCACCAAGCACGAAGTCTGCCTCCCACGGACCCTGGATGGTCACTCTGTCCTTGAGAACAAGTTCCAGTGTGGCCTTCGCGGCACGTGGCATCCTCCTCTCTGGGGCTGTGAGTATCTGGGATTAATAAACTGCTGCCCGTCTCACCTGTCGGCACTGGGGGTCGTGTGTTCAGCTATCCTCAGGACCCTGGGAATGAATCTCTGCTGCACACACCAAAAAGCTTCCTGAAAAGGGAGGCCTGTTAAGACACTGATTAAATATATTGTTTCTCAGCCCCCTCAAGGGGTCGCCTTGCCAAGTGCCTCCTGGCAGATGCCAGCAGAGAGCGGGCCGAGGGCTCTGGCACGCAGATAACTGGGCCTGATTCATCCTCAGACTGATCAGCGACAGAGCCCAGAAGTCCTTCTTCTTTCAACATTCCACCGTCACCCTACCACGTGTCTGCGGGCAGAACCCTGACTTCTGCAACCCGCACCTTTCCATATGGAGCCCAGGCAGGAGCCAGGAGAACTCAGGTGCAATTGATGATGAGTGGTGTGCCCCGTACCCAGGGAGACACGACAGTAAAAGCAATTAGAGGCAAAGCCCTGATTAAGTGAACTCAACTAACCAGAACTACCAATTAGCTGAAATCTTTTTGCTTCCTCTCAGGAGACCCCGAGCTTAGGAACATCACAATTTAAAAAGTGGGGAATTCCCTGAGTCCCGTGTTTAGGACTTGGCACTTTCACTTCTGGGGCTCTGGGTTTGATCCCTGGTCAGGGAAGTAAGATCCCACAGGCTGTGTGGTCAAAAAAAATTCTTTTTTAATTTAGAAAAATAAAGATTGTTTTCTAAGGTTTGGCTCTGATCCAGCCCAATTCCCTTCTTCATTGTGTGAACTACAAATGTAACTGGAAATTGTCTACAGGCTTTAAAAAGAAATGGGTGAGATTGATTTGAACCATCTATTTTACTTAATCTAATATACCCAAAATATTATCATTTCACTGTGTAATCAAGATGAAAAAGCACTGATGGGATACTCTGATACTGGTTCAGCTGGAGCACACTTCACCTTGAACCAGGCTTATGGAAGTGCTTGGCAGACCCCACACTGGTGGCCACCATCCTGGACAGGGCAGCTCTGGAGTTGACATCTGAAGTGAGAATGCTGGTACTGGGTGTTTACAACTAACTGAGCATCAGTCAACAATCGCTTCTAAGTATCTCCTCCCAATGGTGTGTCATAATAGACAAGTTGTATTTGAGCTCTAGTGGGTCTCCTAGGGGGCTTCCCAGATAGCGCTAGTGGTAAAGAACCTGCCTGTCAACGCAGGAGACATAAGAGAGACGCATGTTCAATCCCTGGTTGGGAAGATCCTCTGGAGGAGGGCATGGCAACCCACTCCAGTATTCTTGCCTGGAGAATCCCATGGACTGAGGAGCCTGGTGGGCCACAGTCCACGGGGTTGCAAAGAGCTGGACACGAGAAGTGACTGAGCATGTACACACGGGTCTCCTAGGACCTGTAGAAGGGGCTGCCAAGGACTTTCTCTATAGCCAGGGCCCTTCCCAGCAGAATGGTGGCTTTGGTAGGCGCTGCTGGTGATCGCCTCCACTGAACCATCTGCCTCTTTCTCAGACTCAGACTATGAAAGCATTTGCCCCATCTTTCACTCTAAATGAACTCACACTTCAGAGCCAAAAAAAGTAAGGGCTTCTCTAAAAAGGCCTTTTTTCCTACTGACCACCCAGGAATGTGTAACAGAGTTTGATGGTGCTTACAAAACTTTCCCCAAAGGAGTCTGCAGTCTAGCAGGGCAGTGACAAATCACACATGAGAAAAAAATCACTTAATCATGAGTCCAATAAAAACTGGCTGCTGGCTGCCTGAAATGAGGGCTGGCCAACATATAAAACAGGTACCACGATGACAAAACCGAGATCAGAAAAATGAAAGAATTACCCACTGTCTCCACTGGGAATCCCAGGAGGAAGAAGACAGCAAGAAACAGTCACCCACTCCCAAATTTTACTCATTCATCTGCTAACATTTTGGATTTTCACTGATCCATGCAGTGTCTTTTTTTTTTTTCTAATTCATATAGTGTCTTTTGTTTTCTTTATTTACCAGTGCTCTTTAAATCAGCTCATCTATCTTTTTCTTTACTGAACTAATTTAAAAAGGAAATGTTACTCACGAACCAAAGGAAAAACACTACAATTTTTTGCCATAAATAGAATGTAACTAGAAATATCAACAGACAGCAATTAATTTCTTTAAAGTTTGCTCATGCACTGCTGGGAATGATCTTGTGCTCTGCCAGTTTACACGACACTTTGGAAAAGGCTGCTATCAGAGACTGAAACCTGGCTTTGCCAGGCTGGCTGGGAAGGCTTTGTGTAGGTGGAGGGCGAGGAAGGCCACCCCAGCCACCCACACAGCCTAGAGAAAGGTGCAGAGGCGGATGCAGGGAGTGTGGGGCATGTAACTCAGAGAGGAAACTGACACCTGCATAATTAAATCACTACAAACACGTTCCGTTACCTGTAATGGACTTACCGCACTGGGAATACCAGCTGACACTCTGGAAATACTTCAAAAGGAAGGGTTGAAACAAGTGTTCTTACAACTCCCGGTTAACCAGAAAACCATTAACCCCAGCCCCAACTGCTCCTCTGGGTTTCTAGGAACTGTCCTTTGACTGCACTTCTCTGGCAGGGAAAAATCCTGCTTTCTGGAGGATGGTGATTTCTGAACGCAGATGTCCAAGGTCAGGGTGAGGGGGATGGGAACAGAGAAAAAGAGGAGGGCAGTCAAAGGTCAATGAGATGATGCTAACACTGGAACCCCATTTCCCACCAGTGTGTGTGCATGTGTGTGTATGTCCGTGTGTGTGAGTGTGTTCTGTTTATGTCTGTGTGTGTCTGTGTCTGTGTGTGTATGTGTGTCTCTGTGTGTGTGTGTTTATGTCTATCTGTGTGTATGTCTGTGTGTGTCTATGTATGTCTGTGTGTATATCTGCGTGTGTGTGTATGTTTATGTCTGTGTGTTTGTGTTGGTATGTGTATGTGTGTGTGCGTCTGTGTATGTCTGTGTGTATACCTGTGTGTGTGTGTGTGTGTATGTTTATGTCTGTGTGTGTGTGTTGGTATGTGTCTGTGTGTGTGTCTGTCTGTGTGTGTGCGCGTCTGTGTGTATGTCTGTGTGTGTGTGTGTGTGTGTGTGTGTGTGTGAATTCTCCTAGGGCCATTCTTTAGACCATCAAAAGACACTCATACCTCGCGAAAGGTCAACTTCTAAATTGGTCAGAGCAAGTCTAGCCAGACTGAAAGCCCTGGGGAAGAGCCAGTCTGACCTTTGACCCAGCTGAGCTGACATCCCCCAAACATGGGGCTCCTGCACGTGCGTCAGATCAGGCCCCCTCCCTGCCAGTGGCTGTGTCCTCGGGGCCTGGAAACCTTGACAGTAACAGCAGTGCCAGGGCAGATGCTCGCTGCCCTCTCAGATGAAGTGCCTGCCCAAGCCAGAGATGGTGCTTTAAAAAGCCCTTGGAAAAGAAAGTCGTATCTTCTGCAATACAATATTCGTTAGACGCTATCATGGTATTTTACAAGGTCATATATAACGCCAGCTGTAGCTGTAAAAAAATTTATTATTCAGTCCCAGAAAGGCATATAAATCCCTGCAAAGTGCAGGTTTTTCTTTTAAAAAGTGGTTTATTTCTTTCTAACCTTTGCCTCGCTTCATTCCTGGGAGATAGTGGCCTGCGTTAAAACTGCAACACTGCAATTCCACCCAAAATAGGTCCTGGGTGCAAGTTTCCATATTTCTAAGTCCTGGGAAGGCCCCCTCTCAAGGGTTGGCCTTCTGGACAAACAGGGATAGGAGGCTCCTTAAGATCTTTTCCATCCCACTCGCTCCTTGACTATCTCACGAGATTTTGCACAAACTCCTGTGTCCAAAGACTTCTTCTCCCCTCCAAATTGGTCCTTTATTCACACATTCTTTTTTTTTTTTTTAACAAAATAACATACAAGTTTATTCCATGTTTTATAACTTTTAATAGCTAACAACAGATTAGCACCACCTTTTTGAAACAAATCACATCCAATTTTACTGAATTTGTTTCCTCAACTGTAAAATAGGCATAATAATGCCAACTTCATCAACTTAGTACAACTTCATGGGTTCAGTTCTGGCTCTACTGCTTTCTAGCTTTGTGACCTTGGGTGAGAAGCTACGTGTCTCTGTGCCTTGGTTTCCTCATATGTGAGATGCAGTGAATAATAATATGTATCTCATAGAGTTGTTTTATGAAGTCAGTGAATAAATAGATGTAAGGAAGGTCAGAGGCTCTGTACAAAGTCAGGCTCTGTAAAAGCTGCCTAGCACTGCTACTATTGTGTGAGGATGAGTTATGATAGCACCTGTGAAAATAATTTGTCACATTGCACAAATGTAGGAGAAGCATCAATTCTGTATGTGTGTATGTATGCGACTTTGGTCCTTGACACACATTCTTACCTGAATTCTTTTCTGTGCCCTTCCCACCCCCCCACCCCCACTTGCCAAAATCCTGCCCCGTCTAGTCTACATATTAATGACCCTGAAATCTGACCCCTCTGCTCTTTCCCTGCCCCATTTCATGCATTCCTCATAGCTCTTCTGGACGGAATGCCCCTTTTCTGGCCCCCCTGCCTCCAGGCTCCCCTTTCCAATCTATTCCCCAAGCGGCAGCCAGAATGATCTTCTCACACTGGCCTTAGACCATGTTACTCTCCTGCTCAAATGCTTTTGATAGCTCCCCATTGCCTACCTCATCAGGCCCATCTCTTGCCATTCTCTGCTTCTCTCCCTGATCACCATTAACATCACATGCCTAGTGATTTCCTGATAGAAGCCATCATTCCGTCTCTGTTCTTTCCGTTGGGAATGGCCCGTGCGCCCCTGATCCCTAACTCTCCTGGCCACCCTCACATACCCTTTAGGACAACAGTGTGGGCAACAGCTCCTCCCGGGAGCCTTCCAGGAGTGCTCTGGGTTGTGCTGGGTGCTCCCAGATTATCACAGACCCGATGGCACTCCAATACTTTGGCCACCTGATGCGAAGAACTGACTCATTGGAAAAGATCCTGATGCTGGGAAAGGTTGAAGGCAGGGGGAGAAGGGGATGATAGAGGATGAGATGGTTGGATGGCATCACTGATTCTGTGGACATGAATTTGAGCAAGCTCCGGGAGTTGGTGATGGATAGGGAAGCCTGGCGTGCTGCAGTTCATCGGGTCGCAAAGAGTCAGACATGACTGAGTGAACTGAACTGACAGCACTCCAAGAGGGAGAAATATCAGAAGTTCATTTATCCTACAATAATTTCAATTATAAATGGTTGGGAAAAATGCAAAAGGACAGAGAGAAAGAGATAGCAAGACAACTTATTTAAATAATACACGTGACCCTGACCACCACTGCACTCGTGAAATGAGTATACACCATCTCCCGATGACTCATCTCTCCATCTAGCCCAGGGGTCCTTGTCCATGGACATGGGGTTCTGTGGAGAGAATTCTGGGGGTCTTGATTGTATACATATTTATTTTCGTCATTACTTTCACTAACTCTAACTGAAATTTAGCATGCCCTTCAGTTATGAATGTAGGCACCAGACAGCTGAGGTATTAGCAAAACCTGAGACTGACTCCAATAGAAATTACAGAGTTTTTCACATCACACTGCTTTAGTAGCAGATGTCTCAAAATATTATTCACACTTGTCACTACTTCATAATTACGGTAGTTATTAGACCTGCTGCCAAATCTAGTTACTTAATGTGTTAATAAAGATGCAAATGCATTATAACTCCATGTATTTGTTATTTTTATATATATTTTGATAGCTGTATTTCAATATAACTGCTTTCCTCTGTAATGCTATGCATTCTCTTTTTTTCCTTTTAAGAAGAATATTCAGAGAAGGAGGACATAAGTTTGGCAGATGCCAAAGGAGTCCATGACACAAAAGGTTTAAATGCCCTGCTCTGGATGTGAGCTCCCTGGGCGCAGGGCACTGGGTCTGTAATCTTCCAATTCCAGGTCCATGAAGCAGTGGTCAGTGTACAGTTGTTGTAGTTGTTACTGTCTAGGGGCTAAGCCGTGTCTGACTCTTTTGTGGCCCCATGGACTGCAGTCCACCAGGTTCCTCTGTCCATGGGGTTTCCTAGGCAAGAATACTGGAGTGGGGTGCCATTTCCTTCTCCAGGGGATCTTACCAACCCAGGGACTGAACTTGTGTCTCCTACATTGGAGATGCAATGAACCACCAGGGAAGTCTCTGAACCACTAGGGAACCCCCAAGGTACAGAAGGAATTTTTTAATAGGAACCAAGATTTTATTTCTATCTATTAATCTATCCTTCCCTCTTTCCTCTCTCTTCCTTTCCTCCTTCCTTCTTTCCATCAGTCCCTTTGTCATCTTCTCTCCATCTTTCCATCTATCTGATCTGAGCCATGGTTCTAACCACAGACACTTCTGCAGTCAGCCCCCAGATCCAGTTCCAGGAGACATGTTGAGTGGGGAAAGGTGACCCGGACTCTGGAGTGGCTTGGGCAAAGCATGCCTGGCTCAGAGCTGTGTCTCCAGCTCTCACACCACAGGCTGGGCCCCAGGTCTACGTGTGGCCACATGCCAGCTCTGGTCCATTTACTCCCTAAAGCCAGGACACGCTCTGGCTTGTTTTCCAAATAACAAGTCAAGTCTTAAAGGAGGTGGGAGTGGGGGGGATCATGGCCATTACCAAATCCAACAACCTGTCTGGCACAGTGGGTAAGAATTCTGCCTAGTTCCAATGCAGGCACACCTTAGAGATGTTGTGAGCTTGATTCTAGACCACACAGTAAAGCAACTGTTACAATAAAACATGTCACATGACTTTTTTGTTTTTCCAGAGCATATAAAAGTTGTTTGCACCATCCTGTTGCCTGTTAAGTGTGCAATAACATGTCTAAGAAAACGAGGTACATATCTTAATTTAAAATTTTTATTGCTAAAATACATCCAAACAATTACAAAAGTAACATCAAAGATCACAGATTGAAGATTATCATAACAAGTGAAAATTTTGAAATGTGGTTAAGAATTACCAAAATATGACACAGACAAAAAGTGAGCCAATGTTGTTGGGAAAATGATGCCAACAGATTTGCTCAAGGCATGGTTGCCCCAAGACTTCAACTTGCAAAGAAAAAAAAAAAAGTATAGTAAGTCCCCACATATAAACCTTTCAGTTGTGAGCTTTCAAATATGAATGTGTGTGCCAGCCCCTGTATGCCAAGTGTCGTACTGTATTACTATAATTTTCAAGACACTAGTTTAAGATTAAAAATGTTTTCTTCATTTTTTTGTTTGTTTTTTATATATTATTTGTATGAAAAGTATTATAAACCTATTACAGTACAGTATTATATAGCCAGTTGTGTTAATTGGGTACCTAGGGTAACTTTGTTGGACTTACAAACAAATTGGACTTAGGAACGTGCTCTCAGAATGGAACTTGCTCATATGTGGAGGACTTAACTATATCTACAAAGTGCAATAAAACAAGGTCTGCAAGCTCCCCACTTACACTTCACATGACAGGTGACCTCTGAAGACATTTAACTCCTCTCTGAGCCTCAGTTTCATTATCTAAAAGTGAGGACACCGACCACACCTCCTTCACAGTGTTCTTGGATGGCGCATTAGCACGTGAGTAAGCACACACATACCGCTGAGCACCGGACTGGCACAGTAAGTACCTGGCAAGTCTCGGGTATCACCCAGAGCATCTTAAGGAGGCCAAGGATGAAAGCTCTGCCATCCGGCACCCAGGAAAATGGAGCTAACAGATTCACCAACAGATACGACTTTTTAAAAAATGCGCCAACCCACTCATATCTAAAATGCAAATCAAAAGAGTAAGTAATGTTTTTACTCTTTGTTTTGACACAGATTATACAGATTGATAATCACCAGTGCTTTTGAGAGAAGAAACAGGAAATGGCTTTGATAGGTGTTTTGAAGGAGCCTCTGCATAAGACACTTCCACTAGGCCTGCCAAAACCTAAAAGGTACATACACTTTGAGCCAGCCACCCTAGATATAGGCATTCACCCTACAGATGTACACACTCAATTGTGGAGAGGTATGTGTACAAGAACGTCAACAGGAAGACAGGAAAAAAAGAGAATGAGAAACAATCTAAGTGTCCACCGATAAGAAATCAGTTAAATAGGTGATGGGATATTTAATTCATTTAATTAATATTTATTCAACAGTTTCACATACCAGACACCATGCTGGGTGCTGGGGATAATTGGAGAAAATAGAAGGCAGCTAAAAACAATGAAGAAGAGTGATGTTATAAACTGTTATAACTGTTATAAACTGACATCTAAGATATAGCGAGAAAAACAGCGAGTTACTATAAAATATATTCCTTTAGATTCTGTTTCAAGGAAACAAAAATTCCTGCTTATGCAACCCCCTCACCATACCCACATTAATATGCAAAGGAAATACCTGGAAGGAGAAATAAGAAAATAATAGCATTTACCCCTGAAGACCAGAAAAAAGGGGGTATAAGGATTCCCTTTTCACCTCACACTCTTTTGTATTATTTGATTGTATTTATTTATTATTGTGTGATTATACTGCTTTATATGCGTTGAATCCACAGTAGGTCCAGTGTCCAGAATCAAACCACTTCTCATGGCCTCTGCTGTGAGCTGGTCCACACGACCACTGTATGGCTCTGGATATTTAACAGCCTCCTCCCTCGCCAGTCTCCATGGGCCTGCTCTTGACTGATGACCACGCATTTTCAGCAGGGCGTAACCAATCCCATCTTTAAAAGTCAGGTCATGTCACTCCTCTGCTCAAATTCCTCCTGGGGCTTCTCAGGGTGGAGCATAAGCCAAGTCCTTTCTAAGTTCAACAAGATTTTAAAGACCTGGCCCCACCTCCTCCCCTCTTTCCCTTGCTCATTCTTGCTTTAGCCACACTGGTTTGTATGGTGCAACAATAATGCCAAGCACAGCCCACCTCAGGGCCTTTGCACTGGCTGCTCTCTGTTCCTCACCCACTATACTCTTCAGGTCTCTGTCCAAACACTGCCTCATTTCCACGAGGCCCACCCCAGTTCCACGAAAGTCAAAGTCCTCAACTGATTTGGCCTGGCCCATCCCTCCTCTACCCAAGTTTCCTCCTTAGCAACTATAACCATCTGACATAACATCAAAACACACACCATCCATCTAGAATGAGAGCATGTGAGAGCGCAGACTTCTGTCTTGTTCGCTGTTGTACCTCCAGCCCCTAAAGCAGTGTCTGGCACAAAGTAGGCACTTAATAAATAATCTATGAATGAAGTAATTGATAATATAATAAGAAATGAGAATATAATACATTATTGATCATGTGTGTGTGCATGCTAAGTCGCTTCAGTCCTGTCTGACTCCTTGCAACCCTATGGACTGTAAACCACCAGGCTCCTCTGTCCATGGGATTCTCCAGGCAAGAATACTGGAGTGGGTTGCCATGTGCTCCTCCGGGGATCTTCCCAACCAAGGGACTGAACCCACATCTCGTGTCTCCTACATTGGTAGCCAGCTTCTTTACCACTAGCACCACCTGGGAAGTCCATTATTGAGCATAGCGACAATGAAAAACAAAACCAGAAAAAGATTGCAAGTCCCAAAAGGAAAATTTAAAAATAAATGAATGAATAAAGATTAAAAGCAAACACGTTTCTAGCCACAGAGAACAGGGTGGAGAAATGCTCAAGGACAAACTACATGTAAACAAGTAACCTCTGGCACGGCACACAGTGGTCCGGTTGTTCTGAGTCGATGCTCCGCACATAGGACCCTTTCACAGAGTCCAGGGCGTAAAGACCTGCTTGTGTGAATGCAGTACAGTGGAGCCTCGTAACCAGGGAATAAAACCGACCAGTTTGAACACGTTACAGAGTCAGTCCCAAAGCCACAGACTATTTCCGGGTGTCAGGCAAGCCCACACCCTCCTGCGAGAACCAAACCACAGCAAATCTGCCAACCCTGACGCCTGCAAATTTCAGGAGCCCTGCCTGGAACTCAGCCCTCACCTCACCAGGCCCTCGGCCTAAAAGCGACGAGACTGGGGTTCGGAGCTGGGGTGAGGGTCTCCAGACCCCAGGAGGGCACTGGGGCCCTTTGACCTTTCCGTGCCTCAGCATTTGCTGGAACATTTGCATTTTCCTTCGTATCTCATCTCACCAGCGCCAAAAGGCTAGGCATGTGAGGATTTGTTTAAACTCTACCCCCTCGCTCCACCCCTAGAAAGTCACTTTAGAGCAAACACTTAAAATCCAATGACGTTTATACGGGGGTGTCCAACCCCGCGGACTTCACCTAACCCTTCCCAGCACTGTTTTATGACACAGTCACTGCAAAAACCATATTCAGGCCAGTGGTTCTCAGCTGGGGTCAACGTGGCCCCTAGGGGACATTTGGCCGTATCTGGAGATATTGCGGGTTGCGGCAACTGAGGCGGGGTTGCCACTGGCCTCCAGTGGGTAGGGCCCAGCTCTGCCACCCAGGACAGCACCCACAA
Organism: Odocoileus virginianus; assembly: GCF_023699985.2. Classification (NCBI taxonomy): domain Eukaryota; kingdom Metazoa; phylum Chordata; class Mammalia; order Artiodactyla; family Cervidae; genus Odocoileus; species Odocoileus virginianus. Next base: position 15,054,229 of record NC_069706.1, on the reverse strand, counting down.
TGAAGAGCCATCCCGTCCAAAAGGCCAGGGGTGCCTCAGCTGAGCAGGGGGAAGAGTGAGGCAGCCCTGGGGAAGGGGAATCCTTAAGTGTTGGGCGGGTCAGAGGCAAAAGAGTTGATCAGACTCGGCCCATCGTCTGCCTGGGGGTTACTGAGATGGTCGGCAGCTGGCTGGCTAAGCAAGCTGTGGGGCTCTTGAGCAGGGGCGGCTCCATTGCCCGGGCTAGGGGGAACCTCTCACCTCACCTCACCTCAAGAAGATGCTCTTTCATTAGAAGAACTGCGCCTGCCTGTGTTGTTCGGTGGATCGCTCGGCATCCAGGCAGACCTGGGCTTTCCTTACACGGCGACAACACAGCCTGCCCTTGCCCTGTGCGCAGGCAAACGTCCCAGCCCATTCGTAGGACACAAGTATCTGGCTCAGCGATCAGAAACATCCTGGTATTTTAACGAATGCTACTCCCCTCTCTGCAAAGAGGGGACCAGCCATCCAAATAAAGAAGGAAGAAGAAAAAAAAAAAATCCCAGCAAGGAAAGAGTACCAGCGTCCTCATCCTGGCCAGGACGCAGGCTGGGGAGACAATGTAAGGAGGCTGAAGAGCCTTCACTCTGGGGGCCTGCTCCTCACACAGGAGAGAAAGTGGGGCGGGGTCAGTGTTTGTAAGTGATAACGGGGCACACTCACTTCACCCCATCCTCTAAAGAGCCCGGGGAGGCGGGTGTCATGGCTGCTTTAACCAGTAGGGAAACTGAGACTCAGGAAGTTGAAAACCTTCTCGAAGGTGATGCATTCAGTAAGGGAAGAGGCCAGGATTTGAAGTCAGGACTGTAAGAGGTATCCTAAATGCGTACTCCCTGCCAGCATGGTTCTCACTGCAGTTGATTAGTTGCTAAGTCATGTCCAACTCTTCGAGACCCTATGAACTTCAGCACCCCAGGCTTCCCTGTCCTTCACTCTCTCCCTGAGCTTGCTCAAACTCATGTCCATTGAGTCAGTGATGCCATACAACCATGTCACCCTCTGTCAACCCCTTCTCCTCTTGCCTTCAATCCTTCCTAGAATCGGGGTTTCCTTTCCAGTCAATCGGCTCTTTGCATCAGGTGGTCAAAGTATTGGAGCTTCAGCTTCAACATCAGTCCTTCCAATGAATATTCAGCATGGATTTCCTTTAGGATTGACTGGGTTGATTTCCTAGGTTCTGTTCAAGGGACTCTTTTAAGAGTCTTCTTCTTCACCATAGTTTGAAAGCATCAGTTCTTTGGCGCTCAGCTTTCTGTATGGTCCAACTCTCACATCCATATGTGACTACTGGAAAAACCATAGCTTTGATTATATGGACTTTTGTTGGCAAAGTGATGTCTCTGCCTTTTAATACACTGTCTAGGTTTGTCATAGCTTTTCTTCCAAGGAGCAAGCGTCTTTTAATTTCATAGCTGCAGTCGCTGTCTGCATTTGAAGCCTGAGAAAATGAAATCTGACACGGGTTCCACTTTTTCCCCCTCTATTTGCCATGAAGTGATGGGACCAGATACCACATTCTTCACTTTTTTGAATGTTGAATTTTAAGCTAGCTTTTTCATTCTCCTCTTTCACCTTCTGCTTCATGCATATTAGCCCATTTGGCCATCCCAGCTGCCGGAGATGCAGCTACTGCTGGTACCTTCATATTTTTTAAAGAAATTGAGGTACAATATCAGCTAGCATAGGGAAGGTCTCACGGCAGGTCAGCAGTGAGCCAGGAGGTCTGCTGCAAAATCTACAAGGCTCTTTCCTGCCCCACCAAGGGGCTGTGTGGAGTGGCCAGGCTGCCCTTAACTACTCTGCATGTGAACCCCAGCGGGATGCAGAATCCTGTCTGCCCCAGGGGTACCACACACACAGTGCTCCAGGGGCCTGCCAGTGAGGAGAGTGAGTGGAAAAGACCACAAGGATGACCCCGGTCCCCTTCCAAAGGGGGCAGCTGGTACTTGCCACTAGCTGATGTCTAGAGGCTCAATGTGGGTTTACCTTCCAATTTACCACAAATCCTCCAAACTCCCTCTCAACCCCCAAACAAACAAATAAAAACCCTGTGGGTCAGTTGGAGATGCCACCAGGAAGCCTGTGTATGACTCTGGGTCTAGGATGTCTTGAGAAAGTTAGCTCCTGCCCTCTTACAACTGTACCAGCTATAACTAGGGCAGGCGAGCCACTGGCAAAGAAGTTGCTTTAAGCCCCTTGTGTAGCTGGAGTTTCTTTCTTCTAAGCATTGAGCTGGCTGGGCTTTTCCTTCTCAGGACAATAAAGCTGCCCCACTGTCCTCAGCCCCACCCATCTGGCGGCTGCACCATGGCTAACTTGAGTTTTTCCATTCAGTCCCCTTCCTTTCCATGGAAAAATAAGAGCTGCAGTTCCCAGAAGAAAATCAGAAGGGGTTATTAACAAGACGTTCCTTTTCAGAAAGGCACTGGAACCCAGCAGGGAGGGCAGCACTGACGTTGGAGCCAGGGCCCCACCACTCCATCCTGCTGGGAGAAGGCCTCCCAGCCCCCCAGCCAGGACCACTGGGGGCGGGAGTAATGGCCACGTGCTGGCCCTCCCAGGGGAGACGTGGTGGCACTTCTGAGAAATCAGATTCAAACGCTAAGACGGTTATATTTCCTGGAGGTGTGATAGAGAATGAGAAAAGGAGAGTTGGCAAAGGCCGTGCTTGCTGGCAGAAAGACCCTGACGTCTCTGTCTGTCTGTCTGTCTGTCTGTCTGCTCTGGGCGAACAGGGAGGAGCTGAAGCCCTGCCTTTCCCACCTCGCCAGCCTAGATCTTGGTCCCTTCCAGGTGAAAGGGCCCTTCACTGCCTCGGAGCCAAGACAGGCACAAGGGTGTAACTGACTAGACACACCCTGAGTGACAAGACTCAGAGCAGCCTGGTCCCTGCCTGGGGCATCTTTCCACACACGTGGGTTCCTCTCATGCTTTATTTAGCACAGCGATGCTGAGACTGTTTGCTCCGAGGTTGGGTTGGGGGTGTGTGGAGGGGGTGGAGGCTGTCACAAATAGAATTAACAGCTCTGATCTTCCGCCCAGAAAAATGCTCAGACACCCACAAGAGAGTCACTGTTCCCTCCCATCCATCCGGAGGCTTTCCTCTGGGTTGAGGACCCCCTACTCTACCACGCAGCAGGACGGAAAAGGACAGTGATTCACCCCGGGGAGCCCCGCTGGGAGTGCTATGTTTGGAAGGGGCGAGAGGCCGGCTTAATGTCCAGGCCCCGAGGAAACAGATGCCACTCTCCTGGGGGACAGCTGAGGACACTTTACAAAGGGACATTTTCTATAAGGGAAATTGACAGAGCAGTGCTGGCCACAGCGGGCAGCTGTCACTTCTGGGAATCCATGCGATCAGGTTCTGGGGCGAGTCGCTGTAGCTACAGGACAGGTCAGCCCTATGGGAGCTGAGCCCCGCTCAGGCGACTCAGCCAACCTATAGGAAATGACCCCATCCATGGACCCCCTCTCCTTGCCTCTCCTGCCAGCGCCTCCCCTTGGCCAAAGCAGCAAGAAGTCCACACTGATGAAACCCATCAAGGTCAACCTCTGGGACCCAGAAAAGCATGGATGGATGGGGAATGGACCTGATGGGGCTGGGGATGGGATGCCCAACACACTGCAAGGTGCTGAGACCTAGCGCCCGTGGTGGGGTCAGCAAGAAGGTGCACGAGGGAGGCGTGGGGCTGTTGACTGTCCAGGGTGAGTGTGAACTCTCCGTGGCCAGAAGCCATGTGTGGCTTACCTGACTGGCAATGGCGAAGGGTCACCTGAATGCAAGTCTACCATTAACAGGCTGGGTGACTGCAAAAGCTGGGAGGCCACTTCAGGTTTTCCCACGTGTAACATGCACAAAGATGGACCCCAGTGAGCCCCGAGGGGCAGGGGGCACAGCCAATGCTGCAGGAGACAGAGGCCTGGCCCTGGTCCTTCCTCTGCCACTTAGGAGGCTGTGGCCTTGGACCAAGGACTTAACCTCTCAGTGTCTCAGCGTCTTCACTTGCAAAGGAGGGGAACACGTGTCCCTTCCCCAGGTCATGATTACATAAGATGACCTGTAAACAGCACTTAGCAAAGTCCTAGTGCAGAGAAAACATGCGAGCAATGTTGCAGAAACAGCATTCGGATGCTCTGTGCTCCTAAATCCTCCAAGTCTGGGCCCCGGGAGTCGATTGTCCCTCCTCCACTAGGACCCACTTCAACCCGAAGACCCCATGGAGAAGACAGATTAAGCCTCAAAACTCATGGTACGGGCTTCCCAGGTGACGCTGATGGTAAAGAACCCGCCTGCCAGTGCAGGAGACACGGGTTGGATCCCTGGGTCAGGAAGACCCCCTGGAGGTGGGCAGGGCGATCCACTCCAGTATTCTTGCCCGGGAAATCTCATGGACAGAGGATCCTGGCAGGCTACGGTCCATAGGGCCGCACAGAGTCGGACACGACTGAAGTGACTGAGTGCACACACATGTGCTGTGTGTGCTGAGCGGCGGCGGCCCCTCCTCATTGAGCCTCCAGCGTGTCATTCAATGCAAATCTGGTGGCACTCCTTGCTGCTCAGCTGAGGGCACCGTGGGCTTCCCCTCTGAGCTGGAAGTTGGGGGCACGTTAAGAAGATGTATCTGCTGGACGGGAAATGTGTCTCTTTCTCATGGTGCATCCACTCTGCTCACTCTCTGCACTCACTCCCACTGCACAGAGCCTCAGCTGTGAGTAATTCACTCCGTACAGACAGGTATTTCCATACCTGACTGCTGGGGACTGCCAAGGGAGAGATCACTGCCTCTTTCTCCATCTCCACTTACAACTGCATCTGTAACTATACATATAACCTAGGTCTCCTGCATTGCAGACAGACTTGTTACCATCTGAGTCGCCAGGGAAGCCGCTCCTTTGACTCTATCTGTAGTTAAATCCACGCCTACTGTAGGTCCATATCTACATTTATCGCTACTCCATGCTGTGCTATGCTTAGTCACTCAGTCCTGTCTTTTGCTTCTATTTGTTACTTAGTGTCAACCGTCCATAAAGTTGTGGAATTAAGGAGGCCTGTTTACTTACGGAATGTGCTGTGTTCTCAGTCACATCCGACTCTTTGCTACCCCATGGACTGTAGCCCACCAGGCTCCTCTGTCCATTGGGATTCTTCAGGCAAGAATAGTGGAGTAGGTTACCATGCCCTCCTCCAGGGGATCTTCCCAACCCATAGACTGAACTCAGATCTCCCGCATTGCAGGCAGATTCTTTACCATTTGAGCCAGTAGGGAAGTCCAAGAATACTGGCGTGGGCAGCCTATCCCTTCTCCAGGGGATCTTCCCGACCCAGGGATCAAACTGGGGTCTTCTGCATTGTAGGCAGGTTCTTTACCAGCTGAGCTACCAAGGGAAGCCCATACCTATACCATATTTGTTAATACATGTATTCTATATCTAATCTGTATCTCCCTGCCTGATCTCTATAGCTATCTAATCTACATGGAGCATATGCATGTTATACTGTATACGTTACACATAAGGACATTATAATGTATGCAATATAATGCACATATACATCAGATATAGATACATGTGAGATAATGATTAGATAGATACACGAATTAGATATAAATTAGATATAGAAACAGAATTATATTTTTTAATACATAACATATGACATCTAATGTATAACATATTATTACTATAATGTAACCCATAGACAGAGGAGCTTGGCGGGCTATGGTCACAGAGTCAGACATGACTGAACTGGCTTAGCATGCACACGTGCATATATGTATTATGTGTATACAATCTTCCCTCAGTATCTCTGGGGGAACTGGTTCCAGGCCTCCCCACAGAGACCAAAATCCATAGCGTCTCAAGTCACTTATATAAAATGGCATAGTATTTGCATATAACTTACACACATCCTCCCTCCCATATACCTTAAATCACCTTTAGATTACTTATAATACCTAACACAATGTAAATGATATACAAACAGCTGTCAGCATGTGGCAAATTCAAGTTTTGCTTTTTAGAACTTTCTGGAATTTTTTTCCAGATAGTTTTGATCCACGGTTGGCTGAATTTGAAGATGGAGAATTCAGAGAGCTGACTGTATGCGCTGATGTACATACATCACATATGCGTGTTATGCACTGAGTCGCTTCAGTCGTGCCTGACTGAACGTGCAACGCCACGGACTATAGCTTGCCAGGCTCCTCTGTCCATGGGATTCTCCATGCAAAAAATACTGGAGAGGGTTGCCATGCCCTCCTCCAGGGGATCTTCCCGATCCAGGGATTGAACCCTCATCTCTTATGTCTCCTGCACCAGCAAGCACCACCTATTTCCTGATAAATGAAAGTCAGACTGCCAAGTCCAAATCCCAGCTGTTCCACGTGTTGGCTATTGGACAAGCAGCCTGACTGGTTGTGCCTCAGTTTCTCGTCTGTAAAATGGGGATGACAGTAATATCTCCCACAGGAGACAGGTGTGAAATCTGGTGAGTGAATCCATGTAAAGAGCTTACTTAGAAAACTGCTCAGCCTATGTTCTCAGTGCTTAGAGAACCATGGCCAAAAGCACTAAATGCGCAATTATATGGGTAGCTCGCAGCTCAGAGTGAACATATAGTTGCTGTGTCAATACCCTGGTCATTACTGACAAGAGCTACAGTTTGAAGTGTTCTCAGGCAAGAGCTAAAACTCAAACTCTCAACATCTTGGAAGAAGTCGTCTCCCACCAAGAATAGAGGAATAATGACCTCAACACGATCTGTTTTTCAAAATCGTGCATGTGACTACACTTCGGGGAACCTGCTGGCTATTTGTGGAAGGTTGCATCAATTCATGCGCCCTGAATCATGCAGACTGGGGCAGCACCGTGGCCATAGGACCGCAAACCCTCTGAGAATGTTTCTCCTGCCTGGTCCAGCCTCCCTGCCTGGCAAGCCAAGTCCCGGCCCGGGCAGGGGCCCAACTGGTCACCTCCCTGTCCCACCCCTCCCACCAAGGCTAATTAAAGACCCGGCAAATCAGAACCAGAGGAAAAGACCGTGGTGGAGGGATTTGGCTGGTCCCAAAACCAGCCCTGTCTGCTCCAGAGAGGTACTGCTTCCCCAAGGAGGCTGGCAGGAGGAAAGCAGATGGGCTGCGAAGCAATTTGCTCTCACTGTCTTCTCAACAGATGCCGGGCACCATAAGAATTAATGGTCTGGAGATTCAGGTAAGAGCCATTCCGAAACTCCTGATTACTCCCCAAACCGCTCTCCACGGAGGAAAAGGTTAATCGAAGCCCAGAGCTGGAAGCCAGGCGAGGAGACAGCAATTGCTTTAATCCTGGGAGTCGGGGAACAGCTTCAGGAGAAAGAGGATTGCACAGAGGAGGCTGTGGTCTGCCTCTGAAAGAGGAACTGGGCCTCAAAGCTGAGTTTTTCACAAGTCTTGCTCCATTGGTCCAAAAGCCTTGGCCCAACCCTCTCTAAATCCAGCCAAATAGCTAGGCATTTTAACTCAAAAAAAAAAAAAAAAAAAAAAAAAGGTGTATATTCTCTGCACTGCTGGGCCCTTGCATCTCTCAGGAAACCATCTCTGAGAGGTGTTTTCCCTTTTCCACACATGGGGCACATGCTCATAAGCGCTGTGAGTCATCACCCTGCGTGCAGTCACTCTCTGGCAACTCAGGCCCAGAGGCTTTGCGGCGTGGATGTGTCACGGCCAAGAGCCTGGAGGCGGAGGTCTGGTATTAACCAGAGAGGGTGATGTTTGCACATAAACAAACAGAACACCAAGGAAGGAACAAATTATGCCCTTCTACACGGTCACAATTACGTGGCCGGGGCTGTCTTTGTAAACTAAGCTGTCCACATAGCAACTGAGGTTAAACCAGCCTTTCTCAGGCTTGGCACTACTGACACTGGCGACTGCATGCATGGTGGGGTGTCTACCACCATCTCTGCCCTCTGCCCACCGTAGCTCTCCCCAGTGCCCAAGTTGTAACAATCAAACATGTCTCCAGACACCAACAAATGTCCCCAGGCGTGAAGGTAGTAAAACTGCCCCCAAGTCGTGAACCACTAGTTTAGACTCAGACTTCAGTTCAGCTGAACTCAAGCCAAGCTAATTAGCTGATGATGACAATTAGCTGATTTTTCATGGAAGTCCCATGATTACAGCCCAGCGCTGCTCAGATCAGGAATTCCCTGTCAAAATGCTTGTTCCAGGCATTAGTCTGACTGGACAGTCCCAAATGTAAGCCACCCTCCGTGGGTCCCACCTCAGTCCTTGCCCCTCACCCTTGCCTGAGAAAGGTAATTCCTTATTCATCCTGATGTTCTAATGCCACAAAGGCATCGAAGGCGCTCCAAGGAGCTCACACTTGAACTGATTCTAAGGAAAACTGGCACCATTTTTACAGGAACCCAGATGTAATGGGAAAGAATCCGCCCACGATGCGGGAGACCTGGGTTTGATCCCTGGGTTGGGAAGGTCCCCTGGAGAAGGGAAATGCTACCCACTCCAGTATTCTGGCCTGGAGAATTCCATGGAAGTCCACGGGGTCATAAAGAGTTAGACATGACTTAGCGACTTTCACTTCACTTCAGATGTAATATGAAAAACTCCCCAAACGGGATTAGGGCCACCTCTTTGCCTGGTTAACTCTTCCCACTGTAAGCTCTCAGCTCAAATGTCACCTCCTGAGCTTGAAACTCACCTCCAGAAAGTGACTTCCCTGAGCACCCTCCCCCTTGTGGTATTCTGTCACTCCCGCTTACAGACACGCTGGTGTTGTTTTTGTTTACTCAATACTCCTTGAAAGCATGGGCATATTTACTTGTTCCTAAATTCACTGACTCCCTCAGGCAGAATGGGGGCTCCGAGCAAGACTCCTTCTGTCCTGTTCACTGCTGTATCTTTAGCATCAAGGCCTGGCCTCCTCTTGGGCACTGAACTATTTGCTGGGTAACCGCCTGGATGAATTTCTCCTGGACTGATTTCCTTCTACCCACTGCTTGTTTTCTTCGGGAGCTTTGTTCACATCCTCAGTGACCCCAGCACTACCTTTAAATAATGTGAATGTAACTCCCTGCCCTTGTACCTTCTGTTGGCTGACCAAAGAAATTCAAGAACCGGGTAGGTTGTTGAAGGCTGAGCAGTCAGGAGATTTCCTCCTGATGCCCTTGATCTTCAGGCCCAGAGAGAAATCTCAGAGTAAAGGAAGGCTTGCTCCCCTCCAAGAAGAGCCAACCTCACAGATACATTAGATGCAGACTAATATATCTTCACGCTACTGAAGAGTTCCTTTATTACCACTCCCAGGGGATCTCAGTGTTGGAGCTGAGGCCATGAACTAATTGACAGTGATGATGCTGGGGAGGGGGGTGACGGGAAGGGCAGCAGAGAAGCTAAAATTAAATGATGAGAGACCTTGCCAACAGGAGTGGGTTCAGAAACGATAAACTATCTTGGGAATCAATGAGAAAGAGAGAATCAAATAATGAGCATTCATTTCCAACTCCATGGGATCTTCCCAACCCAGGGATCAGACCCATGTCTCCTGCATTGGCAGGCAGATTCTTTACCACTGCGCCACCTGGGAAAAGTTAATAATGAGCATTTAAATTCACCAAAACACTATTGCTGCACAGGAAGATGTTTCATTTTTGTTGTTTATAAAATAAATTTTCTGTTGGGTCCATTGCTTAAACCCTTTTGCTCACAAGCCTAGTGGCAACCTGTCAAAGAATTAGGCATCACAGGAAGCATTATCTCTACTTATTTATACATCTACCCACCTACCATCTATCCACCATTCCTCTACCTACTTACCTAAGTACATCTGCATAAAATTGTACAAAGCACTATCTATCTATACTAACCTTGGGGCACATATATCAAGTTCATCCCTCCAGCTTTTCTGAGCATTAGTAAGTCTTTCTACTGGTTCAGTTCAGTTCAGTCGCTCAGTCATGCCCAACTCTTTGCGACCCCATGGACTGCAGCATGCCAGGCTTCCCTGTCCATCACCAACTCCCGGAGTGTGCTCAAACTCATGTCCATTGAGTCAGTAATGGCATCCAACCATCTCATCCTCTGTCGATGCCAAAGCAAATTTTTTTTAACTTTTTGTGGAAAAATAGAGAGGTTGAGAAGATAGATTCCAATGTCATATGGCCCCAAGTCTGACACTCACCAGTGCTAGGTCTCGTGTGTCTTTGGACAAGTTACTTAACCTCTCTAACCCTTAGGGTCCTCATCTGGAAGTTGGATATCAAGAAAAACCCATGGAATAATGGCATTTGGGATTCAGTGGGGGAAATCAGTTCTTGGCAAATGGTAAAGGTCAGTAGAGTGGGGGACACACCAGCACTGCTAACCAAATTCAAACTCCTTTCAGACATTCTTTTTGCATCTCTAGATCACTTGGTTCCCGGGTAACCACCATCTGGAGACAAGAAAGGCATTCACCACTGCAAGTCAGGGAGTCCTCCGTACCACCCCCAGGACAGCCTGCCAAGAGAAAACTGACCCCAGGGATTATTCAACTTCCTCATTCATTAATCTGACTGTCAAGCAGAGAAAGTCCTGCTGATGCCAACGGATGCGAAGTTTGGCTGTGCTGACTGCAGAGAGCAGAAGAGGCCTCGGCGGCCAATCAAAGCCTCTCCCCCAACTGGGCACAGCTGCCTGGGAACACTGGGTGGGGCCGAGGCAGTGAGTACTAGGGAGACAGGGGATGCGTGGAGGGCTGGGGCCCCAGCTGGCCCAACGTCCTGATGCAGACTGAGCCCTGGGCAAGCCACGCCACTGCAGCCCAATGTATGGACACAACTCACAATGAAATCGCGAAGTCAGGCCCACCTGTGGCACCTGTTTTCCAGGACGGAGCAGGTGATGCCTTTCTTAGGAGCAAAGGGCACTGGGGCAGGAAGGAGTCGGGGAGGGCAGGGAGCGCTGACCCAGGGCTCAGGGCATATCCTCCACTCACCTCTGCCTGGCTGGCTCTTCCACGCTTGGCCACATCTGCCATCTTACTCAGGCCATATGGGTGATATTTGGGGCACCGCATCCTGCCAGAAAACCTCTCCTCTGCTCCTCTCGTCTGCCCTGCCTGCAGGCAGCTGAAGGAGATCTCGTGAGTCCCACGATGGGCTGAGGCCCAGCACAGAGTCAAAGCTGGCCACAGGCTTGTGCCAACAGTTACAAAGAACACATTTGCACTTTGGTTGGGTTCCAACATCTCTTTAACATCAGAAATCAGAACTCGGGGAAAGACAACAGTATCCTATGGCTCCCCAAAGACCAAGCGCCAGATGAGACTGATGCACTGTTGTCTGGAGACAAATTGAGTCATTTCCCCAGTGACACGGCACCAGGGCAAAAAGCCAGCCGCGTGCCACAGCCGGCTGTATGCAAACCAGGGCTCAGGCACCTGGGGCCCATGGACATAACTGTGGAAGAGCTCACCGTATAGGTGGAGAATTGTGCGTGGGAACAGTCACGCATAACATACTAGCCAGAGCCAGGGCACACAGACTGTTCCTTCCCATGGAGGTTTTGCAGGAACAGTGGGGCAATTTCCATAGTGAAAGATGCAGCTGGGGCAAGGACAGAACCACCTAGAACCATCTAGAACCATGTAGGCTGCAGCCACTCCATCCCAGATTGGCTTTCAGAATTCTGGGTGCAGACTGTGTGCCCAGGGATTTTCTGAGTCATAAATTTTCTCTCTGGGGAAAGACTGATAGAGAAGGGCCAGCATCTCATAATCCATGGGGTAGACCGGGGAGAGACACATTTCCCAAAGCACAACACACATAAATCTTAGAGGATGCTGTGATTGAGTTTAAAGGGCACCCAAAGGAGCTTTTTAATTTTATTAATTCAATATTAAAAGTTTTGCAAAAAAATAAAAACATAACTGGCTCATCAAACTTGTAATTTCACCAATATTATTCCCTGAGATAGCATTTCTCAACCTCGGCCTTACTGACATTTTTTAGGCAAGATAATTTTTCCTGTGGGGGTGTCCTGTGCCTTGCAGGACATTTAGCAGCCTCTCTGGTCGCTACCCACTAGATGCCAGTAATGAATCCCCTCCAAGGTGAGATAACCAAAAATGTCTTCAGATATTGCCAAACATCCTTTGAAGGTCAAAGACACTCCTGATGGGGAATCAGCAGTTTAGGGTAAGTCTACTTCCAAAAGTAAAACAAGTTAATGTCAGGGAAAATGTGTTGTAGGTGACTTAGGATAAACAAAATATACAATTCACATATGGCAAACGTGGCTGAGGTGATAGCCACATCACCTCCTGAGAAAAGCAGACGAGAGGATGGCCAAACAGGAGCTAAAATTGGGTGTTTATCCCCTTAAAATCCCATCACTGCTCCTTCATGCTGGCTCTGCTTTCTGGCCATCCCTGAAGTCCACTGGGCTTCCCTGGCAGCTCAGATGGTGAAGAATCTGCCTGTAATGAGGGAGACCCGGGTTCGATCCCTGGGTTAGGAAGATCCCCTGGAGAAAGGAATGGCTACCCACTCCAGTAGTCTTGCCTGGAGAATTCCAGGGACAGAGGAGCCTGGTGGGCTACAGTCCATGGGTCCGTAAAGAGTCAGACACGACTGAGTGACTAATACTTCTGAAGCCAACTAAGGAAATGGAGGTGGGGAGAGGCCAAAAGAGCCTGAAGGAACCCTGAGAATCCACTTTCCTCACAGCTCCTGGCCTTCCATGAAGGAAGGAGGAGTAGGGTGGGCTTGCCTCTCACTCCCCTGGGGGAACAGGGCAGAGATGCTTGTGATGAGGATAACGAGTGGGAGGCAGGTGGTCCCTGGACCTGCAGGAGTCGCTGAAGAGCCTTGAGAAGTTCAGCTACGCTCGTCTGCCTGTCTCACACTCTGTTAGCCGTGGGGTTCTGGCTGGGGTGCACCCCGTCTTCTCTTTTTAGTATCTGAGCAACCCACAGAACTAAGGAAACGATCAATCCAAAGAGACACCTCCTTAGATTCACAGACTTAGAAAACGAACTTGCGGTTGCCAGTTTGGGAAGGGATAACTAGGGAGTTTGGGATGGACATATCACACTGCTGTATTTACAATGGATAGCCAACAGGGACCTACTGCAGACCACACGGATTTCTGCTCAATGTTATGTGGCAGCCTGGATGGGGGGGAGTTTCGGGGAGAATGGATACATGGGTCTGTATGGCTGAGTCCCTTCACTGTCCACCTGGAACTATCAAAGTTTTTGATAATCAGCTACACCCCAGTACAAGATAAGAAGTTTAAAAGAAAAACAAAAACAAAGATACACCTCCTGCAAGCCCCATGAGAAAGGGAAGCATTCCGCTGGTTTAAAAAGCTAACACTCACACGCACTTAGCGTGTATTGATGACTTTACAGACACTCTACCCTGCCATCCTCATCACAGCCCTGCAGGACGGGCACTATTCCCATGGTAACAACATTCCAGATGTGGAGACGGAGGCTGAGCGGGTCAGGGCCCTCAGGGCCAGAAGACACAGCTCCAGGGCTCCACCTGAGTCTGCTGGACTCACAGCTGCCCAGGAAAGCAGAAGCATACAATAAGGACCCTCCTTACAAGACCCACTGGTCACCCACCCCACACAGGAGCGCCACTGTGATTCAGATGTCCCAGAATGGCCCGATGCACAAGCAGGCACAAGGATGCAACTAACAGCCCAAGGGAGACAGTTCTCCAAACCCGGGGCAAGAACGAGCAGCTGCCCCCCACCACATGGCTCCTCCCTGTCTCTGCTCTCTGTGTTCACCTCCTCGTGACCAATGGGTGGAGGAAAATTCAGAAAAACAAGTCTGATTCTTCCCATGGTGCTTTCAGAACCTGGGTGCACACACAATGTCTCAACAGGGCAGAGAGACAGCTGTTATGCGTCTGTCCCATTTTTCTGAGTCCTGGAGCCAAGAGGATGTTGATAAACGCTCCCTGGAGAGGTGGTTCTGGAGCATCAGGGCAGAGAAGGTGAGACAGACCATGGGAGGTACTCACCTGGGTCTCCAGGGTGATCACTGGGCTTGGTTGTGGGTCCTGTGGGGAAAAAAGGAGAAAATGCATGTGAGTGGTGGGGAAATGTAACTTCTACCCCGGCACCACTTTAAAACAAAGCTGCACCTCTGCAGTGCGCAAGCAACCACACGGGGAGGGCGGCCCCATTCTGTCGCCCCCATCCCATGCGACATTCTCCACCTCCTCCCACAGCCCACATGAGGAAGGAGGATGAAATCTTTCACTAGGAAGTTGCAGGGATCCCCGCAGGAGATCACGCAAGAAGACGAAGCGCAAGTGTAAAGAAAAACCGAACAAAGCCCCCTCGCAGAGCATCTCAAAGTGTGTTCAAATCATTGATGGGAAGGAGAAGATGGGTCCACAAGACGGTTAGAAATAAACCTGAAAGGATATAAAGTCCCCATGAGGGGCAAGGCCACCACTGTGTCTGATCTGGGAAAGAATGAGAAAAGGAATGAGACAGAGGGAAAAGAACCAGCTTAATTCCCAGTCTGTGTGGCACATTCCAACGGGGCTGGGGAAGATTCCTTTCAGGAGAGAGAAGGCCAGAGAAAGTCCCATTCATTCACTTGCGACAAAAGCCAATTGACTGGAAATGCTCGGGTCATTAAACGTGAACTCCGGGGTGGGGGCAGGGTGGGTACAGAGGAGGAAGGGACGCCTGGAGAGGAGGTAGCGGTTTTCAGCAAGTGGATTCCAAAGAAAACAGGAAGCTCAGCACATAAAGGCTATTTTTGTCTGGACTGTGTTGGCCCTGCACTTAATCATCTTGGATTCATGATTCTGGGAAAGTAACCTCAAGCTGCCTCTGACTGAGAATGGGCATGATCTTAGAGCCCCGAAGGGCAAGCTCAATTGGAAGCTTTGCTTTATCCAAGCAGATTTTCCAACACAGGCTTCCAGAAAGCATGCAAATTCGCCCCAGCCCCCTGGCCTCTGCTGTGAACAAGGAGGAAATGTAGAAATCATGCCTTATGTGTCTTTCTGTGATGGGCTTATTTTACTTAGCACAATGCCTTCAAGGTTCACCCATGTTGTTACAAATGGCAGGATTTCCTTCTTGTCTGAAGGCTGAATAATATTCCACTGTGTGTATACATGGGGTTTCCCAAGTGACTCAGTGGTAAAGATCTGCCTGCCATTGCAGGAGCCGCAGGAGACTCAGGTTTGACCCATCCCTGGGTCGGAAGATCCCCCGGAGGGGTAAACGTCAACCCATTCCAGCTTTCTTGCCTGGAAAATCCCATGGACAGAGGAGACTGGCAGGCTACAGTCCATGGGGTCACAAAGAGTCGGTCACTCAGTCAGACATGACTGAGCATGCAGGCTGTGCATATATATATATACAACATATTTTCTTTATTCCCCTGTCAATGGACATATCGGTTGTTTCCATGTTTTGGCTATTAAGAATTTGGCTTCTAGGATCATGGGAGTACAGACCTCATAATTCCACTTTTAAGAGGCAACTAAAATAAACTCTCAGAGAAGCGGAGAGTAGAAGGGTAGTTGGCTGGGACTGGAAGGAGAGGGAAAGGGGGAGATGCTATGTATCGGGTACGAAGTTTCAGTCCCACTAGCCAAATAAGCTCCAGAGATCTGCTCTAGGACCTAGAGCCTGGAGTTAGCAACATGGCACTGTACACTGAAAATTTCGGTCAGAGGACAGACCTCATGTTAAGTGTTCTTTCCATAATTAAAAAAAAAAAAAAGAAAGTGTAGAAAGACTGGAACATCCAAACCCCACACATCCTAAGTAACTGTCACTCACTTTCTGGATCACTGCTCCTCTGTGGCATCTTTATAAGGATGCCTAGTTCTGATGAGCGTCAGACACCTGACCCCAGCAACGCTTTGCTTTCTGGTCTGTTCTGACCTTTCCTTCAAGACAAGGGACTCTTCTCTCCCAATTCCAGTTCTAATTCCCAGCATCTCTTCAATGGTGCAGCTCAGAGGTTGATGCCAAGAGAACATCTCCCTCTCATTTTCACACTCTACCCCAGCACTGAACATTCCTCGTACCCAAGAAGATACTGAGGGGTGTTTTTCCCCTTCTCCCCACACTGCAGTCTTGGCCCACAAAGAAACTTGGAGAAAGACTTCCCTGGTGGTCCAGCGGTTAAGAATCCACCTTGTGATACAGGGGGATGAGGGTTTGATCCCGGCTGGGGGAACCAAGACCCACACTAGAGAGTCCATGTGCTGATGATCCTGCATGACGCAAGGAAGATCCCACATGCCCCATCTGAGACCCAACACAGCCACACAAATAAGTATTAAAACAACAACAACCTTGAAGAAGTCTTGTAAGAAATACTGCAGCCCTCTGTCTTCAAACCCTTACTAGCGCCTTCTCAAGGGGAAAGAGGTAGGATGGGGTTCTTGAGAACCTTCACTGAACCACTCTTTATTCAAGTGAGGCTCATCATTTTAGCATCCTTCATGGAGCCCCCCAGCCAGCTCCTGTATCACTTGTCTGCAGAGAGAGTGAACACTTGGGCTCCCAGTCTCCCAGGGTCAGTTAAGTACACTGCACAGGGCCCATTCTAGTCTGGAGGGCAGGGCCGTGGTCCCGGCCCATGTTGGGCAGCATGGGTCAGATCCATGCTGTTTAGTGAGAGATAGCAAGCAAGTCTATGCTTCAGCTCAAGTCAAGTCTCTTGTGTGTCTGTCTGTCCCTCTGTTTACTCCGATCCTAGCATCCAGATTTTGACTGGAAGATAAGAAGCTGCTTCTCAGACATTAGCTTCATTTTTTAAGGCCAGGTCCTTGCAAAGCATTGGATGGGGTGTTGGGTGCATGCCCAGATTAATTAAGCTGTACTTCACAGCCCATTTGGCTGTTGTTTGGGGCTTACGCTTCACTGCTCTGAATCCCACGGGGGAGGCAGGGGAGAGGGGAGAAGGCCATCCTGAACCCCATGAACAACTTCACTGGAAAAGACGTTCCCGGAAACCTACAGAAAATCTCTGACATCCGCGTTGACAAAACCCAGAGCCTGATCCAGGGGTACAGTGCTGCGCCAACTATTTGGTGTTTCATGATCAGAGATCCTCTGGGTGCAGGGTCAGAGGATTAATATTCATTAAAAAGCTTCTGGAAAAACAAAAGCAAAAATGCTATCTATTTAGCATGTTAATTACCTAGCCAAGAAAACAGACAAAGTAACTCACAAACGGCCAAGTCATTAACACTTAAGATTCACTGGCCAACAAACTCACATTTGTTGTGCACATTTGAGATATGAGACTCTCCCTACAGAGGCTCAGACCAGAGGATTCAAGGTATGACGGTATCTCTGTGAGGTCTCACTTTCAGTAACATCCTCCTTAATTGGAAAGGCTAACGAAGTGGAACCGGGTCAATGATGCTGTCTGCCTAATCCATCGCGTCTGTCTAAACTGAGACTCTTTGGTTTACAGTAGAGTAAATTCCTGTCTGTCAGAGGAAAGGCTCCCGGAGACCAACGGGGAATTTGCAACGTGCTCGGATGCTACAGTGGAGAGCTTTTAGAATCTTAATGTGGGGACCAAGAACCAGGGAACCACCTACAGCAAGGAAAGCCCTTTCATATCATCTACTGCAATGACTAAAGTGGGGAAGCCCAGTGGGGAACTGGGTAGACAGAATTAGTGGCCCTCATTTTCACTGCTCCCTCGATCCACACCCTCTGGTCACATGATCGTGCATTTCTTTGCAGAGCAAGCTTCCTCCTCCTCAAACTTGGGCTTGCCCATTAGCAGTTAAGACATCGTGGAAGCTCGAAATGTGTGTGCATGATTGAGCATGACCTCTTGTGCTTTTGCTATCAGCACAGGAGAATACATCCCAGGTAGCCTGCTGGTCCAAGGGGGATGAGAAGCACTCGTGGCAGACCCGATCCAGTCTGCAGCTTGAAGCTAAGTCCAGCCTCGATTAGCCAACCCCAAGCCAACCTTCATTCACAGACAGAATATGTGCCTGTTGTCTCAAACCATTGAGTTTCAGGTTGACTTGTTACACAGTGCCGTTGTGGTAAATATACTCTTAAAGGTAGACCTTGGTAGAAATAAAATGTATTGTACAAACAGTCCAGCCTTGTAAACAAAAAGATACATACTCTCCCTAAGTCTGCAAATACATCCCAGGAACCTGCAATAACTACAGCTAATAGCTATGATTTCCTGAGACCCTACTATGTACCAGGCTCCATTCGAGAGGTACATTATACCAAGCAAAGAAACACTCACCATCAGTATCGGGTACGACCTCTGAGTCAGCCTTCAGCCCTCTTCACTAAATATACCAGTTCTTCTGAATTTGTTTAGGTGCCATACAACATATTGGGGCTTCCCTGGTGGCTCAGATGGTAAAGAATTCACTTGCAGTGCAGGAGACCCAGGTTTGCTCCCTGGGTCAGGAAGCTCCCCTGGAAAAGGGAGTGGCTACCCACTCCAGTATTCTTGCCTGGAGAATTCCATGGACAGAGGAGCCTGGTGGCTTACAGTCCAAGGGGTCACAAAGAGTCGGGCATGACTAAGTGACTAACATTTTCAGTTTCACAACAACATTAATGGGGATCATCACTCAGAACCTCCTTGCTCTGAGATAAAGACATTTCTCATTCCTTTGGTTTATTCTAAACTTTATTCCATAGGCATATTATTTGACCAAGATTCAGAATAGTCATGAATACTAGTAGTAACTTACTAAGTTACTTGTTAAGTATTGGCTAACAGTTTAACTTTATACCATGTTTCAGGCAGTGGTTTAACCTGTATACACACATCATTCCATTTACCCCTTGTAACAACTTTATGGCAGGCACTAGCATTATTCCCATTATAGAGGTGGGGAAACTCATGACCACAGGGATTGAATAACTTGTCCAAGTGTACACAGATAGTGCTGAAGCCTGGATTCGATCCCAGCGCCCTGTATTCAAGAAACTTGTGCTATTTTAGGGTAGCCCTATCAGAGAATGCAGCCCCACCTTACATAAAGTAATCCTGCAACCTAGATAAGGTCTATCAAAAGGAAGAATATAGGAAGTAAAAGGTTAAGTGCCACCTTAACTACTGGAATCCTTTTGGAGCATCTGTAGTTTTTAAAAAGGCAGTGGACACGGTTGATAGAAATTAGCACATATGTCAAGATTAAAAGCAAAATGTAGTCACTGTGCCACGCAGGAACCATGCAGAATTGGCCAAACCCGTTCACACATGTTTCCTATGCTCCAACTCAGTAGCTCGCACTTGCCTGGCTGGCCCCAGGAGGGAGAGAGAACTGAGTTTAAAGGGACTCTGTGCACCCTTCTATCCCAAAGCTAACTGGTTAAATGAGGCGGGAGCCTGATTACAGGTCCTGGAGAAATGAAACTTGTTTGCACCTCGAGTCTTGCTTGTAAGACCAGGAAAACCAGGCTCAAATACTTCTGAGCCCATCAGGGCCAGGGGCCTAATTTTAACAAGCAGTTAAGCTTTCATAAAGAATGCAGACAGAAGAGAAGGAATTTTTTCATTTTCATTCCAGACTTGCATCAAACATTTCTGGCTTTCCTGCTCATGCTGAGCCCTGGGTAAGCCTCAGTGGTTGGAAGGGGCATTTTCCTCCCTGTCTTTGATGACATCATAAGATAGCACTTATTCTTGGGCATTAAGCAAAGACTCTGGGGTACAGGTGACAAGCCTGTGACTCAGGCTTCCTGAGTCAGCTCCCCCCTGAGGCCCATCAGCTCAGGAGATAGACAATAGGCCCCTAATAAGACTCAGCACAGACACACCCAGGACGACGTTGCAGAAGGCTGGATGGCACTCTCCCAGGGAGTCCTCTGATTCACCATAGGAGGGAGCTTCCACCATCCAGAGACTGGATCTAATCTCATCACTGTCCAACACCAGGCGCCTTGGGAAATGCAATGAGCTCTTCATGGGCTCAAAAACTCAGCACCGCTGCCTGCCGGAGAAACATACTCCCTGGCGAGACCACCCAGTGGAAGCTGAGTGTGGAGGCCAGGCCAGAGACTGAAATGGATGTGGTCACTTGTACTGCAGGCTTGGCACGGGGCAAAGAAAGATCATTTGTGGGGAAAGAATACAGGTTTGGGGTCAGCCCTGGGTTCAGATCATGCACAAGCCCATTTCTAGTCTTGCTCAGGCCGCCATGACAAAGTTCCACAGGTTGAGTGGCTTACACAAGAGAAACTTATTCTCTCACAATTCTCGGAGCTACAAGTCCAAGGTCAAGATGCCAGCAGGGTTCTTTTCTTTGGAGGCCTCTCTCCTCACCTTGCAGACGGCTGCCTTCTCACTGTATACTTACATGTCTTTTACTTCACACAGGAGCCTCTGGCTGTCTCTGTGTGCCTAAAGCTCCTCTTCTTATAAAGGTACCAGTCAGATTGGACTGTTGTTTTTGTTTAAGTCACTCAATCATGTCCAGCTCTTTTTGTGATCCCATGAACTGTAGCCCACCAGGTTCCTGCGTCCTTGAGATTTTCCAGGCAAGAATATTGGAGTGGGTTGCCATTTCCTTCTCTAGGGAATCTTGATCCAGGGATCAAACACACATCTCCTGCATTGGCAGGCAGATTCTCTACCACCGAGGCATCTGGGAAGCCCTCAGACTGGATTAGAACCCCCCCTCTAAAAGCCACATTTCAACTGAATCACTTCTTTAAAGGCTTTGCTCCCAAGAACCAGGGTTGGCGAGTCAGCAGATGACAACCCCTTAGACTAGTGACCTCAGCCAAACCTCACAGCATCTGTGAGCTTTACTTTCTCATTTACATGATGTTAACAGGTGGGTCTATATTCTCCTACAGAGCTACTGCAAGACAGTAAAGCATAGAGTGTATTGTCTGGCAAACTCTATAAGTGAAAACGAGCACTGATAACAATCACACCAACTTAACAGGTGTGAACCTGGACCATCTCACACCAACTCAGATACACAGTCACCTCCTGTCTTGAAAAAAGGAGAGTACTAATATCACAGGCTGTCGTGAACATTAACTGAAAACAGATATTTTAAATATTTGGTCTCTGGCTAGAAACTCAAAGATAATTGTCCCTGTTTTCTTCTTCTGGGCTTATGAAGGCTAAGACATAACCCTCCACACCCAACCCTGCTAGATCATAATTCTTCTGGACTGAGAATTATTGTACATAATGGTGCATGCATGCTTCGTTGCTCAGTCTCATCCAAATCTTGTGACCCTCATGGACTGCAGCCTGCCAGGCTCCTCTGTCCTTGGGGCTTTTCAGGCAAGAATACTGGAGTGGGTTGCCATTTCTTCCTCCAGGGGATCTTCCCAATCCAGGGATCGAACACACGTCTCCTGTATCTTTTGCATTGCAGGTGGATTCTTTCCCACCGAGCCATCGGACAAGCCTATTGTACCTAAGTGGACAGCAGTGAAATGGGTAAGGTTACCTACTTCTTTTTGAAAGCTTACTTGTGTCAAGCACGTGAACAACTTGTAACCCTGCCAAGGGAAGTCTCAAACTGCCCATTTTATAGATCAGATAACTGATGCTCCAGCAGGACAATTTGCTCAAGAACATAGATTTGATAAGGGATGGGGCCAGGTCTGGTGCTCAGGTTTGTAACTACCAGAAACTGGTCCCTTAACCAATATCCTGGTGTTTCCAATAGTGTGAACTTACTGAATCAGGTTCTCTGGGCAAGGATCCAAAGAATCTGCATTTTTATTAGACACTCTTGGGCAAGTCGTAGGCAGACTGAAGCCTGAGAACGCTTGTATTATATCCTGAATAGTACAAGACTAAAGGCATGCAAGGTGAGAAGGACAGTCAGTGAAAAACCAAAAATCTCTATTAGCACTCCAACCTCTGACACCCAGCTAGCCACCAAGTGTCTGATGCATGCTCAAGACGCTGGTGCTCAAGCTACATGCCTCCAGGAAATTTCATGATGGGTGTGTCCTAGCGTCTGCTGGGTACTCTAAGAGAATAACACAGACTGAGTGGATTATAAACAGCAGAAATTTATTTCTCACAGTTCTGGAGTCTAAGAGTCCAAGGTCAAGGTGCTGGCAGACTCGGTGTCTGGCGAGAGCTGCCTGCTTCATAGATCGCTGTCTTTTTGCTGTGACCTCACATGGCAGAAGATTCAAGGGAGTTTTTCAGGGTCTCTTTTATAAGGGCACTAATCTCATTCATGGGGGCTCCTCCCTCACAACCTAATCACCTCCCAAAGGCCCCACCTCCTAACGCCATCCCACGGGGTGTTAGAATGTCAACACATGAATTTTTAGAGGGACACATATATCTGTCTGGGCTTCCCTGGTGGCTCAGGGGTAAAGAATCTGCCTGCAATGCAGGAGACTCAGGCTCAGTCCCGGAGTTGGGAAGATCACCCGAAGAAGGAAATGGCACCCCACCCCTGTATTCTTGCCTGGAGAATTCCATGGACAGAGGAGCCTGGCAGGCAACAGTCCATGGGGTCATAAAGAGTCAGACGTGACTCAGTGACTATAACCATCACCATACATTCAGTATACAACAAGGTGCAGGGTGGTTTCTGCCCCTTCTTTTCTCCCCATGTAAGGTGAAGGTATCCCTCTTGCCCCAGAAACCCTGCCAACACTCCCCTCCCTTCAGCATTCCCCCCAGGGTGGGTATGTGACCCCTTCTCAATTCTTTCTCGAGGCCTGGTCACAGCCATCGGGGTGCTCACACAATGGTGCTTTCTATGGGATTCCATGGCGCGCTTATCTTACATAGGAGGGGCTCCCGAGATGAAGGCGGGACACGTGCGGGCCAGTGGCCCCGGGCGACGAGGGAGGCACGCCAAGGACACAGAACGCCCTTGTTCTCCGCGGAAGGCTGCCCTTGGAACGTGAAAGCAGGCCAGCACCACACAGACTCACCTTGTTGGAAAATGCGAAGTCACCTTCAAAGAGGACTCAGGACAGAAAGCAGAAACCCTGTGGAGAGGGCAAGGAGCCTCTCCTGGCATCAGAGAGATGGTGACAGACGTGACTGGGCCCTGAAAACGGGGTGGAATTTCCTTGCTGTCTGCCTCTTTTTGGTCTTGAAAATTCTAAAAGTTCAGAGACCTTTTAGATCTTCTTCTGCATTCCCTCCACATATTTAAGTCCAGACCTCAGAAAGGAGCAACAGAATCTCAAAGAACTGCAAACTGAAGCTCAAAGCCCTTGGATCAGGAGTTGACCATCCCCAGCCTGGGAAGAGAGGAGAAGCCGCAGATGCATGGAAACCCGGCAATGGCTTTAGTGTTTCTCAGCTCCGTGTGTGTATCTTTGAGCGCAAACAGTCACTAAAAATCTAAACCGTTATACAGAACACTTTGCGCTGTGTGGGCCTCCAGAGGTTTTGTAAAATCCTTTGCAAAGTGCACAGAACTACAATTCTCAGAACTACGTTTTGAACACACCTGCCTGAGGCCCTGGATGCACATTTCTTCCAGAAAGTACAGCTTCCAGCGGTATGGCTGCTGCCTGGTTACTGCGCACAACTGTCACCTCCCCCTTATTCATGCAGTGATCCTGGGTCACGTGGCTGATCAATACTGAAAATAATCAGAAAAGTAGCCAACACTGGGCTCACAATGAAGCAAGACATAATAAGTGGGCTGTAAGAACTCTCATTAACAACGCACAACAGCTCAGATTATTCATAGGTATTATTAGTGTTAACAGCCCCATTTTACAGATGGTATAACTGAGGCTCAGAGGCATTCATTACTAACTAGCAGAGACAAGGTTTGGATGAGGACAGCCCAACTCCTGAGAGCTTCTGTGGTGAGTCAGATGTAAAGAATCTGTCTGCAATGCAGGAGACCCAGGTTCAATCCCTGGATCAGGAAGATCCCTTGGAGGAGGGCAAGGCAACCACTCCAGTATTCTTGCAGGGAGAACTACATGGACAGAGGAGCCCAGAAGCTACAGCCCATAGCGTCACAAAGAGTCAAACACAACTGACTAACACATACACACACACACACAGCCCAAGCCCTGAGGCTGCACTTTTGACCACTAAACTATGCTGTTTCCCAGGGGTATGACCACACTGTAAATCAGAACCACTTAACCACAGTTCATGGTTCTGTGAGTTGTTGGCACTAGGAAGTCTTATGGAGCAGAGAACTGGATCACATGGTATTAGGAAATACCAGATAGTCCCATTTGGTTGCTATGGATCTTTGGCTAATTACTTAACTTATGATAATATTAATAACAACAGCAAGAGTAATAATAATAACTATCTCAGTGGTTACTGTAAAGACTGACAGAGATGGAATATCAGAACCTCACTCAGTCCTGGTGGCGAGTAGGCAAGCCACAAATGTTAGTTCCTCTTGGAGGACAATTACTGTCACTTCATGGTATGTGTTTTTCATAGCTCAAAGGCATTTCAAACCAAAAACAAGACATGCCTGCTGCATACCAAGAAAAAACTAAGCAACCTCCACCCAACACAGCCAGACAAGATGCACTGGTAGTCCGTCTGGGCTCACAGTCCTTCTGAAGTTGGCCACCCGATTCTGCTGGGACACAAGTCTTCCTAAGCTCAGAATACAAGCCACATCTCCACCTCAGCCCAATAATTAACTTTTCCCAGGCACAGGCCAGGCGACACCTACCAATTTGACACCCATCTGCTGTGGTCACCAAGATGGCAGGTGGCCCAAGTGGAAACAATGCTGCCAAGTGTCCTGGAGACACTGTCCAGAGATCCACACACACAACGTTCTGTTCTACAGATTCTGGGACTGCAAGGTAGTCCTTTCTGTTCCACAAGGATCTAGTTTAAAGATTTGAGCCCAAGAATCTAAGATTGTGAATACCGGAAAGACACTAGAGAGATACAGGGTAGGTGAGCAGCAGCTTCCCTATGGGATGTCCAAGATGGATATCACCTGGCAATTACTTGGTCCCAAATTCTCAGCACGGCTTGTGAACAGACACTATTGGTACATTTTCCAGTGAGATGAAATGCAATTCCTGCCCTGACCTAGATCAAACCCATCATTTTCTGTTATGGCAGATCCCTGGGTTGGCAAGATACCCTGGAGAAGGATATGGGAACTCACTCCAGGCATTCTTGCCTGGAGAATTCTATGGACAGAGGAGCCTGGCAGGCTACAGTCCATGGGGTCGCAAAGAGTTGGACACGACTTACTGATTAAACAGCAATAGCAGCATATGCAATCCAGAATGGAAAGTAGTTTCCTAAGGGCATATACCGGTTAGAGAAAAACCCAGCCGAGAATCCAAGCTTCTTGATACAAAATCCTGGGCTCATCCTTTTTTGCCAACATCAGTGTCTATGTGAGTCCTTCCCACGCTCCTTTTCTTCACTTCCTCTTTTTCAGATCCTCACCAGAGCCTCTAGCCAGGACAACTTTTGTCCAAAAGACAGCATATCCCAGCTCTGGAGAAACTGTGATTCAGCAGTGCTTCAAGTCTGGAATGTCTCCAAGAGGCCACACACAGAACTGCTGATTCAAGCCATGGGGGAATTGGATCCCAGGATGCGGGCACATGGCTATGGAGTGGAGAGTTTTACAGCGGATGCAGGAGGCGTATCCCCAGCTCCTGGCTGTGCCTTGGAACAGGGGAGCCTCCCTCCTAGGCTAGAAGAGAGATGGTTGGCAAGTGGGTCTGCAGGAGACAGGTGGGCAGAGGCCTGGTACAAAGAGAGTTAGGGTCATCGTCATGAAGTTTCAAAGGGCTGGGTCCCGGGGAGACTCAGTGCCCCCTCCTGCCTTCCTGGCCTTCTCCTGTATGTCTTAATGCTAATGAGGGTGATGAGGATGAAGGTGACTGAGCCAATGGGCAATGGCCATTATGACAGCTTTCATTTAAGTCCTTATGAAATACTCTGTTCATTTCTGTACATTTCAGTAAATGCTCATTCCCTCCTCTTGGGACAGCTACTACAAGATGGCCATAAACTCTGGAAACACAGAGGATTTTATTATTTGCTCTTCTCACTGGGCAATGCTCTTGATGACATTATTTATATCTTCGCCTGTTTCCAGACCATGGATTTCCTACAGGATTTCTAATTTATAGAAGAGGAAACAGAATCTCAGAAGGACTTGCCCATAAAGCAGAGCCACGCTCATTTAACCTTCATGTCTCTTAAGAAGTTTTAAAAAACCCACCAAAGTGTGCGAAGGTGGTATGTTTTGACGTACACAGCGCACAATACTTTTTTTTTTTTTTAAGCCAGTTGCTAACATTTAAAAAGTGGGTGATTTCACCATACCCAGATTTCTGGCTTTTCTTAAATGTCAGAAGATCTGACCAAATGGGGATGTGGGCTGGCATGGCTACAGCTGGAGCTGAGTAGCTGCCACCTCCTTAAGATGGATATGCATCCTCCTCTTGGCCACAGCCCCCACCCCACCTGCAGGGCTGGGGAGTTTGTGACCTCCCATCTCTTTTTAAAAACATTTATTTACTTATTAGGCTGCATCGTTGCCACATGGGGATCTTCATCGTGTCATGCGTGATCTCTTGTTGAGACATTCAGATTCTCCAGTTGTGGCTCAGAAGTTGAGGTGCACAGGCTTAGTTGCCCTATGGCACGTGGGGTCTTAGTTCCCTGACTAGAGATTGAACCCGTGTCTCCTGCATTGCAAGGCGGATTCTTAACCACTGGACCACCAGGGAAGTCCCCAGGATCTCCCATCTCTCAACAACCATACTTTATTGCTCCTTATAAGGGACAGTACCATTTTACCCACCAGATGATTTATTCAATCAACATGATCCCACGGTCAGCCCTGGTCCCCAAGGAAGAAAAGTTCAGGATGCTGGGACTAGAGGGAAGAAAAAGAAAAGCTCTAATAAAGCAGGGGGAAGTGGAGCACTGCAGTTCTCTCAATGACAAGCCTCTACCTGGGGCTCCATGGTCCTGACTTTTCAGGGGGTGGGGCGGGCGGTGGCGCTGGGCATCAGGCAGGGGGTGCCCGGCGGGAAGGCTTCGGTGCAGAGCGTGGCACAGGAAGAGGTTGTTAGCGCCCACTGTTCTCTTGCTTCCTGCACGTCCACCGCGTGCAGCTGCCTGTGAACTGGCTGTTTGTTCCCAGCTCTCCCGGAAGGAAGCGCTCTCATCACCCACGACGGCAGAGTTGGCCCAAGGAGCCCAGAACATGTGTGGGGGCTGCGAGCCCAACTCTCCTTCTGTACAGGGCAGTCCCAAAGCTGCTGAGACAGGAAAAGGGGGAAGAAAGCGCAGCCCGGGAGAAAGCATCGCGCAGGGCTCGCGGACAAAGCCCCAGCTGGGGAAAAGGGAGGAGGAGGAGGCCAGAGGAAGGGGGTCCTGCCGGGCCCACCGTGTCTGTACAATGAGCTCCTTTCACCAGTGAATAGAGTTCTCTCCTCGACTCGGTCTCAATGGCTTTGTTTCTGAAACAACCCATTCTCCACCCAGAAAGCCAAACTCGCCAGACCCTGTGCCAAGGTCAGGCAAGAGCCTGAGATCCTCAAGCAAGCTGATAATCAGCCCCCAGGAGACGACCACGGTGCCCAGGGCGGCTCGGCTGACCCAGGTCTACAATGATCCCCTTTGATTTCTAGGCTTTCCTGCCCGGGGCGGGGAGGGGGTGGGGGCAGGGGACTCAGACTCACACGCGTGACATGTTTGGCATAACTGTAGGATCTATTCAGGATAGTAAGTGTTCTTTTCCCACGAACTTCATTGAGACATCTGTGCAAACAGAGGGGGTGGGAGGGGGCAGGATGAGAAAGGATGAGCCTAGAGAAGCAGGATGCAAGTTCAAGTCTGCCATCTCAAATTGACCAAATCCATGAGCCGGTGGGGCTCATCGCTGACCACCCAGCAGCAGCCTGTTTTACAGGCTCCTTGAGAACAGCATCTTGTGGCGAGTTTATTGCCCACAGAGCAAACAGCAAAGTGGGGCCTACAGGCAGTAATCAGCTCAGATGGGTTTTGTTCAGCCCGTGCCATGTTTTCAAAAAGAGAAATGCTACATGCGAGGCCAACACACAGTTTAGGAGGTTTTGTGCAAAACTACAAAGCTCTGGCATTTCTTGGAAAATGAGAAGACCTGGCAACAGGAATCCATCAATTTCATAAGGCCCTGATTGCCGATCTGGGAAACGGCTGTCTCTCTTAGACGGGGCATGTGCCCACCCTCCAGCTAAGGGCACACGCCTGACCCCATCACTAAGGCCGCCATGTAGCTTACTGTGGGCACTGGGGTCTGTAGCCTCTTGTATATCAAGTCCTAAAGCTCTCAGCAGAGGCCCTGGGATGGGGGAGAAGGCTGAGATATGGGCCATACATTGACTTGTTGTAGGGCAAACTTGGCTATAAAATTCAATTGGCTACAAAATCCAAAATTGGACTCAAGAAATGTATATGAACACACACCCAGGAACACGTGGTCAGGAGCAGAGTCCACAAGTTTGGGGGGCGGTTCTCTGCTCTCCCCCTTCCCTGCTATTTGAACAACGCCTTTAGCTACTGGTCCCATTTTCCAAGATGATCTTCTTTGTGCTTATTTTTACCAAAGTTCTGGGCCTGCCACACAGACAGCACTGGGCAAATTCGTGTTGAACCAAAATCAACCAAAGCTCAAGGGATGTTGGGATGGACCCTAAGAGATGCATGCTCAGAACCCAGCCCACTTAATAGTTGCAGGATGTTTTCCCAACCGCAAATCAAGACAAGTCCCATGGGAATGAAAGACTGAGCAGAAGTAGATGAGCTCAACCTACTGGTTGGCTGATGTCTGAGAAGAAGCAGCAGAGAGGGTCAACTTTACAGGTGATGCCCAACTTTATAAGTGACGCAGCGTATTTGAGAGTCACGCTCTGCAGCATGAGGTCTGTTGGGAAGACATGACATGCTGACATCGTAAAATGAAAGTAAGTCGCCAATGTATCCAAGGACCAAAAACTCATGAGAGTAGCCTTCAGAGTCCAGGCAGGTGCAGTATAGTCGCTTGCAGCTCTTCTAGGCCTAAAAAGGCAGACAGGTTTACTGCCTCGGCTTCTGTCGTATGTAGCTGAGACCATTTTCCAGCTTTGTATATGAGTGTGTGTGTGTGCATGTATGTGTGTGTGCACATATGCAAACATTTGAGAACATTCACATGCACATATATGTGGTATTTCCTGTCTAAAGCCTTGCTAAAAAGCTGCAATGGGATCTGTGGATTTCGTTTGCCTTTCATCCCTCATTTTGGGCAATTTCCCTAAGTTACCCCACTCCTGGTTCTAATTTCAAATGGACACTGGGGGCGGGGAAGCAGCAACAGGAGAGATTCCACTGAGCAAACTTTTATTTCAGAACTGTGACATGAACGAGATAGAAGAAAAGCATGCAGAATTTCATTTCTGCACTTTGCATTTAGTTGTAATTATTCATGCAAGAGCATCTTTAAACACCAAATGGGGGAAATATTACAGTTGTTCTGATTTCACACGCTAACTGTGTTTACATGCTAACAGCATTTCTCAGGGACAATTATCTTATTACTAGTGCACTAATCTTTTCAATCTTTTCAACACAGTTTACAGCTGCCGACTTCAAAAATTAAGGCTAATTAAGACCCTGCTTTCAGCAGGTAGGGTAAACTACTCACACATTTTAACTGATTCAAAGAAAATCAGTTTCAGGAGAGGGCATGGGGCGGGGGGGTAAGACAGAGTGTCAGAGGTACAGAGAAGAAATTACATAGCTTCCATTGATTTGAGGACTAATGTTCTCCCGATGCTAATATTCCAGAATCCACTAGACAAGTTCCATCAATGGAAAGGCTTGGATATCAGGACCAAGGATAGCTGGTCTGTCCCATGCAAGGAGAAAGTGGGTATTTTGCATTCAATTATCCACTTCCAATCATCATATCCTTCCACGTGCTCCAGCAGAAAACACAGACTCTTACGTCAGATGACCTCTGCCCAGATGCTGGGTCCGTCAATCACTCTGTTCCACCTTGAACAAGTTACTCACTTTCTTGGTTCCTCAGTTTCCTCATATGTGAAATAGGGATATTAATAATGCCTACCTTTCAGGCCCCTTGTCAGGAGTAATTGAATCAACACCTGTAAAGCACTCAATTTTAAATGGATAACCAACAAGGATCTACTGTATAGCACAAGGAACTCTGCTCAATGTTATGTAGCAGCTTGGATGGGGGGGGCCCTTGTTTGGGAGAAAATGGATACATGTATCTGTATGGCTAAGTCCCTTGTTGTTTATCTGAAACTACCACAACATTGTTAACTGGCTATACCCAAAACAAAACAAACAGTTTTGAAAAATTTTGTAAAGCCCATTGATGATGTCTGGTTCATAATAATCATCCAATAACTATTTCTTTTACAAAGCGCGGGTTCTATCATAAAGCTGTTAACACACTTAAACATCTGCTTTCCAACGCCTGCTTGACCTCATGCATACTCACTGCATTACAAGCCGTTTGAGAACTGCTAATATGTAATCGCAGCTATATTTATTGTGTCTGTTAGCAATACCTTCTCCAATTACTTGCCCTGCTATCTCGTTAGCTGCCATATAAAACCAGCACCTTGGATCATCCATCATTACTTTTTGTTTTGTTTTAAATCACAGAGAAGGCCCATTGCGTGGAGCCTGGATTTACGGTCTGGCTCCTGGAGCCCAAGCACAGCTCAGGCATCCCCGGCTGTGGCATCTGAGGAGCCGTTAATGAGTTTCTCACGGTACCTGGACCACTAAGTGTCACCAAGCACCTGCCCTGTGCCTGGGCTCACTTGTCCAATGAATCTTTCTGAATTCACACTAACCCTGTGAGTAGGTAACGCTGAGTAGGTTGCACCGACCCCATTTACAGATGAGGAGACTGAGGCTTTAACCGACTCTTCTATGATGACAGAGCTTGCCAATAAAACAAAGTCATCATGTGGTGCAAACAATTAACATTCTCTCCTATCAACATTTTCTTAAGTCGCATTTCCCAAGACAGTTACTGCGACTAGTAGTATTACTAACAGTAACATCAACCACCAGCCAACACATACAAGGTGCCAGGCATTATTCTAAGCCACTTTATGTATTAACTCACTCAGTCCTCACAGCTACCCTATAAGGGTGGGGCTGGTACTAGCCCCCACTTTATAGATGAGGGAACTGGGCTCAGAGAAGCTATGCAACATGACCAAAGTCACGCAGCTGCAAAGTGCTGGAGTCAGAATTAGACCAAATCCAGGAGATCTGGCTCCAGACCCCCTGTTCTGGGGCACTTCGCCCTATAGTTTCTCAGGCGTGCATGCATGCTGTCATGGCAGTCGTGTCTGACTCCATGCAGCTCTACGGACTGTAGCCCACCAGGCGCCCCTGTCCCTGGGATTCTCCAAGCAAGAATACTGGAGCGGGTTGCCGTGCCCTTCTCCAGGGGACCTTCTCAACACAAGGACAGAATCCACGCCTCTTACATCTCCTGCAGTGGCAGGCAGGTTCTTTACCACTAGAGCCACCTAGGAAACCCCCATAGCTTCTCATTACGGTTGTAAAATCCAATAACTGTCACCTCGTCGATAAACACATAAAGAGACAGAGCAGGGACTGACTGAGTCAATTATCATATATCAAACAACTGATGACCACATTGGTGGTTTAGTTAAGTTTGTGATAAGCGCTGCCAAAGAAGATGACGTAGGAAGGCCACAAAACAGAGGAACTTCAACCAGGGTGGGGGACAGGAAGATTCTTTTAGGAAGTGAAACTTAAACTGGGCTTCAGAGAAAGAGCAGCTTGTCTCAGATGGGAGAAAGGATAAGCATTTTAGGCAGAGGGAATAGCATTAACAAAGGCTCTGAGGTAGGAAAGAACACATGCTTTTTTTTTTCTTTTGAACTTTTTATTTTGTATTGCAGTATAGTTGATTAACAATGTTGCGATAGTTTCAGATGAACAGCAAAGAGACTCTGCCATAAATATACATGTATCCATTCCCCCCCGAACTCCCCTCCCATCCAGGCTGCCACATAACATTGAGCAGAGTCCCATACGCTGTACAATACGTCCTTGTTGGTTAGCCATTTTAAATATAGCAGTGTGTACGTGTCCATCCCAAAGTCCCTAACTATCCCTTCCCCCTGGCAACCTAAGTTCATTCTGTAACTCTGAGAACACATAACTTTTAAGAAACAAAGAAAGGAGGTCTGAGCTTACAATGGCGGCGGATGAGTGGCAGGCAACAAGGTAAGAAGATTGGTGAAGGGCCTAGGTGGTGGAGTCTCCTAGGAAGGGGTTTGGGTCTCATGAATCACTGCGGTTATTGTGGAGTGACGTGTGTCTTCGTTAGAAATCTGCTTTCCGTGCTACCCACCAGATCATATCTACTTGGCTTTCCATATTGGAACCACAGGCACTTCTGAAAGCCAGCTCAGTGACCCAGTACGCTGAAGATTCAAGATGAGTTTCAAGTCATTTCTATTTTCCATTTTTAGCGATCATAACACAGCCCACAGTTTAAGCCACAGGTGGCTAGGACCTACTAACTTTGCAAGTTAATCAATTCTTATTATTGCTATACACAATGAAAAGAGTGGTGTCACTCTGTCACAGTATACAGAGTATCTTTCTTCTGTCTACAACAAGGAAAGACAAAAGAAATCGATCTAGGTTATACAAATGTCAATTTGCAACTCGGAGTTCTGTGGCTTAGGAAAATGCCAGAGGCATTTACAGGTTAAAAGAAATGAATAGCAAAAACATCCCCCCAACACACACACAAAACCAAGCTGCACATACTAATTCCTGGGGCTTCCTTGGTGTCTCAGACAGTAAAGAATCTGCCTGCCAGGTGGGAGACCTGGGTTCGATCCCTGGGTTGGGAAGACCCTCTGGAGAAGGGAACGGCTACCCACTCCAGTATTCTTGCCTGGTGAATTCCATGGACAGAGGAGCCTGGGGGGGCTACAGTCCATGGGGTCGCAAAGAATCAGACACGACTAAACAACTTTCACGTTTCTATTTCCTAACATCTGCTATGTGCCCTGTGCTCTGGTTTATTTCAACCTCGTAACTAATGTGGTCACCATCCCAGTTTACCTGGGTGTTCAATACTCAAATCATGAATGTCTCAAACTAGGATGAATCGGTCGCTCAATCCGCAATAACCACAGGCATTAATATAAGGAAAACACAGGCTCAGAGAGGTAAAGACAGTTACTAACATCACACAGCAGGTAATGAGTGGGGCCAAGGCTTAAATCTGGTGCGCAAGACAGCCAGCATGATCTATCTCCTGAGGAAGGACTTTGAAAACCATTCAGTTGGCTCACTGTTTCCTCACCACACCCTTCAAGACCCCACTGACACACACATCCTAATCAAGAAAGCTGAACGACCGACCGTGCCTTCTGTGGGATGGAAGCTAAGATTACAGCAATCAATCCACCCTCCATACCTCCCTTTCGAAAGATAACCAGAATGATCAGGAAGTCCTCAAAGCCCAGACATGACTTACTTTCTACCTTTGGCTTGGCCATGTGATGACTGAAAGCTTTGAGAATTTGAACAGTCATGCTGGAACCGCCTCACCTAGAAAAGGGAGGCTGAACCTGCAGTTCTGAATCAGCCTGCTGGCGTGTAGATCAAGGAAAAGAAATTCCTGACCTCGACCAAATTCTAGAAGCAAAGAGCTACAAAGAATCGAGAGACAGTTATGTCCAGCTGCGCTCATTGTACAGACAGAAACACTGAGGCTTAGAAGAACAAAGATGACAGTCAGACGACTTGCATTGTTCTTGTTCCCCTTTGCCGTCTTCTCCACGGTTGAATTAGGGCAGGTCAAACACGTCTACTCAACTGTTCGGAGTTTTCACCCCTCTAGGTATGGCATACAACTGGTACTCTATAGATTTCAGTGAATGCTCAGCATTTAGTAGACACACCGTTGTGGGACAATATGTCTGAGTGTGTGTGTGAGTGTGTGTGTGTGTGTGTGTATATGTGTGTGTGTGTGTGTATGAAAGAGAGAGACAGAGACGCTGCAGTCCCCATACCAAATGGGTGTTCACTTGCTCCAAGACATTTTTTTTTTTTTACTAAAAAATCATTTTATTAAACTACCTTGTAAACAATACGTAATTTGATTATGTCTACTAGATTTGCTCAAAGAGGCCAGGCCCTTGCAGGAAATTCTGATGGAAATTTCCATCTGCCAGATAACTGGTAATGGCCATTTTCCAAAAGATGACCCTCTAAATATATGCCTGTATAATTTAACCTAAAATCTTCGTTAATATTCTATCAAAGAGGTCACCTTCTAATTGAAGTAATTTTTCAGAAGATAATGCTAAAATCTTGCTTTCCTTTAGATAAAAGTAACAATGACTGTTCTTTATTAAGCATCTATTATGTGCCAGTGTACATCTATTATGTATACTATGGGCCTTCACTCCTTTGGATTCTCACTTCCACGATGACACTCTAAGGAGATATATATCCCCAGTTCACAGCTGAGAAAACTGAGGCTAAAAGACAATAAAGCAATCGCTCCAGTGTCACAGAGCTAACAAGAGGCTGACTGAACCAGAGTTTTACTCTAAGCTCCAGATCTTTATACAAGTTCCTATCAACCTCAGGTTAAAGCCCATTCCACCCTCTACTTTCTCCTCCGTATCCTTCCGTGCACAGAACACCCCAAGGAACTGAATTTGTACCAAAAGGATATGACACAAGGAACCGGAAAACCTCTATCCTATCTCAGCTCTATTACAACCAACCACTTTGCAATTGTTGGCACATGACAAAGTCACTGAGTCTCAACTGCTTCATCTGTTAAGTGGGTGCAGTTCTCAACCGCCCCTCAGGACTGTTGCCGGCCTCCACCCAGGTGAGTGCAGCTAAAAGCGCATCTTCTTCTCTCCCAGAACTGGCAGAGGCCACATCCTCCATGTCAGTCTTCGCAATCTTTCAAACGCTCCCTGGGCGAGCAGCCCAATCCACCATGCCTGCTCCAAGGAGTTACCTCCTAAAATAAACTGTGCTCACTTCAGTCAGCTCACCATAAAGGCTAAATATAGAAGGAAAACACTCCAGAGTTCCCATCTGGCAGCCGCTTCTCCAAAATTCAGCCCAAACAGCTTATTTCTACCATAATCTCAGCATCTGACAGGCAGCTTTAAATCAGAAAGGCCGGCTGAGAGGCAGAAACCCCCCGTGGGTTAGCACAGTCTGTCCCAGCAGTGACGCCCCAGGGCTTCTGAGCAAATTCTTACCACAAGAAAATGAGAGCTTATGCTAGGGAGGGTGCTGGAGTGAAATCAGGGTGCGGTGGATGGGGGCTGGAGGGAGCCACACCAGGGCTGTGGACGTGCAGGTCTTCAGTAACTGGCTGGGAGTAGGGGAGGCAGAGGGCAAGGAATCTGTGCACCAGGGGCTGCAGTGATCTCCAAGCCTTCTCTGAAGCTCACATCATCCTCAGGACTGGCCAAAAGCCAAGTGCGGCCTCTTGGTTTCCCCATCCTTGAAATAAGGGATATGACTCAGTTACACACACACACAAACACACTCTCTCTCTCTGTCTCTCAAGACACACTTGAAAATGGTGGTATTTCCCCCAGAAGGATACACAATAATTTGTTAGCAATGATGTCTTTTAAGAGAGACTGGGAGAAATGGGGGAGAGAATTCTACTTTATTTGCATCTTTCTCTCATGGGTGATTTTTGTTTTTTTGTGACATACTTGTAATTCCTTTTATTTAAAAAGGATATGCCACTTAAAACTGAAAGGATAATATGGTGGTTCCTCAAAAAAAAAAAAATTAAACACAGAATTACCATAGAGCCTAACAATTCCACTTCTGGGTATGTATCCAAAAAAATTAAAAGCAGAGACTGAAACACATGCATGCCCTTGTCTAAATGGCATTATTTACAATAGCCAAATCTGGAAACAACCTAAGTATCCACAGAGGGATGAATGGATAAACAAAATGTGGTATATACATGAACCGGGCTCTTATTCAGCCTTGAGAAGGAAGGAAATTCTGACACATGCTGCCACATGGATGAACCTTGAGGACATCTCGCTAAGAGAAATGTCAGGCACAAAAGGACAAATGTTATATGATTCCACCGCTACAAGGTATTGAGCACAGTCAAATTCAGAGAGACAGAAAGTGGAAAGGTGGATGCCAGGGGCTGGAGAGGGTGAAATGCAGAATTATTGCTTAATGCTTATGGAGTTTCAGTTGGGTTTGCAAAAGATGAAAACGTTCTGGAGATGGATGGTGGTGATGATTTGCAACAATGTGAACATATGGATGAACATAATAAACATAGCATATGAACATAATGTCACTGAACTGTACACTTAAAATGGTTAAGCTGAAAAAAAAAATGGTTAAGCTGGTAAGGTTTATGTTACATACAGTATACCAGTAAAAATACATGAAAGAAAAAAAATTAAAAGGATAAGATAAAAACTAATAAAAATTGGTACTTGTGGTAAAAAGGGACTTCTCCAAATATTTCTTGTTTTGCAGATTTGAACTTTGGAATCAAGTAGAGGTTTTATCCTGGAGGAGGGCATGGCAACCCACTCCAGTATTCGTGCCTGGAGAATCCCATGGACAGAAGTCTGGCAGGCTACAGTCCATGGGGTCGCAAAAAGTCGGACATGACTGAAATGACTTAGCATGCATACAGAGGTTTTATCCAGATACAAAACAAAAATTGTTAAAAAGCAAATGCATTAGGGATTATTGGCCCTGAGGAATTGCAAATAACTTTTTCTTTCTCCTGTAAACTTTCTACGCTAAGTAACCACCCAAATTTCCAAATACAAAAGAATAAGCAAATTGTGGTACATCTACAGAGTGGAATCCTACTTGGCAATAAAAAAGGAATGAACTATTGATATGAATGAATCTCAAAATAAGCATGTTGAGTAAAAGAAGGCAGACAAAAAAAGTACATATTCTATCGTTCCATTTATACAAAACTCTAGAAAAGGAAACTAATCTATAGTGACAGAAAGCAGACCAGTGGTCACCTTGGAATGGGTTACGGGTGGGGGATGGGGATTCCAAAGAGTCACAAGGAAATTTCAGGGTGTGATGCTCATCATCCAGTTGCAAGGACAGCATCACTGGTGGGCACATGCATCCAAACTCATCAAACGGTACCCTTTAAACATGAGCCAAGTGGGAGACACAGGTTCGCTCCCTAGGTCGGGAAGATCCCCTGGAGCAGGAAATGGCAACCCACTCGAGAATTCTTGCCTGGGAAACCCCATGGACAGAGGAGCCTGGAGGGTTACAGTCCATGGAGTCACAAAGAGTTGGAAAGAGCAGAGCACGCATGCATCCATGCAATCCCAGAGCCAAAGAGGGGGCCTGATATATGGTCCCTGCATAGCAAATGTCGACTCTGAATAGCAATGATTAGATGAATGGCTTAAACAAAAGGAAGATTTACATTTTAGCAGTTGAATTAAGAAGTGGCTTAAAAAATAAAAAAAAAAAAGAAGTGGCTTATGTCAGAGAGAATTGTATGTTTCAATGTCTCAGGCCCTGGAGATGGACCAATGTGAGTTTTCCAGCTCAGCGGCATTCTAGTCATATGATCCTAAGCAAAGGGTCTTAGGTTCCAGAAGCCCCACACTTCCCATTCATTAGTGGGGTGCCATGAGGACCCACCTGCCGGGGATATTGTGAGCTGACAATGTATGGAAAGCATTTGGCATGGAGCCTCAGCTCAGACAAGGCGCTCCATAAACGTCCTGGATCACTGGCAAGTCACCGAAAAAA
This sequence comes from Odocoileus virginianus, assembly GCF_023699985.2. Taxonomy (NCBI): domain Eukaryota; kingdom Metazoa; phylum Chordata; class Mammalia; order Artiodactyla; family Cervidae; genus Odocoileus; species Odocoileus virginianus. The sequence continues at coordinate 15,016,426 of NC_069706.1, read as the reverse complement.
TGGCTTAGGCAGTGAAGCTCATTCAGGGGAGTCCCCAAAAGCCAGCCAGCTCTGGGCCCAACATCTCAGAATGAAAGCAGATGAGATGGAAGGAACTGGACTAGACAGTCAGTCCCAGGAAAACAGGTGATTCGCCAATGTCTTCCTCTTTACTTCTCACCAAGTCTTGGCATACGACACCCAGCTGGCTTTCTCAGCTGCTTTTTTTTGGTTCCCCCAGACAAAAGGCACTAAGCAGCCAGATAGATTTTCAGTCTCAGATCAATTTTGGTCTTGGCCTATGAAGCATTTAAAAAATTTTTCAGTTGGCTGTCCATATCCAAATTTCAGGAAGACCGTGCATTTAAATTCTGGGTGTCCGAACTTGCTTGAAAAATCAGAAAACCTGGTCCTGTTTGGTCCCCATTCCCAACCAGTTGGAGCTAAGAATTAACCTCCGATGGCATGTGGGCGCTCTCAGCCCCCTTGTGACTGCCACCCTGGTTCTTACCGCCTGCCTGCTCAGAAGGCATCCCACTTAGTCCTGCCAGGAGAAGAGACCGGGCTAGAAACAGGCCTCCCGCTGCTGATGGAGCTGGAAGCAGGGGGCAGCTCTGAGTCTGAGTACAACTCCGTATTCCAAACCCACCTGACTTCTCTTTGACATCACCAATATGTAAAGACACAGATGAATAAATGGTTCTGTTTAATAATAAGCTAACCATGCCTTCGCTGCCTCTCTCACAGAGGAAGCTAAAAATAAATCACCCGCAGCACAGCGTATCAATCTCCACCTGATGGAGGGGTATCGGGCGGTGGCGTCCTTTTCCAGCGTCAGGACTGGAAGGACTCCTGATTGCAGATGATGCAGAATCCTGAGGGCCGCGGGAGCCGCCAAGAGACCCGGGCCTGAAAGCTCTCTGCGTTTATTCCCAGTTCAGAGAGGCAGTGATGGAGCAGGAGATACAAGCAGATGAAGAGACAAACACGTTCATGTCACTTTCCTGTCTTCTGAAGGGTCACCTCTTCCTAGAGGTGACGGACAGAGGAACCTGGTGAAGGTAGGCCCCTGCTTTCTGCCCCTGTCCACGTAACACACACACCTCTGTCTGTTTTCCCCTAGCACTGTAATACTGTTAGGGGAAGCACACTGACTGAAACAGCCCATCCTGGCCAGGCACCATAGTGACCATGTGCATGAGTTGTTTTATGACAGGAGGTCCTGGTAAGGAACACGTAACTGATAAGCCACCACCAACAGGAAGAGTTCGGGAAAGGTCGAAACGAGACACCACATGTCTGACCACCTCCCAGAATCCTTCTCTCTGGCATTCACCTTGGCTGAACAAGGCGTGCACGACCAGGAAGGACTCTGAATCAGAATGATTGGCTAAGGACAACCCAGAAACTAATCCCATCACCATAAAACCCAACACTGCAAGCCACGTGGCAGAGCAGTTCTCCTGGGTTCCCTTACCCTTCTGCTCTCCACCTGGGAGCCCTTTCCAATAAAATCTCTTGCTTTGTCAGCACATGTGTCTCCTTGGACAATTCATTTCCAAGTGTTAGACAAGAGCCCAGTTTCGGGCCCTGGAAGGGGTCCTCCTTCCTACAACAATACTACCCCCTCCAAGCTTCCAAGCTGAACACACACACACACACACACACACACGCACACAGACACACCCCTCTGTTTTCCCTCCGCACTGTAATCTGTAACACTACCCCCTCCAAGCTGCACTATCTTACTTGTCTTGCCCATTGTCTCTCGTCCACTAGATTTTATGCTCCCTGACGGCAGGAAACAGACTTGGTCCGTTTCCAAACAGCTGTGTTTCTGGGGCCTCTTGCTCTACTTGGCACCTAACACAAGTCCCTACTGAAAACCTGCTACGGGCCTCTCTGACACCACGGATGGTGCCTGCAAACAAGTCCACACTTACAAAGCTGACACGACTACTTCATGATTCTCTAGCCACTCGTACGACTGAATATTTTCTCCCATGAAGTCTCATTTCTTATCGAAGTACATCTATTTTGGAAATAAAACTTTCTGGCAGTATAGTTAGGTAACCAAGAGGCACCTGTAACTGATGAGCATGACTGAGAGCTGACCATCACTTTGCTAGCTGTGTGACCTTGGAAAAGGGAGCTGACCTTTTTCCTCAACTTTCCCATCTGTAAAACAGATGTGAGGGGTAAATGAACTAAAACATGTAATGTTAATTCACAGCAAGTGCTTAGAAAATTGCTTGGCACAGAGTAAGCACATTGATTACTATTTGTATTAGCATCTTTATCTTTATAGTATCATTTGCCATATTAAAATAATAAATGATAATTGAAAGAAAAAAATGTCACTTATGTAGCAATTAAAAAATACTTATGGAGACACAGGCTGAGCCTCTGCTATGCCAATATCCAGATGGGTAAAGCCCTCATTCCCCAGGCCCCCACCCTCCCATATTTTAAATGAGAATCCTGGGTTAGCCACTCTTAAAATTCCATCCACCCTCCAGCTCAGAATTTCAAACTCTCAATCCATGAATGATCCTACCTTAAAAGAAATAAAATTGGAAAACCTGACTCCACACAATGAAAGCGAATGGGAGGAGCTGGGGGGCAAGGGAGAGAAGGTTATTCACATTCCAAAAGGATTTGCTCTTACAAAAGGATTAACAGCAGAGTTGCTTTAAATAGCAGCTTAAGCCTTGTTTATGGATTACTAAATACTTGATGGAGAGGTAGAGGGACCCAGGAACTTGGAGCAAAAGCGTAATTAGTTAGGCTCAACCAGAAATTAAAAAGTGTGCATGCTTTCTTTAAAATCATAATGGATTTCAACAACAGAAAACTATTCCATTTCAAAGGATCCTACTCCTACCCAATATTTTGGTGGCACATCAATTGCATTAAAAAAGATGCACTTGTATCCATGAGCCAGTTCAGAGCAGTGATCCAGCACGTTTATTTTAAGCCCCCACCATAAGAACATGGATAACTGACTGAGTGTCATAAACGCTTGTAATGTACCAGGTGCTGTGGACCACATAACATGCATTTATTTCATCTAACTATCAAAGCGACCCAGTGCAGATGTGTCATTGTTACCTTCATTGTGTAATCGAGGAAACTGAGGCTAAGGGAGGGGACATGATTCTTCCAGAGCCAGTGGACGGTCTGAGTGGATATTCAAGACAAAGTCCAGGAACCAAGCACTGAGGTTAGATTATCAAAGGTAGGATCCTCGCCTCCAGGAGGACTCAGAAGATCAGCCAAGGAGGTCAGCAGATACACAGAAAGATGATAAATGCCCTACCAGAGACTTTTGGGGGAAAGAGGAAGGGGATGCCAGGGTCCAGGGTGTGTCCAAAGCCACGTGTGACGTCCCCATTATCCACACCCCAGCACCTCTAAACACTCAATGCCCAGACCCCTCTCCTCCATCCTTAATGCCAGGGATCCTGTCATTAGAACCTCTCTGAGCACAAACCAGTCTCTCGCGGGGTCCTCAACTCCCCAAAGGTGGGTGGGTGAAGGGAGCATGAGGAACTCTTGGCAGGGGCTCCCCCAGGGTTGGCACCACCTTACGAGGCTACCTGAGGGCGGCTCATGACTTGTCTTCCCCCCTTGAAAAATGGGGATATGAGCTCCCCACAACCTCCCCCGGCAGGGAAGCGCTGGTGATTCATTAGATAACGTCTGTGAAGCATGGCCCACTTGGTGGAGAACGGCACCTTGGAAGAGCAACTATAAAAACCCAGAGAAACAGGCTACCATCAGCACGATCACTGTTACTGTCATTTTCATCACGACACTCACCTGCTTCAAGACCTGCCGAGAAGGTGCGGTTGGCAGCCTGGCAGGTGAGGCCGCCAGTCCCGCCGCTGCCCTGCTCCTCATCCTCCTTCTCATCCTCACACATTCATATCCGATCATCCGGGAGAGCCTGGACACCCCCACATCACCACGTCGTGCCCATCCTCCAGGGCCACGTACCTCCCCATCACCCATGCTCCACGACCAGAGTGCCTGTGTCTGTTGCTGATCCCACTATTTCCCTTCATTGGAAGATTCTATCAGTACAGGTATATGAGATGTACAGACATATGGGATGGGCGCATAAAGTCAGGATCGTGCATGAGTTTCTTTCTTCCCAGAGCTACAAAATAAAGCTGCTACATGAACTCAATGTGCTCATTTTCTGACTACAATAATAATTTTCACATTGAGGACCAGATGGAGTTCAGATAAAGTCCAAAATCCATCAAAAAAGAGCCTTGATATGGCAACCCACTCCAGTATTCTTGCCTGGAGAATCCCATGACTCTGGCGGGCTATATAGTCCATGGGATCACAAAGAGTCGGACACGACTTAGCGACTAAATGACAATGAAAGCGTTAATGGCAGAGGCAAAGAATCTGGGTCCAGAGAGACCAGAGCTCTCATTCTGCTTCTTACCACCTTCCTGAACCCCAACGTCCTCCTCTGCAAAATGGGGATCTTCAAAATAGATGCTGTCTAAAAGAAAACAAATCTGGACTTGGTAAAGACAGACTTTAGTTGAAAGGTTTACTGCAATGCTTAGAACTTCTGGAAAAAGGGGACGGGGATGCTTGCATAAGGAGGCTGCTTTGACCATAAGATCTGCAAGCATCTCAAAGGTCGGGGGCTTTCCTTTATAGACGAGAGTAAAAGAGACCAGAAAGAACTGGGTGTGGGAAAGTCAGATGAAAGGGTGGAGGGATGCCACAGATCAGAGAATGCTTTACCCTGAAGCCAATCTGTTCTCAGGAGGGGTCATCTGCTGGCTCAGGCTGAGGTTGGTGGAAGGAGAGAAGCTTAAGCAAAGTTTGGATAACAAGTATTTTGTTTTAGGTGATCAGAGGTGACAAGCATTTCAGTTTAATCATTTATGAGGCATAGTATGGGAATGCAGAGGGTATGCCTGACTTTCTCATTGGTGAACAAGGGGGCATTTGTGCATTGTATACATCAAACAGAGAAGAGTGACTCTTGCAGTAAGCACTTTTCCAAAACACAAGAAGCTAGGGAGATGACTCACTTGCTCTTTTCCAGGAGCACAGGGCTCAGGTAAAATTCAACCCTGTCAACACTCAAGAGGCCTGTTGTGTGGATTCAATGTGACAACACACAGAACGTGTTCAAAACAAATTCCATCAGCACTCAGTTCAGTTCAGTCCCTCAGTCGTGTTCGATTCTTTGCGACCCCATGAACTGCAGCACGCCAGGCTTCCCTGTCCATCACCAATTCCCGGAGTTTACTCAAACTCATGTCCATCGAGTTGGTGATGCCATCCAGCCATCTCATCCTCTGTCGTCCCCTTCTCCTCCTGCCCCCGACCCGTCCCAGCATCAGGGTCTTTTCCAATGAGTCAACTCTTCGCATGAGGTGGCCAAAGTACTGGAGTTTCAGCCTCAGCATCAATCCTTCCAATGAACACCCAGGACTGATCTCCTTTAGGATGGACTGGTTGGATCTCCTTGCAGTCTAAGGGACTCTCAAGAGTCTTCTCCAACACCACAGTTCAAAAGCATCAATTCTTCGGCGCTCAATTTCTTCACCGTCCAACTCTCACAACCATACATGACTACTGGAAAAACCTTAGCCTTGACTAGACAGACCTTTGTTGGCAAAGTAATGTCTCTGCTTTTTAATATGCTATCTAGGTTGGTCATAAGTTTCCTTCCAAGGAGTAAGCGTCTTTTAATTTCATAGCTGCAATCACCATCTGCAGTGCTTTCATATTGGTTAATGATGGTTTGACTGCAAAGATAATCTAGAAGGATGGCTACTAGACCCAGAAGGTAGAAGATGGGATGGAGACATTCTAGAGCTGTCTTGCAGATAAGTATGTAGCCTGAGAGCATTTACCCAGCAAGCCACTCGTGACTGATTTACACTGAACTTGCCCTGGACTCAGTCCCAGGACATTTGCATCTCATTTTCTCTTAAGCAAGTTGGAACTTAAGCCTAAAATACACTCAGTGGAGTCCCTGGCCATCAAGAAGTGAAAAGGAAAAAAAAAAAATTAATACACACTACCTGCCATCCCAAATCCCCAGAGAATCAAAGTGGATCAGATGCAAGACAGGATGGAGAAGCAGGAGTTAAAATGTGCAGCCAGCAATCTCTCCTAACTTTTTATGTTCCGCTAAAATCAGCAGCATGTAAACCTGTTTTAAATTTACCGACAGCTTTTTAAGCTGCCACCTAGCTCTCGAGGTATTTTTAGTCAAGTAGAAATTCACTTAGACCCTAAAGTCAGGAAATGGAATCACGTCAGGTTGCTCTTACAGAATTCCCCGTCGTGCCCTTTGTCTGCCTTCCTCACTGCTTCTCATTTGCACACAATTAAATAATCACTTCACCCCCCACTTCTTCGGCATCTTTAGCATCTCCCCACAGAGGGAACATCAACGCCAGGTTTAAGAGGTCTGTTCTTAGTACCAACGTCATTTCTATCAGCAGGAACAGACTTAGAAAGGGGCGGGGGGAAGCAGAGCCCTGAACCAAGCCAAGTCCAGCTTTCTCCATTCACAAGAGATGTATCGCAAGAGGTTGAGGCTATATATATACATTTATCAGTTGCCAGGAAGACCTCGGCATATAGGGCAGGAAGGAAATCAGAACAATACTGTGGGCTGGAAGCAACCTGAAGGACCCTAAGTGGATGGGTGAACCACCTACCCTGGCACTCAGGCCAAAAAGTCACCTTGATTCCTCTCTCCTTCATGCCCCCATCGCCAATCCATCTCCAATTCACTGGCAAGTCCAGCAGAACCTACCACCGAAATGTGTCCAGAGCTGTCCACAGCTGGTCTCAGCCAGCACCACGCTAGTCCAAGTCCAGGTCATTTCAGATCAACACTTGTTCCGGCCTGGGGTCCTGTCTCCACCCAGCCGCTGGATGGACCTTGGTAAAACTATAAACCAAATGACATCCGAAATAGCGACTCATCCATCCAGCATTCCCATCTCCCTGGGAATAAAATCTAAGCCCCTCACCCTGGCTTGCAGAGGCCTGCGGGAGCTTCGTCCTGTCTGGTTCTCAGGCTTGTCTCACACCACTCACCCTCATCCTGTGCCCCAGTGCTGAGAGCCTGCTGGCTGCTCCCAAAACATTCCATTTTCTCTGACACCCAAAGGTCTTTTCCCCCTGCCCTGAATGCTTTTCCTCCAGATTTTCACATGGCTTCTCTGGCCATTCAGATGTCAGGTCAAACGTCGCCTCCCCAGAGGGCCCTCTGGTGACCAGCCTCTCCCTCATATCATCCCGCTTTAATTCCATGTACAAGGCTTATCGCTTACTTTTTTTATCCTTCTTTTTTGATCCCTGGTTTTGTTCACTGCTGCATCCTCTGCATGCACAGAAACTGTGTCCATAGCTGGTGCTCAAGAAATAGCTGTCCGATGACTACGCATCCACTGGAAGAAAACACGGCTGAACCACATCAGGAGAGGAAATTGGTGAATTTGGAGGGCATGGTGTGTTTCACATTAGAGTATATTTCAACTGAGATGCTAAATTTTCATTAGAAGTACAGGCTCCATTTTTGGTTCATAAAAGTGTCAAAGTGAAAAAATAGATGCTCAGGCTCAAGTTGTTTCAGACATATTTAGGTTTCCAATAACTGTATTAGGTTTTTAATTTAAATTAATTAAAATCAAATAAAATTAAATTTCTCATCACACTACCTGTACTTCAAGGGCTCACAGCCACACAGTGCTGGGAGACACAGGTCATGACAATCCCAGGAGTAATCATCACTCCATCAGGGAGGCGGGTGTTGGGGAGGACAGCTCTGGAGGCAGGAGGCGACAGCTCCACCTCACCGACTTCTGCCATGACCTTGGCCTGCGTGTGCCAGGCCTGAGCCTCCATGCCTGACCACGGGGAAGGGCATCATTTCTGGAAGTAAATAAGGCCACACACAGGGAACTGCACAGTAGGCGGTAAAGAGCCCAGGCCCTGCAGCTGGTCTGTTTGGGCTCACATCCCAGCGTTTACCAATCGCATGTGCCCTTGGGCACGTTATTTAACCCCCGTACCTCAGTTTACCCACATGTAAAAGGCCAGCACATAACTTAGAGAGGAGTTGATAGGGTCAAACGAGCAGCTGGCATGGTGCCTGACCAGTGGAAGGTCTCAATAAAAATCATCATAATCATTATCAGTACTCCTTAGGACACTCTGAGCTCTGCTAACAGGAATACAGGACAATAGAGGTGCCCCAGTTAAACCAAAGCCAAACTCCCAAAGCAGGGAAATTACCAGGAGATCATTCATAGCCCAGAGGATTCCCATAGAAGACGTCTTTGACTATAATGACATATCTGAAGAGCTTTTCAAATAGAATCAATTTGCCACACTGACATGGAATTCTTCAGGGACCCACCCAGACCTCATATGTCTTCTCTGCCGCACCTATCCGCTGGTTGGTTAGCGGAGATTCCACTCACGAGTCCCTCCAATCAGCTGAGAGGCTGTGGAAGTTCTGAAGGCAATGAAGCAGAGAGATCAATGTTGTCATGGGTCTGCCCGATTTTAGGGCCGTTCAGAGAACCAGATGTTCACGATCAGGCCCATGCAAGCTCAAACCAGAGTTTCCACCCCCAGCAGTTGCTACCACATTCCTGGTGCCAGGCAGGCAAAGAGGCCTGCTTGGAATAGTCTGGGGGTAGGTTCCTGCTGCAGTCTATTTGGAGACAACTGCAAAGCAGCATTTTTATCCCCCTCCTGGATAGGCCTGCAAAACCTGAAACAATGCCTGCCACTCACTGGTGAGTGACATCCTTGGAGCTGGTCCCTGTGCTAGGCATCCAGGAGACACAAAGAAGAAGAGCGACAGTCTTCTGGGTGAGCCAGAGAAGCAGAGTTCACTTTAAGACACTGTGAAAGCTCTTTCCGAGCTGGGTGGCTCCGGGCAATTCGCTAAACCTCTCGGAAACTCAGTCTCCTCATCTGTAAAATGGACATAGCAGTCAAGCCTTCCACGAAGACTTGTGAGAATTGACTCATTGCAAATGACAGACTGAGAACAGCTCCTGGCACACACTAAGTGCTCAATTAAAGTTTTTATTCTTAATTGTAAGAGTAGACTGCATGTAAGGGGCTAAGTTCACAGTGTTAGGATAACGTATAAAAGAAGTATCGAACTCAGGGGTCAGCAAGCTACTACAGTCCACGAGCCAAATCCAGTCGGTGGCTTGTTTTTGTAAATAAAGTTTTATTGGAACAAAGCCATGCCCATTCATTTATGTATGGCTGCTTTCACATTGCAGAGTCAGAGCTGACTAGTCCCCTGAATGGTCCTCAGTGTCTATAACATTTATTATCTGGTCCTTTCTCATCCAATTCAAATTGGTGAGAATGAGATCAGGGAAGGCTTCCTGGAGGAGGTGACAGCCTACCTTTCCCTTCTCCGGTATTAATTTTCATTTTTCACAGACTTTGGGTAAAAGAAAGGAAGCAAGCCCTGCCACCAACTCCTACATATATTAAATTCTGCAGTTCATGGGGCCAGAATCTGTTTTATAGACTTTAAAAGACTTGAGATGGTGCTGGAAGACTGGACTATATCATGATAATATGGCTTTTTGGCTTCTACTGTGAAATTCTGAGTCTCTATCACACTGGGCCTGCCCTCCCACAGAGCCTTCTCCGGCTCTCCATGGTCCCCACCAGACCCACTTCCTGCCCCCATTTATACTGATCTGTGTATAAGGCCTCCTTTCCACTGCTGTCAAAGGGCTCCCATACAAACTCTTCAGTTCCCTACTAATCCGGGAGGTAAACAAGGCAATAATTACCACTTTACAGATGGGAAAACTGAGCTTCAGAGAGGTTAAGTGCCTTCCTTAAGGACAGACACCCACCTGGGAAATGCTAAAGTGGGACAGAAGCCAGGACCTCTGACTCAGGCTCACTACCCCTCTTCAGGCATTCCATCAAAAGAGTCGGTCATCGCTAGGGCACTTTACAGTTTGGGCTTCCCTGGTGGATCAGATGGTGAAGAATCTGCCTGCAATTCGGGAGCCCTGGGTTCAATCCCTGGGTCAGGAAAATCCCCTGGAGAAGGGAATGGCTACCCACTCCAGTATTCTTGCCTGGGAAATTCCATGAACAGAGAAGCCTGGTGGGCTACAGTCCATGGGGTTGCAAAGAGTTGGACATGACTGAGTGACTAACATTTAAGTTTATAGTGTTCTTTCACATACTCAAGGCCTTGGAGATAACAGAATGTCTTGAATTCACATAGTCTGCATGAAGGTTCAGGAGCATATGTTCACCAAGGGATTAATGAGGCAAGAGATTAAAACTATAGAAAAATAAGGATGTACAGGTCTCAGAGGTCAGAGTCAACAGTCTAATGAATCTGATCAGCACTGATTAGGCACCTGCTGGAAGCAGGTCAGAGAGAGACTGGCTTGGCTCCTGGGGCTCACAATCCCCCAGGGAGGCCTGGACCTGCATAGGAACAATGCAAGGCAGACTGTGTTTCTGGAAAGGGCAAAGGGCACCCTGGGCTGAAATCTAGGTAGACGAGCAGTAGTTAAGGGCCTCCCCCCAGGGAACAGGGTGGAGGCATAGATTTGAGTGGATGTGAGTGGTTTTCAGGTGGTGGGTGATAGGTCAGCAGAGCCTGGATGGTATCTTCACTTCTATGGACACCATCACAGAACGCTGCAGATGGGCAGCTTAAACAATGGAAATGTACTGTCACACAGGTCTGGAGGCTGGAGGTCTGTGGTCACAGTGTCAGCAGGGTTGGTCTCTACTGCGTGCAATGAGGAAAATCTGTTCCATGCCTCTGTCGGAGCTCAGGGTTCCGTGGTTTATAAAAGCATCATCCCAATATCTGCCTTCACATCCATCTGAGTCACCCAGTGAGCACATCCATGTCCTGATTTCCTCTTTTGATAAGGGCACCAATCGTATTGGATTAGGGGCCCACCCTACTCCAGAATGACCTCATCTTTACTAACTACATCTGCAATGACCCTCTTTGCAATAAGGTCGCATTCCAAGGTACCTCAGGTTAGGATTTCAACATGCATTTAGGGGAGGGACTCAATTCAACCCACGAGAGGTGATTCCCTCACAGTGGCAGGAAAGCATGGGGTCAGGAGCTGAGAGTTTCAGAACCCTTTCTGAACCCCCTCCTTGTGAAGAACAAGGACCTGGGTTCCCTCGGGTCTTTCTGGGCAGAACCAGGGTTTCCTGAGGTTCCGATGCTTCTGGAAGGACCCTCAGAGCTGAGGGAGGGGATGGACAACCCTGGCCCTGGAACAGAAAGCAGCCAGGCAAGCCCTTCTCCCGCTTCATTACAGGGTGGAAAAATGAAAACCCCATTTATTTGAGAACAGACAGGCTTTAACCCAAAGTTCATTCTCCCGCTTGGCGACTTCTCAGCATCTACATGTAGGAGCAGCGTCAGCAGCCCGACCTGCCACACACTCCCAGGGCCCTAGATTGGGAAAATAATAGCATATTCTCAACAAATTATCTCACAGCTAAAGTAATAACTTGTTTATAGATATGCCAATTCAGATTTTCATCCCCTTAACCTACCTTTAAAAGAAAAGCCCTGTGTCCCCACAGCAAAATGGCAGCACTTTAATCAACACCTCCCTGTCCACCCCCTTTTGTCCCCACCACCCACCACTGAGCCTTTATTAATTTTAAGCCATTGACAGAGTCTCTTTGGAAGCTATGTTTTCATGTTGCAGGTCGACATCCTCCCGCTCTATTCCAATAAAATACACACTGTCAGAGATAAAGCAAATATTTCTCTGGGAAGAAAAAAAAAACCAGAATCACTGCATTCTAAATATAAGTACCAAGTTCCTAGCTGACAAATTTCCCCAGTGGCTGCCATCGAATTAACTGGTCCTCTCTGGGGTTCATATTCATTATGCAACAAGGAAATCAAACTCTCTCCTAATGCTCACAGTCTTCTTAGTCTACGGCCACGTGGATGGTAAGGACAGGTGCCAGGGGTTACATCAAGCGTTCAGTCAACTACCAGTGGGGTACATCACATTGTGTTAGGTAACTCGGAGAATAACACAGCTCTAGTGCCTACTGAGCTCTTCAAGTCTACAGTCTAGGAGGGGGGAAGACACTCAACCAACCAACCAACCAATCTATATCCATCTCGGACGAAAGGCCGGGAAGGCTGCTCACAGCAGGATGCAAGAGGCCCCTTTCCTGGAGGCCCATCCCAGAATAGTTCAACCTCGTCTCTATTTCAGACACAAGGTCTTGATTGAGAGCTGGCCCCCCCCAGACCTCAAGCTCTGGGGGCAGACGGGCTGCCTGAAACACCAGGGCTGCCCTTAGGAGCCAGAGTCTGGGTAAGGCAAGTCCACCCTATGCATCAGGACAAAGACATTGTCTCTGAAGTGCAGACCATAGCCATGGAGAGTTACTTAAGGGCCCCTAGAAACTGCAGTGACATCCAAAAGATCCTGTGTGTGTGTGTGTGTGTGTGTGTAGAGGGGCTCGCAGGGAGGGTGACAAGCTTGAGTGAGCTGGGCGGGACACAGGGCACTGAAGGACAGACACCTCTCCCCCACCAAGTGAGGCAGAACAGACTGGGCAGTCCAGGGAGACCCAAAGTCTCTGAGGCTGGCACCTCCCCTTCAGAACCCAAAGTGCTGTATCTTTAGCTCAGAAAGCAAGAGAGAAAGCTGACACAATTCCTAACAAAGCTGATGATGTGAAACAAGCGCCCCCCCACCCCACACACACACAGTTGAGACATAGGAAGAGCGGCAGGAAGTGACATTCATTTATCACTTCTGTGGGGCTGCCTCATCTACCCTCCGTGACCATCCTGAGAGGTGAGAACAATCGTCACCTTCTTCGCAAAGGTGAGAAAAGCCAGGGTCACCGGGTTAAGTTGCTCTGTCAAGGCCTTGTGTCGTGATTTGAATCCAGGCAGCCACACCCCTGCACACAGCACTGTGCACACACACGAGATCCAGACTTGTGTCCACACACAAGAGACAGGCGTAAACACGGGCTTCCTCAGCGATACTTCAGGTTCAGCTCCAGACCATCACAATGACAGCCAAATCACAATCAAGCGAGTCCCATGAGTTTTTCTGGCTTTCCAGCGTGTATTAAAAGTTGTACTTACAGTATAGTTTCGTCTAGTAAGTGTGTAATAGCATTATGTCCAAAAAGCTATGCACGTGCCTTAATTTAAAAAGACTTCAGGGAGCTCAAAACTGGTGTTGGTGACAACCTAGAGGGGTGGAATGGGATGGGAGGTGGGAGGGAGATTCAACAGGGAGGGCACATATGCACACCTATGGCTGATTCATGATGATATATGGCAGAAACCAACACAATATTGTATAGCAATTATCCTCCCATTAAAAATAAATAAATCTAAATATAAAAAATAAAAAGGCCCTATTGTTAAAACTGGTAACCATCACCTGAACCTCCAGCGAGTCGGAGCAGTAACATCACAGATCACAGACCACAGACCTCAATAACAAATGTAATAATCATGAAAAATTTGAAATATTGTGAGCATTACCAAAATGTGACGCAGAGACATAAAGTGAGCAAACGTTGCCGGAAAAGTGACACGGACAGACTCGCCTGCATCAGAAGGGTTGCCACAAACCTCCAATTTGTTAAAAAAAAAGAAAAAGAAAAGAAAAAAAAATTACACAATGCCTGCGAAGGGCAATAAGGGAGAATACCATAGAGCTAGGTGCGCCTGTTTGAACATCTGCAGCCCCATCTCCACACCAGGGCCACCCCTCTGCACACCTCCAGGGGGTGCTGTTCACACAGAGCACAAAGTAAATATGAGCACAGAGTCTTCTGGAGCGTAACGCAGACAAGAAGGCAGGATCAAGGGTTCCTGGCGGCCCCACCACCTTACGCACAGAGACACTGCCGGTCCCACGGTGACTGCGCGGGGGGACGGCACCCAGGGAGGGCCTCCTGGCCAAGAATGAACGTGCTGACTGTCGCCTCTGCCTCAGGCGGCAGCACAAGACAGTACCCTGTTTCCCCTGGAATTGGAGCCCCACGTCTGTCCCAGCCTGCATTTTCACGTCTTTCTTCCCAACAGACACAAGGCCGGCTCAGTTCTGCAAAGTCGGTGTGGCTGCCAAGGCCCGGTGGAAGGACACAGCCTTGAAAAGTCACTTTATGAGGCATCCCTGCTCGGAGAGGCCAAGCCACGCGGCCCGAGCGGCTGACTTGCCATTCAGCGTGCGCCCCACCCAAAGACGGGAGGCTCCAGCACAGCAGGCCCTTGTTCTCACCCGCTGGGAGCCCCAGGGAGTCGGAATTCCCGGGGATGGCATCGGAGAGCGCTTTGGCAGTAGACCCTGCTTCTGGCATCTTCCTCGGGGGCCACAGCTTGCTGTGGTCACAGCCAAGACAGGCTGATAAAAAGACTGAAAGCCCATTCATTCACCCTGAGGCTTTGGGGAGCCTGGAGACACTCCAGCAGGGACCAAGGGGAGCAGGCCAGGCATTACCTGGGGGCTGAGACAGACTCAAGGCAGAGAGAGAACCTGGGGCCGGGAGCCAGCAGGAGCCAGCGGTGGGGCCTCCTGTGATGAGAGAGGAGGCAGCAAAGAGGCTAGAAAGGGCCCTTCTGAACCTCCTCCCTGATCTGTGACCCCCGCCTCCCACCCACCATGGGAGGTGTGAGGCATACTCAGCCGTGTCCAACTCTGCAAACCCCACGGACTGTAGCCCACCAGGGTCCTCCCTCCATGGGATTTTCCAGGAAAGAATACAGGCGTGGACTGCCATTTCCTCTTCCAGGGATCTTCCCGACCCAGGGATAGAACTCGCATCTCTTGCATCTCCTGCGTTGGCAGGCAGATTCTTTACCACTGGGAGGTCTACCATGGGGAGGAGAGTGGTTCTAAGACTAAGACTTCATCTATTCACATACTCATTCACTCTTTCATCCTATCGACAGTACTTAGTGAGCAGTACTATGCGCCGGGTGTTACTGTTTTAAGCACACACAGTGGTGAATAAAACAGTCTCCACCCTCATGCAGTTTATTCTCAAAATCCTCAAGCTCTTCCCAGGCTTCCCTCCAGTTAATAGCTGTGTGACCTGGGGCACACCACTTCCCCTCTCTGCTTTGGTGAAGTCTCTCCTAGGGTTCTGTGAACCACCATCTGGGAGTTTCCCCGGGTCTGAACAACACTGAGCTGGTTTCCATCACTTGCGGCCAAAAGAGCTGTGCTCAGGAGACGAGGAAAGAGAGGGAAGAAGACAAAAAGCAGGTCTGGGAAGGCTTCGGGGAGCTGATGAGTCATTTGCTCATCTGGAAAGCAGATGGGGAGAAGGAGGCCCTGGGGAAGAGAAGCTGTGTTCATGCCAACCTTCTCCAACAGCCCTTAGAAGATGGGGGTCAAAAGGGACCCCAAGACCCGTTAGGATAAGGAGGAAGATGCTGAACAGCTAAATCATTAATTCATGGGAAAAGAAAAAAAAAAAACATGGCCTTTTCTGTTCCTCGTGAATTCAGCGTTCATTTAACAAATTATCTGGTGTGTTTAGAATATGCTAGACACTGGGCTGACTGTGGGAATGCAAAAGGAAAATAAAACAAAAGAACAGAGAGCATCTCTTCTTGCAAGTGTCACGCAGTCTTTCAAAGTCACCCTCTTTATCTGAACTCCTCTGCCACATTCATTCATTCATTCATTGTCCACTCATCACCCATCTGTGGGACACCTGCTATGGAAGGTCAATTCCCACGGCCCTGGGAATCAGGCAGATCTGCATTCTAATCCTGTCATTACAGGCTGTGTGACCCTGAGCAAGTTACTCAGCCTCTCAGAGCCTCAGTTACCACTTCAGCAAAACAAAACCATACAGATTTCTTTTTAAGGAATAAAGGGGATCTTGCTTTTAAAAGATTTTATTGGGCCCAGTGGCATGTGCTTGGTAAGCAATTACTAAATGCTGTGTTGTGCTTAGTCGCTCAGTCATGTCCAACTCTTTGCAACCCCATGGACTGTAGCCTGTCAGACTCCTCTGTCCATGGGGATTCTCCAGGCAAGAATACTGGAGTGGATTGCCATGCCCTCCTCCAGGGGATCTTCCCGACCCAGGAATCAAACCAAGGTCTCCTGCATTGCAGGCAGACTCTTTAACCAGCTAAGCTACCAGGGAAGCCCAACTAAAAGGGATATATGAATATATCACAAATTCTCATGAAATCTTCAGAACCAAAGCCTCAGGAAGGTCACAGCACTGCTCTTGCAGATCCAGTCTCAGCTGTGGGTCCCACTCACTCCTGTTTCACATCTGAGTGATTATAACAGGTCACCCAGAAATTTCCTGACCAGGTACCCAATTTCCAGCCTCAAACAGAAACACTCCTCCAGCTTATTCAAAACTCAGTAGATGGGACCATAATAGCTTCACTTGATATGCTTCTAGCTGCTAAAAGAATAACGTGTCAGATGTTTTGGGGGAGGGACATTGGACACCCTCCAGTGACATCCCCCAGCCTGTTTTCTGGGTTCAGATGCCAGATTTAGACAGTACTCAGGACCCAAATTGGGCTCTAGAAACTGGGCCAGAGGATCTGCCCATAATGACACATATTAAAACCGGAGAAAGCCTTAGTCAAGGGGAAAAAAAGATGAAAATTACAAAGACCTTCTTCCGAACCACCTACTAAAAGTGAATGGAAAGAGCAGGAAGCTGCCAAAGTGAACCCGGATCTCCTCCTTCAGAGCTAGAAAGAGTAACAGGTCAAGTTCCAACTTGCAATTTAATTCTATTTTGAAGTTTACTGGAAAGCAGAAAATAAGAATGGGATTTGCAAGAGGCCATAGTTTGAAGACAAGGAGGAAATTGGAACACATATTAGGACTGAAGAATTAAAAAGTCCCAACAGCTTGTGTTCCCCATATCACAACAGCCCCTCAAAGCCCACCTCGTGCACAGCCCATGAACAATGATGTGCACGCCCTTCACTCTGAATTGCAGTTATGGTCCTGGCTCCTCTAGCAAGCAGATGAGATGGGTTGTCAGGGGTTGAGAAAGAATGCTTGCTAAAGTTACTCAATTGTTTTTGCAGTCTTGATATCTGAAGGGTGTGTGTAAGATCAAGTTTAAGTTGCAAACAACAAACTCAAAAGGAATGCACTAAATGATAGCAGGTGACTTGCAAGGCCTTTGGGATAACAGGAGTCAAGCTTGGAGGTTCTGCAGGGGCAGATGATGACCCAACCACACAGGGACTGACTCGTACAGACCCTGTCATGGCTACTCCCAAGTGTACATTGCCTGTGACAGGCGCAGAACCCAAACCTCGACAGGCTGGCTGCCCCAGAGCCAACACCTACATTGCTGCCCTTCACACCAGAGAGCTAGCCTAGCTTCCTCATTCCATCAGTTTCCACGTGAAATCCAGAAATGCTGATACAAAATGTGCATTACAGCCTTAAGTGTGTAGGGAGAAAACCTGAACATTCCCAGGCCGCTGGGTCCACTCCACTTTGGTTCTCTGTTGCTGACCATCATCACCTTGCATAAGGCTTCTTGCATATTCCAGACACTGATGTAAATATTCTAATAAAGATGGCAGGTTACCCGCTTGGCAGTAAAGTACCTGTGGGCTGGAACCGATCTGTCTGGGTCTGAACCCTCCAAACCAGCCCTTATGACCTAGAGGACTTTGGCCAATGACTCAACCTCCAGTGCAGAATGCAAATCACAATAGCACATCTGTCACAGGCTAGCTGTGAGGCTTAGTAGAAGTGTTAGTTGCTCAGTCATGTCCAGCTCTTTGCAACTCTATGGACTGTAGCCCACCAGGCCCCTCTGTCCATGGAATTCTCCAGGCAAGAATACTAGAGTGGGTAGCCATTCCCTTCTCCAGGGTATCTTCCCAACCCAGGGATCAAACTCAGGTCACCTGCATTACAGGTGAATTCTTTACCGTCTGAGTCACCAGATTCAAGCTAATTTAAGCCAAGCACTCAACATGGTGCCTGAACATAAATTTGTGCAAAAGTATTAGTTGGAGTTGCTATTATTGATGCTGATAATAAAAATTAAAATAATAACATTACAACCCCCTTCGCGGTGCTAGTTTCTTGAGTACCATTAAAGCCAAGCGCTATCTACTTAATGCAATTAATTAATTATAATATTTCCAAATTGAATTATACTGTCTCACTCTCAGAAGAATGCTGGCGGTATCACCTCGGGCTGTTAAAAATGCCCCGCCACCATGAAACTGCTTAGAAGGTGTCCCTGTCATTTCACTTGATGAAAGGAAAGTTTATTGCTTTTTGAAGAGGTCTTTTGGCCACAAGGCCTCATGACACTGAATGGAGAAAAATCGCAAATGAAAACACTCATTGGTTGGCTCCGGGTTGGAGGGTCACTGCTCAAGGGGGTAACTTTTCCGAGACCCCTTATCTCTAACAGCTCTGGGTCAAACAGTGTAACTATGGTACATCCTGCTTCAGCTTTGTCCTGTGAGAATGACCAGCTGCTTACGTGGCCGTAAAACACAGTCAGGGACTCCATAAACCGTCCAAGAAGAGAACCCTGTTGCCTAGAGGCCTCTCTCAGGCTTGTGCTATGCTGTGCTTACTCGCTCAGTCGTGTCCGACTCCTTGTGACCCATGGACTGTAGCCCACCAGGCTCCTCTGTCCATGGGATTCTCCAGGCAAGAATACTGGAGTGGGTTGCCATGCCCTCCTCCAGGGGATCCTCCCAACCCAGGGATTGAACCCAGGGTCTCCCGCATTGTAGGCTTGCTGCTGCTGCTGCTAAGTCACTTCAGTCGTGTCTGACTCTGTGCGACCCCATAGACGGCAGCCCACCAGGGTTGCCATTTCCTTCTCCAACGCATGAAAGTGAAAAGTGAAAGTGAAGTCGCTCAGTCGTGTCCAACTCTTAGCGACCCCATGGACTGAAGCCTACCAGGCTCCTCCATCCATGGGGTTTAGATGGACACAACTGATCCAGCTGTTTAAATCATGAAATCTACTCTGACACTCAGCCTGGCTCTCAACAGTAGATGTCAAGGAGGCTTTCGGGAAAAGGATGCTTTCTTTCTACTGGTGCATGATTTTTAGAAAATCCTTCCAACTTCTTGGTGGAGGGGGATACAGAAGGGGGACAAAAGTTGCCCCCACTGTAATATAATCACATTTTTAATGCACAGCAACCAGAGCGTCTTAGCTCACACCAACTTGGCTTGAAGAGCATGTGTGAGAAATACATGCAAGATTGCTTCTCTGGGTCCCCAAATGCCCCCACAAATGCTATGCACAGATCCTGGAGGTGAGGGTCCATATGCTGATGAGGTAGAATTTGCATTCTCATGGCTACAGTTTGACCTGAGTCTAAGGGAATCACTCACATGAGAAACTGTGTGAATAGCACCTGATGTAGAGGGCATGACCATCACGTCCATGTGAGGTGCTCCTAGCATACATGCGTGAGCACTCACACACACACACACTACCCCCTTAAAGGATTCCAGAACCCCAGGCTTAACCCTGCCTGGACTCAACCACACTACCCACAGTGTACTTAGGGGGCAGAATAAAACCCATGTAAACAGATTAAACGCCATGACAACCAAATTCCAACTTCACAAATACCAAGGATTGGGGGAGAAAAAGCCTCACGTGGAGATTAGCAATTCTCAGGGGAATAGGGCAATAGGGAAGGGACAAGGCAGAAAGGTTCTCAGGAATCTAAATAATCAAAGTCTCTTTCTGACCCTGATAGAAATGGGGTGGTCTCAAACTTTGGGTCTCCCAGTCAAGTATCATCCACCATTTTGGAAGCTGACCCAAGTGATGGCGCTCCAAGGAGATCTAATCACATTTGCTTTCCCAGATAAGAAACACCTGGACAGGGGTGTGTCTACAGATGTAATGTGGCTTTTCCTGATGTTTCTACCGTCGGGGAGAAGCAAGGAGGGATATGTGTGCGTGTGTGCCAAGTCACTTCAGTGGTATCTGATTCTTTGTGAGCCTATAGACTGCAGTCACCAGGCTCCTCTGTCCAAGGGATTCTCCAGGCGAGAATACCGGAGGGGGTTGCCATGCTGTCCTCCAGGGAATCTTCCCAACCCAGGGATCAAACACGCATTCCTTAAATCTCCTGGATTGTCAGATGGGTTCTCTACCACGAGCACCACCTGGAAAGCCCACGGAGGGGTATGTGCGTGCTAAGTCACTTCTGTCTGACTCTTTGCAACCCTGTGACCTGTGGTGGCTCCTCTGTCCACGGGATTCTCCAGGCAAGAATACTGGGGTGGATTGCCATGCCCTCCTCCAGCGGAGCTTCCCGACGCAGGGATGGAACCTGGGTGTCCTGTATTGCAGGTGGATTCTTTATCACTCAGCCCAAGGAGGGGTGTATAACTTGTCAAATCCTACCCCTGATTTGCAATTCAGCCCATGGTTAATATTAGTATCTGTTCAGCCACTTACTCCAGTGACTATACAGTCTGAGTGTAGCTAGAAGGTGAATGCATAGAGTGACACCTCCCCGCTTCCCTGCAATGCATTATTGAACAAGCCATGAGGCAAAGCACCTCACAAAACAATCCCACCTTCACAAAAGATCAGATTTGAACCCCTAAAGGAGGTACTGTCCTGGGTTTTGGCACAGATGTTCACAGTTCCTTCAATGCTGGAGGAAAAGTATATTTTAGGCTTACTACATCCCATTTTCTCCTTCTTCTAGCTCCCACCAAACATTCTCAAAACACGTTTCCAAACTCAGCTACAGTGTCACTGCCTCCAGGAAGACTTCCATGATCTCCAGGACTGATCTCCCTACTGCCCCGTTTCACTAACATCAGCCTCTTCCACTAGGCTGCAAGTGTTGGGAGGTCAGGGAATGAGCCTAACTGCTGACCACTGTACCGCAGTGCCTTGCCCCGAACCTGACACTCAGATACTCAATGCATGCATCCTGCAGAGGCAAGGCAACAGCTGGCCCATCTGTGCCTCTGGGAGTGGACACTTTATTCAGAAAAGAGGTGGCATTTCTGATGACAAGATGAATCAACACTGCACTTCGGGGGGTTCAGGCTGGACTCCCAGCAGTCACTCCTGGTGCCCACACTTTAGCAAGGAAGGAGGATGCTCCACGTCTTCTTTGTCAGGGCCTGTCCCATGTGCTATACGTGGATTCATGTGTTAACTGCAGCTGGTCAGGTGGGGTGGGGTGGTGATGGTTGGGGGAAAGTCATGCAAATCAGCACTGAAGGCAGGCAAAGAAATTGAACCCTTGTGCAACAGCCACACGTGCTAGAGTTTGGGGTCGGTGTCACTTCTAAACAATAGTCAGGCAGTGATTTAAGTTCACTGGGACTCTTCACAAGTCCCAGGACAGCACTTCACAGTTTAGGTAAGACTTTATGGAGAGCTTGCAACTGTAAAGCCATGTGTTGCAAGCTCACTTCTGACCCTGGAGCGTGGATCTGATGAGTGAGAAGGGGATGCAGAAGAGAGGCCAGGTGGATGCTTTTTTCATTTGCTAATAACCATTTCTAAGAAGAAAGAAAATTTCACTGGGCAAGGCTTTACTGACTCATTCTTAATTTATCCTCAGAACAGCCTCACGTGGTAAATATTACCCTATTTTCAAAGCTTAGAGAGATAAGGAACTGAGACAATCATCACCAAGCCAGTAAATTTAACTCTTACCACAATCCTTTCACACTCTCAGCTCTAGCTCCACCAGCCTTCTTGCAGTCCTACCCCAGGACATTTGCACAGGTTGCTTTCTGTCCTCCCTTCTTCATTCTGGTTAACTCCACTTGACCTTCACATCTCAATTTATCCATCTCCCAAGAAGCCTTCTCTGGCTTTTTTCCAGACCAAACCACTCTATTAAAAGCTCTCTTATCAACAGGGCTTCATTTTCTGCATCAGAACTTGTTATTGTTGCAATTTAACAAAAGAGTCATTGTGTGCAGGCTCCCCACTGCAGGCCTCTGTGTCAGATTCAAGAGGCCACACACTCTCTGATGTTTCCCTCAAGGAAAGGTGGGGTTGTGTTCCCTTTGAAACTGGGTTAGACTTAGTGACTTGTCTGACCAATAGCATGTGGTGGAAGTAATGTTCTGGGAGCTCTGAGCTTAGGCTATTAAGGAGCTCCTGCTGGGACTCCTGGAACATTCACTCTTGAGAAGCATCTTCCTGGAACCCAGCCACTGTGCTTGAAGGAGCCCAGGCACATGTGCTCCAGTCAACAGCTCCATCTGAACTCCCAGCCAACAGCCAGCCCTCTGAACGAGACACGCTGGGCTCCATCCTGGCCAAACCTATGAAGGCAGCACCAGCCTGTATCGGACTGTAAAAGTGAAAGTCGCTCAGTTGTCTGACTCTTTGCAACCCCATGGACTATACAGCCCATGGAATTCTCCAGGCCAGAATACTGGAGCGGGTAGCCATTTCCTTCTCCAGGGGATGGATCTTCCCAACCTAGGGATCGAACCCAAATCTCCCACACAGCAGGCGGACTTTTTACCACCAGAGACATCAGGGAAGGCCAAGAATACTGGAGTGGGCAGCCTATCCCTTCTCCAGGGGATCTTCCCGACCCAGGGATCGAACCGGGGTCTCCTGCATTGCAGGCTGATTCTTTACCAGCTGGGCTACCAGGGAGGCCCTATATCTGACTGTAACACATTGGAAAACCCAAAGGAGAAACATCCTGCTAAAAGCCCAGTTAACCGACAAAACTTGGAGAGATGATGATAAATAACTGTTTAAGCCACTAAGTTCGGCAGCAGTTTGTTACACAGCAATAGATAGCCAGGTACCCACAGGATCCAGGATAACGTACATCCTAGGTGTACATTCTCGAGGCAGCAACTGTGACTAGGTGCTTAGTAAACATGTTGTTTAAGTGTTAGTCACTCAGTCCTGTCTGACTCTTTGCAACACCATGGACTGTAGCTGGCCAGTCTATCCATGAAATTCTCCAGGCAAGAATACTGGAGTGGGTTGCTATGCCCTCCTTCAGGGGATCTTCCTGACCCAGGGATTGAACCCAGGTCTCCTGCATTGCAGGCAGATTCCTTACCTCTGAGTCACTGGGGAAGCCCCTCAATCAGTTTATAGCCTTCCAAATTCCTCTTCCCTTTTCTTTTTAACCATAATAACCTCATGTTCCCTTAAAAGGAAAACATCTTTTTTTCCCCCACTGCCTATTATATTTGCTACATGCTTGGGAGGAAATCCAGTCTTGTCACAACATAATGGGAGCCTCAGCAGCTGTCTATTCCAGGGGAAGTTCAGGGTTAAAGACAGCTTGTTCTTGCGTTGTTAGTCCTCACCATGGCACCGCATGGTAGCTGACAACACAGTTTTCTGTAAAATGCCACACAGTAAATATTTTCAGCTTTGCAGACCATGAGGCCTCTTGTTGCAACTATTCAATTCTGCCCTAGGGTGAAAGCTGCCATGATGACATGTAAATGAATGACTGCAGCTGTGTTCCAATAAAACTTTATTTACAAAACCGACAGCAGGCCAGATTTGCCCATCCCTGATACAGAGTGTAATCCAACAGTCTTTAAATTTGAGAGTGACCATGTTTGGAGAACCAATGAAACAGACGATCCCTATGATGGAAATGACTTTCAGTACTCAATACTGCATTGTAGATGACAATTTTTACTATATTTGAGCATGGACAAGTAGGTTCAGGTGCCAAAGTTGTAAGAAAAAGATACAGAAAAAGAAATTAATGTAAAAAAATTTAATATCAAGCAAAATATCATCCACTGACCTCTTTTCTTTGTCTATAAATTGGGGCAGAGGGGCTTCCCAGGTGGCTCAGTGGTAAATAATCCACCCACCAAGCAGGAGACATGGCTTGATCCCTGGGGAAGATCCCCTGGAGAAGTAAAAGGCAACCCACTCTAGTATTCTTGCCTAGAGAATCCCATGGACAGAGGAGACTGACGGGTTACCATCCATGGAGTCTCAAAGAGTCAGACACGGCTAACATTTTGGGGGCTCATGAGAGCAACATTCCACAAGAGGGATATTTCGAAAGTACTGAGGCAGCTCACAGCAAAGAGAACTTCCCCTCATAAGCCCTCAATAAATTATTTTTTGACACAAAAAACTGAATCTGTGTCTATTAGAATGAAAGTAATCCACTTATTACTATTAGCCCATTCAACAATAAAGCTCAACTACTATGTGAAGTTTATTCAAAGCAGCAAAACATTCTCAAATGGCTTCCTCACTCTTTTGTCATTATGGAATCAAGCCTTCACTTCTGGAAAGTACGATCCAGGTTAACCAAAACTGGCAAAATAACTGAACTTATGTATATATAAAGCATAGTGCACAAACTATGAGTTGTACCCAAACTCTAGATGTCAGAGTTATACAGTTAATTTCTTAATCTGTGTATTTTAAAACAATTACAGACTCAATATATCATGTAATTTTTAAATGAGTCACAAAGGCATGTTTGTGTTCATTCTCAGGCAACAGAAACTTGCTATGCTAGTTGTCATCAGCAATAACGGCTCAATATGCAAAGGACTTCTAAACTCACAAAGCAGTTTTTAAAAAAAAAACAGTATGGCATCATTTTATTCTTAATCAGACCCAGGAGTGGATGGAATAGGTATAACTGTTTTCATTTTATAGGCAAAGAAAGTGAAGTTCACGATAAATGCCAGTGACAGGCCCGAGGTCACAATTCATAAGTGGCAGAGAAGAGGCTACAAAACCACCCCTTTCAGCCCCAGCCCCTTGCACATGAAACAGCCCAAGAGAACAGGATAACTCCTCTCCAGTTATAATTAATATGCAATATCTCTTTCCATTGTTCTCTGCAAAGTTTATCAACATCCAAAAAATGTTCTTGTCTAATTATCAGATTATTTTTTTTTTTTAGCCAAGGGTCCAAATGTTCAATTGAATGGGTGTGCATATTATTTGTCACATCATATCTTTAAAGGGAGGCAAATGTCCAATAATGACCTAAGGGCTTGGCTTGGAAGCAAGTTTCAACTGAAAACATCAATTTACTGTCTGAATTTGCCTCCATTTCAGCAAGTGAATCTTTCTTAATTGACTCAATAAATAAAATGCACTTTGAATTTAAACACCAGGGCAGATGGTGAGTTGGTCCGAGCCAGATGGCCCCACCTTTGGGACCTCACCAAACCTAGGCAAGCTGCTTTTGCCGCGGGGCTCTTGAACCACCAGAGGCAAGCACTGGTGTCCCTTTCCTACAACTATGCTCATGCTGGGGTTCTTTCTGCTTTGCAAGTTGGTTCACCTTATTAGCATCACCATTCAGATCAAACTGGACTCTGCTAACAAAATTAATAGTTAGACATATATTTTGATCTTAGAAGAATACTCCAAGGCTTTGCTCATTGTTCTTTTTATGGGAGGCTGAGGTGAGTCCAAGATAAAAGAATCATTGTGAAGTTCCTGAAAACTCTGTGCCAATTAAGGAGTGGCGGACTGTATTTTCCAAAAATGGCTGCAATTATATCGCCCATCCCATATACTTTTCTGCAAGGTAACCTTGCCACATAAATTCCCTCTCCGCATCCTGACAAGAGGTGGGTCTAATTTTCCTAGCCCTAGAATCCGGGCGGGCCCTTGGACTGCTCTCAGGAACAGAACTGGCCAGGGTGATGCTGTGCTTTCTGGCAACCTCCACTTCCTGCCTCCTGGAGGCCAGCGGCCACAGAAGCAGCCTCACTCCTCTGAGACCATCACACTGCAAGAAAATCAAGTTACACAAGAGGCTCTGGCAGACAAGATGCCACATGGACAGACAGGGAGTTGAGGAGAAACAAGATACCAGACATATGAATGAAAAGGTCATCCTAGAACTGGGTCCTCCAGCCCCTGCTACAGAAACAAATTGCCCGACAGAGCCCTTCCTACATCCCTCACCCACAAAACCATGAAGAAGAAAGATGGCTATTTCAATTCACTAGGTTTTCAAAGAGCTTGTTATATACTAGAGAGCTAGTACAT
Organism: Odocoileus virginianus; assembly: GCF_023699985.2. NCBI lineage: Eukaryota > Metazoa > Chordata > Mammalia > Artiodactyla > Cervidae > Odocoileus > Odocoileus virginianus. Next base: position 14,990,395 of record NC_069706.1, on the reverse strand, counting down.
GTAGTATTTTTAGTATTTAGTGTTTTTTATAGTTATTTACAATGTTGAGTTAGTTTCAAGTACACAGCAAAGTGATTCCACTATAGATTATATATATATATAGTCCTTTCCAGATTCTTTTCCATTATAGTTATTATATTGAGTGGGCTTCCTACGTGGTACTAATGGCAAAGAACCCACCTGTCAATTCAGGAGAAGTAAGAGACACAGGTTCAATCCCTGAGTCAGGAAGATTCCCTGAAGGAGGGCATGGCACCCACTCCAGTATTCTTGCCCGGAGAATCCCATGAACTGAGGAGCCTGGCAAGCTACAGTCTATGGGGTTGCAAAGAGTCGGACACAACTGAAGCAACTTGGCCTGCATGCATGCAAGATATTGAATATATAGTTCCCTGTGCTATACAGGAGGACAGGGAACTATATATTAATCCCAGACTCCTAATTTATCTCCCCCCATCCCCCACTATCCCCTTTGGTAACCATAAGTTTGCTTTCTATGTCTGTGAGTTTATTTCTGTTTTGTAAATAAGTTCATCCGAGGCCACTGTGAATGGCCATCTAGTGTGCAGACTGCAAACGTGGGTCTGAAAACCAGCCAGTGCCCCTCACCAAGCTGCGCCCAGGGAGGATGGCCGTCACCCAGCTGGACACTCTCCCTAGTCCTCCACCAAAAAAGTGTCTTTATCCTCCCAGCAAAGGCCCCATATAGACCAGCACTGCCCCCAAGCCCAGATGTCCCGGTTGGAGACCTTGACCCCTGGACACTTACGAGTTTTAAGGAACAATGTGATGACCGTGGCCGACTGCAGTTACTCTTCCCGCTGCCCTCCTGGCCACCTCGCTGGCCTTGCCAGTGGAATCCAGGCCTGCTTCGTTCTATCCCTAAGCTGCAAACTCCACATGTGGCTGAAGCCCTCCCTGCCCAGCGGGTCTGCTCCTTTAGCAGTGGTACCTGCTCACTGATGCCACGTGAAATGGCAGTCACTGGCCAGCCTCAAGGGCAAAGGTGGCCACGTCTGCTCCCTGTGGCCATCCAGGAACAGCTGCCAGTTGGACTCGTTCAAAGCCCATTAAGATGATTTTTTTTCCCTGCAAGGTCCCTCCATGAGGACTGAATACTAATGAGCCTCTGGTACAAAGGAGGCCTCCCGCCGCCCTGGGGCTGGGCAGTGGGGTTGTGGGGGCCATCCTGTGCACCTCCCCCACCTCACCCTCCTGAGCTTTTGTGCAGGAGTCAGGACTGATCACTGTGATTTCAGGAGATGCTTAAAGGCTCATCATGCCATGATGGCAGTACCCCAAGAACAAGCTTAGTCTAAGCAGGTCCTGTAACCAAAACCCAGGGAGCAGAGATGTCAGAGGTCGAAGATGTCTTTGCCTCCTGAGAAGGAGCAGGAGGCCCTTCTGATCAAGTCTGATCAGCCCTTGGTCTTACCCTCTGTGCCTGTCCTGAGAGCTTTGTCCATCCAACAGGGGGTGTGGACATCCTTTCCCATTTTCTCCCTCTGAGAAGATGGTGCATATTGCCTGGACTTTAGAGCCAGAAAGATCTGTGTTCAAATCCAGACACTTCCTAGCTCTGTGAGTTTGGGCTGCACTGCTAAATCTCTCTGGATCTCTATTTCCTCAGCTATAAAATGGAAGCAACGGAGTTATCGTAATACTAGAAAGAGCAGCACACGAGTTATCCTATGTGGTTTGTGAACAAACCTTTCTGAAAAATTTCAGTAGTTATGTATTTACACTGATGTATCCTATAAGAAGGGCTTCCCTGGTAGCTCAGCTGGTAAAGAATCTGCCTGTAATACAGGCAGTTCGATTTCTGGGTCAGGAAATCCCCTGGAGAAGGGATAGGCTGCCCACTCCAGTATTCTTGGCCTTCCCTGGTGGCTCAGATGGTAAAGAACCCACCTGCAATGTGGGAGACCTGGGTTCGATCCCTGGGTTGGGAAGATCCCCTGGAGGAGGGCATGGCAACCCACTCCAGTATTCTTGCCTGGAGAATCCCCATGGACAGAGGAGCCTGGCGGGCTCTAGTCCAGGGGGTAGCAAAGAGTTGGACATGACTGAGCAACTAAGTGCATAGCACATTCTATAACTAAACAGGTGTCGTTAGTACCGCAACTTTATGGACAGTATAGGGTAAGTTTGACAATAAGTAAAAAGTGAGTAGATTATATACATATGAAAATGTTAATTGCTCAGTGGTGTCCAACTCTTTGTGACCCTATGGACTTGTAGCCTGCCAGGCTCCTCTGTCCATGGAATACTCCAGGCAAGAATATTGGAGAGAGTTGCTATGCTCCTCTCTCTCTCTCTCTCTAAACACACACACACACACACACACACACACACACACACACACACACACAAATATATATAATTACTATCGCTGGGGAAAGTGTCATGGAGAAAATAATGAACATGGATACCCCTCCCCCACCGCACATGCACGCAGGAAGGGTTTAAACACCGCCTAGCGCATAGTAGGTGCTGGGTCAGTGTCTGCCTCCCTTTCCCATGGTCCTCCTGTCAGTGCAGCCCCAAGGCCTGTGACAGCATCAGCCTCCGCCCCTGACCTTGGCTCCAGGCTCATTAGGGCTTGGCCAAGGCTTAGAAAGTTGGAGGCAGAATCTTGGGGATTTTTCCAGGCCACCAGGGTGATGAGGAGGAACAGCCCTCAGCTTTGCAGGTCATGATTTCCCTTTAAGCGCCTCGTAAACAGCAGGGCTGGCCCACCTCCATAAAATTTTATTCAGGGCTTGCGATTCTCCACTCTTTCACACCAGATGCTGCCCTTTCTCTGTGTATTTAACTCCCTGCTGACAACTGATGAGACTTAAGACACGTGGATAGGGCAGGGTGAGAGCCAGGGAAGGCAGCTCATTAGCACTGTCTATAGATTTTAAAAGCCAAAACCCTATTTTTTTTTTTTTTTGGACCTACCAATTATATAGGATGTTGAGTAGCTCCCCTCCCAATGGCCACCTTTAGATGACTGAGGCCAAATCAACTGAGAAGGTGTTACCAGCATTAATCAGATCCATGGACTAAGAATTCTTAAATGTCTATGGAGTGATAATACAACCTTTCAATTTGTAGAAACCCTATATTAAATGTGCAGGACCCAAGTCCACATTTCAGGAAAAGCTTTGTTAACTCTTCCCAAAAACTCACCCAACTTTCATCTGCTGCTGTTTCTGGCACCTTTGGCTACACTTGGCCTATGTCGACTCCATTCACCTAAGCTGCTTTTCCTTCCTATGACATAGCTGGTCCCTGTGGCCACGCCCCTGCTTCAGGCTGTTCCTTGAGTGTGGATACCCTTCTAGTATCTGCCCAGGGAGCTTAAAGACACCCTTCAGACTCAGCTCAGATGCCACTCCCTCCAAGAAGCCACCTCTGACTTCCTTGGAGTCAATGCCCTGCTGTGCTGAGCTACTTCTGAACCTCCTTAGTTGAGCTTCGTGTTGTACTGTAGCCTGCTACCATACCTGTACACGTATTGGACCATGAGCTCTGCCTCCAATGTTCCATACGAGGCAATCAGCAAAGTAAGTGAGCCATGAATGCCCAGAGAATGAATGAATACAGGAATCTGACGAGGGACAGTGTCCATTCATCTAACAAGTCGTCATCGGGCACGTACCAGGTGTGGGGAGCCAAGCATCAGGATATCTCACTAAAAAAGGAAGGACACGCTCCTGCCAGCATGGGGCTCACATTCTAGATACAAGGAGACAAAGCTAAAAACAAACAAGAGTACTTCAGATAGTGATAAACATTATGACAACAATAAAATAACAGTACAGAGCAGGGATGGGCCAACTACAGCCAGTGGTTTGCCCAGCCCTGCTCTAGGCTATTATTTTATAAATCCAGCCTGCTACTGTTACTATAAATAAAGTGACTGAAACACAGCAATATCCATTTATCTACATCTTGTCTCCAACTCCTTTCTTCACAAAATGGCAGAGTTGAATAGGTACATCACAGACCATATGGCCCACAAGCCCAAAACATCCCTATCCAGTCTTTTACAGAAGAGATCCCTGACATAGTGATTTCAGGAAGAGGGGGACTTAAAATGGGTGGACAGGGGAGTCCTAAGACCAGAAGGAGAAGAAGGCATCTGTCATGCAAATGTCTAGGGGAAAGGGTTCCAGGCAGAAAGAAGAGCAAGTGCAAAGGCCCTGGGATAGGTTTAGGCTTGTCTTATTCTAGAGACAGAAAGGAAGCCAGTGTGGCATAATGTGGTAGAGAATGGCACAAGACCAGACCTTGGCAGGTAAAACACAGGGGATGTGGAACATCCCAGGCCATGATAAGGGCTCATGTTAATATTCGTGAATAATTTCAAAAGACAGTGCAGTCAGTTCTCTGGTTTCTGAGCAACAAGTGGTGAGACTGTCACCATGAAAGAGGAGGAGGTGATGGCACCATTAGCATGGATAAAAAAACCTAAAATGACAACTGTGCTCAAGACGTCTTTCCTACCAAGAACAAAGTCTCCCTGTGTAGGAACCCAGCTCTGCCTGACCATGTTCCCCACCCCTCACCCACTGACACTGCCTCCAAGGTTGTCCAACTGCTCAGATAAGATGCTTCTAGAACGGCTGAACCAGCAGGCTGTACACATATCTCACGGACACTAATTTTATTTAAAAGACTGTTTCTTTACTTACATTCATATTTTAAAAGGAACTGTTCCACTCTAAAAATCACAGGTTTAATTACCAGTAAAAATATACTTTTTCCTTAAAATACAATAAATACATTTTATTTTAAGGAAAAATGTTCACCTGTCTACCACCTTAATTCACCTGAACTACACTTTGGGAAAAAAATACCTGACATTTAGACGTGCCAGAACCCCATTTAGTGCAACCCATGACCAATCAGCTCCTGACATGATTTTGGGGAGGGAGTGCTGTAGTGCTATCAGAGGGAGTGGTGAGGTCAGAGGGCAGCTTAGGGAAGGTGGCCCACGCTCTGCAGTCAGACAGAGCTTAAACCTGATCCTATCACTGACCAGCTGTGTGCTCTGGGCCAAGTCAAACCTTGAGAGTCTCAGAATTCTCATCTGTAAGAGAGAGCTGGGCCGTACACAGGGCAGGAATTAAGAGCTATGCATGACTTGGCCCAGGCTGTGACACACAGTAGATGCTCCATAAATGACCAAGCTGGGATGACTAATACATAATCTCCTAGGGTTATCATTATGATCATCAAATGTCCTTTAGTCTCTCAAAAAGTGTTAACAGCATCTTGTCACCAGCATGTCTAAGCTTCTGCAACATCCCTAGTGCCTGGCTCACTCACTGCCCTTTGGGGACCTCTTGGTAGAACAGTAATTTTCCATCAGGTTCACCAAACTAGGTCTCCTGTTTCTTGCTTCCCTTTCGTTTTTTGTTTCCACAAGACTCCTGATGAACAATCGTTCAGAGGGCAGGAGGAAAGCGATTAAGGCAATGTTCCTCGTTCTGGTCCCTGCTGGGTTGGGAAGCTGCTCTTTCAGCCTCAATCAGCTACCTGCAGGGTCACTGGATGCAATTCCTCCCCACAGGGACCAGGAGGAAGTGGCACCCTTGGAAATCTTCCACCAGTGACCTGTGGCCTGTTAAAGATGTCCCCAGAGACCTCAACCTAAGCCAGGTGGGAGCCCAATTTCTTTAAGGAGCACCCCTGTCAGAAAAGCGGCATCTCTCACTGACTCCGCAGGGAAAAGTGCAACATACAAGCCCTGAAAGCAATCACATCAGAGTTGTGAGGCTCAACTACCAACCTTGACTGGGGATAATCCGAACTTCACTTGGAGATGCCTCTGCACGAGCAGATTCACCTCTCTATCTGCTTAGTTTAAGAAATCATTCAAAGTGTTCTTTCTTCTTGTGGCACATCGTAAGGTAGAGAAGTCAGCCGGACACACGAAGGGCTGTGTGTATGACAGCTGGGCTGTGATACAATCACTGGCCCAGGATAACACAGCCGCTGGCTAATGGGATGTCACGCACACAGTTCTCAGCTCCCCCAGGAACGGGCACTGGGCGGGTCCTCCGACCCCATCACTGGCTTCCAGTACTGGCTACCTAAGTTGTAGGGCCTGATGCCAAAAAAAGAGTGAGGGCATCTGCTTTTATAAGAATTACAAGGTTGTAACAACTCAGCACGAAACGAGCGCAGGGTGTGTCCTCCTGAGCAGGGAACCCAGCGCACCTGGTGCGCCCGGAAGCCAGTTCTGCTCACTTCCCCTTCCGGGTGCTTCCCGCGGTTACTCTCACGAGATTTTCTCACTCTAACCCGACCCTGTGATTTGACAAGGAATTCTTTTCTGCTTTCTTCTACTTGTGAATGTCTCTATTTTAAGCCTTTACAAATAATAACAAATGTGGCCTTCCAGTTTCACAAATAATGAATCTCCTCTCTCGCAAAGAATAAAATGACATAAAACAACGCTCACCCAGAGCACTCTTCAAGTAGAGTGGGGTGGCATCTGAGAAATCAGAGCGCCTCTGAGTTTTTCAGTTCGTGGATGAGAAACGCAAACCCTAAGCTTCATCAAAGTTCAGTCACTTTATCCTAAGAGGCAGGCTCCAAAGAGAATCGGGGGATGGATGGCACTCATAACACAGAGGTGGGATGGGGGGGATGGGAGGGAGGGTTCAGGAGGGAGGGGGCATATGTATACATGTGCTGATTCATGTCGATGTATGGCAGAAACCAACAGAATTATCCTCTAATTTTAAGGAAATTAAAAAAAAAAAGTGTCATGACCCAAAGCTTGTAATAAATGGAAGATGCAAAAAGTCAAACAAGAAAAGCTAACACATTTTATTAAGTAAATAAAAATAAGCAAATTATAACTAATAAATGTTATATAATAAAAAACAAGTAAGAATAAAACTATCTCCAGAGCAAACGTCAGCAACTTTTTCTGCAAAGGTCTGGAAAGTAAACATTTTCAGTTCTGCCAGCCATAGGGCAGCTCTTAATTGTGCCGTTGGAGTCCCAAGGAGCCACAGATAATACAGAAAGAATGGGCGTGGCTATGTTCTATTAAAAAAAAAAAAATTTAATGAAAACAAGCATCTGGCCAGATTTGCTCCAAGGGCCTATTTTGCTGATTCCAGATTTAGAGCAGCACTTTGCAAACTTCAAAGTGCATGAACAGGACCTGGGGATCGAGTTAAAATGAGATTCTGATTCTGGAAATTGCAGGTGGGGTCAGAGGCTCTGCATTTCTAACAGGATCCCAGAGGATGCCAATGCTGGTAGTTCAAGACTGCACTTTGAGTAGCAAAGGGAGTAGACCACCCCCCCCACCCCCCCACCCAAAAAAAGGAGAAACACCTGCCAAAGAACCCAAATTTATGAAATGCTTAGCAGAACACAGCATCAAAAAGTAATTTATTTTCTCATCATCGAGGAACAGAGCTATGCGATTTAAGTCCATCTCCAAGAGAGGACTACCATGTCATTGGCGATCAAGGATGGAGTTAACTATCATTATCAGAAAGCAAAATGCTACACCATTTTTAAGGACTGCTGTGAATTTTCTGGTGACAGTTAACAGCAGCATATACCAATCAATGCAGGTAAATGAATCCATTCGAAGGCAGGACATGGATGGTAAATCACATTGTCCAATAAAGTCGCTAAATTAGCACCAGTGTGATGCAGAACTTTTTATAAGAGTGAATCCTCTTTGGAATGAGAAGGGCTGCAGGGGAGCTGGGGCTGGCAAAACTGGAGTGGGGGAGGGGAGTGGGAGTGAGGGACAGGGGCCCCTCTGGGCTGGAAGCTCTGACATCCGCTGGTGACGCTTATGTGGAAATTGGGGTCGAGACCCTTCTGGTGTGTTGTCGAGATCCCACTGAGGGCCCGCTCTCTACACACAGGGGGCAATTTTTGTATTTCACCTACAATGGTCTCTAGTAAACATCTCCACTGTCCAGTTCACAGTAAGAGCATAAATGAATGGTTCTGATCATTCATTGTCAGTGAGAATGTAGAATGATGCAGCTTAGGAAAACTCTGGAAAACAATCTGGCAATTCCTGAAAAAGTTAAATATAGATTTATCATATGACCCAGAAATTCCACTCCTGGGAATCTACTCAAGAGAAATGAAAAAGCATGTTCACATGCAAGACTTGGGCAGAAATGTTCACAGCAGCATCATTCACAACAGCCTAAGTAGCCATCAACTGTTGAATGGATAAAGAAAATGGCCATGATCCAGTGGAACACCACTCAGCAGCATGCCACAAGTTTAGACTTCATTGACATTATGCAAAGTGAGAGAAGCCAGATACAAAAGACCACATGTGGTATTAGCCCCTTTCAATGAAAGGCCCAGAATGTGCAAATCTACAGAGGCAGAAAGTAGCAGAGCAGAGGCCTGGGGAGTGACTACAGACTGGCCTGAAGAATTTAATGTTGGCACAACGGAAATGTTTTAAAACTAGACTATGGTGATGGTTGGGCTTCCCCAGGTGGCGCTAGTGGTAAAGAACCCGCCTGGCAATGCAGGGAACAAAAGAGATGCGGGTTCCATCCCTGGGTTGGGAAGATCCCCTGGAGGAGAGTATGGCAACCCACTCTAGTATTCTTGCTTGGAGAATTCCATGGACAGAGAAATCTGGAGGACTACAGTCCATATGGTTGCAGAATCAGACACAACCGAAGTGACTTAGCACACAGGCATGCTTACACAACTTGGTGAATTTACTAAAAAATCACTGGAGAGACATTACATTAAAATCACTGGGTACACATTAAAATGTGTAAATTTTATGGTACATAAATTGTACCTCAATAACATTGTTTTAAAAATTAAATGTTCCCATTGTGTCCTTCCCTGTGTCACTCTCTAGTTCTTAAAATACTTAGGAATCTCATACACTGCAACAGACCCAGAAGACCCTTTGTTTATTCCAGCTGAGGCTGAAGCGTTAGTTGCTCAGTCGTGTCCGACTCTTTGTGACCTCAAGGACTACAGCCCACCAGGCTCCTCTGTCCATGGAATTTTCCAGGCAAGCATACTGGAGTGGGTAGTCATTCCCTTCTTGCAGGGACTGTTCCGACCCAGGGATGGAACCTGGGTCTCCTGCATTTCAGGCAGATTCTCTACCATTTGAGCCACCACGGAAGCCAGGACTTTGACCCAGACAAACACCCTGAAGGTGTTGACTCGCCAAAGGAGGGAAATAAACAGGCAAGGAACAGTCCTTGATGTGCCAGCAAGCACAGAATTCACCTGTTGCTGGAGCATCATCACCTAGCCCATCAGGATGGTGACTATGGAGATGGCTCCTCTACCCAACAGCCTTGAGCTCCAACCCAATCCCAGCCCATCAGGCTCGCAAAGGCCTCGGCCCAAGGGGAGTCAGAAGTGATGGCAGCTATGGTGAAGACCTAGTTCAGCAGCTGGAAGCAGAAGAGAAAAAAGGGAAACTTGGTATGCTGAGAGCAAATCCATCAACTCTCCAAATACACCCTCAAACTCATTCACCCACCAAGACAGCATGTTCTTTGAAGCACACAGTCACCCTGAAAGCAACTCTGAAAGCGTTCCAATGCCAGAAGCAACTTCTATGCGTGTAAGAAAGTAAAAACGTCTCCCTGCCGATATAGCTTTGGCTTGCCCTGAAATGGTACCAAGAACATCTTATGAAATTCCAAGCTATTATGCTATCTCCTGGGCTTCCCCGGCGGCTCAGCAGTAAAGAACCTGCCTGCAATGCAGAAGTTGCAGGAGACGTGGGTTCGATCCGTGGGTCGGGAAGATCCCCTGGAGAAGGAAATGACAACCCACTCCAGTATTCTTGCCTGGAGAACCCCATGGACAAAGGAGCCTGATGGGCTACAGTTTACAGGGTCACAGAGTCGAACACAACTGAAACGACTGAGCAAGCACACATGCATGCATGCTGTCTCCTTCTCCGGGGCGGGGGGTTGGGGGAGGGAGGGAACAGAACAATCCAAATCACTTGCAGGAGATGATATATTCCTCGCTGATGGAAAATCATGAAACATAAGAAGGAGGAAGTCAGGAGGAAGTGTGTAGGATGATCCACAATGTCTACTACAGCTTTCCTCTCCTAACTCACTTCATCACTCACAAACAGCTGGATGGCAGCCGCCAAAGTCAAAGGCGGGACCTGGGGATGGAAACGGGGACTCGAGCTGGCCCACATACCAGCCATGGCCTCAGTCACCTGGGTGCCGGACCCAGGTAGCTGAGCCAACCAGTATAGGAGGAGTCCTATTCAGGAGGCTCCGGGGCTGGGAGAACGGAACCGGGGCTCCAGTTTGGGAATTAATAGCTCTCCCTCTGTAGCCCAGAAGGTGTTTGGATCAGGAACACTGGTTTCACATCCAGAGGTCTGATAATCTCTTTCTCCCTTCCCATTGAAAAAGAAAGTATCTAAGATACTGGAGAATACAGTAAAATCCGTAACTCCATTTCCTCCTTCTCTCTCTCTTTTTCTTTCTCAGTGGCAAGGCTGGATAAGCTTATCAAGTGCAGGCAAACTACATCTTAGCTCTGATCCTTTCAAGAAATCCATTTGGCGCCTTTAACATTTCATTTAGCAGATTGAATTTCGGACATGTATTTATGGGGCTGGGTTTGCCCTTAACAGAGTATTGCATAAATCCCATTACAGTATCCACTTTAGTGTGTTTGGGGTTTTCTAAGCCAGGGCTTTATTTAAGTGGACAGCCCCGAATGAGCCGCTGTGGCTCAGAAACTCTCTCCTCTCCCTCTGGATCCAATCTTTGCAGATTATCTCCATCATCATCAATGTCAAGTGATGTTTTAGGAGCAGTCCTTCTGGCACAGACCAGAACGAGCCACATCTCAGCCTCGCTGACCGAGCATCCTCACCCTCCAGTGACTTACATATGGGGTTCCCTTCCAGGAATCACCTAACCCCACATCCCTCTTTCTTCTGGCCATAGTCAGTGAAGGTTTGTTAACAATACAATGTTTATTCTGTATGTCTTCAGTTTCCAACAAGAAAAGTGCATTACCTGTCATATCTGGGGGGAAAAAAATTATAAAGAAAAGTGAGCTATAGGAAAAACTGGGGAAGCAACAGATCTGGGTTAGGAAGTCTTAGCAAGCCAGCTCCTCTCTTTAACCCTGAGATTAGCCATGGAAATAAATGGATTAGTAGCCCCAACCTCAAGTGTGCCTGTAGCCGTAGAGAAGAAAGGAGGGATGAGTGAGAAGGTAATAACAGCACAGATACCCTGACTGCCTGGACTTGCATTCGCCACAATCATCTCAGTTTTCCATTTCTCACTCATTCTCTCGGCATCAGGGATAGATGGGCCATTTACACTGCAGGCAGCTAGGCAGGAATGCGGCTAAAGATGCCCTTGGGGTAAGTAGCTCAGGGGTCCACCGTGGCGGGTGCCACACGGGAGAGGCAGGGAGTCACCAGGCTGGAAGTTTCCATCTCCCCGGGACCTGTCCTGGAAGGTCACACAGAGCTCTCCGATCACCGACTTTTCATATCGCTGACTCAAGAGCAGAAAGACAAGGGAGGCAGCCAGCAGCGGTCCACCTCAGAAAAAGCCAGCTGAAACCAGAGGGATGCCACCAAGCCCTCTGGGACCCTGTCTGGCAAAGAGAGGAAACCCAGCACCTAGTCACTTTGTCCGAGTGCACAAGCGAGCTTTTTTTTTAAAAAAAAAAAAAAAGCCCCAGCAGCTGCAGTAGTGAAGAAACACACACGACGACGGGCTCCGGGGCTATTTCGGGCTCTGGCTCTGGCGACGGCAGCTGCAGCTTTGGTTACATCTAAGTTTGGCCTCAGACCTTGTGGGGGTACACCGTCTGGCGATGTCGGCTCCTTCAGCCAAGGTTTCCAAAGCTCCTGCCACGTGCCAGGCTCCAGGCGAGGGGCTGGCATCCCGTGGGGCCTGCCCGCAGGAGAGGACAGTCCAGGGAGGGACATGCAGGGAGCAGCGGACGTGGGGCCAGTGACACGGCTGAGACAGCATGGCTCCTCCCGATAAGACCAACAGGTGGCCAAAGGGGATCGTGAGCACTAAAAACCCAGTACTCTCTCTCCAGGGCTTAGTCTTCTTTTCTTAAATATTTATTCTGATTTATTTATTTGGCTGCACTGGGTCTTGTGGCATGCGGGATCTAGTCCAGGGATTGAACCCGGGCCCCTTGCATTGGAAGCATGGAGTCTCAGCCACCAGGGAAGTCCCCTTAATCTTCTAAAGAGTCTCATCTGCTTTATTTTCTTCCTGTCCCACTTGCCTGAGCGTGGCTGGGGACAGAGGCTGTGCACAATGCTTGGGTACTACAGGAGGCATGAAACATAGGACTTCATTTCAGTTCAGTTCAGTCGCTCAGTCGTGTCCGACTCTTTGCGACCCCATGGACTGCAGCACACCAGGCCTCCCTGTCCATCACCAATTCCCAGAGTCTACCCAAACTTATGTCCACTGAGTTGGTGATGCCTTCCAACCATCTCATCCTCTGTCATCCCCTTCTCCTCCTGCCCTCAATCTCTCCCAGCATCAGGGTCTTTTCAAATGAGTCAGCTCTTCGCATGAGGTGGCCAAAGTATCAGAGTTTCAGCTTCAACATCAGTCCTTCCAATGAACACCCAGGACTGATCTCCTTTAGGATGGACTGGTTAGATCTCCTTGCTATCCAAGAGACTCTCAAGAGTCTTCTCCAACACCACAGTTCAAAGCATCAATTCTTTGGCGCTCACCTTTCTTTATAGTCCAACTCTCACATCCATACATGACTACTGGTTCATTTATGTCCAACTAAATTAGATGCCCAGGTACTATTATGTCTCCATCTTAGAGCTGAGGAAATCGAGGCTCAGAGAGGTGAAGTGATTTCCCTGAAGTCACACAGACAGAAGGAGGCAGAGGGTTGTGACTGAAGGCTGCTTGGCTTGAGTCCCTGCTTGCAAGCATGATGTCCCCTCATTTTTCAAGGAAGTTTACTGTGGCTCCAGACATGGTGGGTGGCACATAGTAGGGGCTCAGCCAATGTCTGCTAAATTGAATTTGATCATCTTATTTAAAGCAACTGCAGTCACTCTCAGCTTTGAAGCTATGGGCCAGGAATGAGGTCATTCTATAAAAATGGAAAGCAGAAGTTTACCCTAAGGAATTTCTTAGAGTTAAAGGTAGGAATCCAGAAAGGAATCTATTCAAATGACCATAGAGCTAAGACATGGCCTCAATATAGGATGATTAAATGAGATGTGCTGAAGAATTACATAACAGCTCAGAAAAACAATTTAAGTCTCCACTGGCACTTTCCTTTTTGTAAAATTAGCATTTCTGTTAAGCTCGTAATATAGGAGCAGAGGGTTTTATGTAACTGCTTGGGTCACACAGGGAAATAAAAGACTTATTCCATTCACTTTTCAACACTTGTGCTTCCCAGAGAGAACAGTGCAGAAGGCCATCCAGATGAGGTGGCTGATCATGGTAATAATAACAATAATAATAACTGACACTCCTTGTGTACGTCCTGGTGGCTAGACCCACACTAAATGACCCAAATGCACCATTCCATTTAGTCCTCATTAAGACCCTTCTGCAGCAGGCAAACATCACGGGCCCCCTTTTACAGAAAGGGAGACTGAATGAAGCCAGGCTCAGGACACAGGTCATGGACTAAGAGTCATGTGATGCAGTCTTTAACTCACATTTGCAACATTGCTGCAAATAACACTGAAGATTACGTCAAGGGGGAAAGAAAAAAAGCTTGCCAAAAATCCCAACATCTCCGACAGGAAGGCAAGAAGGCCAGGGCCATCTGGGCCTATGTTGGATACAAGCTGCCTGCTTCCCACTTCACTGGCATTTCCCTGGACTAAACTCCCACACGTGGCCACAGAAGAGCACTTTTCAAGCCCAGCATCCCCTGCCTTCACTCATATTTGGCTCCACCACAACCAAGAAGGCATCTGGGGACAAGTGATCTTTATCTGTACCAAATGTTTATTGGGCTCACTCCAGGAAATGGTCCCATGTTAAGCCAATGTGCACAATGTCACCCACATCTGCTTGGCATGCACTCATGTCCACACTGTAGCACTTGGAATGATGTCTCTCTTGGAGTGTCGCCCTGGAAAAGTGTTACCAGGTCCAACAAGATCAACAGCCTACTTTTTATGGAGCAGTTCTCTAGACAAAAAGGGCAGAGGGAAAGTGGGATCAGAGCACTCCTTTGAAATACCTCTCTCCATGCACCAGTTTGAAGTATGAAGAAACATAAATCTGGCTAGTTTTAAAAATAGAGTGAGATTCACTTTCCTGGATTCCAGTACCATTTCCCCAGAGCCAAATCGTGTTTCACAATACTTGCAGCAAAGAGGCTGAATCCTGAACGCCGCTTGGTGTACACAGCCATTCTGGGTGGACCATTCACTTTCTTCTGAAAATCCCTCCCCTAGAGGGAGAGCTGAGGTTTAGTGCCTCATGTTTCATGAACAGAATACGGCAGAAGCGATAGTATTTCATGTCCAAGGTTCAGTTATTCAAGAACTGCAGCTCTCTTTCCTACGGTTCTCTTCTTGGATCACTGGCTCTAGGGGAATCCTCCTGCTCTGTTGTGAACTGCCCTATGGTGAAGAACTGAAAAAGACATCCAGACAACTACCAGCAATGACCCGAAGGCCCCAGTCTACCGACAGGCTATGAGAAGCCACAGCCTGCTGACAGCCGTGTGAGTAAGCTCGGAAGCGGATCTCCCCCCACCCGCCCCAGTTGAGCCTTCAGATGAGACCACAGCTATAGCCACCAGCTCAAATGCAGAATGAATAACTTTAGTTTTCTTTTCTAATTAAAATAATATATGTTCATTGAGAAAAATTAAGAAAATGAGATTCAGCTTCAAGAGAGATCGTGAACAAGAATACTCAGCTAAGCTGTTTATATAACAGATCCCTGACCCACAGAAACTGAGATGATAAATATCTGCTGTTTAAAACCACTAAGTTTTAGGTATAATTTGCGCATGATAGGTAATTAATACAGTGCCACATATGATCAATTTTAATGCCACTGATGAAACACATTTCATGCTATGAGACATAGGGGCTAAAAGTATAAATGGTACATTTCTTTGTACTATAAAGACAAAGGTGAGTGAGAGAAACTTTGGAGATTCTACAGCAAAAACTAGGGCACCAATCAGAAGGCTTTAGATGAATCTGCTCTTATTTTGTGAAGACAGAAATGAACAGACACCATCACTGGACCAATGAAAAAGCAGAGAACAAAAACCTTCCTGAGAACCATTTTCAACATGGAAACACAAATGGCTGTCAAACTTTTACTATTTTGTCAATTTATGGAGATGTGCTCGCTCACACAGGTAAGCAATAAAGTATAAATCAGAATGACAATCTGAACGAGGATCCATGTCCATACTCATATCTAGCTATAGTCAGTGCAACGGTATTCTTGGTCAGTGACTTGTACCAGCTCTTTTTCAATTCTTTGACCTTGATTATATAGGAGAGTAGAAAGACCATGGGCCTTAGGGTTGCAGTGATCTGTGTTCCAGGCCCACCTCTGCCCTCACTAACTATGTGACCTTGGGAAGACAGAAACAGAGTTTTATTTTCTCATCTGCAATAAGTGGAAAAAATCCACATCACTGCGGCAACGCAAAGGTTTGTTGTGTTTATATTTGAAAGTGCTTAGTGTGGTCTACGGCACAGTTGCCCAATAAAATATGAGCTTCCTTGTGTAAGTTCCTCCTGGGCTCTCTGCTGTGGTCTGTGATAACCCAGGCTGAAAATCTCCAGTGGGTGTGGGAGTCATCATCGTCATCCAGGAATTTAAAGCAAAGGCAGCTGACCCAGGAACATCAAATTCCAACACTTACTAACAGCATGTCTGTAAGCACCTTACTTTGCCTCATCTGTAAAATGAGCATAACATCAGCACCCACCTCTGTTCTGATGACTTAGTGAAACAAGGTAATTAAGGACTTGGAGTAGTGCCAGGCATGCAACGGACGTTAAATAAACGGCGGCTATCTTGTTAAAATCATTTATTATTCTTATTCTCACTATGGTTATTTAAGTTATAATTTAATTCAATTGGTTACACAGAGGTTATGGGACAAATCCAGTCCACCAAATGTTTTGTTTGCTTCACACAAGATGTTACTAAAATAGATAAATTTAAAAATCTGAATTAGTTGCCAATATATATGAGATCACAGTGAAAAATCTAGATTCCTGGTTACTCATAAAACTCGAAAGAGCAGATAACCTTGGGTCTGATTCTCTCAATGTTTTAGGCAGCTATCGCCAAGAAGCACCATCCATGGAAGGCGGTACTTGCTTTTCTGTTCACCACTGTCCCCATCACTCCCTGTCGCCCCACACACGTCCCATAGAACTGCCTAGCCTTAAGGACATTTGGGGTTTTGACCCTTGCTTTAATTCCTTAAAGATTTGCCTTCTCTAGGACTTTATTTTTAATATCAAGTACTCTAAGTAGCAATGGCAAGAATAGATAATGAATAAGATTAAGTCTTCCCTAAGGAAATCCTCAGCAACAGTAAGTGCCAGATAATGGCTGAGGATAAAGATAGAGTCAGATCAGAAGGATAAAGATCCAGCTCTCTGCAACAACCCTCTGCACATGACCCAAAAACGAGCTGCGAGAGCTTAAGTATCAAAATTCCACCCCCCACTCCCAATCCAGTGATAGTTAATTTTATGTCCATTTGACTGGGTCACCAGCTGCTGAGACCTTTAGTCAAATATTATTCTGGGTGTGTCTGTGAGGGTGTTTCTGGAGGGGATTCACGTTTGAATTGGTAGGCTGTTTATAGCAGATTGTCCTCCTTGACATGGGTAGTAGTTTTGTAATTTAGTCCCTAAGTCGTGTCTGACTCTTGCGACCCCATGGACAGTAGCCTGCCGGGCTCCTCTGTCCATGGGATTCTCCAGGCAAGAATACAGGAGTGGGTTGCCCTTTCCTTCTCCAGGGTGACATGGGTAGGCCTCACCCAATCAAGCAAAAGTCTGGACAGAAGAGAAAGGCTGAGCCTCTTCCAAGTAAGGAGAATCCCTCTTGACTGACCGCCTTCAAACTGGGAGGAGGTTTTTGCTTTTTGTCTCCTGCCGTTAGGTACAAACTGAAACACTGTCCTTCCCAGCACTGAGCCTGCCAGCCTTCAAGCCGAAACTTGTATCGGTGGTCCCCCTGGGCTCTCAGGCCTCCGGACTTAGACTGAAATCACACGCTCAGCTCTCTTTTACCTGCCAAGTGCAGATCGCAGACTTCTCTGCCTCCACCAGAGTGTGAGCCAACTCCTTATAATAAATCTATTTCTCTCCTCATGTACATCCTGTTGGTTCTGTTACTCTGGGGAAGCCTAATACAATCCCCTTCTCAAAAAAGAAAACAAAAAACTGTTATCAAACCAATGGTACAAAGCTTACAAATGATGGAGAATCAGAAGCAAAGAACCATGGGAAACTCTGTCTCTTCCCTTGAACCACTGTTTCAGCTGAGGAGGTTCAACTACCTAGAGGATTATCAGCTGCCACGGCTTGGCTGGAGTATCTTTTTAGCTTCAGAATGTCCCTCGACTCTGGGTCTCGGTGAGCTTGATGGATCCTCCTGCCGAGGGACGACCCCAGGGAATGCGGGAAGATGTGCAAAGCATGCTCCCATAAGCCTTTGCAGCTCTCTTCCCGCTTCCCCCACTTCTTCCCGAGCCCAACTCTCCGCATCCTTTATCGCTCTCGGGAGAAAGAAAACACGGCCACTTATTCCCATCCTCCAGGAGTAAACCCAGAGTGGTGGTGTGGGAAATTCAGATTTTCTTCTTCACACATTCGTCTTGGTTTCCTAAATTTTCCTCAAAGAATTATGTGTCTCTTTAATCAGCAAAGATAATGAAAGTTACCAATTCATTCTGCATTCATTCTACAGCAGGCATGGAGCTCAATGCTTAGAGACTGGGGTCACTGGACCCAGACTGCCTGGTCGCAAATCCTGGCTCTGCTTTGTGACCTTGAACAACAATCTGAAACCCTTTTGTAAAACGAGCACAGAAATAGTCGTTACCTCATAGGGCTGCACGGATTAAAATTCAAGCGAAGGGCTTAACATGTGCTTGGCAAACAGCAAATGCTAATTAATTGCTTACTGTCACTGTTGTTGTTGTTTTATAGTATTTACATATTCACTCTATGTACATATAATAACATATTTATATAATGATAGTAGTTATTGAGTGCTTGCTATATACCCATGATAACATCAACCCCCACTCCATGTGTCTTAGCCTGTGTCAGGCATTACACACACATATACACACAATCTCACTCACTCTCAGGGTCTGTTTGACTCTATCACTGTCTCTCTCTTTCTCTTTCTCACTAACTTCAAATCACTACCAAAGGTGATGTGGTCATTTCCAACAAGGGAACGATGCAGGTAGAAATAAGAGGCCATACTGACCAGGAGTGGAGTGAGGACTAACTGATCCCCAGCATAGCACTCAGCACCTAGAACATTCTCAAAAAAGTGCTAGCTGAATTGGAGTTAGAACCTGCCTGTCAATGCAGGAGACACAAGAGATGCATGTTCGATCCCTGGATTGGGAAGAGCCCCTGGAGGAGGGCATGGTGACCCCAGTCTTACCTGGAGAATCCCCAGGGATAGAGGAGCCTGGCAGGCTATGGTCCATGGGGTCACAAAGGGTCAGACACAACAGAAGCAACTTAGCACGCACACACGCATGCATGGGCTGACTTAGATCAGTGACAGAAAGCTCTTCAGATCCACCACTCAACTAAGGAGGCCGCCTCTCCTAGTTCAGAATCCCCACTGTGCTTTTCCTGCCATGATCCCCCATCTGGCTGACCTCAAAAGCCCCCTCGCTGTTCTCCCCGCCTTCTCCCTAGCCTTTTTTCAGTGCTTCCCTTAATACCTGTTACCCAGAGGGATCTTTAATGTCATTCTTTTATTCTCAGATAACTTTAGATTTGTAGAAAAATTGCAGAGACAGCGCAGAGGGTTGCTGTGTACCCGTCTCCCAGCTTCCCCTAATATCCACATCTTGCCCTGCCCATGGTTCATTCATCAAAACCAAGAAATCTACATTGGTGCAACACTATTCATTACAACACGAAATTGCAGACTTCATACAGATTTCACCGATTTTTCCACTAATGACCTTTTCTTTTTCTGTTCCAGGATCCAATCCAGAAAACCACACTGCATTTTGTCATCATGTCTAGACCAGAAGGATTTCTTTTAAAAAGCTCAATGCAGATCATTTTCCTGCTTTAAACTCAATGAGTTCCCACACTGTTTGAATAAAACTGGAGCTCCTGCTCTAGTCTCCAAGACCCACAAACTTTAGCCCTGCAGACACCCCTCCCGTCTCACCCACACGACCCTCACTCACAGTGGTGCCTGCGCCCAGGAGCCTCTTTGAATCCCAAACTCAGTCCAGGCTCTGCCTTTGCTGAGCCTCCTGCCTGGAAAGCTGTCTGTCCCCTTTGTGACTGTCACCTGCTAAGTGGCCTCCCCTTGTCACCCCAGCTAAGCCAGCCTCACCCCGTCACACCCACCCTCTCTGCCCTTCATGAGCACACTCATTGTCATCTGGACTGATCCTATGGTCTATTCCCTGGTTGGAATGTAGGTGCAATGCCTATCTTGTTCATCATTTCATAGTAAGTACCTAGAACAGTACCTGGCACAGAGTAGGTACTCAGTAAATATCTGTTGACATGCGGTTGAAGGAATGAATAAATGAAGGGGGGGGTATCTGTTTTCAAACGTTCACACACAACCCAAGAAATTAGTACAACACCTGTGTATAGTAGGTGCTCAATAAATACCTCTTGAATTAAATACTGGTCACTGATTTATCCCAGTGATTTATCCCAGGTACCATGGTACCTGGTATGCAGCAGGTGCTCAATATTTGTTGGATGACTGGTATTTGAGTGAATGCCATCTATTTTCAAAGAAAGAGGTGACCAGGCTGAGTAAGTCAGCTGGGGCCACTTTTCTAACCAAGGCTCTCTCTCAAGAGGCTGCCAGTGAGGAACGTTGGGAGCCTCGCACCAGCTGCCTGGACATCTGTTTGGGAAGAGCAGCAGGCCCCACGGCTGCGTGGAGGTGACGGCCGTCACCTGGCCTGCAAGCAATGACAGCCCCCTGCTCATTCAGGAAGTCCCGGCCACCGCCTCCCCAGCATGGAGGCTCCTTGCAGCCCACGATGCAAAGTTGCCACAGAAAAGGCAGCTGATTATTACCCTCAGACAGTCTATTGTCTGAATCCTGTCACCAGAGAAGAAACAGCTGTTTACAGTTTGTTTATTTGTCTTCCTTTGGAGCCCTTTTGAGGAAACACAAACTCTTGCTCTCCAGGGCACAACTCAGCAGCTGAAGCGAGCAAAGAAAACGGTGTTTATTTCTAACAGGATAAGGGCGGGGGGCAGGCTCAGGAAGTCTGGACACAAGCAGAAGACACCTTGCTGTGAGGCCACAGGCCTTAGGGCAACATTTTAGACAACGTCAGCCTCTCAAGGGAAGACTGAGTCCAACTCCCACTGGAAAATTTAGGCACAGGCCATGGAGGTCTGCCAAACAGTCGACTTGGGTGAGCACCAGCAGATATGAGAAGCCTGGAATAGCTCCTTAGGCTTGGAGAGAAGAAAGTACCCAGGGAAAATAACCACCTGCTACTAAATGCGGTGACATTCTACACAGAGCCACCAGGTACAGTTGTGCAGGTTGGGCCCTGCACATAGGGCCCGGTGAGGGGGAAATCTAGCCACATTCCACTGTCCAAGACTGCAGTGCTCACAGGAAGGGGCATCTTTTCTCTGCACAGTCATTGCTTTCTGGCCAAGCCATGTCCCCTCCCTAGAGTGGGCACTTCTCTCTAACTCCATAATGGCATCAGGCACCAGCCTACAATCACCCAGTGTTCACCAGCTCAGTTTGAAAACCCACAGGAAGAATGAAGACCCCCTCTTCTTCCCCACCCAGGGCTTCTCCTGACTCCGAATCTCTTTTCTCCTTCTTTCATCAGGTTCACCCCCTATGACCTACCTGACAGGAAGGTTAAAAAGCATCAACTCCTTCCGCATTCAAGCTTTCCCACAAGGTTCAGCTACAATGGAGAGTTAAGCAAAGCCCTCTCACAAGTCAGAGAAGGAAGAGAAGGTGTCAGAAACTTTCTATGGGGTCTGAGAGCATCTGACTGTGGGCTATGAGCCCCTGATTCCCTCAGCGATGGAACACAAGGAAGAAGTTCATATCCAGATAAGACATGTGGAGTCAAGGACCCAGAGGGACCTTAGGCAGGCTAAGGGAAGGAAGATCGAGAAAGAAGCAAAGGTTTATGGAGGCACAAGGGTAAAGAAGATCTGGTCCAAGGCTGGCAGTAGGTCCACAAGTTCAAACACATCCCAGAAAGTAGCTTTCACCTCTGGGCTCTGGAGTCGCAAGAAAAACATCTCCCTGCTCCAGGCAGAGGCCACAGTGAGTAGGGAGGTTCCTGCTGAGACATGTCGACGGCCACCATGCTTGCTAGACCGGCAAGCAGAGACCACTTCCAAGCATCTCTCACAATAGTAACGACCACCAGTCACTAATCTCACCCCGGCGGGGGCTGGGGGGAGAATCTGGGTCCCATCAGTCTCCCTTCTGTGCCCAGCAGGGTGTCAGAGGGAAAAGATGGGCCCTGAGACACAGCTCCATCTACGCTGTGTCACCAAGCTCGCTCCACTCCCTGTTGAGAGAGCGCCTTGTACCTGGCCCTGAACCCTCCAGTCCTGAGAAGCCTCACTAGGCTATGTGAGTGTCTGCATGTGTTCAAACTCCAACACGCACTATCCTTCCCACGTGCATATCCAACTCACCCTGGAGTAGGCTTTTTTTTCCCTTTCTCAGACCACTGACGACCTTCTGATTCTCTTTTCTAGAACAGGGGCTGGCAAACGATGACCCATGGGTTGAATCCAATCCACTGCCTCAGTCTGTAAATAAAAGTTTTATTGGAGCACACCCACACCCATTCATTCACATACTGTCCAGGTTTGCCTTAACTGTTTTTGTTTTTCTTAAGCTTTTTATTTTCTGTTGGGGTATAGCGAGTTAACAATAGTTTCAGGTGAACAGCGAAGGGACTCAGCCATACATATACGTGTATCCATTCTCGCCCAAACTTCCAGGCTGAGTTGAGTAGTCCTAACAGGGATCTCGGGGCTTCCCTGGTGGCTCAGATGGTAAAGAATCTGCCTGCAATGAAGAAGACCCAGATCCAATCCCTGGGTCAGGAAGATCCCCTGGAGAAGGAAATTGCAAACCACTCCAGTATTCTTGCCTGGAGAATCCCACGGACAGAGGAGCCTGGAGGGCTATACAGTCTATGGCGTCACAAAGAGTCAGACACAACTAAGCCAATTACACTAACAGGGACTTAAGGCCCGTGAGGCCTAAAATATTTACTATCTGACCCTATACGGACAATGTTAGCCAACCCCTTCTCTAGGATGTTTACTGGATTTATTAAATAGCATTGACATTTACACACCACCACGTGCAAAACAGACAGCTGGTGAGGAGCTGCAGTGTGACACGGGGACCACAGCCTGGCGCTCTGTGATGACCTAGAGGGGTGGGATGGGGGAGGGGAGGGAGGCTAGAAAGGGAGGGACATATGTATAATTATGGCTGGTTTGTGTTATTATACAGCAGAAACCAATGCAACACTGTAAAGCAACTTCCCTCCAATTATAAAGATGTTTATTATTTATTATCTGCCTTCCCCCTCTAGGGCTTTCCTGGTGGCTCAGACGGTAAAGAATCCACCTGCGATGCGGGAGACCCGGGTTTGATCCCTGGGTCAGGAAGATCCCCTGGAGGAGGGCATGGCAACCCACTCCAGTATTCTTGACTGGAGAATTCCACGGACAGAGGGGCCTGGCGGGCTACAGTCCAGCGGGGTCACAAAGAGGCAGACACGACGGAGCGACTAACACTAACTAACTGCCTTCCTCCTCTAGAATGGTTACTCCACAAGGCAGGGCCACTGCTGTGTTCATAAATATGGTTCAAACTCTTCAGATGTGCCCGGCAGGTACTGAGCAATCAGTAAATGTTTACTGGGTGAATGAATAAGCGGCCATCTGTGCACATCACCCCACAAGTGAGAGTGAAAGCCACCCAGTCATGTCCAACTCTGTGCAACCCCATGGACTGGAGTCCGCCAGGCTCCTCTGTCCATGGAATTCTCCAGGCAAGAATATTGGAGTGCGTAGCCATTCCCTTCTCCAGGGGCTCTTCCCGACCCAGGGATTGAACCCAGGTCTCCCACATTGCAGGTGGATTCTTTACCATCTGAGCCACCAAGGGAAGCCCAAGAATACTGGAGTGGGTAGCCCATCCCTTCTCCAGCGGGATCTTCCCAACCCAGGAATCGAACCAGAGTGTCCTGCATTGCAGGCGGATTCTTTACCAGCTGAGCTACCGGGGAAGCCCTCACCCCACAGGGGAGGTGATATTCTCACCCCATTTTGCATGTGATGAAGTGAGGCTCTGAAGGGCCCAGCAGCACCACGCAGGTGCTTTCACTTTCACAGCTGGTCCTTGGTGGCACTCGGATTTGAACCCAGACTGGAATCTCCAAGAAGGATTCTCACAACTCAGTTAGCAGCAGTCAGCTATTCACAACCTCGCTTCCGGCAAACCCAGAGGCTGTCTACCCTCCTTAAACCAGCTGCGCGGCTTTCACGCGGCATCTCTCCTGCGTCCTCTGCTCCTCCGTGCGGTCTCCTCTGCCTATCCGTTCTCACCCTGCCTTCCTCACGGGCTGTTAAGAGGACCAAATGACCTAACAACTGCAGCTTTATTTTATGTGCACTTGTATTTATCTATCCTTGGGTTTAAACACCAACTTAACTGTCACAACAATCTTTTAAAGTAGGGAGCCCCGTCAGCCCCATTTTACAGGTGGAACACTGAGGCAGAGAACAGTAACGTGACTGGTCCAAACTCAGACCAACAGTTCGGGGTGGCTCCAGGATCTGAGCCGGGCCCTCAGGCCCTAACAATGAGGCGATGCTTCTCTTCTACAAACAAAGCAGGCTGAACGAGCCCCAAAGCATCCTGGGGCCTGCACTGCAGTGTCCCCCTTCTGTGGATGTGGGGAGCCACTCTGCATTTGAGACAACCTGGGGTCCCCCCCTCGGGGGGAGGCCCAGCCCACCCAGCAGAGCCAAGACCACCCCTCCTCCTGACCTGAAGCTGGTCCCCGCAGAGGACACGGGGCAACCAGAACCACCTCCAAGTCCGGGCCCCATGGCCAAGCTCGCTGGGTAGACAAGAGGGAGCCTCAGAAGGTCCCCTGGGCTCCAGGGAGAAGGAAGCCCTCATCCTGTCTACCCCCTCATCAGCCTGTTGATTGGAATCTCTGAAAATGGATTTCACAACTCAGTTAGCGGCAATCAATTATTCACGACCCTGCTTCCCACAGACTCAGGCTGTCACTGTTGGCAAGATCATTTCTGGACTCTGCCCAAAAGCCCTGCTCCAGGCTGTCAGATGGCCCCCTGTTTTTCTTCTCCCTTCCCCAGAGACCCCCCGAAGCCCAGCAAACACTACCCACCCTGGCAGTGGGCACACAGACCAGTGGGCAAGGCCCCTCACTGCCCAGAGCCTGGGAGCGGGTCAGCCAGCCAGGGGCTGCTCCCAGCCTGCGTGACTCACTTCAGGCTTCGGGGCAGAAAGTCTGACCTCAGTTTAATCCAACTGGAAAACAGGGCTCAGGAATTCCAGACCCTCTGCCAGGCTCTGGGATGAATCCCACGTTATTTTTTAAAAGGTTTCAGGCTCAGAAAACATTGTGTTCTACAGAAAGCACGACCTGTGAGGGTCTCCCAGGCACGCTGCCACCCTTCTAAGCTCATGGTCAAGAACTTTCGGTAATTGGCGGGGGCCTATGAGCGATTAAGACCACCATTAACATTTCTCCTCTAAAAACTTGAGGCTCTCTTCAGGAGCAAGTACCCACATCCCTGAGAGGCCAGAAGGAGAGAGATGTTACCCGACACCCTTGGGAAAGACTTGCAGGTTCTGACATCAGACTCATCAGTGGTTGAGCACTAGTTCTGCTGCTTAAACAGGCATGACCTTGCAGGCAAGCTACTTTTTCTCTGAGCCTCAGTTCCCACATCTGTAAAATGGGAGAATACTGGCACCTACCCCCTAGGGCTGTAGTCTGTAGTAAATAAAACGGCTCATGTGAACACACTCAGGTACCATCTTGTTTGGTACCTCATAGACACCATAGCCTCTTAATTCTAAGACCCTGTTGCTTCTGAGATGCACTGTTGATTTGTTTCAGGGCAACCGGGCTACGTGAGGAAGCATAAAAGAAACACACACATCAATTGTACAACCCATGCCAGATGTTAGAAATGCTATTTGTTAAGTGTAAAAATATGCATCTTAAAATGAATTCAATTATTACCATCATTACAATCACTGTATTAATTTTTGGTGAGAAAGCAGGTAGAGAGAGAACACGTGACTGACTGAAGGGCACACAGTCATTCACGGCTGAGCTGGGAACAGGATCCAGTTCCCCCATCTCTCTGGAGAGAGGAAGGAGAGGAGGAGCCGAGGTATCCAGGCAACCCCCCCCCCCCCCCCCCCCGCTTCCAATTCCTCCTCCTCCTCCTCTCCCCCCCTTTGTTATTCTCCTCCTCCCTCCTCCTCTTCCTGCAAAGATGAAGAGTAATAAAACAGTTCCTTCGAACCTGGAGAGCCCATCCCTCCTTCCCCCTTGGGACAGATTTGACCAGGTCTGCGCCTCTCCTCCCAGCCCTCCGGCTGCGTCTGCATGGGGCCAGCCGAGCCCGGCAATGGAGAGAGGACCACGTGTGCCACCCCATCCCCAGTGAAGATGCCACAGCAACCAGCCTCTCACTCGCCCTGCCTGTGGTCCTGGAAAACAGGGGTCCCCGAAGAGGGCAGAAGCAGCGGAGATCTGCCAGGCCCGCGGGTGGGATGGAAGGGGCGGGGCCAGGGCTGGCAGAAGGGACCTCCCCTGGTCCAACCAGGTTCAGCCAATTCTCAGTCACACGAAGATGACTTAGCATTAGGTGCCACGGTGGTTAAGAACACAGGCTCCACACCAGCCTGCCTGGGTGGGAAAGCAGATCTGTCTCCTTCCAGCTGTGCCACCTTGGGGGAGTCACTTCCCCTCTCCTGCCCTACTTCCTCAGTCCACAAAACCGTGACTTCCACAATGCTCACATCCCAGGGCGCTGGGAGCATTAAGAGTAAAATGCTTGGCATGTGTAGTGCTTAATAAATAGCACCTGCTACTATTATTACCATTTAATTATTATAATTCAGTAACATCATGAACGTCTTCATCCACAGGCCCCTGCATCAGGTACTAAAACCTCAAGGTAAACCCAAAGGTACTGTCAGGACAGTTGGGGGGGGCCAATGAGAAACCAAAGAAACTACACACGTTTCAAGTTCTAGCAAAACTTTGCCTCTGGACGGTAAAATGCCATTTGGAAACTGGGCCCTCTAGCTCTTTCTTTTAGAGAATGTCATCATCTGATCTTTCACGCACTGTCTGAAGGAAACCAACCAACCAACCAACAAAAATCTTACTGAGCATCTATTATGTGCCATTCACTGTTTTAGCCCTGGAGAGGCCCTGATAGGGGCAGGGGGGCAGAGATCAGCTGTGCTGGTGATGGGGACTCCCAACACGGTCTCTCCTGCCACTGGAGTCTATCATTAAGCAGAGGGGTAGATCTGGGAGGTGGAGGGGCGGGGAGGAATAAGATGCATTTCTGCCCAGGAGCTGCTTCCCAGCTGGTGCTAGTGGTAAAGAATCTGCCTGCCCGTGTAGGAGACACGGGTTCGATCCCTGGGTCAGGAAGATCTTCTGGAGGAGGGCATGGCAACCCAGTCTAGTATTCTTGCCTGGAGAATCCCATGGACAGAGGAGCCTGGTGGGCTACAGTCCATAGGGTCGCAAAGAGTTGGACACAACAGAAGAGACCCAGCACACACACATGCACTGCACAGAAGCCACACCAGACCAGCCAAGCACACGTGCGTGAAGTAGAAGGGTAAGGCTCCCTGTAATCCCCCTTATTGGGGGCAGGTCACAGCTGGCAGAACACTGACATGCATCTGGGCACAGGAAACCACAAAAGACCTAAGAGTAGGAAGCATAAGGGACCTGGACATTTCTTAGTCCTGCTGAAAGATGGGGAGACAGAGGCCCTGAAAGGGCCACACAGAAATCCCACCACGTGAGACGCAGAACAAGGACTGGCCCCCAGGTGTCTGACTCCCGGAAGGACAGATCCGCTTTGGGAAGTGCAGAAGCGAGCCCGGCACACACAGCGCCCAGCACAGCCACAGCCAGACACAGTGCCAGGCCCCTTGCTGCCACTTCTCTGAGCCGATGCTACTAAGCGAGAGCTGGTGCGGGATGCCAGTCCCAAACAAGCCCCTTGAGAATGGGACCATGGATGGGTGACTTTTGATATGGGATGAAGGCAGAGAAAATTGCTGAGTTGCGGACATCGTTCTGGAGGGGCAGGTGGGAATGTGAGAGGATCCTGAGAAGGCAGGAACGTCTCCTGTTACAGACAGAGTGGCTAGAAAGGCAGAGAAGTGCTGAAAAGACCATGGGAGACAGAACGGTTTTGGACAACCAACAGTAAACCTTTTGATCTGTTTAAGTTGTTGTTTAATGGCTAAGTTCTGTCCGCCTCTTCACAACCCCATGAACTGCAGCATGCCAGGCTTCCTTGTACTTCACCCTCTCCCAGAGATTGCTCAAACTCATGTCCATTGAGTCAGTGATGCCATCCAACCATCTCATCCTCTGTCACCCCCTTCTCTTCCTGCCCTCAAATCTTTCCCATCATCAGGGTCTTTTCCAATGAGTTGGCTCTTTGCATCAGGTGGCCAAAGTACTGGAGCTTCAGCTTCAGCCTCAGTCCTTCCAATGAATACTCAGGATTGATTTCCTTTAGGATTGACTAGTCTGATCTCCTTGCAGCCCAAGGGACTCGCAAGAGTCTTCTCCAGCACCACAATTTGAAAACATCAATTCTTCGGCACTCAGCCTTCTTCTGTTCAAGGACCACTTCCAAATCACATGTCTGAACTAGTCAACAATTTTGAGGTTTCGGGAAAATGGGGCTGATGGATACACTGACAAGGCTAAGAGGAAGCTTACATCAGAGAGTGCTGCACAGTGGCCCTGAAGCCCCTGCAGGCCCCGGCTCCTGTCTCTTCCTACTGACGTTTACGCCCTTGCTCATGAAGGTCACTCTGTCCCTGTGTTCCCCCAATCCTTGCCTGACCACCTTCTATTTATTTCACTCTAAATGTCATCTTGCCAGAAAAGCCTGTTCTGATGACTGTTCCATTACTCACTGTTCCTGCTACCAGGATGTGAGCTCCAGGCGGGCTGGGACCCTGTTTTGTCCACTGCTCCCAGCATGTGTCAGCATGTGCCTGGTAATACTGCAAATGAATGAATGATTAAAGGTCTGTGTATACCCTGGGGAAATCTAGATACACGATAACTATATGCGAGATAAGGCACATAAAATGTCTAGCACATGATACACGGTAGATCATCAATGGATGCTGCTTGGAAGACACCAAAACCCGAAGCCCAGCCCACAAGGTTGGTCTCCCATTCCTCCCAGAAAGTAGCCAGACAGAAGCCTCTTGCCTGGCTCCCCAGGTTCCATTCCCCAGGCCCCACCCAGCCTCAACAGTAAGCCCAGGACAAGAAGAATGCTGGCTTTACAAGACCAGGAAGGCATCAGACCTGGGGGCAAAGCTCTCTGGGAACCTGCAGGAGTGTCAGTGTATTCTACAAAACAACAAAATGCCTTGCCAGCCTTCTTACTTTTAAAGGCAAGAGGAAGTTGGTCAATAGGAAAACAGTGCAGAAGGCTGGCTCTGCCTTGATGTGGGCAGGCTAAGCAGTAACTTCCCCTAACCCACCCCGCCCAAAAAACGTGAAACTTCAGAGACTTCTGCTACCCACCGCTTCCTTTATTCAACAGCCAGAACAGAAGCCCGGAGCAAACAATGTGAGTTAGGAACACTCGGCCCATTCACAGGTTCCAACCCTAAGAGGAACTAGATCAGTATTGTGTGCTTAATAGTTAGAGGATCTTGTAGAACAACATTATCATGTTTGTGCCCTGTTTCATGAATGGCTGCTTTTATTTCTATTTAGCCCCTTTCCTATCTTCTTTCAGGTTCTCAATGATGTTTTTTTAAATAAAAATTGGAAACCATCATTTTATTCTCTTGCATTTAATGTCAAAATCTAAAGTGCTTTTATAATAGGCTATTAATTTTCCTCTGGGCACAGTTTTAGCCTCATCCCATGGGTTTTGATATGAAGTATTCTCATTTTCATTCATCACCCTAGAATCTTAAATTCCAAGTTTGATTTCTCCTTAAAGAGTTATATAGAAGAGTTTTATTGTTTTGTTTAAATTTTCTAAGTGATAGTCTTTTAGAAGGCTAATTTTTAATATATCTTATTGTTTTATAAGTCAGGCCTGGATGATTTCTACTTTTGAAATCTATTACATTTCTTTTGAGACCAATTATCCATTTTAATTAAGGTATCATAGAACATCTAGGAAAGAATCTTTAGAAAGAAAAGGCTTCTCCTAGAACATAAACGCACATATACCTTTGTAAACAGTTTCATAGAATACTTAACAAAAAAAGTTTATCTTTTCAAAAGTAAATATCCAAAGGAAGAAAGTAAACAAACTATTAAGGAGGGGGAAGATCTACCAGAATCTAAAGATTAGAGTTCTCCTATCTAGAAATTCAACACCTAGGAATTTTACCCATAATGGCACTGCTCTACAAACCCATTTTAAAGACTAAAACTGAGGCTGAGACTGAGCCAGTTGTACCAATGCATTTTAGCTGAGACTGAATTTCAATTCCACTAACTCCTTCACCACAGAATCCAGGTGTCTTCCAAAAGAAATACTAAAACATCCTCTGAGCATCTTCTCTGGTGACATTCCTGAATTCTGTTAATTGCACAAGGCACAAACAGAAGGCAGGATTAAAACAAACAAGACTTTACCCCCTGTAAAGTGGGCTGGTCTGAAAAAGGAAACTGATACAACTTTTAAAGAGCCCCAGAAAGAGTATTAAGCCATTTGTCAGCCAGTGCCAAGCAAACCTGAAAGACAAGTGGATCCCAGGGAATCCTGACATTCTTCTCTCAACTCTGGCAGTGCCTCTGACTACAAAAGTAGGGCAGCAAATGGAAAAGGACCAGCGTTGCAGGTACTTACGCAGGACTGACGCTGCGAAACGATACTGACAATGCACAGGAAGGCAGCTCCTTAGGGGGAATCTCTGAGCTCCATTGCTGTGGCCACATACAACGTCTGCAGTCCCTGAAGGGGCATTTCAGCACACTGTTTCAATGCAAAATGACACATGCTACTGAAGGCTAGAGATCTTATTGGGGATGCAGAGCTGTATTCATCTACTGCCCAGCAAGAAAACCAGAACAGCCAGAGATAAACAGAAGTCAATCAAAGCAGAAAGTGGCATCAGAAAAACTCTAATTCTGGCAGACCTGTTTTGCTGCATAAAGATAAGCAGCCTTTGGACAAGATGGCTTTGGTATAAGAAATTCAATGATGGTACCATTCCCAGAACCAACTAAAGCAGTTAACATCAGGCATATTCCCAATATCCTTGAAGGTACCGAGGTGGAAGAACAGTAATCCACTAATGAATTGCGGCTCTATGGATGCTCAATTTTGCAAGACTAATTACCTTTTTTAAAGTAAGCCTGGCTCCAGAGTTTCAATACATGTAAATATCACCGAGCCTTACTCCCTCGTAGGGAAAGTAAGACTTCCAATTTTAAATACACTTGTCAAATCACCCCATTAAAAAAAAAACAAACAACGAAGAGCAGTTAAATCAATTCCTCTCCTACATAAATACCCAATAGAAATGCTTATGAAACATTTTTTTTAACCTAAAGATCTGCACAAGAATGTACATAGCAGCGCTCTTTGTAATGACCAAAAACTAGGATGTTCCCAATAAAGAGAACAGATATGTAAATTGTGGTGTGTTCCACAATGAGATACTATGGAGCCATGTAAACAGACAATTACAAATACATAAAACAATGCAGATAGAGAGTCAGAAACTATTTTGTAAAATGCCAGATAGTAAATCTTCCAGCCTTTTTTTACTCTATTCAACTCTCCCATTTTAGGGGGCAAAAGCAGCCATAGTTGGTATGTAATAAGCAGACATGACCAGGTTCCAATAAAGCTTTATTGATACACACTGACATTTAAACTTCAGTGCTTTTCTCATATCACAGAATATCTTTCTTTTGATTTTTTCCCCATGTATTTCAAAATGTGAAATCCATTCTTAGCTCATAAGCCTATGAAAACAGACAACAAACGGGCTGCATTTGGCGTATGGGCTATATAGTCTGCCAACCACTGATGTGATCTCATAAAATGCAATCACAAATGATGTTCAGCAAAACAAACCAGGCAAAAGGGAGTGCAGGCCACATGATTCTATTTCTAAAAAGAAGCAAAAATAATCTATGGGGTCAAAAGTCATGACAAAGGTTGCCCTTGAAGATGGAGGGATTAGAAGTGGAAATAAGAAGGACCCTGGCGAGGAGGGCGCCGTAACGCTCTGGGCTCTGATCCGAGTCCTTGTTACTCAAATGTGGCCGCTTGGTTGAGCTCTACATTCACAATTTCTGCCCTTTTCTGTATGTATGTTCTATTTCAAGTGAAATTTAGCAAGTTGTTAAAATCAAGCCAGAACTATTCAACCACCTTCAAAAACAGACATTTAAAGAGAACCACAGCCATCCAGTTAAATTAGCTACACATTCATCACCATGGTCAGATAGTAGCCAATGCTAGAGTATTTAAAAACATTTATTAAAAGCAGACTTAAATCACTTTCCCTCTAGCTGTTTCTGTATTTGCTTCCAGGGCGAGGTGCACTTCATGAGTTAAAGGATGGTGCGTCCATGGATTCCCGTCAGGTCACTTTTGTCTGTATTCATGGGAAGCAATGATGTTAGCCCAATGACCAGCTCCTCCTCGTGTGGAGATCTGCCATCGATACTGTGAACGTAAATAGCATCTGGCAAAACATGTGGCCTTCAGCCTGCAAAAGACCCTGCGCTGGACCCACACAAAGGAAAAAGGCCAGGCCTGGCTTCCATGTGATTCTGAGAGAACACGCAGTTAATTATTTTTCCTCGCGGTCAGCAGCTGAGTCTCACCAAAATCCATGCTTGTAATTATTGCTGCAATTATTATTTTAATACAGATCAGCAACTTATCAAAATGTTACCCTGTAGGTATTACCTCGCTGCTGCAAGGATGCAGGGTAGAGGCCAGTACCCCACCCTGCTCTGCATGAGAGGATGGCAGGGATCCTGGTGGGGGTCCTTCTACCATGGCCAGACTGCCGGCTTCACCAGTGCCCAAGTCCACGGTCATTTTAATGCCCGTGCTCTCTTTAGAGGTGGTGAGTCATGATCTACATTTTACATCATGGTTTGAACTTGATGTGTCTCAGTGGTTTCATTCACGCAATGGGCAAAGAGTGTGCCATCTTTTTGCAGAGGTATTGTGAAGAATTCCTCACCAGAATTGCTTTGTTAAAACGTTTTGTGCAGTTCAAGCATGTGATCTGATACACAGGCTTCCCAGCCGCACTGCCTAAGTTTAGCTTCCAAGTCTACTATCTGTGACTCTGGGCAGCTCTGTGCCTCAGTTTCCTCATCTGTGAATGGGGATAATACCATAAGGCTGTTGTAACGATTAGATGAGATAATTCATGATACGCTGCTTAGTACAGTGCCTCTCATATAGTACTTAATAGATAATAGCATTATTATCATTATTATTTTGACAGTAATAAACTCAAATTCTAACAGCAGTCCTGCAAAAAACGCATGGTGGGAGCCATGGCAAATTGGAAAGCAGGGTAGCCACAGTCCCCTGCTCCCTAAAATTATTACCTCCTTGGGAAGAAAGGCCAGGATTTCAAAAATTTTAATAGCAACTTCAAATCAGATGTCTATCTGAAATCACTGATTTTAAAATGTTGGAAAGTAATCTAACTTAAAAAAAAAGAGAGAAAGCAAAAAGAAGAAAGCCAGCTCTATGCTGCTGTTATTCCACCTGTAACTCAGATCCAACCACAGGCCCTGGCCCCCTTCACCTGTATTTTCCAGCATCCACTTTTGTTGGGGGTTTCTACCACCTGCTCGCTCTAATAAAGCATTTGCTTGTGCCCCATGATTTTTTTTTTTTTTTCACTCTAAAAGAAAGTCAAACAGCAGTCACCACTTCTGCTAAGAGGAGTTAATAATCATCCATGCCCATCTGCAAACAGGCCAGCTTTTCTTTCATAAGAGCCACCCTGAGGTCATCTCCCTCCTGTCCTCTGTCATCACCTCTTCTTCTAAACAAGAGGGAATCAGATGCAGTAATTTGAAAACTATTCTTCAGCAGGATGATGAGAAAAAAAGCAGGTAAGGGGAGTATTTTACATGGGGGAATGGAATCCTCTATAATGCCTGATGACAAGCAAACAGGGATCTCTGTGCCTTTCGTAACAGCTGCCCCTTCTGAGCTGGGGATAAAAGAGAGAGGAACAGAGACAATGAATAGGCTTTTATTTCAAAGAGAACATCTGCAAAGCATGGT
Organism: Odocoileus virginianus; assembly: GCF_023699985.2. NCBI lineage: Eukaryota > Metazoa > Chordata > Mammalia > Artiodactyla > Cervidae > Odocoileus > Odocoileus virginianus. The sequence continues at coordinate 14,956,575 of NC_069706.1, read as the reverse complement.
CCTACATTAAAAAATAAATAGAAAACAGCCACCAGTCCGGGAAGGAAAAAAAAGATGTCCCATTACATTTCTAATTAATAAAGCACCATTTCACAAGGAAAGAAGGAAAAAAGACAGACAAGTTTTCCACATACCCAAAGAAAGGAGGCTTAATGAGGTAACCACTGTATGACTTGATCTATCTAATCTGGTTTTAATACTCCCCTTAAATAATGTATACATTAGCTCTCCATTACCAAAAACATTTGTTTATTTTATTAACGTTGAGTCTGGTTGAGTGCTAGGACTTTGGGAAATTACCATGCTGTCCTTGGGCTCTCTCTTTATTGCTTCTTCTCTTGCTCATTATAAAATGATTAGTTGTCTCCATTGCCCTTTTGAATTGCTGTTCTAGTGCTGTGGTTCTGTTATCCTGGTTCTTAAGACAGAGTCTTGGTTCAGGGTTAAGTTAATGTACTCATTACGGGCCCGATTGGGGACCCATTCATCATGCCTAATTCATGTCCAACACACGGGGGACTAGAATACAAAGAGTCAGTGTGAAGCACAGGCCCAGCACATAAACCAAGAGATGCCAGGAAGGGTCCAGACTCAAGTCCAGGAGAGAGGCTTGGGACATTCCGTAACTACAGGAGTGCTGCAGACAGTGACCCAGAACGTCAGAGAGGGCCCACGACAGGGACGTCCACTTAAACAGACCCAGGGCACAGTTCCTCCTGACGTCTAACTTAAATCCTTTCCACGTGGACTTCAGAACAAAACAACACAGCTGCTTACCAGAAGTGCAGGGTATCTTCAAACTGGTTAAGTCAGGGTTTACCAAACCTTGGTCATTCCATTGCCCCCGTCAATCATACATCTAAACGGAGGTCAGGATTAGCATTAGCACAATATGTTTAGATACTATAATTTAGGTATTTTCAACATGTCAACCAACATTTTTACTTAAATGCCACTTAACCCGCATGCTAGGCAGTAAGAGCCCTGACGACATTGTTCTGCTTGACTGGCTATATTTCCCTATTTTCCCTAATGTACATTTAAAGATATATACAGCCATGACAAGTGTCAAAAACTGTTCACCAAGAAGCAAGGGCTGAGTGCATTTGGGAGCTCACAGATGCCCTGGTTCTTGGTCTGGGAGGGCGTTGCTCCTGCTGTTGTTCTATCCTCAGTCGTGTCTGACTCTTCGTGGCCCCACAGACTGCAGCACTCCAGGCTTCCCTGTCCATCACCATCTCCCAGAGCTTGCTCAAACTCATGTCCATTGAGTCGGTGATGCCATCCAACCATCTCATCCTCTGTCATACCCTTCTCCTGCCTTCTATCTTTCCCAGCATCAGGGTCTTTTCCAATGAGTTGGCTCTTAGCGTTAGATGGCCAAGGTACTGAAGCTTCAGTTTCAGCTTCAGTCCTTCCAATGAATATTCAGGGTTGATTTCATTTAGGACTGACTGGTTGGATCTCCCTGCTGTCCAAGGGACTGTAAAGAGTCTTTTCCAGCATCACAGTTCGAAAGCATAAGTGCTTTGGCGCTCAGTCTTCCTTACGGTCCAGCTCTCACATCCATATATGACTACTGGAAAAGCCACAGCTTTGACTAGACGAACCTTTGTCAGCAAAGTGATCTCTCTGCTTTTACTGGTGGAGGTTACTGAGTGTATTCAGTACATGGAAATTCATCAAGCTGTACATTTAGAATAATGTGCACTTTTGTGTATATATATTTTGGTTAAAAAAAACATTTAAAAATATAGGCAAAAGTTAGGAAATAAATTTTGCACACCTATGAATACAAACTCTTTATTAAAAGCTACTATAATAGAGACTGTGTGCCCACATAGCGCCTTCAATCATACATGTATCAGAATCCACAGGCATACTACACTTGGGATTCCTGGGGTCAGTCTAGAGCTATTCCAGCAAAAGATATCCATCCAAAATAAGTCCTCAAGCAAAACTATATAAAATGAATCCACCGCATTGTGAATAAATCTTCACGCATGGCCTCCTATCTTCTCTCAGCACTCCAACTGTAAGTCACTGCATTTGGAACAATTTGATATTTTTAAAAATGTGTGTGCTGGGGGGTCATTCTGCCTCTAGACCATAAACCCCATGAGAGCAGGCACAGCCGTCTCTCCCCTCATACTTTGTAGAGTACACACAGCAGGCGCTCGAGCACTACCTGTTGAATTAATGCACAAATGGAGGAGTGAATGGGAAACCTCTGACAGATTTTACTCATTCTCTCTTGCCCAACCAGGGATTAGAAAGTGATGGCCAACTAGCCTGGCTGCTCCTACTAGTTCTTCTGTTCAAGGCTGAAGACGGGAGCACCGCCTTACATTCATGCAGTGCTTCTGAGCCTCAATACACTTTCTCATCTATTTATCAAATCACATCCTCAAAACCCTGTCTAGGGAAGGGCGGGGTTTATTAGCATCATCGGGCAGAAATGCCAAAAAAGACACAAAGAGGTGAAAGTCAGGGTCTGCCCCTTGATAGAGTCAGGGCTCTTGAATATATTTAAAGATACTTGAGCCAAGACGTTCCAGAATATTACATTCTTCTACCCCCTAGTCCACCCCTAGGCCAGCTCTCTGACAACTCACAACATCCCCACACGTGTTTCTGGGGGAGGAGGGCACAAGGTGGTGAGGAGCACAGAGAAAGGAAGGCAGATGATTCAAAACAGTGCATGACCTAACCCCGCAGCAAAGGGGAAGCCAGTTGACCAAACGGTAGAATGCATGGTTCTGCTCCTGTTGAGAACACTTCTTTCACCACGTCCTAATGCCTAACGCTCATGAGAATTTGCATATTCTGTGTGTACGCTAACGGTAGGGGGAGAAAGAAGGAAACCTCCACCACACAGGGGAAGGTAAAGGCAGTCGAGATAAAGAAGTGCTATGAATAAACTGCAAGGGGATCACTGAAAAGAACCACAGACATTTTTAGCTCGGCACAGTGAACACAGACATCTTCCAGGCAGAGGTTACAAACGTCTCAGCCCAAAGGGCCGAGTCAGGTGTCACAGGTGAAGGAAGAGATTTTGGGTGGGGGGTGTCTCAGGAACCTGGAGGATGCCAGGAAGCCCCTCCCGACTTGGCCAGTGAACAACAGGAAAGAATGTGGCCCCGGGCTGTCAGATCTCCTGACTTCTTAAGGCATTCCAAAGGACCACATCGTCTGCTATCCTAACTCTTACACTTTGGTGCATTTTTTATTTTAAGACAGTGGGGGTTAAATAAAACCTACCCTTGGGCCACAAACACGACGGCCCATCTTGCAAACATCCCTTGTGGTGAGGCTGCATCAGGGACGGTGGGAGCAGGGACCATGAGCCTGGAGGCAGTGCCTCATCATCAGGCCCTTCCAGGTAGGAAGGTCCCTGCATCACAGGCAAGGAAACCCTGCTCCAGAGAGGCGAAGGGACGTGTGCATGACACATTGGTCCTCTGTCCTAACACTGCATGACACGCCTCCCAGGCCCTGCAACTTCCAGCAACCTGCACTCCCCACAAACCTTACCTCTGCGTTCAGCTCTGGGCTCCCTATTCGACTAGAAGATGAGCTTGAACTCCACAGATGGGGTAGGCCAGCCTCAAGTCTGGCAGTCTGGGGGGGTATTAGGAGACATGAGGGCTTTCAGGCTCCTGAAACACACTATTCCTGGCTCCCATCTAATGGAGGACAACTTTCTCTTGTGTCCAAAAAGCCACTGTACAGTGAGCTGGGCTAGAACCAGAGAGGAACCTCTCTGTTGACAGGCCGTGGTCTCAACCCTCACTGGCTGGACTAGCCCTCCGGGAGGGCAGGGGTACAACTGCCCTATTCACAAAGGCAGTCCTAATGCTGGGCATGTTGGAGTGGAGGGTGGAGGGTGGGTGGAAGGGTGGACATGTCGATGGATGCACGCATGCATGCATTCATGCATGCATGCATGGATGCAAACATGAACAGGAAAGTGAGAGAGGGCAGGGTGTGAAGAACAAGGGACTTACTCTCTCTGAACTGGGTAGAGACCAGGAACTCAACCTTTGGAGTCACCACCAAGCCTCAATTCCTAGTCTGGCTGCCTCTCAGCTCTTTAACTTTCATACAACTCATTGCTTTGCTTTCCTTATTTGTAATCAGTGAAACAGAGATGGAACTAGTAGTCCTTAACTTGCAGGACAGGGATTCGATAAGATCATGTCTTCCCAGTATCTCCACAACATCAAGAGCAAGGGAAACATTCAATAAACAGAAGTCCTCCTCCTCATCAGGATCACAGTTACAGTTATGGCTTGGGTACCCCTTGGGTAGGGGACGCCTGCATCAATTTTTCTGCCCCATGAGCTCAACTCCTTTGGGCCTAAACCATGTGACGCGTGGCCAAGGATTACAGCAAAGGATCCCCTGGGAGGAGAAACGCTTGTCATTAACATCCCCGGACACATCGGCCTGGATTAGATGCTCAGATAAGCCTGCCTGGGACAAACCAGGGCTGAGACAGAACAAATCCATTCTGCTGCCCTCAGAGGCCCCTGGAGGGGGAGATTTCCCCCTTCCCCAAAGGCTGGAGATGCCCATAGGGTCCTGCTCCTTGCCCATCAGGCCAGGTGTCTGGACTCCCGGACTCTGATGCTAATCACACCAGCTCCCTGCTCACTACAGCACTGACGGGGTTAAGGGACACACACACACACACACACCTGCCCTGTCCCTGCCACCTTCTTTTTCAAGGTTCTGGCTTTTGATGGGGGAGGGGGCAACCCTAACCTCAGGGATCAGAAGGGCAGAACTCGATCAGTATTTGTGGGCAAACGGACAGTTTCTGTTGCAGGCGGAAGGAAGGAAGGAAGTGCCCAAAAGACAGTCAGACTGCATGTTCCTGATGACACCTCCAGCTTCACCCGGGCTCCTGGCGGCAAGCCATGGGTGAGCAGGGCGGCAGGAGGCCTCTACCTCTTACCACGAACAAAAGGCTGTCCCCTCTGGCCAAGGAAGCCTGCGTAGTACCCTCTTCCCCTCCTCCCCTGGCAGAGGGAGCTGAATTCAAAACACCTGCTTCCACCAACTCCACTTCCAGCAGTTCAGGTTCAATTATTCCCTAGTGTGCACGATGCATATTTCACTACAGGGTGATACCTTCTTTTCCTGGACCATAAAATCCTGTCCTTGGGGCTGGGCAAATTGTGACCGAATCAATTACCTATGCGCCTCCTTAAATGAGGGCTGCGGTTCCAAGGTTGGGGACCTTCACAAGATGCTTAGAAGAGGGAGGCTGTGGAATAGAACGGTTGAGAGTACAGACTGCCAGGGTTCAAATCCCAGCTCTGCCATTGGTACTGTGACCCTTGGGAAAACTGTTTTAAGCTCCCCACACCTCAGTTTCCTCATTGTAGTGTGAGGTTTAAATGAGCTAATATTTGTGAAACACCCCATACAGGGCCTGGTTCTATTAAGTATCATGATTGTTGGCTGCTGAAACATAACAGTACATTCCTTGAAGAAATAAAATACATAAGGAGGACTAAAACAATTCCTGGCAAGCCATAACTGCTACAGAAGCATCACTGCTATTATGATGATTACCCGCCTGAAAGTGAAAGCAGCAGTCACCCACTCGTGTCCCATTCTTTGCGACCCCATGGGCTGTAGCCCGCCACACTCCTCTGGCCATGGGATTTCCCAGGCAAGAATACTGGAGTGAGTTGCCATTCCCTTCTCCAGGGGATCTTCCTGACCCAGGGATCAGACCCCATTGCAGGCTAATTCTTTAATATCTGAGCCACCAGGGAAGCCCTTCTATCTGATCTCATCATGTAGGGGTATGATTCAAGAAAAGCTGCATGTCTGCTCCTTTTCTAGGGCTGGCCCATTTTTATGAATCTGCAACAAGGAAAGTAACATGAAGATTTTCAGGAATGATCCATCTGCACATAGGGTTTTTCAAAGACCTCCACAGACAAGGCACCCTGAAATCTGTACACCGAGTGGAATGGGGCAGTCCTAGGTCTAGATTCCAGTTCTGCTGCTCCTCAGCACAATCTTAGTGAGCAAGCTGCTTTTCCACTCTGAGCCTCATTTTTCCTATCAAGTAGGGACAGCAACAGTTCTATCCCACAGAGTTGAGAGGATTCATTGAGGCAGTGAGGTAATATCTATAGAGCCCTCATTATCCCCACCATGTAACCAGTACCCAGTTCAGTTCAGTAGATCAGATGTGTCTGACTTTGCAACCCCATGGACTGCAGCATGCCAGGCTCCCCTGTCCATCACCAACTCCCGGAGCTTGCTCAAACTCACGTCCAGCACGTGGGTGATGCCATCCAATCATCTCATCCTCTGTCATCCCCTTCTCTTCCTGCCTTCAATCTTTCCCTGCATCAGGGTCTCTTCTAATGAGTCAGTTCTTCACATCTGGTGGCCAAAGTATTGGAGTTTCAGCTTCAGCATCAATCCTTTCAATGAATATTCAGGACTGATTTCCTTTAGGGTGGACTGGTTGAATCTCCTTGCAGTCCAAGGGACTCTCAAGAGTTTTCTCCAACACCACAGTTCAAAAGTATCAATTCTTCAATGCTCAGCTTTCTTTTTAGTCCAACTCTCACATCCATATGTGACTACTGAGAAACCATAGCTTTGACCAGACAGCTGCCTAGGTTGGTCATAGCTTTTCTTCCAAGGAGCAAGTGTCTTTTAATTTCATGGCTGCAGTCACCATCTGCAGTGATTTTGAAGCCCCCCAAAATAAAAGTCTCTCACTGTTTCCACTGTTTCCCCATCTATTGCCATGAAGTAACGGGACCATGTGCCATGATCTTAGTTTTCTGAATGTTGAGTTTTAAGCCAACTTTTTTACTTTCCTCTTTCCCTTTCATCAAGAGGCTCTTTAGTTCTTCACTTTCTGCCATAAAGGTGGTGTCATATGTGTATCTGAGTTACTGATATTTCTCCCGGCAATCTTGATTCCAGTTTGTGCTTCATCCAGCCTGGCATTTTGGATGATGTACTCTGCATATAAGTTAAAGAAGCAGGGTGACAATATATAGCCTTGATATACTCCTTTCCCAATTTGGAACCAGTCTGTTGTTCCATGTCTGGTTCTAACTATTGTTTGTTGACCTGCATACGCATTTCTTAGGAGGCAGGTCAGGTGGTCTGGTATTCCCATCTCTTTAAGAATTTTCCACAGTTTGTAGTGATCCACACAGTCAAAGGCTTTGGCGTAGTCAACAAAGCAGAAGTAGATGTTTTTCTGGAACTCTCATGCCTTTTCTATAATCCAATGGATGTTGGCAATTTGATCTCTGGTTCCTCTGCCTTTTCTAAATCCAGCTTGAACATCTGGAAGTTCTCGGTTCACATACTGTTGAAGACTGTACCCAGAAAACTGGTGATTTCTAGCCAGGAGACAGTAGTCTCAATTTTGTATGCAACCCTTTCTTTCATCCTGAATTACTGTGTGTGTTTGAGCAATTAACAACATCATGTATGTAGAACACCTAAAGGATGCCTGGCATACAGTTGTCACTCCATAAATGTTAGCACTCCTCTCTCTCCCACATTCCATCCTGCTCCACGGCACACACAGAGGAGTTGGATGCGTTCTACTGCTTGGATTACGCTCAAACCCTACTTGGCTTGGAAAAATGAGTAATTGCAAAAATTTGCTTATTTTCAAACATACGAAGAGTTTCTTTTTAAGAATAATGGCTCACATTTGAGCATTTATTATGTGCCAGGCAAAAACTGGCTCACACGTCTTATTACATTTCATCCTCACATAACCCCATGAGGTGGTCCTGATTTTCAGAGGAACGAAGTTAGAATAATTTGCCCAAGATCCCAGGGATGGCCGAGAACAGAGCCAGGATCTGAACCTGGCAGGAGCAGACCCAAAGGTAATTAACAGAGGCCTTTGTCCCCTGAGTATCCCCCCCTGTGGCTCAGATGGTAAAGAATCCGCCTGCGATGCTGGAGACCTGGGTTCAGTCCCTGGGTCGGGAAGATCCCCTGGAGAAGGGAATGGCAACCCACTTCAGTACTCTTGCCTGGAGAATCCCAAGGACAGAGAAGTCTGGCAGGCTACAGTCCATGGGGTCACAAAGAGTCAGACATGACTTAGCAGACAACACCTTTCTGTCCCTTGTACCAGGGCCGGGCACAGGTTTCCTGTGACTTTTCGCCTGCTCCCACAGCCCTTCCTTTGAACTTGGGTTTTGTGAGGCTGAGTTTGTATTTTATTCATCTCTTTGTTTTCTTCAAAGTATTTTCTCTTTGGTTCTGGTAGATACGGATTGCAAGCAATAGAAGCTGGAGATGCATATGAAAAAAATGGAGGATTTATCATAAGTGACAAGTCTCTGGGAGGTAGTGACCAAGCTAGAGACCAGGTCAGCCCTGACCCTGGGTAGTCCAATTACGACAACACCATGCATTTTCCTCTTTCTGCATGTAGACTTATGGCCCCATTGATCGTAAATAGCTCTGGGTGGGAGGGCAGATGCTTGCTTAAGGATATGTTGTCTTCTGGGAAAACACACACACACACACAGACACAACGATGTCAGATATCTGCTCGAGATCAAAATAATTTCCTTTTCTATTAAGAGGCTGGATCAAAGTTGGACAATCCCCAACAAATAGGAACTTAGAGTTTGTCTTCCTATTTGCAAAACAGCAAGCATCTGTCACTCAACCTTCTGGAAGATTAAAATAAAAAGAATTGAAAAACTAGAGACAATGTCTAAGCTGTAAGAAAACTGGAAGAAAAGTGAATGTAAATACTATATATACATATATGCATATAATAATTTGTACTTTTATTTATCTATTTTATTTAACATTTTTCAGGATATAATTAAGCAGATGGCAGCATTTGCATCAAGATAAATATTGTTCAGTGATGCATATTTCTGTATACAAAGTGTAATGCACTGCTCAAGCAAAATAAAACTCCATTGAGAGTGTGAGAAAAACGAACCATCAATAAAATACCCTCTGTTCTCTCTGGTCTCAAAATATTTGGATAGAAAGAAAAGCTACGCCTCTGAGGCTGTCAGAACCAGAGGCGATCTGGATACAGTGAACCAATTTTTCAAAGTCACTGCCAATATCTGAAAAAGTCCTGAGTTATCTGAGTAATGTGAAGTATGAGGAATTTCTGCCGAAAAATCAACATTTCAAAGGGGTCAGACAATACAGAAAGACCATTCTACTTTAAGAGTGTGTATGTGTGTATGTCTGTGTATGTGTCAGGACAATAAAAAACTAGGTTTCTTAAGTGAAACTTGCTGAATCTAAGCTTATCTAAGGGCTCAAGCAATAATGTGAGGACTTCAGAGGATCACTGCAGGCAAGGGGAAAGAAAATAAACAATCATTACATTAACACACAGCTCCTTTCATGCTCCCCAAAATTGATTCAGAACCTGTAGCGTGATCTTTCTGACACTCTCCTCGACATTTTCCCTCCCTTTATAAGTGAGCTCATCCGTTTCTTACATTCTGAGATGACATTAAAACCCAGAGCATACTGGAGACCCCGTGAAGGAATGAGTGCCACAGCCACAGAACTCAGCTGCCATCCGCCCAACAATTCTAATCTGTAAGAGCTTTGGGAGAGGCTGAGAGGCAAAGCCTGCAAATCTTCCAGAGAAATGCCCGTCTCGCCACCACCCTCAAGCTCTCTGGCTCTGTCTGCTTGAGAAACTGGGTGTTTCTTCTTGACTCCTTAAAATGCACCAAAATGACAATCAGGCCCTTCCACTGGGATGCAGCTCCCCAAACGGAAAAAGTACAAATGCAGAAGCTCTGGAAAGGTGAGCACAAGGAAGCAGCGAAGTCTGGTTTAGAAAATACCCTGAACACAGTGTCGGCCTGACACTCTTTGAGACATACCCACCACCACCGCCAGTTCTGAGTCTCTCTGCACCCAAAACCACAACTGCCCACCCCACCTTCTTCAGAGCACAGAGATGAAGCATCATCTCCCGAGCATGCGCCTCATCAGCTCTCGAAAATCACAGGGATTTTTTTTTTTTAAGTCCCACTCCCCAATCTCCCTCTGAGGCATCATGCACCAGCAGCCTCTGCGGGGTCTGCAAACAGACCGCATGTTCTGAGGGCCTCAGTGGCCTGCCCAAACGGTCTGGTCCTCTCCTCCTAGGCTGCAATCTAGGCTCAGGCGAAGCTGGACTTTGGGAACAGCCTGCCCCCTTCTGGTCTCCTTGAGCTCTGTGGAAGGGCAGGGGCTGGGTGGGCACAGCTACAGGAGGATGGGCCCCTGGCTCCACCCTGCAGGTCTGCGCTGTCATTTCAGGATCTGACAGGGCATGGGGGTAGACATCATCAGGGAAGGGGAGAGCAAGGACATGGACAAACAGATTAAATATCCAGTACAAACCCAGACGAGACGGCGGTGAACAACTGCATGGCAGACAGCCACAAAGAAGGGGGGAGGACAGGAAAAAGGAAAAAACAAAATACAGGTGTGTCTATATCGGAAGAAATTGAGACCCTGGGGGGTGTGTGTAGGGGGACAGTCACTGAACTTGCAGATGAGAGCAGGGTTTCAGAAAAGCAAAGCACCTCAGCTGCTGGCACGGGCATTTCAAAAGGAATAGAAAAGAAAGAGAGGCATGCTCCCTCCTACCTTCCCAACTGCTAACCTCAGCGCGGCCCCGCTGGAGGATGAGAGAAGAAGACACAGAACTGAACACCCAGAGAGCAGGTGTGGACGTAGGACCCGAAATGTCAGAGACCCAGGAAGGAATCAGCCAAGCAGGCTTCCCTCCACTTGCTTCAACAGGTGGTAGTGCATGGGGAAAGGCACCTCCTGACGCCCATCTGGACCCCAGATGCAAAGGATAGAGTTAGCCCTGTGCTTCCATGGCCATCCTACATGTTCCCACACCCGGCTAGCGGTGCATGTCCTGAACCTCCTCCCATCCCACTTCCCCATAGGGCTCTGACTCCAGAAAGAACTTCTAATTGCATTTCTGCCCAAACACATCACTATCCACTCTTACAGTTCAAAGGCAATGTCTGAGAGTACCCTTTGCTACAAATAAGAGGCATTTGGAACGTTCTGGTTCTCCACCGGGACTCTTACTCCATCCTCCTCCCCGCAAACGGGGAAAAAGACTTCTCCCTGCTACCCACACAGACCAGCCAGCAACGTGAAATGCCATCGCATCACACCTTGGGCTGGCTCAGCCCACAGACACAAAGAACCGCACTCTGGCAAAGAGGGTCGCCTCTCTGCCTCAAAAGAAGTTTGACAGATCAAAGGGCATCACGCTGTGTCTGAAGGCAGCCTTCAGTGAAGGCTCCCAAAGTGACGGGTGACAAAGACATGCATTCAATACCTAAGAACCTGAAATTACCCCCCTGGTGTCTAATGTCCCCAAGGGCTGGGAGAAGCTCTGTGGGCAAGCAGCAGGGATGAAGATACAGACACATCATAAAGATACACATCCATAAGCTTGAAGACAGACACGCCCACAGGGTGCTGAGACCCTGGCTCAAAGCTGGGGACTCTGACCTCTCCTGCGTGATCTGAGTTCAGTGGGCTAAGCAAGGCGGCCCAAAGAAGGTGTGAAAGGCCTCCCAGGAGAGGTCGGGGGCAGGGTAGGAGACACCCAGATGGCCCGAGAAGATCTGCAGAAGGAACAGTTTCAGAGCCTAGATTGTCCACACCCAAAGAGGGCAAAGTAAACCCACAGAAGCCTAAGTTGAGGTGCTGTGATCTGATACACAGCTGGAGACAGGAATGAGCCCCAGACGAGACAGACAGCTGGACACAAACGCCTAGGAAAAGGGGCCATGCCCTGACACTGGAGACTGGGAACCAGGAGAGGGCAAGGCTAGACATGGACAAGGGAGAGAGGGGAGTCTCAGGCATCCAGGGATGCAAAACAGGAGACTCAAAGTAAGACCGGGCACTGGAGACAGAGTCTTGACTCCGGGGCACGGGTGAGGACTTGGAACACTGATCCCAGACCCCTCTCAGGCCAGGCAAAGACAACGAACGAGGTAGCAGACGGAGGACTGAGTGCTGTGCACCCAGCCAGGCAAAACCCAGAGATGGGCTGAGCACCACCGCCGGAACAGCGGCTGCGGATCCCGGCACGGTCCAGGCACTCAGACTGGGAGCGAGGCAGCAACATCCACAAGCACAGAGCAAGTCGGGTCGCCCAGCGAGAGTGACGGGGGACAGGCATCTAGCCAGGCTCCGGTAACCCCCCACCCCCAGAGCGCCTCCTCTGGAGATAACTTCCCCAGACCCCCAGGGGGCAGTCCTCAGACTCGGGATAGGGCAGGGAACCAGCCCCGGCTTCCAGGGGAAAGAGATGTGGGGGCAGCAGGCTTGGGGAGTCCCGATCTGATGAGCGGGGTTCAAGGGCTGGAGGTGGGGGGACGTGGGGTCCGGCCGCCTGCCCTCCGGTTTCCCTCCCTCCCTCCAAGACGCGAGCCGAAAGGGCATCTTACCAGCGCCCGTGAGGCCAGTGCCCCTCGGCTGGCCAGCTGCTGCGCGCGGGGTGCTCCGGGGCCGCCTCCCCGCGCTCGCGCCGGGGCCCCCCGTCCTCCTCCTCCGCCGCCGCCGCCGCCGCCGCCGCCTCCTCGGGCTGCAGCCGGCTCGGCGGGCAGGTCCCGGCGCTCGCGGCGCGGGGCCGGGGCCGGGGGCGGCTGCTCCGCGCCGCCGGCCGCTGCGCCCCCGCGGCGCTCCCCGGCCCCGGAGTCGAGGCTGCTGAAATTCCACACGACCAGCGTCTGCAGCAGCAGCACAGTGAGCGCCGCGAGCAGCGCCGAGTGCGAGCGCCGGGCCAGCCTCCGGGCGCACGGCGCCGCCACCATCTTCGGAGAGCGGCGGGCGAGCGGGGCGCGGGGACCCCGGGCGCTCCGGGCCGCCCCCGCGCTCCCCGCGGCTCCCGCGGCCGCCGCCGCCGCCGCTCGGGCTCCCGCTCGGGCCGCCGCCGCCGCCTCGGCTCGCCGCTGCTCCTCCTCCGCCGCCGCCGCCGCCGCTGCCGCCGCCGCCGCCTCCACCGCCGCGGCGCGGAGTTTTCAGACGGGCAGGGACCCGGACGTCACCAGGAGGAGGGGAAGGCGGGGAGGCGGGGAGCCGGAGGCCGCGGAGGGGGGCGGCGGGCGCGCGCGCTCGGGCGGGGCGCGCGGGGAGGGCGGGGGCCTCGCCCGCGGGGCTCGGCCGCCCCGCAGCCCCTTCCCCGGGCCCGGGGGTGCGGGGGCTGGGGGGCACGGGGCCGGGGGAGACGTGAGCCCGGGCGGAGAGGGGCGAAGAGGGGCGGGCCTGGGGGCGGGGCGAGGGAGGGAAAAGAAGGAGGGAGAGGAAGGGGGCGGCGGCGAGCAGAGAGGGCCCCGGGTTCCCGGGACCCCGGCGGGAGTGGGTGGGCGATAGGGGGACAGTCCCCGCCCGCGGCCGAGGAGACGAGGCCGGGGGCATAAAAGGAAGAGGGAGCTTGGGGTGAGGGTGGGCCGGCTCAGAATCTAGGGGAGGTCGGGAGGCTCGGGGGTCCCGAGATCCAGCCTTCCATGTGGGAAGCAAGCGCGAGGCAGCTGAGTGGAGCGCGCTCCCCACCCGGAGTTCGCGGTCCAGGAGTCTTCTCTGGGCAGAGACTCCTTGGCAGGTGGGGACGCGAGAAACGTGTCAGGAGTGTCTGGGCCAGGGAAGGGGCTCACGCGGCCGATCCCTGGATCCCTGGATCCCTGGCTGGAAGGGGAGGGGAGGAGACTACACGGGAGTGTGCGTGACTCCTGAATCACACCCCGTCCCCTAGTGCCAAAGATGTTCTAAGTGCTTCACTGAGTCACTTCTCTGATCCCTGAGGACCAACAAGCCACGAGACTTCCAAACCCAGCTGGCAAGCAAGTGCTTTCTTGCGGACAGAGAGACTCCGTGGAGTTCCTCAGCCCTCAGGCTGCAAGCCCCAAAGGCTGGTCCCTGCCTTCCACCAGGTCCTTCTCATCCACCCCGAAGCCCGCCTGCCTGCCTGCCCAAGGCTCACCTCCTAAGAGAACAAGTGGGTCTTGCCTTGAAAAGTCAAGTTCTTTCCTATCAAGGCTGGACTGTCCTGGTGACCTTGAGCCAGGATCTCCTCCCTGGGCCTGAGCATCCTCCTGTCAATGAGGGTTTAGGCTCACAGATCCCAATGGACTCAAGTTTCATCGTCAGCCATCTCTGACTCAGTCTTTCCAGTCTTTCCCTCCGGTGTCTTCTTGCCCAGCAGCCCTGAGCACGTGGTGAGTGCACAGCGGGAGTGGGTGTCCCGGATAAGACTCAGCACTATCCAAAAACCATAGCAGATCAACCCCCCAGCTTGTGAATCGGGGACTCAGGGTGAAGGCTTTGCATCTTATCCACTGTGTCCTTCAACCTGATCCTAACTTTAAAGGGAAGAAAGTGAAAGAATAATGAGAAGGAGGCAGGGAAGAGATTGTTTCACTTGCTCAACAACAGTGTCTGAACATCAAGGCAAAGGGCAGGAATCCAAAGATGAGTGAGGCTTAACCTCCCCTTCAGCAAGCCAGGAGTCTCAAGAGCCAGATGTGCATGTTGGTCATTAACTAACAGTGAGGTCAGTGTTGCTTTGGAGATGTGCACGAAGTGCTCTGGGTTCATGAGGGTGCAGTGGGAGTGGCCTCTAAGAAGGTGCTTTCTGGATCCATGTAATAAGCAAACCCATTTCCCTGAACTGGCAGTGTAAAATGCCAGCTAGGGAGATCTAAACTCCAGACGAGGCTCAGTCTTCAGATTATCCAAGCCTGGCTGGGCATGTGGCCAAGCATAAAGGCCACCCACCTTGGGCACAGCCCTTCTAACCAGGAGTGAGATGAAAGAGAGGCAAGCTCCTATGGTCACACCATGAATCTTTGGCCATCTATTTATCACCTGGGAATATTTTGGTTACAAGGAATAAAACATTTATTATGTCTTTAAAAATAGAGTTTACTGCATCATATAACCAAATGTTCCAGAGAAAAGACATCAGGTGAGGTTTGATCCAGCAACTCAGAACTATGTCCTGGGACTGCTTTTCTTTCCATCTCTCCTCTCTGCCTTTCATGAGGCCAGCTTCATCCTGAGTTTCTCTCTTCATGTCACAGCCTGGCATCAGTTGCTCAGACTAATTTTACCTTTTGTTCACTTTTAGCCCAAGAGAAGGAAGGTCAGGATTTCCCAGCATTCTCCTCAAAGGTCCAGATATTCTTTCTGATTGAGCCAGCTTCGGGTCACAGGTCACCCCTAAACCAAACACTGTGGCCGGAAAGATAGAATGTGCTCATCAGCTCGGCCAAGGTCCCATACACCACCTCCAGCACTCCGGGAAAGCCAGCTTCGCTCCAACCACCCTATAGAATCTATAGGGATCAAGGTCTTACGGGAAGGTGGGAATAGGTGCAGGGAAGGTTGCTTCTACTCTGTGAAGTCACTGTGATGCTTACCTGACTTGGGCAAGCCACTTCTTTCCCAGGACTTCAGTTTCTTTAAAGCCAAATGAAGAATTCAATGAGACGGTCCCCAAGATCATCATGTCATGTCCCCAGAACTCTTGCTTAGTATCTAAAGAGAGCTTCCCAACCCAGCCAGGACTGCCCTGGAGACACTTGACATCCCTGCCTTCTGGCCCATCTTTGCTTCAGTGGTTCTGCTGCATTTCTCCTCTAGGCAGCAATGATGTTATCTGCTTCCTCCACGTGGCACAGTTTAACCAAAGGACTGTTTAACCACAGTCCTTTGGGGCCCACATTCTTGTTCAGCTCCCTCGAGAGCCGCTGGCTAGAGTGAGGTTAAGGATCCAGCCCCCTGGGTCCCTGGAAAAAGGGGAGTTGTTTATTTATCTCCACTCATAAAATGCCACCCCCAAAAGAGGTTTAAAAGCTCCGGCAGGTTACGGATGCCATAAACAGCTTATGTGAGGTTTTTAGGATGAAAAATCACCTGAGATAGAGGAATGGGAAAGCGGGATCCTAGGGACCATCTTCCTGCCCCAAGACAGATCAAGACAGCAGTACCTCAAGCATCTTTGTGGGGCCCAAGTAATGCCTAAGTGTCTGGCAGCAGCAGACTTTCACAACAGCAGCAAGTTTCTTGAGAATTTTTAAAGCTCATTCAGTCATTCAACACAGATGTATTGGACCCTGTTATGTGCTAGGCATCATGCTGGGCAAGTGTGATATAGAAATGCAGAAGATTCCCTAAGGAATTTTTCTTTTTAAGTATGCTTCCTATAGCTTGCATTAACTGAGAGCCAGCGCTCTGAAGAAGTTTTCGCTGATTTGTGGGATTCCTTTCCCTACCCCATCCCTGAATCTTGTTTTATCACCACTTTTCAGTGAGGGGAGAGTAAATCAGTGAATCAGTAGTTCTGAGATCCTGGTTTGCTCAGCATGAGGCTAGGGGAAGAGAGGGAAACTGGGGCGGGGCCTTTACCCTCAAGGAGCTGTCAAACGGATTGCCAGCTTTGCCGCTTTTCAACTGAGACTTTCAGCATCAGTTGTTTTGCTTCTTTGTGCCTCAGTTTTTCACCTGTAAAATGGGTGCATCTGTGCGCACTCAGTCCTGTCTGACTCTTTGCGATCCCATGGACTGTAGTCTAACAGGTTCCTCTGTTCATTGAATTTTCCAGGCAAGAACACTGGAGTGGGTTGCCATTTCCTGCTCCAGGGGATCTTCCCAACCCAAGGATCAAATGCGAGTCTCCTGCATTGGCAGGTGGATTCTTTGCCACTATACTTACTACCTGGGAAGCTTTGTGAAATGGATGGGGTGGGATGATAATAGGGCTTTTCTCATAGATTTCTTATAAGGATTAAATGAGATAATGCATGTAAAGATTTATTTTTTTCTGTAGAGATTGGCACACAGTAAGTGCTCATTGAAGGTAAGATACTGTTCATTTCATTTATAACAGTAGGGCAGTGTCTAAAGATATCAGAGGGAGAAAAGAGTAGTCAGGGAAAGCAACCTGGAAGAAGTGGCACTCAACCTAGTCCTTGATTTGGATGGAGGATTGCCAAGGCCTCCGAGGTTAGGGAACTGGGCTCATTCATCTCTGCTGTCTCTGGCACTTTCTATAGTGCAGGGTAGAGTCAGCTTTGGTTGAACAATGAATCCCAATAACGGTCATGCTGCTGGAATGGGCCTGGTATGTTCCTCCAGCAGTAAGACAGCCGCTGAGCGGAGCCTGGTACCTCAAGTTCACAGACCCCATCACAGCAACTTTTTAGTTGTAAGAGTTTAAGCAAGTTGTTTAGCGTTACCAAGCCTCAGCATTTCCATGTGTAAAAGATGAAGAAGACTAATAGCCATGTCTTAAGGCTACTGAGTGGCACGGTGGTTAAGAATCTGCCTGGATTGCAGGAGACACAAAAGACTCCGGTTTGATCCCTGGGTCAGGAAGATCCCCTGGAGAAGAAAATGGAAACCCACTCCAGTATTGTTGCCTGGGAAATCCTATGGACAGAGGAGCCTGGCTCCCTAAAGTCCAAGTGGCTGCAAAGAGTCGGACATGACTAAGCACGCACACACACAGACAAAAGCTACTAGAGGACAGAGGCAGGGGAGTGGCATAAGACATTTCCTATAAGATGCTGGTACTGACCACTGGCAGAACTGAAGGACTGTTAGCAGGCTGGTCTATAGAGGAGATGCCCTCCCTTTCTCTCCAGTAGTTCTGATGGACGGTACCTGAGACGAGGGATTGACATGCCTTCTTCTAAATCTAAATAAACTTCAGCTGAATAATAAATTTAGTCAAATACACAATTTTTATTTTTGGAAACCTTAATCATGTGCCTGTTTCTTTTTGGTTTATTGCAGAGTTTATTTTGTTTACCCAAACTCTACAAATTGACTCTGACTTTGCTCTTAAAAAATTTAAAGCCTCGCCTTAGGTTTCACTTCTGCATTAGACAGAAATCATAGACATGGATCACCTGGTCCTAAAGGTCAGGAAGAGAGTTATGCATGAAACATCCATCCATCGTCCCGCCCCCAGGAATTCCTGACTCTCTCCAACAAGCACGTGCAGGCACCAGGGTGCCTGGGTGCTTGGAGGTCAGAAGAGCTAGGATGCTGAAAGCCCCTCCCCCAGGGCTCCCCAAAACACATGAGGACATGGGCACACATCACCCTCAACCCCACCCAAAAGAAGGAAACGGCCTCTGATCAGACCACAGGCTGACGCAGGTGACATGCCCTGCCGGACGCCCAGCTGTGCTTCTGAAACCTGCGGCTTTTCCGGAGAACCGTCTGCCCGCTGTATCAGCAGAGGGAGCTCTAGGTAGCAAATAACTTTCCTCTGACAGCATGTAGTACTTGCCTGCAGATGAGGTTTGCAGGAGACAACTAGAATAAGTGGGGGTCCTAACTGGGTCTGGCATCTGTCCTGTGTAGAAGCAAACCCCGCCGATTTGCCAGGGTGGTGTGGGGGTCTGGGGGGTTGGTGATCAGGACTGGAAAGTGATCTGAAAGAGCAGGAGACACCAGCTGAGGAAAGGATGCATGACAATCAGCCACTGCCACCACTGCTTAGGGGATTATCTGACCTTGTTCTGTACCAGCCCTTTTATCCACTCCCAGTCATCTCACAGCCTTTGTTCAATACTAGCCTCTCATTTATATGATGACTGAAAAGGGTCCAAGTCTCAAACTAGCTTGGCAGACTTTTTCTCTTCAAAATAAGTGTTTATATGTGTATTGCATGCATGCTAAGTCGCTTCAGTTGCGTCCAACTCTTTGTGACCCCTCAGACTGTAACCCTCCAGGCTCCTCTGTCCATGGATTCTCCAGACAAGAGTACTGAAGTGGGTTTCCTTTTCCTTCTCCATCATTGTGTGTATCAGTGGTGCACAATCTGGTCCCTGGGGCTATAGACTTGGAACTGTGGAAGGACAGCAGTGATGATAGTGGATGATGATACTGATGACTGTGATGGTGAGAGTTAGAAGTTTATGGAGCACTTACCACGTGCCAAGCCCTGTATGGAGACTTGCTCAGTCTTGTCGACTCTTTGCGACCCTGTGGACTGTAGCCTACCAGGCTTCTCTGTCCATGGGATTCTCTAGGCAAGAGTACTGGAGTGGGTTGCCATTTCCTTCTCCAGGGGATCTTCCTGACCCAGGGATCAAACCCAGGTCTCCCACATTTCAGGCAGATGCTTTAACCTCTGAGCCCTGTTAGCAGTAGTAATCACCAAATATTTATCAAGAACCTATGATACCCAGGATGGTGCTCATGCGGGGTGGGGCGGGGAGGGGCATTCAATGATGAATAAAACATGGAAGGTCCCTGCCCTCCTCAAGACTGCATTCTAAATTCTCAATTCTTGATTATACATGTGACCAAGATGAGCAAATAAATATATGGACGAGTACTATCAGAGAGTAAAGAGTGAAGAAAATTGTAAGGGGCCATCTGCTAGAATGAACAGGATAGGGCAAGTTTAAATAGGCTGGTCAAGAGGAAGTGTTTCATGAACTGTCTCATAAAATCCAGCATTTCTTTAAAGCTCCATCATCTAGCGACTGAATAAATAAAGGTTAGATCTGTTTTTATCAAATGTGTATATATGCTCTTGTAACATATAAGTGAAAAATGCTACCTAATTCATGGAAGTTCTTTTGTTGTTTTGGATTTTTTCAAACAGTGATTGGTGAAAACTCGACAATTTTCCTGGGTATGATGAGAAGATAGAATGAGTTAGTGAAAAGTCCATTAATAAGGTAAAAAGTTAAAGGGATACCATCTTACCAAAAAAAAAAAAAAAATGGCTTGAAGACAACTCATTTGAAAAGACCCTGATTCTGGGAAAGATTGAAGGCAGGAGGAGAAGGAGACGACAGAGGATGAGATGGTTGGATGGCATCACTGACTTGATGGACGTGAGTTTGAAAAAGCTCTGGGAGCTGGTGGTGGACAGGGAAGCCTGGCGTGCTGCAGTCCACAGGGTCGCAAAGAGTCAGACATGACTGAGCGACTGAACTGAACTGATGTATTTTATCTCAAACTTTTCTTGTACAAATTCTCTTTTGTTTTATTAACTTTACCTTCACCCCTCTCAGAAGTTCAGTGTGTTGCCAGTGTTTCTGTCTAGTCCTTGCGTCTTTAAGTTGTAGGTTCAGCCTTGTACCCCCAACTCATTTCCCATCTTGCTTGAAGCCTCTGTTTTGCACCCTCATCTCAATTCACCTTGTACCTATTTTTATTCCTCAGTGTAGCTCAAGTCCCTTTTGCTTGTATACCTCAGGAATCCATTTCAAAAAGACTCAAGGGAAAAGTGGATATGCTTGAGTCTGCAAGATGCCTGCCAGATACCTGTTCTTCTCCTCTCGCTTGATAAAAAATCC
The DNA here is from genome assembly GCF_023699985.2 of Odocoileus virginianus. Taxonomy (NCBI): domain Eukaryota; kingdom Metazoa; phylum Chordata; class Mammalia; order Artiodactyla; family Cervidae; genus Odocoileus; species Odocoileus virginianus. Next base: position 14,936,215 of record NC_069706.1, on the reverse strand, counting down.
TGATTTATTTAGGGTGATTATATGCCCAACAGTGGTCCCCAACTTTCCTTGTAGTTTGCGGTGATCAAAGAAAGAGCAATAGATGTCTTTGTGGAGCTTCCAAGATATCCTTTGGGAGAGAGTGCTAAATCAGTGGGTGCCCTCTAGTTCCTTGCTATTTCCATTCTTTCTAGAATGTAGAAAGGATGGCTGGAACTCCAGCAGCCATCTTATGACCACGAGGATAGAAGTCATTACTCAGAAGTAATGAGGCAGAAGGAAAGAAGCATCCTAGGTCCCTGAAGCCTTTGTGAGCTACTGTACATGGCCCACCCTTGCTCCTTGTTTCAGGTGGTTGAAGCCACTCACACTGGGCTTCTGTTTCTGCAGTTGGTACCCTGAGATATGGGATGGAATTGAACAACCTAACTGAAAGAAGTTAGGGATAGAGCTCTGCCTTGGGAAGAGCTGGAACCAGAGATGCGAACTCACAAGTCTATCCATCTGTCTTCTGTCTCTGCTCCTCTTTGAAAGCTTGGTTAGTTCTCTCTCACGGCCGAGTGATGCCCTCCATGTTTAAGAAACGCAGCTGCCGAGCTCTTGAGTGGCACGTCCCATGGCTGTCGTAACAACGATGGACCTCGGGTGGGCCCTTGAGGCTGCTCTATCCCTCCACATATGGCGAGTAGTCCAGTTACTCTCCCAGGCCCTTCAGTCTCTAATGCCCCTCTCTCTCCCTCGCTTGCCTGAGGACCTGCTTCGTAGGTCACTGATGAAGGAGAAAGCAAGCAGAAAGGGGTTCCTACAAGCTCCCTCTGCCTCATTTCCACACTGCCCTGCATGTGCATTGACTAAGGTATTTTTTATTGGGGTATAATTGCCTTATGATAATGTTGTGTTAGTTTCTGTTATACAATGAAATAAATCAACGGTATATATACAAACACACCCTCCCTCTTGGGTCACCGTCCCACCCCCTCATCACCCCCATCTGGGTCCTGATCTCCCAGTTCATCCCACCTTCCCCTCTTCCCCATGTCCACATGTCTGTTCTCTACATCTGCATTCCTATTCCTGCTCCGCAAATAGGTTCATCTGTACCTTTTTTTCCTTTTAAGATTTCACATATATGCATTAATATGCAACATTTGTTTTCCTCTTTCTAACTCACTGAATTCTGTATGACAGACTCTAGGTCCCTCCACATCTCTACAAATGACCCAATTTCATTGCTTTTTATGGCTGAGTAATATCCCTTTGTATATATGTACTCCATCTTCTCTATCCATTCATCTGTCAATGGACATCTAGGTTGCTTCCATGTCCTGGCTATTGTAAATAGCACTGCAATGCACATTGGGGTACATAATTCAAAAAGACACATACCGCAGTGTTCATTGCATCGACTGTTTTGGTGGACGCGCTAGCCAGGCTCCTGCATGAAGCTACTCTCATTTGCCCATGAGACCCCACTGTTTCTCTTGGTTTTTGGACATCACTCCACCACGTCCCTCCCTCCCCTCCCCACTCTCTCCAGTAGCATGGTTTCTAGGATTCAAGCTTACTGCTACTTCTCTAATCAAAAACAAAGTGCTCTCCCGGTCCTGCTTCCTCGTGTTTCTCTTCCCTTTGCAGCAGAAGTCCTCAGAAAGGTTACCTAGCTCCCTGACTCCAGTATGCACTTCCCTATTTTCTCCTAAACAAGGTTCTTACTCCCTGTCCCCCCCTGGGCTTCGCACACACAATGAAACTGCTCTCAAGCCCATCATCTCTCACCGTCAGCAGCTCCCCTCCCTGTCACTCATGCCCCTCCATTCCCCTGGCTTCCTTGCTGTCCCTGAAACACACCAGTCAGGCCTTTCTCATGACACTGCCCTGGTTATTCATTCTGTATAGAATATTCTTCACCAGTTACAACCCTGCACAGGATCTCTGCACGCCTCCCTCCTTCGCCCTGTTCAAGCTGTGCCCCAATGTCACCTCATTTATGCCTTTCTTGACTATCTTAGTGAAACTGCAGTCAACACTCCTAATCACCTTTACTGTAGCACTGATTTCCTTTTGTATAAAAATCATGTATGGAACTTCCCTGGCGCTCCAGTGGCTAAGACTTCAGGCTCCCAGTGCAGGGGACCCAGGTTCAGTCCCTGGCCAGGGAACTAGATCCCACATGCTGCAGCTAAGAGTTCACATACCACAGTAAGACCAGGGACAACCAAATAAATAAATAACTTTTTTATAAAAGAGAAAAAAATCATTTATTGCAGTTATTGCTTTATGACCATCTCACCCCACAGATTATAAGCCCCATGAGGGCAGGTATTATTGTTTTGTTCACTACTCTACTTCCAGCACTAAGTCCTTGGCACAGAGTAGGTGTTGAACTATATTTTAGATAGATCAGTGAATTAATCACTTTTTTAGACATAATCCAAAAACATCTCAACAAGGGTGCTGATGGTCCTGGCTTGAGCCTGGCGCTGCCTGGGACCCTCTGGATTTAGTTACAAGAGTAGGCTCCCCTAAGAAGATGGAGAACTTGCATTAGTGTAATGAGGGGACCATTTGCAAGAGTGGAAAGTCAACCATGCCACAGATGTCAGATGCAGGGTATTGTTTGAGAACAAGACTGTATCCAAACCATCCCAGTTTGAACCCTGAATCTACTCCTTTTACCTTACCTCTGACGCTGTGCAAAGTTGTTTCACATCCTTCTTACCATCCTCCAAGGGTTGCCTGGAGCTTAAATGAATGAGTTACTGTTAAAACGCACTTGAACCAGTGCCAAACACAAAGTAATACCAAGTTCAAAAACTGAAAACTATTAGAAAAATGGTGAGAACTTGATAAAAGAAATACGTGTGTTTTTGAAGAAATCAATACTCTTCCATATAAAGAAAAAATAGAAATAAAAATATATAAGAACAGGAGAAATTGCATTGTGCAACCTAAAAACTCAATAGATATATACAGAAACAGATTTATATTAACGAAAGTAAGTATTGTTTTCTAGTACCCATGATATCTGAATCTTAAGTCTCAATAAATGAAATAAAGAGATTTTATTCAAGCCAAATTCTCTCTGTTAATAATTCAATAATATTAGAAATTCATTTCTTAGAACTTAAAAATTGAGAAACACAATCTTAGACAACAAAATTCAATCTTTTTTAAAGCAATAAATAAAGCAACACTTTATAACAGTCTATGAAATACAATAAAAGCTGTAGTCAGAGGAAAATTAATAAACTTCAATGCCTTTACTGTAAAGAATAACTAATAAAACAATAAGAGAACTTGTTAGAAACCCCAGGATGTTAGAATAAGAACAAAATACAATAAAACATTCTGAACAGCAAATTAATAATTATAGAATCTGATGTAATAGAACAGAGGCATGAATAGCAAAAAAGAAAACAAGCTCAAAAGCTCATTTTTGAAATACCATATTGGGTGAAAGGAATCAAAAGTTGCAAATTTCTAGTTATAAAATAGATAAATCTTGGGAATATATTGTGAAGCATGTTGACTATAATTAATAATATTGTATTATATATCTGAAAGCTATTAAAAATTCAGATCTTAAAATTTTCATTCAGAAGAAAAAACAATTATGACTATGTCTGGTGATGGATGGATGTGAGAGTTGGACTTTAAAGAAAGCTGAGCACCTAAGAATTGATGCTTTTGAACTGTGGTGTTAGAGAAGACTCTTGAGAGTCCCTTGGACTGCAAGGAGATTCAACCAGTCCATCCTAAAGAAAATCAGTTCTGAATATTCATTGGAAAGACTGATGCCAACAATGAAGCTCCAATACTTTGGCCACCTGATGCAAAGAGCTGACTCATTGGAAAAGACCCTGATGCTGGGAAAGATTGAAGGCAGGAGGAGAAGGGGATGACAGAGGATGAGATGGTTGGATGGCATCACCAACACGCTGGACGTGAGTTTGAGCAAACTCTGGGAGTTGGTGACGGACAGGGAAGCCTGGCATGCTGAAGTTCACGAGGCTGCAAAGAGTCAGACAGGACTGAGTGACCGAACTGAACTGACTGATGGTGACAGATGCTAACTAGACTTATAGTGATCATTTTGCAATATACAAATATCAAATTTTATGTGGTACAGCTGAAACTAATGTAATGCTATACGTCAATTATGTATCAATTAAAAAATTTAAATTGGAAAAACAAAAATACCAAATTAAACCCCACATAAGTCTGACTCAGGAAGAAAGTATGGTCATATGAAATGGCTACTTTTTTGGAAAAAAAATATAAAATGACTCTGGAAAAGGTAGAACATTTGAAGGAACCAATTACCTAAAAGAGATGAAAGGTTTAGCATTTTAAAAGAGCTGCAGAACAGAGAGGTTCTTAGCTGAGTTCTATATAATGTCATATGAAAAGCAAATTGCTCCAGTTTCCTTCTATTGAAGTATAATTGACTTATAATATTATATTAGTTTCAGGTGTACGAGGTGGTGATTTGATGTTTTAAGCATTATAGAGTGATCACCATGGTAAATCCAGTTAATATCAGTCACCGTACATATTGACTACTTTTTTGTGCTGTACATTCTATCCTGTGACTTATTTATTTGCACGTTTGTTTTCAGTTTATTTTATTTTTTTAATTGAAGTATAGTTGATTTACAATGTTGTGTTAATTTCAGGTATACAGTAAAATGATTCAGTTATGCATACGTATATATTTATTTATTTATTTATTCATTTATTTTTATTAGTTGGAGGCTAAATGCATACATATATATTTATTTTTTCAGATTCCTTTTCCCAAAATATTGAGTATTGTTTCCTGTGCTATTTAGCAGGTCTTTGTTGGTTATGTATTTTTTAATTTTATATGTAGCAGTGTGTGTATGTTAATCCCAAACTCCTAATTTATCTCTCCCCATTCCCTTTTTCCCTTTGGTAACTTCAAATTTGTTTTCTATGTCTGTAAGTCTATTTCTGTTTCATATATAAGCTCATTTGTATTATTTTTTTAGATTCCACATGTAAATAATGTCATATGATATTCATCTTCCTGTATCTGACTTACTTCACTTAGTATGATAACTTCTAGGATGAGTAATATTCCACTGTACCAATACATTCATTCATCTGTCAATAGACATTTAAGTTGCTTCCATGTCTTGGCTATTGTAAATCATGCTGCAATAAACATTGGGGTGCATGTATCTTTTCAAATTATGATTTTCTCCAGATGCATGCTCAGGAGTTGGGATTGCAGGATCATAGGGCACCTCTATTTTTAGTTTTTAAAGGAACCTCCAGACTGTTCTCCATAATGGCTATACCAATTTACATTCCCACCAACAGTGTAGCTGTGTTCCTTTTCCTTCAAACCCTTTCCAACATTTATTATTTGTAAACTTTTGATTAAGGCCTTTCTGACTGGTGTGAAGTGATATCTTGCTGCAGTTTTGATTTGCCTTTCTCTAATAATTACAGATGTGGATCTTTGTCTTTTGACCATCTATATGTCTTATTTGGAGATATGTCTATTTAGATCTTCTACCCATTAAAAAAAAAATTTTTTTTTATATTGAGCTGTAAGATCTGTTTATGTGTTTTGGAGATTAATCCCCTGTCGGCTACATCATTTGCAAGTGTTTTCTCCCATTTTGTAGGTTGTCTTTTCATTTTGTTTATGGTTTCCTTTACTGTGTAGAAGTTTTTAAGTTTAATTAGGTCCCATTTGTTTATTTTTGCTTATATTTTATATTTCTATTACTCTAGGAGACAGATCAAAAAGATATTGCTGTGATTTATGTCAGACTGTTCTGCCTATGTTTTCCTCTAGGAGTTTCATAGTCTCTGGTCTTCCATTTAGGCCTTTAATCTATTTTGAGTTTACTTTCGTGTATGGTGTTAGAGAATGTTTTAATTTCATTATTTTACGTGTAGCTTATTTATTTTTTAACTGGAAGTTTGTGACTCTTAATCTTCATCCTCTCTTTTGCTCATCCCCCCTGCCCCTTGCACCAGCAGCCAACAATTTGTTTTCTGTATCTGTGGATCTGTTTCTGTTTTTTTATGCTTGTTCATTTGCTTTGTTTTTAAAATTCCACATGTAAGTGAAATCATACAGTGTTCGTCTTTTTCTGTCTGATTTATTTAACTTAGCACTTTACCCTCTAGATCTATTTGGATGTTGCAACTGGCAAGAATTTATTCTTTGCTATGTTAGAGTGTTATTCCATTGTGTGTGTGTACGTGTGTCTGTGTGTCTATACACACATACACATGTACAATTTTCCTTCTTTGGCTATCAGTGGACGCTTCTGTTGCTTCCATGTCTTGGATATTGTAAATTAGGCTGTGATAAACATTGGTGTGTACACTTCTTTCTGAATCAGTGTTTTTGTTTTCTTCAGGTAAATACCCAGACAGGTATTAACTCTTCTTTTACTGTTTGGTAAAGTTTACTTGTGAAGACATCTGGTCCTGGCTTTTGTTTTTTGGGAGATTTTTTTAAAATTACTGATTTGATTCCATTCTGAGTAATTGATCTGTTTATATTTTCTATTTCTTCCTGATTCAGTCTAGGGAGAGTATATGTTTCTAGGAATTCATCCATTTATTTTAGGTTGTCCATTTTACTGGTATATACTTATTCATGATAATCTCTTGTGATCTTTTGAATTTCTGTGGCATTGGTTATAACTTCTTCTCTTTTATTTCTGATTTTATTTAATTGGGTCCTCTATTTTTTACTTGAATCTGGCTAAAAGTTTATCCATTAAAAAATCTTCAAAGAACCACCTTTACTTTCATTGTTTTTTTCTATTGTATTCTTTTAGCCTCTGTTTCTTTGATTTCTGCTCTTATCTTTACTATATATTTCCTTCAATTAACTTTGGGTTTCATTTGTTCTTTTTCTCTAGTTCCTTTAGGTGTGAGGTTATATTGTTCATTTGATATTTTTACTGTTTCTTGAGCTGTTTTATAGATTGTGGTGTGTTCTGTTTCTATTAACATTTGCCTTCCTATATTTTCTGATTTCCTGTTTGATTTCTTCAGTGACCCATTTGTTGTTTAGCAGTATATTGTTCAGCCTCCACATGTTTGTGTATTTTTCTGAGGGTTTTTTTCTTGTAGTTGATTTCATCTCATACTATCGTGGTTGAATAAGATGCTTGGTATGATTTCAGTCTTTTTAAATTTATTGAAACTTGTTTTGTGGCTTAGCATATGTTCTTTTCTGGAGAATGTTCCATGTGTACTTGAAAAGAATGTGTATTCTGCTGTTTTGGGTTGGAATGTTCTGTATATAGCTACTAAGTTCATCAGGTGTAATGTGTCATTTGAGCCCAGTGTTTTTTCATTGATTTCTTGTCTGGATGATCTGTGCATTAGTGTAAATGGGGTATTAAAGTGCCCTAGTATTATTGTATTACTGTCAGTTTTTCCTGTTATTTTTTATATTAATATTTTTGATATTTATTTAGATGTACTTGTGTTGGACACATATATATTTGTAACTGTTACATCTTTTTGATGGATTTTCTGTATCATGTAATGCCCTTATTTGTCTGTGTTACAGTCTTTGTTTTAAAGTTTATTTTGCATGATATAAGTATCATTTGCTACCCCAGCTTTCTTTTTTTTTTCCATTTACATGGAATACCTTTTTCTATCCCCTCACTTTCAGTTTGTGTCTTTAGATCTGCAGTTAGTCTCTTGTAGACATCATAAATATCTATGTATCTATATGATATATATGTATATCTCTTTATAAATCCACTCGGCCAATCTATGTCTTTCTATTGAAGCATTCAGTTCATTTACATTTAAGGAGCTTATTGGTACTGGACACATCTCCTAATTGAATGAGTGCATTATTCTACTTAATAAATGTCATAGTTAGGTAGTTTTTTTTTAAATGTAATTATTGGTTGGTATATACTTACTACCATTTTGTTAATTGTTTTCAGGTTGCTTTGTAGCACAATTTTGTTCCTTCTTTAGTCTCTTCCTTCATGATTCAGTGATTGCCTATGTCTGTTACGTTTTGGATTTATTTTTACTTTTTTGTGTGTGTATCTGTTACAGATTTTTGGCTTGTGGTTGCTGCTGCTAAGTCACCTCAGTTGTGTCTGACTCTGTGCGACCCCATAGATGGCAGCCCACCAGCCTCCCCCTTCCCTAGGATTCTCCAGGCAAGAACACTGGAGTGGGCTGCCATTTCCTTCTCCAATGCATGAAAGTGAAAAGTGAAAGTGAAGTCGCTCCATTGTGTCCGACTCGTAGAGACCCCATGGACTGCAGCCCACCAGGCTTCTCCATCCATGGGATTTTCTAGGTGAGAGTACTGGAGTGGGGTGCCATTGCCTGCTCCCGGCTTGTGGTTACCATGAGGTTTGTATATAATTATCTGCTGTCTTAAGTCGATGATCTCTTAAGATTCAGTGTCTTCTAACAACTCTGACTTGTTATTCCCCCACTCAGTGCTTCATGTTTTTGACATTCTACCTTACATCTTTTTGTTTCATGTATCCCTTAACTACTTATTGTAAATATAAATGACTTTACTACTTTTTTTTGAAATGTTTATTTTTTTAATTGTTTTTTTCATTTATTTATTTATTGGAGGCTAATTACTTTACAATATTGTAGTGGTTTTTGCCATACATTAATATGAATCAACCATGGATTTACGTGTGGTCCCCATCCTGAACCCTAACCTTCCTACTAGCTTTATAAGTAGTTGGTCCAGTAGCTTTACTATATGCTTGCCATTATGACTGAGATTTGTCCTTTTGTAATTTTCATATTTCTAGTCATGGTCTCTTCTTTTCCTTTTAGAGAAGTCCCTTTAACATTTCTTTAAACCCAGGTTAGTGGTGCTGAACTGAAAACTTTTGCTTGTCTATAACACTCTTTATCTCTCCTTCAAATCTGAATGATAGCCTTGCTGGGTAGAGTATTCTTGGTTTTAGGGTTTTTTTCCTTTCATCAGTTTGAATATCTTGTCCCTCTCCCTTTCAGTCTGCAAGATTTCTATTAAAAAGTCAACTCATAGTCTTATGGGAGTTCCCTTGTATCTAACTCGTTGCTTTTTTCTTGCTGCCTTTGAGATTCTCCATTCATTTTTTAATTTTTGCTGTTTTAAATATAATGTATCTTGTTGTAGACCTCTTTGGATTCATCTTGTATGGAATTTTCTGTGCTTCCTGCACCTGAATGCTTGTTTTTTCCCCCAAGTTAGGGAGATTTTGAGCTTTTATTTCTTCAAATAAATCACCTTCCCCCTCTCTATCTTTCTTCTCCTTTTGGTCCACTATAATTCAAATGTGAGTTTGCTTGATGCTATCACAGAGGTCTCTCAATCTGTCCTCATTTTTTCCAAAATTCTTTTTCCTTTTTTCTATTCAGCTTGGGTTTCAGATTTCCACTACTCTGTCTTCCAATTCGCTGGTCTGTTTTTATGTATCATCTACTTTGTTGTTGATTTTGTCTAGTGTTGTCTTGTAAAAAAAATCATTTTAGTTATTGTATTCCTTAGTTCTGTTTGGGTCTTCTCTATATTTTCTAACTCTTTTAAACTTCTTATTATGTTCATCAGTTCTTTTCCTAAGTTCACTGAGCATTTTTTTTAATCATTACCTTGAACTCTTTATCAGTCTGTGTATTTACACTTCCCTTAGTTCTTCTTCTGGGGTTCTATCTTTTTTTCTTTGAAACATATTCTTCTGTCTCCTAGTTTTGCCTATTTTTCTGTATTTATGTCTACATAGTAGGTAGGGCTCCCCGGGTGGCTCAGTGGTAAAGAACCCACCTGCCAATGCAGGAGACATAAGAGACGCTGGTTTGATCCCTAGGTCTGGAAGATCCCCTGGAGGAGGGCATAGCAACTCACTCCAGTATTCTTGCCTGGAGAATCCCATGGACAGAAGAGCCTGGCAAGTGATAGTCCATAGGGTTGCAAAGACTCGGACACGATTGAAGAGGTTTAACATGCCGTAAGTATGTTAGTTAAATGTCCAAGTCTTGGAGAAGTGGCTTTATGTAAGATCCGTCCTGAGTCCCTCCAGCAGACTCCCCTCTGGACACAAAAGCTATATATTCTAGGGTTGCCCGTGATACAGGCTAAATGTTTCCTTTTGTTGTGTGAGTGCCGACTGCTGTTGGCACACTGGTGGGTGGGGCTGGCCCCTTGGCCCGTTTGGCAGTCAGATCCTGCCTCATACAGAGGCTGCTGACTTGCTGTTGTGCTGTGCTGGGCCCTAGGGTAGCTGCCTTTGGGTCAACAGCAGCTGGTGCCAGTGCCAGAATTCTCGTGAACAGGGCTGTTTCCAATGGCACAGGGCCGGGAGGGTCTAGGGCTGGTGTTGACCCACTGGTTTGCAAGGCCAAGTTCCCAGAGCAGCCAGCTGAGTGGACTAGGAGGGCCTGGGGCTGGTGCCCACTCACTGGTGCTCCAATGTTATTCAAGTAATTTCAAATCATAGACAGTGATTTAGAGACTTAACCAAATGACAGAATCACCTGGCGTGTTTTTTAAAACTCAGTTCAGTTTGGTTCAGTTCAGTCACTCAGTCATTTCCAACTCCTTGCCACCCCAATGGATTGCAGCACGCCAGGTTCCCCTGTCCATCACCAGCTCCCAAAGCTTGCTCAAACTCATGTTCATCGAGTCAGTGATACCATCCAATCATCTCATCTTCTGTCATCCCCTTCTCCTGCCTTCAATCTTTCCCAGCATCAGGGTCTTTTCTAATGAGTCAGTTCTTTGTATCAGGTGGCCAAAGTATTGGAACTTCATCTTCAGTTTCAGTTCTTCCAATGAATATTCAGGACTGATTTCCTTTAGGATGGACAAGTTTGATCTCCTTGCAGGCCAGAGGACTCTCAAGAGTCTTCTCCAACACTGCAGTTCAAAATCATGAGCTCTTAGGCACTCAGCTTTCTTTATGGTCCAACTCTTACATCTGTACATGACTACTGAAAAAAATCATAGCTCTGACTATACGGACCTTTGTCGGCAAAGCAATGTCTCTGACTCTTAATGTGCTGTCTAGGTTGGTCATAGTTTGTCTTCCAAGGAGCAAGCATCTTTTAATTTCATGGCTGCAGTTACCATCTGCAGTGATTCTGAAGCCCAAGAAAATAAAGTCTCTCACTGTTTCCATTGTTTCTCCGTCTATTTGCCGGGAAGTGATGGGACTGGATGCCATGATCTTAGTTTTCTGCCTGTTGAGTTTTAAGCCAACTTTTTCACTCTCCTCTTTTACTTTCATCAAAGACTCTTCAGTTCTTCCTCACTTTCTGCCATAAGGGTGCGTATCTGAGGTTACTGATATTTCTTCCCTGCAGTATTGATTCCAGCTTGTGCTTCATCCAGTCCAGCATTTCGTATGATGTTTGCTGCATATAAGTTAAATAAGCAAGGTGACAATATACAGCCTTGACAAACTCCTTTCCCAATTTGGAACCAGTCCAATGTTCCAGATCTGGTTTTAATTGTTGCTTACTACTGATGTTCAAATCCCATCCCCAGTTTCCTATTCAATACCTCTGGTTGTACCAGGCATGAGCATCTAACAATAGCTCTCAAGATGATTCTAATGTGCAGCCAGGGTTGATAACCTTGTCCACAGAAAGTAATTAGAAGTGTTTCAATTCATTCAAAACCCAGTTCTGATGGGTAGCACCAAAAAATAAAACTATATGTAAGTTTACTTATGAATAAAGGCAAATATTTTCACTAAACTATTGGCATCAAGGGAATAAAGTATTATGGCCAAGGAGGATTCATTCCAGGAATTCAAGGCTGCTTTGGATCAGGGAAGGTATCAGCATAATCTTTCCATTACATCAATATTAGAGGTGAAGCTGAAAAGCCATTTGAATAGGTGGTGATTCCTAATAAATCAACAAATAAACCACTAATAGAAGGAAATTGCCTAAATCTAAGTTAATGAATAAAAACCATATTTCAAATGGTGAATTAGTTAAATAGTTACAAAATTCTTGCAAATGATTTAAAATAAGAAAGTAAAATAATCAGTGTAAGCATTGGAAAGAAAATTTTAAACTCTTTATTTTTACTGATGGTTTGCTTGTATATTAAGGAAACTGGTAAAAATTTGTTGTTGTTCAGTCTCTAAGTGATGTCTGACTCTTTGCCACCCCTGGACTGCGGCACACCAGGCAACCCTGTCCTTCACTAACTCCTGGTATTTGCTCAGATTCATGTACATTGAGTCAGTGATGCTCTCTAACAATCTCATCCTCCGCCACCTCCTTTTTCCTTTTGCCTAAAATTAAATCTCTGTAAAAATTAAGACAATAATCTTACTAGAATCAGTATTTGCAAGGTGACTAGAAACAATAGAATTATATAAACATTAATAGCTTTTTTCTATATTAACAATAATGACTTTGAAATGGATATGGGGAGAGTGTGGATGGAAAAAATATCCCAATCACAGTAGTGCTAACTATAAAATAACCTGGCATATAGTTAAGAAGAGAAGCTCAGGAATTATATGAATAAACTATTTTAGAAAATTATTTTCATAATCTCATTGAATGTCATAAAACAAGATCCACACAAATGGAAATAAATGCCATATTGTTTGAATGGGGAAGTGTGATGCAAAATTTAATGACATTAAGTTAAAATTCTAGAATCAATTATAATATCACCAATTTGCTTTTAGTAGTGAGGAGAGGGAATGTAGGAAACTGGATTAAACAAATGGAAGAGGAGATGCCCTAAAATAGCCAATAAATAAATAAGTGGCAGGGATAGACTTGCTTCAACTTACGTCAGAATATAAGTCAAATGTAGCAAATAAATATGTTATTGCTGGTTTTGGAATAGAAAAATGTAGGCAGGTCATTTAGAGCTCCTGCAGAAAACACTTTATATGACAAAGATGATATTTGAATCCAGTAGGGAATATGGCCTTTGTAAAGTAAGTTCCTGGCCAAGAAGATTTTCCTCTGGGAAAAAGTAATGTTGAGCACTTATATCATGTACAAGAAAATTCCAGATGTATCAAGTCTTGAATATAAGTAAATCAAACTAAAACAACAAAAATTCAGAAGAGACAAAGAAAGAAAGAAAGAAAGAAAAGGAGTAAGCAACTCTTTAAGAATAAACTACAACAGGACATGGAGGTCAGGCGGAGCTTGATCTGAGAGAGAGAAATACAGTTTTGGACAAATTGAGTCTTATAAACTGGGAAAGAGTGAGAAAGATGTTTAGTGTGGTGAAAATATTGATGGCACGCTGGACAACTGTTGGATAACATAAAGGGAAGAATACACATTCATACTACCACAAGGACAAGAAGGAAGCCAGACGCAGAAGTCCATGTACTGTGTGACTCGGATTTTATGAAATGTCCAGAAGAGGCAAATCTATTGAGACAGGAAACAGTTTAGTGGTTGGCAGAGGCTGGGGAAAGGGGGACATGGGAAGCGACTTATGATGTGTTCATGATTTCTTTGGGGGATGATCGATATGTTCTAAAATTGGATTGTGGTAGTGACTGCGTTAACTGTAAACACGCCAAAACCTGTGAATTTTACAGTATGTAAATTAAGCCACAATAAAGCTCATTTCCACGTTGGTTTACAGCCTGGGTAGAACACAGGGAACCTGTTTTATCAAGGATACAAAGTGCAGGTTTCCTTTTCTTAGAATTGGCATGCTGCTGTTTCCTTGCCAAACTGTGTCCGACTGTTTGCGACACCGTGGACTGTAGCTGGCCAGGCTCCTCTGTCCACAGGATTTCCCAGGCAAGAATACCAGAGTGGGTTGCCGTTTCTTTCTCCAGGGGAGCTTCCCAACCCATGGATCAAATTCGCATCTCCTGTTTGGCAGGAGGATTCTTTACAAATGAACCACCTAGGAAGTCCAGAATTGGCATATACCATTGCAAATAGATCAGTTGTCAGAAATCTAAATGGTAGCTCAGTGAATCACCATTACCTAACCCTTCAAGTGTGCGTTACCTCAGCAGAGGTATGGCTTGGTGACTAAATGTGCTAGTCTCAGAGGCAACCACACTGGGTTCAAATGCCAATCTCAATACTTCCTATGTGGCATATGGCCTCACTTTCCTTATCCATAAAATGAGAATTAAATGAATTAAATGTATATAAATTAGGTAGTGTGGCACACAGTAGGTATTCAATAAACATGATGGTGATGATAGTGGGCTGGTGGTGATTTAGAATTAGATCAAAGAAAGATTAGAGAAATATATATATATATATATGTTTATTTTTCTTCATTCTAATATTTACTCATATATATTTATTTGTATACATAGATATTTTAATTTTTGCATTCATACGAATATCCCTGGTGAATTATCATCTAACAAATTAACTTTATCAACTTCTACAATTGCTAAAGAGAAATCACTGGCTTCTCCCAAAGTCATTTATTAAATTGGAGAGAAAATAAGTAGTATTTTAAACTTTCTAAACAACATGCCAAGGACAGATTTAAGGAGGACTAAATGCCATTTGTAGAGTTTGACTAGCATGCGTCTGAGTTCCTTTAAGGATGGTGAAAGCAACCTCTGAGCAGCTTTGAGAGGGACCTCGCATACACTGAGGTTCCAGGGTGATGGGAAAGGAAGACATCACTATAATCGAACACAGTGATAGTGATTCTGACTTTTCTGGGTCAGGAAAGGAACTGTTAATTTTGTAGGACAAAGAAGGAGGCATGTTTCTTTGTAGGGTGCTAAGCGCAAATTTTTATTGAAAAAATCATGCCATAGAAGGGACTCATGGGTACTTTTGGTGTGCTGGAAAAATACTACACCTTGACCTGGATAGTGGTACCTGGGTACATATGTAAAGAGTAGTTGAGCTCTATACTTAAAATGTGCATACTTTATCATTTTATGTATTCTATACCTCTGAGAGAGAGAGAGAGAAGAGACAAAGAGTGAGTTGGAATCTACCTAAGTATTCCAAGGAAACACTTATACATTCAAATATACAGAAAAAACTTTATATGCAAATACAGTCATCATAGCGTTTTGACAATAGAAATGACATCAGCAACAACCTAATGTTGGACAATATCATCTAAAGGTTAAGTAAATTAGGGCATATTCACTTATTGGAATGTTTATACAACAACTAAAGTATGTGTGGAGAGTTTGCAAAAACATGGAGACATGCTAAAGTTAAATTGGAAAAAAAAAGTAGAATGTAAAATCTTTACATGTAATACACAAACATGCTAAAACATGCATAGAAAAATGACAACCGGGAAATACTCCGTATTTTAATGCTATGTATTTTTTTTTAATTAATGATGCAGGTCAGCTTTCACAGTTGATTTTTTAAGTATTTATTTATTTTATTTTGGGCTGGGCTTTCATTGCTGTGTGCTCCTCCAGTTTCTGTGAGGGGGGCGACTCCCTCGTTGTGGAACACGGACTTTTTACTGTGATGGTTTCTTTTGTTACAGAACACGGGCTCTAGAGCAGGGGCTCAGTAGTTGTGGCGCGTGGGTTTGGCTGTCTCACTGGCATGTGGAATCCTCCCAGACCAGGGATCGAACCCATGTTCCCTGCATTAGCTGGTGGATTCCTATCTACTGCTCCACCAGGGAAACCCAATACTGACTATCTTTGAGTAGTGAATCTATGGATAATTTTGTTTTTGTATTTCAATTTTTTTTGCATTTATAATGAATATGTTTAAATTTCATAATGATATAAATATAATTAATGCCTTTAAATTTATAATAGAAAAAAAGCAAACATTGCACCAAGAATCAGTCTTGCTGTGACTAATAGCATGGGATGTTTGGAATTACAGATTTGATGTCAGATGCTGGTCTTTTTGTTTTAAAAGGGCAGTCGTTCCTATGGCTAAAACCAATTTCCTAAGGAGATCACCATCAGCTTCAGCATTTCAGCTCAGTAGTATCCTCCTGACATACAGTTTTGACATGTGCTTCCTTGTCAGAAAATAGTTGCCTATGCTCTGCCAATTAAGGATTTCTCCTTTGTTGCCAGAATAAGCACTGCTTCAGACACTTACACATCTCAGAAGTTTCTGTGCAGCCAGTGCTAGATGAAAATGCTGTAACTCAAAGGAGCTTTAATCTCCCAAGATGAGATAATACCAATATATGTGTTTTCATAGGAGGTTCCTTTGAAACCTATAGTTTGAGCCTTTGAACCTATAGTTTGAGCATTCCAGGTTTCCTCCAAAACCGTCAACCACAAGGAAAGAGTCACATTATGGGAGGAGGACCTTGGAGGAATTTGGACTTGATCATTGAATGAGATTGCTAGTGAAGATGTAGGTGATGGCAGTATTAACTAATCTCACTGCATTTATCCTTCAGTCATCTATCTATTGTTTATCGAGTACCAGACCTGTGATAAACTTCACTATTTTTAAGCTTACACTGAAGTGAAGTCGCTCAGTTGTGTCCGACTCTTTGTGACTCCATGGACTGTAGCCTACCAGGCTTCTCCCATGGGATTTTCCAGGCAAGAGTACTGGAGTGGGTTGTCACTTTCTTCTCCAGAGGATCTTCCATACCCAGGGATCGAACCCGGGTCTCCCACATTGTAGGCAGACGCTTTACCGTCTGAGCCACGAGGGAAGTCCTACAAGCTTACACTAGAGGTTGGCAAATAACTTTCATCTTGCATGCCGAATTTGATCAGTTGGTAGTGGTGGCCTTGAGTGCTTTGCTGGAAAAGATTCTGGAACTGTATCCAAACTCAAATAAAAAGAGCAATGATTGATTAGTAATATCTGCTATTATTGTGGACAGGGGAATTGGGGGGTGTATGCCACACATTTTCTGGGCCTGCTGGATTATTTTTGCCAATTTAATGATTGTCACCTCCGCTTTGACACATGCCCTATTTCCTACAGGTTGAAGAACCCAATTTCTCTCCACGTTAATATCACTGGAGAAACATTACCAGAGGAGGACGAGAGGGTAAACGTTGGCTATCTGCTCAATGGTTGACCTTATACATGAGTCTCTTTACATATAATGAGTCATAATATCTCAGGATATCCCTTTAAGTTGAGTATTTTTATTGCCTTTTGACAGATGACGACTGAGGCTAAGAGAAAGGAAACAACTTTTCAAAGTAACACAGTCACAGCAGGATTCCTCATTGATCCAATGAACAATTTTGGACTTAACATGGGACAAAATAAAATATGATCCAATAACAATGTGGGCTCAACATGGAAACAAATAAAATATGATAGTGTCCTCTACTTTTCAGAAGGTCATAAAGCTAATCCTGCTAATTATTGATAATTACTCGTAGGAAAATGGATCCCTGTGGAGAAATAGGTAATCCAGTTTACTCATCAAGACAAAATAAGGCACTGTCTGTTCCATTTTCTGCCCACCTCCAGAGTGACTGGTGTCATTTGGTGAGGGTGGCACTCATGTCATCCAAGCAACAAGCCCAAAGCTTTATGATCTTGGCTGCAAATGTACCCTCTATGGCTGAGCCCCAGGAAAATCCACCCCTACCCTCTTTTTCAGTCTGGTTCCAATGTCTGTTATTATTTGGTAGACCAGTCATTGCCTCATAAAATCACATATAATTACATCTTATTAAACATTTACTATGTGCCAGTCCCTCTGCTAAGAGCTCCAGCTGTATCACTGCATTGCATCCTCGCATCCCTATGACAGAGATGGTATAGTTATCCTGTTTAGACACATAAGTGATACGAGATTTCAGGGCAGAGAAACTCAGTCAGTCACATGAGTGGCAATGTAGGGCCGGGGCTCCAACCTAGGCAATCTGACTCCCAAGTCTGTGGATCAGCTCCAGTCTAAATGATTTAAGTGACTTTTACTTCTTTCCAATTTCCAATACATCTTCTTTAGTGGGTTATCCTAAAACCAGCCTCTAAGACGAAGGTTTAAGTGGAAGTAATTTGGTATGAAATGCCAGTACAGGAGTGGGAAATTGAGGCAGGGGAGGGAAGGAAGCCTGTAAAATGCATCTCCTGGAGCAAGTCATTACTGCGGGAAACTGGAATTTCAGGTCCACTTGGAGACCTCTGGGAAGTACCATGCAAAATGTGCCTCTAGGGCAGAGAGCTTTTTACATTTATATTGGTAAGGTATTTATACACTAATTCTTAGCAGTTATTGGTTGAAGGCTACTCTCAAAGGACATGAATTCCTTGGCACTTCAGTCTGCCACACATGGGCAGAGTGAGTATTGGTGGCCAGAAAAAGCCTTGAGGCCAAGAGATCTAAGCTGGAGCTGGAAGCCAGGGAGACTGTGTGGAAACTGACAGGCCTAGAGAATGGGGGCAGACATCAGCAACTCCCTGAGTCCTCTTTCTTCCTCATTTTATTTATAAACAACTTTATTGAAGTATAAATTTTAGACTAACATTTATCCATTTTAATTGTATAATCATTTTTAGCCAACTTAATGAGTTGCCTGACCATCACCATAATCTATCTTTAGAGCATTTTCATCACCCCAAGAAGAACCCGCCTGCCCATTTACAGTTAATCTCTGTTCCCATTCTCAGCTCCTGACAAGCACTAATCTACTTTCTGTCTCCATGGATTTACCTTTTGTGAATATTTTACCTAAGTGGGATCATACAATATATGATTTTCTATGTAAACGAGAAAATCTCTCTCCAAATGGTTCAGGGTATAGATAGGAAGTGAAAAAAAAAAAATGGGTAAGAGCATAGCAAGTAACTTTTTGGTGAGGGAGAGGGAGATATTCTAGATGAAGTGACCAATGATTGCATTACAATAGGTGACTAAGAGACAACCCACGCTTGGCCTAGAGTTCCATCTTCCCCAGGATACATTTGCTCTTATGAGCTTTTGAGTCTATGTATTTTCAAGGTATCTTTTCAACACAAAAGACTAGCAACCAGCAAGCTGTTGGCTGAGACCTTGATTTCCATTAACCCACTAACCTCAGCACCGAAATAAATGGGACTGACTCAGGGAATCCTATATTGTTAAATAGATCAAATAACTTCTTGGGAGCCGAGGAATTCAGTCTTTGGAAGCGACTGATGTATGGAGAGATCTTGTTTCCCTACTGGCCTGCCAATTCCCTCATAGTTTCCTCTCTGTCTTGGTAGAAATTAATTACCTAGAAACAAAACTAAACTAAACTTGATGAAGGGAAAAATGAGCAGAACAACTGGCTAACTGGTCAACCGCAATATGCATTCTGCAGACCTCCTGCCATCCCCTGTGTCTGTTGGGTAAACTGGTTGCAATTCCCCATGCACAGGGGCAGAATTAGCCCACAACTGTCTGATAAGCACAATGGTTAGGTTATGGGAGGTGGTCCACCCCATCTCACCCAAAACAGACTCTGACTTCGCTGCTAAAGGTCATTTTCTCTGAGCTGCTCCTACTCGTTGATTCTTGACTAACCCACAAAGGAGAAGTTTGGCTGTTGTCCTCTGTCATGTGCAATTTGTAAATATCACTTGTTCATCTTTGCATTATGAACCAGTTGAGAAATAGGCACAGGAACAAACAACTGTGAAAGTATCAACGTTGCTGGTAACACAGGGCTGGAAGCTGTGCCTTGGACCTGTGACCCCAATCTGTCCCTGCACCTGGATCCTGGGACCCTCTAGAGAGGAACAAGTGAGTCGAACAGGTGCCCCCAGCAGCTTCAGGGGAACTGTTCTGGGGCTCAGAGTGGAAACACAGAGAGAGGGACATCCTCTCCTGTCCCCACAAGTGTGAAAGTGAACATGTTAGTTGCTTAGTCATGTCTGAGTCTTTGAGACCCCATGGACTGTAGCCCACCATCCTCCTCTGTCCCTGGAATTCTCCGGGCAAGAATACTGGAGTGGGTAACCATTCCCTTCTCCAGGGGATCTTCCCAACCCAGGGATTGAAACTGGGTCTCCCACATTGCAGGCAGAGTCTTTAGCATCTAAGCCACCTGGGAAACCTTGTCTCTACAAGGTCAACCCCAAGCCCTGACCCAGGCATGCTGACTCCACATGGGACACCCTCACTTTTTTTTCCTCTTGTGTTAATGCTTCTCCAGGGATGTTGACTTGGATAGAAATTCAGTTCCTTCAAGCTGCAGGATACAGAGCATGTGTCAAGGCTTAAGTGACCATCATTGAGCTGACAGAAACAGGCCAGAGACATGGTGAATATGTGGCACAACTGCCTCAGTAATGTGGATGGGCCTCATCCAATCAGTTGAAGGCCTGGATAGAACAGAAAGATGGGGCTCCCCTGAGCAAAAGGGAATTCTCCAGCAGACTGCCTTCACATCAGTACTGTCCCATTGACTCATGGGCCTCTAGCCAGCCAACCCCACTCTAGATTTGGGCTTACCAGCTTCCATAACTCCAAAATTTTGTAAGCCAATTCCTTACAATAAACCTCTTTCCATACACACACACACACACACATCCTGTTGATTCTGTTTCTCTGGAGAACACCAACTGATATGGCAGGCAGATCTTAGCTACCTAGTTGACAATATGAACTTGCTTAGAAGTGGGGAAAAGATTTGGAAGTACCTGGAATAGGAAGATGGGTGAAGGCAGAGAGGGTAGAAGACCCCACGTATCCTCTCCCTGGCTTGCTGAGGTCTGGCTCAGGTCACTATGGCCATCTTTTGATGGAAGAGTTCCTCACTCCAGAGAACTGGACTGATACAGGCCCAGGACAACATTTGATGTCTGGATTCTCACGAACCAGCCAGGGCGACATCCTGACCCTGGCTGGTGGGATGACTTCAGTAAATTCAGAAAAGCTCTGTTGACACTGACCTGTCAACAGGACTCAGTCCTGTCCAGGATGGAAAAATAGGAGAAGAGGTGGGATTCAGAGGCTGAAGGCTGAAAAGGAAAGGATTCCCAAATGAGGGGGCCCACTCCTCTGGTGTGAAATGGTCAATCAGCTTTGTAACATTGACTTAAGACCCCAGAATCTTGGCCTGAGACCCTACAGAACTGCCCCACCATCCCTAGCTGTGGCATCCCTTCAGGAATTCTTTTCTTCTCAGCCTTTGATTTACGGATTCTTTCTGTTTCTGTCATTCCTGTGGCTACAATACAGACAAAAGTCTCCTAAACTTCAGTCATTGAAGAAATCCTCCATGGACTGTCATTTCTGTGAACCATTCTGACTCTGATTTACTCACTAGTGTTGTTTCTTTAGATGGACTCATTCTTTTTTTTTAAAGGTGCATTTATTTAAAAAGGAAATGTCATATCAGTTCTTTCAAAGGGAAAGCTATTTTTCCTGGCCTTGATGAGGAAGTCACTGGAAAAACAAATATAAAATGGAAAATAAGCCAGGCTTTATATTCTAGTTAGTTAGCTTGATAGCTGTCTTTGTTCAAAGAACAGACCTGTAAGGTTTGGAGAAGTATTAAAGTCATCAGCACCTAACTGAGACAGTCTCCCTAGCTGATCAGAGTGATTGGAAGACATCTGAAAAGAGAGTTGCTTTCCCTAGGAATAATTCAGTGTTGTTACACCAGCCCAGGTCATATCTGAAGCCATGCTACTTTATCAATGGCATGCATTTCAAACTGCTGAGGAAACACAGCTTGCGGGGGGAGGCGCTTTGTTTCTCTGGACTTTACCATGTTCCCTGAAATGTCATTTCTGGAAATCCTAACTCCCAGCATCCCAGGATGCGATACGGAGATATGGTCTTTAAGAGGTACTTGAGTTAAAATGGGGTATGCCTTTACAAGACATGGAAATATGGACACAGACATGGACAGAGGGAACACCGTATAAACACACAGAGAGAAGAAGGCCATCTGCCAACTAAGGAGAGGGGTCTAGGAAGAAACCAACACCCTGGACTTTGAACTTTCAGCCTGCAGAACTGTGAGAAAATAAATGCCCGTTGTGTAAGCATCCAGTCTACGTACTTTGTCCTGGCAGCCCCAGCAGAAGTTCACTGGGCCCCATCTGGGTTCCAACTGCCACGGTTCAAACTTTTGAATAGTAACATCTGAAATTTGTCACTTTTCTATTGCCCATAGAATCTGATCTTTTGCTACTTTCTGGGCAGATGGGGAGAAAAATGCTAAATATGAGACTCCTTTTGTTATCAGCACTACATACCTCTGATCAAATAGTTTTAATAGCTTAACATTCATGTATGAAAAAGCTCTGTTTCCACATGTTCCTTATTAGATAGAAGGTTTTAAGTGTGAACTTCCTTCTGTTCAGAAATATATACACTGAAATATTAACCCAGGAAATAGCATTTTTACAAGAAAACCTGTATTTTACTGTGGAGTTTTTCAAATTGTTTGTTTATCAAATGTCAATGAAAGTCTCATCTTATTGAGAAAGAAAAAGGATAACTGACAAGGGTGTATAGGATAGCACAGGGAATTCTGCTCAATATTATGTAACAATCTAAATGAGAAAAGAATTTGAAAAAGAACAGAAACGTGTGTATGTATAACTGAATCACTTTGCTTGAAACTATTACAACATCGTTAATCAGCGATACTCCAATATAAAATAAAAACTTAGGATAAACGATGTAAGGAGTTTGGTGTTCATGACTAAGGGCTCCGCCTTCAATACTAACCAGCCGGAGCAGGGCATGGAGGGGTGTCAGAAACAAGATAATCATTCCTCTTGCCTCTTCCCCAAAGTTACCCAGATGTTTTAAAACCACCCAATTACTGTGTTCTCCGCTCTCTTTTCCCTTTTCAACTCCTATTTCATCAGGATGGGTCTGTCTCCCCAGGCCGCATCCCTTTTTCTGTCTTCAGGGCCCCCCTCCCATATCTATTTCTGCAAATGCCTTAAGCCCCTCACCTGGGTCTTGTCACTTGTAAATTATAGATCTAGGTTTTGAACTGAGGCTGGTGTGATTTATGACACATCCCAGGAGTGACAGGGAGATTAGAAGAGGACTTTGATTTACCAATATTAATAATGATTCACCCATTAATTATAATTTCTTATCATTACTTACAGCAGATAAAGTATAATGTGAAGCTCTTGCTCACCCCAATATTGATGGTTACGGTGTCCGTCTGCTGATCACTTGCTATGTGCCTGTACTTTATTTGTATTGTCCTACACATTCCCCTCTACAACATTTGCACATCGATTATCTTTTATGCCTATCTGATATGCAAGAGTCCTGAAATGCAACAAGTCCCATGTTTTACACCAACACAGCTGAGAGAGACCCAAGGGCAGGGAATGAAAAGGTAAAGTGTTGAGAAAAGGGTAAGGCGGGGGGGGAATGATTTTCTCATATTCTCATGGACAGCAGGGCTCTCTG
Source organism: Odocoileus virginianus (assembly GCF_023699985.2). Classification (NCBI taxonomy): domain Eukaryota; kingdom Metazoa; phylum Chordata; class Mammalia; order Artiodactyla; family Cervidae; genus Odocoileus; species Odocoileus virginianus. The sequence continues at coordinate 14,912,934 of NC_069706.1, read as the reverse complement.
CTAAATCCCCCTGCTTTCTGAGACTCAGCGAGTCCTTCAGCATGGAGCTAGGACAGTTCCTAAGGATCACCTAGCCTTCACCTGATCCCTTCCAACTGGGTGAGTTTGCTAGGGCTGCCTTAACAAATTTGCAGAAACTGAGGAGCTTAAACAAAGACTTCCCCTCCAAAAACCATCACATTGGGGTGGGGGTTTCAACCTAGAATTTTAGGGTGTGAGATAATAGAAAACATACAAATTGGTCTCTGTCCTAGGTACCTGGCCCAGAGCTCCTAAAAGCCTGGGGAGCATCTTTTGTTCTATTGAGGTGACTCTGGATGGGCACCTGGATGGTTCCTGGATGGGAGACTGGTCACCAGAAAGACCAAACCATGATTTAGAAGCTTGGAATTTTCAGCCCCACCCCTCCGTTACCCAGAGAGGGAAGAGGGGCTGCAAATGGAGTTAATAATGGACCATGGTCACATGAGAAAGCCTCCATAAAATTCCAGTAGTGTGGGGGTCAGAGAGCATCCAGATCGGCGAACACATCCAGGTACCAGGAGGGTTGTTGCTGTTGTTCAGCTGCTCAATTGTGTCCGACTCTTTGCAACCTCAGTTGTGTCTGGTTATTGCAGCACACCAGGCCTCCCTGTCCTTCACTGTCTCCCAGAGTTTGCTCAAACTCCTGTCCATTGAGTTGGTGATGCCGTCCAACCATCTCATCCTGTCATCCCCTTCTCCTCCTGCCCTCAATCTTTCCCAGCATCAGTGTCTTTACCAATGAGTCAGCTCTTTGCATCAGGTGGCCAAAGTATTGGAGCTTCAGTATCACTCCTTGCAGTGAATACTCAGGATGGTGTGTGCGTGTGTGGTCAGTTGCTTCCGTTGTATTGGACTCTTTTCGACTCTTCGGACTATACACCCCCAGGCTCCTCTGTCCATGGGGATTCTCTAGGCAAGAATACTGGAGTGGGTTACCAATCCCTCCTCCAGTGGATCTTCCCAACCCAGGGATAGAACCCAGGTCTCTAATGTCTTCTGCACTGGCAGGCAGGTTCTTTACCTCTATTGCCACCTGGGCAGCCTATTCAGGAGGGTAATTCATCCCAGCTCTGCAGGGACAGAAGATCCTGAGCTTGGAACCCTCACAGACCTCACTATATATTTATCTCTTCATCTGGCTGTATGTCTGTCTCCTTTGTCACAACCATTAGTAAACAGATAAGTGTGTTTCCCTGAGTTTTAGCAAATCATCCAGTCCAGCAGGAGGAGATTATGGGAATTTCTGACTCGTGGCCATGTTGGACAGAAATTGTGGCTCATCTGGAGACCTACAACTTGTGACTGGCATCTGAAGTAGGGTGAGGCAGTCTTGTGAGGCTAAGCTCTTCACCTATAGGATCTGATGCTGTCTTCAGGTAGAGAGTGTCAGAATGAAGTGAAATTGAGGACCATGCAGCTGGTGTTGCAGAAAGTGCTTGGTGGGGGAAATCCCACCCACATTTGGTGTCAGAAGTGCTATAATTGCTGTCGTCATGTAAGAGTAACGGAGAAACCCATGGAGGTGGGGTGGGGAGGGAGGGAGGGAGATACAAACAGTCATCTCAGAACATGTCCATCTCCTCCCCATGTCTCTTCACATTATCTTTCCTCTGTATCTATGCCCAAATTTCCCCCTTCTAGAAAGATGCCAATCATTTTGGATTAGGATCCACTCTAATGGTTGCACTTCAGCCTCCGTAGTTATTTCCCAAAAAGTTCACATTCTAAGGTATGGAGAGTGGGTTAGGACATCAACATGTGAATTTGGAGGCAACACAATTCAGTCCCAAACACCAGCCCCACTGGTGTGCATCTGAGGTCTAACGATTTCTCTTGGCAGCCCAACTGTTTTTAACATCCTTCTCCAGTAGGAAAATATTCCTAATATAATGCAAACCTTCTCTTGTCACAGTTCAAATTCATCGCCTTTCATTCTCTTAAGAGAGCAATATTCTCTCGTTCCTTTTCTGAGCCTTAAGCTTTTGACTCTCCTTGCAGCTGAAAGCCACTCCCCCTCCCCCAGATTAAGGGACACAAAGAAAGGGAACTGAAAAGTTAGATTGGGGTGGATGATATTCAAATCGTCTTTAGTTCACAATGCGAACAAGATGCTGTCAAGGACTTAGAAAAGGAAGGTATGTTCATGGCTGTGGTTCAGAAGCCTGAGAGCTTTGGTTTAAAAATAGGTGAACTGAAATAAACACTGAAAGCTACTGAGATGGCACTGAAATAGAGTGGTAATTGATCTAATGCAACTTTTCCCTCGGATAACATCATTATTTGTGAAATTATGTCAGTGTTGCTGCTGCCAAGTCAGCAAGCACTTACAGGACGTGACTTCTAATTTAGGAATTGGACTATTTGCAGCTCATCTCCGAAGACAGTGGGAACTCAGTGGACTCCCAGTAGCCAGTCTTCTGGAAAGGCTGGTTTGCACTTGAAGTTTGCAACATTGAAGTGTGGGGGAGGTGTCCTGACCGGGTGGTCCTTGGAAGAAGGACTCCCTGCCCAGATCTCGGGAGCTAACTGGAAGATGACCTCCAGTTATCAGCTCTTTCTGGGTCAGCCCCAGCTCCAGAGATTCAGGCCCCCAGTCAGCCCACAGCCTATGATTTAGTGAAGCAGGGATATGACCTAAGATCTCACTGGGGTCATTCTGATGTCACCCAGCACTTGCTCCATAGCTAAGACAGGCCTGCATTGTGATTCCACCTCTTGCCACCCCAGCTCCAACCTGCTTCTTTTCCCTGGTGTTGATTCCTAATAAACACCTTGTAGCCCTTGTAGCCAAGGTGGATTCATGCTTCCAACTGTATCTGTTGTGCTCCTGAAAGAGAGAGGGTGAAATGGTCCCTTCATGCCCTCGTGGAGCTGGCTGTAGGATGTTTTTGTGGAATTCCAAGTGGAAGAATCTCCTTTTTAAAACATTTGTATTGAACTACAGTTGATTTACAATGTTGTGTTAATTTCTGCTGCATAACAAAGTGATTCAGTTATACATATATATATGTATATATATTCTTTTTCATTATGGTTTATTACAGAATATTGAATATAGTTCCTTATGCTATACAGTAGGACCCTGTTGTTTGTACAGTCTTATATACTATCTTGTACCGGCTAATATTAAACTTCCAATCCATCTCTCCCCTCAACACGCTAGCAAACACAAGTCTGTTCTCTATGTCTGTGAGTCTGTTTCTTAGATAGTTTCATTTGTGTCATATTTTAGATTCCACCTATAAGTGATATCATATGGTATTTATTTTTCCCTCTCTGGCTTACTTCACTTAGTATGATAATCTCTAAGTTCTTCTGGGTTATTGCAAATGACATTATTTCATTCTTTTTTGATGACTGAGTAGTATTCCATTGTATAAATATATATATGTATACATATATATATGTATATGTATATATGAAGTGAAGTGAAGTGAAAGTCACTCAGTTGTGTCCAACTCTTTGCAACCCCATGGACTATACAGTCCATGGAATTCTCTAGGCCAGAACACTGGAGTAGGTAGCCTTTCCCTTCTCCAGGGTATCTTCCCAACCCAGTGATCAAACCCAGGTCTCCCACACTGCAGGCAGATTCTTTACCAGCTAAGCCACAGGGAAGCCCAAATATATATTTATATACATACACACACATATCTACATATATACATATCATACTTTCTTTATTAACTGGAAGAATCTTATAAATCATTTAGAAATATATTTGGCTTACACAAAGTAAAGTACACATGGAAAAATTATTGTTAGAAAGGATAGCCATTTCTTTATTCAGAATTAATTTTTCATCATTGCAGGGTTCCAGGTATTAGTCTCAGTACCAGCACCATGGTGAATAAGACAGACAAGGATTCTCAGAATTAGGTTCTATGGGAGAGAGGCAATATGCAAATAAATAAATATGTTAATGAGAAAGTGTATATATTAAACACACGGGGAAAACAAAAATGGGGAATGGCAGCCAGTGACTGAGGTATGGGAAGAGTCTTCCAGTGAAGTGGCCTAGGAGGACGTCTGGAGGAGATGGCAGTGATGTTGAGAAATGAAGGACAAAGAAGATCTAGGCTTCTGCAGATAAAACTCAATCTGTTGAAATGGAAGAGATTCACGTGTTCCTGCTGAAAGCCCAGATGAATCAATGGCATCATCTAATAGATGGACCATCTTGCTTATCTGAGATGATCAGCTGGACCTCCAACCATCCCTGACGGCCCCCGTAGAGGCTGCAGCTAGGGTTGGATGGACCATAGAAATTTAACTCAGAGTGGAAATTGATCTTTGAAGTACTTCTTTCTCACATTAGATTTTTATCCAAAAACAGTGAGGAAAATGGTTCACTTGCTCCCTTGGTTTATGTTGTAGGTCACAGATGGCATGGCACCTGATTAGTAGGCATTTAAACAATCCCTTATCATCTTTCCAGGGCTTTCATGCTTGATTTTTTAAAAACTTTGTCCAATTCTCAGCAACCTGATTTTAAAGGGCATTATATTAACTGCAAAGATGAATCAAGGGACGAGGTCATTTCTCATCCAGGGAGGCTTTATAGTCTTGTGTGCTGTCATTTCCATGCCCTGTAGATTAGATGCTGATCTGGGTTTTAAAAAGACACTTCTATTTCAACATGGTATTCTTTGGGGAAAAAGACTGCCTTCCCTTCCAAAACTCAGCCTTGCCTTCTCATCAAATGAAGCTTTTGTGCTGCGTTTGTCTCACTCATATCTGGGAGAACAGCTGCACACTCACCAGCTCTGCTCCAACTGAAGAGCTGAGGACTTCACTGTAATCACCTTGTTGAAATATTTGGAACTGTATAGCGAGAGACTGGTTCTGTGTTGCCATAATTTATGATAAAAGCCTGAATAAATCCCCAGACATGGATTTCCTATAAAACCCTTCCTTGGGAAACTTTGTTGCACTGCAAAATGAAAAGAAGATGGGGAAGAAGAGAGAGAAAGGGGCGGGGGTGGGGCGAAGCCTGCAAGATGTATATAAATCTCCAAGGATGCTGTTTCTATTCATCACATTTACTGTAAAGACAGGGGTTTTATTTGGATGGAAAAAGAATGAATCATGATGGTTTTCAGAGTCTAATATGGCGCTTGCTTGAAGCATTTTCCTCTGATCTTTCTGCTTCCTCAAGATCACCAGAATACAGAAGGAGGAAGGATACTTTCTATCCACCCTGAAAGGTTCTGTGTTGGGACAGGCATCAGGGGACAGAGCGAAAACTTCTTTTTGTGCTTTTTACTGGAGACATTCCTTGGTCTGTGAAAGTATAGTTGTACAATATAGTTGCATCAGAAGTATATGTTAGCTATCCAAAATTATACTGTATGGGGTTGGGTAGTGGGGAGGGCAAGCGTTGAGAGAGAGGGGGTACAGAAAGGAAGGTGGGGGAGGGAAGGAAGGAGGAGGAGACCAGGGAAGAGGAGAGAGAATCTTTTAAATCACATACATTACTTCACCTCACAGTCCAAGAAAGCAGAAGATGGAAAATCTGATTCTACAGATCCCTCCTCTCATCCCTTTTCCTCTCATAGTACAGGTATTTCCCCATGCTGAGGGCCAGGCTGCTGTTTATAGTCAGCAGGATTTGCTTAAACAGAACTCAGCCTTTTCATCACTTGCTCAGCCCAAGACACAGTAGTCTGTTCAAGATGTACGGAAAATGGATTCAGTTGGACATATTGAGAGCTGATCTGCTTCTTCACAGCATAGGTAACTTAAGAGGAGTTTTAAGGGACATTTTTTACTCTCTGGGATTGTTTCTTTGGAATCTAACTGCCTCTTGTGAGCCTTGTCTATCAGGGTCCTCCTAACCAAGCAGGTAGAGGATGAGAATTCTGGAGGAGACAACAGTTATTCATCCATTATTCCCCAAATAATTACTGAGGACCTTCTCCGTGCCGGGCACTGTGCTGAGTTGCGAGGGTTTTACATGATGATGCTCAGAGAAATTTCTCACTGCTCTTTTTATGTAACCTCAGGATTTTAAAGCTGAAAAGATTCTGGGAGGATATCATCTATCAAAACCAATGCTGGGCAACACTTTATCCACAAGAATTGCTTCAGGGAAAGTAAACATGTTTACCATCTACATTCTTTTGGTTCATTCGAAGCAAATTCAAGATGGAATAGTTTTATTAAGTTCTTCGCCAGGAAGGGAGACATTCTCACAACTGAGTTTACTTACTCAATTGAATGGATGGTCATCAGTAAAAGGTTTGGCCTAGCTCTTTGGCCATTAAAATGCAAATATTTGGGACATCTGATATACTAAATATTAAATATCAATATTTGAGAAGTAGTCCTGTGGAGTTGACTTTCAAATTGTTGAATTTGAAATTAGATTATATATCCCAGAATTTAGGCAGGTCACATGGCCCACAGGTTGTGGTTACTCATCCAAGAGGTAGTGAATGGGACACCATGATTGATTCCACTCTCCATCCTCCACCACACATTGCACAATAGCTGAGGCCTTCTCCTGGGTTAGGTATCTGTTTCTCTCTCTCTCTCTCTCTTTTTTTTTAAACAACTCTTTTCATTGCAAACAACCAAAAGAAAAACTTATGCCAAAAAAGGTGGAGATATAAAATCTCAAGTGAGTTCAAAAGCCTAGATGTTAGTATCAGGCATGGCAGAAATCAGATGTTCAAGTCATTTAATCAGTATTCCACTTTTTACTTCCCACAGCGCTGCTTTCTTCTCTGGTGATTTTACTCCCAGGTAAGCTCTCTCTGTGTTCACCCACACCTACCAAGCAAGAGCCAAGCCTCCCAAATACAAGTCCAGTAGAAAAGAGTTGCCTCTCTCCAGGTCACACCTGCCCTAGTTCTGGAATTAGAGCTTTTGGGCTCTGCCTAGCCTTGAATCAGTCTCAGTGGTCTCGTTAGTCAGAATAGGTCTTTTGGTCACAATTCTGGCCAGATTCATGTGAAATATACGGGCAGAGACTGATGAAGAGGGATCCCCTCAGGAGAATTGGACTGCTATTATTGGATAAGAGGGGATAATCCTGAAAATGCAAAGAAAGACTCTCTACCATCCTTCCTATCTGTCTCGCTGTTCATCTATCCATCTTTCATCCATTTATTCATCCATCCATCCATCCATCCATTCGACCATCCACCTACATATATATCCATCCACCTACCCACTTAGTCATACAGATAACTAGCTAGTTAGGATTGTTCTTCCCTTTACTACAGAAAACAAACTTTCAGTTCATGACATATCTTAGGAGTTCCAAAACTATGCTTTTAATGAATTGTATCTTACTCTCACTTTACACATAATGAAAAGGTGTATCACAATAGCTCATGTCAGAGCTGGGATCTGCACCCATCCCCCCAAACATATTTTTCCCAGGAAGATGTTGCCTCATCCACTGGGGAGTAAGATAAACATATTTAAATTATTGACTAAACATAATGGCGTCATGTAAAGGTATACTTATCTGTGGTTTTATTAACCAGTGCTCATTTTCATTCCAGAATTGTATTCATCTTTTCAAAAGAAAAGTTTACCCTCATTATAATGCCACATTGCAGCAAAAAAAAAATGTAAATAACAATTTTAATGTCAAAAACTAGGTACATTTTGTTATTGTACTTAACTCTAATCCATGAAGGTATTATCCAAATTGTTGAAATATGCCTCAAAATGCATGTGTATTAATAAAACTTTAGTTATTACCATGATATTGGTGGAGAGAATTAGAATACAGGGCATCTAGAACACTCTCCATGAGAAAAGCTTTACTAAAGACCCAACAAAGTTAAGGCTATGGGGATGGAAGGTAGAGTGGTCAACCATATGTTCACCATCATCTTTATATATACATGGACACACACTATCTTCTTTGGCAGGTTTAAATGCCTTATATGCCCAAGCCTATTTGATACTTGTTTTATTTGCATTATAGATGTGTTATAGTGTTTGTTCTTAGGGGTTCTCAGATAGGACTTTAGCATGGAATTTATGATTGACTGTTGATTTCTTGGAGAAGTCAGTGGCACCCCACTCCAGTACTCTTGCCTGGAAAATCCCATGGACGGAGGAGCCTGGGAGGCTGCAGTCCATGGGGTCGCTAAGAGTCGGACACGACTGAGCAACTTCACTTTCACTTTTCACTTTCACACATTAGAGAAGGAAATGGCAACCCACTCCAGTGTTCTTGCCTTGAGCATCCCAGGGACAGGGGAACCTAGTAGGCTGCCATCTGTGGGGTCGCACAGGGTTGGACACGACTGAAGTGACTTAGCAGGTTGATTTCTTTACACTGTCTAAAGGAAAAAGAAGAAAAATGAGTTGGGACTCTTGGGTTCATTCATTTACTCAATAAATGTTAATTGAGTACCTACAATTAGTTAATTGAGTACCTACAGTGCCAAGCACTGTCCTAGAACACAACAGTGAGTGAATCAAACAGACTCAAATCCTTTCCCTCCTAGAACTTAGACAACTCAATGCCAGGTTCCGTCACTAAGGAATAGTTTATACTTTGATGCACCACTTGCTTCTGTGGGCTTCTGTTTTTCTGCTTGAGCTATGAGTGGTGAGTGAACACAACACCAAGCAAAAGAAAGGAATGGCTTAAAAAACTAAGCTGGGGAAAAGGAAAACTCACAGAGGACAGAGTGCTTCTGCCCAAATACTGAGAAAGATGTTCTGCTCACAAGCAAGGATAATTGGTCTGTGTGGCTCCCAAGGATAGAATAAGGATTATTGGAGACAGAGCTGAATTACTTACAAGGAGCTCAGGAGGTGGTGAGATCATTGTTACCGAAAGTGTACAAGAAGAGGAAATGAACTTGGCTGGGACATGGAGAAGTATCAACCTTCTAAAAACTCTCTCCAATATGGGGGGACACATGTCCACCTATGGCCGACTCATGCTGATATATGGCAAAAACCATCACAATATGGTTAAGTAATTATCCTCCAATTAAAATAGATAAGTTAATTTAAAAACACGAGTGTATAAGATAATTAACAGTGCCCTCTGCCATCTTGGTTCTGCACTATTTGGCCCACATGGCCTCCATGTTTGTTGCAATAGGAGAAGAGAAGGAAGGAGGAGGCCTCTTAACTACATGGCCCAGCAGTGATGTGGATCACTCCTGCTTACAGCCCAATGGCTATAAAAAGTTCTTGTTGTTTTTCAGTCACTAAGTTGTGTCCAACTCTTTGCAACCCTGTGGACTGCAGCACGCCAGAATTCCCAGTCCTTCACTATGTCCCAGAGTTTGCTCAAACTAATGGCCAGTGAATCAGTGATGCCATCCAATCATCTAATTCTCTGTCACCCCCTTCTCCTCCTGCCCTCAATTTTTCCCAACATCAGGGTCTTTTCCAATGAGTCTGCTTTTCACATCAGGTTGCCAAAATATTGGAGCTTCAGCTTCAGCCTCAGTCCTTCCAATGAATATTCAGGGTTGATTTCCTTTAGGATTGACTGGTTTGATCTCCTTGCCATCCAAGGGACTCTCAAGAGTCTTCTTCAGCACCAGGATTCGAAAGCATCAGCTCTTTGGTGCTCAGTTTTCTTTATGGTTCAACTCTCACATCCATACACAGCTTCTGGACAAACCGTAGCTTTTACTATACAGAACTTTGTCGTAAAAATAATGTCTCTGCTGTTTAATTTTTTTTCATTTACTTTTATTAGTTGGAGGCTAATTACTTTACAATATTATAGTGGTTTTTGCCATACATTGACATGAATCAGCCATGGATTTAATACGCTGTCTAGGTTTGTCATAGCTTTCCTTCCAAAGAGCAAGTGTCTTTTAAGTTCATGCCTGCAGTCACCAGCCACAGTGATTTTGGAGCCCAAGAAAATAAAATCTGCCACTGTTCCCATTGTTTCCTCATCTATTTGCCATGAAGTGATGAGACCAGATGCCATGATCTTCGTTTTTTGAATGCTGAATTTTAAGCCAGATTTTTCACTCTCTTCTTTCACCTTCATCAAGAGGCTCTTTAGTTCCTCTTCTCTTTCTGCCATTAAAGTGATATCATCTGTGTATCTGAGGTTGTTGATATCTCTCCTGACAATTTTGATTCCAGCTTGTGAATCATCTAGCCCTGCATTTCACATGATGTACTCTGCATATAAGTTAAATAAGCAGAGGAACAACATACAGCCTTGTCGTACTCCTTACCCAATTTTGAACCAGTACATTGTTTCATGTCTAGTTCACATCAAGTTACAGAAGGCTGTGATCCATGTGATCATTTTGGTTAGCTTTCTGTGATTATGGTTTTCATTCTGGAGGCTGTGGGACTGCAGTTCTTGCTTCTTCTGTCTGCCCTCTGATGGATGAAGATAAGAGGATTGTGAAAGCTTCCTGATGGGAAAATGGTCTTGCTCTGGTGGTTGGGGCCATGCTCAGTAAATCTTTAATCCAATTGTCTGCTAATGGGTGTGGCTGTGCACCCTCCTTGTTAGTTGTTTGGCCTGAGGTGACCCAGTCCTGGAGTTGACAGGCTCTGTGGTAGGGCTACTGGTGACCTCTGAGAGGACTTATGCCAACATACGCCTCCTATGACTGCACCCGCCAATGCCCCTGTCTTCACGGCAAGCCACTGCCAGCCTCACCTCCACTGGAGACCCTCAAACACTCACAGGCAGGTCTGGCTCAGTCTCTTGTGGTGTCCCTGCTCCTTTCTCCTGGGTCCTGGTGTGCGCAAGATTTTGTTTGTGCCCTCCAAGAGTCTCTGTCTCCCCCAGTCCCATGGAAATTCGGTAATCAAATCCCACTGTCCTCCAAAGTCAGATTCCCTGGAGATTCTCAGTCCATTTGCTAGATTCCCAGTTTGGGAAGTTTGATGTGGGGCCTAGAAATTTCACAACAGTGTGAGAACTTCTTTGGTATTATAATAAGTTGTGTGGTCCAAAACAAATACCAACAAAAGCAGGGAGATATAGTAGAGAACATGAGTATACAGTGAGATTGTCTCTGTCAACTAAGATTTTGTAAAAATGGAGAAGATTGCAGCAATACCTATTTTAGAGAGTTAAGAATTAAATGAGCTAAACTGAAATTAGTTCATTTAATCTTGTACCATCCTATGACTGACATTTTAAAAAATGAGCCTTTCTTTCAAACTCTTTCTCATCTTCAAAGACTACCACGGTAGCTGGCAGGACCAGTTGGAAGGATGCTGTAGATAACCCCTGGGAGGAGCCAGGAAGGGGCTGATCTTATACGGACACATCCCCACACTTTCACTTCTTGCTTAAAATTCCATCATTAGAGCCATTCACCGCCACTTTTCACAGCTCTAGGCTTGGAGCAGCTAGGGCATGACAGATCAGGAGAGTGGATATGGGAAGTACAGGTGGGAAACTGTTTTAGTGACAATCTCAGGGCAACCCTAAGCAGGCGAGAGGCAGCATCTCTCAAACACCCACCATCTGCAGGCTTGCTGTTACTATATACATAGTCAGAAATGCTGTATCCCCTTGGGGGGACACCCTAAGTGCAGGCTGCCCATCTGAATTTGAAATGAATTCAATTTAGCCTTGTGTAATTGCTTATTTGATTCCTGACGATGACATGCAGTTAGGAGGGAAATTGACATTCTGTCGTCTCTTTTCCAATAAACCAGACTCCAGGTACTTTGTGGCAGCCGGGCCACCTGCTCTTCTGTGGAGAAATTAGTGAGCGCAGGGAGCTGGAAATAGAGAATCCCAAGTCCGGGGTGTTTTTAGGAAGTCTGAAATGGATGAATAATATAGGCAGTCGAAGGTATATGCCTGAACCTCCTTTTCCCTAGTGAGTATAATAGGCCTCGTTTTGGAAAGTATTTAGGATGGCTTCCTGCTTTAGAAATATGAATTCTCTCACTTGTTAGTGAAAACTCATTTATGTTCAAGGTCATTTTTTAAAAATTTCAAACAATGTAGGAGCCTGGAGACATCCCCAGTAAATCATAAAAAGCCTTGCAGTTCTAAGTATAGGAAAATGTATTTGTTACTTCATGGCTACCCAATGCCTTCTTTGTCCAAGTCTGTATACGACCCCTGCATTCTGGATGATGCCCACAGAACTGAGAAAGGGGCGCTCATTCCAGCTAGGAGGATACGAATCAGGTGAATGGGTTGGGACTTGACAAAGGTTCCCAGAAGGTCGTTGAAGGATCAGTGAGCAAGCACCTTAAGTCTCATTGATGAAAGAATAAAATCCACAAGAGCTTAAATGGAGGGCTTACATGTCAATATCCATGGAAACTGAGTCTTCCATGTATCTTGGGTAGATGGCATTTAGGTGATAACCCCATGATGAGGTGAGAAAAGTGTAAGTACTAAACCATACAACAGAGGTTCCTAAGGGGGGCGATTTTGTCCTTCCTCCCAGAGGACACTTGATAAGATGAAGGCATTTTTGGTTGTTGGACCTGAAAGCTTACTACCACCATCTAGTGAGGAGTGGGCAGGGATGCTGGCAGGCACACAGCTGCCCACAGGATAGGATCACCTGGTCCACAGTGCTCACGGGGCTGAGAAACTGCCCCCCAGAGCAAGGGGCCAGACCCGAGACACTGCCTTCTTTTGAGATGTAGAGTCGGCAACTTGAAAAAGGTGATCTCTCCTGGCCTTGGGAAAACTTTTATGCTGAGTCAAGAAAGGTGAACTATTCTTACTTCAGATCACAAATCACATCACACTCCTCTGTTCAAAATCCTCCACTGGCTTCCTATTGTTTTTAGGAAAAAAATCCAAGATACATAATATAGCCTGCAGGGTCCTGTGTAAATGTTTTTCTCACCTATTGCAGTAAGGATGAGAAAGCCAGAACTTAGACAAGGGAGACTCATCAGGGCAACCCCTCATCAATGTCGAGTTAATGAAAAATGTCGAGAAGGATGGCTAAAAATAATCTGTCATTGTCATACTTGCAGGCGATGCTGGGAAGATAGAGTGATAGTAAGTGGATCTCACACGTGGAAACTGTCAAGGTCATTACTAGATTGATTCTCAAAAAGCAATAAATGTCTCATCTTTAAAAAAAGACATACTCATATGTAACTAACACAAAGATGAGAGAGGAGAGTCACTTAGACACCCTCTTGTATCCTTCTTTAAGAGGCAGAACATCATTTTCGGTTTCACATAACAGTTCTTGGGGTCCTGGGAAAGATGGCTGATGGAGAATTTCAGGAGAGGGGGCTGATGGCTCCTATTCTTTAGGAAAGATACATATCACTCTGCCCAGCTTCTCTTGGGGTTTAGATTTGTCTTTCTTTAGCATAACATCGCTGAGACTAAGCTGAAGGCGGCCTGGTCTCACCTGAGTCACACACGGCCCCTCCCTTTGCCCGCTGGGCACCTGTTATGCTGGACTTCTGCGGGGTCTTGAGCATCAGGCTTTCTCTTCCTATAAATTCTTCCTTTAGTTTGGGTTCTGGATTCTGCCCCTGTTTCTCTTACACACACACACACACACACACACACACACTGCATCATTTACTCTTGTCCATCTCTCTCATCTCAGATCAGATATTGTATCTGGAGAGATTTCCCTGGCTCCCCGTGATTTGGCTCAATTTCCTTTTTCATGCATTCCTGTCCCTCTCTTGTCACTCTTATGTGAATGGTGTGTTCAGTAAGCTCATGTATTTTCCCCCCCACCTTTTGATGAGTAGTTCCATGAAGATAAAGGTCAGGGCTGTACTTCCATGCACTATACAAAGGCATCCAGCCAGGGGCTGAAGGCCATGAACGGTCTGCTGGCCTGGTCGGCCTTGGCGGTCATTCTCACTGTGCAGCCCCAGCACCCAGCACTGGTGCAGGGCAGGCCCCCAGGAATTGTGGACTGATGGATGTGTCTTGCCAAAAGTTTTACTTTAGTTTCCAGGTTCAAAGGATTTGTTAACAAAAGAAACCACTCATTACACACAAATAAAAAAGTTTACTATTTAATTGAAGATAATTTAATTTAATGTCAATACACAGTCATTAAAAGAAAAGAGAATGGAAACAACAGAGAAGAGTGACAGCACATACACCACCAAATCGGGCTGACCAACATCCAGACTTAAAACAGCGTTCTGGGAAGTTGCGAGTAGCAACAATCTGGAGTCCCGGTTGGGAAAAGGTCCCTGGCAGTGCATCCACCCCACAGGCCAGACTTCAAACTGGAGTTTCGGGGTTCCTGTCTAGAATCCCAGGCTGCAGACTGATATCATAATCAGTTTGCGAGAACAATGCAGCTCTGGCTTTACTTTAACCTTTTAACAATGCTGTTTGTTTCACCTTGTGAGTTTTAGGATTAGACCCCCAGGGATTGACCAGACCCTCAAGGGCTTTCTTATCCAAAGTGCTGCCTGACTTGCTGTGATGCCTGGCAGGCATGGAATCCAGGCAGTGTCCAGTCAGGTCAGAAGCAGGTCAGAGGCCTGCTCTCCTGCTTCTGAAGCCTCCATTTTACTTTCCCTACTAGTCAGGCCCAGGATAGTTGAGGCTGAAGAGTATAGAAAGAAGGCAAAATAACAGGAGCTGTCCTCAATTCTGTAAGTCAAATAACAATTTCAGATAGCCAATAGAAATAAAGTGATCAAAGAAACAAGGAATGGGTTAAACAATGCAGCAAGCAATTTTTGAGAAGTAGAGCATTTAGTAAAGAAAACATCCCACCATGAATGAGAAGTATATTTTTGTACATCAACTCCTACATCCATTAACTTGTTGGCAAAACTAGTAGTAACAACAGAATGTTCTACCAAGGTGAAATTATGCTTAGCTATGAAACTTTGCAAATGGTCCCATGCAAAATCTTAGGTAAGGATTCTGAGGGGAAGTTAATACTGGGAAAAGAAAGAGTAGGGAATAACATTTGAGTCTGCAGTGCCTGAACTCTCGTGAGGGTGGGGGGGCTTCCCGGTGGCTCAGCAGTAAAGAATCTGTCTGCGATGCAGGAGATGCGGGTTTAATCTCTGGGTCGGGAAGATCCCCTGGAGGAGGGCATGGCAACCCTGTCCAGTATTCTTGCCTGGAGGATCCCATGGACGGAGGAACCTGGTAGGCTACAGTCCATAGCGTTGCAGAGAGTTGGACATGACTGAAGCGACTGAGAATGCATGCACACTTGGGGAGGAGGGAAGTGATAGGTGGTCCCATTCAAACATGTGTTAGGCTGCTGGAAAAAGAAGCTCCTAATTGACACTCAGAAGTAGTATCTACATCTACTGGTTACAATATGTATAAATTGAGGGGCTATTTCAAAAAACATATTGAAGGATTTAGGGAAGGTAGTCCACTCATAATAGTTAGTGGAGTTCTCCAATTTGCAGGATTCCCAAATGTGAGACCTTGGTCCACATGAAAGTAAAAGCGAAATTCACTCAGTTGTTTCCGACTCTTTACAACCCCATGGACTATAGTCCATGGACTTTCCAGGCCAGAATACTGGAGTGGGTAGCCCTTCCCTTGGTCCACATAGCAGTCCCTTGGTAGCTTTGTCAGAGTCTATCAGTAAGTGGGGGCAACTATTAAAGTAACACATGAAATTGACACATAATACTTGTGTTCAAGGCTTGAGCTATATCTTTACCAGTGATGTGTAATCTAGCATATTGATAAATATTGTCCCTACAAAGTCAAACTTAAGAAAAGACAGACATTTTGTTGGGCAGGTGAACTTATCCTGAGTTGAGGTCCAGCCCATGTTTCTCTAGCTGAAGATTACCCAAGAGCTGTCTTCATATTTTTCTTTTACAAATTTTTAAATTTATTTATTTATTTTAATTGGAGGATAATTAATTTACAATATTATGATGGTTTTTGCCATACATCAACATGAATTGGCCACAGGTATACATGCATCCCTGACACGCATATTTTTCTTTTAATTGTAGCATACCCTTGCGGATGAGGCATGAATGACAATCCACTTTATAGTTAGGCTTTTAAGAATAATCTATTTATGAGAATAACAGGGGTTAATGGCACATATTTCCATGTTTCCTGTTGGATATCATCAGTAATGCGGTATTATCCTTCCTCTGAGAAGTTGCATCAGCAGATATGGGAAGATGGTTAGGTTCCTTCACTCAGACTTTAGCTCTGATTGCATGTATTTCATTTGTGGATCCAAACCCTCCGTCACCTCTGACTGTTAAGGTGGGTTGCTGTTGTTCAGTCACTAAGTTGTGTCCAACTTTTTGTGATCACATGGACTGCAGCATGCCAGGCTTCTCTGTCCTTCACTGTCTCCCAGAGTTTGCTCAAACTCATGCCCACTGAATTGCTGATGTACTCCAACTGTCTCATCCTCTGTCACCCCCTTCTCCTCTGCCCTCAATCTTTCCCAGCATCAGGATCTTTTCCTAAGAGTCAGCATTTCCCATCAGGTGCCCAAAGTATTGGAACTTCAATGTCAGTCCTTCCACTGAATATTCAGGGTTCATTTCCTTTAGGATTGACTGGTTGATTTCCTTGCTGTCTGAGGGACTCTCAAGAGTCTTTTCAGTCACCACAATTCAACAGAATCAATTCTTCGGCACTCAGCCGAATTCTTTAGGTCCAACTCTCACATCCATACATGCCTACTGGAAAAACCATAGCTTTGACTATACAGACCTTTGTCAGAAAAAGTAATGTCTCTGCTTTTGAATACACTGTCTACATTTGTCATAGCTTTTCTTCCAAAGAGCAAGAGTCTTTTAATTTTGTGGCTGTAGTCACCATCCACAGTGATTTTGGGGACCAGGAAAATAAAATCTGACAGTGTTTCCATTTTTCTCCCATCTATTTGCCATGAAGTGATAGGACCAGCTGACATGATTTGAGTTTTTTGGCTATTGAGTATTAAGTCAGCCTTTTCACTCTCTTCCTTCACACTCATCAGGAGGCTCTTTAGTTCCTCTTTGCCTTCTGCCATTAGAGTGATATTATCTATGTATCTGAGGTTGTTGATATTTCTCTGGGCAATCTTGATTCCAGCTTGTGATTCACCGAGTCCTGCACTTTGCATGATGTACTCTGCATAGAAGTTAAATCAGCAGGGTGACAATATACAGCCTTGTCATACTCCTTTCCCAGTTTTGAACAAAATTAGTCCATTGTTTCGGGTATGGCTCTAACTGTTGCTTTTTGTCCTGCATACAGTTTTCTCAGAAGACAAGTAAGGTGGTCTGGTATTCCCATTTCTTTAAGAATTTTCCACCGTTTGTTGTGATCCACACAGTCAAAGGCTTTAGGTCAATCAATGATGCAGAAGTAGATTTTCTTTTTTTTTTTTTTTTGGAATTCCCTTATTCTATGATCCAACAGATATTGGTAATTTGATCTCTGATTCCTCTGCCTTCCCTAAATCCAGCTTGCATTTTGGAAGCTCTTGGTTGACATAGGGTTAAAACCTAGCTTGAAGGATTTTGAGCATTATCTTGCTAGCTTGTGAAATAAGCGCAATTGCATGGTAGTTTGAATATTCTTTGGCACTGTTCTTCTTTGGGATTCGAGTGAAAGGATTTGATTTAGGTCATACCTGTATGGCCTGAACTTCCACGGTGGCTCAACAGTAAAGAATCTTCCTGCGATGCAGGAGTCACTGGAGATGCTGGGCTGGGAAGATCCCCTGGAGGAGAGCATGGCAACCCACTCCAGTATTCTAGCCTGGAGAATTCCATGAACAGAGGGGCTTGGAAAGCTACACTCCACAGTTTCAAAGAGAGCTGGACATGACTGAAGTGACTGAGTACACATGAGTACCCTAAATATCCTAGTGGTTATCCTTACTCTCTTCAATTTAATCCTGAGTTTTGGAGGAAGGAGTTCATGATCTGAGCCACAGTCAGCTCCAGATCTTGTTTTTGCCGACTGTATACAGCTTCTCCACCTTCAGCTGCAAGGAATATAATCAATCTGATTTCAGTGTTGACCATCTGGTGATGTTCATGTGTAGAATCATCTCTAGTGTTGTTGGAAGAGCATGTTTTCTATGACCAGTGTGTTCTTTTGGCAAAACTCTGTTAGCCTTTGTCCTGCTTCATTTTGTACTCCAAGTTCAAACTTGCTTTTTACTTCTGGTGTCTCTTGATTTCCTGATTTTGCCTTCCAATCGCCTATGATGAAAGGACATCTTTGTGTGTGTGTGTGTGTGTGTGGTGTTCTAGAAGGTTTTGGAATTATTCATAGAATCGTTCAACTTCAGCTTCTTCAGTGTTAGTCATTGGGGTATAGACTTGGATTACTGTGCTGTTGAAAGGTTTGCCTGGAAATGAACAAAGATCATTCTGTCATGTTTGAAACTGTACCCAAGTACTGCATTTCAGACTTTTTTTTGTCTATGAGGGCTACTCCCACCTTCCTAAGGGATTCTTCCCACAATAGTAGATATAATGGTCATCTGAATTAAATTTGCCCATTCCCGTCCCTTTTAGTTCACTAATTCTTTAAATATCGATGTTCACTCTTGCCATCTTCTGCTTGACTATGTTCAATTTACCTTGATTCACAGACCTAACATTCCAGGTTCCTATGCAATATTGTTCTATACAGCATCAGACTTTACTTTCACCACCAGACACATCTACAATTGAGTGTCATTTCCACTTTGGTCTAGCTTCTTCATTCTTTCTGGGTCTATTTCTCTGCTCTTCCTCAGTAGCATATTGGACACCTACCAACCTGGGGGGCTCATTTCTGGTGTCATATCTTTTTGCTTTTTCACACTGTTCATGGAATTCTCAAGGTAGGAATACTGGAGTGGAATAAGATAGGAAGTTCTTCTTTTTTGTACTTTGCTGATTACATATGGGTGAATCAACAATTCGGCAATTTGATTATGTTTATTAACAAATAGATCATTCTTTCCTTCAATTTGCAATATTACTCAGATTTCTCCTTGATAGTCTGGGTCTATAACTCTCTCTTGAAGTTATAGTATTAGTCTGATTGGATTTCCCAAAGGGAATGGCCACTAAATATCCAGAATATGTGTCCACAGCCATGCATGTGTATTGGCATCTTTTATCTCAAATTAATGAGCCAATATAACCAATTTTTCATATTTGTCCAGGCAGTTTGTAATGTGCCAATTGTACCTTGATTAATTGTGGCAACCTTCTACACTTAATATGTTGACAAATTGGATAGTATAAAATTATAGATTTAATGAGATTCATCGTTAAAGAATGGGCCTCCCTTGTGGCTCAGGTGGTAAGAATCTGCCTGCAATGCGTGAGACCTGGGTTTGATCCCTGGGTCAGGAAGAACCCCTGAATAAGGGAATGGCAACCCACTCCAGTATTCTTGCCTGAGAAATGCCATGGACAGAGGAGCCTGGCAGGCTATAGTCCATGCATTCACAAACAATTAGACACAACTGAGCGACTAACACTTTTACTTTCATAGTTAAATAAATACCTCTCTCCTGAGCCCACATGTATGTTGCTTTTTCTCCCAGATGGCCCCATTTTTGGTGTGCCCACTATGTCAAACCTTTTAAGTCACTGGAGTCTGGATTGATTTCTACTGCTTGGATTCAGGTTTGTTCTTGTAATAGAGTTATACCATTATTCTGTATAACTTGGAACACTGTGAGCATCTACATGGAAGACTGAAACATTAGTAGTATGAACAATTCCTCAAATGTGAGACTATAATTCGTTTCCCTATAGCTCTTTGGAGTAAATTTGCCAGTTATTTTTTACCCATAGGGGAAGCCAAGTAACGTATCCATTGGCCTCTGACCAAGAATCTGTGTGTATATATATGACATTGAGTTAAATTCTCTTCTTTGACACATGATAAAGAGTATATAACTTGGCAAACTGACTACTTTTACCTTCCACAGTAGTTGTTAGCAATTTAGTAGTAACCAAATTCTATGCCATCACTTTCCAATAGCGAGTGGATCCTATATATTAATATTTGGCTGATCCACCAGCAAATCATGCATGCTGTTTTTCTTGTGCAGTTAAAGAGTCAAAGGGCTTTCGCCGTTTTACAGGTGATTCAGTTATCTCAGGGCTTCCCTGGCGACTCAGTGGTAAAAGAATCTGCCTGTCAATTCAGGAGATATGGGTTTGATCCCTGGGTCAAGGAAGATCCCCTGAAGAAGGAAATGGCAATTCACTCCAGTTTTCTTGCGTGAGAAATCCCATGATCAGAGGAGCCTGATGGGCTGCAGTCCATGGGGTCACAAAAGAGATGAACACGGCTTAGTGACTAAACAACATTAATAACAGTTATCTCAAATGTGTTCCTTTATATAGCTGAGTAATGTTCCATTGTGGGATGATTTGACAGAATAACATCGAAACACATGCATTACCATATGTAAAATAGATGACCAGTGTAAGTTCGATGCATGAAGAATAGCACCCAAAGCCAGTGCTCTGGGACAACCCAGAGGGATAGGGGTGGGGAGGGAGAGGGGAGGGGGATTCAGCGTGGGGGAGACACATGTACACTGGTGACCAGTTCATGTTGATGTAAGACGAAAACCATCACAATATTGTGAAGCAATTTTCCTCCAACTAAAATAAATTAATTAGTTTAAAAGAAAAAAAGACAGTTATCTCAGGTCTAATTACAGCCTCTTGCTCAAGGCCTTCTGTAGGAATTTAGGACATCATTTCACGGAAGACAGTGACTCCATGGGGCTCAGGTTTGGCTCAGTCCTGAATACACCACTTCCATTTTATTATGCTGGACTCCTGGGCTTGCCCAATCCTGTGGGTTTTGGGTGAACTTTGTATTAGTAACCATTGCATGATTGGTACTTGAGGTCTTAATATTACATTGTGATCTATAGTTAATTGCTTCATATCAGTCAAAGCCCCAAAACAAGTCAAAGCTGTTTTTCAAAGGTAGTGTAATTTCTATCAGTCTCTGGAAATTGCCCAACCCAGGATCATAAAGGCACTCTTTTGCCTTGCTGTTTTTGCCATAAGCTTCAATTAGCATATAGTTCATTGATAAACACGTGAAATTTTATGTCCCTTCCTTGTAGCTCACAGAATATTTGATAACAGCAAGGAAATATCTGGGCAGTAAGTCTTAGTCAACATAGATTTCAAAGTAACAAAGCTAGCATTTAATGCTCAGTGAAATACATAAATTTTTTGTGTGGGTGTGTGTGATGGCATTAACCATGCAGTTGAGCTTTCCAGGTGTGTTCCACCTGGAACACACCAGCAAATGCAGGAGACATAAGAGATGTGAGTTCGATCCCTGGGTCAGGAAGATTGCCTGGAGGAGGGCATGGCAACCTACTTCAGTATTCCTGTCTGGAGAATCCCATACACTGATGAACCTGACAGGCTACCATCCGCAGGTTTGCAAAGAGTCGGATACAGCTGAAGCAACTTAGCATGCACGCACAACCCTGCAGCCAGGTAAGGCTTTATCCCATCAAATTAAAAAATGAAGTTTGTCAGGGAACCAGGAAAAGCCGAGCAGCCATCTTGGATTTCCCATAACCCTGACTGTTTCATTTACAGCTATTTAACCTATTTTAAATTCCTTAACTCAGGAGTAGACTGTTCCCATGTCCTAAGGACATCAGGATAGCAAAATGAGGGGGTTAATTTTTTTAAGAAGCAGAATGAGCTTTATCTGTGTGTGCCACAATCTTCATAGATCATTGTGAAATAATGTTTATTTACTTTACCAAAGTAACAAAAGATTTAAAAAGCAAATATAAATCACTTAGAGCCAAAAATTAACAGTCTGTTATCGAAAGCCACATACCAAGAAAACTTTGTTCTCTTAGCAGAGAGAGAAAACAAAATTCTAGTCTGAGAACAGCTTACTATTAATAACAAAATTTGTTTATCTGGTCAATTTTAATTTAATCTTAAAATGTCTTTCCTATGAATCTTGCAAAAGTTGTAGTATTTTTTTTTTTTTTGCCAAGGCATCAGAGTGAAATCATAGCTGTCCAGTCCATAATGACAGAAAGAGTTAAGACACATCTAAAATCTGATTATTTTGCAACTGAAAAAGTAACCTGGTCATGGCTGTGACATGTAACACTTGTATATAATAACTAGAATTATGAATTATAACAGTTTACCAGGATATATCATATCAGATCTTTATGAATTCTATATAATCTCTAGAATCTCTGCATTAGTAAGATTTATCATACAATATAACCTGATATTTGTAACTTTTTTGACAAAACCTCCCATACCAAATGAACCTAATTAATTTCTCTCTTTGGGATGACTCAGGGCTTTCTGAAGTACCCCAAAGTTAGCTAAAGGTCAAAAGAACTTCATTCAGTTCAGTTCATTTCAGTCGCTCAGTCTTGTCTGACTCTTTACGACCCCATGGACTACAGCACACCAGGCTTTGCTGTCCATCACCAACTCCTGTAGCTTATTCAAACTCATTTCCATTGAGTTGGTGAAGCCATTCAACCATCTCATCCTCTGGTCATCCCCTTCTCCTCCAGCCTTCAATTTTTCCCAGCATCTTTTCTAATGAGTCAGTTCTTCACATAAGGTGGCCAAAATATTGAAGTTTCAGCATCAGCATCAGTCCTTCCAATGAATATTCAGGACTGATTGCCTTTAGGATGGACTGGTTGGATCTCCTTGCAGTCTAAGGGACTCTAAAGAGTCTTTTCCAACCCCACAGTTCAAAAATATCAATTCTTTGGTGCTCGGCTTCCAACTTTCACATCCATACAGGACTACTGGAGAAACCATAGCTTTGCCTAGATGGACTTTTGTTGGCAAAGTAATGTCTCTACTTTTTAATACGCTATCTAGGTTGGTCATAGCTTTCCTTCCAAGAGCAAGCATCTTTTAATTTCATGGCTGCAGTCACGATCTGCAGTGATTTTGGAGGCCCCCCAAATAAATTCTCTCACTGTTTCCATTGTTTCCCCATCTATTTGCCATGAACTGAAGGGACCAGGTCTTAATTTTCTGAATGTTGAGTTTTAAGCCAACTTTTTCACTCCTCTTTGACTTTCATCAAGAGATTCTTTAGTTCCTCTTCACTTTCTGCCATAAGGGTGGTGTCATCTGCATATCTGAGGTTACTGATATTTCTCCCGGCAATCTTGATTCCAGCCTGTGTTTCATCTAGTCCAGCATTTCTCATGATGAACTTTGCATATAAGTTAAATAAGCAGGGTGACAATATACAGCCTTGATGTACTCTTTACCCAATTTGGACCAGTCTGTTTTTCCATGTCCAGTTCTAACTGTTGCTTCCTGACTTGCATACAGATTTCTCAGGTGGTCTGGTATTCCCATTTCCTTAAGAATTTTCTACAGTTTGTTGTGATCCACAGTCAAAGGCTTTGGCATAGTCAGTAAAACAGAAGGAGATTTTTTACTGGAACTCGCTCACTTTTTCGATAATCCAATTTGATCTCTGGTTCCTCTGCCTTTTCTAAATCCAGCTTGAAGATCCAGAAGTTCATAGTTCATGTACTGTTGAAGCCTGGCTTGGAGAATTTTGAGCATTACTTTACTAGCATGTGAGATGAGTGCAATTGTGCAGTAGTTTGAGCATTCTTTGGCATTGCCTTTCTTTGAGATTGGACTGAAGATTGATCTTTTCTGGTTCTGTGGCCACTGCTGAGTTTTCCAAATTTGCTGGCATATTGAGTGCAGCACTTTCAGAGCATCATCTTTTAGGATTTGAAATAGCTCAGCTGAAATTCCATCACCTCCACTAGCTTTATTTTGTAGTGATGCTTCCTAAGGTCCACTTGACTTTGCATTCCAGGATGTCTGGCTCTAGGTGAGTGATCACACCATTGTGATTATCTGGGTTATGATCTTTTGTGTATAGTTCTGTGTATTCTTGCCACCTCTTCTTAATATCTTCTGCTTCTGTTAGGTATGCCATTTCTGTCATTTATTGTGCCCATCTTTGCATGAAATGTTCCCTTGGTATCTCTAATTTTCTTGAAGAGCTCTCTAGTCTTTCCCATTCCATTGTTTTCCTCTATTTCCTTGCATTGATCACTGAGGAAGGCTTTCTATCTCTCCTTGCTATTCTTTGAAACTCTGCATTCAAATGGGCATATATTATCTTTTCTCCTTTGCCTTTTGCCTCTCTTCTTTTCATAGCTATTTGTAAGGCCTCCTCAGACAACCATTTTGCCTTTTTGCATTTGTTTTTCTTGGGGATGGTCTTGATCACTGCCTCCTGTACTATGTCACAAACCTCCATCCATAGTTCTTCAGGCACTCTGCCTATCAGATCTAATCCCTTGAATCTATTTGTCACTTCCACTGTATAATCATAAGGGATTTGATTTAGGTCATATCTGAATGGTCTAGTGGTTTTCCCTACTTTCTTCAATTTCAGTCTGAATTTGGCAATAAGGAGTTCAGGATCTGAGCCACAGTCAATTCCCAGTCTTGTTTTTGCTGACTGTGTAGAGCTTCTCCATCTTTGGCTGCAAAGAATATAATCAATCTGATTTTGCTATTGACGATCTGGTGATGTCCATGGGTAGAGTCTTTTCTTGTGTTGTTGGA
This sequence comes from Odocoileus virginianus, assembly GCF_023699985.2. Lineage (NCBI taxonomy): Eukaryota > Metazoa > Chordata > Mammalia > Artiodactyla > Cervidae > Odocoileus > Odocoileus virginianus. The sequence continues at coordinate 14,888,424 of NC_069706.1, read as the reverse complement.
AGAGGATGTTTTTTATGATCAGTGTGTTCTCTTGACAATTAGAATTTGATTTTAGGAAGTTCTGTCAAAAATATCAAAGGGTTTATAACACATATTCACATCGGATCATAGGTCATTGTGAAACAATATTCACTTAACCAAAGTAACAATAAAATATTTCAAAGGCAAATACAGAAGAGATTGCTTGAGAAGTAAAGAAACTTCAAATCTGTTACCAAAGGCATTTCAACATCCCTAGGAAACTGTGCCATGTATGAAACTCTTTATGGGCCCACTTTCCACAAAACTTTCTCTTCCCTTTCTGTATCCATAACTTTATTTTCCCATTCAGGAACAGACACCTATAAGTCAGACCTATTTCCTTTTCCCTTAATAAAATGCAATTTCATTCCTCATACCTCCTTTACTAAACTACATATCCTACTTTCCTTAAGCAACCTTGAACTTTCCTTTATATTAGCATTCTGTAGATTGGCGAACATAAATACCAGTTATTTATTACTGGTATAAATTACTAAAAAATATTATAGAGAACATCTCAGGATGGTGGCAAACATGTTTGTTAACAGTTCTCAACCTTTTGTTTCTTGTACAAGGAAGACAGTGCTTAGCACTGGTGGCTTAGTTGCTCAGTCTTGTCTGACTCTTGTAACCCCATAGACTGTAGCCCGCTAGGCTCCTCTGTCCATGGGATTCTCCAGGCAAGAATACTGGAGTGGGTTGCCATGCCGAACTCCAGGGGATCTTCCTCACCCGTAAGATTCTACATCTCTTATGTCTTCTGCATTGGCAGGCGGGTTCTTTACCACTAGCACCACCTGGGAATATTATAATATTATATATTATTTAAAAGCATAATATATACTATAAATATAATGTATATAATTATGCAATATATGCATACTATAAATATAATGTGTACATAAATATTAAGAAACCTCTTTTCATAATGGCCCTGTGCATGCGTGCTAAGTTACTTCAGTCATGCCTGACTCTTTGCAAGCCTATGGACTGTAGCCCACCAGGCTCCATCCAAGGGATTCTCTAGGCAAGAATAATCGAGTGGGTTGTCATGCCCTCCTCCAGGGGATCTTTGAGGGAAAAGAGAACTCTTTTGTTAATGAATAAAAACATGCAAGTTGGGTGGATGCTTATTGCTACTTACTAGAATTAGATACTATGTGTACAAAACCACATTGGCTGTCTGTATGTGAGAAGAGAGCTATAGAAAGGCAGATCTAATTATACCGGATGCCAGCTTAAAGCTGGGAAATACCATTAGGAGAAATCTCCACTCGAGAATCTTGCTTGTATATACAAGTGTTTGGGTTTAACAAGAGTGTGAATGTGCTTGCCTACTCAATTATTCTTCTTGCAAATACTCCCTGGGGTCCTCTATGAACTCAGCACTCTGCTAGGCTCCAAGGGGAATACAAAATAATAAGATTGAATCATTTTGTAAAAATGGGTAAATCCTACTGGGGGGAGAGAAAATATTTAAACTATTAGTGATAATATGATTTCTGCATTCAACTAACATTAGTGAGCACCACCTACATGCCAGGAATTATCCCTAGGCACTGGGGACCCAGCAGCACACAAACAAAAGATCCTTTTCCCGTGAAATTTAGGGAGGGTAAGATGCCATAAAAAATAAGCAAATAAATGCAATTTACCCTAGTTAGATGAGTGCTTTCACTAATAACACAGGGTGGAAAGATGGAGATGATGGGTAGGGGTTGCTATTTCAAACTGAGTGGTGAGGAAAGGTTTTTGAAAAGAGATGACACTTGGGCCAAGAACTGAAGCTGAACCAAGTGAGGTGGTGAATCATGTCAGTTTCAAGGAAAGTGAATTTCAGGCAGGAATAAGTCAGATGGCCGCTGGCATATTCAAGAAGCAGTGGAGGGATTTCCCTGGTGGCCCAGTGGTTCAGAATCCGCCTTCCAATGTAGGGGACGTGGGTTTGATCCCTGCTCGGGGAACTAAGATCCCACATGCTGCAGGGCAAATAAGCCCATGAGCTTCAACTTGAGAAGCCTGTGTGCCACAGTGAAGATCTGGAGTGTTGCAACTAAGACCCAATGCAGCCAAATAAATAAAATAAATATTATAAAAAAGGTTACATGGTATCATTAAAACAAAGAGGAAGAAGCAGCAGCGGAGAGGCCAGTGTGGCTTGCAGCCAAGGTAGCAGCGAGGAGAGTGGTGGGGCCAGACCATGCAACGTGACCTGTAACCTCACAGCCTTCAATAGGAAGCAAACCTCAACAACAAAGGGTAAGTTAACTCTGAAGAACAAAAGTGAAAACAAAACCCGGCTGCTGCAATAATGAAATTGGGGGAAGCAAGCCTGACAGTTTCTTCTGCTGCTGCTGTGTAGTTGCTAAGTCGTGTCTGACTCTTTTGCAACCCCATGGACTGTAGCCCACCAGGCTCCTCTGACCATGGGATTTCCCAGGCAAGAAAACTGGAGTTGGTTACTATTTCCTTCTCCAGGAGATCATCCCTAACCAGGGTTCAAAGTCACGTCTCCTGCCTTGGCAGGTGGATTCTTTAGCACTGAGGCACCTGGGGTGCCCTTACTGTTTCTTTATACCCACACCTTATTACACCTGAAGCACAGTTCACTCAGTAAGATGGTTCTGGGGCTGCTAATACCTGGAGATGCTGAATGGGAGGAGTCAGGGAATAGGATGGGGGTTTGCTTGGCAAGTAACCTCTAGAGGATACTCCTCTCTTTTTGACTGCCCCATACCTTCCTGTGTTTGGGGAATTTACCTGCTCTAAGTTCCCACCTTTTACAACAGAAGCCAGATATTACCTTTCCCGTCTCCCTTGCAGCTAGAGTGAAAACATGTGACACTGGTTCCACCAATCAGATTGCTTGTTACAGACATTGCCTTGAAAGCTGGTTTGCCCATAATGACCACAGCTTTCTTCCAGCTTCCAGAGGCAGTAGGGGCCAATGGCTTAGTGGAGCATCCCAGGGGCTGGCATTGCAAGGTCCATGGAGCCCACCATGGGGGTGGTGATGCCTCTGCTGCACCTGTTCTGCAGTATGAGTTTAAGGATTATCCTAAGCAGAGCCTCAAAACTTGGTTCTCTTCATGGGCATTCGTTTCCTGTTGTAACAAATGACCACAACCTTGGTGGGTCAAAACAACAAAATTTGCTCCCTCATATTTCTGGAGGTCAGGAGTTCAAAATCAAGGTGTCAGAGGGCCATGCTTGCTCTGGAGGCTCTAGGGGAGAATTGGGTCTTTGCTCCTTCTGGCTTCTGGTGGCTGTTGGCAAGCCTTGACTTACAGCCCCATCACTTCAATCTGCCTCCTTGGTCACATGGTCTCCCCTTTGCTCTATGTCTTCACTTCCGATTGTGTCAAATCTCTGCTTTGTAAGGATTTGCAGGTCTTCCAGGTGGCTCAGTGGTAAAGAACCCACCTGCAAATGCAGGAGACATGGGTTCCTTCCCTGGGTCAGGAAGGTCCCTTGGAGAAGGAGCTGGCAACTCACTCTGGTATTCTTGCCTATGAAATCCCATGGACAGAGGAGCCTGGTGGGCTACAGTCAATGGGGCCTCAAAGAGTTGGACACAATTTAGTGACTAAACAGCAACAGCAGTCATTGGATTTAGGACCCAGCTGATAATCCAGAATGATGTCTTCTTATCTCAAGAACCTTACCTTAATTACATCTTCAGAGACTTTCCCAAATAAGATCACATCCACAGATTTCAGGGATTAGAACATGGATATATTTTTTGGCAGGCCAGGATTCAATTCACTGCACCACCTCCTGAAGATCCTGTGAGTTCACAAATCACTTCTGATATGTTTCTTTTCAGCTCACACCATCCTGAACTGATTCCTTTGTTTGAAAATCAGAAGCCTGACACTGACATTGCCCTACCTGCATTTCTATTCCACGTCTCCAGCTGGGAAGAGGAGTCTGGCACACAGCCTTGCTTGGAGTCCCAAGCCCAAGACTCTGGTCTCTGCAGGCCCATTTGCTCACGTTGCCTCCTGCCTCCCCGTGGAGGGAGGAAACGCTTGTTTCAGAAGCTCTGTGTTTGAGACATTTTCTTTTAGGCTAAAACATGTCTCCCAGCCTTACGAAGCTGGCAGACCCTACCATAGAAAGGATGGCTAGGTGGTCAGCCTCACCACATCAACTATTCATGGGCTTTGTTAAAAAATAAAAACCAGATCAAAGTCACTTGCAGAAACTTACAGAAAAAGCACACACCCTTAAAATGCTTCTGGGGAGACAGTGATGTCTCCTCATCTCTCTACTCTTCTCAGCAAGCATCAACCTTTGTCATCTCACGGGGTCAGAGTGGAGTCTCTCCAAGTGAAAACTTCAATGAAGGTCTGGAGCCCATTTTAAGGAAGAAAAACAACTTGACAAACATTAGCCAGATGTTGGCACACTTGGGCTCAGGAGCCAGAGGGATCTTGAAACCTGAATCCTGGTACAACAGCTGACTGGCTGTGTGGCTCTGAGAATATTATTCACCTCTCTGAGCTTCAGTTTTCTCATCCTTGGAGAATATTAACATCTTCCTTGTTTTTTATTGTCATTGTTTGTTTGTTTTTGCTTTTATGTGGATTAGATTCAGTGAAGTTCCTAGTATAATGCTCACACACGCAAACGTGTGGAAGCACCTTCAATTGTTTTGCCTACTGTCACTGCTCTTATCTGATAGCCTCATCTTGATTGGTTACCTGTGGATGTACTGACTCTTCTGTCGTGAGTGCTGACCCCACAGTGTCCAGCACATGATAGGTGTTCTGTGAATTTGGGGTGATAAAGCTGTGCTGTTTTGATGGGTGTTCAGTCTGTGTGTGATGGACCGTAATGTGACAAGGATAGATTGATCATCTTGGATACATACCCCGGAACTTTATTTCTACTTCCAGTGGTGATAACCCCAGTATCCACCTGAAGCTCCCAATACCAGCAACCTCACCATTTCTGGGAGCCCCTGGGGGAATGTCTGGCCTGTTCTCACAAGCCCAGTTTGCTTGGCCATCCCATGAAGCCTGATTTTTTTCTTTCTGCTCTGCACTGTCCGCTCTGGGTGAGGGCTGAGAACACCGTTAGCACCAAGGGTGATGAGATGGTGTTGGAAGGACAATGACAGCTCATCCCAAAAGTCCCTGTTGAAACAAATACTGCTGAGCCTACTAGCAAACTCAGGTGCAATCAGTGTCCCCAGAAATTTCACCAAAACAAGGCTTTGAGTTTTTTTTTTTTTAAGTTTTATTGAATTTGTTACAATATTGGTTTTGTTTATGTTTGGGCCTTTTGGCTGTGAGGCATGTGGGATCTGAGCTTCTCACCTAGGAGTTAAACTGCACTCCCCTCATTGGAAGGTAAAATCTTAACCCCCAGACTACCTTTTGGTTTGGACCTCTCTTTTGCTGTAGCCTGTGCTTTTCAGCATTCAGACATGAGTCCCTAGGGTTCAAGAGGGACTAGTCTGAATTACAAGGCTCGTGTTGTGTTTTATCTTGTCTTTCCTTACAGTTCTGGGGCCACAGATCTTGGTAATTGGAGTGTGTGCACCTGTGTGTCGTATGACAGGAGTCTAAATATTGGATCCATGATATACTAGCTCTGTGACCTTGGCCAAGTCACATTATCTTTTCAAATCTGAGTTTTACTGTCTGCAAAGTGAGGGGGAGGAAATAATTTTCCTCGCAAGGAAAATTATGAATTAAATGAAATATTGATTGCAACAGGCACAACCTGGCATACTCTAAGTACTAAATAAATGCTATCATTTTTTATTTCCTTGGGTAAAATATTATTTACCTAGTGGCTCTACTGTTTCATCTGCAAATAATGCCGTGTGGTACATCTACCAAACATTTGGGGATGAAGGGAGTGAGGTGGTGGCAGAGAAGATGGGGAAAAAGCCCTTCTAACACCTCAGACGTGTCAGAAATAAAATAGTAACTATCAGAAATATGATAATGCTATAAAAATAAGCTATAGAACCAGCTATGTGGATATAAAATGGAGAGCATGGGACAAAAGTAGTGTGATTGCTGAAAGCCTAGACTCGAACTCGACAACTGAGCTTTAACTCCAGTTTTGTCATTTATTAACAGATGCTCTTGGGCAAGTTTCTTCATCTTTTGTGCCTCCGTTTTCCCATCTTAAATGGGGATGTTTGTTCTTAGTCGCTCAGTCATGCCCAATTCTCTGCAACCCCATAGACTGTACCCCACCAGGCTCCTCTGTCCATGGAATTTCCCAGGCAAGAATACTAAAGTGGGTTGCCATTTCTTCCTCCAGGGGATCTTCCCAACCCAGGGATCCAATCTTCTGTGGCTCCAGCATTGGCAGGTAGATTCTTTACCGCTAGTGCTACCTGGGAAGCCCCTTAAATGAGAATGATAGCACCTATATCATAAGATTGCAATGGGAATGAAATAAGTTAATTCATGTCAAACCCCCAAAGCAGTATCTGACATATAATAATAAATTGATAAATAATGACTATTAGTATTAATTCTACAACTAATTAATCAAGAAAAAAATTTTTTAAATAAACCCATGAGTGCTACTCTGCAGATAGATCTCTTTGTACAATGTCCAAGTGATCTATGCTCCTTTAAATATTTAAGTCAATGAAATGCCCAGATATGTAGAAATTCTAGGATAAACCACCTAAAACTATTGCTATTGGCATAACCCATGTACAAAGAGCTTACATGTTGAGCTGGAGTTTTTGTTGTTGTTGGAATGCATATGCATTAGTTACAGAGAATTTTCTACTTCAAAAGGCTCATGAAATAGATTCACAGACATAGAAAACAAGCTTATGGTTGCAAAGGAGAAAGGGGGCAGAGAGATAAATTAGGAGTTTGGATTAAAATATACCCACTACTATATACAAAATAGATAGCCAACAAATACAGTGTAGCATGGGGAACTACATGCAATATCTTATGATAACCTATAATGGAAAATGGACTAAAAAAGAATAGATATATATTTATATTTATAACTGAATCACTTTTCTGTATATCTGAAACAAACATTATATTGTAAATAAACAATGTTTCAATAAAAAAAGAAATCTTGGAGTAGAACAAGAAAGCAAATATAAAATAAAATGCTCATGGAAGATTCTTCAGAGTGTCCATGAAACTTTATTGTGCCCACTCCCTAGACCTAGAAGTTCAACAATGTAATTGGCATTTTGTGGAATGGTCAAGGAGGTGCTCAGGGCGTGCTGGGCTGAAAGCCAAAGAAGCTGACTCAAATCAGTCTAAGCTTAATCAGCACGAAGGTACCTCTTACAGCTCATCTGGACTCAAGAACCAGGAACTGAACATATCAGGGTCTGAGGCTCCTCTATTCTCTCTGCTTTCTTGGAGCTGCATTCTCCCTCCTCTCTGCTGCTCTCAGCCCATCTGCTTTTTATTTTCCCCATTCTTTCTATGCAGAGTAGCTTTTCTACTTCTCCTGCCCACAGCCCAAAGGTGGCTACCATACTTTTTCTTCATTTTCTCTCTCCATATAACAGGCTCGAGTTTCATCCACCTCACTAGAACTGACTCAAATGGATTCCTTTTTTATAGCTGAGTAATATTCCATTGTGTATATATACCACAACTTCCTTATCAGTTCATCTGCCAGTGGACATCTAGGTTGCTTCTGTGTCCTAGCTATTGCAAGTAGTGCTACATCTCTCAGATTTAGTCTCAGTAATTGACGAGCAAAAGTGATCAGGTACTACAACTCAAAATTCCCAGGGGAGAATCTGATTGGCCCATTTTTGCTTTTTCATCCAATCATATATGCTCGGGGTCAAAGTCCCACGTCACAAACAAGGCTACAAAGGGAGGGGGTAGATACTGGGTTGCTGGGGTGTGTGCTGGATATGGGTCTTCAAAAGCATCTTCACTAGACAAAGCAGGAAAAGAGGACAAATACCTGCTCTGATTGACAGTGTCTTGGGCTTTGGCAAGACCATGTGATAAGGATCCATGTCAACATCTTCTGGGGCAATAAGCTTGCTATTGGCTACTTCAGTCAATCCCCCAACACCTGCACTCCTGCTGCAGGAAAGGACCGGGCGACTTTGCAGCTTCATGTGCCTTGTACCACCCTCTCCACAGTTCAGTTCAGTTCAGTCGCTCAGTCGTGTCCGACTCTTTGCGAGGCCCCCCCCAAACCATCCTCTTCCCTGAACAAGAGTCTTCGCCCACACCCTTCTCTCTGCTCAAACACTTTGCTCTGTGGCCCCTCCCCCCACACTTCTGCAAAGCTGCCTCCTCACTGTCCTTCAGGGCTCACCTTAAATTCACCTCCATGGAGAGACTGCCCTCCACACACTTTTCTGTCTTCTCCATGCTATACAGTCCTTTCAAAGAATAATCATTGTTTTGTGCTTGGTCTCTGTCATGTCTAGCTCCGAGACATTCTGGACTGTAGCCTGCCAGGTTCTTCTGTCCGTGGGATTTTTCAGGCAAGAATAAAGGAGTGGGTTGCTGTTTTCTCCTACAGGGCATCTTTCTGACCTAAGGATCAAACCCATATCTCCTGTATCTCCTCCATTGCAGGTGGATTACTTACCCACTCAGCCATTGGGAAGCCCAGAATAATCTTAACCTGAATTAAATGCTTATAATAATAGTGGCAAATATTGAGACATTTCCTATGTGCTGGATATTTTCATAAGAGCTTTGTATATGTGAATTCAATCCATCAACAAATCTGGAAAGTAGGCAGTCTTATTATATCTCATTTCACGAGGGAGGAAACTGAGGCACAGAGTGGCTAGGTAATTTTCCTGATATCTTCCAGCAAACAGCTATCTCCAAAGCCTGCATCCTTAGCCTCTGCTTCCTCTTGGACACAGTGCTCCACTGTTTACAGGTTGAATTCCTTATTCATTATCTGTCTCTGTACTCAATTATATGCTCTGTGCAGTCAAGGGCTGTATTGATTGTACTCACTCTATCTTTATCACTTATCAGAATGCCTGGCACTAAAATAATTATTTGCAAAATGAATAAATGAAAGGACATGGGAAAAAAAGAATCTATTATTCCTTTAAAAAAGAAAGACCCAATATGCATGTCTGCTTGATAACAAGATACCAGGGAAGATCACTCTCTCAAGACTTTAAGGGGGTGTATTTAGGGTTAAAGGGTTGTGGGCTTCTAGAAATAGCACCAGGAGAGGGCTGAGGCATGAAATTCCTCTTGTATAAGGACTATCTTTCTTTCTGCTGCTGGCATCTTTATTTTGTGCCCTTCTCTCGCCCAGCCTCACATTGCCAATCTGGGCTTAATGGAACTGATTCCATGCCATCAGAGGTGGGAGCAGCTGCTATCAATAAATGGAGAGCTCTCTAACAAAGCAGGGAATAGAGACGCGTGCAATGTCCTGAGCTTAAGCTTAGGCATGGGACGCTGATGGTGGCCTCCCCTCTCCTTGATTGTTTATGGCAGGAATAACAGAGGTTGGGGGTAGAGGAAATGGATAGGGGCCTGGGGAGGGAGCTCTAACCTCAAAATATACTCAGAATCCTATTCTTTTTCATCACCTTTATCACTACCAGCTGGGCCACAGCCACCAGCATCTCCCACCTGGATTCCTGCATCAGTTTCCTAATGGTCTTCCTGCTTCTAAGCAACCACTTTTTCAACCAGCTATTGGAGCCACCCTGTTAGAACCTACCTTGGATCATGTCCGTCTTTTGCTCAGAACCCTCTGGTGCACCCTCAGCACATAGAGCAAAAGCCCAGGTTTCTACAATGGCCTACAAGGCCTTGTGTGATCTGGCTCCCATCACCCTGGTGACCTCATCCTCTGTTCCTCTCTGGTGTCACTGATGTCCCCTGAATACACCAGTGACAGCCCCGCCTCCAGGACTTTGCTCCAGCTGTTCCCTCTGCCTGAAATACTCCTCCCCCAGAAATCTGCTTCCCTGAACTCCTCACCTGAGACTTCATTCTCATGAAGCCTACTCACCCATTCAACAGGACTTAACATCACAGCGTGACACCACCTTGCTCTGTGCCTGAACCCCCTTCCTTATCTGCTACACATAGCACTTGCCACTTTTCCAACACACCTCACCATTTATTTATTTATTTGTTATATTTATCTATTTTGTTGTCTGGCTCTCATGTTCAAATCATACTTCATGAGAGCATCTTTCTGTGCCGTGTGCACTGGTGATTCCCAAGCTTCCAGGAAAATGCCTAGCACATAAAGGCCTCGCATAAATCTTTAGGCACTTATGGTATGAAGAACTGCTGATATCCATTCATTTGTTGAAGGCTCACTACACATTTGGCATAGTGCTAAGCACTTTTCCCGGGATAATCTCATTTCATCCCCTTGGTTGAATGAAACTGAAACCCCTTTCTACGGCCCATGGGATCCTTCATGATGTGGTTCTGCCTTTCTGTCTCTACTAGAGCTCTCCTGCTTGCTTATTGGGTTCAGCCATTCCACGCTGGCCTCCTCTGCTCCCCCAACACAGGGGACACAGCCTGGCCTCACAGGCTTTGTATCTGCTATTTTCTCCATTGGAAACATGCTCTCTTAGAACCTCACATGACTATATGTCACTTGTTTTATTTGGGTCTCTGCTGAAGTATCACTTCATCAGTAAGGTCTTTACTGACCACTCTATTTAAAAATAGCACCCTCATCACTAAACTCCTTCTTCTGCCTTATTACTTTTTATAGCACTTATTATATTATCACTAAGTTATATATTGATTAATTTCTTTCTCTCCCAGTAGACTCTCAGCCCCCAATAAGGGCGGAGGGAGATCCACTCATTGCTGCGGCACTGATACCTAGAATTTTGTCTGGTATAGAGGAGGCGCTGTGTAGATTCCATTGAATAAAGAGTAGTCTCCACATTCATCGTCAGTTTTAGATGAGGATCTGGAGGCTGAGAGAGGCTGAGCAACTCTCTAGGTCCTATAGCTAATAGAGTGATAGGAAGAGCTAATGTCCTGGTGATATTCTCTTCTAAAGCATCCTAAGAACCCAACTCAGTTCTTACATGTGGTGGGTGATTGAATCTATAAATAAATTCTTGAAGAGCATAAAGTCTTAAGCAGTTTTCGTATTCCAAGCCTGGGACACATCCTAGGATATCTGCAGACTAAACTCCTGGAGGAGAGGGGTTGTGTGCATATGAACAAGTGACTTGACTTTTCTCAGCCCCAGGTTGCTCATCCCCAATAATAGCTGACTTGAGGATTAAATGAGTTAATTCATGCAATGTGTTTAGCACAGTATCTGTTGTTATAAGGCATAAAAATGTCTAGATTTTAACATTATGAATTGTCTTCATATCCCCTCAAGTGGTACAGTAGTTAGCATATAGCAGGCACTCCAGGAATATTTGCTGTGGCTCAAGTCTTTGAAAATCATGCATGAGGGGATGTATTACTGTTGAAAAATATCTGCTGCCTCCTCCCCATCATATGCCCCTATCTCAGGAGGCTCACACTTCTCTGACCCTTTGGTATTGGCCTTGGCCATGTGACTTGAGTCATTGCAATATGAGCAGAAGTGACATGGGCCTCTTCTCTTCCAAGGAAGAAGTTTTAAGAACCATCACGTGGTTCACCCTGATCTCATCTTGCCTTTAACAGGAAACCAGCAACATCCTAGAGGATGTGCCAGAGGCTTAACTTTTACGCCAGAATTGAAGACAATTTGAAGCAGAGTCAGCTCTGATCTGTGACAAGATCTGACATGAAACGTGAGCAAGAAGTAAACCTCTGCCATGCTGAAGCACTGAGATGTAGGGCTGCTTTTTTACTGCAGCATAACCAGGCCTATCCTGACAGAGGCATGGTGGTGATTGCGGTAATAATAGTATTATCTCTTGATTCTACATGTGTTTGAGCAAAATGCTCTTATATGAGCCCAGCCCTGTAGACAGAGCAGAAAGGGGGACCGTGACGGTATGGAGAGGAGTCCAGCCTGGATAGGAGAACCGCAGTGGCCAGTATGGCCAGAGGTAGGGTACCAGTAGTCCTGGGGGAGAGGGGCAGGGGATGTTAATGAGGCTGGAGGTAAATAAATGAACGTTTTCTGTTTCCCCAGATCGCTAACTTCCATTGTCATTTCTCACATGGTAAGTACAATGATATCATGTATATGATATAATATAGATTTATAGATATAGTTTTTCCTTGAAGAAGAGCCCAATAGTAGAAAAATGTTTCTTTATCTAAATCTAAATAGATAAAGAAAGTATGGAAATCTCAATCTTACTATGCCCAGTCCCTCCCAGGAGATAGTCACTGGTATTGTTTGGTACAAATCCTTTATCTATGCATTTATATGCATAGCTGTTTTTTCCTAGCATAAATAGATGGGCTCATATTATATGTATTGTTCTGCAATTTGCTTTTCTATTTTAACTGAGTGTTTCTTGGAGGCCTTTTTGTGGCACTTAGTGGAGGTCTAGCTCACTTTTATAATGGCTTCATATTATTCCATGATATGGATGAAGTGTAATTTATTTAACTTTGCCACTATTATTGGACATTTATATCCATTTGGATTTTTACCTCCTTTGGTGATTCATGGACTCCGGTAGCTCCACTGATGTCAAGCTTTAGAGCGTGGCAGTATAAACGACCACATTTTTCTCTCCCTGAATTTGTAAACGTCTTGTCAACAACAGTACGGGGTGGATGTGTGTGCATTGGCTGCAGACGCCATGTGCCTGAGCCATGGCACTTCCTCCTGGAGACGGAGGCTGCTGACCAGCTCTGTCTTGGGGAAGAAGAAGATTCTCTGATCTGCTCTTGTTCTCTTCCCTCCCAGAAACAGAAACAGTCCATAATTCTTTAGAATATTTGAGATCAAAATGCTTCCTGCCCTCTGGCCCAAGAATCATACCCACTTACAAGGAAATCATGATTAATTTCACACTTGTACTTGGGGCATCTCCCTAAACTGTCTTGTAAATTGTAAGCCCAATCTTTATGTATTTATTTTTGGTTTCTTGCTCTCTCCTTTTATCTGTCTCTATCAACCCCATTTCTGTCTGTCTGTCTTCTCTCCACCAATATACAGAATTTTATCCTCTGTAGATAATGAATATAGCCTTATCAGCTATCATAACCAACCTTGCTAGGGATTAGGAAGCAGAACATGGTAACTCTGGGAAAATGAGATGAGAATTGACTTATTTAATTCTCTGCACCTCACCCCAAACCTCATGCTTACTAGAACCCTTGATAACATCCTGTTGATTTTAAGATGCTGTCCTAACCACGCTGACATTTCTAAAGCAAGCATGTGTTTTCTGATAAAATCTACTTTTTATATTTTACTGATAAAAATAACCAATGGCATTTTATAATTGAGGCAAATTCTTATAAGAAAGAATGATTCAGTTGCCCCTGCTATTAGGAACTGTCAAGGGTGATTGCAAGCAAAGAATTGAAGGGCACCCAGAAGACAGTCATGGTTCTTTTTCCTCTAGCCCCTCCCCACATGCTCATCATGCCTGAAATATCAGCTATTCAAATTCTTTCTTATGCTCCTTTAGGAACCTTGGGCTCCAGGGATGATCCCCTGGCTTGGCAAACCAAAGCATTAATGTGTCCTGGCTAGAGTGACTGGTTCGGGGACAGATGTATCATCCAAGCTGGGCTGCTGGACTTCTCCTTGGAGAGGTCACAGAACCATTAGGTTACCATTGTTACCTGGCTGGTAACAAGCCAATGGGATATCTAGGCTTGGAGCTGCAGGGGCCATCGAACTCATTGGAGATGAGGCCAACTCAAGAAATCAGAGTCCAAATAAGGAGAGAAGGAATTCCCAATGCCATTGTACAGCACCTGGATCCAACTGCTCCTGAAGCTATGCCATTCAGGTTTAAACCTGTTGGAATTGGGCTCCTGTCATATGCAACTAGCCCTGACCTGATGACTATAGCCACAAATCAGGGCTGACATGGAGCTGGGCTGGAACAACAAGGAGGAGAAGGAGGGGAAGGGAAAACCTTGGAGAAGAGGCAAGGAAGCAGGGGTATGGTGAGGCAGGAGAGGGAAAATTGTGCTGGGAGGAAAGCATGAAGAGAAGGGTGCCATGGATAATGATGTTCTTAGCATGGTCTCTGAAGAAGTCCTGGTGGAGCCTGTCTCTTTCCATCACCTTTGCTTCCTAGACCCTCACATCTTTTCTTTTTGGACTGTTCATGTCCTATTGTTAGCTAATGTTTCCATGAGCCCTGTGCTCAAAAATCCCTGAGCTCAAAGGTCTCCTGGAGGGGCTCACCCTGACACCCACACTGGGCACTTCCCCCAGCTAGTTATTCTTAGAGTATTGTGTGCCTCTTCTATCTAACACCCTCTCCATTTGTATACATATGGATACATGTGTTTGTGTGTGTGTGTAATTATCTGGTTAATGTCCTTCTTTCCCACTGGACCTAAATCCCCATGGTGAAATCTCTGTCTTCAATTACAATCCACCCCCCAGTGACTGGCACATTCCTGGCTCGAGAAATATCCGCTGAGTGAAGGAATCAGGGTCTTATGTGGGTTGAAGTCCCTGTGGGAGCACACAATTGATAAGGTTCAGGCCCTGAAGTCAGACTCTTCCGTTCCAAGCCTGACTAACTGTGACCTTGGGGAAGTCACTTACCTTGGTGAGGCTCTGTTTCCTCATCTGTGAAATGGGGATAATAGTGGCAGCCACTTCCCAGGGATGCTGCAAGGGGTACTTCATTACCAGTAAAGCATTGAGAATTCCCTGGTAGCTCAGCTGGTAGAGAATCTGCCTGCAGTGCAGGAGACCCCGGTTCAATTCCTGGGTCAGGAAGATCCGCTGGAGAAGGGATAGGCTACCCACTCCAGTATTCTTGAGGTTTCCTGGTGGCTCAGCTGGTAAAGAATCTGCCTGCAATGTAGGAGACCTGGGTTTGATCCCTGGGTTGAGAAGTTCACCTGGAGAAGGGAATGGCTACCCACTCCAGTATGCTGGACTGGAGAATTCCATGGACTGTATAGTACATGGTTGTTGCAAAGAGTTGGACACGACTGAGTGACTTTCACTTTCAAAGCGTTGAGAACAAGACCTGGCCCAGTCAACATAATGTAAAGGTGCACTAGGTTTATTCTTACCTGGGCCCCTTTGGCTGAAGCTGCCAACAGGGAAAGAACTAAGCTTGTGTTCAAGATTAGTTAATCTTCATGCCTGATTAAAATAAGAACAAGAATAACTACAGAAACTCAGGAAGCACGAGAAATTGGCTTTTCTAGGTTTGCAGCCTCCTGTGGCCCTGGGCTTCAGGGACCAGCTGTGTTTAGGAAGATCCCCTGTTGTCTAGAGGGTCCTCAAATGCAGTAGTTCATGCTTTGATGGACTCCTGGCAGATTTTTTTGAAACTGCAGATTCTGATTCGGTGCAGGGCCTGAGAGTCTGCATTTCTAACAAGCTCCCAGGTGATGCTGCCACTGCTCGTGGGCAGACTATGCTTGGAGCTGCCAGGCAGAGGCATTGGGAAGCCATCACCAGTTCCGAGGAAGAGGGAGCTGTCTGGCTCCGGTGCCTGGCGCTGTTGGGGAGTGTGGGTGATTGAGAAGGAAGGGAGACAACCTGAAATGGAAATAAAGGCTGTGCACCACAATCTCATTACTGTCTAAAATTAGATTAACATAATTAAAAATTTAAGAGCTGGATTAAAGCGTGTCGGTCTGCAATCTAGTGCTGAATGATGCTGCGGCTCTCTTTGCTTTTTCCTTAAGGGTTTGCACTAATGCGTATTTCAAACATTGCTGGGTTACGCATTGTTCTTTGTGATTTCTAATTATCACCAAATGCCTCCAATTGGCCTTCTTTTTGAGATGACTTTCCCTGGACATGGCTGCCAGGACTCTGAAAAACGGCATCCTGAGCTCTGGGCCCCTTCCTTCCTCTGACATCTAGGCTCCTTGGGATGAAAAAGGGGGCTTACTCACCCTACAAACTGCAGGGGCGCACCCGATCCAGCACCTGCCTCATGCTTGTCGTGGTGATTGGCCTAAGCGTTATTGAGGCTCCTGTTTTACAAGAAAAGAAATAGTGGTTCAGAGAGGTAAAGTAAGCTGTTTGGGCTCACCCAGCTGATTAGTGGGAAAGATGGGATGCTAACACAATACTGTCTGACTTTATAATGTTTTCTCTATGGCCTCTCTGAAGAGGAAAGTGTCATGGGGCTCCAGTAAAGGTGCGTATGTATTTGTGTGAGTGTGTGTGTGTGTGTGTGTGTGTGTGTGTGTCTGGGCATCTGTGTGTGCACACATATACATACATATGTGTAGGCAGAGGAGGGAGGCACACAGAAAGAAAAAGAGATAGGACAATATCCAACTGTAAAATGTCTTTTTTCTCTCTCTCTCTTTTTTTTTTTTTTGCTAAAGTTGCCATATTGGAGCCATTACCAGCTGCTATAATTTATTACATATTTTAATAGACTTGGACTAAGTGATCTGTTCCCTCACCAGAGTCACGAAGCACTTAATAGCTCGGGCTCTAATTCTGGTCCTGGAGTCGTTAAGTCTGTTCTCATCCACCCGGGGATTAAGATCCTGATGGGGTGTATCATCTTGGCGACATCCTTGATTGTGTGGCTTTGCGCCTGGGATGGAGAAAGCTGTCCCTTCTCTCTGCCCCGGGGAAGGGGACGCTGACAGCAAGTGGTGTGGGGCTCCGTGGAGAGGGGTGAGGGTCGATACAGATCCCACTCTTTGGCGAGATGCACCACATTCTTTCCAAGCTTCTCCCCTGATCCTTGGAAGCTTGCAGTTTTTCCAAAACATTTTCCTGCAAACTGGATTTCCTTCAGTGAAGTGAGCTATTTTCAGAAAGTCCTGGGACAGAATTTTGCCTCAGCTGGAGCCCGACTGAAGGGACACAAATGCAGCAAAGGATGCTGTTGTTTGACCTGAAGACCACTCTTTTCTCCTTCCTATATGCCTGTTGACAGAGGATGGATAAAGAAGATGCGGCACACATACACGATGGAATATTACTTGGCCATAGAAACAATGAAGTAATGCCATTTGCAGCAACGTGGGTGGGTCCAGAAACTGTCGTACTGAGTGAAACAAGTCAGACAGAGAAAGATAAATATTGTATGACATCACTTATATGTGGGATCTAACAGAAAGGTGCAAAAATCTTATCTACAAAATAGAAATTGATTTACAGATGTAGAAAACAAACTTAATGGTTACCAGGAAGTATGGAGGGGGAGTGATAAATTGGGAGATTGGAATTGACATATAAATACTACTATATATAAAATAGATAACTGATAAGGACCTACTGTGTGCCACAGGGAACTCTATTCAATACTCTGTAATGGCCTATATGAAAAAAGAATCTAAAAAATAATGGATATCTATATATGTATAACTAATTCTCTTTACTGTACACCCAAAACCAACACACCATTGTAAATCAACTATCCTCCAAAAAAATTTTTTTTAAAAAGGAATGAAGTTCTGATACTTGCTACAACATGCATGAACTTTGAAAATGTTATGTTCAGTGAAAGAAGTCAGACACAAAAGGCCACATATTGTATGATTCCATTTATATGAAACATCCAGGATAGGTAAATCCATAGAGACAGAGAACAGCCTGTCAGAGGCATGGGCTAAAGAGGGAGGATGGGAGTGGCTGCTTAATGGGTATGGGGTTTCCTTTTGGGGTGATGAAAATATTGTTGAACTAGACAGAGGTGGCGGTTGTACAATACTGTGAAAATGCCTAATGCCAATGTTACACACTTAAATGGTTGATTTTATATGTGCATGCATGTTAAGTTGCTTCAGTAGTGTCTGACTTTTTTCGATCCTATGGACTGTAGCCTGCCAGGCTTCTCTGTCCATGGGATTCTCCAGGCAAGAATAGTGGAGTGGGTTGCCATGCCCTCCTCCAGGGGATCTTCCTGACCCAGGGATCAAACCTGAGTCTCCTGATTCTCCTGCATTGCAGGTGGATTCTTACCACTGAGCCACCGGGGAAGCCCAATGTTGTGTGTATTTACCTTAATTGAAAAATACATGCTAATACAATGATTTCAGATGAGAAGAGCTAATAGAAAAATAAAGCAGGATAATGATGTCAACAGAGATGAAATGTAAGGCATTATTAGGAGAAATCAGCAGAGGGTGTCCACAAAGGGACAATGTTTAAGGCAATTGCCTGTGGGGGGAACTTTGAAGATTAGTAAATAACTTTACAGGCAGGGGGAAGAGTAAGAGCAAAGGCCCTGGGGCAGGAAGGAGCTGGGCCCAATGGGTGCCAGTGTGGCTGGAGGTTGTGGTTACAAGGGGGAAGACAAAAGCTGAGAGTGTGAGGTAGGTAGGAACCAGATCCTGGAAATGCACCTGAAGGGAAGAAGTGTGCACTTGACTCAGATTCTCAGAGGAAGCCATTGGAGAGTGTCATTTGGTGACATAGGCTGATTTGCACTTTTTGTAAATGCAGGTAAAATTTGCCTAACATAAAATTAACTAATTTTTAGAGTGCACAATTTAGTGACATTTAGTACATTCACTGTGTTGTGTAACTACCATCTCTAGTTCCAAAACATTTGCATCACCCCAAAGAAAGCTGTAGACATTAAGTTATCACTCTCCCAGCCCTGCTCACCACTAATCTGCTTTCTGTCTCTGTTTATTTATCTATTCTGGATGTTTCGTATAAATGGGATCATACAATATGTGACTTATACTTTTCATGGCTGAATGATATTCCACTGTAGGATAGACCATATTTTGTTGATGCAGTCATTAGTTAATGAATATTTGGATGGTTTCCTCACTTTGAGAATAGTGCTACTATGAACATTTTGCAAAAGTTTTTGTTTGGATACCAGTTTTCAATTGTTTAAGGTATCTACCTAGGAATGGAATTGCTGAGTCATAAGCACATTCTTGGCTTCCCAGATGGCACTAATGGTAAAGAACTCACTTGCCAATGCAGGAGACATAAGAAACTCAGGTTCAATCCCTGGGTCTAGAAGATCCCCTGGAGGAGGGCATGCCAACCTACTCCAGTATTCTTGCCTGGAGAATCCCATGGACAGAGGAGCCTGGCGGCCTATAATCCATCGCTTTGAAAAGAGTCAGACACGACTGAAATGACTTAGCATGCACACAAGCTTGGGCGTTCTATGTTTAATGCACATAGAACATAGTTCCTGTTTTTAGGAACAGACAAATTATTTTCCACAATGGCGGCTCAGTTTATATTCTCATGCACTAATTTTTATTTTAAAATATTTACATATTTATTTATTTTATTTTGGCTGCACAGGCCCTTTGTCGTGGTGTGCCAGCTTTCTCTAGTTGCAGTACAAAGGCTTAGTTGCCCTTTGGCATGTGAGACTTTAGTTTCCCCACCAGGGTGTGCCCTCTGCATTAGAAGGCAGATTCTTAACCACTGGACCACCAGGGAAGTCCCCTGATTTACATTGTTAAATAAAAAAAGAATGTGTTGGAAGCTGTGTGGCAAAAATATCTTAGAGGGGAAGTGGAGGAGGCATGGAAACCAATTTGGAGGTCATCCCCTTAGTCCAGGGAGGAGGTGATTCTGGCCAAGATTTCATCAGCAGAACACAAAGTGAGGGAAAGTGGATGGATTCTAGAGTGTTTGTGGACCTCTGACCTACAATTGAAAACTTCGGGTGGAATTCTAGTTGTGAGAAAAAAATTGCACGAGGGAGTTATGATCTGACTTTGAAGTGAAATGTAGCAGGGAGATTTGAATCCTGTGATGGAAAATTTCTTCAGACATTCCCTCTGCTCAGTGATTGGTAGGGACATTGTTTTGTAGGGAAATTTCCATTATCTTGTGACTGGCTTGAAAATTCCTCTTGGGAATAAAACTTTTTTTAAAGAAAGACACCTTGATGGCCAGCTGGGAGGAAAAAATGAGACACTGAAATCATCAGTCAATAAAAGCAAAGTCCACTAAAGCAAAGTTTAATGGTTATCCAGAATTTTCCCTAGTGTGGGGTTGTGTCATGTCCAGCTGTTTGTGACTGCATGGACTTTAGCCTGCCAGATTGCTCTGTCCATGGAATTCTCCAGGTAGGAATACTGTAGTGGGTAGCCATTCCCTTTTCCAGGGCATCTTCCCAACCCAGGGATCAAACCTGGGTCTCCTCCATGACAGGGAGATTCTTTACTGTCTGAGGCACCAGTGTGGGATTGGAGGAAAGAAAAAAAGAGATGAGAGTAGATGAGGAAAGCATTATTAGGCAATGCCCTCTGGATGCCTGGGGACCACTGGCCAGAGAAGCATCTCTAGTGAACATTGTTGAACATCTAACTTAATTCCCTGTGAAAAGACAAGACCCCTGAGTCCCAGAGCGGCAAAACGCATGCAAAAAGAGATGATAATAAGTGGTAAAACTAAAAATCGAATGTCCTTTCTACTTTTCCCTTGCTGTGGAATGTTTTCAAAGGGTTTCTTTGAAGAGAAATAAATACTCAAGTTGTACTTCCTATAAGTTTATACTCCCATCCATCCATCCCTCCATCCATCCATTCATCTATCCACCTACCTACCATCTATTTCATCATTCAGCAAATTTCATAGCATCTCTACCATATAAGCTGAGGCTGGCATTGTCAGAAGGCAATCCTGTGGGGCCTTATTTTCCATGACAAGGAATTTGAATTTTATTCTAAGAGTAATGGGGACCCATGTAGGGTGGCCTAAACTTAAGTGAAAATGATATCTTTGGTTTGTGGATGGTGGGATGAAGGGGGCAAAAGCAGGAACAAGGAGATTCAGTTTCTAAATAACACAGTCCAACAGTCATATCACCTTCAGCTATCTGGGCTTCTAAGCAGTTTAACAAGAATTTACTGAGCTGCTACTGTGTACCAGGCCCAGTCACTCTGAGTACAGAGATGATCAGGGATTGTTTCTTGTCCTCCTAGAACTGAAGCTGCAGTGGGAGAGACAGAGGAAGCCAGGATTACAATACAACTTGAGACAGGGCATCAGGATGTCCAGATGATGTGATGACCCAGGGTAAGAACCCCAACAAAACCTAAAGAAGCAGAGTCATCCAGCAGGGCTTCCTGGAGAAACTGGTGTTTAAGTCGAAGATCTAAGGGTGACTAGGACTTAGCTGGAGAGTCATACATGCCAAAGAAAACAGGGTGGAAAAGGCACTAAGGTATGGCAGAGCATGGTTTTATGTTAGAAAAACGAAGATCGTGGCATCCGGTCCCATCACTTCATGGCAAATAGATGGGGAAACAATGGAAACAGTGGCAGAATTTATTTTTGGGGGGCTCCAAAATCACTGCAAATGGTGACTGCAGCCATGAAATTAAAAGATGTTTGCTCCTTGGAAGAAAAGCTATGATAAACCTAGCCAGCAGATTAAAAAGCAGAGACACCACTTTGCCAACCAAAGGCCCATATAGTCCAAGCTATGGTTTTCTCAGTAGTCATGTATGGATGTGAGAATTGGATCATAAAGAAGGCTGAGCACTGAAGAATTAATGCATTCAAACTGTGGTGTTGGAGAAGACTCTTGAGAGTCCCTTGGACAGCAAGGAGAGCAAACCAGTCAATCCTAAAGGAACTCAGTCATGAATATTCACTGAAAGGACTGATGCTGAAGCTGAAACTCCAATACTTTGGCCACCTGATGTGAAGAGCCAACTCACTGAAAAAGACTCTGATGCTGGGAAAGATTGAAGGCAAAAGGAGAAAGGGATGACAGAGGATGAGATGGTTGGATGGCATCACCGATTTGATGAACATGAGTTTGAGCAAGCTCCTGGAGATGGTGAACGACAGAGAAGCCTGGCGTGCTTCAGTCCATGGGGTCACAAAGAGTTGGACATGACTAAGTGGCTGAACATCAACACACAAGATTCGTTAAGAGAGGAGGCTAAATATTACTACCCAGATAAGTACAAGTGGTGTGTGTGTGTGTGTGTGTGTGTTTTAAGCTGATCAGTATTGGAGTGTGGTTGTGAATAGGAAATGAGAGTGGAGATGCTGTCAGGAGTTGGGAATGATAGATATTGCTCGGCTTGTACTCTGATGGTACTGGGGAGCCACTGATTATACGAGGAAGAGGGATGAACTCTCCTCCTTCTGCTCCTCTCTCAGTGAACAGTCGTAGCCTGAGCATGTGTGGGCAAGAGAGGCTGAGGCCTTAGGAAGCAAATTCAACATGCTGTTTGTTGGGATAAGGTGTGTGTGCGAGGAGCATATTTCCAGGGGCAATTTATCTCTGTTGTAAAAAATAACCTTTTCCTCCTGTTATACTAATCATCTATTTGTGTTGAAAATTTGCAAAATATGGACTAGAAGAATAAACAAAAATTTAAACCTGCTATTCCATCCCCTAGTGATAAATCTGTTAGTATTTTATTGTCTATCTTTCCTGTTGTTTAAAATTACATAACCATGATTTTTATATAAATGAGATCATAGTCTGTGCTCTGATTTATCAGTAGCTTTTTCACTTAGCAATAAGGCATTAACAGCTCCCTGCATTCATTTCCTAGGGCTGTCGAAACAAAGTACCACAACCTGGGTGGATTAAAGCAACAGAAATATATTGTCTCACAGTCTGGCGGCTAGAAGTCTGAGATCAAGGTGCCTGCAGGTCCATGATCCCTCTGAAACCTACAGGGAATTCTTCCTTGCCTTTTTCTAGTTTCTGGTGGAGGCTGCCCATTGTTAGCGTTCCTTGTTTGGCAGCTGCGTCACTCTGCCTTTGTCATCGTGTGACATTCTCCTTGTGCGTCTGTGTCTTCACGTGGCCTGATTCTAAAGGACCTCGTCTTAACTATGAGGTCTGCAACAGCCCTGTGTCCAAATAAAGTCATGTTCTGAGGTCCTGGGAATTATGACTTCAACGTGGCTTTTTGCGGGGAGGGAACATAATTCATAATAGCATCTCTTGCCATTCAATATTTTTTTAAATAATTTAATTAATTCATTTGTTTGCTGTGCTGGGTCTTCACTGGTGCTCTCGGGCTTTCTCGAGTTGCAGAGAGAAGGGTCTACTCTTCATTGTGGTGACGGGCTTCTCACTGTGATGGCCTTTGGTGGAGAACGGACTCTAGGATGCACAGGCTTCAGTAGTTGAGGTGGCGCAGAAGCTTAGCTGCCACAAGGCATGTGGGATCTTCTTGGACCAGGGAACGAACCCATGTCTCCTGCACTGGTAGGTGGATTCTTTACCCACCAAGGAAGCCCTCAGTATTGTTTCATAATATGAGTTTTTTAAATTGAAGTATAGTTGACTTACAATGTTGTATTTGTTTCAGGTGTACGGCAAAGTACAAAGATAGATATAGATATATATAGATATATATTTCAGATTCTTTTCCCTTGTAAATTATTACAAGATATTGACTATAGTTCCCTGTACTATATGGTAGGTCCTTGTTGTTTGTCTATTTTATATATAGTAGTGTGTGTATGTTGCTCCCAACCTCCTAATTTATCCCTCCTCTCCACCTTTTCCTTTTGGTAAACATAAGTTTGTTTTCTATGTCTGTAAGTCTGTTTCTGTTTTTTAAATAAGTTCATTTGCATCAATTTTTTAGATTTCACATATAAGTGATACATGATATTTGTCTTTGATTTACTTCACTTTGTATGGTAAACTCTAGGTTCATCTATGTTGTTACAAAAGGCATTATTTCATCTTTTTTTATGGCTGAGTAATACTGCATTGAGATATATATATATATATATATATATATATATATGTAAAACATATAATATACATCTTTTTTATCTGTTCATCTGTTGATGGACATTTAGCTTGTTTCCATGTCTTGCCTCTCATAAATAGTGCTGCTATGAACATTGGGTTGAATGTATCTTTTTGAATTATGGTTTTCTCCAGGTATATACTCAGGAGTGGACTATTTCTGGATCATATGGAAGCTCTATTTTTAGTTTTTTTAAGGGAGCTCCATATTGTTCTTTGGGGCTTCCCAGGCGGCTCAGTGGTAAAGAATCCACCTGCCAATGTAGGAGATACTGGAGATGTGGGCTCGAGCCCTTGAGTCGGGAAGATCCCCTGGAGAAGGAGATGGAAACCCACTCCAGTGGATGAACCTGGAGGGCTACAGTTCACAGGGTTGCAAAGAGTTGGACACGACTGAGTGACTGAGCAGGCACACGTACTGTTTTCCATAGTGGCTGCACCGAGGAAATATTCTGTTTTTAGTTCAGTCTGTCAGTCATGTCAAACTTTGTGACCCCATGGACTGCACCACACCAGGCTTCTCTGTGCATCACCAACTCCCAGAGTTTACTCAAACTCAAGTCCATAGAGTCAGTGATGCCATCCAACCATCTTATCCTCTATCGTCCCCTTCTCCTCCTAACTTCAAGCTTTCCCAGCATCAGGGTCTTTTCCAATTAGTCAGTTCTTTGCATCAGGTGGCTAAAGTATTGGAGTTTCAGCTTCAGCACCAGTCCTTCCAATGAATATTCAGGACTGATTTCCTTTAGAATCGACTGGTTGGATCTCCTTGCATTCCAAGTGACTCTAAAGAGTCTTCTCCAACACCACAGATCAAAAGCATCAATTCTTTGGCACTCAGCATTCTTTATGGTCTAACTCTCACATCTATACATGACTACGGGAAAAACCATAGCTTTGACTAGATGGACCTTTGTTGGCAATGTAATGTGTCTGCTTTTTAATATGTCATCTAGGTTGGTCATAGCTTTTCTTCCAAGCAACAAGCATTTTTTTAATTTCATGGCTGCAGTCACCATCTGCAGTGATTTTGGAGCCCCCAAAAATAAAGTCTGTCACTGTTTCCATTGTTTCCCCATCTATTTGCCTGATAGATGAACTGATCTATTTGAACTGATGGGACCGGATGCCACGAGCTTAGTTTTCTGAATGTTGAATTTTAAGCCAGCTTTTTCACTCTCCTCTTTCAACTTTCATCAAGAGGCTCTTTAGTTCTTCTTTGCTTTCTGCCATAAAGGCCATCTGCATATCTGAGGTTATTCATATTTCTCCTGGCAATCTTGATTCCAGCTTGTGCTTTATCCAGACCAGCATCTCTCATGATGTACACTGCATATAGGTTAAATAAGCAGGGTAACAACATACAGCCTTGACGTACTCCTTTCCTGATTTGGAACCAGCCTGTTGTTCCATGTCCAGTTCTAACTGTTGCTTCTTGACCTGCATAGAGATTATTCAGGAGGCAGGTCAGTTGGTCTGGTATTCCCATCTCTTTAAGAATTTTCCACAGTTTGTTGTGCTCCACCCAGTCAAAGGCTTTGGCATAGTCAAAAAAGCAGAAGTAGATGTATTTCTGCTTTATTATTCTCTTCCTTTTTTTACGATCCAGCAGATGTTGGCAATTTGATCTCTGATTCCTGTGGCTTTTCTAAATCCAGCTTGAACATCTGGAAGTTCACGGTTCACATACTGTTGAAGTCTGCTTGGAGAATTTTGAGCTTTACTTTACTAGTATGTGAAATGAGTGCAATTGTGCAGTAGTTTGAGCATTCTTTGGCATTGCCTTTCTTTGGGATTGGAATGAAAATTGATCCTTTCCAGACCTGTGGCCATTGCTGAGTTTTCCAAATTTGCTGGCATGTTGAGTGCAGCACTTTCACAGCATCATCTTTTAGGATTTGAAATAGCTCAACTGGAATTCCATCACCTCCAGTAACTTTGTTCGTAGTGATGCTTCCTAAGGTCTACCTGACTTTGAATTCCAGGGTGTCTGGCTCTAGGTGAGTGATCACACCATTGTGGTTGTCTGCATCATGAAGATCTTTTTTGTACAGTTCTTCTTTGTATTCTTGCCACCCTTTCTTAATATCTTCAGCTTCTGTTAGGTCCATACCATTTCTGTCATTTATTGTGCCTATCTTTGCATGAAATGTTCCCTTGGTATCTCTAATTTTCATGAAGAGATCTCTAGTCTTTCCCGTTCTGTTTTCCTCTAATTGTTTGCATTGATCACTGAGGATGGCTTTCTTGTCTCTCCTAGCTATTCTTTGGAACTCTGCATTCAGATGGATATATCTTTCCTTTTCTCCTTTGCCTTTAGTTTCTCTTTACAGGCTTACAAATGTTCAGAGGTCAATCCTGCTTTAGACTAAATATGCAACCTGTGCCCTGTCCTTGTCCAGCCCCTGCAGAGACAGGGGCTGTCACCCTGACAACAGTGATGCGGGCATGGTCTGAACTCACCAAAGCTTCCACTGTCCCCTAGTTCCTACTGACGAAGAAGGCAGTAGACTCAAGTTCTTCCAGAAGCCTTTTAGACACAAAGGCAAGAATCAAAGGGGAAACCTCACATGACCAGACGTCCCCGGATCCGAGTCTCCCCCGTGCAGATCCTGCTCATCCAGATGTGGCCACATATTGGAACACACCCAACTGCAAGCTGTGATTCATCAGCTCCTCAGCTGAATTCAACAATCGTTCTATTCAATCTGCTTTATGAGTGTAGGCGAAAAATTTCCAGCCCCAGTTGCTTAGGATGTCATCAATGATCTCAAAGGCAGTTGCAACAGGCTAAAAGGAAAATTTGTTTATTTGCTCTAAATCATAGACCCTCCCTTTTATAAGCAGGGGAGCTTCAGAAGCTCATCTAGATGATTCCTTAGAGCAACAGCAGTGTATGTATTGTCTGTTAGGGATATAAAGGGGGTTTTTGTGTACATTCTCCCATTTGACTCTCCAAAAATCCTAGCCCAGAAGGGGAGGTGCATTGTTACAGGAGGCTCCGAGCTGTCTTGACTTGCCCAAACCTGCTCAGCTTATAATGACACCACCGTGGGAAGTTCACATTGTCGACATGATCTTATTTAATCTTCCCCCAAAACCTGGAAGGAAAGTGCTGTGGTCGTCCCCCTTCCAGAGACAAATGAAACTTTAGAAGACATCCTGCCTCACTCAAGCTCACACAGCTCAGCAAGCCTCAGAACTGGTCTTGAGTCCCAGCTGCCTGATTCTCAGGTGACATTTGTGATCACTAGTCCGTCCTGTGTGGGGCCAAGACAGACCCGACACCTTCACTGGCTCTTGACTTTTTTTTCCTCCACGTTTGGTTTCAACAGTGAGAGTTTATCTCCATTTTCAACTGGATGAGATAATATATACCCTTGAGGCATTGCCCTTGATTCTGTTACTTTAGGCAAGAACTTTTGATGGCCAGGCCTGATGACAATGGGGCTATTGTTTAAAGATTTGCCAGATTAAGAGGCTCAGTATCCTGTCAATTGATAGGCAGGAATGTTTACCGGGGGCTCACGGATCCCCAGAGTGTTCACAGATAGCCTTTAGAGAAATATCCATATGAAGATCTTATAAGCATATGCGTTTTTCTGGAAGGCAGTCCATATCACTTCTCATGAGAATTTGTGAGGTCTTTGTGACCCGAAAATAAATTAAAACCAAAACCAATTCGTATTGTTTCCTACTTGGATGGCAGGCTTTCTGGAAACCACCTGATTTTCAACAAACAAACAAAAAAAACCACCTCTTGCCTTTGAATAGTGCAATAGACAGAGCACTAAAAGGAGAATTCCAACCTGCACGCTCATCAGATGCTTGAGAAACACATGGTGAGGGCCATGATGCTTTACAGAGAGAGCTGTGGTCCCTGGTCTGAGAAGGAAATGGAGTGATGTGTCCAAGGACCTAGGATGCTCATCATCCAAACAAAATCACCAGTGCCTCTGGGCTCCACCTCCAGAACATGCCCGGGATTCCTGCCCTGCTCCCCCATCTTCCACTTTGCTCTTACACTCATCCTGCCTTTCTGTTTATTGACACTCCCCTGGGGTGTCCCACTGCCCTCAGAATATACCTAAGCTCTTGGTGATGGCTACACAGCAGACACGACTTGCCTGGTTCCCTACATTCTATGCTTTCAACCTGGTCTGCTTTCAACCTACTCCAGCCTTTGAACCTTGAGCTTGCTCCTTCCTCAGGCCTCTGCATTTGCTGAAATCTTCTGCTCCTCGATCTTAGCAGGACCACATCCTTCTCATCCATCAGGTCCCTGGGAAATGCTGCCTCTTGAGAGACGCCTCCCTTCTAAGCAATCTTTTCTATGGAAATGTGTGTTTGCTTTTCTTTCCAGGCTTTATCACCATTAAACAATGATGTCCTTTACCTACTTACTTGGCTAGCCTGTAAGGTACAAGCTCCATTGGCTTGCCTGACTTAGAGACTCAATAAATAGATGTTGAGAAGGAAGGAATGGGCAGGTAGACAGACAGGCAGAAGGTCAGCGTTCTCCCGGAAGCTGAGGCTTGCTAGATATTCCTTGAGGGAGCCCTGCAGTATGGAAGTGTTGGAATGTTATGGGGACTGACAGCTTCCTTCAAAGCCCGGGAGGCTAATTTTCACCCCACTTAGTAGTGAATTATGTTACCTGCTGGTGAGGGCGATGCCACAAGGCCCGTAATTAGTTCCTTGATTATTCACAATTGGAGCGATCATGGCTAACGGATGGTGTTTGCCACAAAAACCTGTCGGAGAGCCAGACCATTTGGCAGCCACTGCGTTCCCAAGAAGGCAGATCAATTTCCGTTTGATTTGTTTAAAAATAACAAACAAACAATGTGGAGCTGTTTGCAAGGTTTGGGTGCCTCCTTCTCTGAAATCTGGGGAAAAGAGGCAGCTTGAAATTGCCTGTTAGGAGAAGACAGGCAGAGCACGCTCATGGCCCCATCAGATTCCCCTATAATCAGAGCTAATAACTGTGTTTTTCTACCACTAAACAATTCTGTTATTTTAAAGCTTCTAGTTAGTGAGTGGGCTAAATGGTACATGGGGGCTGGCCGTGGAGAAGACTCCTTCTGAAATGTAGCAATGAAGCCTGCTCCCCGCTTTGTTCTGATCTTATCGCAGACTGACAGGTGATCTACTGACACTCATGGGGAGAGATACTGGATGGATGAAATGTCTCAAGAAACCCGGAAATGCACATCTTTTCCTGGAATTCAAAGGGCGCCAGTATTGCCTCTAGGATCATGAATTTAAAAGCTTCCTCTGCCTCAGTCCACTCTTAATCTTGGTTCTTCCCTTTCCAATGCTACTTCCTGAATATCTAAGCACATCCCCTTTTCCAGCTAAACCCTTTGGTGATTTCCCACTGCCGCTGGTGCCTTCACCACTCAGGTATCTTACGTGACCATGTCAGCCTGTCCCCTACATCCTGGCCCCACCTTCCCCATTCCCATCCATACCCCCACCCCTTTACCTTCAAGCTCTCAAATAGTGAATCATCATCTCCATGTAAAAGAGTGATCAACATTATGTAGTCTGGCAGCTAGGATGCCCGGTTCTAATTCTAGCTCCACTACGAATCAACTATGTGACCTCGGGCAAGTCATTTGACCTCTCTGGGCCACAGGTGCCACATCTTTAACAAGGGGATAATAGAAGTGTTTACTTTACAAGTTGATTTTAAGTGTTAAATGCATGATGGTTGTACAGTGCTTCCAACAAAATGGTTGATGGATGCTGTGTGCTCAGAAAAGGTAAGTGGGAAGTATTATTCCCCTACTATGCTTTGTTTTTCTTTGCACATGCTGTTTTTTTTGTCTGAATCCCTCTTTCTGTCCCAATCCCTTATTCTCTAAGTGGACTCATCTTTTTGTTTTCTGTTGAGATGTTTCCTCTCCCTGGAATCCTTCCAAATCCCATATCTGTGGGTTAAGTGTCTTCCTCTGGATCCAAGAGCACTCTCAACTTTTTCCATCACAGGTGTCATCCCCAGTGTATTATTTAATGTTTATTTCAAGATAATTTTATGTTCACACACTGCTACAATAAACAATACACAAAGATCCCCTGTGTCCTTTGCCCAGGCTCCCCCAATGTCAAACTGTAGTCCCTACAGACTAGAACATTGACTTGATATGGTTCAAGATACACATTTCCATCCTCACAATTATCCTTCCGGTTGCCTTTTTATAGCCATGATCACTTACCTCCAGCTATCTCCACCACCTAAAATTTGGCAACCATTCAACTGTTATCTGTTCTCCATTTCTATAAACGTGCCATTTCAGAAGTGTCATATGTTACATACAAAGTATGTAACACTTTGGGTTTGAAGTTTTTCACTCAGGGTAACTCTCCTGAGATTCATCTACATTGTTTCCTAGATCAATGATTCCTGTGTTACCGAGTGGTTTTTCTTGGTGGAAAGATATCAAAGTTTTTATGCAATCCTATATTGAAGTCTATCTATGTTGTTTGTGGCTAATGTGAAACTCATCAGCAGGAGAAGGAAACAAAAGCCAGAAAGCCTTCAATGAACAGCTGAGTCTAACATGCTCTATGTCATCACCTCTATCCCAATTCCACAGTCTCCTGACTGGGCACTGGGCACAGAGGGGCCTTGGCAAAAGGCAGCATCCCAGGCTGGAGAGCAAACTTGTAAAGACTTTTTTCAGAGGATTTCAACTGCATAATGACTTGGCCATTAGCATACATAAAATTCAAAAATGACTTTACCGTTAGCACAAATAATTATTGCATATATTAAGGTATCTCTAATGGCAAAAATGAGTACATATGCATAGAAAGTTTTTAAAGATTGTACCATATTACAGTTTGTATTAGCAACAGGAGAGAAAACATTGTGTATGCCCGTCAACTGGGAATGCTTCAAAAATTACAGCCATGTGTTACACAGTATATGTGACAATTAAACTTAAATGGGACACATACATATTTAATTACCTGAAAATACAATAAATTCCTCTGGAGAGAGATAATTCCAGTTGGCAAACATTCACATTTAAAAAAAACATGTAGTTGACATACAGTGTAATGTTTCAGGTGTATTACATTGTGGTTTGACATTTGCATACGTTATGAAATGATCACCGTAAGTCTGGTAACCCTTTGTTTTCATAACAAGTTATTACACTATTATTGACCATATTTCTAATGCTGTATATCACATCCCCGTGGATGACTTATTTTACATCTAGAGGTTTGTGCTCTTTATCACCTTCACTGTTTCCCACCCTGATCCTCCTCTCTGGAAACCACCCATTTTTCTCTGTATCTATGAGCCTGTTTCTTTGTATTTTGTTTTGTTTGTAGACTCCATGTATAAGTGAGATCAGGCTTCCCAGGTGGTGCTAGTGGTAAACAACCCGCATGCCAATACAAGATACGTAAGAGATACAGGTTTGATCCCTGGGCTAGGAAGATTCCCTACAGGAGGGCATGGCAACTCACTCCAGTATTCTTGCCTGGAGAATCCCCATGGACAGAGGAGCCTGGTGGGCTGCAGTCCATGGGCTTACAAAGAGTCGGACATGCCTGAAGCAACCGAGCACACATGCATAATTGAGATCACCCAGTATTTGTCTTTCCTGACTTATTTCATGTAGTAGAATAGTATAATACCCTCTGGATACATCCATGTTGTCACAGTTGGCAATATTTTTTCCTTATGGCCAAGTAACATTCCATCGCATACACACACACACACACACACACACACACGCGTGCACACACACACGCACACACACGTCTTCTTTTTTGTTGTTGTTGTTGTTTTTTCCATTTATTTTTATTAGTTGGAGGCTAATTACTTTACATCATTGCAGTGGTTTTTGTCATACATTGAAATGAATTAGCCATCGATTTACATGCATTCCCCATCCCGGTCCCCCCTCCCACCTCCCTCTCCACCCGATCCCTCTGGGTCTTCCCAGTGCACCAGGCCCGAGCACTTGTCTCATGCACCCAACCTGGGCTGGTGATCTGTTTCACCCTAGATAATATACATGTTTCGATGCTGTTCTCTTGAAACATCCCACCCTTGCCTTCTCCCAGAGTCCACAAGTCTGTTCTATACATCTGAGTCTCTTTTTCTGTTTTGCATATAGGGTTATCGTTACCATCTTTCTAAAGTCCATATATATGTGTTAGTATACTGTAATGGTCTTTATCTTTCTGGCTTACTTTGCTCTGTATAATGGGCTCCAGTTTCATCCATCTCATTAGAACTGATTCAAATGAATTCTTTTTAATGGCTGAGTAATATTCCATGGTGTATATGTACCACAGCTTCCTCATCCATTCATCTGCTGATGGGCATCTAGGTTGCTTCCATGTCCTGGCTATTATAAACAGTGCTGCGATGAACATTGGGGTGCACGTGTCTCTTTCAGATCTGCTTTCCTCGGTGTGTGTGCCCAGAAGTGGGATTGCTGGGTCATATGGCAGTTCTATTTCCAGCTTTTTAAGAAATCTCCACACTGTTCTCCATAGTGGCTGTACTAATTTGCATTCCCACCAACAGTGTAAGAGGGTTCCCTTTTCTCCACACCCTCTCCAGCATTTATTGCTTGTAGACTTTTGGATAGCAGCCATCCTGACTGGCGTGTAATGGTACCTCATTGTGGTTTTGATTTGCATTTCTCTGATAATGAGTGATGCTGAGCATCTTTTCATGTGTTTTTGTGCCATCTGTATGTCTTCCTTGGAGAAATGTCTGTTTAGTTCTTTGGCCCATTTTTTGATTGGGTCATTTATTTTTCTGGAGTTGAGCTGGAGGAGTTGCTTGTATATTTTTGAGATTAATCCTTTGTCTGTTGCTTTGTTTGCTATTATTTTCTCCCACACACACGTCTTCTTTATCCCCTCATCAGTTGATGAACAATTAAGGTTCTTCCATAGTGCAGCTATTGTAAATAGTGCTGCAATAAACATTGGTGTGCATATGTCTTTTTCTTCAGTGTTTTTGTTTTCTCTCAGGAAAGACCCAGAATGAAGCTGCTGAATTGTATGGCAGCTCTATTTTTAATTTTTTAAGGAATCTTCTTTGGAAAACAGTGGATATACCAATTTACATTTCCACCAACAGTGCACAAGGATCCCCTTTTCTTCACATCCTCACCAATACTTGCTATTTGTTGTTTTTTGATGACAGTCATTCTGATAGGTGTGAGGTAGTATCTCATTGTGCTTTTGGTTTGGATTCTCTGATTATGAGTGATATCAAGTATCTTTTCATATGTTTGTTGGTCATCTTATGTCTTCTTTAGAAATGTCTATTCGGGTCCTCTGCCCATTTTTAAATTTTTTTTTTTTTATGTTGAGCTGTATTAGTTCTTTGTAAATTTTGGATATTAACCCCTTAGCATATACATTTCTTGCAAAAGTCCTCTCCCATTCAGGAGGCTGCTTTTTTGTTTTGTTGATAGTTTCTTGTGTTGTGCAAAAGTTTTGTAGTTTGATGCTGTTCCAGTTGTTTATTTTTGTTTTTTTGCCTGAGAGCCCCCCCAAAAATATTGCTGAGGTCAGTGTTAAAGAGTATACTGCCTATGTTTTCTTCTAAGAGTTTCATGGTTTTGGGTATTAACATTTAAATATGTAATCCATTTTGAGTTTGTTTTTATACATGGTATAAGAAAGTAGTCCAATTTGATTCTTTTGCATGTTTTCCTAGTACCATTTATTGGAGAGGCAATCTCTTCCCCCACTGTATATTCTTGCCTTCTTTGTCATAGATTGTGTGTGTGTGTGTGTGTGTGTGTGTGTGTGTGTGCGCACGCGCTTAGTTGTGTCCGACTCTTTGAGACCCCATGGACTATGTAGGACCCCAGTCCATGGAATTTTCCAGGCAAGAATACTGGAGAGGATTGCCATTTCCTACTCCAGGGGATCTCCCCAACCCAAGAACTGAACCCTCATCTCTTGCATCTCCTATACTGGCGGGTGGATTCTTTACCACTGGGGTACCTGGGGAGCCCCTTTCATAGATTAATGGATCATGTAAATGTGAGGGTTTTTTCCTGGGCTCTCCATTGTGTTCCACGGATTTGTGTGTCTGTTTTTCTGCCAGTACTGTACTATTTTGATGGCTATAACTCTGGAGCTATAGTTTGAAATTTGGGAGTGTGGAACTTCAAGCTTTGTTCTTCTTTTCCAAAATAGTTTTGACTATTCAGGGTCTTCATGTTTTCACACAAATTTTAGAATGATTTGTTTCTGTTCTATGAAAAATACCTTTTGTCCTTTGATAGAGATTGCATTGTATCTGTAGATTTCCTTGGGTATTATAGTCATCTTAACAATATTAATTCTTGCAAAACATGAGCATGGTATGGTATATCTTTCCATTTGTTTTAATCAGTTTCAATTGCTTTTGTCAATATCTTATACTTCTCAGAGTACAAATCTTTCACCTCTTTGGTTAAATTTATTCCTAGGTATTTTGTTCTTTTTGATGCAATTGAAAGTGAGATTGTTTCCTTAATTTCTCTTTCTGAGAATAATTTGCTAGTGTATTTCTATGCAAAAGATTTCTGTGTCTCATTTTAGTATCCTGAGGCTTCACTGAAATCATTTGTTAGTTCTAACAGTTTTTGGTAGTATCTTCAGAATTTTCTGTGTATAGTATCACATCATCTGCAAGTGGTGGCAGTTTCATTTCTTACTTTCCAACTTGGATTTCTTTTATTTCTTTTTCTTGTCCAACTGCTGTGGCTAGGACCTCCAATACTAAAAGTGGTGAGAGTGGACATCCTTGTCTTGTCCCTGACCTTAGAGGAAAAGTTGTCAGCTTTCCACCATTGAGTGTGATATTAGCTGTGAACTTGTTAGGTATGACCTTTATTATGTTTATTATGAGAGGGTATGTTCCCTATATACCCATTTTGTTGACAATTTTCATCATAAATTGTTGTTGAATTTTGTCAAAAGATTTGTCTACCCATGTTGAGATGGTTATATGATTTTTATTTTTCAGTTTCTTAAGGTGGTATGTTACATTGATTGATTTGCAAAATTGAACTTTCTTGCATTCCTAGGATAAATCCCACTTGATCATGGCATATGATCCTTTTAATGTATTGCTG
This sequence comes from Odocoileus virginianus, assembly GCF_023699985.2. NCBI lineage: Eukaryota > Metazoa > Chordata > Mammalia > Artiodactyla > Cervidae > Odocoileus > Odocoileus virginianus. The sequence continues at coordinate 14,853,531 of NC_069706.1, read as the reverse complement.
CTTGCTTATCTACAGTTTGTTTAGTTCTTTTTGTGTATATGTGTCTTATTCCTTCATTTAAAGCACATTCCTCTGACCTTCCACTTTGCCTAATTCTCTGTGCTTATTTTGTGTGCTAGGCAGGTCAGTTATGTTTCCCAACCTTGAAGAAAAGGCCGTACACAGGAGACATCCTATGGGGCCCAGCAGCACACTCATCTCTGGTCTCCAGACCTATGTGCTTTAGTGGTGCCTATGTGGGCTGCTTGGGTCCTTCTCCTGGGGTGGGGCTGATTTCTGCAGGCACTCTGGTAGGCAGAGCAGGCCCCCAACCTGGGAAGCTATGAGGCTGTGCCCTGTTCAGGGACTGCGGACTCACTGGAAGGCCAGATGGGCTTGCATGGTTGGCTGTGTGTCTGGGAGACATGGGCCTGCTGCTGGCTCACTGCTGGGCATGGCCAGGTCCCTGTGAGGCTGTCAGTACAGCCTGGAGTGCTCAGCGCTGGTACTGGTCCACTGGGGGGTGGGGCTGGGTCTCTGGTGCTAATTCACTAAAGGGAGTATTTTTAAATGGTGTTTGCCAGTGCTGGCATTATCGCAGTAGAATAACTCCCCCAAATGGCTGCCTGCTATGTCTGTCTCCCCAAGGGGAGTCTCAGTGCCTCCTGCCTCTCCAGGTGCTTCTCCAAGATGGGCAAGAGTGTATGACCTAGGCTCCTTTCAAACCCCTGTCTTGACACAGACTCAGAGCAAGTGAGAATTTTGCATGTGCCCTTTAAGAGTGGAGTCTGTTTCCAACAGCCCTTCAGTTCTCCTAAACACAAGCTCCACTGACTTTCAAACCCAGACATTCTTGGGGTGGCCCTTCCTGGTGCAGGACCCCCAGGCTGGGGAGTCCAATGTGGAGGTTCGACCCCTTGCTCCTTGGGCAGAACACCTAGGACTGTGACATTCCTCCTGTTTGTGGGTTGCTGATCTGGTGGTAAGGGTCCTGTCTATATCATTTCTCAGTCCCTCCTACCCATCTCATTGTGGTTCCTTCTTCATATCTTTAATTGTGGAAAATCTTTTCCGCTAGTCTTCAGGTCATCCTCATAGGTAGCTATAATTTGGTGTATCTATGCAGGTAAGTGACTCAGTGTCTTCCTACTCTGCCTTCTCTCTACCACTTGTGTGTTTTAGTTGCCAGTTTGTGTGTCTGTCTTACCCACTATCTCAGGGTTCCTCAGTCTCAGCACCATTGAAATTTGGGTCCCTGGGTTGCAGGGGCTCTCTTGTGCAGACAGTATGTTGAGCAGCATCCCTGGCCTCTCCCCACTAGACACTGTAGCATGTGTCTCCCTCCATCTCCATTGTGACAACCAGAAATGTCTCCAGACGTCGCCAAGTGCCCCAGCTGGGAGCATGTGTGAAATCACCTGTGGTTGGAACCACTTCACTAGACTACAGGCTCTGGGAGGACAGAAGGTGTGTCTATCTTTCTCATCCTAAACCTCCAGAATCTAGGATAGCACCTATTGCTTATTTGGTCCTTAATTAATGTTTGCTGACTGGCTGAATGAAGACTCTGGGCAAAGTAGCAAAGCATGCCTCAGGCAAAAGTCAGAAGACCTGAATTCTCATCTTGAATGTGCCGGTAACTGGTTAGATGTTCAGTTCTGTGTTCTGAGTTCAGTTCTCTGAAAATGACATGGACGAGCATGACTGCTCCGCAGAGTGTGGCAAAAAGACAGGTGTCAGCATCACCTGGTCGTGGGTGAGACATGCAAATTATTCTCCTCCTCCCCAGACCCAGCGAATTGAAGTCTCTGGGTGCGGAGCCCTAAAATGTATGTTTTAACAAGCTCTCTAGGGGATTCTGATTCACGCTTCAGCAGTTCTTACCCTGCCTGACTGATCTTAGAATTCGCTTGGAACGCGTTTTAAAGCCGGGATGCCTGAGACGCTAGATTCCCCCAGCTCACTTTCATGAGCAGTTCTGGTGTCGGGGCTGGCTGCTGGCATTTTCCACCTGCCTCAGGACACTCTTCATGCAGACAAGTTCTACTGCTCTGTGCTTCCCGGCTTAAACCTTTCGGAAATTGCATTAACTCTTTCAGTCCACCAGAGGGCCATTCACAGCGCTGAGAGGGAATAGGGTTCTCATTTCCAGGCAAGGGCAGCGGAGGCAGGGACCCTCAAATACACAGGGAGAAGCGAGTGTCTGCGACCTTCCTCCCCAGCTCCACTTGGGAAAATATCCAGGCTGGATTAAGAAGCACTATAAATGTCTCTGTTTTATTCATGCTCTACACAACCTCCTGATCCCAGGATAGCAATGGGCAAATCCTAACCAAGATTCTCCGCCTGACTACAGATTTCAAAATCGATGTCAAGAATCTTCCAACAAAATTTATTTCAGAAACCCTCCATGCATCTAGGTCCAAGGGAGCTTCTTACTTCAGAAGGTAGCTGCACTTTAGTGTAGGGACGGGTGAATGTGAAGTCAGCCACACCTGGTCCTTCTTGAGTAAGCCACTTCCCTCTTCTGGATCTCAGATCTTAAATGGGGAGAAGGCAACTTATTGTCTGAGTTGTGGTGTGGGTCAACCTAGGTGAAGAGATGAAAAAGCATTGGCAGGAGAACAGCTGATCAAAAGTTCAGTGATAATGAACACGACATTGTAAATCAACTATAGGCAATAAAAACATTAAAAATGAAAAGCAACATCAAAAAAACTCTCGGTGGTTCTCCAAGTATGGTCCAGACCAGCAGCATCACCTGGAGACTTGCTGGAAATGCAAATTCTCTATCTCAGACGTACTGAATTAGAAACTCTGGGGGTGGGGCAGATGACTTCCCCTTTCCAACCCTCAATTTTCTCATTTGTGAAACTAAAATGATAGCAGTATCTATATTTCAGAGACCCGTTGTAAGGATTAAATGAGATATAGGCATGCAAAATAGTTAGCACAGTGTCTGGCATACTGTTAAGAACTCAGTAAATATTGCTATTGCATTATCATCTTCAAACCCCTGCTCCATGCAAGGCTCGAGAAGGAGCTTTTGTTAAAACTCTGCGCAAATAAATAGTTCATGCAGGATTTTGCAAAATATCGTATTTTGTCTCAGGATGCTCCCCATGGAATACAACATACCGAACAGGAGTTATGGTGTACAAATGTGCCATGCTACTACGTCAGCCAGCTTTATAACTCATTCTGAGAAAGGCCATCGCTCAGAGCAATATAGCTATTTATTGCAGGGTCCCATTATGGGCTGTGATCTATTTAAGCCTATCCAGCTGTCAGAAAGACCAGCTTTCCTGCCACCTATCAGGAACAAGAAGATGGGCTTGGGACAGGGAAAAAAAAAACAAAAACAAATAGCAGACAGGACTTGAAAAATATTCCACTCATGGCTAGAGAAAATGTAAAAGATGCCGAGGGAAGGAAATAGGATCATATCTGAGTGGCCTTGCAGCAGTGGCAGAGAAATTTCTAGATGAATCAACTAAGGCAGGGAATTATCTGTTGTTTGTGGACATCTTGATGGCGAGCTGGAAGAGTGAGCTGAATTTTTTAGGCAGAGACAGGGAAGGTGGGATTGAAATTTGCCTTCATGCATTGCAAGTTTCAATAATCAGGGTGAAAAGTGTAGAACAACTCAGCTGAAGATAGTTCACCTTCAGTGAAATTGGGTTTTACTTCCTTCTTGCCTCTTGCAAAGGACTTTCTCTTGCTCAGATTTTCTGAGTCTCTTTTATTGGCCACAACCACTTAAAGTCCTCCCTTCCCTGAGGATTTAACTTATTACTAACTGAAATAAATCACAAGACAGTGTGTTCACCTGTAGTTGGCAAGGTTTGAGAACATAAACTCATGTAACTCAACAGTAAAAAGAAAAAAAAATCCAAATAATGCAACTAAAAATGGAGGAAGGACCTGAATAGACATTTTTCCAAAAAAAAAAAAAAAAAGGTATTCAAATGGCCAACAGATACAGGAGAAGACATTCAATATCACTAATCATCAGGGAATTGCAAATTAAAACCACAGTGAGATATCATTGCACACAAGTTAGGATGGTCATCATCAAAAAGAAAAGAAATAAGTGCTACTGAGGATGGAGAGAAAAGAGAGTCCTTTACACAGTTGGTGACAATAAAAATTGGTAAGCCACTATGGAAGACAGTATGAATATTCCTCAAAAAAATTAACAACTACAGTATGATCTAGTAATTCCATTTCTGGGTAAATATACATAGGAAATGAAATCACTATCCCATGTTCATTGAAGTATTATTCACAACAGTCAAGATATGGATGTGTGTCTGCAGATGGATGAATAGATAAAGAGTGGTACATATACACAAAGGAATATTATTCAGTCATAAAAAAGAAAGAAATCTTGTTGTTTGTGGCAAGGATGGACCTTGAGGGCATTACAGTAAGTGAAATAAGTCAGGCAAAGACAGACAAACACTGGATGGTTTCACTCATATGTGGAATCTAAAGTAACTGAACTCAGAGAAACAAAGAACAGGTTGCCAGAAGCGGGGGTGGGGTTGTGGGGAATGAGGTCAAAAGGTACACTCTTTCAGTTGTGTAATGAATAAGTTCTGGGGATGCAGTACACAGCGTGGCAACCATAGTTCACAATACTACACTGTATATTTGAAAGTCGCTAAGAGAGTAGATCAAACGTTTTCATCACACACACACTGACACACATGCTTGTCTTTCATTGAAGTTTAATTGACTGATTTCAGGTGTAGAGCAAAGTGATTCACATAAAAATTCTTTCTCAGATTCTTTTCCATTATAGGTTGTTATCAGATATTAAATATAGCTCCTTGTGTTATGCAGTAGGTCCCTTTTGTTTATCTATTTTACATATAGTAGTGTGTATCTGTTAACCCCAAATTTAATTCCTAATTTATCCCTCTCCCTTTTTCCCCTCTGGTAACCATTAGTTAGCTTTTGCTGTCTGTGAGTTTATGTCTGTTTTGTAAACAAGTTCATTTGTATCTTTTTTTTTCTTTTAGATTCCACATGAGTGATTTCATTTATTTGTTTTTGTCTGGCTTAGCATGATAATCTCTAGGTCCATCCATATTGCTACAAAAGGCATTATTTCATTCTTTTCATGAGCCGTTCTTTTTTTTGTAGCTGAATAATACTGTAATATAGGTGGCTTACACAGTAAAGAATCCACCAGCCAATCCAGGAGATGCTGATTTGATCCCTAGGTCTGGAAGACCCCTTGGAGTAGGAAATGGCAAACCACTCCAGTATCCTTGCCTGGGACTGTCTGTGGGGTCACAAAGAGTCAGATGCAACTGAGTGACTAACACTTCCACTTTTCATATGTGTATATATATATATGTATATATATCTAAATATATGTATACATGTACATATGTATTTTATATATATACACACCACAGTATATATATATATATATATATATATATACACACACCACATCTTTATCATTTTGTCTATTGGATATTTACATTGCTTCCATATTTTGGCTATTGTAAATAGTGCTGCTGTGAAATTGGGGTGCCTGTAGCTTTTTGAATTAGAGTTGTCATCTTTTCTGGATATATGCCCAGGAGTAGGATTGTTGGATCATATGGTAGTTCTATTTTTAGTTTGTTAGGAAACTCCATACTGTTTTCAATAGTTGTTGCACCAATTTACATGCCCACCAACAGTGTAGGAGGGTTCCCTTTTCTCCACACCCTCTCCAGTATTTACTACTTGGAGACTTTTTAATAATAAATTAGATATTTATTAATATCTAATAAAAATAATAAAATTCAGACCAGAGTGAGGTGATACCTCATTGTAGTTTTGATAATTAGTGGTGCTGACCATCTTTTCTTGTGATTGTTGGCCATCTTTATGTCTTCTGTATATTTTTCTGAACTGTTTGCAAATAAATTCTATATAGCATGAAACTTCAACCCTAATATCTCAGCATGCATCTTCTGTGAGTAATATATTCTCATCTAAGTCTGTTTATTCCCTAGCTTTATTGAGATACAATTACATATAGCATTGTATTGTATGGAGAGAGAGAGATGAAGGGGAAGGAGTGAGAGCAGAAATTTTAATGAGGCAACAATTATAAATCTAAGGTGGAGGATATGCATGTGGTCACTTACAGATCCTTTAGCCTTCCTCTGAAGTCATACTTCTTGGGTTCAAATCTCCACTTTCTAATTTACTAGCTGTTTAATGCCTCTAGGCAAGCTACATCAATACTCTGTGCCTCCATACTACTATCATGAAATGGAAATTATTACAGTACCTAGCTCACAGGGGTTTTATGAGGAAGAAATAAATTAAAGTGATTACAACCATTCCTTGAATGGAATACGTGATAAAAAAAAATGTGAGCCCTGTGGTTATCTGTGATAGATAGATACACGCGTACATAGATGAGTGGATGGGTGGATGCATACATGCATACAAATTATTAAAACAAATATGTAAATTAGACAAGGCCCACACCTGGATTCCAACAAGCTAACAGCTGAAAGACTTTGTTTTCCCCTCTGAAAGGTGCCTTGTCCATTGCAGGCACCGGCAAGAGTGAGGAACCGGCAGTAACTGAGTCCCATAGTGACTGCCTGGCGGTGCCCAGAGCAGAGATGCTCCCTGCTTCCCTTCCCTCTGCTCCTCACTCGGGAGGTCACCCTCCTCCAAAGTCAATTTCAGTCCAATCTCACTCTAAGTGGTGCCCTTGTGGATACGGGAGTCCTGTTCGGCCGAGGATGTAGCCTCCCTAAAGGTACTGCATGTAGAATAAGGTCCGGCACCTGGGTTGCATTTTAAACACGTTCCGCGCCATTAGGCAGCTCTCATCGCTGAGCAGATTGACGGCCCCCTGGCAGGGTCCTGCGGGCTCCGGCCAAGCTCAGCCGGTCTGGCCCGGGCATCCTGCCAAGAACCTCCCGCCGCGGAGTGGCCACTCTTAGGTGACCACGCACCAGCGGCGTGACCCGGTGAGGAGAAACTAGCCTGGTGTCCACAGCGGGCCTTCGTGAATCCAGATTAGAGAGGGAAGTGGTGAGGGGCCTTTCAGCCATGTTCCTCGGGAGCCAGTCCGCTTGCAGTAATAGAAATACTCCGTGAGGTGCCTCTGTCCACCCGGCTCCAGCCCTGCAGTCACTCTGAGCTGACCGTCTTTCCATTTGTCCAGCACAACTGGAACCTCCCTCACTTAGGATCTTAACCTGTGCACATCCTCTCGGCTGTCTTTCTCCTGCTGGTCCCTGCTCACTGGGTGGGTCAGCTCCTCTGAGATTCCCTCCTGGATCACACACGGCAGCAAAAGGTTGCTTGTGACTATCCTTGATCTCAACAATGTTTTTTCCTTTCTCTGTGGCTCACCGTCATTTGTCAATAAGGATAACGATTGGTACTGCAGGTTCTCTGTCTGGCCACCCTACTCAGCCAGCTCCTGGCCTGCGAAGTGGTGGCTCTGTTCCCTCTCCAGGCTCTTGATGGGCAGTAAGTTCTAGAAAGTGCATGCCCCCCATACTCCCTTAGCACCAAGGAGGTCACAGCTCCCTGATGTTGCCAGCCCCTGGCAGCCTCCCCGCCCTGGGTTATCTTTCAGCCCTACCTACACCTCGGTCAATATCCCCTTCATCGCACTCAGCCCGGTTGCTCCTTGGATTAGGCCATTTGCTTCCTGCTACAATAATAATATTGTATTATTGTTATATCAATATAATAATTGATAGTATACCCAATAATAATATCAATCTCACAGGGTTGTTGTGAGAATTACATTAGCTCCCGGGCAGGACGGGTAGTGCCAAGATTATTTGCCATTGTTATTATTATTACTAGCTATTATTTTCTTTCCTCACACTTAGCATAATTTATATATATTTTGTGATAATTGTACACTACATTTCTCTGCAGGTTTGGAAGTCCATGTCTGGGTCTGTTTGTTCAGCCTTTGATGACCCGGTGCCTGGTGTGAAGCAGATCGCAAAAAATATCTGATGAGTGAATGAATGAACGCTGGGTTTCATTTTCACAGCACTTTGATATATCATGCTGAATTGTGTGACAGATTGCTGCTATTAGAACTTTTTTGTCTTATAAAGGCAGCAATTTCATAAGATTTTTACCTACTACCATATCCCCTTTGATTCTGGATAGTTAGCAAGATGAGGAATACAATCACCATTTTATAAACAATGAAGCAGGAAAAGTACTGAGGGAATAGCCAGGGGAGGTGATGGGGGGACACAAACCCACTCTGTGCCTGGTCTCTGTTAGGTATTCAACGGACACGATTTAATTTAATTTTCATAATGATTCTCATAACGACATCATTATCCTGTGGTTCACAGATGCAGAACCTGGGGGAGAGCAGTTAGAGGACTCACCTATGAGGTGAGAAGGTGGCAGAACTAGTGGTATAATCCAGTCTTAGCAGGTTTGACTCTTAGTTTTGTGCTTTTTACACACAGTGATTCTCCCATTATATGCCCTGGAGAAACATACCCATGTACACAGAGGAATATACAAAAATATATACAAATATATCTGTTTGTAATAGTGGAAATAAATGGTATCAATCCCAAATGTCTATCAGTGAGAGAAAGGATGAAAAAAAAAAAAAACTGAAACACTTTAACACTGAAAGAGTATATGTCAGTTAAACTGAATGAACTAGAGATATTCATACCATCTTTAATGTGGAGGAGGAAGCAGTGTGGATTAAAAAAACTGCCAAGGAGTGTATTAGTATAGGATCATTTCATATCAAGTTTCAACAATATATCAGATTACCATGTGTCTTTTAAGGATGTGCTGAGCTCTGCTTTGTCGCTCAGTCATGTCTGACTCTTTGTGACCCCATGGACTGTATGTATCCAGGCTCCTCTATCCATGGGGATTCTTTAGGCAAGAATACTGGAGTGGTTTGCCATGGCCTCCTCCAGGGGATCTTCCCAACCCAGGGATCGAACCCAGGTCTCCCGCATTGTAGATGGATTCTTTACTGTCTGAGCCACAAGGAAGCCCACGAATACTGGAGTGGGTAGCCTATTCCTTCTCCAGGGGATCTTCCCAACCCAGGAATCGAACGGGGCTCTCCTGCCTTGCAGGCAAATTCTGTACCAGCTGAGCCACCAGGAAGGGCCATCTTTTCAGGATATAAACATGTAATCAGTTCTGTTCAGTTCAGTTCAGTCACTCAGTCATGTCCGACTCTTTGCAACCCCATGAATCGCAGCACTCCAGGCCTCCCAGTCCAACACCAACATGTAATAGACATGCTCAAATTCAACTGGATTATAAGCTTCAAATACAAAATTGTGGTTGAAGGGATGGAGATGATCTTATAGAGAGTAATCAAGGGTCTCATGGTTGCTGGGATGTTCTCCTTAAGCTGGATGAGTGTTTATTACATTATTTTATACTATTACCCCCAATGCCTTATTTAACGAACTGGCTAAGTATGCAGATAGACTAGTATATCTGCCTCCTAACTTCCCCCCACAGCAAAGCTCTCCAAAAGCAGATAATTACCCCATTGTGCAATGAGGGAAAGAGGTGAAATGCAACATTGAGTAATCCTTATCTTTCCCTCCTTCCTTCCCTGATCACTGCCTTACCATCCTCTTTGACCTGATGGTGTGCCCAGTGACCAAGTCTCTGTAAAGAGGAAATTTGCAGAGGGGTTTCTGGAAAATATACCTTTTGTTCATAAAAGAGGAAGAGATGTGAGCAGATAGCATTCTCCTCTCTCTCTGTTTTGTATATTGTCCGGATGAGGACGTGATGTTTGGAGCTGTGGCAGCCATCTTGGGACAATGAGGAAAGGGACAAAGAATCATAGAGAAGCTATTGCTAAAGTGCTGAGTGAACTCTGGAATCACCTAACCATAATCTATATGGTTAATACACTTTTATTCCAGAGTTATACTACTAGCAAACAAAAGCACGTCATCTGACTGTCCTGAGGAAAGAAAGATAAGCAGGTCTTTGGTCCAGGGGCAAATCATCTGGACTCATGCCCTTGAATGTGATATATTAAAAGTCATAAATAGAAGCTCATCACTCCTTTGCTTAGACCCTGTAATGGCCCTTCTTTTCTCTTTGGTTGAGAATCGAAATCCTTAACAAAGTCTTCCAGGCCTGGCTCAAAACTGGCCCCTGCTTGTTTCCGGCCTAGTCATGGCCCACACTTCTCAGTTTCACTCACAATGCTGCAGTCACACCAGCTTTGCTATTGTTGTGATTTTATTTCACTTCGTTTCTCTCGTTCACCAAAGCCCTTCTTAGCTCAGGGCATTTGCATGAACTGTCCGTCTGCCTGAAATGTTTGCTTTACTCCCGTTGCCTGGTGAACGATTGTAAGCCTTCGATTCTCACCTGAAGCAGGAATTCTTTACGGAAGCCTCCCCCCTTGTCGTATTTCTCACTACCCTGCTTTTTCCTTCCTGGCTCTACATTTACTTATTTTTCTGGCATTGATGTTTCTACAACCTCAGTTTCCACCAACGTAATTTAGGCTCCATCGGGATAGATACACTGCGCGATGTATACTGTGTTCAGTCAGGTCCAGCTCTTTGTGACTCCAAGGACTGTAGCCCACCAGGATTCTCTGTCCATGGGGTTTTCCAGACAAGAACACTGGAGTTGGTTGCCATTTCCTCCTCCAGTGGATCTTCCCGACCCAGGGATTGCACCTGCGTCTACCCATGTCTCCTGCATTGCAGGTGAATTCTTTACTGCTGAACCACCAGGGAAGCCCATAGAAGTTGGACTTTAATCTCTCCCATCCAACCCAGAATCTATGCTGTGACGCTGTATATTGTGCCCTGTTTTCCCCAAAGTGATGCTGTGAGCATCTCACCTCCCGTTCTCAAAACTACTGAAGATAATATATGTTAACTAATATTATTATTGTGACTTCTCATTGTCTATAATTAAATTTCATGTCCTTAGCCTGCCATTCAAGGTTGTCTGTCATTCATTTCTTTCTTTATTCACTCAAAAAATATTTATTGAGCCCTTATCAGAAAAGAATATGCCTGAAATGCAGGAGATCCAGGTTTGATCCCTAGGTCAGGAAGATCCCCTAGAGAAGGGCATCTCCAATATTCCCTTATATTCCCACTCCAGTATTCATGCCTGCAGAATTCCATGGACAGAGGGGCCTGGAGGGATACAGTCCCTGGGGTTGCAAACAGTTGGATGCCACCGAGTGACTTTCACTACCATGTTGCATCTCTGTTCTCCCCACTAGCATCCATCTCTAAACCACAAACTGAATACTATTCTCTCCATATTGTTGCTCAAATTCTTTCTTTTGCCTAAAGTATCTTTCTGCTCTGTATTCACCCAATAACTCCTGACCCATTGTTTCAATCCCACTCTCCATCTTTTACTCAAAAACATGGATTAAACCCTTCTATGTGAACCGCCATATGACCCAGCAATCCCACTCCTGGGCATACACACCGAGGAAACCAGATCTGAAAGAGACACGTGCACCCCAATGTTCATCACAGCACTGTTTATAATAGCCAGGACATGGAAGCAACCTAGATGCCCAGCAGCAGACGAATGGATAGGAAGCTGTGGTACATAATACACCATGGAATATTACTCAGCCATTAAAAAGAATTCATTTGAATCAGTTCTAATGAGATGGATGAAACTGGAGTCCATTATACAGAGTGAAGTAAGCCAGAAAGATAAAGACCAATACAGTATACTAACGCATATATATGGGATTAAAAAAGATGGTAACGATAACCCTATATGCAAAACAGAAAAAGAGACACAGATGTACAGAACAGACTTTTAGACTCTGTGGGAGAAGGCGAGGGTGGGATATTCTGAGAGAATAGCATTGAAACAAGTATACTATCAAGGGTAAAACAGATCACCAGCCCAGGTTGGATGCATGGGACAAGTGATCAGGGCTGGTACACCGGGAAGACTCAGAGGGATGGGATGGGGAGGGAGGCAGGAGGGGAGATCTGGAAGGGGAACACATGTAAATCTATGGCTGATTCATGTCCATGTATGGCAAAAACCACTACAATATTGTAAAGTAATTAGCCTCCAACTAATAAAAATAAATGGGGGAAAAATTAAAAAAATAAACCCTTCTATGTGTCTCTCTGGCTCTTGCATCAGATTGCTGATCCTAGGGGGACATCAATTGTGTCCCTTTCTTTATTGCATCTGTATGATGTCATCCACACAGCCGATGCACATAATCCACTGAAATGTGGGAAGGAAAAAAGAGCCTGGAAACTTACAGCTTCGTTTGCTTTCAAGGCTTAAAACATCTGAGCCAATAGTCCTTAAATATGTTTGATCATGGACACTTCCTTCAAAGAAAAGTGGACAGGCATGCCACATATATATATATATTTAAGCTTCCCAGGTGGCACTAGTGCTGAAGAACCTGCCTATCAATGCAGGATACTTAAGAAATGCAGGTTCAATCCCTGGGTCAGGAAGATCCCTTGGAGAAGGAAATGGCAACTCACTCCAGTATTCTTGCCAGGAGAATCCCATGGACAGAGGAGCCTGGTGGGCTATACAGTTCATGAGGTCACAGAGTCGGACACTACTGAAGGGACTTATATATATACATATATATATATATATATATATATATACACTCTCCAAATAATTCACATATGAAAAATAACTCTTGAAAAGCATGAGACACAGGCTCCAAAATCACTGCACATGGTGACTGCAGCCATGAAATTAAAAGACACTTGCTCCTTGAAAGAAAAGCTATGACCAACCTAGACAGCATATTAAAAAGCAGAGACATTACTTTGCCAACAAAGGTCCATATTACCAGTAGTCATGTATAGATGTGAGAGTTAGACCATAAAGAATGCTGAGTGCCAAAGAATTGATGCTTTTGATCTGTGGTGTTGGAGAAGACTCTTTAGAGTCACTTGGAATGCAAGGAGATCCAACCAGTCAATTCTAAAGGAAATTAGTCCTGAATATTCATTGGAAGGACTGGTGCTGAAGCTGAAACTCCAATACTTTAGCCACCTGATGCAAAGAACTGACTAATTGGAAAAGACCCTGATGCTGGGAAAGATTGAAGACAGGAGGAGAAGCGGATGACAGAGGATGTGATGGTTGGATGGCATCACCAACTCAATAGATGTGAGTTTGAGCAAGCTCCAGGAGTTGGTGATGGACAGGGAATCCTGTCGTGCTGCAGTCCGTGGGATCACAGAGTCAGACAACTGAGCGACTGAACTGAACTGATTCTGTATTCAGAAGTCCAGTGGATCATGTAGCCTGATGCTGTTTTGAAGACTGGCTTAAACTCCAGAGAGGGCTGACTCTTTCCAGTCCCCACTGAATGGCTGTGAGTACCTTCTGAGGAAAGGCAAGGCATTTTCCTGCAATGGCAGAGAAGTATTTGGCCTGAGGCTTCTACTTTTGTGACTCCCCATGACCTTGGCATTTCTGTTCTCTGTTCCTTGAACCTTCCTTCAGCTGGATGGGGCAGGGCCTGACAGCTAAAATAGTAACTGTTTTTGTTTTTTTTTTTCCTCGTCTTCCTTGATTAGCCATTACCTGAGATTAAGCTGCAGACTGTAGAGCTGGGCTAGGTCTGGGAGCTGGCTATGGAGAAGCCAGGCCCTTATCCAGCTGGGGATTTTGCTACAGAGGAAGCAGCATCTTTTACTTCTTGAGGTAGTCAGGGGATTTCTGTTAACTTTGGAAAAAGTAAGCCTGCCAGGAGCCTTGTGCAGATATTGTTTCCTTTGGTGTGTCCCAATAATTTACAAGGAGCCAGGCCATCTCCTCCCGAGCTGACTCACTCCTAGGGCCAAATGAGATCCAGCTGCTTCCGCAGCCATCTCCAGCCACCCGCCAGCCCTGCAGTGAGCAGCCCCCTGGGAAATTGAATCCTGAGCTTGGTGTGTGCATCCTCCTGACCTGAGGGCTCAACAGATCCCCTGCCAGATGCCCTCTTGAAGCAGCAAGGGGACTGAGAGTAAAGCCATCAGCTGCCCGTTGGTGTGACCAACCCTCCCAGTTTGCTGAGATGGTCTTGATTTTAGCACTGAATGCTCCATGTTCAGGGAACCCCGTCCAGGAAGAACCGACAATGTAATTTTGCAGGGCCTGATGCAAAACGAAAGTCCAGGGCCCTCGTTCAGAATGTCTGAAGAATTTCAGGACTGTGACCACAGTGCATTAACGAAAATGTGGTCTCCTTCTGAGTGTTGGACCCTGCACACGTCGCAGGCTCATGAAGCTGGCCCTGCTCACAGTCAAACCACGACTGCTGGTTACCTATTCCAGATGCAGAGTCCCGACGAGGAAATGTAGTGTTATTTCCACAAGGTTGTTAGTTTCTCATAGCAACCTGTGCTGTTGAGACAACAGAACCTTACACTTCCTGAATTTTCTGAAACACAGACTCCAGCCCTTCAACGCCCTCCCGGCTGTCTACAATATTCTCAAATGTGAGTAATAATACAAAAATTGCAGACTCCTAGTATTGACCTAAATTATGTTTACTACTATATTGTTGTTTAAATATGTACCAACATAGAGCTTGGCATATAGTCTGTATGCTAATAGCTCTTATACAACAAAGGCCAAATTTATAAATTAAAAAAATGTAAGACTATGAAATCCATAACACTTAAATTAACAACATTAATTTAATGGGATGGATGATGCTGTTGTGCCAAAACTAAAGTGCCCTTGGCAGAGAGATTATGGCGCCCTGCTGGCTGCGGTGATGTAGATTCCTTCTCATGGAGATTCTGCTTTGTGCTCTGGTCCTGAGACAGCTCAGTCCTCCCATCACTTTCCTCTCTATGAACAAGATGTGTCACCTTTTTTGAACATCATACCCTGACACTTTTGGAAACTCACCTGCTACAAAAACACCCCTGATGGATAAAATCCACCTTTGTTCTTTCCCCATTAATCCACGATGATGAAAGATATGCTAAGTGGTGCCAGTGGGATCACAAGTACTAATGCAAACACAGGTATTGTAATCCCATTGCTGTCCCAGGCTATAAGTGGGCCACCCAAATGACCTAAAAGTGCCCAGATTCATTTTTTAAACTTCACTGAACTAATAAGAACAAAAAATAACTGGAATTTATTGAGCATCTACTATGTGCCAAGCTCTGTTCTTAGTACTTGCCATATAGTAACTTACTTGATCCTTAAAATACAATAAGGCAGGCACTATTATTATTGTGTTAATGGCCCAGACAATCAGGACGGTATGGTCACTCACCTAGAGGCAGACATCCTAGAGTGTGAAGTCAAGTCGGCCTTAGGAAGAATTATTATGAATAAAGCTATTGAAGATGATGGAATTCCAGCTGAGCTAATTCAAATCCTAAAAGATGATGCTGTTAATGTGCTGCACTCAATCAGTTAGCAAATTTGGAAAACTCAGCAGTGGCCACAGGACTGGAAAAGATCAATTTTCATTCCAATCCCAAAGAAGGGCAATGCCAAAGAATGTTTAAACTACCGCACAATTGTGTTCATTTCACATGCAACCAAGGTAATGCCCAAAATCCTTCAAGTTAGACTTCAACAGTATGTAAACTGAGAGCTTCCAGATAAACAAACTGGATTCAGAGAAGGTAGAGATCAAATTGCCAACCTCTGTTGGACCACAGGAAGAAAAGGGAATTCCAGAAAAAGATCTACTTCTGCTTCATTGACTACACTAAAGCCTTTGATTGTGTGGATCACACACACTGTGGACAATTCTTAAAGTGATGGGAATACCAGACCAACTTACCTGCCCCCTGAGAAACCTGTGTGCAGGTCAAGAAGCAACAGTTAAAACTGGACATGAAACAACAGACTTGTTCAAAATTGGGGAAGGAGTACATCAAGGCTGTATATTGTCACCCTGCTTATTTAACTTACATCATGTCAGATGTGGGGCTGGATGTTTCACAAGCTGGAATCAAGATTGCCAGGAGAAGATCAACAACCTCAGATAATGCAGATGACACTACTCTAATGGCAGAAAGTGAAGAGGAAATTAAAGAGCCTCTTGATGAAGGTAAAAGATGAGAGTGAAAAAACTGGCTTAAAACTCAGCATTCAAAAAACTCAGGCCATGGCATCCAGTCCCATCACTTCATGGCAAATAGATGGGGAAAAAATGGAAACAGTGACAGATTTTATTTTCTTGGGCTCCAAAATCACTGCAGACAGTGACTGCAGCCATGAAATTAAAAGATGCTTGCTACCTTGGAAGAAAAGCTATAACAAACCTAGACAGCATATTAAAAAGCAGAAACAACACTTTGCCAACAAAGGTCTCTATGGTTTTTCCAGTAGTCATGTATGGATGTTGGACATAAAGCAGGCTGACTGCTGCAGAATTGATTCTTTCAAACTGTGGTGTTAGAGAAGACTCTTGAGAGTCCCTTTGGACAGCAGGAGCTCAAACCAGTCAATCCTAAAGAAAATCAACCCTGAATGCTCATTGGAACGACTGATGCTGAAGCTGAAGCCCCAATACTTTGGCCACCTGATGGGAAGTGCCAACTCACTGGAAAAGACCCTGATGCTGGGAAACGTTGATGGAGAAAGGAAAAAGGGGTGGAGGATGAGATGTTGGATGGCATCACTAACTCAATGGACATGAGTTTGAGCAAACTCCAGGACATAGTGAAGATAGGGAAGCCTGGCATGCTGCAGTCCATGGAGTCATAAAAGATTAAGACACGACTTAGCAACTGAACAGCAAACGACGATTATTATTGCCATATTACAGATGAGAGAAATGAGTCTCAGAGAGGTGACATTAACTTCTCTAATTATCCCATCAGAAGGTTTCTAAGAAAAATTCTCAAAGTGAACTCACAGACTCCAGGCTGGGATCACTAGTTCAATTACTAGTTGAATGAAGTTCAGACTCCTGAGTTTGCCAATAAAGGACCTCCTTTATCTTGCCTGTTGACCTCCTCATCTAAACCTCTTGCTGCTCCATCTCATAACATGTCTTTACTGCTGGGCTAGTGAAACTCCAAGAGGGTATCAAGCTCTGCCACACTTCTCTTCCTTTTGTTTAAAGGTCTTCCTTCTGGTACTGAATCTCAAGTCTGTGTGCCTGATGCATAGTGAGGCCCATCAATATCAAAACATTATAGAGTCTGGAAGAGAGAAAGATTTATTACAGATTTATACAAGGAGATGGGTGGCTCATGGCCTAAGAACCCCAAAGTTACTGAAACCTTTCGGCAAGGCCCTTTAAAAGCAAAAGGTGATGGGGGGCAATGACTGGCAACTGTCAATGAGGAGCCATTGGGGAAGTGATTCAGTCAAGGGTCAGTGTGTGGTGGTCATCAGGTGGAGGGTGATGTTAGCGGCAGATTCAGGCCTTCTCCCAGAGGCCCTCCAGCTCATGCAGCCTTGAGCCAGTGGGTGAGCTGGAACAGACTGGAGACTACATCCTGCAGGGCTCCAGAGCCCTCACTAAGACCCCCCACTAGCCTTGGCCCAGGCCTTGAGGCAGCAGTGAACCTTTCCCTCCTGTCTCACTGCCGTTAGTTGTTGCTAACTTCTTTGGTGTCAGAACCTTTGTTCTTGAGGTCAGGTCATGGTCAGGTAATGATTTTCCTGTAAATCTGTACAAAACAAGTGCTATTCTCTGTTCTGACCGAGAAAGGACAAAGTCCCAAGGCACAGCTTTCACCCTCCAAGGTTCCAGTCCTGGTTAAGTGCAGGCAGATCTCAATTGGCAGCTCCTTCAGGGCGGGTTCCCACCTCCCGCCCAGCTGTCGTCCCTGAGGGAGCCAGGCGCCCAACCCGACTGGCCCTCAGTCTCCTCAGGCCACCTAAACGGGGAGACCGGTTTCACAGACTGTGCCCCCAGCAGACGGCTTCTGCTATTAGGTCAGAGAGACAGGAGTGAGGGAGAGTTTCACCGCTGCCGCAAGGCCTGGGCCCAGGCTAGTGGAGGGCCTTAGTGAGGGCGCTGGGCCCCGGCAGGACATAGTCCCAGTCTGTTCCTGGGCCCTCCAGCTCACCCATTGGCCCAAGGCTGGGTGAGCTGGAGGGCCTCTGGAAGAAGGCCTGAATCTGCCTCTAACCTCAATCTCCACCTGATGACCGCCACACCACTGACCCTTGACTGAGTCACTTGTCCAGTGGTCCCTCACTGACAGTTGCCGGTAGGCAGGGCCCACCGCAGCGCTGACCAATAGTTGAGCAGGGCAATTAAGGATCGCTGATTGACAGGCGGCTGTTTTTGGGCGGGGCCCACTGTGGCACTGACCAATAGCTGAGCAGGACAACTAAGGATCGCTGATTGACAGGTGGCTGCTTTTGGGCGGGGCCCACTGCAGCGCTGACCAATAGCTGAGCAGGACAACTAAGGGTCGCTGATTGACAGGCGGTTGCTTGTGGGCGGGGCCCACTGAGAGACCAAGCAATGGCTGATCAAGACCTGTTGCCAAGTAATACAGTGTGGAGTAATGAGGCCCAGAAATAGCTGCGTGCTAAGGGCTGTGCTCATCCTGCCCTGCTACACTTCTGCCTGGAATGCTCTTGCCCTCTCCCTCCTGGAAACCCCCTGCGTGTCTTCAAGATGCTCAGTCTCACCTCTCTGTGATGCTGTTCCCAAATAAGGCAAGGCTGATACTCTTTTTTTGGGTTCCCACAGCACCAAGGTCTCACCTTCCCAGAGGCACCATTAACCTCCTCACAGCCGCTGTACTGACAGCCCCAGGGAGCCGAGGAAGCCAGATCCTCTTCCTTCTGCCCAGAGATTTAAAACTAATGAGAACTTGAGGTCAAGACAATGCTGTGATAGCAGCCAGTATGGATTTATTTAGTGCTTACTTTGTGTCAGTAGCTGGTCTAAGGCCTTTTGCACATTTCACCTTATTTCAAACTCAGCAATCCTACATGGTGGGTACCACTGTCTCCCTAGTTTAAGACAAGGAAGCTGGTGCAGAGAGAGTATGACCACGTCCCTACCATTGTATTAACAGTAACAGTGACAGTACCACGATGTGAATCTGAGTCCATGCCCTGAGTCATGGTGCCTCTTTTACTACTCCAGGAGACCTGGGGCTGGGGCTGGCATCATGGTGAAAATCTGGGCAAGGTGAAAATAGAGAAGGATTAGGAACCAGTGGGAAAGAAGAAGCTAGTTCCTGGTGAGTACATAGAGGCACTAACAGGACAAAAGCCAACATCAGGGAGACAGGCAGAGAGTCCTCTGGCCTCAAACTGCTGATGCCCAGCTGCTACTCATGGTGACCTGCTGGACATCTCATCTTGCAGTCCAGGAGTTTCCCAAGTACGTTTTCCACTGATGTTTTAAAAATCTGACTTAGATTGGGTGCTTTTTTCCCTTTTCTATCAATACTAAAAAAAAAATAAAAAGACTAGAAATCCACCCACCTTGTGAAGTCTAAGTTCCTTAGAACTCATATGCATTTTTTGCTGTACCTAAAAGGATGTTCCCCTGTTAACTCACTGTGTGATATTTGGGTCATATTTATACAAATTTTTCTGAGCATAGGTATATCTCATGCATTTAGAACATATTTATACTAAAAACTTACTTGTTTATATAAAATTTAGATGTAATGGGGTGTTCTGTGTTTTAAGGGCTTCCCTAATAGCTCAGCTGGTAAAGAATCTGCCTGCAATGCAGGAGACCCTGGTTTGATTTCTGGGTTGGGAAGATCCCCTGAAGAAGGGAACGGCTACCCACTCCAGTATTCTTGGACTTCTCTGGTGGCTCAACTGGTAAAGATTCTGCCTGCAGTGCGGGAGACCTGGGCTCAATCCCTGGGTTGGGAAGATCCCCTGGAGAAGGGAGTGGCTACCCACTCCAGTATTCTGGCCTGGAGAATTCCAAGGACTGTATAGTCCATGGAGTCGGACAGGACTGAGTGATTTTCACTTTCACTTTTCTGTGTTTTATCTGGGAACCCTAACCTAGAGTTATGTGAGAATTGCAGAATCTCATTCCTCCCTGGATCTCCCAAATCAGAATCTGCATGTTAGCATATGATTAGTATGTACATTAAAGTTTGAGAAGTCCAGCTAAAAGATGAATTAAAGGCAGCCTGAGGTCTTCCAGAAGTTCCTGGTCATCAGGGACCCAAAGTCTTCCTATTTTTTCACTCTAACATCCTTGTCTAATGGTTTCCATCCTCAAGGTCACTTCATGGTCCAAGAGAACTTTGGTGGGGTGTGGGGTTCCCCTCACAAGTTTGGCCTCCAGATGGAAGCAAGGAGAAAAGATCAAGAGTCTTTTTCTAAATCTCACCCAATGGCCTCCACTCCCTTCTCATTGGCTGCTCCTTCCTGCAAGGGAAGCTGGGAAATGTAGTTTTTCTTCTGGGTCCAGGGTCCTCCTGCTACTTAGAGGGGTGTGTGTGTGTGTGTGTGTGTGTTGTTGAGGGGTGTTATTCAGCAGGTAGCTCATCTCTGCTATTCCACTCTCAGTTAAACGGATCTGACCAGGTTGACAGGAGGCTCTGACCAAGTCAAATGGGCAGGCGAGAACAAGAAGACCCCTGAAATTAGATTACTTTAAAGAAAGGGGAAGTCCTAACAGCATTACAGCCCTGAGATCATTATAGTGCTCAGCTCAAAGATAGAGTCTGTGGTTTTATAAAGAAGAGATATTTTGGGTATAACCTTGGTGGGTGCAGTAAGCTGCCACTGACTCAGACACCCTAATACCATGCTCTGTTCCTGGGGCCAGTGACTGATTTCTGGAGTGTTAAAGAGATGCAATTTTACAAAACTGAGTATAAAACACCACTGGCTATGCTGAACCTTACGGAAGTGGGGTTGTTTTTCCTCAAAGAACCACTGACGCTTCTGTTGGAATTTACATTCCAACGTGGAGCATGTCGGAGTTGTGCAAAACTGATCTTCAACAGTGATATCTTGTGGCTGCAACAACAGCAACAATGGCCTAAGGAGGCTCCAATACTCTGCTCCTTGTCAAAGATGCTTGACTCCATTTGGATTGGATAAGCTACCTAAGTTTTAGGACCACTGAGGTTGGTCCTAAGTGGAGCAAAAATGTGCAAGTGTTTAACTGTAAATAAAAATGAGATATGGATTTATTGGCCCTCTAAGGAGCAGAGAGAATCAGTGTGTTATTGTGATGAGATATTTTAGTGAGGACAACTTCACATGCTCATAAAGTCTCACCAAACCCAAGGACTCTTAAGGTGGACAAGGCCAAACTCATAGCTACTCTCAAATCTTTTCAAGCCAGATTGCTCTCAAGTAATGCCAAACAGGATTGAATCAGGATTTTTTAATGTCTATTATACACCCTGCTAAAATACACTTCCCAAGCAAGAAGAATTTCTCTTCAAGCAGCCGTTGAGCATGCAGGCAAGTGGTGACTTGTTCCATACCATGCAGGGTTATTAACACACTGCTTCTTTTTAAGGGACATACCCTTTGAGGTAATTTACAGAATAAAGATAAAAATTCCCAAATTAAAAAATCTGCCAAATTATAGCTCCTCTCAGGGGAACCACACAAACTCTCACCTACTGTTTGTTGTGGGTCCGGCAGACGTGGGACTGGAAGGGTGAAAGATGGAGTGAGATGTCTTCCTCCTGGCAAGTAAGGAGACTGATTGGACAAGAAGCCAGTTTGGAGGTTATGCCAAGTGGCATCAGCAGGAAGAGGAAGGTAGGGTCCTATGTGTGTGTGTTAGTCTCTCAGTGGCGTCCGACTCTTTGTGACTGCATGGACTATAGCCCGCCAGGCTCCTCCGTCCATGGAGTTAGCCAGACAAAATACTGGAGTGGGTAGGCTTTCCCTTCTCCAGGGGATCTTCTCAACCCAGAGATGGAACCCAGTTCTCCTGCATTGCAGGCAACTTCCTTACCAGGTGAGCCACAAGGGAAGCCTGGGTAGGGCTCTGTTGGCCCAAAAATAAAACAACCAAAACACTTTCTATCTCTGCACGTAAGAAGAATTTTTATAGAAGAAGGAGCAGGAAAAAGAAAGGAAAGACAGGAGATATTAAGATAAAAAAAACTGAAATAGCAAATGGATTGTGTAAAACCCATCTGAGGGGCTCAGCATCTGTGACTCACTGGTGCCACTTGGCTTCAATTTCCTTTGAAATCCAGATGTGTTTGAAAAGAAGGCAGAACCAGGGCAGAATGAAGGGGAGTCTGAGCCTCACAGTTTCCCTCAAAATCAGGTTTTTGGTATTTTGGGTTGCCTCCCCTCTGGGTCCTCAGTGCCTAGCGGATCAATCCAACTGAATGATGAGTCCATCATCTTTGAGAGAAAGGGTTGGCAGATATTGGACCACAGACCTCAGGTCCTTTAAGGTGAGCAGAGATTGCAACCAACTGGATTCTGCTTTTTCAGGGGCTCTAAATTCAGACTATCCGGAAACTACATAAGGAACCCTGCTCACCATGCAACTTGTCAATGTTGTCACCAACTGTGTAGGGCTCCAAGCAAACATGCCAGCAACTGTAATTTCCTTTAGTCCTGTTGGTCCTAATGCTGGTTTGAAGAATGCGAGCTTTGTTCCCGACCTCCCATAGCTCACTCTTTCTAGAAGTCAGATTGAATCAATGCCTTTACTGTGAGCTCCTTCATCTCTCTGCCCTCACCTCCCCCACGTTCACTCCAGACATGCTGATCTCTTCATAATCTCTTGAGCATGGCAGACAAGCTCCCACTTCAGGGCCTCTGAACTTACTCTTTCTTCTGAACTTACTCTTTCCTCTGATGAAAGTTCTCTTTCTTCAGACACATGCTTTCTCCTTACATCCTCGAATTTCCCTGGAATATCATGATCTCCCCGATCTAAATTTCTCAACTGCCCATCTCTTCCCAACTCCCTTGTCTATGTTATCAGATTTTCTCCCAAGCACTTACTCCTGCCTCATATAGTATATAATTTATTATTTTTATGTATGTTTTGTCTCTGTCTCCTCAAAGTAGGAATGAACACCCCACAAGGACAGGTATTTGGTTTGAGCATGGCATTCCATTTACTGCTCAAACCCCAGTACTGATGAGACAGCCTGCAGCATAGTAGACCCATAATGAACATGGGTTAAATGAACTAATGAAAGAATAAAAGGGAATGAGCATTTATACAATTCTAGAAGCTGAGAGCCCAGCAGAGTCTGGAGTTGGGCAGTCAGTGGAAGACTGGGACTCATATTCACTCAGTTCCATTTCCATGAAGAACCACCCAGTGTACCTGTTATACTGCGCCCACACTGGTCCATGGCCAATGCCAGGACCTCCCTGGTTATGGCACATCTGCCCCCCATTGTGCCATGCCTTGCTTGGCCAGAGCCACTGATGGGTTCTCCAAGGCCATTTGCTTCAACATGGCATTCAGGGCCCTCCCCAGCCTGGTACCAATCAGCTTTTACATCCATGTCTCCTATACTTTTCTATTTAATGTTCATTCACTTGACAAAATGTCTCAAGGTTTGTCTTAGAAAACTCCATCCTAAGGTTGCTTTCAACTCCATTGTAGAGAATTGCCAGCAGAATATGAAAATGATATTTTTGCTGCCAAAAGTCCTACTTGTAACTCAACTTCTCCACCTTTGCTCATCTACATGCAGTGTCACAGTATCTCATAGACTCAGGGATTCAGATTCTCAACATCTAGGGCTCTTGACTATACTAAGCATGGCTGAGTTTTCTTTGCTGGCATTTGTAAGCAACCCACAAAACATAATCTTGGAGACCAGGCAAAGGCAACATCTGCTGTTCATTTAACCCACATTGCATATCAGCACTGACATACACAGATATGAGGATCAGACACATAAAAGTCATGATCATTGTAAATAATACATGGTGTAGACATATATGAGGCAAACATCCATAAACACATTGAATTTCTTGGTCTTAAGTTCAAGAAGGCTTTCAATTCCCTCTCTAGACTGTCCTGGAAGATAAAATTGAATGATTTCAATAGCTAGATGTTTAATAAGAAGAGGTAAGAATCTTCACCCTCATAGGTAGTTCTATTCCTTTTTATCTTCCTAGAATTGACTGTCTTGACCAAACCAAACTTTTGACTTGTTTTCGTGTTGAAATAACCACAGCCCAACCTATACCAGGGGGCTTTCCCAGGTGATGCATATAGTAAAGAACCCACCTGCCAATGCAGGAGATGTAAGAGATGCGGGTTCAACCCTTCGGTCAGGAAGATCCCCTGGAGGAGGGCATTGCAATGTATACACACTCTAGTATTCTTGTCTGGAGAATCCCAAGGACAGAGCGGAGCCCGGTGGGCCACACAGTCCACAGGGTTGAAAAGAGTCAGACACCTCTGAAGTGACTTAGCACACATACACACAACCTATACCAGGCTATTCTGATATGCCCTTACTTAGCGAAATTGTTAAATAGCATATATTAAGGAAAGGTGTTTGCACTGGGTATATGCTGCAGATACAGTAGGAAATGACTATATTTGGGATTCTGTTTTGAGAAGCAATAGATAATCGTAGGCAGGGAAAAATCAAAAGAGGGACATTCTGTAACACTTTTTATTTTTTTGATCCTTGAAACTGGGGTAAATTTTCTAAGGATGGTTTCCCTGATAGCAAAGTCACCATAACTGACCTGATAATGGAAGATAAAAAAGGAAACATGTTTGTTTCAGGGGAATCAGGAATTGCTTTGCCCTCTCACTCTCTCTAGTCTCTTGTGTCTTTCACCTCTTCTAGATGTTTCTTGCTGGAAACAATCTCAAAAGGCTTTCTCTGTTAGGTACAGAATTATTTATCATAGTTTCATAACTCTTGGATAAAATATATCCATATGCATGTGCACACACATGTGTGCATATAGAATCTATTGTGCTAAAAAGGTTCAGAAAAGGTTGTGTGTTTTGGTTTTTTTAATGAAAAGCAAGGCAGCATCACTTCCAAACTTGGTGACAAGAGGATCATCCATCTAGCTGTGAGAACTTTGTAAGGAAAGAAGGAATTATTCTCATTAAGCCCTTAAAGAGTATTCTTTTCCATTGATCAGCCAAACCAATTTACTCTATGTAGAATCATTGTGTTAAAAAAAAGAATTAGCTGTTGATACCATTCAATTCCAATTAGATGGATTTTTCCCTCAACATAAGGTGCACTTGTAGTTTTTCTCAATCTCATAATTAAAAGAAGGTGATAAGCTATGTGTTCTGAATCAATTCACTTAGATTTCAAGGAACATAATGGAACGTCTGTTGTTCCTGAAATAAACAACAAAATCTTAACGACTCAGTCAGCCTGCCTGACTGTTAGTCTCTCAATTGTGAACTCTTTGCAACTCCATGGACTGTGGCCCCCCAGGCTCCTCTGTCCATGGGATTTCCCAGGCAAGAATACTGGAGTGGGTTGTCATTTCCTTCTCCATGGGATCTTCCAGATCCAGGGATTGAACCCGGGTCTCCTGCATTGCAGGCAGATTCTTTATTGTCTGAGACATCGGGGAAACCTAAGAGGGTAGGCCTAATGGATATTTATCCCAGCAAGGGTTCTCACCTCTGGACCACTGACCCACGATATCTGTGAATAGAATTCAGGAGTCTGTGCATTGAAAGATGAAATTTTACATATTAGTTTTAACTAACTTCCACTAAAAATTAGCATTTCAACCAGTTATGAATACAAACAAAAATGACAATGGCATTAGTAGTATCTGTGACTTTCACTTATAAAAATCGTGAAGAAAGTGAAAGTTGCTCAGTCGTGTCTGACTCTTTGTGACCCCATGGACTGTACAGTCCATAGAATTCTCTAGGCCAGAATACCAAAGTGAGTAGCCTTTCCCTTATTCAGGGGATCTTCCCAAACCAGGGATTGAACCCAGGTCTTCTGCACTGCAGGCGGATTCTTTACCAATTGAGCCATCAGGGAAGCCCCATAAAAATCATAGCTTATGCCAAATTATAGTCTTCTTTTGTAACCCCATGTAGTCTCTCTTATGCATTTAAACACATTATTGTAAGGAGGAGTCATGGGCTTTCTGACTGCAAAGGGGTCCATGACTTGCAGGGTGAAGACCCCTGTTCCAGGAGACCTGGGTCTTGAATGAGGGTCAGAATCTGGCACAGCTGGTGGAGGTGCCCATGATCCCATTAGGAAACTCTTGCCTTTGGGTATTGAAGGCTTCTCAACCACCTGCAACATGCTCTTCCTAACACTCCAGGGTGGAACATGTTGTTAAGTATTTGAGGTTTTCTGGAGCAGCACCAGGGGTTCAGGGGAAGGAGAAGAAGGAGCTTTGTACCCATTCCCCTTCCTCTGCATATTTGAAAAATGAGATCATGCTCTATATCAGTATTTTGTAAACTTCTTCTCCTTAATATACTGATAGCAAACCTTGATTTGAGCGCTGACTCTGTTCCAAGCACTTGAGCTGTGTAATCTCATTTGTTTCTCACAACCACCCTTTGAGGAGTTACTGTCATGAACTCTTGTAAATGTTGGCTAAATGAATCATCGCTCTTATGTATTGAATACTTATGATGTGCTGGGCACTGCTCTCAGAGCTTAACACATAGTCTCATCTACTCCTCCCCCAAGAGCTTTTATTATTATACCATTTTACAGATGATAGAACTAAGGTGCAGAGAGAGGAAGTGCCCTGTCCAAGATCACACAGCTAACAGGTCATTGGTGGAACATTCTGGACCTCAGGGGAGGCACTCTGTTGGCTGAGACCTTGCTCTTAGCCAGCATACAATCACCCCAACACTGAACTTTGGTCATAGTGATTCTTTAAGCATACTTCAGCTTTTACAATTGCTGCATCATTTCTGGAATTGGATGCATTTTTTTCTTTCATATGGGGTGTTGCAGAAAGGTGAGTCTACCCTAAACAGAGTACCATTTCTTGAGAAAAAGCCGAGAAACAAGGCAGTGATATTAGCAGTTTCTCTTTTATTAGTCTGTAATCAAGGCCATGACTTTAGACTACAGCTCAAATACCTGATTTTTTTTTTTTAATTCCAACAGCTTCTAGTCTAGGATACCCACTCAGCCATGCTTCCTTCCTGGGAAGTCACCCATCACCTTAGTGATGGAATGCACCTCCCCTTGGCCCAGAATGGAGATCAGAGAGGAAATATCAGGCTAGATGAGGCTGAGCACTGCCCCCCTTCCCACGCTGATAAAGCAGAACCACTGCACTCAGCATGTGAGTAAGATGTCCATATCTCCAGTCAGTCTTCTCTGTGACCATATCTGGATGCCTGGTGGAATTATCTCATTGGCACATCTCGCTGAGTAGGTGTAACCACAGCCGCCATTTCAAATTCATGTTAACTGAGCAGCTTTTCCCCAAAAAAACTAAACTCCCAGGGAGAAAAAAAATGCACAAACATAACACACTTGTAATTTGTTAAATCTAAATTATTCTGATAAGCAAATTGCTCTTTTTATTGAGACTTTCTGTCTTATGCTAGGCACTGTCCTAAATATTTTGCATACAGACTCTCATTTGTTCTTTTTTTTTTTTTCCCTAACAGCTCTGAGAGCTAGAGATGAAACTATCCTGTGATGAAACTGAAGCTCAGGGAAGCTAAGACATTGGTAAGGCTCTCACAAATGCTGTGTCACAGGACCAGGAGCTGAGCGCAGATCTTTCTGACTTTGGGAGATTTTTACTCCCAAAGCCTGGAGTAGACTACTGTGCTGTACTGCCTCAACCACACACATACACACACACACACACACACACACACACAGGGACAGGCACACGCAAGAACATATATATGTTTAAGAATATAAAAGATCAGTTATTTAAGCTATCATCTATACTTCAAAGTAAAAATCTAGTGCAATTGCTAGGAGGATAAGCTAATTATATGTAGGCAGGAGACAGAGAGCTCCTGTTCATTACAATATGGCTACAGTGGATTTTTGAGGATTTGACTTTTATTAAAAATGTTATTTTAAATCAACAAATACTACCAAATAGAATCTGCTGCTGCTAACAGCATATTAAAAAGTTTATATATCATGGCCAAGTGGGATTTCTCCCAGGAATGCAAGGGTGGCTCAATGTAAGAAAGTCAGTCAATATAACACATAAAACTGATAGAATGAAGAAAAACATGCAATCATCTCAGATGATAAAGGAAAGGCATTTGATAAAATTCAACACCTTTTAATGGTTAAAAAATATAAAGAAACAAAGGATAAAGGAAACTTCCTCAACATAATAGACAGCATTCCTGAAAAACTTACAGTTAACACATTCAATGGGGAAAGACTGAAAACCTTTCCTCTAAGACTAGGAATGAGACAAGGATGCCTGCTTTTACTACTGGATAATCAACATTGTACTGGAAATTCTCATAAGAGCAATTAGATAAGGAAAAGAAATGAAAAGAATTCAAACTGGAAAAGAAGATGGAAAATTATCTCTGTTCATAGATGACATGACCTTATACACAGAAAATCCCCAGAATCTACAAAAAAGCTGCTGATGAGCTAACACAAAATTTATCAAAGTTGCAGGGGACAAAATTAACACAAGTTGAATATATACACCTGCAATGAACAATCCAAAAAAAAATTAAGAAGGCATGCACGCCTGCTAAATTGCTTCAGTCGTGTCCAACTCTTTGCAACACTATGGACTGAGCACTGTCCTTGGGATTCTCTAGGAAAGAATACTGGAGTGGGTTGCCATGCCCTCCTCCAGGGGATCTTCCTGACCCAGGGATTGAAGCCGAGTATCCTGCATCACCTGCATTGCAGGTGGATTCTTTACCACTAGTACCACCTGGGAAGCCCAATCTCTTGTATAATAGCATCTAAAATAATAAAATATCAAAGGACAAAAATTAACCAAGGAGGTAAATATTTATATCTTGAAAACTACAAAAATGTAATTATTTTAACTACTGAAAGGAGTTAAATAAGACCTAAATAAATAAGAATACATCCTGTGTTCATGGACTGGAAAACAATATTGTTAAGAAGTCAATATATAGAAGTGATGTACAGATTCAATGGCCTATGAGTTTTATAATGGCCTTTCTTGCAGGAATGAAAAAGTTGTTCCTCAGATTCATATGGATTTTCAAGGGGCCTGAGTAGCCAAAACAATCTTGAAAAATAATTACGTTGGTGAACTCCTACTTCCCCATTCCAAAACATATTACAAAGCTATAATCATTAAAATAGTGTGCTTCTGACATAAGGATAGACATACAGACCAATGGAATAGATTTGAGAGTCCAGAAATAAATCCATATATCTATGGCCAATTGATTTTTAACAAGGGTGACAAGTCTATTCAGTGGAGAAAGAATTGTCTCTTCAACAGCTGGTGCTGGGACAACTGGATTTCCATGTGCAAAAGAATGAGGTTAGACCCCAACCTCACACCACAGACAAAGTTCAACTCAAAAGGGATCAAAGACCTAAATATAAGAGCTAAAACCATAAGACCCCTGGAAGAAAACATAAAGGTAAAACTTCACAATCTTGGCTTTAGCACCAAATTCTTAAATATAATACCAAAAACATTAGCAAGAAAAGAGATAAAATTGTGTGTGTGTGTGTGTGTGTGTGTGTGTGTGCATGCATGCACATATCTCCAGGACAAGGGGAGGACAAACAACAAAAATAATAACTTTTTAGAGCACCTCACCCAGGAGATGAGTCACAGCTCAGATGTTAGACAATGTCAAGAATATGTGTAGATCATTTTCAGTATATTGACATCTTAACAGTATTAACTTTTCCGATCAATACACACAAGATGTTTTTGAATATGTTAAGATACTGAAACCCAGACAGAATAGGTGATTTATTCAGGCTCAAACGAACACATATGGGAAAAATCAATTGGAACCTGGTTGAGTTCTCTTTCCCATGGCTCAAATTTGAGTTCTCTCTCCCAGGGAGTACTGGGATAATTATTAATTTGTAATTTGTTATAATTCAGGCAAAGTGTTGGTCTCTGGTTTCTCCATTCTTAAGAAATGTAAATAGCATGGAGGAAAGGTTGCAAAGAGAATGCTTGAACTACTGAGAATCAAACTGCTTTTAAGCATACTTCAGCACTTTAGAATAACCCATTTATATATTAAGAATGAGTATGCTAATTGCAAGCCATTCTCGTGTGTCCTTGAGGGATCTCTATCGGGCAAGCCTCATTTGAATCACTCTCTTCCTTTAACAAACATCCATACTTGAGACTTGCTGATTTCTGGTGTTGAGTCTGAATCACCAAGGTTTTATTTGTAAAGACAAAATGATGAAGGTAAAATGGGAAGGGAACTAACTGTGGGTTGCCATTCCCTTCCTGACCCAGGGATCGAATCCGGGTATCCCACATTGCGGGAAGATTCTTTACTGTCTGAGCTATCAGGGAAGCCCAACTAACATTTACTGAACCTTGAATGTGCCAGGCAAGGGAGCACTTGTCCTCAGCTCATGCCTTAAAACCCCCTAAAAAGAAATGGACCCGACTCCCCAATGCAGTAATAAGAAAGTCTCATGGGTGGTGAAGGGAGAGATTTTATATCAGATACCACATACAGCATGAAAATCCCTTTCAAACACCTGTTTTTATTTTTTTACCAAAATCTTCCCTTCTTGCCAGTTGCTTCATCTTTCTCTCACCTCTTTCCCTAAAGCATTACAAAGAATGTCATCTGTTGTCCTGAGCAATTCAGCTGTGCCTGTAGACTGTAAACATCAGTTGGGAGGACAAAAGCCAGGTTGTTGGCTGAGCACTGACAATCAAAACTGTATTTGCAGGGCACGCGCCTGCACATGTGTGTACGTGTTTGCTTGGTGATTCTCACTTCACCTGGAATCACTTAATATTGTCTCCTTTGCTCTTTAAAAAAACCCTAAGGGATTTTGTTCCATTTTACAGGAGAAATAATTTGGTAACTTGTCGCTGGTAGCTCGGATGATAAACTGCATGCAATGTGGGAGACCCAGGTTTGATCCCTGGGTTAGGAAGATCCCTTGGAGAAGGGAATGGCAACCCACTCCGGTATTCTTGCCTGGAGAATCCCATGGACAGAGGAGCCTGGTGGGCTACAGTCCATGGGGTCACAAAGAGTCAGACATGACTGAGTGACTAACACACACTCACGGCTGCATACCTTGTCTGTGGGGGAGGCCGTAATAGATGACAGGCTTGATTCCCACATTTATGATGTGAAAGACTTCTCCCAGAAAAGGAAGACCATGGAGAGGGCTTTCTGGATTGCCACAGCAGTGGGTGAATTCTCATCTCTACTGTATTGGACGTTCTTCAGTGGGTCCTTAGTGAGTGGTGGTCAGCCTTGTATTAAGGTTACTCCCGAAACTTGTAAACAGGATTTAGAAAACTATAGCCAGTGGACCAGCTCCAGCCTGTCACAGGTCAATAAAGCTTTACTGTCAATAGGAGGCCTGTACCTTTACCTGTTGTTTCTGACCTTTTGCACTACAATGTTACTGTAGAGTAGTTGTGACAGAGACTGAATGCCTCCTGGAAAAGGCAGCATGGGTTCTCTGTCACAGCTACTGAATGGGACAAATGTTTACCATCGGCCCTTTGCAGGAAAAGTGTACCACTTCCTTGTCTAGAGAGTCGACTGACAACCTGAAAATTAACACCGGAGCATGAGGGGAGATGGCAGAGGAGCTCAGTGAGCTATGGGGCTTCTCATGAGTGGAGCTTTGTTGTAAAACCACTCACAAGGGATCAGCAGCCGTCAATTTCCCCATTCTCCACCACCTTCTTAAGACTCTGAAAATAACCGATTAATTGATCAAGTCAACACAGTAAGTACCTGCTATGTGCCTAGTTCTGTCGTAGTGCTGTGGATGGACGGTTAGCAAAACAAGACTAAAAAAAGAGTGGAATGTGGGAGGGACAAACGCCCAAGTGATGGGAGCCAAAGGAGAGTTTGGAGCAAGGTACTAGATTGATAAGGAGGCGGTGTGGAGGACAGAGCCAGGTCTTGGAGGCTCTTGGGGATTTCCTGTCAAGTGAAGTAGGAAGCCAGGAGGAACTTTAAGCAGAGTGGAAGTCGGCATGATCTGATTTAAAGTGATCACTCTAGACACTCTGTAGTGAATGGATATTGAAGGTTGAGAGTGGGCAGCAGGGAGAACAAAGAAGTTGCTTTGTGCTAGCTCTTGAGGCCTGAAGTGGGAGCAGCTTGATAAGGCTGGCAACATGGGAGATGGAGAGAACTGTTTGAATTAGGGATAGATCTGGAGTAAAGAGCTTAGAGGACTCAAGAATGTTTAAGATACAGAGTGGATTCTAGTAAAGAAGCTCGAAGCTTGCTAAGGCTCTCCAAAGAACTGAGGATGGTGTGGCAAGTTATAATGGGATTATCGTGATTCCACACACATGGCAGGGCGGAAGCAGCAGGCAGCGCCCATGGGCCCCTGCGGTAGAGGACGCCATTTTGTTCTCCGCAGACTCTTCCGGCGCCTGTTCACCTCCCCCACGGCAGACCGGGGCAGATGCAGCCTCAGAATAAATGAACCGCCTTGTGCCGGGCAGCTGGTCTCTTTGTAAAAGGATGGATAGGACTGGTTAGAGAGAGCTTGACACTTGTGTTGCAGATCCATTAATGTCAGCCACAGGTTAATTCTGAGCAATTTCCAGGTGATCCAATAATTCATTAAAGTGACGAAAACAAATCTTTGGAAAATCGAGCTGGTGACAGATAGAAAGCCAGTGATTTATTGTCTGGAGAGGAATAAGTGTCTCCCGTTCCATTCCTCAGTCTGTTGAGTGAATCGAAGTGTGCAGTAAGTACAAGGTAGGTGTGAATTCCACTTAATGGGCATTGTTCCGGCCCAGCGTGGCGCGCCCTTCATAATGCTTGTTTCATCCAGTATTTAGGTGGAGGGAAGCATGATGTAGAAGGAAGACATGGACACTGAGAGCAGGCAAAACTGAGTTTGAATGCCTACTCTGCCAGTTGCTAGCTCCTGCGACCTTGGGAAAGCACTTCACATTTCTGAGTCCCCATCTGATTCACCTCTTCAATTGGAGTCATAATATATTCTCTCCTATACTCAGAGGTGATTCTCATAAGTGAAAACTCTGGAGCACAGAGCCTAGAACATTATCAGGGACTCCATAGATAGCCAATATGATAGATAGTTATTGGTGATAACAAAGATGAGTGAGCTCTTTTCCTTTAGTGAACATAACAGATTCAATGTGAACATTCATACTGCTGCTGCAAGAATGTTCAGAATGCTGACTGAGACCTACAAGGACAGCAAAGTTTTCCAAGGAAAGTCATTGGGGAAATGAGGGAAATAATAAAACTAGGAAGATGAGTGATGGGATTTGGGGTGGTGGTGGAGCTAGTGAATTGGAAGAAAAGGGTCCTTTGTTTAAATAAAATAGTTAGTTAGGGACAACTTGGGAGCGTCTTTCCTAGTGGCAGAGGGGAGAGTGAGTGGTGTGAAGGAAAGTATCATACCTAGAAAAGGATTTTCAGTTGGTTTGAAGTCTGGGTAGAGAAATTAATTTTTAAACTTAGAGTTAAAGCATCTTAGATGTGGAAGAAATTTCAGGAACCAATGGAAGAACTGGTGTTCCTCAATCCTTGTAGTTTTGGCTGTTCACCATCCTTTTTATTATTTGGTGACAGCATTTCTATATTCCTTTGGGGCCCACTCCTCCCAAGGTGCATACATATCCCATTTTCTTTATATGTCCTTTCATCTTTTACTAATGTGAAAGCTATCATAGCCATGAAGGAAAGTGAAAGTGTTAACCACTCAGTTGTGTCTGACTTTTTGGGGCCCCACGGACTATAGCCTGCCAAACTCCTCTGTCCATGGAATTCTCCAGGCAACAATACTGCCGTGGGTTGCCATTCCCTTCTCCAGGGGATCTTCCTGACCCAGAGATTGACCCTGGGTCTCTTGCATTGCAGGCAGATTCTTTTCGTAGCTGTAGCAAGTCTAGAAAGAAATTATAATATTCTTCTGCTGAAAATGCCTAAAAGCCACAAAGATACCTGAAAAAGATGTTGTCATGGGTTATTGTCCTCATAACTGGATTCCGCCCTGCTCTAGCAAAATAAATTTAGAGAGTAGGGGATCTGTTGGAAATCTGTTAGAAAGACCCTAGTTGGAGTCCATAGACCCTAAGAACCTTCAGGAGGAACTTTGAGAGTTCGCCTTCTCTTTGTGTGTATAAGAAGCCTTTCACTTGGTTTGTCTTCTCAAAATTGAAAATTTGTTTGAAATCAGAGAAGGCTCGGAAATGCTTGGAGCATAAGCCACCTCTACCCCCCACACAATTCAGAGATGTGTCCTTACCACCTAACCCATCGATGTTAGATTTATCCACATGACTTGCTCTGCCCAATGGCATATGAGTAGATGTAATGCAAAGCATATTCAAAGAACCGTTTTAAAATTGTGTGTTTCAGTCAGATCTCTTTCTCTTTCCCTTTGCCCCATGATTGTCATGAGGCTTTGTTTGACAGATGCTGTTCCTTCAACCTATATCCTGAAATGAGAATTTATGTGGAATAGAGCTGAAGATCTGTGACTCCAAGCAAATAAAGAAATGGTGAAATAAAGCTAAGTTGTAAGCCACTGAGATTTGTGGGTTGCTTTTACACATCATAACCTAGTAAAAACTTACTGATACAGGAGGTGAAAGGGGTCATTAGCCAAAGAGCTGATAAATATTTTAATAGAGGCCTGGGTCAGGAAGATCCCCTGGAGGAGGGCATGACAACCCACTCCAGTAATCTTGCCTGGAGAATCCCATGGACAGAGGAGCTTGCTGGGCTACAATCCATAGGGTCACAAAGAGTTGGACCCAACTGAATCGACTTAGCGCACACACACAGATTAGTCTCTTATGCTAAATTTAAACTTATCCTATGGAATATTGCTTCTGTTCTTTCCTCTGATTCAGGAGTTTGGTAGCCCAGTGGATCTGATTTTTCAGGCTGACCACATGTGCAGGTGAATTGTGTGTGGTGAAGCTTCCCACACTGAGCTCATGATCAAGCTGGACACTTGATCCTTCTTAAAGCCAGCATGGACTCAGACTTTAGGACCTGTGTTTCCCAAAGTGATTATGCATAGTCAGATGTTCATCATTCACAGACTGACTATTCTACCTCTTTCCGTCTCTTAATATACATCTAAACCATCTCATGTACATGAGCTCTATTCTTCAACAGTGAGAGCAAGAAGCTAAGGGAGCAGCCCAAAGCCACTTCTCTGCCTTCTGACCCAGCACTTCGGCAAAAGGGCAGGCACTATCTAGATGCTTAATAGATATGATTTAGTTTAATCTTTATGGACATCCATGAGATAAGTGGTACTACTCCCATTTTAAAGATGATAAAACTGAGGCTGAGACATTAAAGCACTTGCCCAGAATCACACAACCAGTGGTAGAGTTGGAATACAAAATTTGACATTTGTCTATATTTTTCATTGCTTCAGTCAGTACCCAAAGAACCCCAAACTGATTTAAATGGGAGATGAAGTCAAATCATATGAACATGGTATATATGTGCCAGGTAGAAGTTGGGCTGGAGAGCTTCTATAACAATGTAATGGAAAAACTTAAAGCTAAGAGGCAAGCTCACAATCCTGAGACCACAGGGAGAAGGAAAAAGATAAGCCGACTCTGAGGGCCAGTCTTTTTTGTTTTTTGGTCCACCGTATGTAAATTGGCTCCTTGAGAAGGTCTTGCAGAAAGTGGCAGGATTGGAGGGTGAGCAGACTCTGTTTCTATTTGGGGAGATTCCTCTTTCCTTCAACATGAAAAGCAACAGCTTTTGTTTAAACCCCTAAACAAACTGTTTACTCTTATACCTCATGTGATACGAAACTGAGAAATGGGTAACAGTGTACTCTGAATGGTAATATTGTCCTCCGCCAGTGCTATTAGTGATGCGATGGAGGTATTTAATTAATAATCACTGACATATGTTTGTGCTAATTTATAAGACTGGTTAGCTTGCACATTGCATCTGAACTCTTGCCTGCTAAGAGAGCTTCCTGAATATAAAGCGATTCCTAAATTGAAGCTAAAGAAAGAATGAAAGAAATTATCTCAGAATATTTTAAGTTTGGCAAGTCCTGATGGCTGACTGCTCAGTGGTTCTTAACCAGGGGAGAGTCCCTCCTCCACATCTATGGTTATCACAATGGAGAAGGGGATGAGCGGAGGGACGCTCCTGCCATCTAGTGGGCGGAGGCCAGGAATGCTGCTCTACATCCTACGGTGCTCTGGACAGCCCCTGCCACTGGAATGTCAGTAGAGTTGAGGGTTAAGAAATCCTGACCTAGCTTATTACTTCTGCTTTAACCAATACCCAGAGAGGGAAGGGAGCTGACTTGAGGTCACACAGCAGTGTGGTGGTAGAATTGGGCAGCAGAATGATCTGCAGGCTCTCTGTTAGAAGCAGGCTCTTGAGTCCAAATGTGTGTGTCTCCCAATCGTGGATTTGCCTCTCATTAACTTAGAAAACTTGGACAAGCTACTTAGTTGTGCCTCAGTTACCTTGTCCAGAAAACAAGGAAGGTACCACTAGTAGGCTTTTGAGGGTAATTCAAAGGAGATAAAACATGTATAGACTTGGCACAGAAAGTGTGTTCTATTTGTTTAGAATTCTGTACTTTTTATCAGCAAGATTCATGGTAAGGTGAGACCCATTATTGTAATGATTACTAATACAAGACAAGAAACTTCCACACAAACCTTGTTAGCTCCTTTTCTGTCCATTGGTGGAGAGGGCTGCAAGAAGACCGGAGTGGGTTGCCATTTCCTCCTCCAAGGGATCTTCACAAGCCAGGGTCCACATCTCCTGTGTCTCCTGCAGTGCAGGTGGGTTCTTTACCTGCTGAGTCATTGTGGGAACCCTAGATGTGTGCAACAGCTTGTAAACATTTTTCTTCTTTAGTTTGATGACCTCAGCACTCCCACTCGCTTTTATAAAGTGGTGGAGAGTGTGGTGGACTGACTGATGCCCCTTCACCCACCCAAAGATCAGTTCAGTTCAGTTCAGTCGCTCAGTCGTGTCTGACTCTTTGCGACCCCATGAATCGCAGCACGCCAGGACTCCCTGTCTAA
Organism: Odocoileus virginianus; assembly: GCF_023699985.2. NCBI lineage: Eukaryota > Metazoa > Chordata > Mammalia > Artiodactyla > Cervidae > Odocoileus > Odocoileus virginianus. Next base: position 14,816,445 of record NC_069706.1, on the reverse strand, counting down.
CACCAACTCCTGGAGTTGACTCAAACTCATGTCCATTGAATTGGTGATGCCATCCAGCCATCTCATCCTCTGCCGTCCCCTTCTCCTCCTGCCCCCAATCCCTCCCAGCATCAGGGTCAATGAGTCAATTCTTCGCATGAGGTGGCCAAAGTATTGGAGTTTCATACCCAAGTCCTAATTCCTGGATCCATGGAATGTTCCCTTATTTAGCAGGAGGAGCTCTTTAGCTCTGGTAAGGATCTTGCTGGGGAGGGTGTGATCCTGGACTATCTGGGTGGGCCTCAAATCATATGGAAGGGAGGCAAGGAGGTCAGTGGAGGAACAGATGGGATGATGATGGAAGCAGAGGGAGAAAAGGCCATATGATGCAGGGTCATGAGCCAAGGATTGAGGAAGCTTCTAGAAGCTGAAAACGGCAAGGAAACAGACTCTTCCTTGGCACCAACAGAAGAAATTAACTCTGTCGACACCTCGTCTTTAGCCTACAGGACTCAATTCAGAGGTCTGCCCTCCAGAACAATAGAGAATTCATTTGTTTGAGGCCACTCAGAGTGTGGTCGCCTGTTACAGAAGCAACAGAAAACTAATACAGAGGGTTGTTACAGGGAATAGGGCACAGCTGCCCAGGGGGCTGATACCCCTTCTGGGGAGAAAGGGATTGGCATGCTGACCCCTGAGTACCTGAGGGTCAAGGTTATAGGATATCTCTGCTGATTCGTGTGTTGTTTTTTTAAAAGTATTTTATTGATTTCACTGTGGTGCACAGACTCTCTAGTTGTGGCCCGCAAGCTCAGTAGTTGTAATGTGGGCTTAGCTGCTCCATGGCGTGTGTGATCTGTTCTCTGACCAGGGATCGAACCCTCATGTACCCTGTATTTGCAAGGCAGATTCTTAACCACTGGACCACCAGGGAAATCCTAAATCATGTGGTCCTGCCTGATGTCACCACCAATCCCGAGGGATGCCCTGGGAGTGGGCAGATGGGAGACTCACTGCAGAGGGGGATAAGCTGAGCTGGGGAGGGGGCTGAAACCGGGTTGTCATGGGGTGGGGGCAGGTTGGTTCCGGGTGAGTGAGCAAAGTCATGAGGCCATGACTGAGACCTTTCGAGAACCAGATGCCCTGACACTGCAGGGGTGAGTTAGGAACCAAGGCCTCGGTCATGAAAAACTTGGAACAGGTGTTGTCCTAACAGGGGTGTGATGACTATAGATGGTGGACTTGAGAAGCCCTGGTCGGGGGTGGTTGGGGTCAATGACCAGCGGAAGTGTGAGGTGGACTTGTAATGGCCACACCTGAACAACATTGCCATGAGGACAGGAACTGCAGTGAGACAGGGAGAAAATGGAACCACATGTGATTTCCAGTAAATTATCAGGTGAAACTGAGACTGACAGCAACCTCTCTAGACACACAGATGCATAGTTAGGCTGGACAACACATCATAAAAACATGAGGATATCCACTCAAACTTAATAGCCCAAGGGGAAACTCACCAGGGACCAGAAATGAAGACAGAAGTGAAATTAAGGGCAGTGCACGGGGAGTGGGTGTTGAGATCTGCTTAAAGGCAATAAGTACTGGGCCTGGGGGTTCAAACCAGAATAGAAGAGGTGAAGTGAGGCTGATGGAAAGCTGGGAGAATGCTGCCTGAAGGTAAGGCCAGTGGTGCTCCTCGGAGTACCACTGCCCCTTGGGGGACATTTGGAGGACTTGGGGAGCATTTTGATCATGATGATGATGGAAGGGCGCTAGTCACATTTGGTAGGCAAGGTCCAGGAAACAAGACCGCCAGTGATGCCTGGGGCCATCCTGCCATCCTGCACAATATTCAGTTCAGTTCAGTTCAGTTGCTCAGTCGTGTCCAACTATTTGCAACCCCATGGATTGCAGCACGCCAGCTTTCCCTGACCATCACCAACTCCCAAAGCTTGCTCAAACTCATGTCCGTCAAGCCGGTGATGCCATCCAACCATCTCATCCTCTATCGTCCCCTTTTCCTCCTGCCTTCAATCCTTTCCAGGATCAGGGTTTTTTCCATGGAGTCAGTTTTTCCCATCAGGTGGCCAAAGTACTGGAGTTTCAGCTTCAGCATCAGTCCTTCCAAGGAAATTCAGGACTGATTCCCTTTAGGATGGACTGGTTTGATCTCCTTGCAGTCCAAAGGACTCTCAAGAGCTTTCTTCAACACCACAGTTCAAAAGCATCAACTCTTTGGTACTCAGCTTTCTTTATAATCCAAATCTCATATCCATACATGACTACTGGAAAAACCATAGCTTTGACTAGACAGTCTTTTGTTGGCAAAGTAATGTCTCTGCTTTTTAATATGCTGTCTAGGTTGGTCATAACTTTTCTTTTAAGGAGCAAGGGTCTTTAATTTCAGGGCTGCAGTCACCATCTGAAGTGATTTTGGAGCCCCCCCCCCAAATAAAGTCTCTCACTGTTTCCATTGTTTCCCCATCTATTTGCCATGAAGTGATTGGACAGAATGCCATGATCTTCACTTTTTGAATGCTGAGTTTTAAACCAACTTTTTCCACTCTCTTCTTTCACTTTCATCAAGAGGCTCTTTAGTGCACAATGTTCAGCAATTTGTAGAGGCAAAAAATCCATTTATTCCTATCTAAGTCTATTGCTAAGAGAACTCTTTTAAATTTAAACATGGTATTTTTTGCACTTTTAATATATATCAAATTTTCCAGAAAGGTAAACACGCTTAAGATACTGTGAAAATCAAGGCAACTGTGTACTCTATATGTTCAGAACCATAGTAAGAGTTATTCACCATCTCAAAAAATCATGTTACTACTGGCCACACTGCTCGTGAATTTGAATCACCAAATACAAGCCCCCTGACACTTGTGTTTGTAGTTTTCACAGTCGTGGTGTTGGTATATGCAGGTTTGTGTGTATCCGCACATGCTAAGTCGTTTTAGTCGTGTCTGACTCTTTGCGACCTTCTGGACTGTAGCTCCCCAGGCTCCTCTGTCCATGGGATTCTCCAGGCAAGAATACTGAAGTGGGTTGTCATCTCCTTCTCCAGGCAGTCTTCCTGACCCAGGGATTGAGCCTGTGTCTCTTATGTCTCATGCATGGGCAGGTAGGTTCTTTACCAATAACACCCCCTGGGAAGCCCATGAAAGTTTACACATTTCATTAGTTCCCTAAGCTTTCTAATTATAATCATGCCTGAGTAGTTACACATTGAAATACAGAGTCTAATAGATTATTTTTATGTAACGTGACATTTTTAAATAGTTATGAGTAGAGATAGGCGCTATTACGTGTGGGTTTCATTTGGGGACAGTAAGGAGTCCATTAATATTACTTATTATAACAAAGGCCTTTGGGTTAGATAAAACTGGCGGTCCTTGGTCCAGAGTCTCTAAGCACTGTCCTATCCATTATGAAGGAAATGAACAGATTCTGTCAGCCAGACACAGGAGGGAAGAAGGCAGTTGTCTATTGTCTGTCTGAATCCTTTAGTTGAAATCCTCAAACACGAGACAGTCAAGCCTCCAGTCACAGACACTCCAGAGGCTGGAGGAACTGCAGGCTGGGTAAGAACAGACTTGATTGAAGTTGAAAAATCTTGGTGGGCAAGCTGTGGCCAGAGAGTGAGTGGGAGACAGGAGGACTTTGGGGTGCCGTGCCCCTCTGCAGGGCTATCTGGCCTTCTGGAAGGGTTTGTGAAACGGGGCACTGTCTCTCAGAAACATAGTTGCCAGTTCCGAAGTTCTGCGACAACCAACAGTGTCAGAGGCTCAGTAGTTCAATTCAGTCGGTCAGTCGTGTCCGACTCTTTGTGACCCCACGGACTGAAGCATGACAGGCCTCCCTGTCCATCACCAGCTCCCGGAGTTTACTCAAACGCATGTCCATTGAATCGGTGATGCCATCCAACCATCTCATCCTCTGTCGTCCCCTTCTTCTCCCGCTTTCAATCTTTCCCAGCATCAGGGTCTTTTCAAATGAGTCAGCTCTTTGCATGAGGTGGAGTATTGGAGTTTCAGTTTCAACATCAGTCCTTCCAATGAACACCCAGGACTGATCTTCTTTAGGATGCACTGGTTGGATCTCCTTGCTGTCCAAGGGACTCTCAAGAGTCTTCTCCAACACCACAGTTCAAAAGCATCAATTCTTCAGCGCTCAACTTTCTTTATAGTCCAACTCTCACATCCATACATGACTACTGGAAAAACCATAGCCTTGACTAGATGGACCTTTGTCAGCAAAGCAATGTCTCTGCTTTTTAATATGCTGTCTACGCTGGTCATAACTAAGCATCTTTTAATTTCATGGCTGCAATCACCATCTGCAGTGATTTTGGAGCCCCCCAAAATAAAGTCTGACACTCTTTCCACTGTTGCCCCATCTACTTGCCAAGAAATGATGGGACTGGATGCCATGTTCTTGGTTTTCTGAATGATAGGTTTTAAGCCAACTTTTTCACTCTTCTCTTTCACTTTCATCAAGAGGGTCCTTAGTTCTTCTTCACTTTCTGCCATATGGGTGGTGTCATCTGCATATCTGAGGTTTTTCATATTTCTCCCAGCAATCTTGATTCTAGCTTATGCTTCTTCCAGCCCAGAGTTTCTCATGATGTACTCTGAATATAACTTAAATAAGCAGGGTGACAATATACAGTCTTGACATACTCCTTTTCCTATTTGGAACCAGTCTGTTGTTCCATGTCCAGTTCTAACTGTTTCTTCCCGACCTGCATACAGATTTCTCAGGAGGCAGGTCAGATGGTCTGGTATTCCCATCTCTTTCAGAATTTTCCACCGTTTATTGTGATCCACACAGTCAAAGGCTTTGGCATAGTCAATAAAGCAGAAGTAGATGTTTTTCTGGAACTCTCTTGCTTTTTCAATGATCCAGTGGATATTGGCAATTTGATCTCTGGTTCCTCTGGCTTTTCTAAAACCAACTTGAACATCTGGAAGTTCGCGGTTCACATATTGCTGAAACCTGTCTTGGAGAATTTTGAGCATTACTTTGCTAGCGTGTGAGATGAGTGAAATTGTGCGGTAGTTTGAACATTTTTTGGTTTTGTCTTTCTTTGGGATTGGGATGAAAACTGACCTTTTCCAGTCATGTGGCCACCACTGAGTTTTCCAAATTTGCTGGCATATTGAGTGCAGCATTTTCACAGCATCATCCTCTAGGATTTGAAATAATTCAACTGGAGTTCCATCACCTGCACTAGCTTTGCTTGTAGTGATGCTTCCTAAGGTCCACTTGACTTCACATTCCAGGATGTCTGGCTCTAGGTGAGTGATCACACCTTCGTGATTATCTGGGTCATGAAGATCTTTTTTGTACAGTTCTTCTGTGTATTCTTGCCACCTCTTCTTAATATCTTCTGCTTCTGTTAGGTCCATACCATTTCTGTCCTTTATTGAACCCATCTTTGCATGAAATGTTCCCTTGGTATCTCTAATTTTCTTGAAGAGATCTCTAGTCATTCCCATTCTATTGTTTTCCTCTATTTCTTTGCATTGATCACTGAGGAAGGCTTTCTTATCTCTCCTCGCTTTTCTTTGGAACTCTGCATTGAAATATGTATATGTCCCCCTTTCTCCCTTGCTTTTTGCTTTTCTTCTTTTCACAGCTAATTGTAAGGCCTCCTCAGACAGTCATTTTAATTTTTTGCATTTCTTTTTCTTGGGGATGGTCTTGATCCCTGTCTCCTGTACAGTGTCACAAACCTCCATCCATAGTTCACCAGGCACTCTGTCTATCAGATCTAGTCCCTTAAATCTATTTCTCAGTTCCACTGGATAATCGTAAGGGATTTCATTTAGGTCATACCTGAATGGTCTAGTGGTTTTCCCTACTTTCTTCAATTTAAATCTGAATTTGACAATAAGGAGCTCATGATCTGAGCCATAGTCAGCTCCTCGTCTTGTTTTCACTCACTGTTTAGAGCTTCTCCATCTTTGGCTGAAAAGAATATAATCAGTCTGATTTCGGTGTTGACCATCTGGTGATGTCCATGTGTAGAGTCTTCTCTTGTGTTGTTGGAAGAGGGTGTTTGCTATGACCAGTGCGTTCTCTTGGCAGCACTCTATTAGCTTTTGCCCTGCTTCATTCCGTACTCCAAGGCCAGATTTGCCTGTTACTCCAGGTGTTTCTCAACTTCCTACTTTTGCATTCCAGTCCCCTATATGAAAAGGACATCTTTTTTGCTTGTTAGTTCTAAAAGGTCTTGTAGGTCTTCAGAGAACCATTCAGCTTCTTCAGCATTACTGGTCGGGGCATAGATTTGGATTACCGTGATACTGAATGGTTTGCCTTGAAAACAGACAGAGATCATTCTGTCGTTTTTGAGATTGCATCCAAGTACTGCATTTTGGACTCTTGTTGACTATGATGGCTACGTCATTCTTTCTAAAGGACTCGCCCACAGTAGTAGATATAATGGTCATCTGAGTTAAATTCACCCATTCCAGTTGATTTTAGTTCGCTGATTCCTAAAATGTCAACGTTCACTCTTGCCATCTCCTGTTTGACCACTTCCAATTTGCCTTGATTCATGGACCTAACATTCCAGGTTCCTATGCAATATTGCTCTTTACAGCATTGGACCTTGCGTCCATCACCAGTAACACTCATAACTGGGTGTTGTTTTTACTTTGGCTCCATCTCTTCATTCTTTCTGGAGTTATTTCTCCACTAATCTCCAGTAGTATATCGGGCACCTACCAACTTGGGGAGTTCATCTTTCAGTGTCCTATCTTTTTGGCTTATAAGCCCTCTTGGAGGAGGTTGCCATTAACCCACCGATGAGCTGTGAGAGCTTACACAAGACTGGAAGAAAGTCTCTTGCAGGCACAAACAGAAACTTGTGCAGCAGGACCCAGGAGAAAGGAGCAGTGACCCCACGGGAGACTGACCCAGGCTTACCTATGAGTGTCCAGACATCTCCAGCAGAGGCTGGAGTGAGTTGGTAGTGGCCTGCTGCAGGGCTGGGGACACTGAGGTTTGCGGTACATGCATGGGATCTTTTGAAGGAGGTCACCATTATCTTCATTACCTCCACCATAGTTTGGCCCCAGGTAAATAGCAGGGAGGGAACACAGCTCCACCCATCAACAGAAATTGGGTTAAAGATTTACTGAGCATGCCCCTGTCTTTCAGAACAAAACCCAGTTTCCCCCTCAGTCAGTCTCTCCCATCAGGAAGCTTCCATAAGCCTCTTATCCTTCTCCATCAGAGGACAGACAGACTGAAAACCATAATCACAGAAAACTAACCAATCTAATCACATGAACCACAGTCTTGTCTAACTCAATGAAACTATGAGCCATGCCGTGTAGGGCCATCCAAGATGGATGGGTCATGGTGGAGAGTTCTGACAAAATGTGGTCCACTGGAGAAGGGAATGGCAAACCACTTCAGTATCCTTGCCTTGAGAACCCCATGAACAGTAGAAAAGGCATAGAAATGAAAAGTTTCAGTAGAAAGGCACAGAAATCAGTAACTCAAAAGTTCTTACCCTGGGCATGCAAAAGAGGATCTGGTCATAAATTCACTTCCTAGCTGGTGGGCTGGTTGCTTGGCTCTCTAAATGTCATTTATTCATCTGAAAAACAACCATGAGAATTACAGCTTTGTAAAGATGATTTGAAGAACTGACTCATTGGAAAAGACCCTGATGCTGGGAAAGATTGAGGGCAGGAGGAGAAGGGGATGACAGAGGATGAGATGGTTGGATGGCATCACTGACTCAATGAACATGACTTTGAGCAAGCTCCGGGAGACAGTGACAGATGGGCAAGCCTCGTGTGCTGCAGTCCACTGGGTCACAAAGAGTCGGACATGACTGAGGAGCTGAACAACAACAAAGATGATGTAAAGCAGAGAGATTCTTAATGTGGGGAGACTTTGCCCCCGCACGTTGTGGGGACACGTCGCGGTGTCTGGAGACATCTATGATGGAGGAAGGGATGCTCCCGGGACCTAGTGATTGGAGGCCAGAGATATTGCTCAACTTCCTAGTGCACAGGACAGGTCCCCAGCAAAGAAATATTTGGCCCTGATGTCAACAGGGCTGCAGTTGAGAAAGCCTTGCATAAAGAGCAAATATTATGTGATCACGCTTGCAAAGAGCTGGTCTGGCTCATGGAAGGGGCTCAGGAATTAGAACCATTTTTCTGGAATTTAGCCATCTACAGGTGGCTGTTTCCAGACCTGGAGCATGAGCTGAGGCTAGGGAAGGAAGGGAACAACACTCTCACATTGCTTTTAATGCCACTGTGGTTATGACTATGGCTCGTGACTGGTGTTTGCTGAGGTCCGCCAGAGCCTTGTTTCCAGTGCTTTCCATGTAATGACTGACAACAACTCCACAAAGGGCGTGCAGTCAATCTTATTACCTCTGCTTCACAGAGAAGGAAACCAAGTACCTGTCTCTGTCTGTTGAGGCTGTTGTATGAGGGAGGAAGCTCCTGGGGCCATTATTGTATGCTCAGTGTCCACGGCACCACGGACTGTAGCCCACCAGGCTCTTCTCTCCATGGAATTTCCCAAACAAGAATACTGGAGTGGGGCGCCGTTTCTTACTCCAGGGGATCATCGAACCCACATCTCTTACGTTTCCTGTATTGTCAGGTGGATTCTTTACCATAGCACCCCCTGGAAAGTCCCCAGGTCCTTATTATAAGGACAATAATCTTATTCATGGGGGCTCCCTGCTCATAACACAGTCACGTCCCAAAGACCTCACCTCCTGATGCCATCACCTTGGGGGTTAGGTGTCACCTTATGAGTTTTGAGGGGACACAAATATTCAGTCCCTAACAGTACCTGTGTGTTAGGGGCTGGTCACAGAGGGCACTCATATGTCCACTGCTGATACAGCCATTCACAGGATCTCTTTCAAATGCTTTCTCTGATGATTTCAATGCTCAGGAAACAAGATCCCCTCCTGACCCATCAGTGCTTTTCCAAAAGATCATGGGGCATTCCTTTGGATGGAGAGTGGGATTTAACATCTAAGTTATAGCTCCCAGGGCTTCCCTGATGGTTCAGCTGGTAAAGAATCTGCCTGCAGTGCAGGAGACCTGGGTTCGATCCCTGGGTTGGGAAGATCCTCTGGAGAAGGGAGAGGCTACCCACTCCAGTATTCTGGCCTAGAGAATTCCATGGACTGTATAGTCCACGGGGTCGCAAAGAGCCGAACACAAATGAGTGACTTTCACACACATAGCTCCCAGGGTTCAAAGAAGTTAAGCCATATGCCTCAGGTCACACAGCTGGTGAGAGAGCTCTGCCTATGACCACTGAGACAAATTCCACTCTAGAAGCCTTAAGAAGAACTGCTGATGTTCTGTTTGTCCCGGACTACATTCCTCGGAGGAGGGAGGCAAGGCTTATGCTAAGACCTGCCTGCATTCCAGCTGTAGTCCTTACTGCCTGAATCAGGCAGGTGGCCGTTAATCACCCACTTCCTGTGGCACCCCTCAGGCTGTGAGGGGCTGCTTATAATTCTCATCTTAATTAATTTTCAGCTGCTGTTTGTGTTTGTTTGTTTGTTTGTTCCGCTGTTGACAACCTGGGATTGTACATGTTCATCTCAAATTTCCTTGGTTTCCCGGCCATGTCTAGCACATTATTCAGAAAAGAGAAAGACTGTAATTAAGCTTTTATTCAGTTCTAAGTATATACACACACACACACACCTATTTCAACACAATCTCATTATTTCCATATTTTGTATCTTCAAGTTTGCCTACTTGCTACAATTTACTTGTTGTCCATTGGCCAAGTTGCGTTTGACTCTTCACAGTTGCATGAACTGCAGCACATCAGGTTTCCCTGTCCTTCACCATCTCTTGGAGTTTGCTCCAACACATGTCCTTTGAGTCAGTGATGCCATTCAATCATCTCATCCTCTGTCGCCCCCTTCTCCTCTTGCCCTCAATCTTTCCCAGCATCAGAGTCTTTTCCAATGAGTTGGCTCTTCATGTCAAGTGGCCAAAGGATTGGAGCTTCAGCTTCAACATCAGTCCTTCCAATGAATATTCAGGGTTGATTTCCTTCAAGATGGACTGGTTTGATCTTGCTGTCCAAGACAATGGATCTGTCATCCCCAAACCAAAACTCGCAGTACTGTGGTGATCCTTTGCAGCCATGCACAAACTCCCAAAAACTTCCAGTCATTCCATGTGCATATTCCAGCTGATGGACACAGCTTTGACGAAACAGCCAGGTTTTGTCATTTCAGTTCTTATACTGTAAACAAGAGCTCTTTTTGAAGCCTGTTTAGTACCACTGCTGTTTGCATTTTTGTACTTTTCATTGGGGATTTTGCTGTTTACAGTGATCCCCACATGTAGAGCTGGGTTGCTGTCTCGTGCTCCTAAGTGCAAGAAGGCATGGATGTGCCCTACAGAGAGAATGGCTAGATAACGTGCTGGGGTCACAGTGCTGCCGGCCCTGAGATCAACATTATTGAATCACCATTAATATGAAAGTGTTTTTAAACACACACATACTGAAAACAAAGTGATACATTGATGGTTTGATGAAAATGCCATGACCAGAGTCTCACAGGACCCTAATCTCTATTTCCCCTAAGAGCAATGGTTCAGTGTTCACCAAATCGTTTTTTTTTTGCAACTTTGTGGCACCTGACTCTTGTGAATAATGAGAATCACCTGGAGACACATACATGCACCCTTCTTGGTCTCATTTACGTTCCCAGTAGCCTGTAAGGGAGGTACATTCCACCCACCTGACAGTGGAAGACACTGAGTCTCCAAGAGCAAGAGGCTTAGCAACTTGCCTGTGGTCACACAAAACTAGAATTCCAATGCAGCTCTGGCAGAATGAATCATCCATGCTCTTTCTATACAGTTTTGCTGATTCTAGAATTTTCTGGTTGAATTGAATCATGTTGAACACTCAAAAGCACCTCATTTTAAAATTGGGGTTCAGGCATACCTCAGAGATATGGTGGATGTGGTTCCAGACAAATGTAATAAACTGAATATTGCAATAAATTGAATCACATGAATTTTTTGGTTTCCCAGCACAAACAAAAGTTATGTTCCCACTGTACTGTAGTCTATTAAGTGTGGGAAAGCATTAGATCTAAAAAAATCCAATGTACATGCCTTAATTAAAAAATCCTTTATTGCTAAAAAGTGCTAACCATCACCTGAGCCTTCAGTGAGTCATAATAACATCACAGATCACAGATCACTGTAACAAAGATAATAATAACAAAAACTACTACTTTGAACTACTTTGAGAATTACCAAAATGTGACACAGAAATGTTAAGTCAGCAAATGCTGCTGAGCATATAGACTTGCTCAGTAGACTTGCTCAATGCAGGATTGCCACAAACCTTCAACTTACAAAACAAATAAACAAACCATCTGGGAAGTGTGGTAAAAGGATGCTCAATGAAACAAGGGCTAACTGCAGCTTTTTCTTGTTTCTATCTCTTCTTATCTCAGAAAGATGTCAACCACAGGGTGATGTCATCACAGGGTGATGAGCCCAGGCAAAACAAGACACCCTCAAACAAGACTTATAAAAGTTCTTATAAATTCTTATAAAAGTTCTTATAAAATTTTAAATATATCTTTTTAGGAACTTCCCTGGCAGTCCAATGACTAAGACTCTGAGCTCCCAACGCAGGGGGCCGGGTTTCGATCCCTGGTCAGGGAACTAGGTCCCACGTGCTGCAACCAAAAATCCTGCATGCCACAACTAAGACCCAGAGCAGACATATAAATATATAAATATTTTAAAAATAACACTAAAAATGAATAAATAATACCTTATTTATCTAGAAAGGAAAGTGAAACTTAAATCACTACAACCAGTGCATTCTTGCCTTTTTATTGATTTCTTTGTTTCAGTTAGCAAGATTCTTTTTTAAAGTTAGTTAGGCTCTAAGTTTTTAGGTTGAGATTTTTATGCTTTCACTTACTTTGTTTTGAGCACCTAATGTCTTCTTTTATTGTCTTTTATGTCTGACTGCCCCAAAGAATCATAAGAATGGTCCATAAACTATTTCCTCCTGTGATCCATGTATTGCAGTGTGAAACATTACAAAGGAAAGGGGCATATGACTCACAATTCATCTGAGAACACCCTGCCCTGTTTTCTTACTGTTGAGACAAACCCCCACCCCCACCCCCAACCCTGTCCCACACTCAGCTGGAAAATTTCATCTCTGCTCCAAGATTTCTGCAGATTCCAGGGTCATATATTCTTAAGTTTATCTTTGAAAGTGAGTGATAGTGTCAATTGCTCAGCTGTATCCGACTCTTTCTGACCCCATGGACTGTGGCCCGCCAGGCTTCTCTGTCCATGGAATTCTCCAGGCAGGAATACTGGAGTGGGTAGTCATTCCCTACTCCAAGGGATCTTCCCGACCCAGGGATTGAACCTGGGTCTCCCTCATTGCAGGCAGATTCCTTACCCTCCCTCATTGCAGGCAGAACCACCAGGAAAGCCACCTCTAGTTACCTGTTAACCTCACCACAGCATCACTCTGAGGATGACTCTGCAGATATGGACACCAGAGACTGTTTCTCAATTTTCTGCACCCAGAATTCACAAAAGATGTTTATATGGTGTGTTCAGTTCAGTTCGGTTCAGTCGCTCAGTCATGTCTGACTCTTTGTGACCCCATGAACCGCAGCACGCCAGGCCTCCCTGTCCATCACCAACTCCCAGAGTCCACCAAAACCCACATCCATTGAGTCAGTGATGCCATCCAACCATCTCATCTTCTGTCATCCCCTTCTCCTCCTGCCCTCAATCCTTCCCAGCATTAGGATCTTTTCCAAAGAATCAGCTCTTTGCATCAGGTGGCCAAAGTGTTGGAGTTTCAGCTTCAACATCAGGACTGATTTCCTTTAGGATGGACTGGTTGGATCTCCTTGCAGTCCAAGGGACTCTCAAGAGTCTTCTCTAACACCACAATTCAAAAGCATCAATTCTTGGGTGCTCAGCTTTCTTTATAATCCAACTCTCATATCCATACATGACCACTGGAAAAACCATAGCCTTGACTAGACGGACCTTTGTTGGCAAAGTGATGTCTCTGCTTTTTAACATGGTGTGTAGCCATCTACAAAGAAATTTAAGGTGATGGATAATTTCTACCCAGCACACAACTTGGAACTTGACTTTCAGGCACATGTGACCTAAAAAATCCTTCAGTTATGCCTATCTCTGAGATATATACATATATATATATATATATATATATATATATATATATATGTAGGCCATTCCTGGACTCTTTTCAGGATTTCTTCTGTGGCTTTTCCCATTTCCTCTCTCTCTCTCACTTTTCCCAACTCAAAATGTCTGGAGTACAAACCTGGCCATCTATCTCTCTTTTTAAAATTGTCCTTCTACAGTTAAAGCTTATCAAAATGTTTTTCCAAAAAAGACAGGATCCCCTAAAGAGTATTTTAGTACCTGCTATAAAAATAGCATGTCACTCCTTTTTATGGAGTAGAAGCTTCATAAAAGGGAAAATTCGGATGTGTTTATCCAAAGGATTTGGGATTCTTTGGGATTTAAAGGATCAAGATTATGAAAGTGAGTCAAAAATATACCGGTGGAGAGCAATTGGATTTTGCATCTTTGACATTCTGCCCCCTGCAGGTCAAACACTAACTGTCCACTTTTCTAAGAAGAATGTAGGTCCCATTCCCAGCCTCGGGTGCTGTTGCTATCAAAGAAAGATGGTCACTTTCTTTGAAAATTCACTTCAAAATGATGAGATTACAAAGAAAATGTGAGCAGGTAAGTACGTGAGTGGCTAGTCCATTTGAGACATGTGCTTTCTCACCATTTCCCAGAGAAGAGGGACAGATTTCAGTGGCGAAGACCTGATCCAAATAGCAATTAACAATATTATTCCAAATAACAATGTTAACTCTAATAATCACCAATACTTATGCAGAGTTTATGAGTGTTTCCCATTATTCAATGATTTTATTTCACTCATTTGACCTTCACCAGGAAACAACAAAAAAGGAAAGTGAAGTCACTCAGTCATGTCCAACTCTGCGACTCCATGGACCGCAGCCTCCCAGGCTCCTCTGTCCATGGGATTTTCCAGGCAAGAATACTGAAGTGGGGTGCCATTGCCTTCTCCAGGGGATCTTCCTGACCCAGGGATCGAACCCGGGTCTCCTGCATTGCAGGCGGATGCTTTAGTATGTGCTATTTTCACCCCCATTTTACAGAGGAGAAAACTGAGGCAGAGAAGTCACCCAAGGTGGTTACAAACCAGGGCAGTTTGGCTTCAGAATCCATGTTCCTATCTGCCATGCTGTTCCATCTCTGATTTCACAAATAGTCATGCCAGGGAACTGCTGAACACTGTGGCCCAACACACAACAATTAGAACACCAACATCATAGGTTAAATCCCGCCAGATCCTTCCAGCATCAGCTCAGTTGCCACATCCATAGAGCAGTCTTCCCTGGCTCCCACCCTGGACCATGTACTGTTTGGTGTCCTGCACCATAACTGTTAGGTAATTATTTGTGGAGTTACTTTTTCTCCTCAGCTTACAAGTACTCTCCATAAGAATGAGGATCATCTCTTGGTCACTGTTGCCTTTCTGACATGCAGCAGAGTGTTTGACACATAGTGTGGTGTCAACAAATATTGGTTTAAAGGATGCATGCGTGAGTAAGAGTGGACAAGGGAGTGCATATTGCCAACTCCCTCCACAGCAGGGCTCCTCAGATTCCACTCTAACAGCATCTCAGCCAGATAGTTCTTTGTTGTGGGGGCTGTTGTACACATAGCAGGATGTTTAACAGTGTCCCTGGCCTCTACGCATCAGATGCTGGTAGAAACCTCACATGCAGGTGTGACAAACTGTCCCCAGGCGTTATGACTGACTGCTCATCCACAGATGATCAAAATGCCCTATCTTATACTAGGGAAGCAGAGAAAACAATGGTTGAATTTTACTAATACCACCAGCATTTTTTTTTTTTTTTTGGTTGCACTGGATCTTTATTGCTGCAAGCAGGTTCTTTTCTCTAGTGGCAGTGAGTGGGGGCTACTCTTTGCTCCAATGCTTGGGCTGCCCATTGTGATGGCTTCTATTGTTGCAGAGCACGGGCTCTAAGGTGTGTGGGCTTCAGTAGCTGCAGCTCGTGAGCTTGAGAGTTTGGGGTTCCAGAGCTCTAGAGCACAGACTCAATAGTTGTGGCACACAAGTTTAGTTGCTCTGCGGCATATGGAATCTTCCCGGATCAGGGATTGAATCTGTGTCTCCTGCATTGACAGGAAGATTTTTTACCACTGGGTAAAAATTTTTTGCTAGGGAAGCCCCTCTTGATGTCTTATTTTTACACATTATTTCTTCATTTATATTCATGGAAAGTCATCTGAAGACAGAAACACGGATCTTTGCACCTAGAGCAGTGCCTGCCACTTAAAGATGTTTGTTGAATAGATAGATGGTTAGAACGCCTTTCCCACTCCATTGTATGTTGTTAAGAGAAAGTTCCCATTTTAAAGTGTATGTCTATTCTTATCTATTTCTAGTCTATTTCTAAACCAAGCAGTTGAGCCGTTTTCCATCACTGGAGATTCTGTAGTCTCATGCCTTCCACCCTTGCCCTTTAAATCTAAAATATTTACCAAGATATTTTCCCCAAGATGAAATAGTCTTCTCCCAACTAAGGCAAATTCATACATCCCACTCCTCATACATCCATTCTTTCATGTAGTTGAGGCTATCTCCCCTATTTTAACAATAGAAGAAAATGAAGCTGGCCCAGTATGTCTCCTAGATTCTTAATAGACACACACACACACAGATATATTTTTTGCAGTAAACTCTTTTCTATATTTCTTTTGCAAGCCACGGAAATGGGATATGAAGACATCCCCCTGCAATACTGGGCTTCCCAGTTTGTGCTATTGGTGAAGAACTGGCCTGCCAGTGCAGGAGACAGAAGAGACATGGATTGCATCCTTGGGTCAGGAAGATTCCCTGGAGGAGGGCATGGCAACCCACTCCAGTATTCTTGCCTGGAGAACCACGGACAGAGGAGCCTGGTTGGCCACAGTCGCGCACAGAGTCACACAACTGAAGCGATTGAGCACACACCTAGCCGGACAGCCAGGATGCTGCTCTCTGATGCTCCTGGTTTCCTTTCGTGGTGCAGATGATGCTCTGAGATGTCCCTCCCCGCCTGATTGCTGCTTCGAGACAGTGGGTGTGAGCCAGGAAAATCTACTCAGCCATTTGTTAGCTCCAAAAATGGCATCAGTGAGCTAGAAGGCCTCAAGCTACAGGGCCCAAAATGTGGATCTGAACATTCTGGCGCTTCTATTTTCAGAGGTGGAGCGGAGTAAATGGCACCCATGAGGTTTTGGATAGAAAATCTGCAAAAGAACAATGAAAATAGCTCTTGCTGTTGGTCCCCTCCCCTGTCCCTAACTCCAGCCTGGGCCAGGGAGGGACTTAAGTGAGTGAGGAGAAAACAGAGGAGTCACCAAGGAAAGGAGCTTCTTACCCTGAGCAGCCCCATGAGGCTGGAGGTGTTCTTTAAGCGACCTACTCCTGTGATGAGATCAGCACAGACAGACTACTCTCTCCAAAGAGATCTCCTCTCTGAGCTGAATACTTCTAGAAGAAAGCAAGCCACAGAAGAATACAATGGCAGTGTCAATTCTTTTGCTCCCCTGCAGTAAAAAGCTGCATTTGAAAGCTATAAAGTATAGTCTTGGGAGCTTGCACAGAGCACCTGAGTATCATTTGTAAGTTGCAAGAATGTCTGATGAGTATAATGTCTGTTTGGGTACTTGTGCCCTTCCTGGAAAACAGGGTCATTGGAAGAAGAGGCTCTGGCCTGCTCATTTTAGAATCCAAGCTGCACTGAACACAAGGGCCAGATAAAGAGGATGTGGTCATCACGGAGTGAGGGCGGAGGCGGGGAGAAGGACCAGGTTTGCAGAATCAGTCTGGGCCTGGCTCCTCTTCAATTTTCTTTGTTGATTCTTCAGCCATTAAACCAGAAGACTGAGCTTTTTTTTTTTGGGGTGGCTTGGACCTCTTTGGCAGGCAGACGAAGCTTGTGGATATCTTTGCAGAATAATGATTAAAAAAAAATCCATAAAATGCATTGCCTTTGCAAACAAATAGTTATCAAAATATTTAATGAAACAAATGTGTGACATGGTAAAATATGGGCTTCTTTATTAACACATTAAAGGAAAAGATTCAGTGGCAAGTTTAAAGACTTCCTGATTTTTAAATAGTGATAAGTGTGAATGATATTTTGAAATATTGGTAATACTCGTAACATGATAATTAGCTGTGATTCCTATTGATGATGTGGTCACAGCTACACTAATACTTAATGCTGCTGTGTTTTATTCCCTCATTCATCATTGAGGGACATATCAAATTTCAGTTAGGAGTCAGTGAAAATGAAGATGCATTTTATTTTCCCCTTCTGAGTTCATGGCCTTCCTGGCTAGAAGCCTCTGCTTTTAGCACTATAGTGGTCCAGGGAGCAATTCCTCAGAGCTTTTTTCTTCTTTGTCTGTCTTCATCCCATCCATGGTATCTTCTAGTCTTAAGGGTTGCAGAGTATTTGTTTATACAGTGTTGCTGTTCAGTTGCTAAGTCCTAAGTCATGTCCAACTCTTTGCAACCCCATGGACTGCAGCATGCAGGCATCCCTATCCTTCACTATCTCATGGAGTTCACTCAAACTCATGTCCATCAAGTTGGTGATGCCATTCAAGCATCTCATCCTCTGACATCTTCTTCTCCTCTTGCCTTCAATCTTTCCAAGCATCAGGGTCTTTTCCAATGAGTCAGCTGTTTGCATCAGGTGGCCAAGGTGTATATATGTTGATGGTTCTCAAGTTTCTGCTTCCAAATCTGGATGTCTCTGCCGAAACTCCTTCAGTAGCTCTGCAGGTGGCAGAGATCTGCCTTGCTGGCAGCTCACACCAAGTGGTCCAATGGATTCCAATCTACCTGCTTCCCACCTGTCCAACTGAAGCCTCTCCCATCTCAGAAAACAAGGCTTCATCCTTCTGGCCGTCCAGGACCAAAAAGTGGGTCTTCTTGTCTCCTCCTTTTCTTTGATCCACGTCCAACCAATCAGCAAGTCCTCTCAGCTCTACTTTCAAAACCTTCCTATTCTACCTGGCTACCTGCCACCTGCGGGACTGACACCTGGGCTCAGGGCACCCTTATCCCTTGCCCAGATTCCTGCAACAGCTTCATAACCAGTTCTCTTTCTCTTCCTTTGCCTCCCTGAATTCTGCTCTCAGCGTGGCAACCAGAGTAATCTTCTAAAAGCAAGAGCGATGCAATCTGTATCACCCCTTTGTTCAAAACTCTCCAAAATCCCTTCCATTGCACCAAGAATAGAATGCATGTTTTAAGCACAGACTATTAGACTCATCCTCCTTGGCGGTCTCTCCGACTGCATCACTCAGTCAGCTTGAGTCACTATTGTCTCCTGTTCTTCTTCAAAGTCACCCGGTCAGTTCCTACCCAAAGCCAACCCTTGTTGTCACTCTGCTGGAAGACTCTTCCCAATGTCTGTGTGATTCCTTGCTTCCCTCAAGTTCCCATCATGTGTAAGCATATGAATGAAACCTTCTGTAACCTGTTATAGACTGCATGGCATCCATTCCCCTCCTTCCAGATTCGTAGATTGACATTCTAACCCCCAGCCCCTCAGCATGTGACTGTGTTCAGAGATGTGGTCTTTAAATAGGTAGTGCAGTTAGAACAAGGCTGTTAGGGTGGGGCCTAATCCAGTCTGACTGGTGTCCTTATAAGAAGGTATTAGGGCACAAAAAAAGACCCCAGGAGATATGTGATGGGGCAGCAAAGGGCCACCATCCGCAAGCCAATGAGAGAGGCCTCTGGAGAAAGCAACCTTGCTGACACCTTGATTTTGGACTTCTGGCCTCCAGAACTATGGGAAATAAATGTGGTTTAGGATCCCCAGTCTGAGGTGCTTTGTTGTGAATACAACACATTATATGCGTAATAATTCCACCCTCCCTCCCAAGACTCATCTTTCCCACCCCATCCTACTCTATTTTCCTCTGTTAGGACCTGTCACCATCAAGTCCATTATATATTTATGGTGTTAGTTGCTCAGTCGTGTCTGACTGTGATCCCACTGACCGTAGCCCACCAGGCTCCTCTGTCCATGGGATTCTCCAGGTAAGGATACTGGAGCCAGTTGCCATTCCCTTCTCCAGGGGATCTTCCCGACCCAGGGATCAAACCTGGCTCTCCTGCATTGCAGACAGATTCTTTACCGTTTGACCTGAGGCATGTTCTTTCTAACCTGGTCAGATAGTTGAGGAGTTATTTCTAACTGCTAATGATACTATTTTCCTTTTTTTGTGCATGCATTCATATTTACATAGTTCTTTTCTATACTTTCAGTTTAATCCTCTCTCCTACGTCTCAGAAAAATTGCTTATTAACTCAATATTTGCATACAATTTTATTCATACTGTGAGCAGAGCACTTTAAGTTAGTTACGTGTTTATTTACATCTTCTGCTGGTCTGTGAGTTTCTAGAAGGGAATGTTTGTATTCTCAGTGCTGAGTGTAGTGCGTGCTGATAGCAGGTGCTGGTTGAATGTTTGTTGATGGTACTATTATCTAGTGTTTGTTGAGTTGTTCCAATTACCTTATATTAAAATGGAGATATTACCAACACCTCTCAAGGTTGCTGAGTTTATGTAAGTAAACCACTGAGAATATATCTGGCATCTAGTAAGCACTCAACAAGGGCCAGCCATTGTTGTCCCTGGTGTTGGTAATGGTGCCATTTAAGCATCTATTTCACATACTAAAGTGCTTTCTTTGCAACAGTTATGTGAGATGATAAACAAGCCATAATCATGATAATAGTTAACAGTTATTGGGCGTCAAATAAATGCCAAATTTGAGGCAATCTGAAAAAAAAAAGCCTTTATCTAATTTTCACAGCAGTCCTATGTCATGGATATTCTTCAGTCTCAATTTAGAAAAGTAGGAGCAGATTCAGAGAGGTTAAGTGACCTGCCCAAGGTCACACAGCAGAGAAGTGGCAGAGCTGGGATTTGAACATGAACCACCCTGACTCCAGGGTCTTAACCCCTATGTTGTGGTGAGTGGTACAGTTCTCACTGCAGGGAAAAAGAAACAGAGAAATGGAGAGTTCAGCTAAGCAAGCTGGTAAGCATCAGAGCAGAGGTTTGAGATGGGAGAACTTCCTCTGAGTTGGTGGGCAAGGGTGCTGGCTGGGGTTCCACGTGCCCTTCACAAGGACATGAGATGATTCAGGGGGTGGTCAGATGTCTGGGTGAGCCCCAGGAGTGAGTTAATTCAGCGCTGTTAAATGAGTCTGAACTCTGAGAGCAGCCTGAGCAGAGCAGGCATGTCTCCCATCCTGATGGGATATTGCGCAACTGCCTACACAGTTAATTATTTAAATGCAGAGTGATAAGTGCTAGAAGGTGTCCGGGGCTCTGAGAGGTCACAACAGGAAGTCCCGACTGACGCTGGGTCAGAGGAACCACAGACAGGAGGAGCAGGGCTTGCAGAGGGAGGCTGGCGATGCTCTGCACAAACCTGGCTCCTGGGGGCAGGGGTGGGAGGCAGGAGCATCTTCCCTGGGAAGCAGACTTTGGAGACTTGAATGATCCCTTGCATTTCCTCTCAACCATATGATTTAATTACTAGGAAATGCCACATGCATCTTTCTGTACGGACAGATGTGTGGAAAGAAAGGCAGGCAGGTTTAATATTTTTTCTTCTGGTTTATGAATTTCATTGATTTTTCTAGAAGGAAAGGCGTCCCTTTGACCTTGTTCCCACAAAGCAGGTTTGTTTGCAAGGAGGAGCCTGGCAGCCACTCAGAGACGGATGACCCTGTCCGTGTCCCAAAAGATGTCAGGAGGCAGCCAAGCAGGAGGGTGAAGGTAGAGACAGCCCTGCGTGTCTGAAACTGTCTCACCTACTCCCCAAGCTCCCCATCCAACCTGTCACCAAGTCCTGGCAGACTCCCAAACCTCCCTCCGATCTGCCTAGCCCACTGTGCTCTCCCCAACTCAAGCTGTCATCTTTCCCTGAAACAGACTCCTAACTTGACCTTCAACTTTCACTCTTGTTTCCTTCCAATAACTTTTCCTCAGAGCCAGCAGAGTGACTCTCTTAAATGTAACTTAGATCACCCTCACCCCACCTTCCTAAAACTATCCAGTCACTCCCCACTGCACTTGGGAGAAACATCAAAAATCCTTTGCACGTGGAAACAACCGAGATGTCCGTCAACAGATGAACAAAGAAAATGTGGTAGAGGCAAACATCACCATACTGTTCAGCTATAAGAAAGAAGGACATTGTGCAATTCTGCAGTCACATGAACGAACCCTGAGGATACGGTGCTAAGTAAAATATAAGCCCATCACAGAAAGATGTATGATTCCACTTACATGAGGCATCGAAAACAGGCAAATTCATAGACTCAAGGAATGGCATGATGGTTCCAGGGTGTGTGCGCCAGGAAACAGGAAGTCGCTAATCAGCGGCTTGAGGTTTCAGCGAAGTCACGTGAATCAGCTCTGGAGACCCGCCCTGCAACGTGGCCCGTGTGGTCGACCATCGCCTGCTGTACACTGCAGTTGCGTTAAGAGGCCAGATCTCACTGTAAGTGGTCTTCCCACCATAAAGTGCTTTCCTTAGTCATGTCTCTGCTGGGTCTTCACTGCTGCGCTCGGGCTTTCTCTAGTTGCGGTGAGTGGCGACTACTTTTCGCTGTGGTGCGCAGGCTTCGCATTGCAGCAGCTTCTCTTATGGCGGAGCACGCGCTCTAGGCGCTCTGGCTCAGTAGTTGTAGCACACGGGCTTAGCTGCCCGACTGCATGTGGGATCTTCTTTCCTGGAGCAGGGATCGAACCTGTGCCCTCTGCACTGGCAGGCAGATTCCTAACCGCTGGACCACCAGGGAAGTCTCACCATAAAAATACTTAAAAAAAAAAAAAAAATTAAACCAAATGTCACCACAGCTCGTCATTTCCAAACTGAAATTTAAGATGAACGATCGACATTTTGTGTGCTTCAGTTCATCTGAGAAATAGACGCTAATTCATTCCAATAATAAGATAAGCTACGTGCACATGATTAATAAAGGCTGGAAAGGTATTCTTGATTTGATAATTTGATGATCAATGTCTTCTGTATGTCAGGATTATTGGACTAAATTTGTTTAAAATATATACCACATGTGAGACAATTGGACATTTTTAACCTGAAAAAATTCACTTTTTATATTAAAAAGAAAAAGCCTTCCCACAGTCTTCCAAGCCCGCAGTGGTCTGGCCCCTAGTCGCCTCCCTGCAACCTCTCCCATCCCTCCTCGCCTTCCTCACTGTGCTGCAGCCCCAATAACTCTTTCCCAACTCTTTGGAAAAACTCAATTTCTGCCCCTTGCATGGCCTTGAGGGTTTTAATATACATGAGTGTCTTCCTCAGGGAGCCCCAGTCTGACCTCTCCTTCCACAGTCTAAATTAGATCCCATGTTACACTCCTCACAGCATCTGCTAATTCCCTTTGTAGCATCCCCCACACTTTCCAAGCTTAAGTGTCTGCAATCATTTGTTTACTGAGTCTCTTGAGCTGGAGTTAGTAAACCAGAAGCGTAGACGGGGCCATTCTGTCTTGTTCACCACTTTATCTCCAGTGCCTTGAAGGCTGAGTTTTTTCCGTGAATATTTATGGAGTTCTTAGGAGGTGCCAAAGGCTGTGCTCGTTGCTGAGTTCACAAAAGGAATAAGAAGTAGTCTCTGACCACAGGCTACCTGGACAAACAGGTCTCTACTGAGATACAGGTACCATAGTTGGAAGAGACAAGACTGGATGTGCTTTCTGGTACACAGACTATTTGAGGAAGGAAGGAGAGAAGGAGGAAGGAAGACTCTGAAATGTACATGGAAATAGTACCACCTGTGGAAAAGGAGAAGGGAGCTGTGAATTTTCCTGGGAAAACTGAGATGGATTCTCAAAGGACGTGGCGATTGATTTTTGACCCTAAATGCTCCTAAAGGATGAATAAGCATTTGTCAGATGCACAAATTGGGAAGCAACATTATATCACAGAGGCTGCTGAGTGGGAGATAGTCTGGTTGAGGTTGGAGGCAGGGAGGCTGGTTAAAGTGGCTGGAGCAAAAGCTCAGATGAGAAAGATGAGCAGGTCTGAAATGGCAAGGAACACAGTTTGGTGAAGAAGAGATAGCTTCTGGGAACATTACAAGGGGTTTGAATTTGAAAGAGTTAGGATTCTGTTTAGCTGTAAGTAATAGAATTCTTATAGTAAGAATTCTATAAGAGTAACAGGCAAATTTGGCCTTGGAGTACGGAATGAAGCAGGGCAAAGGCTAATAGAGTTTTGCCAAGAGAACGCACTGGTCATAGCAAACACCCTCTTCCAACAACACAAGAGAGGACTCTACACATGGACATCACCAGATGGTCAACACTGAAATCATATTGATTATATTCTTTGCAGCCAAAGATGGAGAAGCTCTATACAGTCAGCAAAAACAAGACTTGGAGCTGACTGGCTCAGATCATGAATTCCTTATTGCCAAATTCAGACTTAAATTGAAGAAGGTAGGAAACCACTAGACCATTCAGGTATGACCTAGATCAAATCCCTTATGATTATACAGTAGAAGTGAGAAGTAGATTTAAGGGACCAGATCTGATAGAGTGCCTGATGAACTATGGATGGAGGTTCGTGACATTGTACAGGAGACAGGAACCAACACCACCCCCATGGAAAAGAAATGCAAAAAGGCAAAATGGTTGTCTGAGGAGGCCTTACAGATAGCTGTGAAAAGGAGAGAAGCGAAAAGCAAAGGAGAAAAGAAAAGATATTCCCATTTGAATGCAGAGTTCCAAAGAATAGCAAGGAGAGATAAAAAAAGGCCTTCCTCAGCGGTCAATGCAAAGAAATAAGAGGAAAACAACAGAATGGGAAAGACTAGGGATCTCTTCAAGAAAATTAGAGATACCAAGGGAACATTTGATGCAAAGATGGGTTCGATAAAGGACAGAAATGGTATGGACCTAACAGAAGCAGAAGATATTAAGAAGAGGTGACAAGAATACACAGAAGAACTGTACAAAAAAGATCTTCATGACCCAGATAATCACGAAGGTGTGATCACTCACCTAGAGCCAGACATCCTGGAATGTGAAGTCAGGTGGGCCTTAGAAAGCATCACTACGAACAAAGCTAGTGGGGGTGATGGAATTCCAGTTGAGCTATTTCAAATCCTAAAAGATGATGCTGTGAAAGTGCTGCACTCAATATGCCAGCAAATTTGGAAAACTCAGCAGTGGCCACAGGACTGGAAAAGGTCAGTTTTCATTCCAATCCTAAAGAAAGGCAATGCCAAAGAATGCTCCAACTACCACAAAATATTGCACACATCTCACACACTAGTAAAATAATGCTCAAAATTCTCCAAGCCAGGCTTCAGCAATACGTGAACCGTGAACTTCCAGATGTTCAAGTTGGTTTTAGAAAAGGCATAGGAACCAGAGATCAAATTGCCAACATCCACTGGATCATCAAAAAAGCAAGAGAGTTCCAGAAAAACATCTATTTCTGCTTTATTGACTATGCCAAAGCCTTTGACTGTATGAATCACAATAAACGGTGGAAAATTCTGAAAGAGATGGGAATATCAGACCATCTGACCTGCCTCTTGAGAAACCTGTATGCAGGTCAGGAAGCAACAGTTAGAACTGGACATGGAACAATAGACTGGTTCCTAATAGGAAAAGGAGTATGTCAAGGCTATATATTGTCACCCTGCTTATTTAAGTTATATGCAGAGTACATCATGAGAAATTCTGGTCTGGAAGAAGCACAAGCTGGAATCAAGATTGCTGGGAGAAATATCAATAACGTCAGATATGCAGGTGACACCACCGTTATGGCAGAAAGTGAAGAGGAACTTAAAAGCCTCTTGATGAAAGTGAAAGAGGAAAGTGAAAAAGTTGGCTTAAAGCTCAACCTTCAGAAAACTAAGATCATGGCATCTGGTCCCATCACTTCATGGGAAATAGATGGGGAAAGAGTGGAAACAGTGTCAGACTTTATTTTTTTGGGCTCCAAAATCACTGCAGATGGTGATTGCAGCCATGAAATTAAAAGACGCTTACTCCTTGGAAGGAAAGTTATGACCAACCTAGACAGCATATTAAAAAGCAGAGACATTACTTTGCCAACAAAGGTCCGTCTGGTCAAGGCTATGGTTTTTCCAGTAGTCATGGATGGATGTGAGAGTTGGACGGTGAAGAAAGCTGAGTGCCGAAGAATTGATGCTTTTGAAATGTGGTGTTGGAGAAGTCTCTTGAGAGTCCCTTGGACTGCAAGGAGATCTAACCAGTCCATCCTAAAGGAGATCAGTCCTGGGTGTTAATTGAAAGGGCTGATGCTGAAGCTGAAACTCCAGTACTTTGGCCACCTCATATGAAGAGTTGACTCATTGGAAAAGACCCTAATGCTGGGAAGGATTGGGGACAGCAGGAGAAGGGGATGACAGAGGATGAAATGGCTGGATTGCATCACCAACTTGATAGACATGGGTTTGGGTAGATTCCAGGAGTTGGTGATGGACAGGGAGACCTGGCATGCTGCAGTTCATGGGGTTGCAAAGAGTTGGACCCGACTGAGAAACCAAACTGAACTTAATAGAATTCTAATCAACTGTTGCCTAAACAATGTAAACATCCCTTATCTCACTAACAAGAAGGCTGGAGGCAGACACTCCTGGTTTGTTTCAGCAACTCAATTATGTCATTAAAGATCCAGATCTCTTCTAGTACGGACTCAGGTCTCTAGCTTATTGGTTTTTTATGTGTGCGTTTATTGTCTCATGGTTGCAAAATGGCTGCCACCGCTCTGGGCACTTGGCTGCCTTCCAAAAGAACAAGAGGTTAAGATGGGTGAGCCAGGGTATTGAGAGAGGATCATTTTTTCTCTTTTTATTAAGGAGGGACTATTTTCCGGTTTTCCAGCAGATATCTGCTGATGTCTCCAGAACAGTGTCTAGGACAGTGTCCTATGATCACTTCTAGTTGCAAGGTGAGCTGAGAAATCAGGTATCCAGCAAAGGCGAAAAGGGGTACCTGAATGGCTTAGATCAGTCATGATTCATGCCCTGGAGCTTGCAGAATGCCTCCCTTCAACAAAATCAAGATTCTGTTACTAGAAGGCCTCGCTTTGAGCAGTGTCTGCCTTAAGGTGCGAGGTGGGCTTCAGTTTTATATAAACTGTCTCCACCTGGAAATGCAAAAATAGCAGCTCCCCCTTGGCTTCAGCGCTGTGGAAACGACCTCTTGTTCCAGCTGAGCTTGCTGTTCTTCGCTCATACATCCCCAAGAAGATGATTATGCAGAACAGCGAGAGCTTTCTTGTTTCCCCGAATATTCTCCAGAAATAAGACTGCATTAATAATTTGTTTTCTTGGTATGGGCCATTCGGTTGCAGAACGACATTCCAGTCATAGCACGATACTTCCCTTCCTCATTTACATTCACTGTTGGTTTAATTATGCTTTTCAGTCAGAATACTTATTAATTTTATAGACCTACCTGAAAATTAAATTGGATAAATTCCTTTTGGTTGGTACCTTGAAAAATACGTTTTTCCAAGCAGCTGCTGGAGCCCACTTCGGCCCTGTGCAATTTTGTTCCTCTTTAAGTTCATTTGCAAACAACACTGTGTTGGTTTAAAGGGTATTCATCATTTCTGAGCAGGAGAAACACCGCAAAATGCAGCTCAATTCAAAACAAAGTCGGAGGACAATGGAGAAAATGGTCAAATATTTTATTTTCTCATTGAGGGGGATGCCATGGAGCGAGGCATAAAATCTCCCATCGGATTCAATGAAGTTGCCTCTCTTGTGAGGCAAGAGATCTCTATGTGGTTCTGAAAAAAGCCAGTAAGACCCAAAAAGGGCCTGGAATGGCCCTTCTCTACTAACTGGGGCTAAAGGTGCAAAATGTGGTAACAGCAGGTGGAGCATTAAACGTTTACTAACCTGCACTGTTACCAACCAACACTCTGACACTACAGTGCTAGAAACACAATGAAGACATGTTACCTAACTCTCAAGCAACTCACCTTTTCACAAGATGGACTGGTAAATAGATGCTGATGATGAAACATGGGAAGTGTTATGGTAGACAAAGCACAGAACTCTTGGAGAGGCCAGAAGCAGGGACCAGACCCCTGGAATCAGACCTGAGCTCTAGGGGCTGGGGCTCCACTGTCCTGTGTATGAATGCTCAGTGACTTGTTGTTGGGGTGAACTGGATTCAAATGAATCAGACCCACTGCCGTGTATTGAATGAGGTCATATTAGCTGCTGTAACAACTAAGCCCCCAGATCACAATGGCTGTAACAGAGTAGAAGTGTGTATGTGTGTGTGATCTCCAGCCTGCTCAATGCCAGTCTTAGGACTTTTCAGCCTCTACAATTGCATGAGCTAATTCCTTATAACAAATTCCTTTATAAATGTATATATGTGTGTGTGTATATATATATATATATATATATATATATATACACACCACCATGCTGTTGGTTCTGTTTCTCTGGAGAACCCTGGCTAATATGAATTGAACAAATGAATTGACTTTGGTTAGTGACTAATCATAAGATGACAAAGTTATCCTGATCATAAAAAATGATGTATTGGAAAGAGGATAGCAAGATAAGTGGGGCTTCCCTGGTGGATCAGTGATCAAGAATCTGCCTGCAATGCAGGAGACCCTGGTTCGATCCCTGGGTTGGGAAGATCCCCTGGAGGAAGGCATGGCAACCCACTCCAGTATTCTTGCCTGGAGAGTTCCACGGACAGAGGAGCCTGGAGTCCATAGAGTTGCACAGAGTCGGACATGACTGAGCAAGTAAGTGGCAGCAGTAACAGCAGCAAGACAAGTGAAGCAAAAACCAAAGATAAAGGTAACTGGTTCCACATCTTGACTTTCACCCAAACCCTGAAAATCCCTAAGAAGGTATTCGATCTACGAAGTCTGATGTATGCAGCATGGATGAGTTCTGGACATCTAATGCAGTACATGGTTACTGCAGTTAACAATACTATATTGCATATACTTCATATTTTAATTGTTCTCACCAACAAAAGGGTAACTGTGTGAGGTGACATGATCAGTCACTCGGTCATGTCCAACTCTGTGACCCCATGGACTGTATAGCCCACCAGATTCCTCTGTCCATGGAATTCTCCAGTCAAGAATGCTAGACTGAGTAGCCATTTCCTTCTCTTCATGTGAGGTGGTGTATATAAAAATTAGCCGCATTGTAGTAACCATGTCATATTGTATACATTTATTAAATCATCACATTGTACACCTTAATTATATGCAATTTGTATTTGCCACTTATACCTCAATAAAGCTGAAAAAAGGGAATATTTGTTAAAAAAAAAAAAAAAAAAAGACACAAGTAGCCCAAGATTCTAATCCTGGCTGTGTCTCTGTATCATTTGTCCAAGCCCCAAATGTGATCAGACCTTCACTTCCTCTGTGTAAAATTAAGGAACTAAATCACATGGTCTCAGATGCCCTTCCAGTTCTGAGAATCTCTGACTCCTAAGGAGTTTATGATTTTTCACAAAGTGTGGGTGGGTCCTGGCTACAGAATGAAAGAAATCAAGTGAATTCTTGTTTGTGGTGGGACTCAGGGGACGGGTTGAATCCTGCCTGGGATCCCAGCCTGGCTCCATCACTTTGTGGCATTAACTTTGAGCAATTTACACAACCTCCTCCTGCCTCAGTTCCCTCAAACATAAAGTATTAGTAGCACCATTAAGATAACAACATCTCCCTCATGGTGGGGGTTGTAAAAATTAAGTGAGATGATATTCATAAAGTATCAATAGCAGTGCCTGGCACTAGGTACGGGCTCAGTAAATGTGAGCCATTATCACTGCTACTGTTACCAATCTCATGACTAGATCCTTGTTTAGAAAGCTTAATGGTTATCAGTTTGGTTTTTAGTCTATTTTTTTTATCCTAAGTATTTTATTTTTGAGGTTGGTCATTTAAACATTTTTTATTTATTTTTGGCTCCTTGGTCTCCATTGCTGTGCACGGGCTTTCTCTCGTTGCATCAAGCTGGACCTACTCTCCAGTCGCAGCGCTCAGGTTTCTTACTGCAGCGTCTTCTCTTTTTGCAGAGCATTGGCTCTGGGGCGTTAGGGCTTCGGGAGTTATGGTGCACGGGCTTTGTTGCCCCACAGCATGTGGAACATTTCTGGACCAGGGATTGAACCCATGTCCTCTGCGTTGGCAGGTAAATTCTTAACCACAGGACCACCAGGGAAGTCCCCACCAACTATTCTATACATTACTCAAGCTGGGGAATGATGTTGTACATGGTGGGGGGAGGGTGGGTGGGGGTGGTGACGGGGAATAAAATAAAATATAAAAGTAGATTTCTAGATACTTTGAAAACAGAAAAGAGGCATAACCACAAGCTAGAATAAAAAATAAATAAATAAAGGCACTGTTTGTAAATCATTCTCAAAATGTCAAAATTATTATGATGGAAAACAAATTAGTGGTTGCAGGTGATTAGGGTTCAGGGTGTGGCTGGAAAGGGTAGTGAGGGAATTTCTTTGTGCCAATGAAACAGTTCTATACCCTGCCTGTGGTGGTTACATGGACTTATTCACTTGATGAAATTTCATAGGTCTCCACACACACACACGCACACACACACACACACACACGAATGAAAACTTATAAAGGTAAACAAAATCCAAATCAAATAATATCTGTGGTCTAGTTGACACTATCATACCAGAGTCACTTTCCAGATTTGGATGGTGTAGTCTGCTTATGTGAGATGTCACCATAAGGAAGCTTGCGGAAGGGTACACAGCAACTCTTTTTTACTACATTGCCACTTCTGATGAATCGAGAATTGTTTCAAGATAAAAGTTACAAAATTACAATAGCAGTAGAAAACTTAAAACTATCCATTTAACAGTAACAGGTGAGTATAAGATGTAATGGAAAGTAAATTCTCAATTTTTTCAGTAGATTTGATCACAGACTCGGAACAGGGTGGGTCACAATGGAAAGGAAACCAGTTACCCTACGTTATTGAGTGACAGACTTGGTCGGCATCAGAGCGGCCACAGACACTAAATGCCACCCGCGGATTGCCCCTATAGAGCAGTGGTCCAAGAATCGAGGCCTAGGTGAGCGGTTCTCTGGGACCTTCCTGGAATGAAGCACATGGTCCTGCCGGAGACCCGAGGCATATTTGGGCAGAATCAGAACAGGAAGCAGAAAGGAGAGGGTTTCAGATTTTACATAAGCACCCAAGCCAAAGTGTGGGCGTTTTAGACAGTGGGGTGCTGCAGGAGTCTCTCCGGGACCCCTGTTGCAGGCTGTGTACACCGCCAGTGCCTGCTGACTCTCCACACCACATACCAGTATCTTGGAGGGACTGGTTTTGCACTGGGATCAAAGAAATGGTGAACGCCCTCACTCCTTTGCTGTGCATGACTGTTGAAACAATGAGGGGGTGAAGCTGATGAGAGCACGAGGTTCAGAAATGGTGCAGATGTGCTGGGTATTGTTCTAAGCACGCTGCATATTCCTACTCGTTCAATCCTCGCAATCACCCCCTGAGAGTAGGTACTATTATCCCCATTTTAAAAGTAGAGAACTGAGGTTCAGGGAAGCAAAATACATTGCCCGAGGTCATATAGTTTATCATTGACACCATTGAGTTTATTCTCTTCAAGATCACACCTTTTTCCTTCCTTCTTACTTATGAGCTTAGAAGGCAGGGCTGAGGGACCACAAAGATTAGAAACCCCGATTAGAAACCTAAATGGCTGGCTCTTTGCATTTCAACCTTTTTATGGGTCTTGCTTCCTCCAAATTTTCTGTGCATTCCTTAAAAGGGAGAGGGTGTCATTGTATGTAATGGAAAGTAAAATAAAGGAAAATATAATGTATTAATTAATGTAATTATAATGGATTACATATTAATATAATATGACATGTTACAGAGTCAAGATAAGTTTAAGGATACTTTAAAAATAAGTAGACATAACTGGGAAACAGGCATAACCAGAAACTAGCATCGAAGTACAAGGGCACCATTTGCAGCAAATGGGTGGGCATAGAGGTTATCATACGAAGTGAACTAAGTCGGACAGAGAAAGACAAACACTGTATGATATCACTCATGTGTGGAATCTAAAATGTGACACAAATGAACCTATCTGTGAGACAGAAACAAACTCACAGACCTAGAAGACAGACCTGTGATCGCCAAGGATGGGGGGGTCATTGGGACTTCGGGGGTAAATGACAAGGTCCTATTGTAGAGCAGAGGGAAATATATTCAATATCCTGTGATAAACTATAATGGAAAAGAATATGTTAAAATGAATATATATATATATGTATATAAAAAGGAATGTATATATGTATATACATGTACAACTGACTCACTTTGCTATACAGCAGAAATTAACACAAAATTGTGAATCAAATATACTTCAATTAAAAAAAGTATAAGGGCACCGTGTATATGACATTCTCAAAATGTCAAAATTATGCTGATAGAGAACTAAATCAGTGGTTGCCAGGGGCTGATAAACCCTTGTGAACTTCCTGGGTAAAGATGAGAATCTCAATTCCTCTCTCTCTCTTTCTCTCTCTCTCTCTCAGTCACTTAGGGCACTTAATCTAGTAAGTACCTAGCCCATATTCTGTAAAAACTGGTTAAAAAAGGAAAACAACAGGAAACTGAAGCAACTTTAAATCCAGCAACAAAAAAGTAATTAAAACAGAGTGCTGACTTTCCAAAGCAAACAAAAACAAAAAGAAACCCAACCCAACCTCTTCACAGAAGTTCATAAAAATTCCAATGTACTCCAAGACTTAGAGGATTTTCAATTATAAATGAGATGTTAAAAGGTAGACAGAAGCCCCAGAGCCCACACACACCACGAAGCATTGTGTCAGATGGAAGGAAAACTGTCTGCCTGTATCGACAGTGTATTTATAATTGAAGAGTTGGAGAATGCAAATGCAAATGAATCGCCACCAGCAGGGATGCCTAAAAGACGTAGGTGAGAATTACAGCAATTAAGAACATTGTCGCAAAGGAAATTAGACTGCCCATTAATTACAATGCCTTAAAGGGAAAAAGGGACCAATGAAATGCAATACATTAAAAAATCAAAAAGAAAATTAGTGGGAAGAGAAGATGGAAGTGCCAACAAGAAGCTAATCTCAGAAGTGGTGATGAGGATCTTTGTCTTGGAAGTGATCGTTCCTAAGAGGCAATGACAAACTAGGAGAAAAATTAGAATGTGCCTTAGGCCCTCCCTAGCCTGCTGCAGTCTGATCCTCTCTCCAAACTTTGCCCTTTAAACCAGCTGCCAGGATCACCAAGGTGAGCAGAAGTCACCAGGCTGCCCCAGGTGACTGGGTTCCTGATGTCCCTTACTTCAAGTTCTCAAAAATTATGTGTATTTCCATGTCTCCTCAACTTGGTAGTGAAAAGCATGAGCTTATGTTTTTCATATTGATACTAATTGATAGTGACTGATATTCAGTTTTTTTATATTGACCTAGACCTTCTGGACGTGGTGTCCCCTCCATTCTGGACTTTCTTACTCTGACTTCACCCCTTGTAGACTAACTCCCTTTGTCCCAGGCAGGAATTATGAGTCCTAGAAACCTCTAAATTCCTCAGTCCTCATCTAGGACTCCATAAAACATTCTTAAGTCTCCCCGTGATAGAGATAGCTGCTTTCTGTAATGAAAACTGTCCAAACTTTAATTGTTCATGCTTTTTGCTACAAATACTTATCACCCGCAGGGTGATTTATTAATATGGCTCTAAGAAATTGCATTATATTTTAGGGTATTTAAATACTGTAGCCTCATCTGGGGCAGTATTTAAAATATTTAAATGTTTTAGGCTCATCTGAAGTAAAAATGGGCTTCCCAGGTGGCGCTAGTTGTAAAGAACCCACTTGCCAATGGAGGAGACATAAGAGATGTGGGTTCGATCCCTGGGTCAGGAAGATGCCCTGGAGGAGGGCATGGCAACCCACTCCAGTATTCTTGCCTGGAGAATCCCATGGACAGAGGAGCCTGAAGGCTACAGCCCAGAGGGTCACAACAGAGTTGGACATGACTGAAGCTACTTAGCACGCACACACGAAGCAAAAATATCTGAAACCAGGACTTTGTTATACTAACTATGTACTTTTTCTTGTAAATATTAATATAAACCCATGATGACCCAACCTTAAAATGCCTGTCCAGGTGCTACTTGCCTCTCTCTATAGGAAACAAGGTTGGGGTGAGAAAGCATGGGCTTTGAACTAATTACAATCAGATTTGGCTTCACCAGTTGCTCTGGGACCTTGGGAAAAGTTCATGTTCTCCCTGAAGCCACTCTTTTTCCATCTGTACATCAGGTGTAATTATACCTATTTTTCTAAGGGTTGCTTTGAGGCCCTGATGGATGTTTTAGGCTGTATGCTTGTTTACTTGATCAGAGCTTCTGTCTCTCTACCCTCTGTGTTCAATTCTTTGAGAAGCTTAGATAAACTTTGACACAATTTTTGTTATAAATATTGATCAGATGTCCATCTCCATCTAGCATGCTTACTTCTGGCGGTTCATTTGGTAAAGAGTTCATCTGCAATGCTGGAGACTGGAGTTCAATCCCTGGGTCAGGGAGATCCCCTGGAGAAGGGAATGGCAACCCATTCCAGTATTCTTGCCTGGAGAATTCCATGGACAGAGAAGTCTGGTGAGTTACAATCCATTGGGTTGCAAAGAGTTGGACACGACTGAGTGACTAACATATAACACACACACACACATACAGTGGAAGAGATGAGGACTTTGACTTTCTTTCATAGTAGAACATAAGCTTCTTGATACATGGGCAAGATTTCATAATTCTTTGCATCACCTGGTGCTGCGCATATGGCAGTGTCCCATCAATACCCGCTGACCATGTTGACTGATTTCTCGCCCTGGCCAGAACCCTGAGTATCACCAAGGTGGGGCTCTGTTGGAGGTGTGGCAGGGAGGTGGTCCAGCTCGCGTGTTCCCTGTAACAGCTCTGGCCTTAAGACAGGGCCATAAGCAGATTCCCCAGTTCTCTCCCGGGCTTGCCAACTCTGGTACCATTTCCCATCTGTGTTTCTATTTTTCCTGCGAGAGTAGCTTTATTGATCTCATTAATTCTCTTTTCCATCTTTGGCATCGGGAGGTGATACTATCCACACTTTAATGCCCCTTGTGTTCTGCCAATTACAAGACTATGATGGATAGAATGACAAGAAGTACTGTTTTCACCAAATCACAGTGAAAAACCACGAACTGCCCTTCATTTAAGTGGTGGGGAATAATCTGTCCTAGGGGGCAGAGGGTGGTCTGCCCTCTGTCCTAGGGGGCAGAGGATCTCCGCCAAAGCTGGAGGGCTACAAACACAGATGTAGAATTTCTTCTCAGCTGAGATATTTCTAGGCAAAGCAAAGCAACAATTCCTTCACTTGAGAATTTTTATTTTTGAATTCCTAAGGCAGTTATAGATTTCCTAATAAGGGGATTTCTTTTTTTTTTTTTTTTACAGCAATTAAATTTGGGTATTTTTTTTCTTCCTTAGATTGAAAATTAGTTTGAGGATGTCTTAAAAGGAATTATCTGAGGGATGCTGGGGCTCACAATTTAGAGCTCAATAAGTACTTTATAAAAAAGATTTCTCTGCTCTGCTGTAAAGACAAGAAAAAGTCTCTCTTATGGAAGTTCTTTTAGTTCAATAACTAATTAAAATCACAGCTACCACCAACAGAAAAGTTTCTCTTGATCTTATCGGGTTACTTAGAACTCTTTGCAAAAGAAGGAGAAAGAAGAAAATCAGTAGCTTCTCCATAGACTGGGAGCCCCAAGATCAGGGGTTCGTTCAGTTATATGGGTCTCCCCAGAGCTTCGTATGTAGGAGGAAATGGCAACCCACTCCAGCATTCTTGCCTGGACAATCCCATGGACAGAGAAGCCTGGCGGGCTACAATCCATAGGGTCGCAAAACTCAGACATGACTGAGCTCACATGCACACAGAGCTTAGTAGGACATCTAGAATAAAGTTGGCTCCTAGTAAATGTTGACTATAGAACAAAATGAACAAACTTCCTTTAAAAATTTTTTATTGAACTATAATATTGTACATACTCAAACAGGCATGCATCCTAAATGTACAATTAGATGGATTTCTACAAACTTTGAATTCACCTGCATAACCAGAACCCAAATCAAGAAACAGAAGAGTTCTGTGATCCCAGAAGTCTCCTTTATGTCCCTCTCTAATTGTTTTTCTCCAAATATGACCACCATCTTGACATCTAATAGCACAGATAAATTTTGCTTATTGTGAACTTTATATAAATGGATCATAGAGTGTGTCTTCTTTTATGACTTCTTTCATTCAACATCATGATTCTAAGATTCATTTCTATGGATGTATGCAGTTACTACTTGCTTATTCTGTGATGGCATATTCTATATGGGTACTATGGAATCAATACGAAGTTTATGTCCCCACTTTATATGTTGAAGTCCTAATCCCCAGTTTTATGGTAATTGAAGGTGGGGCTTTTGGGAAGTAATTAGGGTTGGATGAGGTAATAAGAGTGGGGCCTTCAGGATGAGACTAATGTCTTATAGAAAGGCCTAAAGCCTGAACAAGGAAAAGCCATATGAA
Source organism: Odocoileus virginianus (assembly GCF_023699985.2). Classification (NCBI taxonomy): domain Eukaryota; kingdom Metazoa; phylum Chordata; class Mammalia; order Artiodactyla; family Cervidae; genus Odocoileus; species Odocoileus virginianus. The sequence continues at coordinate 14,780,594 of NC_069706.1, read as the reverse complement.
AATATAGAGAAAATGGCTGTCTGCTAACCAGGAAGAAGGCCCTCACCAGACACCAAAGCTATCTGCATCTTGATCTTGGACTTCTCAGCCTCCAGAATTGTGAGAGGTAAATGCTTGTTGATTAAGACACCCAGATTATGGTGGTTTGTTAATGTAGCCCACACTGAACATGGGGATATACCACAACTCACTTATCTGTTCCACTCTCAATCCACTGGGCAGTTTCCAGTTCAGAGCTATTATGAAATGCACTGCTTCAAATCATCTAATATGTATGTTTTTCTTTTGGATTATATCCCCAGGAAGGGAAATTCTGGTTACATATATTTCAGTCTAGGTAGAAACTACCAAAAATTTTTCAAAGTGTTTAGATCAATCAATGTATCCAGCAAGAGTGTGATTCCAGTTGCTCCATATCCTTGCCAACACTTAATGTTGTCTGTCTTTTTAACTTTAGTCATTTTGGCAAGTGTATAGTGGGATCTCATTGTGTGTGTGTGTGTGTGTGTGTTTCTTTTATTTTGAGAAAATTGAAGATTCACTAGCAGTTGCAAGAAAGAATACAGAGATCCCACATATTCTTTACTTATTTCCCCCCAGGGGTGATATTTGTGTGACTATAGCACAATATCACAACCAGAAAACTGATCCTGGTACAATTTTACATTGATACATTTGTCAAATGTCACCAGTTTTACATGTACTTATCTGTGTGTGTGTTGTCTACTTTTATGTAATTTTATCATATACATAGACTCAGTAACCATCACCATAGTCAGGACACAGAATAGTCTATCACAAGGATCTCTCCTGCGGCCGTTTATATCCACTGCTACCTCTCTCCCTTTCCCACACTCCCTCCCCTGCAACCATTAATTTGGTCTCCATTTCTTTATTTGCTATTTCAAGAATGTTATATATACCATGAAATTAAAAGACACTTGCCCCGTGGAAGGAGAGTTATGACAAACCTAGACAGTATATTAAAAAGGACAGACATCACTTTGCCCACAAAAGTCCATATGGTCAAAGCTATGGTTTTTCCAGTAGTCATGTATGGAAATGAGAGTTTGATGACATAAAAGGCCGAACACTGAAGAAATGATGCTTTCAAATTGTGGTGCTGGAGAAGACTCTTGAGAGTCTCTTGGACTGCAAAGAGATCAAGCCAGTCAATCCTAAAGGAAATCAGCCCTTGTCTATGGCCATACCACCCTGAACGCGCCCGATCTCGTCTGATCTCGGAAGCTAAGCAGGGTCGGGCCTGGTTAGTACTTGGATGGGAAGTCAGCCCTGAATATTCTTTGGAAGGACTGATGCTGAAGCTGAAGCTCCAATACTTTGGCCACCTGATGCGAACAGCTGACTCATTGGAAAAGACCCTGATGTTGGGAAAGATTGAAGGCAGGAGGAGAAGGGGACTACAGAGGATGAGATGGTTGGATGGCATCATCAACTCAATGGACATGAGTTTGAGCAAACTCCAGGACATGGTTAAGAACAGAGGAGCCTAGTGTGCTGCAGTCCATGGGGTTACAAAGAGTCGGACATGACTTAGCGACTGAACAACAACAATATACATAGAATTATACAGTAGGTAAATTTTGAGATTTAAAAAAAAAACTTTACTTATTTATTTTTGGCTGCATTGGGTTTTAGTTTCAGCATTTGGAATCTTTTGTTGCAGGGCATAGGTTTCTTCTCTATTTGTAGTGCACTGACTCCAGAGCACGTGGGCTCAGTCGTTGTGACATGTAGGCTTAGTTGCCCCATGGCACGTGGGCTCTTAGTTCCCCAGCCAGGGATTGAACCCATGTCCCCTGCATTAGAAAGTGGGTTCTCAACCACTGGTTGTTGTTATTGTTCAGTGACCCCGTGAACTGTAGCCCACCAGGCTCCTCTGTCCACAGAATTTTCCAGGCAAGAATATTGGAGTTGGTAGCGATTCCCTTCTCCAGGGGATCTTCCCAACCCAGGGATTGAACCTGAGTCCCCTGAATTGCAGGCAGACTCTTTACCATCTGAGTCACCAGGGAAGCCCCTTAAGCACTGGACCACCACTTTTTTATACTTAGCATAATTCTCTTGAGGGCTATCCAAAGTATTACATGTATCAGAATCTTCCTTTTAACTGCTGAGTAGCATTCCGCAAAAGAGCTTTTGAAAAGAGAACAAGCATTCTTTCCCAAACAATCATAGTGGCTTAATTGAATTATTTTATATTCAAGAGACAATAAGCTAGGCTTTCATATGTTCTTTCATTTGTTTATTAATTCAACCAATATTTTTGAAGTTTCAACTGCATGCTGAGCATTGTGCTAGATCCTGGGCATACAAGAGACACAAAAGGGCTTCACATTGTAGGGGATTTTCTAGAGTCTACATGGGGAGATAGACATACATTTAATGAGACAATGCAATATTACAGATGCCAAGACAGTTATATATATATTTCATTTAGGAATGAAGAAGGAAATCACTGACTTTATGAGGGTGGGGATGGAAGATGAGTCTAGGAGATATTTTGAGGGGCATGACACATAAGCTAAGTCTTGGAAGATAAATGGTTTCCCTGATGGCTGTTGATAAAGGAGGAGAGAAGAGGAAAAGGGCTGTCAGAGCAGAAAGAGCAGCTTGGGTATCAAATGGAGGTGATAAGTCGTCTATGCTCACTTCCGATAGCTAAGCCTGAAAAGTGAGTGAGGGTGTTGAAGAGATGGAGAGTTGAGGAGTATTATCATCTTTCAGGAGCACAGTCTTAAGGCAGACATTCCCAAGCTGCTGCCCAGAAACCATCAGAAGAATCCTGATACTTCAAGATCTGTCGACTCCAGCCATGCTGACTTTGCAGTCCCTCAAAGACCCCTGCGTTAGACGTGGCCGAAGACAATTGCTCGAGTTACACAGCTTTTACACCCCTGTCTCGGGAACATTTACCTCTCAGTTGTGCACGGCCTCATGAAACACTCACACACTCATCCATCCACCTACTCTGATGTTAAACAGTAAGCTGCTTTTTATCCCCTTTGCCTGAAATGGAAGTGAGGAAGATTCTCTGAGTAATAATCATACAGGTCTTCTTGCTGCTCCTCCTATGGGACGGGTGTGGCCCCATGCCTCCGATCTAGTCCCTCCTCAAAGTGACCCTCTACTCTAAGGTAGGCATTATCATCATGCCCAGTTTTTAGACAAGAAAACTGGGGGTCAAGGTTGCAGAACTTATGAAAGTCAGGAGCAGGCTGTAGTGGCATGATTAGTCTCTGGAGTTCAGGGTAGAGGCAGCCTTGTGGACAAAGGGTATGGAGCTCTTCCTGAGAACTGAGAGTTCTCTAGGGCTATGGATTCAGCCAAGGTGGGGACAGCTCATCTGGAAGGAGGTGCTGCCAGGATGAGAGATCCGGAGAAGCATACTATTGCATCAAAGCAAGCTCAGTCTTCCTTTTAAGAGGCTAATAGGGTGAAAACACAGCCCTCACTAGTCTATGCATCTAAACCAACACCCTTGAACCAATCCTTCTGCTCTCATGACAGTTTTCAGCCCACGATTATTTCTCAATCATCTAAAGAGAGTCCATCACTTGCATATAAGAGTGAGGCAAAATCATACCCAAGGGGCATTTCTGAATATTGGCACATGCTGGCCCTACCTGGATTGTTCTGCCTTTTCCTCATACAGTTTCCTCTGACCTCCTTAGGACCCAGCCCATGGCCACCGCCACCCCCCACCCGCCCCCTATATTTACCTTGATTTCCCAGGCTTGTTCAGAGATCCTTTTTATGTGTTTGCAGAGAATTTTATATTTTTCCCTCTGAGTTCTGATCATAATTTATAACATTGTTATCTACTTAATAAACATCTTTTCAACTAAAATATAACTGTAGTAACATTGAGACAATGTTTAGTTTTGCTTATCATTTTATATCTGTGGTACAGAGCCTGGCACATGGTAGGTACTCAATAAACATCTCCTGAGTGGATGAATGAAAACCTGAGGGAATGAATAAATGAGTTGGCCACAGCTTCATCCAAAAGGACCAGGTGTCCTGTAATGACGTCAATTCCCTGCGACATCTTGGCCCCTTTGATGTTCTGGCCTGCCTGGACGCCCAAGGCATGATCTTTCAGACCAACTCATGAGGTTCCCAGGCTTCTGGGAGACCAGCCAAGCCCAGCCCCGCCGGCCTGGCAAGCCTGTATTTCAGTGCCTCGGTTTGATTTCCATCATCATCCATTGCAAGTGGGAGTTGTTGATTTTCTTTAATTAAGGCTGGAGGGATGGCTTCCTGAGTGGGTAATATATTTCCGGAGTTCAGCATTTCATCCGCACAGCCCACATTTCACTCAGAAATGGGGCAGATTCATTAAAAGAATGGCCAGACGGCTTCCTCTTTGGTTGCTTGTTTGCCTACGTTTAATGAATGAATAAATAACATGCCTATTCATTACCAACTTCTGGGTGGAAATAATTGCCGGGTTCCCTCATCTGCCTGGAATAACGTTCTTTGCGTTTGGAGCAACTTCTGCCTTGGTCGCTGCAGTATTTCCCCATCAATGGGCCACGGGCACCCTCCAGGGGCTGACGTTCACCTCCAGCTCACCTCTGTGAGAAGCACAGCCCTCTTGCAGGCCTCTAGGGTCCCATTTGGTGCACTGGGAATGCTCATTTCTGGAAGAAGACCCTAGGACCCTAAGAAGTAAATGAGACTGGTAGGTCCATTGATTCTCTGAGCACACCCTGGGGGTACCTGGGGCATGATAGTGTAATTACTACTAAGAAAGTCTAATTCCTGTGTACTTTGCCAAAAAGCATTTTTCAGACAAGAAAGTGCTCAGTTTTGTCTGCCTGTGATCGTGTGCTTAACTTCGGCTACAGGAAGCCTAGAGTGGGGTCATGGTGACCCTTGGTTGATAAAAGGGGCAAGTGACCCCTGGCACTTCATCATTCATCTCAATCACCTATGCCATGCATGGATTAAAGATTACCAGATCCAAATGGTACTGAAGGATTGATTTATAGGGCAACAATGAAGAAACAGACATAGAGAATAGACTTATGGGATATGGGGAGAGGGGAGGAGAGGGTGAGATGTATGGGAAGAGTAACATGGAAATTTACATGACCATATGTAAAATAGATAGCCAATGGGAATTTGCTGCATGGCTCAGGAAACTCAAACAGGGACTCTGTATCAACCTAGAGGGGTGGGGTGGAGAGGGAGATGGGAGGGAGGTTCAAAAGGGAGGGGATATATGTTTACCTATGGCTGATTCATGTTGAGGTTTCACAGAAAACAGCAAAATTCTGTAAAGCAATTATCCTTCAATAAAAAAGAAATAAATTTTAAAAAAAGATTACCAGATCCCTCGTCTCTATCTGGGTCTGTGCTAATGCTGCTCAAATGGTCTCCCAGCCTCTTCACAACTTTGCCAGTTTTATTCTCTTCATGGTTGCACGGTGGCCTCTCAAAAACACAGGTATCATCATCACGATCCCCTGCTGAGAATCCAGAGTTTCCCCATTGATTTCAGGATTCAGGACAAAGTCCTTTGCATGACCCACAGGGCCCTCCATGAGTGATCCAGCCCTCACCTGTCTTCCAGATTCTTGTCTGCCTTCTCTCTGTCCCACTTCATCATCTGCCTGCCACGTGAAATGACATGCAGTCCCTTGAAGGTATTCCAAGTTTCCCACCTCTAAGCTTCTGCCTACACATTATCCTCCACCTCTGCCCTGTGCCCATCAAGTAGGCTTTGAGATGCTAGATCAAAGACTACTGACTCAAATCCCTAGAGAGGATAGACAAATTATGTAACTTTATGATGGGAGCCATGCATAGGTGATAGGGAGTGGTGGGGAGTGCGACAAACTGGAGAATGCCTGCCCTTTCTAAAAGGCACAGCTAACCACTCTGCCACACCTAACTGCAGCACATTGGGGTGTGGACCCAGTCTTGTCAGATTGATGATTTTTCAAGAGAAATTGGGAATCTGGATTTTTATTTGACATCTTCCAATTTTTTAAAAGTGGGAGACTACTTCTTATTAATTTAATTTTTAAGATTGTGGTGGGGTGAGGGGCAACCAGAGTGGATCGAGGCTCTAAGCATAGATCGCAGAGGTTAATCCTTGACTCCTACCCAAATCTCTTCCTTGTCGTGGAAAGTTAGTAACAGGGAGCCTCCTTAGTGAAGCCATTGCTTCTTTGTGTCTGCCTTACAATTTATAGCTCAATTGAGTATTCCATGGGCCAATCTTTGTGTCTCTGGAAGTTATCATCATATATGGTGTATGTCATGCTTAGTACATGTAGGATGGATAGACAAATAATTGAAAGAAGAAATGAATAAAGACATATTTTTTCCTATCTGTAAGCTTATAAGTCACACCCACTTCAGAAAGACTGAGGGATATTGTCATACAGTTTTTAATGGTCAGGAAAAGAACAGTCTTACACAACCAGCCTTCAACTCTGGTCATAAAAGGAGTTGGCACCCATCTGTGAAAAGCTATTTGAGAGAGAACACTCAGTTCCCAGTCCAACTGCCTAAAAATATCCACCATCTTTTGGATCTGAAATCCCACTATTAACACCCAAATGATTGCAACATAGAATATTACCTTCGGAGTCCCCTTCCCTGGCAGGAAATGTAGGAACTATGGTCTGCTCCTGAGAGCTAATATAAAAATGTTCGAGGCCCTTTTCCCATTTATGTCTCAACTCGTGGCATGACCTTACACAACTTTCTTCCCTTCTTATGACCAAGTTGCCCATCTGTAAGGAGAAAATTGAGAACAGGTATTGTCTGAGGTCTCTATTATTCTTGACGTTTGATGTGAAATGAGATAAGTGCTAACTTAGAAACTCAAAGTCAAGAAGGAATTGGGTGAGTGAACGACATGGGCTGGGCGTAGAAGCCAACAATCCATGATTTTACATAAAATATATCCATTGTTTAGATGTCAGCAACTAAACATTTAAACAAGCCAACAAATCAAAAACAGTTGTAGCAAAACAAAACATCGATATTAACAATATTGGATCCATCTCTGAAGCAATCACTGGGGGCAGGGAGGATGAAAGCTGATTGGCTAAGCCTGCACTGCAAGTCCATTTCTCTTGAGATGATAATCTAAGTCAAAATCAGGAAAAATTACAGATACTTTCTATAAGCCATACATTGAAAAGAATAATATTACCAGGCTTCCTGCTGGTTTTTTCTTCCTAGAGTCATGGATTGTTTGGCTCAAAATGGCTTGATTTGAAGAAACCCATATACCTATTTTAAGTGGATCTTTCCTTCCCCACAGAGGATTTCTGCAGCCTCTTCTCAAGGAGGTGGTGGTCCTTAATGAGCCATGTACTCTCACTTCTAGAACTGCCAGTCACGGAGCAAGTCTGTTCTGGGAACCTCTGGTTCACTTCTCAATTATTCTGGGGAGTAGCTTTTGTTTATTTTCTTCTCTCCAAAGCATCTATATTTCATTCCTGCAACTTTTCCATATCAGCACAATCTGTGGTACTAGCACCAGATTCCCCTCATGCACTCTCTCCTTCCTGATGAACTCTATTTATACCAATATAATTTATTTTGGTTGCCTGTTTTCCATTTGGGAGATCAATACACATTTACATGAGAAGTGAGAGTATTTGCAGCCACATCAACTCTTGCTCAGACACAGGGCAGGCTGCTCAGTCCTGTCTTGCCGCGGTGGGATTGTCCAGACCTCATCTTCCCACAAAAGGGGAGAGATGGAGAGAGAGGAAGAGAGGGAGAAAGGGAGGAAAGAAAAGAAGGAAGTGGACAGGGAGGAGAAAAGGAAAGAGGGGGAAGGTGGGGGGTAAGGAGGGAAAAGAACAAAAAGGAAAAGGAAAGAAAAAGGTGGCCAAACTAGCTTTCCAGTTTTGTTGGCAAATGCTGAGCGCTTCTAGCCTTTGGTTAAACTTTTATCCAGGTTGCTGTATGCTGAGACCTGACTAGAAGTTAAGTCACAGATGATTTTGCTTCTATCGGTCCCAGGTAAAGCAGGAAGACACTACCAGCTCATGTGTGCACAAGTTTTAGCTGCCAATGGATGTTTCAAACAGCAGGCAGAAACTGACTGCATAACTCAAGTTTTCAGGATGCTGGCGTCCTTCCCACCTGTCATCATCCAGGGCATGATTTGGTTTCACTGATGCTGGATGGTCAGGACATTCAAGATGGCTATTCCCTTGCTCTCTGTACACCCCCTGCTCATCTAGGCCCCGGTTCACTCACATAACTATTCAATCCTCTTAATTATAGGGCATAATCAGTAAGGCAGAAGAAGAGGGCGACAGAGGATGAGATGGTTGGATGGCACCACTGACTTAATGGACATGAATTTGAGCAAGCTCTGGGAGTTGGTGATGGACAGGGAAGCCTGGTGTGCTGCAGTCCAAGGGGTCACAAAGAGTAGGACAAGACTTAGTGACTGAACAGCAATCAGTAAATGCCTAGGTGCGTGTCCCCTGTCCCAGCCACTGGTTTTCCTAATAACTATTGAACCAATGAGACATCGATTCCCCCATAAATGGTAAGCTTCTCTCCCCAGTAGTGAAGATTGCTTCCATGTCCTTGCACTGTCTGCCGTGCATGGCGGGGTGTCTCTCCAGGAACTGTGATTTCGACGTGTAAGATTTAGAAGTGTAAGACATGTAATACTCGTTCAATAAACTGTTATTGTCTCTGTTGCCGTCTCCTGGCTCCTTCAGATTCAAGGCTGGGCAACTATAAGACTTATAGGTCTTTGGGGTGCAGTCCTTCAGATATTCTCAACAGTGATGGGTTTGAGGGCCAAGTCCTCCTGACGTGGACCAAATCCTGTGTACCTAGGGGTTGTGGGGAGAGACAGTCCTTTTGTTTAGACTCAATGGCCCTCTTTCACTTCGTTCTCACTCTAGACACTGCCTGCTTTTTAAAGAGGAGCAGATGGTTGTAGCAGGCATTTTTCCAAAGAGAAGCCAGCCAGGTCTAGCACATGTGGTCAATCAGAGGAGTGAGGAATTAAGAGTCATGGTTTGACGCTGCTTCTCCAAGCTTCCACCCAGGCCTGTAATTCTGTCCTCAGAGCTGGCTGTGGCATTTCAATTGATGGGGAAGTTGTGGTTAATTTAATCAACGGAACTGTATATTTGGTGCTCCATCTGGATGAAAACACAGCTTCACACATCAAATCAGATATAGAAATCAATTCTGAATAATTGAATATGTAACTATATAAAAGAAATTGGAAAGAAAATAAGAGACCATATGTATAAACTTGTGATGGGAGAGACCTTCTTAAACTAGACAGAAAATCCAGAAGCTGTAAAATAGATGATAGAACAACAGATTACAATTTTTTAAAAACCTGCTCAGCCAAAGACCACATGAAAACAAAAGGCAATATTAGATACAAATTGAACATTTGCAATACACGTGACTGACAAAAGATGAATATTCCTAACAGCTAAAGGGCTTCTATAGCCCAATAAGAAAGAAGATAAACAACCCAGCTTAAAATTGGGCAAAACACATGAATAGGAACAAGCAAATTGTGAACAGGAGGCCATTAAACCTACGAACATTGGCTCAATCCCACTGATAATCAGAAAAAGGTAAATGAAGATAAGCATGTGGCATCATCCTTCTCCTATTTGTGGTATAATTGATAGATTGATATGTGCCAGTGTTGGTCAGGGTGTGTGTATGTGTGTTGAGTCGCTCAGTCATGTCCGACTCTTTGCAACCCCATGGACGGCAGCCCGCCAGGCTTCTCTGTGCATGGGGATTTTCTAGACAAGAATACTGAAGTGGGTTGCCAGGACTTCCTCCAGGAGACCGCTCCAACCCAGAGATCAAACCCAGGTCTCCTGCATTGCAGGCGGATTCGTTACCAACTGTGCCACCAGTTGGTGAATGTGTGGAGGAATGCAATTACACAACCCCATGTGAAACTCATTGGAAAAGACCCTGATGCTGGGAAAGATTGAAGGTGGGGGGAGAAGGGGACGACAGAGGAAGAGATGGTTGGATGACATCACTGACTCAATGGACGTGACTTTGAGCAAGCTCTAGGAGTTGGTGATGGACAGGGAAGCCTGGTGTGCTGCAGTCCATGGGGTCACAGAGAGTTGGACACGACAGAGCGACTGAACTGAGCTGAACTGATGTACAACTGGGGGCTTCCCTGGTGGCTCAGATGGTAAAGAATCCACCTGCATTGTGGGAGACCGAGGTTCTATCCCTGGCTTGGGAAGATCTCCTGAAGGAGGGCACAGCAACCCACTCCAGCATTCTTGCCTAGAGAATCTCCCTGGACAGAGGAACCTGGTGGGCTACAGTCCATGGGGTCACAAAGAGTCGGACACAACTGAGCGACTATGCACAGCACATGTACAACTGGTTGAAACTGCATAGGCCTTTTGCAATATAATTCTAGCAATATTTATTAAAATTCAATATATTTTTACCATTAGGGCCAGCAATTCTTTTCTGGAAGTACATATTCCAGAAATAAAAGTTGTACAAAGGCTTGTTTGTAGAAGGACACAGAGGCAGATGAGAAAATGAGAGAGGCTGAGAACCGTTCTGAATGTCTATCAAAAGGAAGAAGACTTAATAAAACATAGTAAACCTACAAAACAATATGATAGCAGTCATTTAGAAGAATGAGTCAGATCTATAACAAAAAGCAAAGAGGAAACGATTTATTTAGCTTAGTTCATGATACGGACAGTGGAGGTTCAGAGCCCGCCCACCTGGATTTGCTTCTCCTCCTTCAGCATTGATGCCTCATGTGGTAAAGACTCTGCCTGGAATGCAGGAGGCCGGGTTCGATCCCTGAGTTGGGAAGATCCCCTGGAGAAGGGAATGACTACCCACTTCAGTACTCTTGCCTGGAGAATCCCAGGGACAGAGCAGCCTGTGGGATCAGCCCATGGGGTCACAAAAGAGGTGGACAGGACTGAGCAATGAACACTTTCACTTTGTCATTTATTAGCTTGTAAGGTGATTAGTGTCACTGTGCCTAGGTTCCCTCTGTCAGCTGGGAAAACTACTGGGGAGATTAGAAGACTTATTCTGTAAATTGCTTAGAACTGTGTCTGGTACCTAGTAAGGTTTAACAATTGTTAGGTATTATTATTCATGATGCATGACTCCACTTTTTGTGATGCAGTTAAAAAGAAAGAAGAAAAAAAAGAAACCTATCCATAGATATAGATATTCCTAGTGCTTGAGTGAGGGGCAATGTACCAGATTTAGGACAAATGAGACTTAAAGGGGAAGATGAATCACTTATCACTACAGTCTCGCTATTGAAATGTTACAACCAAGACAGTTGATATTCAGCAGTTAGGCATCCTTTGGGCTATAGCAGTTGAGGAAATCCTGAAATATTTGTGTACCAGTCAGGAAACAATGTCCCTGCTAGCCTGACCATCCAGGGCTCTGTCCTAGAGTCTCTCCCTGCAGCCTTCCCCATGATCCAGCAGTGAAAGGGTTATTGCTTTGTCTGCCAGCTCCCTGCTCCAGGCTCAGGCTTTGAGCCCTTGTCTATCATAGTTGTGTATTCTGAAATTCGCCCCTAAAGACAGAGATGTGCTTAATAATGTGATTTAAAAATAAATCAATAAACTGTAACACAGGATATAGTGCAAGCCTCCATTTCTGCATCTTGGTGATCTTCACCAAAGCCCAGGCTGACTTGTGTGATTTGCAAACTGCTCCCCTCTCCACCCTCAGTTCCTCCTGACAGTGATATTCAAATTACTCTCCACCTGAAGCTAGCATGGTAAATAATTGAACCTCTGAAAGAATATTAAAGAACTTAAAAAACCCACCTTAAATATTACCTTCACACGCTTTTACTGCAACCTACAGGGTGTCTTCCTGAGATTCACTGCTCAAAACCTCTTGAGCCCCAGAAGTCTTTTAGAATAATACCAGGAAATGAATACCTACCTGGTAATGCATTATAATTTCTAGGTCTGGCTGTGGATGGAAGCCAAGCCCAGGTTTGTACAAGTTGGAAAAGGATGAAATGTCCCTGGCTCCAAATAAACAGCAGTGCCAATAAGAGATTTTAATGTGCTTTATCCCCAGAAGCCTGGAAGAAGTGAGCAGAAAGATTAGATAATCAGTCTGAGAGGGCAAAGCAAGCCCCTCTAAGCTGTCTTTTTGTATGGGGGTGGGGAGCAGTGGGAAAAAGGGGGAAGCTTCTGTTTAAAAACACTGGTGACCCTGTTTCAATCCTGTAAACTATGTGTCAGGATTTCTGAGATACTCTGAGGGGACCCATTTCACACATGTGGAAACTGAGGTAGAAGGAAGGTAACTGTCTTGCCAACAGGTCTCAAAAGCAATACACCCTGGTAGGCAGGATGTGAAAGCGGTTGCCTCTGTCACCAAAGTCTTCACTCATCCTCTAAAGAGGTGTTTTCTTCTCTAGGAAACAGAGAGCCACAGAAATGATGGCAAGACAGGTCGGTATCTGAGTTGTTTTAGGATCAGGTTCATTTGCTGCAGTCCCTGGATTAAATCTGTCTGGTCAAAGCTATAGCTTTTCTAGTAACCATGCATGGATGTGAGAGTTGGACTATAAAGTAAACTGAGCGCCGAAAATTTAAACTGATGCTTTTGAGCTGTGGTGTTAGAGAAGATTCTTGAGAGTCCCTTGGACTGCAGTGAGATCAAGCCAGTCAATCCTAAAGGAAATCAGTCCTGAATATTCGTTAGAAGGACTGATGCTGAAGCTGAAGCTCCAATACTTTGGCCACCTGATGCAAAGAACTGACTCACTGGAAAAGACCCTGATGCTGGGAAAGATTGAAGGCAGGAGGAGAAGAGGATGACAGAGGATGAGACGGTTGGATGGCATCACTGACTCAATGGACATGAGTTTGAGCAAGCTCCAGGAGTGGGTGATGGACAGGGAAGCCTGGCGTGCTGCAGTCCATGGGGTTGCAAGGAGCCGGACAAGACTGAACAACAACTGAACTGAAATGCATTAAAAATTAGTCCACTTCCGGGTGAAGTGATTTCTAGTTCATGATGTGTCTCAGTTAATTCAGGGCTGGCTGACTCCTTTGTTCATTTGGCAAAGCTTAGTCCTCCCCCAGCAGCACACATATATACCTGCCTTTTTCTGGCCATATTTACCTACCCTTTGCCATTGCTTGTGTGGGGGAGTGACTTTGGAATGAAGATACCACAAGGACACCAGGAGTTCCCACTGTGCGCTCCAGTGTGGGATTGAAGTGAGAGGAGAAGGAGGAAAGATCCCGTGGGCCCCTGGTGCTCCTCAGAAGAGATGTACCATGATTATATTTATATAGGACAGCGATTCTTCACCTCCTGAAATGCAATACAATGTTAGGCAAAAGTTCATTTGTATGCTCCAATTTTCTAGGAGAGACTTTTCCTGGGGGTATATTTCTTCAAATTCTCAAGGTGATCTGTAGCCCCCAAGAGGTTAAAAACTGACTGTCGTGGGGGTCTCTCAAGCAAATGTTAGGACATCCACCTCCATTCAGCCCTTTTTTACCTTAACATATATTAATTCTTCCTACGGGGGAGTCCAGGTTGGGTGCAAGGACTACTATGGGGCATCAGACTGATGTTCCCTCTTTTATGGAGCTTGCATGTGAGTTAGAGAGACAGACATTAAATAATTCACCTGATGGCTCATTAATAGGATGGTGTGAAGAGCTTCAAGAAATAAGGACAGAGAGCAGTGGGGATGTTTCCTGGTCTAGTCTGGTTAGGGATGGATTCCTTGAGGTGGTGATATTTAAGCTGAGCTCTGAAGCATGAATAGTTGGGAGATGAAGGGAGAGCTGAGTAAACAGTGCTCTAAATTCTGGCTACTCCAAATGGGGTCTTCAGACCAGCAGCATCACTTGGGAATTGGTTAAAAATGCAAAATCGTAAGCCCTTTTCATGGATGCAGTAAATAAGAATCTGAAGTTTTTAACAAGATCCCCAGGTGATTTATATTTGCATTGAAGGCTGAGAAGTGCTGCTCTGAAGAGAATGAATAGCATCTGAGGGACTGCCAGGAAGGTCGGGTGTTGTAGAACTTGGAGAGAAAGAATTGGTGATGGTAGAGATGAGGTTGGAGAGAGGCAGGTACAGACTCCATCAGATTCTCGTAGCCATCTTGAGCAAAAAAGAAATATTTGAAGGCAAAGAAATGATTAGGCTTTGGGCAAGAACTTTCAAAATCCTAATTTGGTAGCTTGAGTGAAGGGGTTGTATATACACAATGAGTGTGGAAAATAGCAAATACTGTGGTTATCCGTCTTCCCTACCACATTTACCACATATCACCTCCGTTTCCTCATCTGCAAAATGGGGATAACAAAGCCTCTATTTCAGGGTTATTGGCTTCCCTGGTGGTTCAGGCAGTAAAGAATATGCCTACAGTGCAGAAGACCGGGGTTCGATCTCCCGGTCGGGAAGATCCCCTGGAGAAGGAAATGGCTGCCAACTCCAGTATTCTTGCCTGGAGAATTCCATGGACAGAGGAGCCTGGCGTGCTACAGTCTATGGGGTCACAAAGAGTTGGACACTACAGAGCGACTAACTTTCACTTCACTTCACTTTGGGATAGTTTAATGGATCATTGCCTATGACATTCATAGATTAGGGTTTGATGTACAGAAAGTATTTCATAAATGAGTTTGCTTCTCACTGATTCAACAGATATTTGTTCCGGTTCTTCATCTTAAGCCCTTGAAATAGGAGCTGAAGATGCCTCAAGGAACAAGTCGTGACCTATAGCCTCAGGGAGCCAGCATCATGGTGGCATACCTGGGGACTCAGACAGGCCATTAGAATACAGTGATAGGCATGAAGGCAGGGGAGTAGAGGGTGCTGGAGGAGCGAACACGAGATGGAAAACATAGACTCCGGGGAGCTTGTGCACTGCCTCTTGGAGGAAGGGATGTCTAGGCTGATCCTGGAGAATCCTGGGAGCTGGAGCAGGTAGCCCCAAGAAGAGGGAGGTGAGCATGAGACCTGCAGAGGCGCGGACAACATCCAGAATCAAACGGGGAACCCAATGGGAAGATGCAAGCAGAGAAAGAAAGCCCATGAACAGAGGATTCAGACAATGAGAAACCTGAATAGCCCTGTGACTGGAAGCACAGCTCAGACACTTTCCTATCTAGAGAAATGCAAAGAGAAGCCCTGAGCTGCTCCTATCCATCAGAACGGCAGCGCAGTAAGACGAGGCAGCGGCCAAGGAGCACGGACCTGGGAACCCTCCTTCCTTCCTGGTGGGGATGCAAACTGGCCAGTCCATTCAGAAAAGCTGTCTGGTGGGATTTGGTGAACTTAGGCATGCAGCCTATCACCCGTGACTCTCTCTCCTATGTGTACACCCTGGGAGGGTTCCCAGGTAGATTCATAAAGGGATGAGTTTATAGCATCAGGTTTGTTTGTACTATCAAGAAATTGGAGGGAACCCAGGTGTCCATCATTAGGAGACCGGGTAAATAAAATTTGACAAGTGCATGTTACAAAAAAAGCATACAGCATAAGGAATTCACAAGCTAAATATATAGAAAGCAACACAGATAGATCTTAAAACAGTGTTGAATGAAGAAAACCTCAGGATGTGGGTTATAACACAATGCTGTTTATGCTAATTAAAAACACATTCACAATCAAAATAACTCTGCATATTCTAGAGTATTTACAAATACCTGTCAAGCAGATGAGAGAGGCAAATGATATTGGGGACTAGGTGTACAGGGGAAGAAATAAATGAATAATACAATAAGACAGGGGCCATCCATTGACCAAGTATGATGATGTGCCATGGGCTAGAGAACATGATTAATTCAGTTCTGTGCTCCTGGGATCCAGTAAACAAACAATCAGTCAATAAAAGGAAAATAAAAAGGATGGGAATGAAGTGTTTCAGGCAGAGAGAATAACAAGTATAATACAAGTACAGTTTCCAGAGGTCGAAGAGAGTGTGATGCATTCTGGACATAGAAGAGTTCGGTAAGGCTGGAACAACCCCTGTAAGGACAGACCAGACTCTTGAGGGTCCCTGAAGCCATGCTCAATAACCGATATTTATCTTAAGGTCATAGGGTATCACTGAAGGGTTATAAGGGATATGATTCTGTTTTCAGTCCAAACTCTAGCAACCAGAGAACAAGGCATTCAGCTTGAGTCAGAGGCTCAGAGCATTTATTTGTATTCACATGGTGTATTTATCAAGTGTTAATGAAACAGGCTTTGGGAATCTTAGCATCCAAATTATGGACTTAATTTTTTCCCACTTTTAAACAAATTATGAGGCAGTTGTTGACATTTACATCAGTAGCAACACGTAAGAGGCAATGCACAGTCATACTTTTTATGTGACCTTGAGCATAAATAAGTTGCTTAGAGTCCTTATCAGTAAAAACAGCAACAGAACACAAGCATATCCTATAATCCAGTCACTACTGACATTAAGCAGACAGTAATCCTAAATCTTCACAAGAACCTTATGAGATAGACATTATTTCCATTTTATATGAACAAGAAACCAAAATGGAGACAGAGGTATTAAGTGACTTGCCCGAGGTCATTAACATGAGCTAGGTTAGGCTGAAACAAGCAATTCCATTATTAGGCTGTTTAATATCTCATTATACTGCCCTTACATGGCTCACTTCAGGGTTTGAGCCTTGAAATAGTTACTGAATACAGTCTGCCAGGCACAATAGAATCTAGAATTCTAGAACGAACGATCGCTGGGCTCTACCATAACTGTACACATGTTTTATTCACCCTGAATAGTTTTTTAAAATGTTTTTGTATTAATGGTCCAAATTTGAAATCAGATTTTACACAATAATCCAGAATTTTATTTTCTTGTAAAAAGTTAGAAAATTTGGCAGGATTGGTCTCCCACACCCTTCTGGAAAAATCAGTAAGAGCTGAGTATCACCTACTATATTTATCAGGACATGTACTTTCCAATTTTCCACATTCCTCACTCTTCTCTAGTGCACCAGTAATATTTTTTCTCATTCCCTTTAACCACCTAGCAGTAACAGACTTTGATGTTATGATTTAGGCAATAAATGATCTAATCATAGAGCAGATAAAGTAGCCCATGATTTTAAAAATCCAAAGATTGACCCATCTCAAAATATGAAAATTGAAATCTTCCTGGAGACTTACTTCCCTGGTTTCAACCCTTATTGGTCATTTTCTCTTTGGCCTTAATTTCCTCTTTTATAAAACAGCCAAGTGATACAACAGTAAGTATCATCAAAACATGAACATTGGAATTGTTCCTTTAGAAGCTGAATGCTAGGCTCAACTTTTCCAATAACTCCCTGTTCATTCAAATCTAATTACAAAATGATTTTTAATCATTGTAAAATAAATTCACTCTTCATGTCTGGAAATGTTAAAGCCCTAATTTAACAGCAACAACCAAAAAAATACCTTCTAATGGATTTGCACTAAGAAACAGAACATGGCCTGTGTTGTCAGATGTTCAATAATTTAACTGCAAATGAAGTGTGCAAAATACAATATTTGTGTCATAAACCACCCGGCTTGTCACATAATAGATTTTTGAAGAGTCACGTTTCATGACACTGAACCATGT
The DNA here is from genome assembly GCF_023699985.2 of Odocoileus virginianus. NCBI lineage: Eukaryota > Metazoa > Chordata > Mammalia > Artiodactyla > Cervidae > Odocoileus > Odocoileus virginianus. Next base: position 14,762,965 of record NC_069706.1, on the reverse strand, counting down.
TATGTTGGAACAGTGGAGTAGCCAAGTTGTGGTTTATAGGTTCCATTTGCTTATGTAGAAAATGACTGAGTTTCATTTCATCCAGTGGCAAGGAGCATGGAAATGCAATATTTCTCTGGATCCTGGCATTTGAAAGCAGTGGCTGGAATCTTTCCAAACAAAATGGAAAATGTAACTCATGTTCAAGCTTTCCTATATGATGAGATGTGGTTTGGGTTACCTTTACAAGTCTGGAAGGATTTTGTGGTTTCTTTGGTATCACTGACTGTGGTTGGCAGAGTAACTGTCCTCCCAAAGATGCCCTAGTTTTAATCCCTGGAACCTGTAATTATGTGAGGAAGTGGAAGTGAAAGTCACTCAGTCGTGTCTGACTCTGCAACCCCAAAGAATTCTCCAGGCCAGAATACTGGAGTGGGTAGCCTCTCCCTTCTCCAGGGGACCTTCCCAACCCACGGGTTGAACCCAGGTCTCCCGCATTGCAGGCAGAGTTTTTACCAGCTCAGTCACTAGGGAAGCCCAAGAATACTGGAGTGGGTAGCCTATCCCTTCTCCAGGGGATCTTCCCAACCCACGAATTGAACTAGGGTTTCCTGCATTGCAAGTGGATTCTTTACCAGCTGAGCTGCCAGGGAAGCATGAAATTTATGTGAGGAAACATGGCAAAAGGGAATCAGGGTTATAGAGGAATTAAGTTGCTTATCAGCTGGCCTTATGACCTTATGACCAAGAGATTAGCATGAATTCTCCAGATGGGCCCCATATAATCAAAGGTGTCCTTAAAAGTAGAAGGCAGGCAGAGGAGGAGAGCCAGAGAGATATGATTATGAAGAAGGGCAGAGTGAGTGTGTTGTGCAAAGAACTTGATCTTCCATTGCTGGATTTGAAGTAGGAGGAAGAGGACCATAGCCATGGAAAGCTGGCAGCCTCTACAAGCTGGAAAAGACCAGGAAAATAGAATCTCCCTGGAAGAATGGAAGGCAGTCCTGTAGATACCTTCATTTTAGCCTGCTGATGTTTTCTGGGCTTTTAAGCTACATAACTGTAAGATCATAAATTTGTGTTAAGCCCATGGTAGTAGTGGTGGTTTAATCACTAAGGCTTGTAAGACTTGTGACTCTTACAACCCCATGGACTGTAGCCCGCCAGGCTCCTCTGTCCATGGAAGATACTGAAGTGGGTTGCCATTTTCCTCTCCAGGGGATCTTTCCAACTCAGGGATCAAACCAGATCTCCCGCATTGCAAGCAGAGTCTTTACTGACTGAGCTACGAGGGAAGCCCTGCTAAGTCTATAGCTGGAGGTATTGTCAGAGCAGCAGTAGAAAACTAGTACACTGACATTAAAACCATGCCCATACCTGGGCATACACACCAAGGAAACCAGATCTGAAAGAGACACGTGTACCCCAATGTTCATCCCAGCACTGTTTATAATAGCCAGGACATGGAAGCAACCTAGATGCCCATCAGCAGACGAATGGATAAGGAAGCTGTGGTACATATACACTATGGAATATTACTCAGCCGTTAAAAAGAATTCATTTGAATCAGTTCTAATGAGATGGATGAAACTGGAGTGCATTATACAGAGTGAAGTAAGCCAGAAAGATAAAGACCAATACAGTATACTAATGCATATATATGGAATTTAGAAAGATGGTAACGATAACCCTATATGCAAAATAGAAAAAGAGACACAGATGTATAGAACAGACTTTTGGACTCTGTGGGAGAAGGCGAGGGTGGGACGTTCTGAGAATAGCATTGAAACAAGTATACTATCAAGGGTGAAACAGATCACCAGCCCAGGTTGGATGCATGAGACATGTGCTCAGGGCTGGTGCACTGGGAAGACCCAGAGGGATGGGATGGGGAGGGAGGTGGGAGGGGGGATCGGGATGGGGAATACATGTAAATCCATGGCTGATTCATGTCAATGTATGGCAAAAACCACTATAATATTGTAAAGTAATTAGCCTCCAACTAATAAAAATAAATGAAAAAAAAAAAACATGCCCATAGAAAGAGTAACAGAGAAACACACAGTCTCCTTTCACTCAAAATTAGTAGGTTAGTGCTTGGTGGGTCAGTAGTTAAAGAACCCACCTGCCAAGGCAGGAGAAGTGGGTCTATGCCTGGGTCGGGAAGATTCCCCTGGAGAAAGAAATGGCAACCCACTCCAGTGCTCTTGCCTGGGAAGTCCCACGGACAGAGGAACCTATCAGGCTAGAGTCCACAGGGTTGCAAAGAGTCGGACATGACTCAGCAACTAAACAACAACATACAAATATTACCGTATTTCCTCAATTTTGCAATGCCTATTTTGTTTTTCAAATTTTAGCATTTTTCAAATCAGGATGTATCTTACAATGGAAAAACACAGTTAATAGAGGGTTTTTCCCCAAATATTTCTAACAAAATTGAAAGGTGTTATTAAACAGCTTGTACATTTTAAAACTTTAAGCACCTTAAAATCGTACAAAGAGTAGTCGTTTCATGAAGCAAGCAGGTGGAATTCAATTCAACAAGCATTGATTGAGTATCTTTTCTGTGCAAAGCATGTTGCTAGGCACCTAAGTGGGCTGGACCTGAAAAGAGGACCACTCCTGTCTCCAAGATTTTCTCACAAAAAATGGAAAAAATGACCTCTGCATGATAAATTATACTAAAACGCAGACTCTATTGATTACGGCTTCAAGCACAAAATGCTACGCTCAGGAGCCAGACCTGGCTAGTTTATCTCCAAGCTCCCTGGATCTAGCCTGGAGTCCTAGCACAGAGAAGGTGCTCCTCTGACTGACTACATAAGTGTTTTAGAGCAGCAGTCCCCAACCTTTATGGTGGCAGGGACTGATTTCGTGGAAGACAATTTTTCCACAATCCGGGGTTGGGGGTATGGCTGTGGGACAATTTATGCACATTACAATTATTGTGCACTTTATTTCTAATCTAATGTCATCACTGACCTGACAGCAGGTACTGGTCCGCAGCCTGAAGTTTGGGGACCCCTGCTTTAGAGGCATCATCTCGTTTTTCCACCAGGTGGATTACACTGTGTCCCCATTTTACCGCTGAGGAAATCAAGGCTTAGAATGAGTAACTAAGTTGCCCAGACACATAGCTGCTAACAGCTTATTCCAGGGTTTCTCAGCCTCAGAACTACGGATACTTTGGGCTAGAAAATTCTTTGTGGTGGGGAGGGGCTGCCCTCCACACTGTAGCATGTTTAACGACAGCCATGGCCTCTCGTCTTGGGCTGCCAGCAGCACACTCCCCTCTGCTTGGGACAACTAAAAACGTTTCCAGATACTGACCCAAGTCCCCTGGCAAAAGTGTCCCAATCGGGGACTTAAAGAAAGGGACACCGACATGAAAGCAGGTGAAGCCTTAAGATATTAACATGTTCCGCGGATCTTTCATGCTCTTCCTTTAAAGAGCTGGAACCTAATTCCTACCCTCCTGAGAATGGGGAGACCTTAGTGACCTGCTTCTCAGAAACAGAAATATGGTGGACATCACAGGGACATATGAGGCTGGTCATAGAAGGTACTTTGGGATCCTCTCTGTTCTCTGAAATTGCTTGCTCTCGGGGAGGTTGCCTCTATGTCAGGAGAATACAGAGGCAGCCCTGTGGACATGAGGAATGGGGCCTCCTGCCTACAGCTAGTGAGGAGTTGAGGGCCTAGTTAATTGCTTTGGAGTGAACCGTCTTGGAATTTGGTCCTTCAGCCCCAGTCAAGCCTTCCAGTAACTGAAGCCTCAGCTGACATCTTGGCGACACTCTCATGAAAGACCCTGGGCCAGCCTCACCCAGCTAAGTCATCCTGGGATTCCTGACCCTTGGAAACTCACTGGGGTGATAAATGTTTGTGTTTTAAGCTTTTCCAAGCTTTAGACTATTTGTTATGTGGCAAAAGGTAACTAATACCAAACCAATGACATGCTGAGGGAAGGAGGAAATGCTCTAGCAGGTCTAGTATTTGGGGTGCCTAGCAGAGGGGGACAGAAAGAAGGCAAAGAAGAGAAGTTGGAAAGGCAGAGAGAAGTCAGGTTGTAAAGGATCTTGAAATGCATGCTTAGGAACTGACCTTCATTCTGATGGCAACTGGGGCCACAGGTCTTATGCATTTTTCATCTGTGGGAACGCAAATCTGGACACTCTTCTGTTTGTCTCCCAAAGGCATCTCCTTGCTTTAAGCATAAAAGATAAACACCAAGTAAAGCTGGGAGGGCCTTTCATTTTCTTTCTCCTAACAAGTCAGCCCAATCTTCTGCCACTGTGTTGCAGTATCATTCCCATCTGAACATAAACACACACACACACACACACACACACACGAGACACTCCTCTGTCTTCTATCCCTTCCACACTTTCAGTTCTCTTATGTATTGGTTTCTTTTTTGCTCTTATATGCCTGGGCCTGGATACCTCTTGCTATCTCTGCCTTCTGGATTCTCTGGACCAACTGTCCCTTTTTTGAAACCCTTTTCCGTCCCTCCCAGTCTGGGGAGGTGTCCCCCCAACCCCCTGCCCACATACTCCCATACCCTCCCATTTTAGTCTGGGCAGATCTTTCTCCCAGCACTTTTGCAACTTTTCTGGACTAAATGGGCTGCAGCTTATCCATTTCTGTAATTCTCTCCCCTACCCTGACTTGACATGGTCATTGGCTTCATTTTTTTTTAAATCTCTGAAGCAGGTAGGTGTTTAATAAATGTTTGCTGAACAAGTGAGTGAATGCATGACAGCTGAGTTTTGCTGACTGCTGCGTCTGGAGAAATCTGTGTCCTTTGGTAGCCGGGTGATTTGTCTTTGATGGCTTCTGAAGAAAAATAAGTCTGGTATTAAGGAGTCTTATCTTGCCCAGTGGATGTATGTACCCTGTGTTTGAGCTGGACATAAACACGGATATCGCAATTGCAGGCTCCTTCTCCACAAATCACTGGGCCAGTTCCCCTCAGAGCAGACCAAGAGGCATTGCCCTCACTTGGAAACATGACCTAATTTCACTGACTCACGGGCAGAAATCCTGAGATTCGGTCCCTTTTCACCAATGTCCCCAGTTTTTCCTCATATGATGGGGGAAAAAAACAACAACAACCTACCCATTACCTGATCATTTTCAAACAATTTTGTTCCTATTAACTCTTTGTTTAGTTGCTGAGCCATGTCTGACTCTTTTGCGACCTCCATGGACTGTAGCTCACTATCTCTGTTCATGGGATTTCCCAGGCAAGAATACTGGATGGATTGCCATTTCCTTCTCCATGTTAACTCTTTAGAGTCCATTAACTGTTGTGGCATCTGTAAACTGGATTTGTTTCTGTAAACGGGGTCTGGCTTCAGGCTCAGACAGGCTCTAAAGTACTTCAGGGCTATTAAGGCAAATCAGTGAGCACAAAATTTGAGAATTATGTAGGACAGAAGTCAGCAAACTAGTCCACAGGCCAAATCCAGCTCTATTTCCATGACCTTGAGCTATGAGTGAGTTTTGCAATTTTTTAATGGTTACATTTCAATGATTATATAAGTACCCATGAAATAGCTTCGATTTTACCTCTTTGCTTGCAAAGCCTATTTACTATAGATGGTCATTGAAGAAGAAGCTTATTGATCTCTGATGTAGGAGAGAGAAAGATTCCATCAGAGACAGAATTTGGGGAGTAGACATATATATCATGGATTTTGAAATTGTCTACAATAGGTGTACCATGTAACACCCTCTCTGTCCCCCCTAGGGAATTATGTCTGCACAGTCCCTTACATGTGAACAAGACCCACTCCAACTGCATGTCTGTTAGTCCAATTTGTTAGTAAGCCCAGTAAAGTTAGCCCAGGTACCCAACTAACATGATTGGCTTTATAGTGCTGTACTATAATAGGTTTATAATACTTTGCACACAAATAATACATTAAAAACAGTATGGTACTGGCACAAAGACAGAAATATAGATCAATGGAACAGAATAGAAAGCCCAGAGATAAATCCACGAACCTATGGACACCTTATCTTCGACAAAGGAGGCAAGAATATACAATGGAAAAAAGACAAACTCTTTAACAAGTGGTGCTGGGAAAACTGGTCAACCACTTGTAGAAGAATGAAACTAGAACACTTTCTAACACCATACACAAAAATAAACTCAAAATGGATTAAAGATCTAAATGTAAGACCAGAAACTATAAAACTCCTAAAGGAGAACATAGGCAAAACACTCTCCGACATAAATCACAGCAGGATCCTCTATGACCCACCTCCCAGAATATTGGAAGTAAAAGCAAAAATAAACAAATGGGACCTAATGAAACTTAAAAGCTTTTGCACAACAAAGGAAACTATAAGCAAGGTGAAAAGACAGCCCTCAGACTGGGAGAAAATAATAGCAAATGAAGCAACAGACAAAGGATTAATCTCAAAAATATACAAGCAACTCCTGCAGCTCAATTCCAGAAAAATAAATGACCCAATCAAAAAATGGGCCAAAGAACTAAACAGACATTTCTCCAAAGAAGACATACAGATGGCTAACAAACACATGAAAAGATGCTCAACATCACTCATTATCAGAGAAATGCAAATCAAAACCACAATGAGGTACCATTGCACGCCAGTCAGGATGGCTGCTATCCAAAAGTCTACAAGCAATAAATGCTGGAGAGGGTGTGGAGAAAAGGGAACCCTCTTACACTGTTGGTGGGAATGCAAACTAGTACAGCCGCTATGGAGAACAGTGTGGAGATTTCTTAAAAAACTTGAAATAGAACTGTCATATGACCCAGCAATCCCACTTCTGGGCATACACACCGAGGAAACCAGATCTGAAAGAGACACGTGCACCCCAATGTTCATCCCAGCACTGTTTATAATAACCAGGACATGGAGGCAACCTAGATGCCCATCAGCAGACGAATGGATAAGGAAGTTGTGGTACATATACACCATGGAATATTACTCAGCCATTAAAAAGAATTCATTTGAATCAGTTCTAATGAGATGGATGAAACTGGAGTGCATTATACAGAGTGAAGTAAGCCAGAAAGATAAAGACCAATACAGTATACTAACACATATACATGGAATTTAGAAAGATGGTAACGATAACCCTATATGCAAAACAGAAAAAGAGACACAGATGTACAGAACAGACTTTTGGACTCTGGGAGAAGGCGAGGGTGGGATGTTTCGAGAGAATAGCATCGAAATATGTTTATTTTCTAGGGTGAAACAGATCACCAGCCCAGGCTGGATGCATGAGACAAGTGCTCGGGCCTGGTGCACTGGGAAGACCCAGAGGGATCGGGCGGAGAGGGAGGTGGGAGGGGGGATCGGGATGGGGAATGCATGTAAATCCATGGCTGATTCGTGTTAATGTATGACAAAAACCACTACAATATTGTAAAGTAATTAGCCTCCAACTAATAAAAATAAATGGAAAAAAAAAAGAAAAAAAAACCCACAAAAAACAGAGAAAGCAGTTTTAATCTTACAATACCTTGAAAAGCACAATAGTGCAGTACAACGGCTGGCACACAGGGGCTGGCACGTTTGCATCTTTAAGAGGTCACAACTTGAGCGCTCACATGTAGGGGATTTACTGTGTTGGCCATTGAGACTTGTGACTTAATGGGTTCTTTGGTGGAGGGCTGGGGGGCACTCAATGAATGCACTGGACGACAGAGATAGGGGATGCAGAAGCAGAGGCCTGAGTACCAGAGGGTAGCCATCATCTGGTCACTTACGGCCTCCCTGTTTAGCATCTGCGGGGTCTCCGATCAGGCTTGGAAGGAATGATACAGACTCATCACCTTTCTCTTCTTCCTACTGCCTACCTGGGCTCCAGCGTGCTGGGTCTCCGTGGCACTGTCCTTTGAGAGGGCGAGTCCAGCCTCCACTTAATCACGGGGCCCTCTCCTCTCCCAGGAGCCCATCATCCACGCACACTGCCACTTCTCAGAGAGAGCCCTCTTACCCATCAGGGGACGATAATGCCTGGCAATCATTTTGGCTTCTCCAGACTCAATGTTCTCTCTCCTCAGGTCCTTCCTGCCCCAGTGGAAAGCATAAGCATGCTATTTTAAGACATCCTTTAGTACCAAAATACCACTTTGAGACACTCGTGCCCTTCCTTCCAATAATGTCTTTTGTTTAAAGCATAAAGAACTTATCAGGCGGGGGTGAGTCTTGGCTTCCTATGGGAAGCTAGCCAAAGGACAGGTGGAGCCTCTAACCGGATTTCTGCTGCGCCAGGGCATCCAGGCTTCCCATCGCTGATGCTCAGGGCAGTGGAGATCCTTTGTCTTCTTCAATTGCTTGTTCTCAGCTTCTCAGACCGAGGACTAAGGGGAGGGGGTCTCTGGGGACCAGGCTTCCTGTGGATGGAGCATCAAGGTGAAAAAAGGCAGAGTGGTGATAATGTGCCAAGTGGGCACTCAGCCCGGCCACAGGGAAAGAACTGGAAAACATGAAAAGTAAGAGAGGCCAGGCCATGTAAAGAGGTTTTTCCTACAACAGCAAAGATAATTGAGATGATCTAAAGGTAGCATGAGTCGTGGGTGTCCGTGACATCATACAAACTAACAGCTATTTGGGAGAATGAATTACAAGCAGAGCTCCCGACAGTTTTAAGTCTTAATTCCAACACTGCATTCCCCCCTCTTCATGGTAGCTAATATTTATTGAATGCTAACTCTGTGTCTAACTATTGATGTTTTTGAACTTTGGTGCTAGAGAAGACTCTTGAGAGTCCCTTGGACTGCAAGGAGATCAAACCAGTCAATCCTAAGGGAAATCAACCCTGAATCTTCATTGGGAGTACTGATGCTGAAGCTGAAGTTCCAATACTTTGGTCATCTGATCTGAAGAGCTGACTCATTGGAAAAGACCCTGACTCTGGAAAAGATTGAAGGCAGGAGGAGAAGGGTGCGACAGAGGATGAGATGGTTGGATGGAATCATCAACTCAATGGATATGAGTTTGAGCAAATTCCAGGAGATGGTGAAGGACAGGGGAGCCTGGTGTGCTGCAGTCCATGAGGTCACAAAGAGTTGGACAGGACTGAGCAACTGAACAACAACTCTGTGTCGCTTACTATGCTAATCCATTTATAAGATTCAGCTGATTTACTGCAAACAACAATCCTACTGCGTAGGATGTATTGTTACCCATATTTATAGAAGAAGAAACCAAATCTCACAGAGGTTAAACCACTTGCCCACCATCACACAGCTCACGAGTGGCAGAGCTCAGGCTCACATCCAGCCCTGACCCCAGAACCTGAGCTCAGGATTTCTCCATGAGATCGGCTTTCCCAGGAAGTTTGCCTCTAGGAGCTCATCTCCTGTGTGAGCTGGGCACCAGCATATGCTTTGGAGGAACCAGCTCCCATAGACAGCTGTCTAGATGGTGTTGATATTATAAATGGTATTGTAAAAAATCAGGATATGGCTTATAAATCAGGCAAAGGGAAGTTATGATTCTTCTGGACACTCTAATCTATCTCCCTATAATTGCTTGTATATGAAACGCCTGCATGAGGTTATCGGAGCCTTCCTCGAATCGTCTGCGAAGGTAAGATTGCCATTTCAGCAACCCTTGTTACACAAACTAAAGCAATCTGTTCTCCTTTGACGCTCTGACACCACTGACTTGCAAAAGGGCTGGAGCCAGGGATGGAGAGGAATTTGTTCATGTTCTTGTTTCCAGCAAAATATGAAGGGGTTAACTATGGAGCATCCTCTCTGCAGGTGCGGGCTCTGGCTTCTTAGCAAACTAAGGAAGCAATCTTGGGGATACTTAAGGAGAAAGCCACAGCTCCATTTCTTTAAACCATCTTTAACCTTTAGTTCTAGGGACTCTAATCAAAAATCAATTCTGTTTTTTGTAGTCGATTTGACAGTAATTCTATCTCTAATGGCAATGGCAAGAGAAATAGTATGTCAGATAAACTCAGCAGCAAAATGACATACTCATTAGCAATTTACTGGGTGTGAAATTTCCACCATGAGAAAGCATTCCTGAACAATACAGGGTCACCGTCCCCCTAGGGCGGGCGACCCATTCTACTAATTAATGGGGAACACTGGTGGGATTAAATGTCTGCTACCCAAATTATTTGCGTGTTTACAGCAGAGTTATTTTGTAGACACCTTGCGCTTCGAAAATAAGTCAGGACCCCAAACAATAAACAAGCTGACATAACAAGATGATTGCAGCCTATTGTAGCCCAGAAAAATCTAATCTGGTCTCCTAACAGCATCGCAATCTTTATTGTGACTGTATGGGCCCCAATTCATCAGCCCACTTCAGCAAACTCTCCCTGCCCGTAATCATTCACTTTCAGGGTAGCCTCTGAACAGGTATCGACTTTAGAGCCTCGCAATTCATCCCCGCTTCTGCATCCCTCCATCAACATTCTTTGACAGTCTCTGAAGCAAGTTGGGAGAGAAAAATGTGGCCTCTATAGGCAGGACCTCCAGAGAGACTCTAGGAGTGGGGAAAAAGAGGGCAAGCAAAATTCTCCAGCTCAGTGCAAAGGGAAGACAAAATACCGGTGTCATATCCTGTCCCTGTTAAAATCCCAACAACACTCCCTGTGATCTGCAGATCAAGTGGAGTCGAAATATCAGAACAAAAAGGAATACAGGGGAGAGATGCTTACATTTAATGAAGGCCTTCAAAATCACTCTCTCATTTCAGTGTTACATCCAACCCAAGATATAGGCACAATTATTAACCCCTTTTCCAGGTGAGGAAACTGAGACTGAGGGAGGAAAAGAGATTCACACAGGCTAGCAAATGACTTCAAAACAAGATTATTTTAAACTAGCAGTTTCCCAGCTTTTTTTTAATTGAGGTAAAATTGGCATAACGTAAAGTTAACCCTTAACCATTGGGAAGATCCCCTGAAGGAGGGCATGGCAACCCACTCCAGTATTCCTGCCTGGAGAATCCCATGGACCGAGGAGCCTGGTGGGCTACAGTCCATGGAGTCGCAAACAGTCGGATACAAATGAGCGGCTGACTAAGCCCAGCACACACAGGGTCCATCCAGCAGCATCTGGTGCATTCACAGTGTTGTATAAGCATCACTCCTCTAGGGCTTGAAATATTTTCATTGCTCCCAAAGGAAGCCTCATGCCCATCCCCCACTCCCAGTCCCTGGATCCATTAGTCTAATTTGTATCTCTGCAGATTAAAAAACAAAAACCCAATCTACAAAACAAAAGTTGTTGCTGTTCAGTCAATAAGCCATGTCTGACTCTTTGTGACCCCCACAAACTGCAGCATTCCAGGCTTCCCTGTCCTTCCCTATCTCCTGGAATTTGCTCAGATTCATGTCCACTGAGTCAGTGACACCATCCAACCATCTCATCCTCTGTCATCTCCTCTCCTCTTGCCCTCAATCTTTCCCAGCATCGGGGTCTTTCCAATGAGTCAGCTGTTCGCATGAGGTGGCCAAAGTATTGGAGCTTCAGCTTCAGCATCAGTCCTTCCAATTAATATTCAGGACTGATTTCCTTTAGGATGGACTGGTTAGATCTCCCTGCTGTCCAAGTGACTCTCAAGAGTCTTCTCCAGCACCACAGTTTGAAATCATCAATTCTTAGGTACTCACCCTTCTTTATGGTCCAGCTCTCACAACCACGCATGACTACTGGGAAAAGCATAGCTTTGATTATATGGACAAAATAAAAGTAGAGTTGCTAATTGGAATTGGGGGCAGCATCTTGGAGCTTTATGCCTTTAACCTTTCCAGACTCTAGTTGGGTTCCTCTCTGAGCTCTGGAAGATTATTATGGGGGACTCTTGGGAAAATCTGCTATAAGGGTTTCTGTCACAGTGCCATAACTACTTTTTCCTCAAGGGAACAGATGAGACTATTAGACTGTGCAGTATTGTTAAGCTGAAACATGACAAGGTTTGCTGCACCCCTGCCGAGCAGGAGCCCACACATCTCCACTGGGGATAGCTGAGTGGTACCCCAGGGTGTAGACCTCGGTCAAAGCACCGTTTTTAGGAATCCTGCTTGTCTGCTTTGCTTGTTATACACATCTCAATGGACAGACGGGGAAGGAACTTTGGGTCTTAGATAAGACAAAAGGAAGATATCACTGGATTTTGCCATGGACTCAACATTTGGGCCACAAAAAATGTCAGAATATAGCCCTCTTTCTTGCTAGAAAGGTCACCTGATATTCCAACCTGTAGGGTTTGGAGTTGAAGCTGGTGCAACTCTGTGTGATCTCCTTCCCACCTGTACTTATTAGTGGTGAATGGGAGTCATTCCCGTAGCCCTAATGCTGATCACCTGCTGTGTTGTACCGCCCCCAACCCCATCTCTTGGTGAGCTTCCCCAGAGCCTGCCGAGTGGAAAACGACCCTTGCATCCTGCCCCTTGACCACAGATTGGGCCAGGGGTAGACATAAATCTAGGTCTAAATTTGGATAATGACAGCATCGCTTGGGGATTGAGAATGTGGCTAAGTCTAAGTAATAAAACAAACAAGTGTACATAACAAAACAGAAACAGACTCACAGATACAGAAAACAATCTAGTGGTACCAGTGTAGGGGAGTGAAGGGGGAAGGTAAGGTTGGGGGTCAAGAGATACAAACTACTATGTATAATGTAGATAAACAATAACGATCTATTGTGCAGCCCAGGGAAATACAACTATTATTTTGTAATAACTTTAAATTGAGTGTAATCTATAAAATATTGAATCACTCTGCTATACAGCTGAAACTAATATAATAGTGTAAATCAACTATATTTCAATTTTTTTTAAAAAAGCATGTGGCTCAGGAGCTCTGCATTGTGGCTGTCATGCACTTGAATGAAGAGCCACACAAGTCTGAAACCTGCCTCAAAAGACACAGCTGCTACCAGAGAAAGAGAAGAAGGAACCAGACAAGCCTGGAAGAAAGACACAGGGTGAGAAACTTGGGTCCCCATCCAGGGGAGACAGGCCCCTGGAGACCGGTATCTGGCCCCAGTTCCAGGCCCCTGGGAGACAGGGCAGAAATTCCTGCTCCTAGTCCTGAACGATGCCCTGCCGTTTTTAGTCAGGGTTGCTTTGCTTGCAAGTGCCAGAAACGCAACTCAAACTCACTCAAGCATCCAAGGAGGCCGTTAGCTCACGGAGCTGCAAAGGCCAGGCACCAGCACTGTGGTTCCCAGGTCAGGGCCCTCAGGGTCCTCCTTGCCCAGCTTTCAGCTCTGTTCTCCCCGAGGCACGCTCCGTTCCCTGCTGGGCTCACTGAAAGTTCCCGGATGCTCTGGCTGAGAGATGGCTATGAAGGAACGGCTCATGTTCCCAGGAGATTTAGAAAAACTAGGAGCTGATGCCCATTGGATGGTTTTGGTCACAAAACCACCAGGAAACCAAGACACTGACCCGGAGTTATATGTTAACTCATCAACCCACCCTTAGAGCTCACCGTGAGGTGGAATCAGACTCACCCAAACCGTGAGGACTAAGGGAAAGAATGCAAAGGGATGCCACTCACAAGGACATTAGGGTGCTGTTCCAGAACATGGGTGCTGGGCAGCAAAAAGAGAGAATCTCTGCCATATCCTAGCTCTCCCTACCAAAAAAAAAAAAAAAAAACAACACCCCAAAAACCTGTTTTAAGTTAGTCCAACAGGTTTCTATTTCTTGTCATCAAAAAGCCCTTGACTAAATATCTAGAAAAATATATGAGAAATAAAAATTATTAAGACAGATTTCAACTGTCAAGGACCTTATCTTTTTATAAGGAAGTTAAAACCCAGGGTATGCAAATTGCCCATCACAAGTAAAAGTTGATTCCAGAGGCACAGAGAACCCCAGAATATCAAAGGCAGTGATATCAGCTGAGATAAGCAGGAAGTTCCTTATGGTATTTATTTGGCTTGGGGTTTAAGTGAAGACCATAAGGTTTCAAATAGATAGTGCATTTCTCGTTAAAGACAATGGTGTCATCAAACACCTAGAGGCTGACAAGTACAATGTGTAAAGAGAGATGGTCTAGTTTATTTTCTAAATATCTCTTACATCTATTTCTCCCCAGTTCTCCCACCTCCCACTCAGCCTGATGTCTCACCCAGATTCCTGGGGCAACCACTGTTGTTCCATTCTAAGCCATTCTCCACTTGTCTGCTAGAATGATCTTTTTCATCTGTTGATGTCATACCCTACCCGCCTTCCAATAAGTCTGCCATTGCTCTAGGCTAAAAGTCTTCTCCTGCTTCCTCTCTTTGCACTCCAGTCCACCATGTTCTCTGAGTTATATGAATTCTCCAACACTTCAGACATGCTGGGGAGGCCACCATGTTGGGGAAATGCTTTCATCCCCACCCTTCATGTGGTGATTAATTTACACCCTGCCTTCAGATCTCTAACTAAGGAAGACCACTCCAGCCAGGCCAGTTCAGATCCCCCTGTGATGCGCACACAGTGTCACCCAGTATTCATCATTATTGCCCTTATTTCAGTTAGTAAATAAAACTTCATTTGAGTGATTATTTCATCAATGCCTCTGCACTCTACAGCAAGCTTCTCAGTCTTGGTTCTATTGACATTTTGGACAGATAACTGTGTGTGGGGGAAGAGGCTGCCATGAGTGTTGCAGGATCTTTAGCAGCATCCCTGGCCTCTGCCAGCATCCTTCAACCTTGAATACTCTTTGGAAGGACTGATACTGAAGCTGAAGCTCCAGTATTTTGGTCATCTGAGGCAAAGAGCCAACCCACTGGAAAAGTCCCCAGTGCTGGGAAAGATTGAATTTAAAAGGAGAAGGGGGAATCAGAGGATGAGATGTCTGGATGGCCTCACCAACCCAATTGACATCAACTTGGGCAAATTTTGGGAGATGGTGAGGGACAGGGAAGCCTGGTGTGCTGCAGTCTATGGGGTTGCAAAGAGTCAGACATGACTGGGCAACTGAAAAACAACAGTTGGCCTCTGCCCTCTAGGTAACAGGAGCACTTTAGTGCACTTTCCACTTTAGTTGGAACAACCAAAAATATCTCCAGACATCACTCCAAGGCCTCCTGGGTGGGTGGGGACAAAATTGTCCCCCCCCCCCCCATTGAAAACCACCACTCTACAGTCTAGTCTACAGACTCCATGAGGAAAGAACCAATCCAGCACCTGGTAAATGTAGCTATTTGGTTTTCAACACCAGCACTTCACTTAGAGAGCTCTAAAAATTACTAATATGATGCATGATCTGACCCCCATATTAAGGAAATAGTCATCTCTGAGGGGATAAGGTGAAGGGATTGAGATCCAGGCATCCATAAAAAACAGAAAACTTCCCAACTGAATCTTTTGTGAAGTTGGGGTTCATAATCACAGAAGCAGGTGATCATTGCTGAAATCTTTGCTTACTGAATGGAAGGGAGGGATGGGAATAGTGAGAGAGGAAGCAATAGAAGGGAGGGGGACGAAGGGGAGAGATGAAAGGATTCAAAGAGAAGCAGCACAGGAAGCAGAGAAAAGGAAGGAAAGGGAGAGAAGCTCTTGTTAGACTGGGGTCGCAAGAGAAATCGGGCTTCTTGAGGCTGGAAATCTAATTTGGACTGTAGGTGAAGAGCTTCGAATATTATTTTGCTGTTTTGGTTGTGTAGATGATAAGAAGCCAATGAACATTTCAGAGCGAGAGTGCTTTAAGTTCATAGCAATGTGTTAAGAAGTCGAATGGGCCATGCAGCCCAAGAGGAACTTGAGTGAGGAGACCCAGGAACCAACTGTAATGTATTAAAACATTTGGGATAATGATAAATGGAAAGAAAACAATGAACACCAAGGGAGGTGATGTTCTCCACAGGAAGAAGAATTAGGGGATTATAGATGCCAAGCACTGGGCTGTATTTGAAAATATGACAACCACGTGCCCATCATTCTGTAGTCCAGTGAGAAAGACGGACGTGGAAAACCATTCGGACGTGGAAAACCATCCCTAAAAGGGAAGCAGAGGGTGCCCTCTGGAGCACAGAGAAGGTCTGTGCTGGTCTCAAGGGTCAGAATACACTTCTCAGCAGGAAAGCCCTTGATGCTCAGATCTCTGGGGTGAGGGGGTTGGGGTGGATGAGTGAGAGTAAGAAGTAAGGAAGTTAAGAAAATATAATTGGGTTGGGGTGGGCAAGAGCAAAGCTTAACAGTGGCAGGTGAGGCAAGAGAAGACGTGGATGATCCTGGAGGGCCTTGTAAACCATGGCTCAGGATTTTAGACTTTATTATTAGGGTAAGCCATAGAGATAAGTGTTTCTTAAATTTTTATTTATTTTATTTTTTTATTGGAATATAATTGCTTTACAATGTTGTGTTACTGTATGCTGGACAATGACGTGAATGAACCATTTGTGGTTCAGTCACTCAGTCGTGTCCAGCTCTTTGCACCCCCATAGACTGCAGCACGCCAGGCTTCCCTGTCCTCTGTCTCCCAGAGTTTGCTCAAACTTATGTCCACTGAGTCAGTCATACCATCCAACCATCTCTTCCTCTGTCACTCGCTTCTCCTTTTGCCTTCAATCTTTCCCCGTGTGAGAGTCTTTTCCAATGAGTCAGCTCTTCGAATCAAGTGGCCAAATTATTGGAGCTTCAACTTAAGCATCAAACCTTCCAATGAATATTCAGGGTTGATTTCCTTTAGGATTGCTGGTCTGATCTCCTTGCTGTCCAACGGACTCTTAAGAGTCTTCTCCAGCACCACAGTTCAAAAGAATCAATCAACCATATGTATACATGTATCCCCTTCCTCTTGGACCTCCCTTCCACTCCCCTCCTCCCACCCCTCTAGGTCTTCACAGAACACCAAGCTTCCTGTGCTTTATAGCAGGTCCCTACTAGCTACCTATTTCATACATGGTCATGTATATCTGTCAATCCCAATCTCCCAATTCATCCCACTCTTCCATTCCCCAGCTGTGTCCACAGGTCCATTCTCTATGTCTGCATTTCTAGTCCTGCCTTGGAAATAGATTCATCTGCATCATTTTTCTAGATTCCACAAATACGCATTAATATATATTTGTTTTTCTGGCTTACTTCACTCTGTATGACAGACTCTAAGTCCATGCATGTATCTACAAATGACCTTATTTCATTCCTTTTAGAGATTGGGTAATATTGTGTATACATACAATATCCTCTTTATCCATTTATCTGTCCTTGAACATTTAGATTGTTTCCATGTCCTGGCTATTGTAAATAGTGCTGCAATGAATATTGGGGTGTATCTGTACTTTTGAATTGTGGTTTTCTCAGGGTATATTCCCAGTAGTGGGAATGCTGCATCATATGGTTGCTAAGTTGTGTTCAACTCTTTGTGAACCTATGGACTGTGAGCATTCTATATTTACTTTTTGAAAAACTTTTTATTTTTTTATTGAAGGATAGTTGCTTTACAAAATTTTGTTGGTTTCTGTCAAACCTCAACCTGAATCAGCCATAGTATACACATATCCCCTCCCTTCTGAACCTCCCTCCCACCTCCCTCCCCACCCAACCCCTCCAGTTGATACAGAGCCCCTGTTTGAGTTTCTGAGCCATACAGCAAATTCCCATTGACTATCTATTTTACATATGGTGATGTAAGTTCCCATGTTACCCTTTCCATTCATCTCACCCTCTCCTCCCCTCTCCCCATGTCCACAAGTCTATTCTCTATGTCTGTTTCTCCACTTCTGCCCTATAAGTAAATTCTTCAGTTCCATTTTTATAGACTCCGTATATATGCTTTAGAATATGACATTTATCTTTCTCTTTCTGACTTACTTCACTCTGTATAATAAGTTCTAGGTTCATCTACCTCATTAGAACTGACTCAAAGGCATTCCTTTTCATGGCTGAGTAATGTTCCATTATGTATAGGTAAGACAATTTCTTTATCCTTTCATCTATTAATGCATACCTAGGTTGCTTCCATGTTCTAGCTATTGTAAATAGTGCTGCAATAAACAATGGGATACATGTGTCTTTTTCAATTTTGGTTTCCTCATGGTATAGGCCTAGGAGTAGGATTGCTGGGTCATATGGTGGTTTTATTCCTTGCTTTTTAAGGAATCTCCATACCGTCTTCCATAGTGGCTGTGTCAATTTACATTCCTACCAACAGTGCAAGAGCATTCCCTTTTCTCTACACCCTCTCCAGAATTTATTGTTTGTAAACTTTTTGATGATGGCCATTCTGGCCAGTGTGAGGTGATAGCTCATTGTAGTTTTGATTTTCATTTCTCTCAGAATGAGTGATGTTGAGCATCTTTTCATGTATTTGTTAGTCATCTGTATGTCTTCTTGGGAGAAATGTCTGTTTAGGTCTTTTCCCCACTTTTAATTGGGTTGTCTGTTTTTCTGGTATTGAGTTGTATGAGCTGCTTGAATATTTTGGAAATTAGCCCTTTGTCAGTTGTTTCATCTGCTATTATTTTCTCTGATTCTGAAGGATGTCTTTTCACCTTGCTTACAGTTTCTTTTGCTGTGCAAAAGCTTTTAAGTTAATCAAGTCCCACTTGTTTCCTTTGTTTTTATTTCTATTACTCTCAGAGGTGGGTCAGAGGATCTTGCTTTGATTTATGTCATTGAGTGTTCTGCCTATGTTTTCCTCTAAGAGTTTTATAGTTTCTGGTCTTACATTTAGGTCTTTAATCCATTTTGAGCTTATCTTTGTGTATAGTGTTAGGAAATGTTCTAATTTAATTCTTTCACATGTAGCTGTCCAGCTGTAATGCAGCTGTCCAGTTTTCCAAGCACCATTTATTGAAGAGGCTGTCTTTGCCTCATTGTATATTCTTGCCTCCTTTGTCAAATATAAGGCACCCATAGGCGCATGGGTTTGTTTCTGGGCTTTCTATCTTGTTCCATTGGTCTATGTTTCTGTTTTTGCGCCAGTACCATACTGTCTTGATGAGTGTAGCTTTGTAGTATAGTCTGAGGTCAGGAAGCTTGATTCCTCCAGCTCCATTCTTCTTTCCCAAGACTACTTTGGCTTTTCTGGGTCTTCGTATTTCCATATGAATTGTGAAATTTTTTGTTCTAGTTCTGTGAAAGATGTCATTGGTAATTTGATAGGGATTGCATTGAATCTGTAGATTGCACTTAGTAATATAGTCATTTTCACAATATTGATTCTTCCTACCCAGGAACATGGAATATCTCTCCATCTGTTTATGTTGTCTTTGATTTCTTTCATTAGTGTCTTATAATTTTCTGTGTACAGCTCTTTTGTCTCCTTAGGTAAGTTTATTGCTAGATATTTAATTCTTTTTGTTGCAATGGTGAATAGGATTGATTCCTTAACTTCTCTTTCTGACTTTTCATTGTTAGTATACAGAAATGCAAGTGATGTATATGTATTAGTTTTGTATCCTGCAACTTTGCTAAATTCACTGAGTAGCTCTAGTAGTTTTCTGATACTATCTTTAGGATTTTCTGTGTACAGTATCATGTCATCTGCAAACAGTGACAGCTTTACTTCTTTTCTTCTCTGGATTCTTTTTATTTCTTTTTCTTCTATGATTGCTGTAGCTAGGACTTCCAGAACTATGTTGAATAATAGTGGGGAAAGTGGTCACACTTTTCTTGTTCCTGATCTTAGGGGCAATGCTTTCAGTTTTTCACCACTGAGATTAATGTTTACTGTAGGCTTATCATATATGGCCTTTACTATGTTGAGGTAGGTTCCTTCTATGCTCATGTTTTGAAGTTTTAATCATAAATGGGTGCTGAATTTTGTCAAAGTTTTTTTATGCATCTATTGAGATTATCAGTTCAGTTCAGTTCAGTCACTCAGTCATGTCTGACTCTTTGTGACCCTATGGACTGCAGCATACCAGGCTTCCCTGTCCATCACCAACTCCCAGAGCTTACTCAAACTCATGTCCATTGAGTTAGTGATGCCATCCAACCATCTCATCCTCTGTCATCCCCTTCTCCTCCTGCCTTCAATCTTTCCAGCATCAGGGTCTTTTCAAATGAGTCAGTTCTTTACATCAGGTAGCCAAAGTATTGAGATTATCATATGGTTTTATCTTTCAATTTGTTAATGTGATGTATTACATTGATTGATTTGTGTATATTGAAGAATCCTTGCATCCCTGGAATAAACCCAACTTGATCAGCTTTTCGATGTGTTGCTGAATTCTGTTTGCTAAAATTTTGTTGAGGATTTTTTGCATCTATGTTCATCAGTGATACTGGCCTGTAGGTTTCTTTTTCTGTGTTGTCTTTGTCTGGTTTTGGTATCAGGGTGGTGGTGACCTCATGGAATGAGTTTGGAAGTGTTCCTTCCTCTGCAATTTTTTGAAAGAGTTTTAGGAGGATAGGCATTAGTTCTTCTCTAAATGTTTCTATAGTCTCCTGTGAAGACACCTGGTCCTGGGCTTTTGTTTTTGTGGGAGATTTTTGATCACAGCTTCAATTTCGGTGCTTGTAATTGGGTTGTTCATAATTTCTATTTCTTCCTGGTTCAGTCTTGGAAGATTGAAATTTTCTAAGACTCTGTCCATTTCTGCCGGGTTATCCATTTTATTCATATAGTTGTTCATAATAGTCTCTTATGATCCTTTGTATTTCTGCATTGTCTGTTGTAACCTCTCCTTTTTCATTTCTAATTTTGTTGACTTGATTCTTCTTTTTTTCTTGATGAGTCTGGCCAAAAGTTTGTCAATTTGTTTATTTTCTCAAAGAACCAGCTTTTAGTTTTGTTAATCCTTACTATTATTTCTTTCATTTCTTTTTCATTTCTTTCTGCTTGGATCTTTATGATTTCTTTCCTTATACTAAGGAGTTTTTTGTTCCTCTTTTTCCAGTTGTTTTAGGTGTAAAGTTAGGTTGTCTATTTGATGTTTTCTTTGTTTCTTGAGGTAGGATTGTATTACTATAAACTTCCCTCTTAGAACTGCTTTTGCTGTATTCCATAGGTTTTGAGTTGTTGTGTTTTCATTGTCATTTTTTTCTAGAAATTGTTTGAGTTCCCTTTTGATTTCTTCAGTAACCTGTTGGTTATTTAGAAATGTATTGCTTAATCTCCAAGTGTTTGTGTTTCTTACAGTTTTTTTTTTATTGTAATTGATATCTAGTCTCATAGTGTTGTGGTCAGAGAAGATGCTAGATACGATTTCAACTTTCTTAAATTTACTGAGGTTTAATTTGTGACCCAAGATGTTGTTTATCCTGGGGAATGTTCCATGTGCACTTGAGAAGAAGGTGTATTCTTCTGCATTTGAATGAAATGTCCTGGAGGTATCAATGAGATCCATCTCATCTAATGTATCATTTAAGACTTGTGTTTCCTTATTAATTTTCTGGTTTGATGATCTGTCCATTGGTGTGAGTGGGGTGTTAAATTCTGCTACTATTATTGTGTTACTGTCAATTTCTCCATTTATGTCTATTAGTGTTTGTCTTATGTATTGAGGTGCTCCTATGTTGGGTACATAGATATTTACAATTTTATGTCTTCCTCTTGGATTGATCTCTTGATCATTTTGTAGTGTCCTTCCTTATCTCTTGTAATCTTTATTTTAAGGTCTATTTTGTCAGATATGAGGATTGTTACTCCAGCTTTCTTTTGTTTCCCATTTGCATGGAATGTATTTTTCCATCCTCTCACTTTCAGTCTATATGTGCCTTTAGGTCTGAAGTGGGTTTCTTGTAGACAGCACACTTGTTTTTGTATCCATTCAGCCAGTCTGTATCTTTTGGTTGGAGCACTTAATCCATTTACATTTAAAGTAATTACGGATATATATGTTCCTATGGTCTTTTTCTTAATTACTTGGGGTTGATTTTGTAGATATTTTTCCTTCTCTTGTATTTCTTGACTATATATGTCCCTTTAACATTTGTTATAAAGTTGTTTTGGTGGTGCTGAGTTCTTTTAACTCTTGCTTGTCTGAAAAGCTTTTTATTTCTCGATCAATTTTGCATGAGATCTCTGCCAGGTACAGTAATCCTGGTTGTAGATTTTTCCCTTTCAGTACTTTAAATATATCCTGCCATTCTCTTCTGGCCTGCAGAGTTTCTGCTGAAAGATCAGCTGTTAAGTGTATGGGGTTTCTCTTGTATGTTACTTGTTGCTTCTCCCTTGCTGCTTTTAATATACTTTCTTTGTGTTTAGTCTTTGTTAGTTTGATTAGTGTGTGTCTTGGCGTGTTTCTCCTTGGGTTTATCCTGTATGGGACTCTTTGCACCTCTTGGACTTGATTATTTCCTTTTCCATGTTGGGGAAATTTTCAACTATAATCTCTTCAAAATTTTTCTCATACCCTTTCTTTTTCTCTTCTTCTGAGTCCCCTATAATTTGAATGTTGGTGCACTTGATATTGTTCCAGAGGTCTCTGAGGCTATCCTCAGTTCTTTTCATTCTTTTTACTTTATTTTGCTCTTCAGAAGTTATTTCCACCATTTTATCTTCCAGCTCGTTGATTCATTCTTCTGCTTCAGATAGTCTGCTATTGATTCCTTCCAGAAAGTAAAAGTGAAAGTCACTCAGTTGTGTTCGACTCTTTGCAACCCTATGGACTATACAGTCCATGGAATTCTCCAGGCCAGAATACTAGAGTGGGTAGCTTTTTCCTTCTCCAGGGGATCTTCCCAACCCAGTGATCGAACCCAGGTCTCCCACATTGCAGGCAGATTCTTTACCAGCTGAGCCACAAGGGAAGCCCAAGAATACTGGAGTGGGTAGCCTATCCCTTCTCCAGAGGATCTTCCTGATCCAGGAATCAAACCAGGGTCCCTGCATTGCAGGTGGATTCTTTACCAACTGAGCTATGAGGAAAGCCTGATTCCTTCCATAGTATCTTTAATTTCCGTAATTGTGTTGTTTGTATAATTCTTCTAAGCCTTCATTAATTGATTCTTTCATTTTCTCCATTTTGTTTTCAAGGTTTTTGATCATTTTACTATCATCATTCTGAATTTTTTTGCAGGTAGTTTGCCTAGTTCCTCTTCATTTATTTGGACTTCTGTGTTTCTAATTTGTTCCTTCATTTGTGTAGTATTTCTCTGCCCTTTCATTTTTTTCTTTTTTTTTTTTTTTTTTGGTAACTTATTGTGTTTGAAGTCTCCTTCTCAAAGGCTTCCAGGTTGAATTCTTTCTTCCTTTAGGTTTTTGGCCTCCTAAGGTTGGTCCAGTGGTTTGTGTAAGCTTCATATAGGATGAGATTTGTGAGTTTTTTGTTTGTTTGTTTTTCCTCTGAAGGGCAAGGCTGAGTGAGGTGGTAATCCTGTCTGCTGATGATTGGGTTTATATTTTTGTTTTGTCTGTTGTTTAGATGAGGCATCCTGCAAAGGGTGCTACTGGTGATGTGTGATGCCGGGTCTTGTATTTCAAGTGGTTTCCTTTGTGTGAGTTCTCACTATTTGATCCTTCCTATGGTTAGTTCTCTGGTTGTCTAGGGTTTTGGAGTCAGTGCTCCCACTGCAAAGACTCAGGGCTTGATCTTTTTTTTCTTTAGTGCTTAGTTTGGTTTCACTTGCTCATGCAGAGGCCTTGCACCCAGCCCTTCAGACCAGAGCTCCTTCTGGAAAATGGCCAAGTGGACACCCCAGCTCATATGTTTGCTTTTTAAAAGGAATCTCCA
Source organism: Odocoileus virginianus (assembly GCF_023699985.2). Lineage (NCBI taxonomy): Eukaryota > Metazoa > Chordata > Mammalia > Artiodactyla > Cervidae > Odocoileus > Odocoileus virginianus. The sequence continues at coordinate 14,739,394 of NC_069706.1, read as the reverse complement.
TACTATTCTCCACAGTGACTGTATCAATTTACATTTCCACCAACAGTGCAAGGAGCAAAGCAGGGACACCAGGCAGATGTGCCGTTTTTCAGATCTCATTTTTTCTCTGGGGTGAAAAATAGAAATTGGGTAAAGAAAGAAGTCAGCAAACTATTTCCGAGGCTTTGGACCCAGCTGAGTGGGAAGGAGAGTGGCCGTATTAGCAGCAGAGAGGAGAAGAAGCCAGGAACAAGGATTTCGGGACAACAGGTAGCTGAGCATTTTCTTCTGTTATTTTACAAAAATGGTAGGTTTCTGACATGGAGCTCCCATGTTAAAAAGAGGGAAGTGTCCTGGGATGCAGGAGGTCCTGTGGACTGCAGGCGCTCATGTTTCAGAAAGGAGAGCCTGGTTTGAATGAGCCAGGACTTCCTTCCTCTCTGAACAGTCAGGAATTTCTCCTGGGCAGTCTCTCTGTGTCCCTCAAGGATCTCAACAAAGAGAGAACACGGGCTATAAAGTCAGAAAAAAAACAGAAAAATTAAAATTCCAAGCGCTGCCCCATAGCTGATCAGTTGGACCACTTCCTTAACTAATCTGAGCCTCAGCTTCCTCATTTATAAAATAGGATATCAATCCTCACTGTGTGGCTGTGAGCATCACATTTGCTATGTTATGACAGATAATAACAAGTGGACAGTGCCTAGAAACGTGGTCAGCAGTGGATAAAGGCTGATTTTCCTTCTTCTCTGAATGGAGGCTTCCAGATTATGTGGGTTCATCAGCATCTTGGGCTCTTTGCTGCCACAAACTGTTACACCAATGGACTGCCACGTCCACAGAGGAGCATTAATTCAAAGTCATACAGGTAGGAAAGGCTTAGAAGAAAGACTCCCCCATGTTAAGAAGATGGAGGAAAAAGTTCAGGAGTCCAGGCAATAGAAATATTTGAATAACGACAGAGCCAGAACATTTGTAGTAGGTCAATAGGCTGCCCTTCTCTCTCCAGTAAATTCTCCATCTTGAGTTTCTATAATATCGGCATCTTTGTTACAAAGCGACTTCTGAGCTATTACTCTTATGAAGGTGTATTGAATGCATTTGAAGGAGAATGCTGCTTTATTACAGACCAAGGGCCTTGTTGATGATTTAGAGTGTGGCGGTGTGCGTCTGCCTGATACCATCCACAGAAGTGACAAATCAGGCAAAGGGGATGAACTTATCTTGATGCCTGGCCTGTGTGTTGGGTTAGGACTCTGCTGACTGCAACTGACAGATACACAACTCAAAATAGTTTAAGGAAAAATGGAATTATAAGAACCTGGAGGGGTCTCATGAAGAACGGATGAATCAAGTCCAGGAAAAGGCAGGAATGCAGGGGGACCTCAGGAACCATAAACCAAGATTCAGACCCACTGAGATTCTTCTTCCATTTCCTATGGCATCTGTCTACTTGTTTCCTTTTTTCTTCTCTCTCATTGTACATGGGTTGTAGCTACACAGCAAAAACACAAAAAACACAGCAAAAAACACAGCTCCTGCTCTTTGAGGAAAATGCAGGTTGCTGTTGCTGCAGAGCCCCAGGCCGCACGCTCCTGCCCCTGACCCACCACTGTTCTCTCTCCCCAGGAACAAATGGATCAGGAAGCATCAGCTCAGCTGTGGCTTTTAAAGACACTATAAGGTGGTGCAGTGGTAAGGAATCTGCCTGCCAATGCAGGAAACATGCGTTCAATCCCTGGGTCGGGAAGATCCCTGGAGGAGGAATTGGCAACCCACTCCAGTACTCTTGCCTGGAAAATCCCGTGGACAGAGGAGCCTGGCAGGCTGCAGTCCATGGGGCGCAAAGAGTCAGACATGACTGAGCGACTGAACACATACACACACACACACACATACACACACACACACAAATACTCCGTGGAGCCAGCAGTGGTGATTGACCAGATTAGAATCACCCTATCAGCAGCAACATGAAGTCTTTGGAGAAGGTTAGTCCTGAGCTGACCGGAGGTGTGAAGGAAAAGAATCTCAAACTGAAAGCATGGATTCAGATGCCTACTGAGATTCTGAGAATAACTGCAAGGATACAAGGAGGACTTGGGAAAGGTGGTTCAAAGACTTGGAATTGTTTCCAGGTGAGGATCCACGAGCAGCATTGACCTGCACAGTCTTTCTGAGATTGTCAAACAGATCACTTCCATGATCACTGAGTCAGGAGTTGAGACTGAAGTCACCATTGCAGATGCTTAAATCAACCTTTTAATAAATTGATAAAGTGAAAGTGAGAAGTGAAAGTGTTAGTCACTCAGTCATGTCTGGCTCTTCCCAACCCTGTTAACCGTAGCCTGCCTCTCTCACTCCTCTGTCCATGAAATTCTCCAGGCAGGAATACTGGAATGGGTGGCCATTGCCTTCTCCAAGTATCCTCCCAACCCAGGGTCAAACCCAGGTCTCCCATGTTGCAGGCAGATTCTTGTACCATCTGAGACACCAGAGAAGCCCCTAGTAAATTGATAATCAGTGTTTAAAAAAAATGGCTCCTGCTAACTCCTGATTTTTCTACTTATGATGTCAGTCATTCTAGAGATACTGAACTCTTTCCCTCAATGCTAGTCCAAATGTCCTCATGAATGAACTCACTGGCTTAGCAGGGGTCAGGTACGACTTCTGTGGTCAGTTGTTTCCAGTGGAGAAGTATGCTCTGATGGGCCCATTCTGGGTCAGATGTCTGCTCCTGGACCAGCTACCAGCAGCTGGAGACGCAGGGTCTTTTGAGAACATGGTCCCTCTAAAGGAAAGCAAATGGATGTTGTAGGTGGAGGGATGATTTGGAGAAAAAGAGCCAGTCTGGCCAGACAAAACCAAATATGAAATGTACCCTTCCCTTCTGGAAGTAAACACAGGAAGAACTCACTTGTTTCAAGTTTTACTCACTTATTTACTTCTCTTCCCTTATGCATTAATTCATTCAAACACTAAACACTTGTTCGAGCACTATCTGTCAGGTCAAGATCATTTTCTTGGTTTAGAGTAAAGGAAAGATTCCTTCTCCTACTGCAGCTACGTTCTGCTCACACTCTTCTGCCTCTACTAGAGAAACTCTTAACCCCACTTGCCAGCCAACAGCAGCTTCTAGACAATTTCAAGCCCATGACTACCCCTGTTGAGCAGTCTGTTGTCTTTGAAACAGCCAGCAATGGGCAAATATCACAACAGATCTTGTCAATGTCTCAATAGTCACACAGATGCACATACATATACACAGCCACACACACACAGAGGCCAGGATGCAGTACTAGAATCTGAGAAATCACTTTATTTTCCTCTTGTGAATAGAGCATTTTGTCAGGCATATTCAGTTTATTGTATTTATTTGCCTCCTATAGGAGGCCTATGGGCTTGGAGACGAAAGATATGGGTTTGATTCTTGGGTTTGGAAGATCCCCTGGAGGAAGACATGGCAACTCACTCCAGTATTCTTGCCTGAAGAATGCCCCTGGACAGAGGAACTTGGCGGGCTACAGTCCATAGAGTCACAAAGAGTTGGACATGACTGAAGTGACTTAACCTACACGCGCGCACACACACACACACAGACACACACAAGACCTATAGCATATAGAAACTCTGAACTCAGGGAAGACTCACTGGATTTCTTTGAACAAGAGTTACTATCTCTCTGTCCTCAAATTTTCACGTCTGAAAGGTAAAAAGATTAAATATGAAATAAATCCTTACAGCCAGTTTTGGGAGAGGAAAGACCAGGTCCTAAATTTTCAACACTTTGAGTCTTACAAAGGAGTCTTTCTGATATTCCAGGTTGGGTTGGGTGGCCAAGTTCTACTCTGGCCTTTCCTTCCTTCCTTCCTTTTCTCCTTTATATCTTTTTCTTTGTTTCTTTCTTTCTATCATTCTCTGTTGTATTCATTTTTCTCTCCTGTGTGTGTTCTCTGCCACACTGTAACTTCTAGAAGACCAAGACCAATACTTCTTCATTGTATCCCAAATGCTCAGGGCATAACTTGTCATATAATAGACACTGAATAAATGTTTATTGGGCTTCCCAGGTGGCACTAGTTTTAAAGAACCCATCTGTCACTGCAGAAGACTTAAGAGATGTGGGTTTGATCCTGAGTTGGGAAGATCTCCTGGAGGAAGGCATGGCAACACACCCCAGTATTCTTGCCTGGAGAATCCCACGGACAGAGGAGCCAGAAGACTGTAATCCATGAGTTGCACACAGTCAGACACAACTGCAGTGACTTAGTATGCACGCAAATGTTTATTTAAAAAAAAGGATGGATAGATATGAGACATACTGTGCCGATCAGACTTACTTGTCCACAGAGCTATCTTATCCTGCTGAGCAAGATGTGTGATTACACTGACCATTGTGAATGTGCAGATTAGGGAATTTAAGCTGTCGGGTCACACAAAAGCCACCAGAATTCACACTTCCTTAGATGTTCTCCTAACCTGGATCCACAGACAATCCTGGTCAAGCGGGTTCAGCAGAGACCCACAAGCACACATTCAACCCAGTATTAATAAGAATGATCCAGGCTGCTCAGATACTTTTAAAAAAGAAATCTTAATAAGTTACTGAGCCCTTACTCTGAGTCCGGCACCACCTAAGAGCCTTGACAACATTATCAAACCAGTGGGTCTTATTCAGAGTGACTTTGCTTCCAGGCACGATGGGCAAGGTCTGGACAGAATTTTGATTGTCACTCTGGAGGGGTTTGATGCTGGTACATAGTGGAGAGGCCAGGGATCCTGCTAAACATCCCGTAATACACCAGACAGACCTCCGCAACAAAGAGTCCATCCCCAAGTCAATAGTTCCGGGGTGAGAATTCTGACCTAAATGAATCCCATCAACAACATTATTATTATTATTTTCCTGATTTGACTGATGAGAAATCTGAGAAATATGTTATTTGCCCAAGTACTAGATCTGGAATTTGAACCTCTATCTTTTGGGTCAAAACCCTCTGCTCTTACTATTGAGCCTATAACTCTTGGCAGGTCTTACCTAGAAGGAAGAACTAAACAGGGAACTTGACAGTGACAATCCTGAACCTACCTAGCATGCTGGGCCTTGAAGATTGCCCACTGCTCCAATAGCAGATTTTTTACTTACTTTCATGTGAGGAACTGAAGATGTTACTTTGGCCAGACCTGGAGTATCTTTAAATTGAATCCAGTTCCTCCTATTGAAACATAATAACTTTCAAACTAATCTAGTCTCTTCATTACCAGTGCTATAGCCAGTTGTCGAAATCTCTTTTGAGTTAGTAGTTAAAAGGCCCAGCCACACATCCGTAACGTTATTGTTGCTGGCTAAAATCCTTTGCAGCAACACAAACATCACTCAGAATCAAATTATCAGATGTGCCGACAAGATGCTTCTCGATTTAATAGTGTGGTAAATGATGGCTGGGAGATGTTCTTTGAAGCTGTGGAGGCAAATGTGAAAGCTAATTCAATTCTCAAATGAATAAAAGTGAGAAACTGTTCTTATAAACCTGATATTACCAGAGATAGGGCCAGAGCCTGCTGCCGCCTTGCGTGGGGGAGAAGTGTAGAATTTACTTTATTTCTGATAATAAAGAGTTGGGCTCTGCGACCACACAGGTTTGACCTTGGTCCCGGCAGAGGACTTGACCAGGAATGAGGGCTCCTTTCCAACTCAGTTAAGAAGCGAGCGTCGTCTGTTACCAGTTCCCCTGGGGGCCTCTTGAGAGGGGAAGGGGCCCCCTGAAGTGGCATCCAGAGCCTTGGGGAAATCACATCCCTGCTTATTAGACTTGGAGAGTATATAATAGGATTTCCTGAGAGCAAAGGGGATCTCAGATCACCTAGGCCACTGACTCTCCAATTACTCACCAGGGCCCCAGATTTTCACATAGGCGTCTCAGGGACAAGGAGAAGGAAGCTTTGGAAGACACTTGGGGCCTGGAATTTGCTTTAATTTATTATACATACAGCTGACCCTTGAACAACAAAGACTTAAGGTGTGCAGGTGCATCTAAGTGTGGGGTTTTTTTCTTCAGGAAATAAATTCTAAAGCACTATGTGATCTGTGCTTGGTTGAATTGGTGAACGTGGACCCATGGATGTATGTGGACTAGAAAGCTGTATGTGGATTTACGACTGTGTGGGGGTCAGCACCCCTATGGCCTGCTTTGTTTGAGAGTCAGATGTATACATATTGGGCTTTGTTGCTAAGTCACTCAGCTGTGTCCAATTCTTTGCTGTAGCATGCCAGGCTTTCCTGTCCTCTGTCTTCTCCTGGAGTTTGTGCAAACTCATGTTCATTGAGTTGGTGATGCCATCTAACCATCTTATCTATCCTCTGTCATCCCCTTCTCTTCCTGCCTTCAATCCCTCCCAGCATCAGGGTCTTTCCCAATGAGTCAGCTCTTCGCATCAGGTGGACAAAGTACTGGAGTTTCAGCTTCAGCATCAGTCCTTCCAATGAATATTCAGGACTGATTTCCTTTACAGTTGACTTCTTTGATCTCTTTGCTGTCCAATGGACTCGAAGAGTCTTCTCCTATACCATAGTTCAAAAGCATCAATTCTTTAGCGCTCAGCCGGCTTTATGGTTCAACTCTCACATCCATACATGACTACTGGAAAAACCATAGTTTTAACTATATGGACCTTTGTTGACAAATAATGTCACTGCTTTTTAATATGCTGTCTAGGTTTGTCATAGCTTTCCTTCCAAGAACAAATGTCTTTTCATTTCATGGCTGCAGTCACCATCTGCAGTGATATTGGAGCCCAAGAAAATAAAGTCTGTCACTGTTTCCATTGTTTCCCCATCTATTGTCATGAAGTGATGGGACCAGATGTCATGATCTTTGCTTTTTGAATGTTGAGTTTTAAGCCCAATTATTCACTCGTCACTTTCACCTTCAACAAGAGGCTCTTTAGTTCCGGTTCCCTTTCTGCCATAAGGGTGGTGTCATCTGCATATCTGAGGTTATCAATATGTCTCCCCTGCGATCTTGATCCCAGCTTGTCCTTCTGAATTAGATCTGATAGACAGAGTGTCTGAAGAACTATGGACAGAGGTTCATGACACTGTAGAGGAGACAGTGATGAAGACTATCTAAGACAAAAACAAACGCAAACAGGCAAAACGGTTGTCTGAGGAAGGCTTACAGATAGCTGAGAAAAGAAGAGAAGTTAAAGGCAAAGGACAAAAAGAAAGATATACCCATCTGAATGCAGAGTTCCAAAGAATAGCAAGGAGAGATAAGAAAGACTTCCTCAGTGATCAATGCAAAGAAATAGAGGAAAACAATTGAGTGGGAAAGACTGGAGATTTCTTAAAAAAAAAAAATCAGAGATACCAAGGGAACATTCTGTGCAACAATGGGCACAATAAAGGATAGAAATGGTATGGACCTAACAAAAGCAGAAGATATTAAGAAAAGGTTGCAAGAATATATGGAAGAACTATACAAATAAGATCTTAATGACCCAGATAACCACAATGGTGTGATCACTCACCTAGAGCCAGACATCCTGGAGTCTGAAGGTAAGTGGGCCTTAGGAAGCAGTTAAGTGGGCCTTAGTGGAGGTGATGGAATTCCTGCTGAACTATTTCAAATCCTAAAAGATGATGCTGTGAAAGTTCTGCACTCAATATGCCAGCAAATCTGGAAAACTCAGGAGTGGCCACAGGACTGGAAAAGGTCAGTTTTCATTCCAATCCTAAAGAAAGGCAATGCCAAAGAATATTCAAACTACCACACAACTGCACTCATCTCACACACTAGCAAAGTAATGCTCAAAATTCTCCAAGTCAAGTTTCAACAGTATGTGAACTGAGAATGTCCAGATGTTCAAGCTAGATTTAGAAAAGGCAGAGGACCAGAGATCAAATTGCCAACATCTGTTGAATCATATAAAAAGCAAGAGAGTTCCAGAAAAAACCTCTGCTTTATAGACTATGCCAAAGCCTTTGACTGTGTGGATCACAACAATCTGTCGAAAATTCTTAAAGAGATGGGAACACCAGACCACCTTACCTGCCTCCTGAGAAATCTGTATGCAGGTCAAGAAGCAACACTTAGAACCAGACATGGAAAAATGGACTGGTTCCAAATTGGGAAAGGAGTACATCAATGCTGTATATTGTCACCCTTCTTCTTTAAGTTATATGCAGAGTATATCATCTGAAATGCCAGAGTGGATGAAGCACAAACTGGAATCAAGATTGCCGTGAGAAATATCAATAACCTCAGATATGTAGATGAAACCACCCTTATGGCAGAAACCGAACAGGAACTGAGGAGCCTCTTCATGAAAGTGAAAGAGGAGAGTGAAAAAGCTGACTTAAAACTCAACATGCAAAAAACAAAGATCATGGCCTCTGGTCCCATCACTTCATGGCAAATAGATGGGGAAACAGTGACAGATGTTATTTTCTTGGGCTCCAAAATCACTGTAGATGGTGACTGCAGCCATGAAATTAAAAGACACTTATTCCTTGGAAGAAAAGCTATGACCAACCTAGACAGCATATTAAAAAGCAGAGACATTACTTTGCTGACAAAGGTCTGTCTAGTCAAAGCTATGGTTTTCCCAGTAGTCATGTATGGATGTGAGAGTTAGATCATAAAGGAGGCTGAGCACTGACGAATTGATGCTTTTGAACTGTGGTGCTGGAGAAGACTCTTGAGAGTCCCTTGGACAGCAAGGAAATCAAAGCAGTCAATCCTAAAGGAAATCAATCCTGAATATTCACTGGAAGGACTGATGCTGTAGCTGAAGCTCCTATACTTTGGCCACCTGATGTGAAGAACTGACTCACTGGAAAAGACTCTGATATTGGGAAAGGTTGAAGGCAGAAAGAGAAGGGGACGACAGAGGATGCCAAGGTTGCATGGCATTACCAACTCAGTGGACGTGAGTTTGAACAGGCTCCTGTAGTTGGTGATGGACAGGGAAGCCAGGCATGCTGCAGTCCATGGGGTTGCAAGGAATCAGACATGATTGACTGACTTAATTGAACTGAAGCAGGGTGACAATATCTAACCTTGACATACTCCTTTTCCAATTTTGAACCAGTCCATTGTTCTATGCCCAGTTCTAACTGTTGCTTCTTGACCTGCATACACATCTTGCAAGAGGCAGGTAAGATAGTCTGGTATTCCCATCTCTTTAAGAATTTTCCACAGTTTGTTGTGATGCACACAGTCAAAGGTTTTAGTGTAGTCAATGAAGCAGAAGTAGATGTTCTTCTGGAGCTCTTGCTTTTTCTATGATCCAATGGATGTTGGCAATTTGGTCTCTGGTTCCTCTGCCTTTTCTAAATCTAGCTTGTACATTTGGAATTTCTCCATTCATGTACTGTTGAAGCCTAGCTTGAAGGATTTTGAGCATTACCTTGCTAGCACGTGCGTTTAGGGATAAGATATTATCTAGAGAAAAAGATATTTTGCTGCTCAAAGTCATAAACTCCACTAGTCTCTTCACTTAGATGAGGAAAACTAGGCCCAAGGCCACTCAACCAGTCAAGGGCTACACTCCAACACCAATTCTCTGATAGCAACTGGGTATCCAATGATTCAACTCAAGTCTGATACTAACTGCTTGGAATTTGCTCAAACTGCTGATGCTGGCCACAAGTCCCAAGAGCCATGCACATGACTCCCTGCCCAATGTGGCTATAAATTTGGGGGCCCCTATGATCCCCTGTGAAGGACAGGGAAGCCTGTGTGCTGCAGTCCACGGAGTCACAAAGAGTTGGGCATGACTTAGCAACTGAACAACAAGCACAATGATCCCCCTTCAGGTGTGATAATTACCTATTGATTATCTTAATAATAAGATAATTATATCTTATTATATAGATACTAGCCCTTTTTTATAGAAGGACTCAAAGAACTCAAGAAGTACACATTTGTGACTATTGTTTTAATATAAAGGATAAAAGTGTATGGCCAAATGAAGAGATTCATAAGATAACAAAGTCTGGAAGGACCCCAAGTACAGGAGGTACTGTGTCTGTGAAGTCTAGGGATATACCATCCTGCATGTACAGCCACAAGTCACCAACCAGGAAACCTCTGTGTCTCCTTGTTCAGAGTTTTTGTCCAGGTTTTATTAGTTAGCTGCAATTGATTGAGTCATTGACCATGTGACTGAACTCAACCTGCAGCAGATCTCCCCTCCCAAGGAGGTCTGAGCAGAGTGCACTGAAATTCTTGAGCGCATATTTGGAAAAAACTCTAATTTGAAAAGATAAATGCACTCCAATGTTCATAACAGCTTTATTCACAATAACCAAGACATGAAGACAACCTCAATATCCACTGACAGATGGATGAATATAGAAGATGTGGGGTGTGTGTGTGTGTGTGTGTGTGTGTGTATAAATGGGTGCTCAGTCACTAAGGCGTGTCTGACTCTGTGTGACCCCATGGACTGTAGCCCGCCAGGCTCCTCTGTCCTTGGAATTTTTCTGGCAAGAGTACTAGAGTGGGTTGTCATTTCCTACTCCAGGAGATCTTCCCGGCCCAGGGATCCAACCCATGTCTCTTGGGTCTCCTTCATTGGCAAGCAGATTCTTTACCACCTGGGAAGCCTATACACACACACACACACACACACACACACATATATATATAACTGAATCTCTTTGCTGTACACTTGAAACTAATCCAGCATTTTAAGTTAAATTAACTAAACTTTAATAAAAAATAAGAGTGGGGCTAGAAGTTCCAATCCTCTAGTCTCACACACAGCATTTCTTGTGTGGCCAGATCCTCCCTCGGGGAAACTATCTAACTATCCTCCATGAATCACCTATTTACATAAACTCAGGTGCACTCAAAAGGGGCTCCTTATGAATAACAAGGTTCTCCGACCACTTAGGAAATTCCAAAGGCCTTTGAAGCTCTGTGCCAGGAATCAGAGACAAAGAGCAGATTTTCTTCTTTATAATCACACCCCCGGGGCAGAGGTTGACACCATCACTCTTCCTTTCTCTCACCCCTGATTCCCTCCTGAGAACTGGCTGGGTATTTTCAGAGTGTAGTGATCTGCTGTTTTACGGAGGAGTGAAAGAGACTGAGAGATGCTGAGACCTCTCTGGCCAAGCTGGTGTGGAACTTTGGTCTCTAAATCTGGATTCCCTGAGATTCTCTGGAGGGTTCCATGTTTGTCTCCTACGGTTGCTCTAGCCAGTTGTCACAAATGTAGTGACTTTAAAACACATTTATTAGCTTACAGATCTGGAGCCTGGAAGTCTGAAATGAGTCCTTAGGGCTGTGTTCCTTCTGGAGGCTCCAAGAGAACCTGTTTCCTTGACCTTTTTGTCTTCCAAGGCTCTTTTGCATCTTTTTATTCATGATCTTTTCCCTCTGTCTTCAAAGCCTTCAGTGTAGCATCTTCAAACCCTTTCTTTCTCTCTCCCTCTGTTTCCATCATGACATGACCTTCTGTCTAACTCTGACTCTCCTGTATCTCTCTTTTAAAGACCCTGTGATTGTATCAGGCTCACCAGAGCTTCCCTGGTAGCTCAGATGGTAAATAATATGCCTGCAATGCAGGAGACCTGGGTTCAATCCTGGGTTGGGACAATCCCCTGAAGAGAATGGCAACCCACTCCCATATTCTTGCCTGGAGAATCCCATGGACAGAGGAGCCTGACGGGCTACAGTCCATGGGGTCTCAAAAGAGTCAGATTTGATTGAGTGTCTAACACTTTCACTTTTCACTTTCACCAGGATGATCTTCCATCTCAAGATCCTTTACTTGATCCCATTTGCCTTACAAAGTAAGATGCAGTTTCTGGGCAAGAGGACATAAATATCTGTCAGTTCAGTCAGTTCAGTTCAGTCGCTCAGTTGTGACAGAATCTTTGTGACCCCATGAATCGCAGCACACCAGGCCTCCCTGTCCATCACCAACTCCCGGAGCTGACTCAAACTCATCCCAATCGAGTTGGTGATGCCATCCAGCCATCTTACCCTCTGTCGTCCCCTTCTCCTCCTGCCCCCAATCCCTCCCAGCATCAGGATCTTTTCCAATGAGTCAACTCTTCGCATGAGGTGGCCAAAGTATTGGAGTTTCAGCTTCAGCATCAGTCCTTCTAATGAACACCCAGGACTGATCTCCTTTGGGATGGACTGGCTGGATCTCCTTGCAGTCCAAGGGACTCTCAAGAGTCTTCTCCAACACCACAGTTCAAAAGCATCAATTCTTGGGCGCTCAGCTTTCTTCACAGTCCAACTCTCACATCCATACATGACCACTGGAAAAACCATAGCCTTGACTAGACAGACCTTTGTTGGCAAAGTAATGTCTCTGCTTTTTAAATATGTAATCTAGGTTGGTCATAACTTTCCTTCCAAGGAGTAAGCATCTTTTAATTTCATGGCTGCAATCACCATCTGCAGTGATTTTGGAGCCCCCAAAAATGAAGTCTGACACTGTTTCCACTGTTTCCCCATCTATTTCCCATGAAGTGATGAGACCAGATGCCATGATCTTAGTTTTCTGAATGTTGAGCTTTAAGCCAACTTTTTCACTCTCCTCTTTCACTTTCATCAAGAGGGTCTTTAGTTCCTCTTCACTTTCTGCCATAACGGTGGTATCATCTGCATATCTGAGTTTATCAGTATTTCTCCCGGCAATCTTGATTCCAGCTTGGGCTTCTTCCAGCCCAGCATTTCTCATGATGTACTCTGCATATAAGTTAAATAAGCAGGGTGACAATATACAGCCTTGACATACTCCTTTTCCTATTAGGAACCAGTCTGTTGTTCCATGTCCAGTTCTAACTGTTGCTTCCTGACCTGCATACAGGTTTCTCAAGAGGCAGGTCAGGTGGTCTGGTATTCCCATCTTCTTCAGAATTTTCCATAGTTTATTGTGATCCACACAGTCAAAGGCTTTGGCATAGTCAATAAAGCAGAAATAGTTGTTTTTCTGGAACTCTCTTGCTTTTTTGATGATCCAGAGGATGTTGACAATTTGATCTCTGGTTCCTCTGCCTTTTCTAAAACCAGCTTGAACATCAGGAAGTTCATGGTTTATGTATTGCTGAAGCCTGGCTTGGAGAATTTTGAGCATTACTTTACTAGCGTGTGAGATGAGTGCAATTGTGCAGTAGTTTGAGCATTCTTTGGCATTGCCTTTCTTAGGGACTGGAATGAAAACTGACCTTTTCTGGTTCTGTGGCCACTGCTGAGTTTTCCAAATTTGCTGGCATATTGAGTGCAGCACTTTCAGAGCATCATCTTTTAGGATTTGAAAGAGCTCAACTGGAATTCCATCACCTTCACTAGCTTTGTTCATAGTGATGCTTTCTAAGGCCCACTTGACTTCACATTCTAGGATGTCTGTCTCTAGGTGAGCCAGACCCCCTCCCCAAGTCATCATAACCAAAATGTGTTCAAACAATGCTGAATATCCCCTGGGCAGGGAGGGCGTGCAAAACCCCCTGGGGGTTGAAAACCACTAACCTCTGCAGAACCATGGGAGTAAAAACATTTCTCATGAGCTCTCACTACAGCTTTCTCTTAGAAAAATGGGAGAAGGAAGCAAATTTCTGAAGTTCACACAGCAAATCAATGGAAGACGAGATTATCAGGATCATGATTATCGTGATTATCTGGGTTGTGAGGTTTTTGTACAGTTCTTCTGTGTATTCTTGCCACCTCTTCTTAATACCTTCTGCTTCTGATAGGTCCATACCATTTCTGTCCTTTATCGAACACATCTTTGCATGAAATGTTTTTTTGCTGCTGCTGCTGCTGCTGCTAAGTCACTCAGTCGTGTTCGACTCTGTGCGACCCCATAGACGGCAGCCCACCAGGCTCCCCCATCCCTGGGATTCTCCAGGCAAGAACACTGGCATGGGTTGCCATTTCCTTCTCCAGCATATGAAAGTGAAAACTGAAAGTGAAGTCGCTCAGTGGTGTCCGACTCTTAGCGACCCCATGGACTGCAGCCTACCAGGCTCCTTTTTCCATGGGATTTTCCAGGCAAGAGTACTGGAGCGGGGTGCCATTGCCTTCTCCAATGTTCCCTTGGTATCTTAATTTTCTTGAAGAGATCTCTAGTCTTTCCCATTCTGTTGTTTTCCTCTATTTCTTTGCATTGACCGCTGAAGAAGGCTTTTTTATCTCTCCTTGCTACTCTTTGGAACTCTGCATGCAAATGGGAATATCTTTCCCTTTCTCCTTTGCTTTTCACTTCTCTTGCTTTCACAGCTATTTGTAAATATCTGTAGGAGGACACTACTCAGTGGACCATGGTTCTATGCTTCCAGCATCACAGGCTTGGATTTTTTTGGCCTCAGCCCATTTTTGTTGCATCACAGATGCATGGTCACCACTGTTGCAGAGAAGGGGACCATGTCTCCTTTCTCCAAGTCTGTTTCTCTGGCTGGCCCATTCCAGGTTTTGCTAAGGGGTGAGGATCTCTCACTTGAAGGGAGAGAACTTCTTTCAAGGCTAATGTGCTTTTCCTTTAACTCCCCCAGATTCTGTGTTGCTGGCCTGGGTTGCATTCCCGGACAGCCCACAGTGTAGGTGGGACAGGATGCTAAGAAATATTGTCCAGTCATCCTGAATCTGCTAGCTCAGCCCTCACTGGAGAGCCCTGCAAAACAGTCTTGGTATTTTTCTGACTAAATCAATTGGTGATTTATTTCCTACTTGGACAAAGTCTGGCCCAAATGGTTAACTGCCCAAGCAGCGTTTGCAAACCCATTTTTTCCCTCTCTCGTCATCCATTGATTTGCTGTGTGAACTTCAGGAATTTGCTTCCTTCTCCCATTTTTCTAAGAGAAAGCTGTAGTGAGAGCTCAAGAGAAATGCTTTTACTCCCATGGTTCTGCAGAGGTTAGTGGTTTTCGACCCCCAGGGGGTTTTGCACGCCCTCCCTGCCCAGGGGATATTTGGCATGTTTGGACGCATTTTGGTTGTGATGACTTGGGGAGGGGGTACTCTTGGCATCTTATAGGTAGAGGCCAATCTGACAGTGTAAAGAACAGACCCCACCACAAAAGAATTATCTGGTCCAAAATGCCAGCAATGCTGCAGAAGGAAAAAAACATATCCTGATAATTTCAGTCTCTTTGTGTGGATTTATTGTCCTCTCCATGGGAGGGAGTGAGTAACCCTGTTTGTCAGATTATGGGACAATTATTGTGGCACATTAATAAGCTGGCAGGGTCTTTGGGTTCCAGAAGCTTCAAAACGAAGAGCCAGGCTCTCTACTTCCTCTGGTCTCATCTGCCCCCAGACACAGTAATTCTTCTTTCTCTGGTCCCGTTGCTGACCCCTGCAGTGAAAACAAGAAGCAAGGCATTGCTGCGGAAGACGGCGGATGAGGGAGGAGCCGGCCTTTCACTGGTGTCTGTGAGTGTGGACTCCAAGTCTGTTCGGTATGTTTTGCTCCCATACCCAGAAGTCAGGTCCCTTTCAGGGTTTAGATTTGGGGAGGAGGGTCCATGAGCCCCTGTCTAAGCCACTTTCTATAATACGGTTTTATCGAATGATGAGGATTGGGTATGATGGGAGTGGGAGAGTGCAAACCATCAATGAAGCTCATGGAAACTACACTGTGTATAAAGCTCCTGGTCCCAGCTCTTCATGTCAGTTTTCATTAACCTGGAGCAGAGGGAAGAATGCATTTGAATCCCTTGCATTTGGGTGTCTTGGTGACTTTGGGGTGAGGCATAAAGAAGGATAAGTACTCAGGGTTATTTCTTTGTTTTTATTCCCCAGGCCGTGGGGAAGGCAAGGCTCTGAGCAGAGCCAGTTAAAGCTCTCCTCCAAACAAGCTTTTTCTCAAGCGAGGCTGTAATCCTCATGGGCTAGGGGAAACCAGCAGATTCCAGCCAGGCAGACTTCCTTGGTCTTTGTCTCAGCTTGAACTGTCACTGCTATCCGGGGAAGTCAGGTCCTTCCTCAGCCAGCAGAAATATAAATGGTCAAGAGGAATTTTTACATTAGATTGGAGCAGAAAATCCTTCCTTCTATTGATGACAGAAAGAAAAAAAAAGGGAGGAAAAAAAGATAGGCCACTGCTATTTAAGAGATAAGTTATATTGTCATATAAGCTATTTAGTTATAGAGGATTTTAATTCTTCCTTTAAATGCAAAGGAAAACAATAATTTTGAAATGGCTTCATTGATCAGAAAATAACTACCGGCTGCAAACATTTATTCCCACTACAAAAGGCACAAGCCTCCTTTATCTTAACAAGAATATTATCTTGTTACAGTTAATAGTTATTGAACTGCCAGCTATGTCCCAGGCACTGTTTGAGGGTGCTGGGAAAATAATATCTAATTGAATTTTCACTCTAATCCTTAGCTGTAGGTGCTGTTATTGACTTGATTTTATAGATAAGGGAACTGAGGATCAGAGAGGTGAAGCAACTTGTCCAACATCACACAGATGGTAATGTGTCAGAGAAGGACTTCCGAACTTAGATTGGGCTGACAGAATGATCCCTCTTAATCATTGTCTTGCGGAATTTTTATACAGATTACTGTTGTTTTTCAGTCGCTAAGTCGTATGTGACTCTGTAACCCCATTGACTGCAGCATGTCAGGCTTCCCTGTCCCTCATCATCTCCCGGAGTTGGCCCAAGTTCATGTCCATTGTATCGGTGATGCCATCCAACCATCTCATCCTCTGTTATCCCCTTTCCTTTTGCCTTCTATCTTTCCCAGCATCAAGGTCTTTTCCAATGAGTCAGTTCTTCACATCAGGTGGCCAAAGTATTGGAGCTTCAGCTTCAGCATCAGTCCTTCCAATGAGTATTCAGGGTTGATTTCCTTTAAGATTGGCTGGTTTGATCTCCCTGCTGTCCAAGGGACTCTCAAGAGTCTTCTCCAACACCACAGTTCAAAAGCATCAATTCTTGGGTGCTCTGCCTGCTTTATGCTCCAGCTCTCACATCTGTACATGACTACTAGAAAGACCATAGCCTTGACTATACAGACCTTTGTTGGCAAAGTGACGTCTTTGCTTTTTTAATACACTATCTAGGTTTGTCATAGCTTTCCTGTCAAGAAGCAATCATCAGCACCAACCAGTTATCCAGGTTGGTCCTCCATATTTTCACATTCAGACTCTGTCTTGAGAGTGACCAGAACCTCACTCTGTGATTTGTTTTCTTGTGATGTTTTTAATAAAGTTTTGGTGTCAGGGTAATATTGGACTCCTACAGTGAATTAAGAAGTGTTCTTAAATTTTTCAGAAGACTTTGTGTAGAACTGATATTATTTCCTTCTAAAATGTGTAGGAGAATTCACCAGTGAGGACATCTGAGTCTAGAGTTTCCTTTGTGAAAAAGTTTTTTAAATTAATTAATTAGTTTTATTTTTGGTTGCACTAGGTCTTTGTTGCCGTGCATGGGATTTCTCTAGTGATAGTGAGTGGGCTTCCCATTGTGGTGGCTTCCCTTGTTGCAAAGCACAGGCTCTGGGGAGTTGGGGCTTCTTCAGTCGCAGCGTGAGGGCTCTAGAGAGTGGGCTCAGTAGTTGTGGCCCACAGCTGGCTTAGTTGCTACACAGTATGTGGAATCTTCCTCAAGCAGGGATCGAACTCATGTCCCCTGTGTCGGCAGGCAGACTCCTATCTACTGTACAACCAGGGAAGTCCTGTGAAAAAGTTTCAAGCTATGATTTCATTTCAATAGATACCACTATTTATGTTATCAATGTCATCTTGAATGAGCTTTTCTAGTCTGTGTCTTTCAGGAAATTTGTCTGTTTCAACCAACTTGTTGACCATATGGACATAAAACTGTTCATAATATTCACCTTCTTATAGAATCTATAATGAGATCACTTTTCTCATTCCTGATAGTGGTATTTGTGTTGTCTTTCTTTTTCTTGATCAATCTGGCTAGATGTTTATCAAATATTTGATGGTCTCAAAGAATCAGGTTTTGCTGTATTGATTTTCTCCCCCCCCCTTTTTTTTCTGTTTTCTAATTTATTTGTCTGTGCTCTCATATTATTACATCCTTTCTTCTGCTTACTTTGTGTCTAACTTGCTCTTCATTTTTATTTTAAGGTGGAAACTGAGTTCATTGATTAAGACTGTCATAGCTTTCTAATGAAGGAAATTAAATACTTCAAATTTCTCCCTAACTACTGCCTTAACAATATTCAATATCTTACCATATGTTGTTTTCACTTTCATTCACTTCCAAATACTTTCTAATTCCTTGTTTTTATTTCTTCTTTGACCCATGGGTTATTTAGATGTATGCTACTAAATTTCCAAGTGCTTGGAGTTTTCCAGAGATCTTTCTGTTATTCTGTTAATATCTAATTTAATTCCAAGAGAGTCAGAAAACAGATTTTGAATAACTTGAATCCTTTTAACCATATCGGGACTTGTGTTTTGGTTCAGGGAATAGTCTATATTGCTAAATGTTCTGTGTGGACATCGAAAACAATGAAAAGAATATGAGCTCTGCTACTATTGAATATTCTGGAAATGTTAATTCAGTAATGCTAATTTGGTGCTGTTCAAATCTTCTATTTCCTTGCTGGTTTTCCATTTACTTGCTCTATCAATTTTGAGAGAGAGTTTTATTTTTCGAGCTAGAATTGTGGAATTCTTTATTTCTCTTTGCATTTTCCTATTTTTGCTTTGTGTCTTTTCAAGGTCTGTTTATTGGGTGCATAAACACATATGTCCTCTGGAGTAATCGACCCCCTTGTTACTACAAAGTAAACTTCTGTATTCTTTGCTCTATTTTATCTGATAATAATAAAATTGTTCTGGCTTTTTATAAAGATTGGGTTAGCATGTTATATCTTTTTCTATATTTTTACTTTTAACCTATTTATGTATCTACATTTAAAGAACATTTCTTGTACTTGCAGCATATAATTAGGTCTTTTTTTTTTAATCCAAACTGATCTTCTTGCATTTTAATAAGGATTCTTAAGCCACCTAAATTTAATACAATTATTAATATAGTTAAGTTCATGTCTAGCATCTTGCCATTTTTTATTAGATCCATTTGTATATATTTCCTTTCTGCTTCTTCCCTTTATTGGGTTAATTGAGTATTCTTTACGATTTCATTTTTTAAATCACAGCTTTATTGAGATGTAATTCACATACCATAAAACTCAGTCTTTTAAAGTGTGCAACTCAGTAGGTTTTAGTAAATTTAGAATTGTTCAACCATCATGACTGTCTAATTCCAGAACATTGTCATCATCCCCAAAAGAAAGCCAAAACCCAGGATGTAATCACTCCTTACCATCACTGCTTACCATCCCCAGCCTGAGGCAACCCCTACTCTACTTTCTGTCTCTATGGATTTGTTTGTTCTGAACGTTTCACATAAATGAAATCACAAAATATGCATCCTTTTGTGATGGGTTCTTTCACTTTGCATAATGTTTTCGAGGTTCACTCATGGGATAGGATATAGCTATACTTCAGTCCTTTCTATAACAGAATAATATTACATTGTATAGATATGCCACATTTTACTTCTGATACTCAGATTATTTCAATTTTTTGGCTAATGTGAATAGTGCTGCTATCATTGTTTATATACACATTTTTGCATGACTGTATGTTTTCAAATCTCTTGGAAATATACCTAAGAGTAGAAGTGCTGTCATATAGTAAATATGTTTAACATTTTGTTAAATTAGCAAACTGTCTTCCAAAGTGGCTAGATCATTCTACAATCTCACCAACAATATGTTAAGGTTCATTACTCCAGATCCTTGCCTACTCGTGATTGTCTGTCTCTTTGATTATAACCATTGATGTAGGTATCTCATTATGGGTTTGATTTGCATTCCCTAATGATTAATGATATTTAGCATCTACCCACCCATGTACCTAGTGGCTGTTTGCTTATCTCTGCTGGAGAAATGTCTATTGAAATCCTTTCCTCATTTTTAAATTGTTTTTCTTTTTTTTAATGTTGAGTTGTAAGACTTCTTTATGTATTTTGGACACAAGGTCCTTCTGTGATATAAGAGTTGCAAATATTATTTCTTAATCTGAGTACTGCCTTTTAACCTTTTTTCATGCTGTCTTACAAAGCAAAAAGTTTTTTTATTTCAATGAAGTTTGATTTCTCTAATTATTTTTTGGTCACTTTTGTTTAATGTCATATCTAAAAGGATTTCCAACATAAGATTACAAATATATACCCCTATTTTTTTCTAGTGGTTTTATACTTAAAACTCTTACATGTAACTTGAAATGTTTTGAGTTAATTTTTGGTGTGAGGTAGGGACAGAGATTCATTCTTTTACTTGTGAATATCCAGTTATTCAGTATCATCTGATAAAAAGACTATGCTTTCCCACATTGAATTGTCTTGGTACCTTTGTCAAAAATCAATGGACCACAAATGTGAGGGCTAATTTTTGAACTCCCAGTTCTATTTTCTTGATCTATATGTCTAGCCTTATGTAATACCACACTGTCCTGATTCTGTAACTTTGAAGTATGTTTTGAAATCAAGAACAGTAAGTCTAACTTAGTTCTTCTTTTCAAAATTGTTTTGGCTATTTTAGGATACACAAATTTTCATATTAGTTTGAAAGTCCCTGAAAAAAGTTCAGCTTTGATAGTGATAAGTAACAAATTAACTCTGTAGATCATTTTAGAGAGTGTGGTAGGTATAATAATGACTCTCCAAGAAGTCAGCCATGTTCTAATCTTAACCTGTGAATATGTTACCTTACACAGCAAAAGGGGCATTGTAGATGTGATTAAGTTAAGGATCTTAAGATGAGTGATACTGGATTATCCTGGTGGGTCCAATGTCCTTGGGCAGTAAGGAGGGTCAGAGTTAGACAAGATGTATTGTTGCAGCAAGCCAAGGTCTGTGGGAAACCACCAGAAGTTGCCTAAAAAGTCTTAAATTGGGCTGGAAATGGAGGATATGGAGGTGAGCAAAAATAAACAAACAACAAAACAATCTGCACCCTAGTAGAGCTTAATCAAATAAACTTATCTATTTGCAGAGTGCTTGCAGGGGGAGATAAGAGTTTATAAGAACTGTCTTGGATTCAGTATGTTGGGAGGAGGCAGTTGGCATCAGAATTAGTTGCCCAGAGGAAATATGAAAGAAAGAGGAGGGGCTAACTGATGAAGTAGGTGAGGTGAGTACTGCAGGCAGAAGAAACTAAACATGCAAAGAGGCCAGGAAGCAAAAGGCAGACTTCAGCTCTGCCTCCAGGCTTTCATCTCAGAGCATGTTGTCGCAAGAGCTACCCCTTGGCTTCGTTTTGCATCATCACCTTGGAGGCCCCAGCAATGCTGGAGTGAGCTAGGTGCTGGCTTGCTTGCTTTTGGAAGACAAATGTCTCTTTCCCTACCCTCTTGTGACAACCCCAACCCCAAATCACTTTCTGCTACTCACAGGGTCCCACAAGCACCTGGCTTCCAACACGCCGTGTGAACTGACGGAGGGTCCTGCCTCTTATTTCTCCTCTAATTAACTAGTGCACCTGTGCTCCTCATGCCTTCTGAGCCCATGAGGCCACCAGAGGTCGCATTAACAAGCTTGCTATAATAAGTCTTTGCCATGAAAGCTCAGGGTAATTAATTCTAACACTGGGAAGGGCTCAAGACTAATTCCACTGAACAGTATTGTGAAATCAGGGCACACACACTCACACACAAATCATACTGTCACTTAGCAACTTCTTTCTTCTGATGCTTTTCGTTACATGACTTCCTTTTCTTCCCATAATCAGCCCATCCATTAGGTACAATAGTATTCATGGCTCTTCTTGTTTTACAGATTCTAAGAATCGAAGGCCCAGAGAGGTCTTTAAAGTCACACAGCTTGAGTGCTGGAGTTGGGATTTCATCTTAGTGCTAAGTTATTACCAAACTCATGTTGTTCTTTTCTAATATCCTCCATGAGCTATGCTTTTGGTACTTTGAACTATGTTTTACTTTCAGAACTTAACTAACCCTTCCTATTACCAGAGAATTGATGCAGCAGGTTCTTGCAGTTGTGTATTTATATATATACTTAATTGCAAGATCTCTGTCTAAATAAACCCTTTGGCCTACTGCATGTCCTGGCACTGCTGAATGTCTGATCCAGGGACAGACCCTTGGAGTCTCTGTCCAAAGCCTTCTGCCTCCCAGAAGACCTAACTAGGAAAAAAGGGTAACAGAAAGCAACTTGCTGATCCTAATTGCTTTGCCCGCTCTACATGTCTCAGATCAAATACCATTTTGTCCTCTTTTTCCCCTTTAGGGGGGAATTAATTAAGCTCTAATTACACTGACAGAAAAAAATAGAAGCTACAATAAAATTATTTTTTTTTTTAAAAAAGCTATTAACAAGGTCTGTGCACAGAGCTTGTTATAACCCAGGGAATGAGCCTCATTTGAATTTTATGGCCTTTCCATTTACATTTTTTATTAAACATTTTCTTACAATCCTCAATATGTCTTCCATGGTATAATCATCCTTGGGAATTTTCAGGTGTTAAATTAGATACTTGGGGGCTCCCTGACTCCTCCTGCCTTTGGTCAGAGCATGCTGTATTCCATGAGGCAGATTAATAATAGTTTTTTAAAAACTGATTTAAGAGCTCACACCAATTTTTTGTTTTCCATCTGTAAGGAAGTCTGACTTGCAGAGCCCCTCTGGTCCAGGCAAATTAGGTGGGAATGAAAGTTTTCCTTGTTAGAGAGAAACTTTAGAAGTGGATTGTAATCAGGACACGCCACTTTAAGGGAGGAACACAATCCTTTCTCCCCATCAAAGGGAAGCCAGCCATGCAGACCGGGCTGGGCTGCTGTGAAGCTGGGAAGGACCTTCCCACCAGCAGGGATGGGAAGAGGCCGCCTTGCCCCGCCATGCTTCACAGCACTTTCCTGAATGTCAGAGTCTGAAACATAAACCATCGCAGAAGGAGATGTGGCCCACCAGCTGACCCAACAAAGAGTAGAACTGTGACTCAACCCTAGACCTGGGCCCATCCTGTGGTTTCCCTATCACATGTGGCTGGGTCACTGGGATAAGGTCTTCAGAATTCAGACTGTCAATCCCAAGGCTCCATCTGCTGAATCAGAGCATCTAGGAATGGGGCCTTGGAGTCAGTATTTTTTCAAATGCCTCCAGGCAGATTCTGACTAGTCAGACATGGGAGTCATCTGATTAAGATGTCAAGTGTTAATCACTCAGTCGTGTCCAACTCTTTGTGACCCCATGGACTGTAGCCCACCAGGCTCCTCTGTCCATGGAATTCTCCAAGCGAGAATACTGGAGTGGGTAGCTATTTCCTTCTCCAAGGGATCTTCCGGACCCAAGCATTGAACCCAGGTCTCCCACATTGCATGCAAATTCTTTACTGTCTGAGCCACCACGGAAGCCATCTAAAATGCCAAGGGTAGATGAAAGACACAAGCTTTCAGGGAAAAGAAACACACTAGATGTCTCAAATAGCAGAGAAGAATGAACCATACTCCCAAGAGGTTGGAACTTTGCGGTTAGACATTTCCACCGGGGAATTTCTTTGAAACTTTCTCATTTATCCTAAAAATGATATAATTTTAGATTCTACTTTAATAATAAGAATTATATACATATATGCATATATTCATGTGCATATATACATATGTATGTATATTCATATCCCAGATATTAGCTGGCTCCAGAATATGCTACCTTTCCTAGAATAGCCCATGCTCTAGCCAATTCACAGACACAGACTTTCCTCAGATACACAGATGTATGTGTATTTCCTCACATACACATATGTATGTATGTATTCCTCACATACACAGATTCCTCTGATTTCTAAAAATCCATGGTGGGGTAAGGGTGGGTGCTTATAGCCTCATGTTCATCTCCAGGCTCTAAATTCCTTCTTCCACGAAACTCATTTCTGGACCCTCTCACCATTCCGTGGTCATCATCTCTACTTTTTGATACATGGAAAGTGACCCATATTTGATTTCTACTAAAATTCATTCTCAGAAAATATTGGTCTGTACAGTACACTCTAATAATGATTATTTGGGAAAGAACTGGGGCAAAATAGAAGGGAGGAGGGACAGCGATGTGCAGGAGCAGGCTCATATAGGCTCCCAAGAGCCAGCTATTAAATTTTCAGGATTTTTGCAATCTGGTTGGTAAACAAAGTCATTATTAAAAATTAAATCATATAAACATATAATTAAACTATCCCAAACACATTACTTATTATTCATTTCACTACATTTCATTATTATCTATACCACTGAAGTTGTCTGCTATACTTGGATGGCAGAAATATTATAAAATGAGCTGCTGTTACATCTCTTCCCAATTCTATGTTTAGTGATCACATTGGTAGAAATTGGCCATGGTGAGAGTCTTTATACCACATAAATAGGCAAATTCAATAAATCAAATCTTGTTCATTATCTAGACTTAAAAATTCATGAAGGTCAACTAAACTTAAAATGTGTTGTATGTGTGACTCACATAAAAGGCTGAAGAAATTTTTTGTCAATATTTGAAACTATTGCCTGGGTCAACAAAGTAGTCACTCATATCACTGACAAATGAGTGAAGTTCTGACAGGGCTGTTACCCTTGTTTCACTTCCATCTTATTCATCAACATAAATGAAAATATCAACCAACATTCATGTCAGAACTACACTTGTAATCAAGTATTTATTTTTAGCTTGATTTTTGTCAAATCATGGTTGAATTGCCACCACTGACCAGCTAGAGATACAAGAGCTCTACAAAATCCGTGAGAGCATTTTGTGAGAATTAAGGGGTTAGATGGTAAAGAACAGCCTATATTTTGTTCCCATTTGTAAATTGTCTGCTACACATGCTTCATATCAGTAAAGATTTGAATAAGCTTACATGCTTCCCCAGAGATCCAGTTGTTAAACATTTAGCAGCCCACCATAATAATATAAACACATTGAATAGTGAGTGTGTATGTATACACATATATATATATATACACTCTCACCTCAAAAATAGTTAACTTTTCTTCTCCCTCCCTATCAGGTGCAAAAACTAACTGCTTTCTTTATCTTCTGCAGAGCTATTTAATCATCTCTTTTATTGGGGTTCCCAGATGGCTCAGACGGTAAAGATGGTATTTCCTGCTTGCAAGGCAGGAAATGCGGGTTGATCCCCGGGTTGTGAAGATCCCCTGGAAAAAGGAATGGCAACCCACTCCAGTATTCTTGCCTGGAGAATCCCATGGACAGAGGAGCCTGGCGGGCTACAATCCATGGGGTCGCAAAGATTCCCACTCGACAGAGCAACTAATATTTTACTTTATTAAATCTTGGGTGTTTGTGGGTTACCACCCAAACATCCATGTCCCTTTCAACAGCCTATTACATTTTCACTGTGGAATGCACCCCTCCTCCAGCATCGGTTTTGTGTGAATAGAATGAACCCTTCCCCAGCTACAGGGATTGGCTCTGAGAGACTTAGCCTTAGCCAATCAGCGTGTCCCAGTTTCCTGGCTACAGTGATTGGTTCAGAGTTGAACATGACGCAGTGTGGGCCAATGACGGAGAAGGAAACCCACGTCTCAAGGAGGTGATATTAGAAGAGATAAATTCCTCTTCTCTGCTCAAGTATTTTGAGATAGGAACTACTTCAGCCACTTTATTACCCCAAGGAGAAAACTCAGAACTGGGAGATGAGGAACTACCAGAACTTGAGGATGAAGCCAGACACCATGGAAAGTGAAGTGTGTGTGTGTGTGTGTGTGTGTGTGCGCGCGCGCGCGCCCATGCAAATGCAAACTCAGTCCCTCAGTCGTGTCAGACTTTGTGCAACCCTATGGGCTGTAGCAGCTCCTCTGTCCATGGAATT
Source organism: Odocoileus virginianus (assembly GCF_023699985.2). Classification (NCBI taxonomy): domain Eukaryota; kingdom Metazoa; phylum Chordata; class Mammalia; order Artiodactyla; family Cervidae; genus Odocoileus; species Odocoileus virginianus. Next base: position 14,713,562 of record NC_069706.1, on the reverse strand, counting down.
TTCCAGGCAAGAATACTGGAGTGGGTTGCCATTTCCTCCTCCAGGGGAATCTTCGCAATCTAGGGATGGAACCTGAGTCTCTTGTGTCTGTTGCATTGACAGGCAGATTCTTTACCACTGTGCCACCTGGGAAGCCCCCACACTACGCTTGATCTTAGCCAAAAGGCAAGAAAACAAAGAAGATACACAAAATCTGGGTCCTTGGTAAAATTATTTGAAGATGAAGTCTTATCCGAAACCAAACTTTCCTGACTTTTAGGTATAAGAAGTAATAAATTCCCTCTGTTTTTAATGCCAATTTGAGTTCATTTTTTCTGTCAGCTGAAACCAAAAATACCCTTCATTTTTATATTTGTTTTGACTCTTTACTTCAGGGTCCTCACTTTCTACCCCAGGAATTTCTTCTCTAAGAGAAATTCTATTCAAGCTAATAAGATTTAAAAAAAATAACTTCAGTACATAAAAGTAGTGTTTCTAATAACATTGTCAAGCAAAATTCACATTTGAGAAAGTTTCACCATATTTATTCCATGGCTTCTGAGTACTTGCTAGCAGAATTGTATACTAAATTATATACAGAATTGTATACAATTCTGTGTATACAGAATTGCACATTTCAATTTGAGAGGCCTGGTTCTAAAGCATTAAGACAGCAAGCTGGCTTGAAACTCAACATTCCAAAAGCTAAGATCATGGCATCTGGTTCCATCACTTCATGGCAAACAGAAGGGGAAAAAGTGGAAGCAGTGACAGATTTTATTTTCTTGGGCTCCAAAATCACTGTGGATGGTGACCATAGCCATGAGATTAAAAGACACTTGCTCCTTGGAAGGAAAGCTTTGACAAACCTAGACAGTGTATTAAAAGCAGAGACATCACTTTGCTGATAAAGGTTCTTATAGTCAAAGCTATAGATACCATGATGGATCAGATGGTAAAGAATCTGCCTGTAATGCAAGAGACCCAGGTTAGATACCTGGAGAGGGGAGTGGCAATCTACTTCAGTATTCTTACCTGGAGAATTCCATGGACAGACCATGGGGTTGCAAAGAGTCAGACACTGTTGAGTGACTTTCACACATAGTTTTTCCAGTAGTCATATACAGACGTGACAGTTGGACCATGAAGAAGGTTGAGTGCTGGAGAAGACTCTTGAGAGTCCCTTGGACTGCAAGGAGATCCAGCCAGTCAATGCAAAAGGAGATCAACCCTGGATATTCACTGGAAGGACTGATGCTGAAGCTGAAGCTCCAATACTTTGACCACCTGATGTGAAGAGCTGACTCACTGGAAAAGACCCCGATGCTGGGAAAGACTGAAGGCAAAAGGAGAAGGAGGCAGCAGAGGATGAGATGGTTGAATAGAATCACCAACTCGATGGACATGAATTTGAGCAAACTCTGGGAGGTAGTCAAGGATAGGGGAACCTGGTGTGCTGCGTCCATGGGGTTGCAAAAAGTCAGACGTGACTCAGCAACTGAACAACAGAAAAGGCCCAAAGTTGAAGGCCATGCACTTAATATATAGTTAATGTCAAAATAACAATACATCCCAAACAATGTTAAAACTCAGTTGCATACAGTAACAAGTATTTATTTCTGATGCAGAGATTTGTGGGCCAGCTAGCTACACAAATTAGTAAAGGTGCAATGTTAGTGGTGATTGATAGATGAACTAGGCCAGGGGTCCCCAACCTCTGGGATTGAATTCCTGATGATCTGAGGAGCTGATATAATAGTAATAGAAATGAAGTACTCAGTTAAGCATAATGTGCTTGAATCATCCCGAAACCATCTCCCCACCCTCTTTCTGTGGAAAAACTGTCTTCCACAGAACCAGTCCCTGATGCCTAAAAGGCTGGGACCACTGTTCTAAGGCTACACTCCGCTCCAAGCTGGAAGCTGGGTTCAGGTCAATTCCACACATCTCTCAATCTCTTTGGACCAGCAGGTGAGCCAGGGCAGGTGTATGTCATGACAATGACAAAAGCACAAGACAGCAAGTGTAATCACAAAAGCACGGTTCAAGTCTCTCCTGGCACTTTTTATCACCCCACTGGCCAAGGCAAGTCACACGAGCAAGCCTGAAGGCAGATGGCAGGGAAACACTGTCCATCAGGAAATCGTGGCAAGGAGGTGGGTGTCTAAATACTGTCCCAAAGGAGGACATAATTAAGGCCAGTAATTAAATCTACTACAAGCCCCAAAGCTAAAACTTGCCCTATAGTGATATAAGGATCTGCCCCCCATGAGAGAAGCAAGGTGTGAGACAGTGTCCTAGTCACTGGATAAGGATAATGGGGAGGGCCCCTAGAGTGGCCGTGTGTATGAGAGATTAGAGGAGGGGCTGGGGGGCAGAGGTTGCTTTTCTCAGACCCTGATGAACATAGGCAGATGGGCCATGGCTATTTGGAAGGTTTCCCTGTGTAAAGACCCACTCAAGACTTATCGATCAAAACTGTGCTCAGGCCACTTAAAAAATTACTAGTTTAAGGTGTAATGTTAGTGGTGATTGATAGATGGTTTTTGTTTCTGAGGATTCGCAGGCCACCTTACTATGGATCAAGCACAGCCAGCAGAACAGATGGTTAAGTCTGCACTCAGAAGGTTTCTCTCTGTCACGCTGGCTGCATTAGGTCTGTTTCTTAGAGGAAGCATGCAGTGATACAGAGTGGTTGCATTTCCTTGCCAATTTCACCTCTTCCTAGTTGAACAAGTCTCTTTCCGTTTTTTCATCCCACCAGAGAATGCCGCTATGGCCAATGGCAGGTTCCCCATTAGGAACCTTCTCCCAGTGAATCTGCATTTGTTAAATGAGCTTTATGATGACTTTTTTCGTCTCTTTGAATCTGAGACCACACCCGGTATTCCTTGGGGATCAGGACACCTTAGCTAGCTTTTTCTGGAACTCAGAGTCAGAAAGGGTAACGTGTCTACGTTTACATAAACATCAATCTCTGGTTTTTATTTTGCACTGGCAGCCACAAGAAGCCCCAAAGGAAACAATTTTAGAGCAGTGGTGCCCAAATCTGAACTTCATGTTAAAGTCTCCGTGGGAGCCATGAAGCCCATAGATGCCTGGGCTTCTCTAGTGGCTCAGATGATAAAGAATCTGCCTGCAGTGGCTTTGATCCCTGGGTCGGGAAGATACTCTGAAGAAGGAAATGGCAATCCATTCCAGTATTCTTGTCTAAAGAATTCCATGGACAGAGGAACCTGGTGGGTTTGATGGCCTACAGTCCATGGGACCACAAAGAGTCAGACATAACTGAGCAACTAACATTTTTACTTTCACACTTCCCAGGCCAAATAAGTCACAATCTCAGGCTAGGGAGAGTGCCTGGACGTTGTGTGTGGGGGGGTGGTTATTCATTTTTAAGCTCTCCAGATGTTTCTAATGTGTAGCCAGGTGTGAAAGATCACTCTTTTAAAGTCTCCAGTTTAATCAGGATAGTGTTGGGTTGGTCTGGTAATTCCTGTTATAAAATTCACTGTGAAAATATGTTCATTCATTCTGTGTTCAGTCTTGGAAAAAAAAAAAGCTAACTTTTTCTGAAGAAGGTCATTTTTCTTTGTTCTGAAAGTTCTGCTCCAGTCTCAACCAAAATCAAGGTGGAGGAATGTCTTTTTAACCGTAATGTTAATAATCAGGAATCACGGTGTTCGCAAGCGGGTTTTATAAAGTGTTGGGGTGTTTTGGCCAACCATACTCAGACAGGATGTTGTTTTTGTTTCTCCTTAGAAATTTATGTTCACCTGTTGATATACATGGGCTTCCCAGGTGGCGCTAGTGGTAAAGAACCCGCCTACCAATGTAGGAGATGCAAGAGACGTGGGTTAGATGCCTGGGTTGGGAAGATCTCTTGGAGGGGGACACAGCAACCTACTCCAGTATTTTTACCTGGAGAATCCCATGGGCACAGTAGCCTGCAGACTACAGCTCGTAGAGTTGCAGAGTTGAACAAGGCTGAAGTGACTTAGCACACACGCATGCATTGATAGAAATGGAGGCTTTTGTTTTACAGCCAGGGAAGAACTGGGGCCAGTATTTAGTTCGCTCAAAGAGAGAAAGGGAACAACCATGGAAGGCCTGCATGGTATCTCCCTTTCCCTGGCCCTGGGACTGCTCTTCTCTTCTTTGAGCTCGAAGTTTACAAACTGCCTTGTCTTTAGACTTCGTGGGTTCTGAGTTCTTTGGGAGCAGATGACAAAGTGTAAAGTAAAGCTGGAGGAGGACCATCCTTGCTTCCTCTGAACTGAGCTCTCTCAAGTATCCTCAGTCAGCAGTGATCATTCCGATTTTATAGTTGAGACTATAGAGGTACAGAAAAAAGTAAGAAATTTGCTCAACTTCATTCAAGAGAGAGGAACTGAGATCTGAACTCAGGTGTTTCAAACTCCAAACTTTTTGAGGATTCTAAGATAGAAAACCATAGTACTTGAGGGACCTAGATACAGAAAAAAGAAATATATATGTTGTTCAATCACCCAGTTGGGTCCAACTCTTTGAGACCCCATGGACTGCAGCATGCCAGGCTTCCCTGTCCCTCACCATCTCCTGGAATTTGCTCAAGTTCATGTCCATTGCATCAGTGATGCCATCCAGCCATCTCATCCTCTGACACCCTCTTCTCCTTCTGCGCTCAATCTTGCCCAGAATCAAGGACTTGTCCAATGAGTCTGCTATTGGCATCAGGTGATGAAAATACTGGAGCTTCAGTTTCAGCATCAATCTTCCCAATGAGTATTCAGGGTTGATTTCCCTTAAAGTGACTGGTTTGACCTCCTTGCTGTCCAAGGGACTCTCAAAAGTGTTCTCTAACACCAGAGTTCAAAACCATCAATTCTCTGGTGCTCTGCCTTCTTTTCACTCCAGCTCTCAAAACCATACGTGACCACTGGGAAGACCACAGCCTTGACTATACAGACCTTTGTCGGCAGGGTAATGTCTCTGCTTTTCAACACACTGTCTAGGTTTGTCATAGTTTTCCTGCCAAGAAGCAATCATCTTCTGATTTCATGACTGCAGTCACTGTCTGCAGTGAATTTAGAGCCTGAGAAGAGGAAATCTGTCACTGCTTCCACTTTTTCCCCTTCTATTTGTCATGAAGTAACAGGGCTGGATGCCATGCTCTTAGTTTTTTTTAATATTTAGTTTTAATCCGGCTCTTTCGCTCTCCTTCACCCTCATCAAGAGTTTAGTTCCTCTTCACTTTCTGCCATTAGAGTGGTATCATTCGCATATCTGAGGTTTTGATGTTTCTCCCGCCTATCTTGATTCCAGCTTGTAACTCATCCACCCTGGCATTTCTCATGACGTGCTTAGCATATAGGTTAAATAAACAGGTGACAACAGACAGCCCTGTCATACTCCTTTTTCAATCCTGAACTAGTCAGTTGTTCCATACAGTGTTCTAACTGTTGCTTCTTGATCCACCTACAGGTTTCTCAGGAGACAAGTAAAATGGTCTGGTATTCCCATTTCTTTAAGAGCTTTCCACAGTTTGTTATGATCCACATAGCCAAAGGCTTTAGTGTAGTCGATGAAACAGAGGTAGATGTTTTTCTGGAATTCCCTTGCTTTCTCTATGATCCAACAAATGTTGACAATTTGATCTCTGGTTCTTCTGCCTTTTCTAAACCCAGCTTGGACATCTGGAAGTTCTTGGATCAAATAAAGCTGAAGCCTAGCATGCCAGATTTTAAGTATGACCTTACTAGCATGGGCGATGAGCGCAATTGTCCGATGGTTTGAACATTCTTTAGTACTGCCCTTCTTGGGGACTGGGATGAGGATTGACCTCTTCTAGTCCTGTGGCCACTGCTGGGTCTTCCAGATTTGCTGATGTACTGAATGCAACACTTTTATCATCTTTTAGACTTTTGAACAGCTCTACTGGAATTCCATCACATCCACTAGCTTTATTGAGAGCAGTGCTTCCTAAGGCCCACTTGACTTCAAACTCCAGAATGTCTAGCTCTGGGTAACTGACCACACCATAGTGATTATCCAGTTCATTAAGATGTTTTTTTTTTTTACAGCTCTTCTGTGTATTCCTTCCCTCTGTTCTTGATCTCTTTGGCATATATAAATATGTGTATGCTTCTGCATATATAGATGCCGTGCTGTGCTCAGTCATGTCTGGCTCTTTGTGACCCATGGACTGTAGCCCACCAGGCCCCTCTGTCCATGGAATTCTTCAGGCAAGAATACTGGAGGCATGCCATTTTCTCCTCCAGGGCATCTTCCAGACCCAGGGATCAAACTCATGTTGAATAAATATATAATATATTTTATCTTTAGTTAATAGCTCCCTGACATCTGTTGCTCTGGACACTTACAGTGACTTCTTGTTGAGAAATCCCTTTGAGCGATTTCTAAAACATTAGCAAATCTTTTGACTTCATTTTCTACCAAAAACTCGCTGCTGTGGAAAGAACATGAAAATATTGGGTTCACTATTGTAACAAGGAATGGAAAGGCTTCCTTACTGTAAAATCTTTTTGTCTTTTAGTTTTCTCTACCAGGAGGTGAACGGAAACACAGGAAGCAGAGACCAAGGGGATCATTGATTTTTCTCTACCAAGACTGCTGTTCTTTAGGGTCTAGAGGCTGCCTTGGGGGCCACCTCTATGATAAAGATGCCTACAGTGTATGAGGGCTTCCTGGGTAGCTCAAATGGTAAAGAATATGCCTGCAATGCCGGAGACCTGGGTTTGATCCCTGGGTTGGGAAGATCCTCTGGAGAAGGGCATGGCAACCCACGACAGTATTCATACTTGGAGAATCCCATGGACAGAAGAGCCTGGTGAGTTAGAGTTCATGGGGTCGCAGAGTCAGACTGGACTGACAGACTAACACTTTCACTTTTTCCCCCTCTACAACAAAGAATAGCCATTGCATCCATTTTCCAACCAGGAGGCGCCTGGATGGTTTGAAATTTGCCCTGAATAGCCAAGTCGAAGAATTTATTTTCAAAGCTGACCTCAACTTGGAAATCTTGCAGCCGAGACTGGAAATAGTCTGGTTGCTTGCATCTGCATTCTTCACTGCTCTCTCTCTCTCATGCTCTGAGCTGGCTTGGTTACTGTTTGACTTTTTATTTTTCCTCTATGTCTCGCAAATGAAGCCTTGGCACACTCCCCTCTATTAAAAACCTCATTTTGCCATAATCAGGGGTTAATTAGTTAGACATTCTTAGATTGTGCTGCATCACCCTGGTCAGTGGACTTGATCGGGTGCCAAGGGAGCTAGTGGGTTTGCCAGTGGTACAGAAATGCAGCTCTCTGCTACAAACACATTTAGTGTATTACCCAGAGTTTCTTATTGCTTTCCTGAAGCACAAGAGCAGCATGGGAGATGATGCAGACATCCCAGAAAGGAAAGGAGGGGGTGTGGGGAGAACCAGCCTTCCCGTGATGAAGCAAATTGTTCCACTTTGCTGATTTACCCGAGAGATTATTCTGCATTATCTATTATTGGAATGGAGTGTCAAAAATATTTCTTTTCCTCAAACATGTTAGAGGTTTCGAAACTCATTTCCATTGAAAATACCTGGCCATGATTTCTCAACTAAGGAAATAACCCATCTCTAAAGTTATCTGTGGAAGTCAGGGAGCCAATAATGTTTGGCTACTGTGACGTTTATTTCGCTTAATGGGTTCCTTCCTGAGAATTTAATGTCTTTTCCACATGTGGCGGCTGCAATGGAATTGAAACTGACATACTTCTACCCGCGGATCCTTTCTTCTCTTTAGATTTTGTGAAAAATGAGCCCAGTTGCAATTCTCTTGTTATGCTCACTCACCTAACGTTGAACAAATGTCTCTTAGAGGACCCGTAGTCTGCTGAGCACCCCATTTTCTCACCCTGCAATGTCACTGATTTCTCGTCTTTCTGAGTCCCTGGAAGTTGGTCCCAGGCTTCCCAAAGTCCACCCTGCTGTACCACCTCCAGGAATTGGTTCTGGGTCGTATCTGCTCTATCTCCTGGCTGTGCAGGCTCCTTCTTCCAACACACATGAGAACAAAACTCATACAACTGGGATTAAAACAACAACAACAACCTCAATTTAATGAATATTTGACTATGCGTAGGGTCCCGTTTACAATGGAGAGACATGTCAATCATCTTTCCTGACTTCCAGAGCAGATGATCTCAAGAGGGAGACATACTCATGCACAGGGTGATATTCAAAATCCTTGATGACAGGACCCACCAATCAGGACATGCAATGGCTTCAGCATTGAAGCAGACTCTTGAAGACCCTGAGTGAGCTGGGAACAGCCCTCTGCTAGCTGGAGTTCTGGTTGAGTGGCTGGGATGGTGCAGGAGGAGGCTGGGGCACCAGAGATTGGGGTGAGAACATTTCTGCCAATCAGGATGGAGATGCACTGATGCTTCACCGACTTAGGTAAGTGTGCTATGGTACACCAGCAGCCCTGCGTGGACAGAAATAGAGGGTGTAAGCCTGTCTGCACATCACACACCTCCTGGAACACTTATTAAAAATTCAGAATCTGGGCCCTCCATTCAGGTTCTGCTACAGTGATTCTAGGGTGAAGCTGGGAATACATATTATAACAAAAATCTTGGTGACCATGATGGGACCAGCTGGTAGACCTGGATCTGGAAATGGTTGCTAGTATGCTAGACAAGAGGGAGGGCCCTGGGGGCTGATTTATTGTTGTGTCTGACTCTTTGCGACCCCTTGGACTTCAGCACGCCAGGCTTCCCTGTCCTTTACTATCTCCTGGAGCTTGCTCAAACTCATGCCCATTGAGTCAGTGATGCCATCCAACCATCTCGTCCTTTGTCACCCCATTCTTCTCCTGCCCTCAGTCTTTCCCAGCATCAGGGTCTTTTTCAGTGAGTCAGCTCAGGGGGCCAAATAAGGGGGACTAATAAGTCTGGGTTAAACTCTCTACATCTCAGTTTACTCATTTGTAAGATGGTGCTAAAGATGGTGGTCATGAGGATGAAATGAGAATGTGTTTTTGAAATGCTTAGTCCAGACCCGGCCCAGAGAAAGTGCCCTGTGGCTGCACCCACTTCCCACCCAAAGCAAAGTGGAAGGAACGCTCTCAGCTGAACCTTCTAAAGTATTTCATGGAGATGAAGGGTCCCGGAATTGCTCTTACTGGAATAAAGTAATATTTCTTAGTGGGAGAATCTACACTTTTAACAAGTACCCCCGCATGATTCTCATGCTCAGTAAATTAAAAACAAATGTTGTTCTAGTTGGAGAAAGGATAAACAGCAGTTTCAGATCACAGAAGTGGCTCCTACCTGCTCTGCCTGCATATGAGGAGCATCTGAAAACGGCCAACATGAATGATTTAGGCCCTGGAGGATTGGGGCTCCAGCATCCGGGCTGCCTGTCACTACATTCTCTGCATCCACTTCCCTCTGGGATGTTTAATCTCACTCCAATATGGATATAAGCTCCCCCTCCCACAGTGTGAAGACAAGATGAGCTAATGGGGATGCAGTATCTGTGCCGAAGAAAGCATTTTAATTAATGACACAGATCCATAGTCCCTTTGGTTGAGTGGGAAGGATCAATTTATCTTCTCCTTTAAATTTAACTAGCATTTGTTTTTATTTACTACTCTTTGTCCAATTATAAAAAATACTAGAACAACTGTGGGAAACTGAAAATAGAGAAAAGCATAGAGTGGTTAAAAAGCTTATTTATTGGGGCACAGTGACCACATCACCAAAAAGCCTTACCTGCTAAATCAAAGAAGATGGATGTGTCCCTATACAGTGCCTTGAGCAGAACAGAATGGATTGATGGGAACAGTCCGGCATGTGATCATGGGAACAAGCTGTGGTGTGAGGTTCAATGCTGGAGGTGTGACTTTGGCCAATTTGTTTAATTTCTCCTTGCCTTGGTTTCCTCATCTGTAATGTGGGGACAATGCTATTCCCTGTTACATGAGGTTATCACAAGTATTACATGTAATGAAATGTGTAACACTCTTAGCTTACTCAAAAAACACTGAGCTATTATTTGAATAATTCATTTTGATCAAGTGGGAAAAATCAGGTCAAATAATGACTCAATCTGATTTTCCATTCAGTTCAGTTCAGTTCAGTCGCTCAGCTGTGTCCGACTCTTTGCAACCCCGTGAACTGCAGCATGCCAGGCTTCCCTGTCCATCACCAACTCCCAGAGCTTACTCAAACTTATATCCATCGAGTCGGTGATGCCATCCAACCATCTCCCTCTGTCGTCCTCTTTTCCTTGTGCCTTCAATCTTTCCCAGCATCAGGGTCTTTTCCAATGAGTCAGTTCTTCACATCAGGTGGCCAAAGTATTGGAGTTTCAGCTTCAGCATCAGTCCTTCCAATGAACACCCAGGACTGATCTCCTTTAGGATGGACTGGATCTCTTTGCAGTCCAAGGGACTCTCAAGAGTCTTTTCCAACACCACAGTTCAAAAGCATCAATTCTTCAGTGCTCAGCTTTCTTATAGTCCAACTCTCACATCCATACATGACTACTGGAAAAACCATAGCTTTGACTAGATGGACCTTTGTAGGCAAAGTAACATCTCTGCTTTTTAATATGCTGTCTAGGTTGGTCATAGCTTTTCTTCCAAGGAGCAAGGATTTTAATTTCATGGCTGCAGTCACCATCTGCAGTGATTTTGGAGCCCCCCAAAATAAAGTCTGTCACTGTTTCCATTGTTTCCCCATCTATTCACCATGAAGTGATGGGACCAGATTCCATGATCTTAGTTTTCTGAATGTTGAGTTTTAAGCCAACTTTTTCACTCGCCTCTTTCACTTTTATCAAGAGGCTCTTTAGTTCTTCTTCGCTTTCTGCCATAAGGATGGCATCATCTGCATATCTGAGGCTATTGATATTTCTCCCGGCAATGTTGATTCCAGCTTGTGCTTCATTCAGTCCAGCATTTCCAATGATGTACTCTGCATATAAGTTAAATAATCAGGGTGACAATATACAGTGTTGACGTACTCCTTTCCCAATTTGGAACCAGTCTGTTTCGTGTCCTGTTCTGACTGTTGTTTCTTGACCTGCATGCAGGTTTCTCAGGAGGCAGGTAAGGTGGTCTGGTATTCCTATATCTTTCAGAATTTTCCATAGTTTGTTGTGATTCACACAGTCAAAGGCTTTGGCATAGCCAATAAGGCAGAAGTAGATGTTTTTCTGGAACTCTCTTGCTTTTTTGATGATCCAATGAATGTTGGCAGTTTGACTCTGGTTCTTAGGCCTTTTCTAAAACCAGCTTGAACATATGAAGTTCATGATTCATGTATTTTTGAAGCCTGGCTTGAATTTTGAGCATTACTTTACTAGCCTATGAGATGAGTGCAATTGTGTGGTAGTTCGAACATTCTTTGGCATTGCCTGTCTTTGGAATTGGAATGAAAACTGACCTTTTCCAGTCCTGTAGCCACTGCTGAGTTTTCCAAATTTGCTGGCATGTTGAGTGCAGCACTTTCACAGCATCATCTTTTAGGATTTGAAAGAGCTCAACTGAAATTCCATCATCTCCCCTAGCTTTGTTCATAGTGATGCTTCCTAGGCCCAGTTGGCTTCACATTCCAGGATGTCTGGCTCTAGGTGAGTGATCACACCATTGTGATATCTGGATTATTAAGATCTTTTTTGTATAGTTCTTCCATGTATTCTTGCCACCTCTTAATATCTCCTGCTTCTGTTAGGTCCATACCATTTCTGTCCTTTCTTCTGCCCATCTTTGCATGAAATGTCCCCTTGGTATCTCTGATTTTCTTGAAGAGATCTCTAGTCTTTCCCATTCTATTGTTTTCCTCTGTTTCTTTGCATTGATCATTGAGGAAGGCTTTCTTATCTTTCCTTGCAATTCTTTGGAACTCTGCATTCAGATGGGCATGTCTTCCCTTTTGTCCTTTGCCTTTAGCTTCTCTTCTTTTCTTAGCTATTTGTAAGGCCTCCTCAGACAACCATTTTGGCTTTTTGCATTTCTTTTTCTTGAAGATGGTCTTGATCACTGCTTCCTGTACAATGTCATAAACTATGGAGGTCCATAGTTGTTCAGGGACTCTGTCTATCAGAACAAATCTCTTGAATCTATTTCTTACTTCCACAGTATAATCATAAGGGATTTGGTTTAGGTCATACCTGAATGGTCTAATGGTTTCCCCTACTTTCTTCAATTTAAGTCTGAATTTGGCAATAAGGAGTTTATAATTCTGAGCCATAGTCAGCTCCTGGTCTTGTACAGAGCTTCTCCATCTTTGATTGCAAAGAATATAATTAATCTGATTTCTGTGTTGACCATCTGGTAATGTCCATGTGTAGAGTCTTCTCTTGTGTTGTTGGAAGACAGTGTTTGGTATGACCAGTGCATTCTCTTGGCAGAACTCTGTTAGCCTTTAACCTGCTTCATTTTGTACTTCAAAGCCAAATTTGCCTGTCCAAGGCCAAATTTGATTGTCCATAGGTGTCATCCATTCTGATTGGCCCATTTACAAGTATGTCGGCTGTCACCTCTGGAATAATGACAATTGTGACTCACATTATTGAGTATTTACCATGGTCAGCCACTATTCTAAATGCATCACCACATTTAACTCTCAGCCAAGATCCTCTTCATGGATCATAGTCTTGTGGCCAAGGAGCTTTAGTGACTCAGTGAAGCTATGAGTCATGTTGTGCAGGGCCACCAAGACAGACAGATCATAGTGAAGAGCTCTGACAAACCATGGTCCACTGGAGGAGTGAATAGCAACCCACTCCAGTATTCTTGCCACAAGAACGCCATGAACAGTATGAAAAAGCAAAAAGATATGACCCTGAAGATGAGCCCCCCCAGTTCTGAAGGTGTCCAGTATGCCACTGGGGAAGAGTGGAGGGGCAATTCCTAATAGCGCCAGAAAGAATGAAGCATCTGGGCCAAAGTGGAAGTGATGTTCAGTCGGGGATGTGTATGAAATGGTCAGCTACCATCTCTGACTCAATGGACATGAATTTGAGCAAACTTTGGGAGACAGTGGAAGACAGAGGAGCCTGGAGTGCTGCCACTGAGGGGTTGCAAAGAGTTGGACACGATTTAGTGGCTGATCAACAACATAGCCTTGGAGTATAAAGGAGTTGGTGTTTTATTTATTTTATGGTTTTTATTTTGTGTCATTTTGTTTCATTATTTTTATTTTATTTTATTTTCCCTTTCGTACCTGAAAATGTCACCTGTCATAGAAATTTATCCAGGCTTAAGTCACACCGCCGCCATCCAGATGAGCACACCTAGAGGTATATTTCAATGCCTGCTGTTGCTTTGAAGGAGCGACGTCTGTAAAGGCAGCTTCTGATTGTTTGCTGCATGGCTAATTTTAAATATTTGTTTAATATGCAAATGATACCTCCCAGTGACAGCTTGGGGAGAACTGCAGATGTCTTTCCCTCAAAATGACACAGCCCCACCGCTGTTTCCACTCAATTACTGACACTGTGCTACTTCAATCACAGGCTCTGACTTACCCAACTTGATCGCCAGTGACTTCAATGATCGTCCTGCTAGGCCTAGCAAGGCCAGTGCTAACATGTACCTTTGCGAGAATGCGAAAGTGGTGCCCCTCAATACTGATGAGTTTAAAGAACACACCACAAGTTTCCACCCACCCATCATCCCCACCCAGGGAGAAAATTAGAAAAAGCTATTTCTACCTCAGTGGTTGACCTAGGGAGAAGTACCCCAACATCAAGGGACACAGCTTGGAGAGTGGAGAACCAGCTACCTTTTGGCCCCTACTTATTTTCTCAATCAGACACCTTTGTGCACTGCACAACTCACAAAACCGTATATGGTGGGCTTGACCTGGAGTCTGAAAGACCTTTGTACTTCTGAGTTTCCCCCACTTTGTGGAATAAAAAATGCCTTTTCAGCAGCAGACACCAGAGACCCTCCTAGGCTAAGAACCATGTTTGATTAGTAAAATACTTAATGGGCTGCTTTTGTGTAGGAAGGTCCTCCATGTGGGATGAGAGAGATGAAAAGGGAGAGGAAAAGAGGGAGAAGCAAAGGGTGCTGAGTAACAGGTGGGAAAATGGAGCCTGCAGAGACACATGTGAAAGTGAAAGTCGCTCAGTCGTGTCTGACTGTTTGTGACTCCATGGACTATGCAGTCCATGGACTTCTCCAGACCAGAATACTGGAGTGGGTAACCTTTCCCTTCTACAGGGCATCTTCCCAACCCAGGTATCAAACCCAGGTCTCCTGAACTGCAGGCAGATTCTTTATCAGCTGAGCCACAAGGGAAGACCAAGAATACTGGAGTGGGTAGCCTATCCCTTTTCCAGTGGATCTTCCCAACCCAGGAATCGAACCGGGGTCTCCTGCATTGAAGGCAGATTCTTTACCAACTGAGCTATCAGGGAAGCTGAGAAACATAATCAGTGATACGTTTCCAATGGCGAGGGGTCAGAGGGCATTATTTAGGAGCAGGGATGTCTTAATTTTCCAGCATGGATTTGGGGAAATTGCCCCATGAACCTCCTCACCTGCCTTAAAGCTTCACCAACAATCTGATGAACACAACCTTGTCTCAGGGTTTGGAGGAAGTGAAAAAAACTGAGGCTTTACTGTTTGTGGACAGAACTTGCAAGACTGCGAGGTACTCCCTGTGTGTTCAGTCGCTTCAGTCACGTCCAGCTCTTTGTGACCCTATGGAACACAGCCCACCAGGCTCCTCTGTCCATGGAATGCTCCAGGCAAGAATACTGGAGCGGGTTGCCAGGCCCTTCTTCAGGGGATCTTCCTGACCCAGGGATCGAACCCTAGGTCTCTTGCACATCTCCTGTACTGAAGGCAGATTCTTTACCCTTGAGCCACTGGAGGCGCTCCCTAAGCTAATCTAATTCCATGAAGAAAGAAACACAGGAGAGTGATCAGAGTTGCATAGAGCTGATCCAAATCAAGCCTGTGAGAGTCCTCGAGAGAGATAGGAAGGGGCACCGGCCCTTCCACCATGTGTGGGATGAAGAAGAAGCCAGTGTCTCTGGAATTTCAAAGGACAAAACAACCCCAGTGGACATCAAGGACACATGTGTGGGTGATGATCATAGACTTTTGGCTCTGTCGCCCCTCTCTGTTCGAATCATGATGAATAATTAGAGTTCATGGCTACTGTGTCTAATAGGTACCAGGGGCTGAATATACATGATTTCAAAATTCAAACTTAGCCACCTTTTAGAGATCAAGGGCTTCCCTGGGGGCTCAGATAGTAAAGAGTGCCTGCAGGTTCAATCCCTGGGTCAGAAAGATCCGCTGGAAGAGGAAATGGCAACCCACTCCAGTATTCTTGCCTGGAGAATCCAATGAATGAAGGAGCCTGGCGGGTTACAGTCTATGAGGTTGCAAAGAGTCGGACACGAATGAGCGACTTCACTCACTTCCCTTTAGAGATCAAGGAACATGATAATCAGATCCAGGTAAGGAGTGGGAAGGGAAATTCTTCCTCTAGTGACAATGGAGGGCTTGCTGAGTCAAGATCCTTTCCTAGAACCTGCAGTCCCTCAACTCTAGGAGCACATGGTTCAGTGTTTTGAAGAGAGGAATTGGAATCACTTTTATTTATGAGAAGAGCATGTGTTTTGTGCCTAACCGCCTTGCAGCATGGCAACAGTGATACTCTTACAGAGGTGTGGGATCACCTTGGTTAGAAGTTGATGTCAACAGGAAGTTCCATTCATGTGTGCTCAGAGGTCATGGTTTTTACATCACATTGTAGTGTGGTTGCAATTAAAATAAAAGCTAGTGGTAAATATGCTACGCAGCAAAGCCAAGGAATAGGAGAAGGAAAATACTGTTTTCTATGTGCCCAGCACCCTGTGATAGAGAAAACAAAAAAGCTGTAACTTTTCATTTGGATTGCCAAAAATATGGCAACATTTTTAACCACCCCACTCTCTAGAAGATGCTATTCCCCCTCCCTTTAAGTATTATTGTATGTTTTGCATGAGGGCCTTCAGGGAGAGGGCCAAAAGGAATCTGGGCACATCCTAATACATTGCAAAGAGCAGGCCAAGGAGATGCTGGGAAAGTGGGTCATAATGACATTTCAGAGAGAGAAAATAGAGGGAGGTTTTGATAGTGTGACATTCCTAAGAAAGAGAACATCAGATTAGATTCTGGGAGCATGGCAAGCTGAATGAGGCATCAATCTGGTCTACCCATGAGTCTAAGGAATAGACATCTGAAAGTGAAAGTGAAGTTGTTCAGTCATGTCTGACTCTTTGCGACCCTATGGACTGTAGCCTACCAGGCTCCTCCATCCATGGCATTTTCCAGTCAACAGTACTCGAGTGGGTTGCCATTTCCTTCTCCAGGAGATCTTCCCAACCCAGGATATGAACCCAGGTCTCCTGCACTGTAGGCAGACGCTTTACCGTCTGAACCACCAGGGAAGTCCAATAAACATCTAGGTGTAGGTAGAAGCAAATGAAGCCTTGGGATCTGCTTCAATCCTTCTAGACAGAACCGGGGAAGAGATTTCTTTTCCAAAAGATGGGTGAGCCCTATAGCTGCAGGACTGAGAGTCCTAGAGAGTTATGACTTTCTGAGGGGCCACCATTGGTCTGTAGTGATATGCAAAGCCCCCTGGAGGCCAAGAAAGAGATGAGCAGAAGGGATGCGCTCTCTTGATCCCAAGACAGGGAAGTTTATGGATACTAGAGAGTCTTTCTCTAGGTACCTCCACAGGGACTGGCCCACCTAACCACCTCCTTGTCTTCATTCTACATGGGATTATTTCACCATCATCGATGGGATTGGAACACAATGAATCTGAAAAATTAACATACTATCACTACTAATAATAGCAAATGCTTAAATAGCTCTGGCTTTGTGCCAATCGCTGTTCTGAGTACTTAATGTATATTAGCATTTTTACAAAATTAAACTTTTTATATTTGGATAATTGTAGATTCACATGCAGTTGTAACAAACAATAGAGAAATTCATGTTCCCTTTACTCAGTTGCCCCCAGTGGCAATTCTTCACAAAACTATTGCCCGATTATCACAACCAGGAAACTGACATTCATACAGAACACTTCCATCACAAACAAGACCCCTCATATTGCCCTTTTATAGTCATGCCCACTTCCCACCCGCCCCCTCTTTATCTCCTGGTCATTACTAATCTGTTTCCTTTTTCTATAATTTTTCCATTTCACGAATATTATATAAAGGGAATCATATAGGATGCAACCTCTTCAGACTGAATTTTTTCCATCAGCATATTTCTCTGGAGATTCATTCTGGTGGTTTCATGAATCAATTTTTTAATTCTTTTCATCGATGAGTTATATTCCATGGTATGGATGTACTGATATTACTGTTTAGCCATTTGTCTCTGAAGGACATCTGAGTTGTTTCCAATTTGGGGCTTTTAGGAATAAAAGTATTATATGCATTTGTGTACTTATGTGTAAACATACATTTCTCTGGGACCCATGCCCAGGAGTGTAACTGCTGGGTCATAATGTAGCTGCATGTTTAGTGATTTTGGAAATTGTCTAACTATTTTCTAGGCTGGCTGTACCATTTTATATTCCCACCAGCAGTTTATGGGTGATCCTGTGTCTTGGTACTCTCGCCAGCACTAGATTGAACTTGGCATGCATGACAGAATCAATATGCCATCCTTGGGCTGAAGGAACCAGCTTTCCAGAAAGTCCTCATTAGAATGTTCCTAGAATGGAGAACAAGTTAGTCCATGGGTGTGTTTGTCAGGTTAGCAGGGCAGAGAAAATTCGGAAAGAACAGATCACAGGAGCGGTGAGTCTTGATGGGGATACAGGGCAAAGAGAAAGGCTCCTTGGTTGCCTCGGGCTGTCACAGCACAATTACCAGAAGAGCTCTGGGCCTCTTGATGGGAAGAACTAAGGTGTGAAGTTAGAAAAAAAAAAAAATAGAAAGCAGCCAAAAGCAAACTTCAGGAACTCTGAAAACCCAGATCAAACTCAGCGGTCAGTTCCCCATAGTCCACTCGATCCTACTGTAATTCTTACAATCAATAGCATAGTAAATATGAGACTTCATTACCCAAACACTCCAGTGTTAGTCAACTAGTGACCCAGTCTCTCCACTGCACAGGACTTTCCCACACCTGTCTTGCTCCTCCTCTCCTTACTTCAATGAACGTTGCTCCTCTCTCTTGAGCACTATCATTCTCATGGATACTGTAGAACCTTAATGGTCTCTGTAGCATGGCATCTTTTCCTCCATCAGTCACCTTCCCCATTCCCTCAGAAAATTCTTTGTTCTTGTGCTTCCAAATTGTTTCTCCATATCATCCTCTAAAACTGTGGTTTAGCATTTCTATTATGACAAAGGGTAGCGTGGTAAACAATTGAGATCTGGATGATATTATGAAAGGATGGATAGAGTATGGTTCAACAAGGAGATAAAAAAAGTGAAGGGAAAAACATGCCATAAGACTTTTCACTCTGGGGATATTAAGGTTACAATTAATTTTTACTGAGGGCTCATAAATGTGCCAGGCATTGTGTTAAACACTTTATCACATGCAATTCTCAGGACATCCCAATAAAGCATGTTTTTTTCTCACCACCTTTGAAAGTGAGGAAAGTAGATTTAAGAGATTAAATTACAAGATCAAGGTCATAGTACTAACAGAAATGGAGCCAGGATTCAAACTCAGGCAGTCTCATTCCAGAACCCATCTCCAGTCAGCAATAGATCAGCTAAGAAAAAAAGCAAGTATCCCAGCTCAAATAATTGAGATGAGTCTTGTGAAGCTGGAGACTTTATTTTGAGAGAAAAAGGCAAGGCAGGGCTGTTCCAATATGACTTGCCTGTGTGTAGATCTAATCTAGGCTCTAAGATTGAATCTGACCTCCTTGATCTTGTTAGATGTTCTTGGATGCCACTACTTGGTCTGGACAACCAAACTTCACTAGGCATGGCTCCTGATACCCAACTGAAAGAAAGATGAGCACTTCTTATGACTGCAAAGAGTGACAATATTTCCACAAAAGCCTACATAAAATAAGATCATGTTGAATTTCAACTTCTGACCAAATGGAAGGCCAATATTGCCACTGAAAAAAATCTAAAAATGCTGATGGTGAAGAATTATCGAACCAAAATCTAAGGGATAGCAAAAATTCAGAATGGTAAACACAGCATTGAACCATTTATTGCTGAAAGCATTTCCCCAAACTGATTAACTTAGGCTTCAGTTTTAACAATCTCATGGGGCACAAGGGACTAAATATCAAGCCTAGGGCCACCCCGGAATACACAGAAGAATTACACAAAAAGGTCTTAATGACCCAGATAACCACAACAGTGTGGTCACTCACCTAGAGCCAGACATCCTGGATTGTGAAGTTAAGTGGGCCTTAGGAAGCATTACTGCAAACAAAGGTAGTGGAGGTGAAGGAATTCCAGCTAAGCTATTTCAAATCCTAAAAGATGATGTTGTTAAAGTGCTACACTCAATATGCCATCAAATTTGGAAAACTCAGCAATCACTATAGGACTGAAAAAGGTCAGTTTCATTCAAAATCCCAAAGAAAGGCAATGCCAACAAAATGTTCAAACTACCATACAATTGCCCTTATTTCACATGCTAGTAACACTCAAAATCCTTTAAGCTAGGCTTCAACAGTACATGAATCAAGAACTTTCAGATGTACAAGCTGGATTTAGGAAAGGCAAGAGAACGAGTGATCAAATTGCCAACATTCACTGGATCACAGAAAAAGCAAGAGAATTCCAGAAAAACATCTTTTTCTGCTTCATTGACTACTCTAAAGCCTTTGACTGTGTGGATCACAGCAAACTGGAAAATTCTTAAAGAGAAAGGAATACCAGACCACCTTACCTGTCTCCTGTGAAACCTGTATACAGGACAATAAGCACCAGTTAGAACTGGACATGGAACAACAGACTGGTTCAAAATTGGGAAAGGAGTATGTCAAGGATGTTTATTGTCACCCTGATTATTTAACTTCTACGCAGAGTATGTCGTGAAATGTTGGGTTGCATACATCACAAGCTGAACTCAAGACTGCTGGGAGAAATACCAACAACTTCAGATATGCAGATGACATCACCCTTATGCAGAAAGTGAAGAGAAACTAAAGAGCCTCTTGATGAGGGTAAAAGAAGAGAGTGAAAAAGCTGACTTAAAACTCAACATTCAAAAAATGAAGATCATGGCATCTGGTCCAATCACTTCATGGCAAATAGAGGGGGAAAATGTGGAAATAGTGACCAATTTTATTTTCTTGGCTCCAAAATCACTGTGGACAGTGACTGTAGCCACAAAATTAAAAGATGCTTGCTTTCGTGGAAGAAAAGCTATGACTAATGTATTAAAAAGCATAGACATTACTTTGCCAACAAAGGTCCATCTAGTCAAAGCTATGGTTTTTCCAGTAGTCATGTATGGATGTGAGAGTTGGACTATAAAGAAAGCTGAACTGAGCACTGAAGAATTGATGCTTTTGAACTGTGGTGTTAGAGAAGACTCTTGAGAGTCCCTTGGACTGCAAGGAGATCCAAACAGTTCATCCTAAAGGAAACCAACCCTGAATATTCATTGGAAGGACTGATGCTGAAGCTGCAACTCCAATACTTTGACCACCTGATGTGAAGAACTGACTCATTGGAAAAGACCCTGATGCTGGGAAAGATTAAAGGTGGGAGGAAAAGGGGACGACAGAGGATGAGATGGTTGGATGGCATCACTGACTCAATGGACATGAGTTTGCGTAAGCTCCGGGAGTTGGTGATGGACAGGGAAGCCTGGCACGCGGCAGTCCATGTGGTCTCAAAGAGTCGGACATGACTGAGTGACTGAACTGAACTGAACTGAAGCATGCAGGAAGTAAGACATAATTATGAGAAGGTAAGAGAAAGAAACAACTGTGGGGTTCTCAGAAGATGGAAGGAGTGTCAGGTTAGTTTTTCAGTCTCTTCCAATCCCCACACAAAAACAGAGCAACTAGATAGCAAAGCTAGAAACACATGAACAACACTACAAAACAAATCTAGTAAACAAAGACAGGAGGGTGCAGACAGACCACTAACAGATAACAGGAATGCTTGGTACTGAAGTCTGTGCGGGAGGAAGAAGATGGAAGGAAC
This sequence comes from Odocoileus virginianus, assembly GCF_023699985.2. Taxonomy (NCBI): domain Eukaryota; kingdom Metazoa; phylum Chordata; class Mammalia; order Artiodactyla; family Cervidae; genus Odocoileus; species Odocoileus virginianus. The sequence continues at coordinate 14,692,426 of NC_069706.1, read as the reverse complement.
AGAGGCAGAATCCGATTGGCTTGAGAAAATAGAATTCCATTGTAGGCATAAGAAAGAACAAAAGAAATGATGCCTTAAAGATGCAGATGATGGAAGAAAAATTCAAAATTCAATAAGAAACAAAGAGCACAAACAAGTACTGTACACCCATGTTCACAGCAGCATTATTCACAACAGTCAAAAGGTGGAGGCTATCCAAAAGTTTATCCACAGATGAATAGATAAACAAAATGTGGTCTATCCATACCATGGAGTAGTATGGGAAGCATTCTGACACATGATGTAATGTGAATGAAACTTGAAGACAGTGAAATAAGCCAATGAAAAAAGGACAAATATTGTATGATTCCACTCTTATGAAGTACTTAAGAGAAATGCAAATCAAAACCTCAATGAGGTACCATTACACGCCAGTCAGGATGGCTGCTATCCAAAAGTCTACAAGCAATAAATGCTGGAGAGGGTGAAATGCTGGAGAGGGTGTGAAGAAAAGGGAACCCTCTTACACTGTTGGTGGGAAGGCAAACTAGTACAGCCACTATGGAGAACAGTGTGGAGATTTCTTAAAAAACTGGAAATAGAACTGCCATATGACCCAGCAATCCCACTCCTGGGCATACACACCAAGGAAACCAGATCTGAAAGAGACACATGTACCCCAATGTTCATCGCAGCACTGTTTATAATAGCCAGGACAGGGAAGCAACCTAGATGTCCATCAGCAGACGAATGGATAAGAAAGCTATGGTACATATACACAATGGAATATTACTCAGCCATTAAAAAGAATTCATTTGAATCAGTTCTAATGAGATGGATGAAACTGGAGCCCATTATACAGAGTGAAGCCAGAAAGATAAAGACCAATACAGTATACTAACGCATATATATGGAATTTAAAAAGATGGTAACAATAACCCTATATGCAAAACAGAAAAAGAGACACAGATGTACAGAACAGACTTTTGGACTCTGTAGGAGAAGGCGAGGGTGGGATGCTCTGAGAGAACAGCACTGAAATAAGTATACTATCAAGGGTGAAACAGATCATCAGCCCAGGTTGGATGCATGAGACAAGTGCTCAGGGCTGGTGCACTGGGAAGACCCAGAGGGATGGGATGGGGAGGGAGGTGAGAGGGGGGATCAGGATGGGGAACATATGTAAATCCATGGCTGATTCATGTCAATGTATGGCAAAAGCCACTACAATATTGTAAAGTAATTAGCCTCCAACTGATAAAAATAAATGGGAAAAAAAAGAGTAGGTAAATTCATAGGGACAGAAAGTAGAATGGTGGTTGCCAGGGGCTGGGGGGAGTAAAAAATAGGAGTTATTCTCTAATAAATACTGAGTTTCAATTTTGCAAGATGAAAAACATTTTAGAGATGGAAGGTGATGATGGCATAACAATGTGAATGTACTTACTGACAGTGAACTATACACTTAAAATGGCTAAAATATGAAAATTTATACCATATGGATGTTACCACAATTAAAAAATAAATACAAAGAAATTTCAAAAGAGAAAATGAAGACAGAAAGCATGAAGTATTGAAAGTAGGCAAAAAAAGATTGAACACATGGACAACAGGAATTTCTTAAGATGAAAACCCAGGCAAGGGAACAGAAGAAATACTAAACCTTAATTTCAAGAAAACATTCCTGAAGTTGAAAAATAATAATTTGCATTACATTTTAAAAGAGCACCACACATACACACAAGAACATTTGACCTAAAATGATCACAATTGAGACATATTCTAGTCAGAAAATGAAAGTCACTCAGTTATGTCCAACTCTTTGAGACCCCATGGATGCAGTTCATGGAATTCTCCAGGCCAGAATACTAGAGTGGTTAGCCTTTCCCTTCTCCAGAGGATCTTCCCAACCCAGGGATTGAATCCAGGTCTCCTGCATTACAGGCAGATTCTTTACCAGCTGAGCCACAAGGGAAGCCCAAGAATACTGGAGTGAATGGGTAGACTATCCCTTCTCCAGCAGATCTTCCCGACCCAGGAATTGAACTAGGGTCTCCTGCATTGCAGGCAGATTCTTTACCAACTGAGTTATCAGGGAAGCCAGCTATTCTGTCTGATCTGGGATTTAAAAAATCCTTTTGGGATCTAGCAAGAAAAGCATGTGACTTTTAAGGGAAAGAAAACTAGATTGTTATTAGGCATTGAAAGCCATGCTTTATGTCAGGAGAAAATTGAGTAATACATTTAAGATACTCAAGAAACAGAGCACCAGGGATTTTATATGCAGCAAATTGATTTTTTTTAAGTACAAAGGGCACAGACAAACTTATCAAAACATAAGAACTCAAGAAATATTGTTCCCACAAGCCCCTTTTGAGTAATCTACCGTGGAATGAGTTTTAGAAAACCAAAAATAACTAAGGAGCTGGTGACATAATGACTGCTAATGAGCATTAAACAATTAGCAACTGAGACAGGGAAAACCAAGACAAATGAGGACCATAACAGGAGTGTATTATGAAATGGCTACATGCTCTAGCCATGTAGATACAGTACAATTATTAAGATTGGGGGGGCATCTTTATTCATTTGTCAAAATTTAGAGAGCTGTGCACCTAAAACAGGTAACCTTTGCTATATGTAGGTTTTATCTCAATAAACTTGAAAAAAGGAGTGGGGTGAAAAGACTATAGACCAAAATTTTCTTACTATTTTCAACAATCATAATGAGGTGATATGAGTAATGTTATGCCAAGATTGTCGTGTGTTTAAAATTGTATAAAACAGATGAGAAATTGTATAAAACAGATACAGATGAGAAATTATGACATATTCTAATTCTATCACCGCTGGTGCACTTGAAAGCCAGTATTCTTGAAATGGAAGAGGACATGTTGATGTAAGAAGAGTTTATATGAAAGAAGTCTTCACTTAAAACTGGAAATATTAATATGAATCCATGAGATTATATTATATTAATTCTCTTAAGACTCCGAAAAACAACAGTCAACTCAGTAGCAATAAGCATCCTTAGTACCAGCACTATTGTTTGTATTCAAAAAGAAAATCAGTAACCCATATGGAACAATGGCCTATAGATCCAAGCACTTTTAAGTCCTGAAACTTAGAGTCAGCATTTTCTGCAACAAGGGAATGATAACCTATCTAATATTCTTGCCTGGGAAATCTCATGTACAGAGGAGCCTGGTGGCTATAGTTCATAAGGTCTCAAAGAGTTGGACATGACTGAGTGACTAAGCACACATGCATACAACAAGAAAAACATGCAAACATGTCCATGCACATACAACTTCCTTTCCCTTTCTTATCTTAGTAAGTGGGACAGAGAGGCGTGATAATCATTGTGCAAAGTCCCACTTGATGCAGGAATATGATTCCTTAGATGGGACTAGTTCTACTTAGGAAGCATCTTGGTCTATCAGCACCAAACAGTAGAAATGTAGAGACCATCAGTGGGCACCCAAGAGCTGCTTTGTTCAGAGTACACAGTCGCTTACTGGCTGTAGCACTGGTGAAAACAGGATACAGGCAGATGCCCCTACCCATACCACCCCATCATAGGGAAAAGCATTAATAGATGTTTCAATTCTCAGCACCAGTGAACACAGAATGCCAGAAATGCTAGACCTGAAGCCTTTCTAAGATTTTTTCATCTTGGATCTCCAGAACCACCTTTTGCTATTCTTTTCTGAGTCAGTGCCAGAAAGAGATCATTGGTCTTGCATCTCTCTATGCTTTTGTTGACTTCGATTAATGGCTCCATTACTCTTCTCCTTCACTGAATCTTATCCAGGTCCACTCCAGTCCTTTCCAGTAAAGCTTCATAAGTAAAATTATCAGGGGCAACTATTTTGGGAATGCTAGTATGTTTCCTCCCAGAAACCTCCTCATTTCCATATGCAAATAAGCCTTCTGTTTGCAAAGAACAGTGTATGGGTAGCTTCTCTAAGTCAAACCAAAGGCCTCATCATAATAGTTTTATCTGAGTCTGTTTGGAATATATCTGCATATTGAAGAGAAATCATAAACGTCTGATCTAAATTGACTTCCTATACCCACCAGGTCCCATCACTCCATGGAAAATAGATGGGGAAACAGTGGAAATAGTGTCAGACTTTATTTTTTGGGGGCTCCAAAATCACTACAGATGGTGATTGCAGTCATGAAATTAAAATTAAAAGATGTTTGTTCCTTGGAAGGAAAGTTATGACCAACCTAGACAGCATATTAAAAAGCAAAGACATTACTTTGTCAACAAAGGTCTATTTGGTCCAGTCTATGATTTTTCCAGTAGTCATGTACAGATGTGAGAGTTGGACTGTGAAGAAAGCTGAGCATAGAAGAATTGATGCTTTTGAACTGTGGTGTTGGAGAAGACTCTTGAGAATCCCTTGGACTGCAAGGAGATCCAACCAGTCCATTCTAAAGGAGATCAGTCCTGGGTGTTCATTGGAGGGACTGATGTTTTGAAGCTGAAACTCCAATACTTTGGCCACCTCATGTGAAGAGTTGACTCATTGGAAAAGACCCTGATGCTGGGAAAGATTGAGGGCAGGAGGAGAAGGGGACGACAGAGGATGAGATGGCTGGATGGCATCACCGACTCAATGTACATGAGTTTGGGTAAACTCCGGGAGTTGGTGACTGGACAGGGAGGCTGGGCGTGCTGCGATTAATGGGGTCACTCACTACTGAGTTACTGAACTGACTGACTCACTGACTGATACCCACCAGAATGAGGAGCATCTAGCAGTGTCTTTTTTTAAAAAATTAGTTAATTTATTTTAATTGGAGGCTAATTACTTTACAATATCATAGTGGCATTCGCCATACATAGACACAAATCAGCCACTGGTGTACACATGTCCCCCATCCTGAACCCCCCTTCCACCTCCCTGGCAGCTTCTTTAGGTAAAGAAGGAAAAAAATCTGGTTTGGCTATCCCACTCCACAAGGACATGGCATAAACCTATTACTGGAATCAGAAAGAAGCTTCTACTAATAAGGCTTATGGATGAAAACTGAAAATAAGCATCCAAATGTCTTACTAGATATTGTAAGACATTCTTTCTTCCTATAACTCCTGGTTCTTCCTGCATACATCTTTTCTAAATCCCAGTCCCCATAATCACCAGCAGCTATGGGACCAGATATACACAACTTCAACTCTAAAGAAGAAAGGAGACTTTTCCTACCACCTTTCCACATAAAATTTTAATAAGGTTACTGATTGGTTCAACTAGGATCCAATCACTGTGACCAGGAGGAATGGAAATATTGACTGTCCAGTCTTAGATCATCATATGTCCTCTAGGCAAGAAGCTATGTTTCCTTCTTTATTTTTCAAAATTTCTTTCATTTATTCATTTGGTTGCACCAGGTCTTAGTTGCAGCATGAAAACTCCTAGTTGAGGCATGTGGGATCTCAAACCTGGACCCCATGCATTGGATATGCTTCCTTATTTAAATACTTGTAATATACAAATATAGAGTTGTAATGAGGAAGGAATACACTCTCTAAAGACTGTGTTTAGGGAGGGTGTTTTTTCCCAAAAAGAGATCACTGGTTTTGAGCAGTCACAAATTGTAGAAGTCCTCCAATACAATCCCAAGCCCAAGAGAAGCCAGGCTACCAGGAACCACTCTTTTCTAAGTATCTTCATAAAATACACCACCAAGACTGGTTATATTCTATAAGAAGCACTGTAGAACTGGTGCCTCAATCTGATCCTCTAGCCAGCCAATTTTGAAAGCATACAGAGTTGAAAATATTACTATCTCTGGTTCTATATTCTCCATTGATTTTTTCACAATCAATGATTGGAACAGGGTCAGTGCCTGGCAACCAGGAGGACTTCAATTTATCAAAGGATTTGTCACTTCAGACAGCTGCTACTTCTGCTGATTTGGAATTTGCAATAGATGATGACAGAACAATGAACAATGGCTTTGCTATTGTCATCCTTCACAACTGCCCTTTGAGCAGCACTCAAAAAAAAAAAAAAAGAGTCCAAGTTCTCCTGCCTGGTTGTTCCTGATCCTGAAGTAGCGTAACTAGGTTCTAGGTTTATAGCAGTTGCTTCATTTAGTGGAAGAATGAATGTGTTTCAGTGCTTCTGCAATGTGAACTTACTGGACCAGGAGGTAGGAGATTTTACTTGGCCACTCAGCCTACATTCATTCTTTTTCTATTTAGAGTAACCAACTTTTCCTCCAGGGAACACTCCCCTCTGACCCTTAAGCCATGTGCTTCAGGTTGAGTTGAATCTACTTCCTGTTCTAGGGATGGGCCTGTGGCTCAGACCAGACCCATCAGAGCACACATTATGGTGGTTTTACTGAGTCAGGGATACTCACATGATTAAAGTTGAGCCAATAAGACATAAAGATACAGTTGAAGGTAAAGATTAGAGGCCCTGGCTCTTTATAGCTAGACTTGAATTTGGAGTTAAGCTTGGGAATGCTGGAAGCCATTTTGCCACCGCATGGAGCCTGACTATGAGGCCAAAATGGAAGGAAGCATTCTGACGGAGACTTCATCATGATGACATGATTTTAACACCCGAGTCGGGTCCCACCTGAACCTAATTCTGATCCTCAACTTGTCATTTATAGGAATCAAAGACAGTTTGGGTTGGGTTTTCTACCACCTTAAGCAAAAAGAAGAGTTCTATAGTTAGGACCTAGTCCCAGCTCTGCCACAAAACAGTAGTGTGACCTTGGGGAAGCTTCTTTATCTCTCTGAGTCTAGATTTTTCTAAGCTATAAAATGAGGTCATTGTTTGAAACAGGTATTTTTGCTTGGTCATTCTAGGGCATTTGACTGAATTATTGTGTTAAACTTGGATTTTCATAGAAAAGTGAAAGTGAAGTTGCTCAGTCGTGTCTGACTCTTTGCAATCCCGTGGACTGTAGCCCACCAGGCTCCTTCATGCATGGAATTTTCTAGGCAAGGGTACTGGAGTGGGTTGCCATTCCCTTCTCCAGGGGATCTTCCCAACCCAGAGATCGAACTCAGGTCTCCTGCATTGCAAGTAGACGCTTTACCGTCTGGGCCACCATGTTTTCATAGAAGACAGGCAGAACCTTCTGAATTCAGACACTTAGGACAAGTAGATGGATTAGCACAGATGCCCTGGGTATGTTCTCTAGAAAGGGAGCAAAGTATCTGAAGTGTTCAAGAGGAACAAGTTCTCCATACCTATTTCAGTAATTAAAGAGCTAGTGGAGCAGTGTGTGTGTGTGTGTGTGTGTGTGTGTGTGTGTATCTGTGTTAGGAGTTCATGTGTTTGGAAAATCCCATGGGGAGAGAGGCCTGTCAGGCTACAGTTCATGGGCTTGCAGAGTCAGACACGACTTAGCAACCAAACAAACAAAGCAACAAGTAACAAATAGTTAGATGTCCCTTCAGTTCAGTTCAGTCACTCAGTCGTGTCCGACTCTTTGCGACCCCATGAACAGCAACACACCAGGTCTCCCTGTCCATCACCAACTCTCGGAGTCCACCCAAACCCATGTCCATCCAGTCGGTGATGCCATCTAACCATCTCATCCTCTGTCGTCCCCTTCTCCTCCTGCCCTCAATCTTTCCCAGCATCAGGGTCTTTTCTAATGAGTCAGTTCTTCACATCAGGTGGCCAAAGTATTGGAGTTTCAGCTTCAATATCAGTCCTTCCATTGAACACCCAGGACTGATCTGCTTTAGGATGGACTGGTTGGATCTCCTTGCAGTCCAAGGGACTCTCAAGAGTCTTCTCCAACACCACAGTTCAAAAGCATCAGTTCTTCTGTGCTCAGCTTTCTTTATAGTCCAATTCTCACATCCATACATGGCTACTGGAAAAACTATAACCTTGACTAGATGGACCTTTGTTGGCAAAGCAATGTCTCTGCTTTTTAATATGCTGTCTAGGTTGATCATAACTTTCCTTCCAAGGAGCAAGTGTCTTTTAATTTCAAGGCTGCAGTCACCATCTGCAATGATTTTGGAGCCCAGAAAAATAAAGGTGTCCCTTAGGAAAATCCTAATAGTGCTACACATACCTTCCAACAATTTGAGTTTCTTTCAATTACCAAGTTTGACTTTTTAATCCAAAATTAATACTAATAATATGAGAAGGGTTTAAAGTAACTGTGGTCCTGGCCTGGTACATAACCTGAAACTAATAGGTTTTATTAGTTTTTAAATGCCTGACATGATCTTGATTTCTTACCATTTTAACTCAGATAACACTGGAATCTGAGATTTTTTTTTAATCAGTGAAATTTTCAAAATGATTTAGTAGGTAACCGAAGGTTGACATACCATAAAGCAAGAGTATTTGAATATAACAAGAATAAAAAATAGTGGAACATAATCTTTAAACAAAGAAAATCTCTTAGAAAAGATAGTTGAATCTAATTCAATATTTATAGCATTCTCCAGCATTTTATTGCTATTTTTTATGGTTTATTTAAGTTTTCCTTGCCTGTAATGAAGGAGATGCAGATTTGATCCCTGAGTCAGGAAGATCCCCTGGAGAAGAAATGGCAACCCCCTCCAGTATTCATGTCTGGAAAATCCCATGGATGGAGGAAACTGGTGGGCTATAGTCCATGGGGTTGCTAAAGAGTCAGACATGATTTACCAACTAAACAACATAAAACAGCAAATAACATTTAGTTAGATTTCTTTTTGAAAAATCCTAATAATGTTTGTCTTTTAATAGGAGGAATTGTTATTTATCTTTACTGCAATCACTATATGTTTGATTTTATTTCTGTCATCTTAATTTATGTCATCTATTTTTCCTCTTTTTTTGAGTTTTTCCCTTTCCAGAGTCTAGCTAACTGAAAAATAGTCTTACTTTTATTTGTCCAGTGAAATAAAGGCCTACATTCCTTCTTAAAATACTGCATTTTAAGTTATATCTATTTTTTACAAAAATAAATGTCTTTCAAATCCTGTTTTCTTCAGTTCAGTTAAGTTCAGTCACTCAGTCGTGTCCAAATCTTTGTGACCCCATGGACTGCAGCACACCAGGCTTCCCTGTCCATCACCAACTCCTAGAGATTACTCAAACTCATGTCCATTGAGTTGGTGATGCCATCCAACCATCTCATCCTCAGTCGTCCCCTTCTCCTCCCACCTTCAATTCTTCCTAGCATCAGGGTCTTTTCCAATGAGTCAGTTCTTCACATCAGGTGGCCAAAGTATTGGAGTTTCAGCTTCAGCATCAGTCCTTCCAATGAATATTCAGGACTGATCTTTAGGATGGACTGGTTGGATCTCCTTGCAGTCCAAGGGACTCTCAAGAGTCTTCTCCAACACCACAGTTCAAAAGCATCAATTCTTTGGTGCTCAGCTTACTTTATAGTCCAACTCTCACATCCATACATGACTACTGGAAAAACCATAGCTTTGACTAGATGGACCTTTATAGGCAAAGTAATGTATGCTGTCTAGGTTGGTCATAGTTTTTTTTCCAAGAAGCAAACATCTTTTCATTTCATGGCTGCAGTCACCATCTGCAGTGATTTTGGAGCCCCCCAAATTAAAATCTGTCACTGTTTTCATTGTTTCCCCATCTATTTGCCATGAAGTGATGGGACCAGATGTCATGATCTTAGTTTTCTGAATGTTGAGTTTTAAGCCACTTTTTTCACTCTCTTCTTTCACTTTCATCAAGAGGCTCTTTAGTTCTTCTTCGCTTTCTACCATAAGGGTGTAATCATCTGCATATCTGAGGTTACTGATATTTCTCCCAGCAATCTTGATTCCAGCTTGTGCTTCATTCAGTCCAGCATTTCTCATGATGTACTCTGTATATAAGTTAAATAAGCAGGTTGACAATACCAACCTTGATGTGCTCCTTTCCCAATTTGGAACCAGTCTGTTGTTCCATGTCCTGTTCTAACTATTGCTTCTTGACCTGCATACAGATTTCTCAGGAGGCGGGTAAGGTGGTCTGGTATTCCCATCTCTTTCAGAATTTCCCACAGTTTGTTGTGATCCACACAGTCAAAGGTTTTGGCTTAGTCAATAAATCAGAAGTAGATGTTTTTCTGGAACTCTCTTGCTTTTCTTAGCAATGTTAAAAGTTATCAGTGGTCTAAAACCCCCTCTCTGAAAAGACAATCCTTGTAGTCTCTCTTCATTCCTTCCATTTTCCTACCTGCCACATCCCATGTAAATTACATAGTATTTCGGTGTAGGTATAATATTTTGATGAAGATATGCATGGATTTTTATATACTTAGCTTTGTTTCACATCTCTTTTATTTTACTAACTCCTATTTTAAAGTTGCTCTGAAATTTTCCACCTGTATTTTCAGCAATTATTTACATTTTGTCCTCAGTATTTCTTCAGTTCCTTCATTAACTCCATTATACCTTTTCTTTCTTTCTAGAATCATCCCTTGATGCATATCAGGACTGTCGGATCCATCCTTTATATGCGAGCTTTTCTGCTGTCCTTTTGTTATTACTCTATGGGTTGGTGTAATATCCCAAAACCCTGTCAATCCTTTTATTTAATTTTTAATTCTGCCATTCAGCCCTTCTATTTAGCTTTTAATATTTTGCCCTTCTATTTAGCTTTTAATCATATTTTATTTTCTGAGGTTTAGTTTGTATTGTTAAAATATTCTTCTGACTAGCCTCAGATTGGTTGTATGGATGGTACTTCTCAGATCTGAGGGTACTAGTCAACATTCTTTAAGTCATCTCCTCTTTCCTATATTAACTTTGGTCAAGATTTAGAAACCTCATATGCTCAGTTTTATGTCACTCTTTGATATCATTTAGTTCCCTCAAATGTTGCATGATGCAACTCTTTGCAGCTATAGAGGAGAACGTCAGAGAACACGCCGTCCAATATGGCAACGACTTCAATAGACATATGGGGTAGCCACTAACAACATGTGGCTATTTCAACTTCAATTTAAATGAGTTAAAATGAAATGAAAATGCATTTCTTCGGCTGTACCAACCACAGTTTAGGTGCTCAGTAGCCTAGTGTGGCTAGCAGCTGTGGGAGTGGGCAGCACAGTTTCATAAAGTAATTTCTTTCTTACTTTTTTTTAAGTTATTTTAGTTTTTACTTTTAATTGTGGTAAAAAAAAAAAAAACCCACATAACAGAAAATATACCATCTTAACCACTTTTAAGTGTGCAGTTCAGTCGTGCAATGCTGTTGTTCAATGAGTCTCCAGAAGTTTTCATCTTGCCAAACTGAAACTCTACACCCATTAAACAACTCCCCACCCTCAGCGCCCCCACCACATCCTGGAAACCACCATTCTTCTTTCTAAAATTCATAAAGTATTTCTCATTTTTTTAGAATACTAAGAAAGTTTTACTGATGTATAGATGCTGTATAGTATTATATGTTATGCTTCCCTGGCGGCTCAGTCTGTAAAGCATCTGCCAGCAATGCAAGAGACCTGGGTTCGATCCCCGGGTTGGGAAGATGCCCAGGAGACGGAAATAGCAAACTACTCTGTTATTCTTGCCTGGAGAATTTCATGGACAGAGGATGGTGAGCTACAGAATTCCCTGGATAGCCTGGTGGGCTACAGCCCATGGGGTCACAAAGAGTTGGACACGACTGTTATATGTTAGAGGTATAGCATATAGAGATTCACAAATTGTAAAGGCTACACTCCCTTTACAGTTAATATAAAATATTGGCTCTAGTTCCCATGTGTACAATATATTCTTATAGCTTATTTATTTATATTATTTTTACTTATTTTTAAAATTTTATTGGAGTGTAGTTGATTTATTGTACAATGCTGTGCTAGGTTCTCTAGTTTCACTCCAGTATTCTTGCCTGAAGAATCCCCATGGACAGAGGAGCCTGGTGGGCTACAGTCCATGGGGTCGCAAAAGTCGGACAGGACTGAGCAACTAAGTGCAGTGTTAGTTTCAGGTGTACAACAATACATTTATACATATACATATATCCAGCTTTTTTTAGATTCTTTTCCCAGATAGGCTACTGCAGAGTAGATTCCCTGCCTATTACAGTAGGTCCTTATTTGTTATCTATTTTATACATAGTAGTGTGTACATGGGGCTTCCCAGGTGGCACTAGTGGAAAAGAACCAACCAGCCAATGCAGGAGACGTAAGAGACTCAGGTTTGAACTTGGGCTGGGAAAATCCCCTGGAGGAGGACATGGCAACCCACTCCAGTATTCTTGCTGGAGAATCCCATGGACAGAGGAGCCTGGCGGGCTACAGTCTGTAGGGTTGCAAAGAGTCAGATATGACTGAAGCACCTTAGGATGCATGCGGTGTGGATGTATCCATCTTATTCTTCTCATTTATCCCTCCCTCAAAAAGTATTTCTATCACCCAAACTGTTCCACTGCACAGTGCTGGTCTAGCCTGATTAGTGTCAGCGGCTAAAATGGCTTTCCTCGGAACATGTGACAGGCAGTGTCCCCTGCTTGAAGTGGGGAAGACATATATCCAGTGGGCTTCCCTTAAGACGTGAAGGAGAGAAGCATGATTTCCAGTTGTGGGTGCTCTGTCTTGCTTTGCTCAGCAAAGGTTACCTGTGTCCCTCTCTAGCCACCTAAGCTCCAGGCACAACTTTATACAGAAAACTGACCCCACAGTCAGCCTGGGAGTAAGTGTAGCAGCCAGCCTCTTTTGAATGAAGAATTCGTGAAACTTTCTGTTGTTCTCCAGTTTATCACTCACAGACCATTGTTTCTCCCATGCTGCTCTCTCTGATTTAGACTTTTTTTCTCCAGAGTTCTTGGGAGAACTCAGTTTTACAATTGTCTCCTCTTTTATCTACTTGGGGTTATAGTTTCCTAAAGGCTGTTAAGGAATGGCCATTAATCTGATGCCATATATTTTATCTTGTCCACACATTTCTCAACATTTTGGGCCTGCTGATGGCAACATTACCCATTTTCCAGCACGACCATTGATTTATTCTGGCTCTTACATTTCTTCTGCCAAGATGTTCTCAGTCAGCCATCTTGAACTGAAAGTTGTAGCCTGATTTCTTGTGCCTTTTGTGTCTACAGAATAAGTGTTATAAGTAATCATAGGATGTCAGGGCTAGAGAGGAAATCTGAGATCCAGTCCAGTCCATCATTTCATGGATGGACAGGGTGAGAATTACATAAAGGAATTTGCTTGCCCAAACCTCTACAGCATGGTGGTGGCAAGCTGGGACAAAGAAGGACCTCCCTCACCCTCCACACTGGCCACTGGCTATTCATTGTCTTCTGCTCCAAGAACCCTGAGAAGTTATAAGAGAAAGTCTGGGTCTCCACCCACCTGTACCCTAGGCTTAGCACAGTATTTGCCTTGTTGATCACCTTTTAATACAAAATAATTGTATTATTTAGGCTCCTCTTAATACAAAATAATGGAGGAGTTTCTCAAAGAAACTTTTGATATAATTGAATGAATTTAAGAGGATCTTCCTCTTAACCTATAAATTCATTTTCTCAGAACTGTCCTTTTCCCAAGCACAGTGAAAAATCAAGGTTATACTTGAACTCGAAAGAAGAAAGGAGCTTAGAAAACACAAACAGATCTTGATTAGAAATGAGCATGACATTGCCAGGGATGGAAAGGGGGCATATGTGAGAAATAAGCTTCTCCCTCCCTCCAGAAAGTTCTGGGGTGGGAGCTTATGGTCCATCTCAGTGAAATGTTTCACCTCAAGCATCTGCCTAATTGTACTGATCTACAATCTGCTTCCAGTGAAGCAAAGTAATTAATTGTTTTAAAATGCTTTTTGAGACTTTGGAAAACTGACCTAAGGTTAATGGTTCATAAACCTCATTTGTGCTTCTAATAGAGAATTTGAAATGTGAGCTGATCTGCCTCTGGACTAGAGAGGAGGAGAGGGCCTCAGAGACCTGTGTGAGACTTGTATCAACGGCAGCAGGTACGGAGTTATTCCTCTTCTGACATATTTAAGGAAGAGAGAGAGAGAGAGCAAAAAAGACATTGTCCTTTAGAGGGTATGATTTACTGATGATGTTGGGTCAAACTTGGAGAGAGATAGTACACTTTGTCCTGGAAGCTTCATTTCCTACCCTTGTACATATTATAATGGGGTTCTGAGCCAGAGTTCCCAGTCCTAGCTGGGATCCTGCTCCTGTGTATTTCCAGACAAAATACCTTAATCCCAGTACTTGGCTTCACAGACTGTGATTTTTCTAGGGACACCAAGAAAGCCTATCAATATCTCTTCTGCTATGAGCGATTCATTCCTGTGGCTCACAGAGGCTTAGTGTGGGGATCATAAACTCGAGTGCATCCAGACACCAGATAGGTAACATAAATAAGTCAGGAAGGAGGGCAGAGGCTAGGGGAACAGGAGGAGGCACATCCCTTCTAAAGGGGGTGGGCAGCTACTTTTCAGTTCCAGCTGGGAATTGCCATGCAGAAATGTGTGCACAGGAGTTTCCGCCAAGGAATCAGAAATCCACACAATAAATGAAGTCTGAGTTTTACTTGGTGCTGATAACTAATCAAAAAACAGGGCCACTTCTGGGTGCAAGTCACACACACCTGTGGACAATCTGCCTTGTGGACCCTGGTTTGATCTCTATCGTGTGGTACTCTCAGAAATCACTAGCAAAATACAAAGATGAAAGGATTAAAGGAACGACCACCTCTGGCTACCAGGCGGTTTGTGGTTCTGCAAAATCTAAACACATGCAGCTAGTCTGAAGATCCCCCAGTCCATCCATCCCATCGTGGCTACCAGGGTTTCCTTTGTGACATGCAGGCTCCTGCTTCTGAATTCTGTGTCAGGCTAGGATGGTAGTCATTTCAAGAAAGGGAGAGTCTACAAGAATGTGAGTGTTTCTGGGGTATTCCCTAGGGCACGGGTCCTAAGGGAGATAAAACAATTGAACTTCAGAAGTATACACACTCCAATCAATTGTAACTATAGCGATTATAATAAATAGCTCCGATCTACAGAGTGCGTGTCAAGATAAGTGATTTACGGACACCATCTTATTTCATTTACACAGAAAACCCAACAAGTACTACGATGATCTCCGTTCAATAGAGAAACAGTCAGTAGTCTGAGAAAGCAGACTCAGAGAGGTTAAGTAATCTTCCCTGGATCACACAGTGGTTAAGTTCCAAATTCTGTCAGAAAATGAGCTTCCAAGGTCTGTGTGTTTTGCCTCCCTTGAGGATACCAAGTAGAAATCCAACATAACGTTAAAGAGATTTCCCCTCTCAACTTGCAGTGATTCCCAGAGCAGACTTAAAAGTATGAGAACAGATGGTTGTTGGGTGGTGGTATGTCAATTTCCTTAAAGCCTTCAAAGGTATATCTGAAATACACAAAAGCAAATTTGGATAATCAGAAAAATGAGCATGCTCTAAGAAATGAAAGAGATGGTTCTCTGGCTTCCAAGATACATATTATTATGGGAACTCTGAGACCATACAAATAATATCAATTTGTTAAGCTTGGTAGGATAAGGAAGCCAGGACCACACAGGCTGTGAGAAAGCGACTGGTGGACACTGAGGGCAAGGGCATGGCCAGAGGCAATAGACTGACTGCCTGTGTTGGTTGTTGAGATTTTAAAGAATAGCTTTATTGAGATATAAATTCACATACCATACAATTCACATACTTTAAGTGTATAATTCAGCAGTGAAAGGGAAAGTGTTAGTCGCTAAGTCGTGTCCGACTCTTTTGCAACCCCGTGGACTATAGCCCACGAGGCTCCTCTGTCCATGGAATTCTCCAGGCAAGAATACTGGAGTGGGTTGCCATTTCTTTCTCTGGTTTTTAATATTTTCACAGGTATGTGCAACCATCAGCACAATCAATTTTAGAATATTTTCGGCATCTCAAAAAGCAGCTATCACCTGCTTGTTCCCCCGTCTCTTCAGCTCCAGAGCAAACACTAATCTACTATATGTCTACATAAATTTCCCTGTTCTGAACTTTCATATGAATGGAATCATATAATATGTGGTCTCTCGTGGGTGGCTTCTTTCATTTAGCATAATGTTGTTGAGATTTGAATGACTTTGAAAACTATCATCGCTCCCTCAATATGTTGCTTTGGTGGATTCCTTCTTCCAAACAAGTCTTTGAGCCTACTGGCATTGTGAACCACACCAGCAGTGTTCCTGTCTGGAGACCTTACCAGAAACAGTTGAATATTACTTGCTTTTCCTTCCTTGAGATCTCCAGGGAAACTCCAGACTGAGTTTCTCCTGGAATTTCCAGCTTGTTGTTCAATCGCTAAGTCATGTCTGACTCTATGTGACCCCATTGACTGCAGCACACCAGGTTCCCCTGTCCTTTACTATGTCCCAGAGTTTGCTCAAAGCCATGTCCATTGAGTCAGTGATGCTATCTAACTACCTGTCTTCTGCTGTCCCCTCCTTTCTTTGCCTTCCATCTTTTCCAGCATCAGGGTCTTTTGCAATGAGTCATCTCTTCACATGAGGTGACCAATGTATTGGAGCTTCAGCATCAGTCCTTCCAATGAACATTCAGGCTTGATTACATTTCGGATTGACTCATTTGATCTCCTTGCTGTCCCTGATGTCTCAATAGTCTTCTCCAGCAGCACAACTCGAAAGCATCAATTCTTTGGTGCTCAGCTTTCTTTATGATCCAACTCTCACATCCATACATGACTGCTGGAAAAACCATAGCTTTGACTGTATGGACCTTTGTCAGAAAAGTGATGTCTCTGCTTTTTAATATGCTATCTAGGTTGGTCATATCTTTTCTTTCAAAGAGCAAGAGTCCTTTAATTTCATGGCTACAGTCACCTTCACAGTGATTTTGGAGCCTAAGAAAATAAAATCTGTCACTGCTTCCACTTTTCCCCTTCTATTTGCCATGAAGTGGTAGGACTCCAAAAGTCCTCTGCTGACTCATTACGTAGAATTAATAGCATGAGTCAGGATACTCAAGTCTCTACTCCTTTCTCTCACTCTTAATGTTTGCAAGAACTTGGCATGTCCAGTGCCTGGCTAGATTTTGAGAAAGAGTTAGATTTATAAACAGCTTCCTCAGACATTACCCAAGAGGTCTCAATGGTTAAAGTGAAGCCTATGTGTAGAAACTAATGCTCTGGGTCTTTCTCCAAACAGCATCAAATCACTACTGTTTTATATACTTCACAGCTTTTTGTCCTATTTTCCGCATTATCTTGAAGAGACAAAAATACAGGAAATGAGTGATTGTTGTTTAAAAAAATGGTGAGACTGGTTATTGTTACTCTCAAATGATGTCTCTTAAGGTTGATGTTGTTTTAGTCATTAAGTCATGTCTGACTCTTGAGACCCCATAGACTATAACCCCACTAGGCTCCTCTGTTCATGGGATTTCCCAGGCAAGAATACTGGAGTGGGTTGCCATTTCCTTCTCCAGGGGATCTTCCTGACCCAGGGATCAAACCCATGTCTCCTGCATTGGCAGGTAGGTTCTTTATCACTGAGCCACCGGGGAAAACCTATAAGCAAATTGGAAGCACTAGGCCTTGTAAAGTATGCAGAAATTTCAGTCTAGTGGAGATAGAATATGTGTTGTAAGTGGAAGGAAAATTATGTGAACAGAACATGTTCTTTAAAATCAAACCAATCTGGTTCAAATCTTAATATTACTACTTACCAATTTTGTGACATTGAACAAGCAAGTAAGATTCTCTAAGCTTCAGTCTCCATTTCAATAAAATAGAAATAATGTTATCTACTCCATAGGATGTTTTGAGATTAAACAATAAACACAACAACTACTGCTAGTACCATGACCACCATCGCTACCATTTATTGAGCATTGATGCTTTCAAACTGTGGTGCTGGAGAAGAGTTATAAGAGTCTCTTGGACAGCAAAGAGATCAAACCAGTGGATCCTAAAGGAAATGAAGCCTGGATATTCACTGGAAGGACTGATGCAGAAGCTGAAGCTCCAATCCTTTGGCCACTTGATGCGAAGAGTCGACTCATTGGAAAAGACCCTGATGCTGGGAAAGATTTAGGGCAGAAGGAGAAGGGGGTGACAGAGGATGAGATGGTTGGATGGCATCACCAACTCAACGGACATGAGTCTGAGCAAACTCCAGGAGATAGTGAAGGACAGGGAAGTCTGACATGTTGCAGTCCATGGGGTTGCAAAGAGTTGGACATGACTTAGCAACTGAAAAACAACAAAATATGTCAAGACAGTGTTAGGCACTTAAGCTTTGGGGTACTTTCCTTAAGGTGTTACTTTTCTAACCCCTTCAACAACCTGGCTAGTTATATAAGATATTATAATCTTCGCTTCACAGATGGAAAAACAAAAACAAAAAGCTGGTTTAGACATGTTTATTGATTTCCCTCAAATCATGCAGCTAATGAGTGGTAGCATTGTCAAAATCAGATTTTTCTGTCACAAAGACGACATTGTACCCATCATTGTGGCTGTTGTGGCTAACAGAATAGTGAAAGTAAGAATCAAGGATGTAAAAAGAGACATTTTTCATCCAGAAGCTAGAAACCTATCCTAAAAGTCACGCAAACACTGTAAAATTTAAAACAGGCAATTTCACATTTTCATGACTGTGTTTAAAACTAGGCAATTTCAAATACATGGTTTAAATGCCAGGGTAAGGATGAGAGACTATGTCTAGACATCTGGTATACCAGCCCCAGTACATCTGCCTGTGGTTCACCCCTCCACCCCACAGGACAAGTTGAATTTTTAGGAAGAGGCACTGTTCAGTTCTACTTGAAAGGGGCTCCCAGAGCATAACCCCCCATTCCTGGAACAATCTTGTGACATCTCAGGTAGAGAAAATCTGTTTTGTCCTCAGCATCAAATACTGGGATTTTTCCAGTTTCTTGTCTTTAAGGTTTTGCAAAGTCACTATAATTTGAATTTTTATAAATCAAATCCCATTTAACATGCACTTGAGGAACTTGCACTTTAAAAGAATTCTGTCTTGAATCCTCAAGAACGTGGAAGGCTGCCTTTAGAAATGAGTAGCTAATTCTGAAATTATCCATTTTGTAAATTAAGAAATTGGTTCACAGCTTTCTAAAAACAACCTTTAAACTTTGAAACCAATTTGAAATTCAAGTTTGTGACTGGGTCTTGTGGGCACTCCTTATTACCTTTGCTGATAAGCATTTAAATATATTCATTAACAAAAATAATTGTTGTCACAGTTAACTACATTAGCACCATTTAATTGAATTAGAAATTAGATGGGGGTCATGAATATTTCACTAGGGCTCGCTGCTAGCCTCCTAATTTCCATCTTTCAAAAAAGAACCCTCACATAACATAAACAAGTGGATTTGCAATGTTTGTGTTCCTGGCCCTTCTCATACTTTTGCCATTAACATCAGCCTATTGTCAAAAATAAATCAAAAAAGAACTTGTAGCTTTTTTGCTACTCTTCTGTGCTTCCAGACATGATGCAAGGAGTCTTCTGTCCTCAGGAAACTTTAAATGAACATTTACTCAACACAAACCAGAAGCCATCAATCCATACACTTAGAGCACATCAGAACTTTTGAGGTAGAGTCTAAAGTTCACAACCATGGCACAACTGACATTTAGAGTCAGAAAATGCTGTGTTGTGGGCAACTGTCCTGTCATGGTAGGATGTTTAGTGGCAGACCTACTGAATGCTGCTAATATCACCACTACACACACACACACACACACACACACACACACACATACACCCCAGTTGTAATCATCAAAATTGTCTCCAGATAATATTTCCCTCAAAGGAGGGAATTGTCCCCAAGTTGGGAACCACTGGTGGAACAATATAGTTTCGATTACCAGCCATCCCTCTCATGTTTGACGTTTCTCTGGGCCTTAGTTTTGTATATGTGAAATAGAAGCAATCATACTTATTTCATTGGGTTGCTAGGAGACTACACAGTATCAAGTGAATAGAAGGCATAGCTGGATGAGCGTTCATTAATTATCAGCTGATGTATCAGTAGTAATCATAGTGGGAGCATCAGCAACAGTAGCAGAAACATCAAGATCTGAGGGATGGTTTTCTATTTACTCTCCACCCATGGAGACATGATGTTATTGCGCTGGGCCAGAGTTACCCTCCTTGCCTGAAGGAAGACCCCAGGTGGTACCACTGAAGTCAGCAGTGGTCCTTCTTCTTTGAATCCCTAAGCTAGTCAGACCTACCCTACATACCACTTGTCCAAAGGGTGTTCAAAAAGCCCCAGATCTTTCCACAGTAGACATGGTGAGATTTGAAAAAAGTAGGATCTGGAGTTAGGCAGACCTGAATTCCAAACTTGACTTCTGATTCAAGGTCTCGGGTAAGTTTCTTAATCTTTGTGAGCCTCAGATTCCTTGGCTTTAAAAGAGAATCATGAGAACTATCCTATAGACTGGTTTTGAGAATCAAATGCCATAATGCATGCAGACAGCCCCTCTTACCATGTTTGGCACATAGTGGGTACTTAATAGCCATTAGTGATTAGAACTTTTGTGATGAAAAATATGTAGAGCAGGGTTTCTTAACCTTGGGACTATTAACACTTGGGGCTGGATACTGCTGTGTTGTGCAGGCCTTCCTGGTGCTTTGTAAAATGTTAGCAGCATTTCTGGCTATTAGATGCTAGTACCACTGGTCACCAGTTTTAACAACCAAAATTGTCTTCAGGCATTGCCAAGGGTCCCCTGGGGGCAAAGTTGCCCCATTTGAGAGCTACTGTCCTACAGGAAATGGATCCCCACCCAATCTGCTTGGTCACTCTGCCTTGAGCTAACATCACCTCTTCTGGGAAGATGTGTAGTCTTCCTTCTGTCAAGTTAACCACTGTCTTCATTGTCTCATAACTCTTTGCTCATCTATCTGGTCTGCTAGGCTGGGAACCCTTTAAGGACTGGCTTCATTTGTACCTGTAATCTATAGTTGGCACAGAGTGGAGGCCAGCAGACAGAGCAGGGTCGGGGAAAAAGCAAACTATTGAGCACCTACTGTATACCAGATGGTGCTAGTGGTAAAGAATCTGCCTGGCAACACAGGAGATGGTTCAATCCCAGGGTTGGGAAGATCCCCTGGAGGAGGGCATGGCAACCCACTTCTGTATTCTTTCCTGGAGAATCCCACGGACAGAGGAGCCTGGAGGGCTACAGCCCATAGAGTCACAAAGAATTGGACATGATTGAAGTGACTTAGCATGCATGCATATACCAAGCATAAATCTAAACGGTTTACACATATAATTTCCTTCTGTCTTCTCAATAGGTTTGCAAAGTATGTATCATTGTGTCTATTTTGCCAGTGAAGAACTTGAGCCTTAGAAAGAAGGAACTCATTTAAAAATACACAGAAAATATGTAAATAGACTTGGGGGTTTGAATCCAGTCTGAATGTCTCCCAAACTTCTCCCCTTCTTCACCAAGCAGAAAATGAGGTACCTTCTTCCCAAGCTGTGCTGTACCCTAGCACCCCCACCACCCTGGACAGAAAGGCATTCTTTCTATTCTCCAATGAATCCCTTGCCTACAGATGAGATCAGAAAATTGGGGTGGTGTGCCAAAGGTCACAAAGTGATTAGAAATGGCTGACCTGCTTGAAGAAACAATCCATTCTGGACCCAAAGATGAGGCACTGAACATTTTTCACTCTTACTGAAAAGGTCAGACTGGAGGCAGCAGGACCCAGAGTGAGACCTTTTGGCAATTTCAGAAAGTTCAGCCTGCAGCTTGGGGGCAGAGACGAGGCTAATGCCCACATGGCCCAAGCCTCTCGCTCCACCTCCAGCTCGAGACACCAGCCGGCACCAGACTTACCTCATCAACATCAGCCTGCACGGGCCACAGGTCCTGGGCTCAGGAAGGGGGCACCTCCTCGCCCCAGATGCATTGGCATCTCTGTGTCAGATAGCCTCATTATTTTAGAGATTCTAAGAAATACTGAAAATATGCTACGGAGGTCGTACAAAGTGGGTGGCAGGCTCCAAAAGGTTAACATCTTCCTTTCAGATGATTCCCACAGTTGCTATGGTATCTCCTACAGGAGGCTTTGTTAATTCCATATGAAGGGCCTGAAATTAATAAACTCCTTTGAACTCAGAGGAAACAAACCAGGTTGGGCTGCAAATATTGCAGCCTATTTATTCCTTACCTGGACAAGAGGCCCAGGTGTGCGGGTGTATGTGCGCAGGGGTTTGGAGCAGCAGTCACACACATGCCATTGGGTGTGTGCTTTCGTTGTATCTGTGCACAGGTGCGAGGTGGGGTCAGCAAAGGACCAGACTGTCTGCATATCCGTAAGGGCTAAGATTCATCTAAAAACCACAGAGCAAGATATTAGGGTCAAGGACTGGGTCCATTCAACTCTGTCATGAGCATTCAGTCCAGTGCCTCATTGACATCAGTGTCTTATTGAAAGTCTCATCTGTGAGTTTAACACATACTTTCGAGTATCTGCTTTCAGCCAGGCACTGTGTTATGTATAGAGGTGATTACCACAGTAAACAGGGTGGAGAATCCCTTTCCTTTGGGAGCTAGGGTCAGGGAGGAGATGAATGGACTGACAGGTATAGAAGATCCCAAGTGGAAGGTCATACAACATTTTCCTTTGGTTGACATGCATGTGTATATGTGCACATGTGTTTAATAATAGTCAAAAGAATCCTTTGAAAAATCAGTGTCAGTGAGAGGAAGAGTACCAGGATAGAAGATACAGAACATGGGTTTTGGAGTCAGAATCTGGGCATTTGAGTCTTGCTTCTGTTGCTGACCAGCTACCTGCCCATAGTCAACCAAAACACCCATTTCCCTAGACTATTCATTCCTTGAATACTATATTTGCACACCCACCAGATGTACTTCCTAGGCTCTGGGGACACAGGATGGAGCAGAGCAGACAGAAACCCCTGCCTTGTGGAATAATTGTACCGAAGCACAGTAAGTGTCATGAAAGAGGTGGATATACATACACCAGGAGTGATGGCAAGAGGCCCTAAGGCAGCCCAGAGAAGCAGGGAAGGTGTCTGAAAGCAGTGACCAGAGTCCAGGACATGCAGATGACAAGTGGAAGGAAGAGGGTCCTAGGCAGAAAAAATAATATGCACAGAGTTCTCAAGCAGAAAGCATGTGTGGCCTGTGCAAAGTGTTGGAAGAAATTAAATATGGCGGCAGCACTGAGTGTGAGGGGGAGAAAAGGCTATACCTGTTGAGTGTACGTGAGTGTCCTTGTACCTGCATGTCTATATGAGTGTGTCTGTGTGTGTCCAGGCACATGAGCATGGGTGTGTCTGAATGAGTGTGTGCCTGTATGTGCTTGTGTGTCCATGTTTGTGTATGTGTATGAATCTGCCAGCCAGTTCAGTTGCTCAGTTGTGTCCGACTCTTTGCGACCTTATGGAATGCAGCACGCCAGTCTTCCCTGTCCATCACCAACACCTGAAGTTTATTTAAACTCATGTCCATCGAGTTAGTGACACCATCCAACCATCTCATCCTCTGTCGTCCCCTTCTCCTCTTGCCCTCAATCCTTTCCAGCATCAGGGTCTTTTCAGATGATGGACTGGTTGGATCTCCTTGCAGTCCAAGAGACTTTCCAGAGTATTCTCCAACACCACAGTTCAAAAGCATCAACTTCTTGGCACTCAGCTTTCTTTATAGTCCAACTCTCACAACCATACATGACTACTGGAAAAACCAGAGCTTTAACTAGATGGACCTTTGTCAGCAAAGTAATGTCTCTGCTTTTTAATATGCTGTCTAGGTTGGTCATAACTTTTCTTCCAACAAGCAAGCTTCTTTTAATTTCGTGGCTGCACTCACCATCTGCAGTGATTTCGGAGCCAAAAAAACAAAGTCTCTCATTGTTTCCATTGTTTCCCCATCTATTTGCCATGAAGTGATGGGATCAGATGACATGAGCTTAGTTTTCTGAATGTTGAGGTGTTTTTTTTTCTTTTTTCTTTTTTTAAATTTATTTTTTTATTGAAGGATAATTGCTTTATAGAATATTATTGTTTTCTGTTAAACCTCAACATGAATCAGCCATAAGTGTACATACATCCCTTCCCTTTTGAACCTCCTTCCCATCTCCCTCCCCAATCCACCCCTCTAGGTTAATACAGAGCTCCTGTTTGATTTTCCTGAGCCATATAGCAAATCCCCGTTGGCTATCTATTTTACATATGATAATTAAGTTTCCAGAATGTTGAGTTTTAAGCCAGCTTTTTCACTCTCCTCTTTCACTTTCATCAAGAGGCTCTTCAGTTCTTCTTCGCTTTCTGCCATAAGGGTGGAGTCATCTGCGTATCTGAGGTTATTGATATTTCTTCCACAATCTTGATTCCAGCTTGTGCTTCATTCAGTTCAGCATTTCTCATGATGTACTCTGCATAGAAGTTGAATAAGCAGGGTGACAATATACAGTCTTGACGTATTCCTTTCCCGATTTGGAAACTCTGTTTTTCCATGTCTGGTTCTAACTGCTGCTTCTTGACCCGCATACGCATTTCTCAGGAGGCAGGTTTGGTGGTCTGGTATCTCCATCTCTTGAAAGAATTTTCCAGAGTTCGTCATGATCCACACAGTCAAGGGCTTTGGCATAGTCAATAAAGCAGAAGTAGATGCTTTTCTGGAACTCTCTTGCTTTTTCAATGATTCAACGGACATTGGCAATTTGATCTCTGTTTCCTCTGCCTTTTCTAAATCCAGCTTGAACATGTGAATGCTCACAGTTCACATACTGTTGAAGCCTGGCTTGAGGAATTTTGAGTATTACTTTGGCAGCGTGTGAGATGAGTGCAATCGTGTGGAAGTATGAGTCTGTATGTGTCTATATGTGAATAAGGGTATGAGTGTGAATGTGTTCATCTGAATGTGTGTGTGTGTACATGTGTGTGCATGTGTGTCCAGGCATATGACTGGATGAATATGCAATCCTCACAAAGAAACTTACAGATGCCATGGTCAGAAAGCCACAAAGAGTGGAATAATACTTCCCATGTGAACTCTGTAACCACACAGCAAAATCAATAACCTAACTGAATTGCTTTTATAGGTAATGCATCATGTAAGAAAGGTTTTAATTAAAGTGTGGCTCTAGAAATGTGCTTTGGGCTTGCAGACCTTGGGGTCCTGCTCAGGCAGAGTCAGGGCAGGTGGCGGACAAACCAGGGCCACTTGACAGAGCAGTCTCCCTGCTCCTGGTCCTTTCCTGTTGGGGGCCACTCTCCTCTGCCTTTTTGGAAATTCACAAAAGAAGAATATCTTCTATTGTGGAAATGCTATTAATCAGTAAATGAACATACTGTAAATGAACATTCCATCAAACCATCCAAACATATTGGGCAGTCAAAGACACACACACACAGATTTTAAAAAATGCTTTTTTTGCATAAAAGACTAAAAATATATTTAAAAATCATATTTAGTTCTGGCCAGGGCTTCCCTGGTGGCTCAAATGGTAAAGAATCTGTCTGCCAACGAAGGAGATGTAGGTTTGATCCCTGGATAGGGAAGATCCCCTGGAGAAGGGCATGGCAGCCCACTCTACTATCTTTGCCTGGAGAATTCCATAGACAGAGGAACCTGGTGGGCTACAGTCCATGGGGTCACAAAAAGTCAGACACAACTGAACGACTAACACATTAGTTATGGCAATGGTGCAGTATGTTGGGCATGTTGGTAATAGAAGTAGAAATAGGTCCATTTATTCTGAAGGGTAATTTGAACCATATATATCCGAAACCTTAAACTTATACATACTTTTAGATTCAGCATTTCCAAAAACTTAGCCAAAGAAAATAATCACTCAAACTGGCAGGTTAAACGTAAAAAAGTTGGTCATTGCAGCATCGTTTGTAATTGTTATGATGGTGTGATCTTTGCTGAGTTCTTATCTTTGACCTCTAATAGCTGAGATGGAAACAGTAGTAAGCATCCCATACCTTAACTACGGTAACTACCAAGCGTCGGACGAATGAGAGGCCATGGTAAGCTGATCAATGTTAAACAATCAGCTCTGGGGTGGGGGTTGGGGGCAGTTTCTCAGATAATGCCAATTTCTGTGGTGTAAACATTCCCACCAGGGCAGATTTCCAGCCACCAGTGTGCCCTCCCTGACATGGAGTTTGGAGGAGATATGAACAGCTCATGCGCACAAGCCCAGGTGGGCGGGCTTCAGTAGACCCTGGGCTGGAGGGCCTGCTGTAGCAGCCCAGTACCATCCTCCTACCGCCCCACAGAAAATACAAAAAGACAAGGAGGGAAGAGCCAGGTCACCTTTTGGAGATGTCTCCCTACCTCTTCCTACTTCTCCAGAGGATCTCCCTGTAAGCAAATGAAGTAGGCACGGGGAAAGCATTCCTTAAGTCTGGAGCTATCTGAAGAAGGTCCCACCCTGTTTGTGGACCAAATCTAGAGCACCCTGACCTGAATGAGGAAGTGTCAGATACCGTAATGGTGCAGACTGACCATCGGGAGAGGAAGCAAGAACCACCTTGTTCTCTCAAGTCCCAGAGTCCTAAGATGGAAGAAGGGGAGGGACTTTAAATAGCATATGAGATTGAGAGTGTGGAATGACCAAGACATAAACTTAAAAATCAAAGCAATACTTTAATACCAGAACATGTCTGTCTGAGCTAGGTCAGGGATCTCCTGGAGGAAGCGCTCTAGGCGACAGGAAAGAGGAAATGAAGGGCAGAGTTAGTTAGTGGCAGCTACTGGAAAAATAAAATTCTTCTGTTTTTCCATCAATGACTTGGGACTTATGAATCAAATGGGTCACATTTTTGAGGTAACCTAAGTATCCATCAAAGAGAAATGAAATACAATGTGGTACATCTGCTTAATGGGACAGCATATTCAAGTCTTTATCCCATTGTGTGTGTGTGTGCGCGCGCGTGCGTACACGCACATGCAGGCTATCATTAACATAATTCAAATAACATACAATAATCACGAGTATGTGCTTCTTTGGGGGTCTTTAAAACTTCAATTCTATGTTTGCATTTTAAATAGAAAATCAATAACCCTGTAAGTTTGAGAAAACTTCTTCCCCACTGGTCTACTCTGATGTGCCCAGCACTGAAGAAACCCCAGGATATTCTTCCTACTATAGTGACCAGCACATAAATAGGACCACAGTAAATTGGTCGGTGGAAAGAAAATATGATTCACAAATTATTATGGACAATGCGATCATGCTTTCAAAAAATAATCTAAAAAGTCTGTAACCATATGTATAGATAAATGTCTAGAAATGCACATATAAAATGAGTGATTGTGTTGCGGAGTGTATAGAGATTCATTTAATCACCCCTCAGCCTTGTTACTATTTCGTTAATGTTTATGAAGTTCTGAACGTGAATCAGAGACACTCTGCTATGCACTCATACTTTTCAGTTTTATCTAGTAATCTGGATGTGTGTGTTTGTTATTTTTCAGTCACTAAGTCATGTACGACTCTTTGCAACCCCGTGGACTGCAGCATACCAAGTGTCTCTGTCCTCCACTGTCTCCTAAAATTTGCTCAAATTCATGTCCATTGAGTTGGTGATGCTATCTCACCATCTCATCCTCTATCACTCCCTTCTCCTTTCACCTTCCATCTTTCCCAGCATCAGTGTCTTTTCCAGTGAGTGGGCTCTGCATGGCATTTGTGTATGTATATCCTTCCCTACCATTAGCATGATTATTGTATCCAGAGCAAGGAAATAGAGAGCTCTGAAAAATGAAGTACTTAGCACATAGTACTTAGAACCTAGTGGGTGCTTGGTTATGGTCACCATTATTTTATTAGTATGGAATCTTGGGTCTAATCTACCACAACTTCTTGAGCAATTGTCATGATAACAACAACAATAACAGCAAGTTTTTACATAGTATTGATTATTACCTGCAGTAAAATATACATACACTATACCTTCCCTGTGGCCCAGACAGTAAAGAATCTGCCTGCAATGCAGGAGACGTGGGTTTGATCCCTGGGTTGGGAAGATCCCCTGGAGGAGGGCATGGCAACCCACTCCTATATTCTTACCTGGAGAATCCCATGGAGAGAGGGGCCCGCTGGCCTACAGTCCATGGGGCTGCAGGGAGTTGGACACAACTGAGCAACAAAGTGTCGCACATATATGCCATGTACTATAATAGTGCAGGCATTTTCCTGACACTCATCTTTCCTTGTCCTTATGGTAACTACGATAACTATGATGTAGCTATTACTCCCATTTTACATGTTAGCAAACTGAGTCTCAGAAATACGGTCCCTGTAATACTGGGCTCCTCCTTCTGTGTCCTCAACCCAGCCTGGGACTCAGGGCAGTTTTCCTCATCCTCTCTGCCCCAGGACCTGCTCTAATGGGAACAGTGGAAACAAGTGCACAGGCCCGCACATGCACAAGCAGGCACAAGCACCCAGAAATGGATGGGGCTGGGCTTGGCTGGGGTTACTGTGTGTGACTCAGACGGTCAGAGGAAGAGGCAGCATAATGCAGACAAATGGGAGATAATAAGTCTGGAGCCAATGAACCGAAAGAGAGGGAGAGCACATATTAAATAAAAAGTCATGAGTCCCTCCAGCCTGGAAAGGGATTTAGAGGTTACCATAAAAAAAAAAAAATCGTGAAGTTGCCAGCACCTTGTACTGCTGGAATCAACTTGGGAACCAGGCAGCCCCGTGTCCTTTCCTGTGTTCTCCCTCAAGGAGAGAAGCCAGGAGCGAGTAGGTCTGGTCCTTCCATCCTGGGGCCAGGGTCAAGGGGGGCCCATTCTGAGCTGTGGGGAAATGCTGATGCCATGTCTAAAGTGAGATCTTGAGTTTGAATGACGGAAGTGTGTACCTGGGCACAGCCCAGAAGGAGGGAGGCGGTGTAAGAGAAGAGAACCTCAGAGTGAAGAGTCTCACGGCAGCTGGAAAAATGACGGGGGAAGGTGAGAGAGTATGAATTGCAGATTGTCGGAGTGAACTGGATGCTCATGTCGGAAGGTCACAGCTAAACAGGACAGATGACAGAAAGAGGGCAGGCTGCTGAGGCAGCAGTTCAAATTTCCATACTTCATTCTTAAGACTCACGAAGCTGTACATCTCAAGTGGAGACAACCTGAGGTCTTGAGGGGAAGAGGACTCGGTGCCAAACACACCAGATACAATACCAGGTCTGGGTTGTATCCTTTCCATCAAAGATCTGTGTTGGCTTGAGTGCACTATCTTGCCACAGTGAGCCTCAGTCCCTTCATTTCTAAAGGTAGAAAGACAGGGGGCTGAGAGATGGTGTGTCCACTTGAGACGAGCCTTGTGTCACCTTCACTGGACTTCAGACATGTGTGGTGAGGGCTGGATGGAAGATTGATTAATGAAGAGCAGGAATGGTGTAGAAAAGCCTCCCAGAGGACAAAGGAAAAGGGGGCAGCTTCAGCCAACATCTTCAATGGCTGAGGGAGTGTGAGAGGTGTGGCTGGAACCACATCAGGAGGCACTCCTGAATCCAAAGAGCAGAGTGAGATCATATCCAAAACAACAGCGAATTCAGCCTTCACACTTGGGAGGTTAGAATTATCCCCATTTTACAGATGAGGAAGCTGAGGCACAAGGAGGCTAAATAACTGGGTGGGTGGTTACCCACCCAGTAAGTGGCAGAGCTGGGATCCAGACCAGTCTACCTGGCTCCATCACACATACTTGTAACCATTACACCTAAGTCTCCACCATTAGACAGAAATAAAATCTGTTTATAAGAAGGGCTCCAGGATACAGTAACATTTGGGGCCAAACAACATTGCCTGGAGCCACTTCTAACTGAGTAAAGTAAGTCCCCCACATACGAACAAGTTCCATTCCAAGAGCATGTTCATAAGTCCAATTTGTTCGTAAGTCCAACAAAGTTAGCCTAGGTATCCAACTAACACAGTCAACTATATAGTGTTGTGCTACAACAGGATTATAATGCTTTTCACACAAATAATATGTAAAAAACAAACACAACAATAAAGAAAACATGTTTAGTCTTACAGTACAGTACCTTAGAAAGACAGCAATACCAGCTATATCACTGCTGCTTTTACACTTGCTTCCAGACATTCTGGGCTTGAAATAAAGAGTCTGCACTCTGTATTCTATATAGTACTGTGTGGTACAGTACGCAAAAGCACACCACTTGTAGAGGATGCACGCACCTGACAATGTACACCAGACATGTGAATTAACTTACATGATCGGACATGCCAACACTTGTTCACATCTTTGAAAGTTTGCAACTTGAAAGTTTGTGTGTAGGGGACTTACTATATCAAAATAAGGTCAAGAGGAAGGACTAATTCTCTCACAGACCACAAGCTAGCTTTGGTTTGATGCTAGATCACATACTAGTATCTAAAGGCTTAGGATGGCAACCATCAGAGCTGGAGATCCTCTGGTGTCTAAACGAGAGGCAGAGATACCAGGGGAGGAGAACCCTAGAGCAGGAGGGACTACTGCCCACAGATCAGCACAGGGGCACGTGGGAGCTGTGGGCGGAAACACCTTCTAGAGCAACCAAGAGAGACCAATGCAGGGTTGGAGCCGCCTGGGGAGAAATTTGCACAAGGGCAGGGGGGCTTCCGTTGTGGCTCAGACGGTAACAAATCTGCCTGCAATGCAGAAGACCACAGTAAGATTCCTGGGTCAGGAAGATCCCCTGGAGAAGGGAACGGCAACCTACTCCAGTATTTTTGCCTGGAGAGTCCCAAGGACAGAGGAGCCTGGCAGGCTACAGTCCATGAGGGTGCAAAGAGTTGGACACAACTGAGCAACTAACACACACACGCGCGTGCACGCACACGCGTTCACCTTCTAATGTAAGCAAATGGGGCTGGAGGATGCTGGAGTCTTCAAATTGTCCAGACTGGTGAGCTTGCAGGAAAGTATAAATATTTTCCTCTTTCCGGTGACTTGTTCCAGAGGGGTGAGATACAGTTTTCATGGAAAAGGAACAAGGCTGAGCACATCCGTTTTACTCATATTTCAAGAATGTTTCTATTAGGGAAAGGAAGAGTTGAGATGCTTCGAGCAGGGAAGAGATTTCAAGGTGACCTTGCGGAAGGAGCCGGCATTATGAAATGTTTTTGATCGACTGGAACAAGATAGGCTGTTCATGTCAGAGTTCAAAGCCCTGGACACCAACCGAACTAAGAAAATTCAATTTCTGACATAAGATTGTGCTTTTTCTGCCTTCTAGAAGAATATACACATCCACCCCTCCCATGCCCTTCATGAAAGCAGTGTTCCTCGGTGGTGATCCTGACATCAACAGGGCTATAAAGCAGGTTTGGGAGGCACAGTTGACGCTGCCCACAGGTATCTGGAAAAAGGACTGCTGTTTCAGTCCGGGCTCTTCCATGGAAACTCATGTGACCCGGGGTCACTTCAATATCCTCTTCTCTTTTGTTCTCCCAGAAAATCAACACAGAAAACTCCTCCATGTTTATCTAAAACAGCACTTTGAGGCAGAACTTTCCGTGTTGATGAAAATGTCCTAAATCTGTGCCAATGTGGTGGCCACTGAGCCCTTGAAAAGCGGGGAGTGTGACAGAGAAGCTCAGTTTTAAACTTTCTTTCATTTTGATGAATTTAAATAGCCACATGTGGTTAACGATCACCTCATCGGGCAGCACGGTGCTGAAAGATTCAGCGGAAAGAGCATGACCCTTGGGACCACCCAGGACAGACTTGAATTCTGCCTCTACCATTTACTAGCGGTGTGACCTTGAATAGGTATCTTAACCTCTCTGATCCCAGGTCTCCTCATCCGAAAAATGGGGATGATGATATCTACATTGCAAGATTGCTGTGGAAATGAGTTACATACACAGAGATGGCAGGCCACACGTGTTTAGTACATTACAGCTGCAGTTATTAAGCAATAAGCATGATTCATGACTGGCCTGGAGTTTCTCAGTTGTGAACCCAGGCTCTCACTGACAGTGATGGGACAGAATGAAGTTGAAGAGGCAGGGTCTGATCTGTACTTTTCTATGGAAAAGGCATTAGAGAGTAGGAAGTGATGAGGACGCCACAGGGGGCTAGACAGCGGGACCCCGGGTCACAGGGAGATTCAAGGTCAGATTCCGGGACCCCCGCCATAGGGAGCAAGTGGGTCCAGGGTGCTGGTGGGTAAGTGGGAGTGGGGTAGGCTGCCATTCTCCAGCCCAGCCCTGCCCACCACTGACTGCATCCATGGTGAGAAGAGACCCTGCTCCTAGATACCCTATCCGCACCCCTGGATAGGGCAACGACGAGGAGGAGCTAGCTGAGACCCTGAGAGCTGGGGAAAGGAGAGGAGAGAAAGAAACACACAGAAGGGCAGAGAGCCAGAGGGGAAAGAGAGATGAATACCAGACAGAAATGGAGAGGAGCAGCGCCATCAAAGAGGCTGCGGAACGGAAAGGATGGCATACACACAGACAGGTGTCAGAGAGTCAGAGCTGGGACGGACAGAGGCACAGAGATGGAGAGATGAAAGAGACTGGGACACAGAGAGACAGGGCTGAAGCGAGACTGAGAGATGGAGAAAATCCCAAGTAACACACAACCCCTAAGGGAGAGATGGAAAGACAGGCAGGCAGAGACGAAGCAAAACAGAGAAAGAGAGAGATGAAAAAAGTGAAGAGAGAGAACATGGACAAGGTGAAGCTAAGAAAGGCATAACCAGACAGGCATAGCTGAGGACCACAGCTCAGAACAGAGTGGACGGCAGGGCGTGGACACAATTCCAAAGAGAAAACCAAGGGAAAGGGGGCCCGGGTGATGCTGGAGCACCAGGGAAGGAGGCAAGATGGAGTGGGCACCCGGGCGGGGGCACAGGGCAGGGAAGGAGGTTCAGATGGGGATCCCAGCAGAAGGGCAGGTTGCAAACAAACCCCACCCCCTCGTCCTGAGCCGGGGATGTTTGCTGTCCAGAAGCTTCCTTTGTTCTGGCCTCCTCGCCATCCGCGGGAGGCTGGGGCAGCAAAGGTTTCCAGAGCCCCTGCTCGCCCGCTCCCTCCTCCCTCTGTCTTTCTCCCGAGTCGTTAATCTTGGAGGACAGGTTGGTCTTTTATTAGCTATCTCCAAGGGTCAGCTTAGAAGTATCTGTGGAGATACTGGTTCAGAATGTCATTTGTCATCGGGGGCCTGACGGGAGCCGCATTGATTCGGCCCCCCTCCTGGCCTCCTGTTCACTTTGGAGGCAAAGCTGCTCTTAACCTTTTCCCTAAATGGAGCTTTAATTCGTCTCTCCTTCTCTTTGTTTACGCATCAGGGCAGGGCAGAGGGGAGAAGAGAGGCCACAGGCAAGGATGGGGGAGCGAGGAGGACGTGTCACTCCTAGGAAGGCTGGAGGTGTGTGTTCCTACTCCCTGCCTTTCCCTTCTTCCGACTGGTGGTTCTCAACCTTGGCTGTAGGCTGCACTCTCCTGGGAGGTTGCTAAAAATGCAGGGGTCTGGGCTCACCCACAGAATGCTGCCTGCCTTGCCCCAGGGCAAGGCTCAGGAATTCCATTTCCTAAAACTGTCCTTTGTGTCGATGTCCACTCACTAAGTCATGCTCGACTCTTTGCAACCCCATGGATTGTAGCCCACCAGCCTCCTTTGTCCATGAGATTTCCCAGGCAAGAATACTGGGGTGGGTTGCTATTTCCTTTTTGAGGGGATCTTCCCAACCCAGGGATCAAACCCTTGTCTTCTGCATTGGCAGGTGGATTCTTTACCACTGATCCACCTGGGAAGCCCCCCAAACTGTCCTTAGGTGACGCTAATGAGCAACTAGGACTGAGAACCGCTGAGTTACATGCTCCCTTGTCTGTCTTCTTATCAACCTTCCAGTCTTAGGCCAGAGACACCACCTTCAAGAAGTCTTCCCTGATAACCTCCCCACTGAACAACTCTCCAAATACCCCATTTGCTTTCTAGAAAGCATT
Source organism: Odocoileus virginianus (assembly GCF_023699985.2). Classification (NCBI taxonomy): domain Eukaryota; kingdom Metazoa; phylum Chordata; class Mammalia; order Artiodactyla; family Cervidae; genus Odocoileus; species Odocoileus virginianus. Next base: position 14,658,537 of record NC_069706.1, on the reverse strand, counting down.
GTTGCCATCTGATGTAGTATTGAAGAGCCTGGACTCTAAAGCCAGAACATATGGGTTCAGATCTCTGAGCTGCCCTCAATAGTCAGGAGACGTCTGCACCATTTCCTCTTCTGTAAAATGGGAATGATAACCCTAACTCCCAAGAATTCTGGTGAGGACTAAATGAGTTCATCAGTGTAGCCTGCATAGGAGAGGCTGGCACAGAGTAAGTGCTGGATTGATGTTCGCTACCATTATTCAGTTCAGTTCAGTTCAATCACTCAGTCGTGTCTGACTCTTTGTGACCACATGGACTACAGCACGCCAGGCCTCCCTGTCCATCACCAACTCCTGGAGCTTACTCAAACTCATGTCCATTGAGTCGGTGATGCCATCCAACCATCTCATCCTCTGTTGTCCCCTTCTCCTCCTGCCCTCAGTCTTTCCCAGCATCAGGGTCTTTTCCAGTGAGTCACTTCTTTGCATCAGGTGGCCAAAGTATTGGAGCATTGGAGTATTGGAGTATTTCAGCTTCAGCATCAGTCCTTCCAATGAATATTCAGGACTGATTTCCTTTAGGATTGACCAGTTGGATCGCCTTGCAGTTCAAGGGACTCTCAAGAGACTTCTCCAACACCACAGTTCAAAGGCATCAATTCTTCAGTGTTTAACTTTCTCTATGGTTCAACTCTCACATCCATGCATGACTACTGGAAAAACCACAACTTTGACTAGATGGACCTTTGTTGGCAGAGTAATGTCTCTGCTTTTTAATATACTATCTAGGTTGGACATAGCTTTTCTTTCAAGGAACAAGCATCTTTTAATTTCATGGCTACAGTCACTATCTGCAGTGATTTTGGAGCCACCCCACAATAAAATCTGTCACTGTTTTCATTGTTTTCCCATCTATTTGCCATGAAGTCATGGGACCAGATGCCATTATCTTAGTTTTATTATTACCTTGTTTTTAATCATCTCCCCCCTGAGTTACAGACCCATCCACAGTTTTACAGATCCTCATCATCATCCCCATCTTACAGGCGTGAAGATTGAGGCACAGAGAGAGTATGAGACTTAACTGGGGGACTAGGTTTATCTGGGACAGTTTAACTTCATGACTGGGAGCTGGCGAGGGTCAGGAATCTGTGCAGGAAGCTAGACAGGGGCAAAGCAGTACTTCTGTTGAAAGCCATGCAGTAGCTCCAGGAGATGCCAGCCAAGGGGAGGGCATTCAACTTGGAGGGGGCAGGGGCAGGAAGGAGGCAGGGCTTCCAGGGAGGGTAGGAGGCTCAGAGTGGTGTGGGCGGCCCATGAGGGGGTGGGGAGAGGAGAGGAGGAAGGATGAGCAAGGCCAGGACACAAGGGTTCTGGAGGGAATGTGAAGGGCGGAGGCTTTACTCAGAATTTTATTCTCTGTCCACGTGGAGACGGGGCGTGACTAGAACTCAGGTCTCCTGATGTCCAGTCCTTGGTCCTGACGCCCAGCTTGCAGACTTTTAGAACCAGGTCTTTCAATGACTAAACCTTTTTAAAAGTAGGCTTATCTTTCACTCATCTCTCTCCAAAATTACTGACTAGTAGTATACTGACCCCGATACACGTGTTATAAGGAGGTTGGGTGATAGCCAAGTGGGCAAGGGGGTCACCTTCTAAGCAAAAAAATATTAAAATCATGTGATGTTGCTAAAAATCATTCTGAGAAAGAATTCTTTGGAAATTCCTATTATTCAGATCTTTGGGTCCCACTCTGAAACCACAGGCAGTTGTGACCTTGTGTCTGGAGCTAGTCGGGTGAGAGAGATCAGGGGTCAAGCCTTCTGATCTGGGTTAGAAGCCCAATCCCTCCCCGCTGTCCAGAGGCATGACTGGGGGCAAGCTCCTAGTCTGGGTCTGCCTTGGTTTTCTCAAATGTAAATGGAGGTAACAGAACCTCCCCAAAGGGCCAGTGAGGAGTGACTGAAATAAGCACACACAAAAAAATCAAGAACCCCCCTGCCTCTACGAAATAAATACTTGCTATTGTTGTTGACACTGATAATTACCTCCTGGGTGGTGGTGGTACAGAGAAGAAAGAGAGCCAGTAGGAATAATTCCTCCTGGGATGAAGAGGGAGGGAATGAGGGAGGGAAAAATGACCAGAAATCCTGGGTTCCCCCAGACTGAGGAGTCTCCTAACCTATGTGACTTTTGGTGGCAAAATAGGAAAGTTTCAGGCAAATTGGGATGAGTTATCCAACCTAAAAGAAGGTCTCTGTGTATGAGTTAGTAGCTCAGTTGTGTCTGATGCTTTGTGACCCTATAGACTGTAGCCCACCAGGCTCCTCTGTCCATGGGATTCTCCAGGCAAGAATTATGGAGTGGGTAACCATTCCCTTCTCCAGGGGATCTTCCTGACCCAGGGATTGAACCCAGGTCTCCTGCATTGCAGGCAGATTCTTTACTATCTGAGCCACCAGGGAAACCCCCAAAAGGAAGGTCTAAAGGAGCAAAATTTAATTCTTAAGAAAAATCAGCCAAAAAGAAAATGAGGAAATAGATTCAGGCTGCAGCAGAACTAACTGAAGTGAAATCTCATGCAGGACTTTCTGGTTGCTGAACAAAAGGCAAGGCTGGAACCGGGAGGAAGTTCAGAGCCCCGGCGGGAGCCAGGAGAAAGGCGGGAGCATCTCTCTCTGGATGAAGCATCTGTGTCGGCTGCTTTGCTCTCTGTGAGGGATTCAGCTCAGTCTCCGCTCGCCTGTGACCATCATCCTAGACAGAGGCAGCTGCAGATTTCCAGATCCCAGACATCAGCGGCTTATGGAGGATGCTCAGCCCTATTCTGACTGAGCAGCTGAGGGGATGGCATATGCTTGGTGGCCCGCGGCCTAATCTCAGAGAACGTGTTCTGATAGAAAGATTCATGAGAGCCATCCGGGCTGCAGACACAAGGTCTTAACTTCCAATTCCAAGAGCCCTGCAGCATACGCCTCTACCTGCTGAATGGCTTTGCACTGGGTCTTAGATGGGGCAGATTTACAGCAAATTATCTGCAAACGAATGTCGCAGAGGACTTTGGTGCTTCAGAAGGAAAGAGGGGCAGTTTGGAAAAGGAGGCTGCAAGATGCAGGTGATTCTGAGCCTCCTTCTAACTTGCTGGGCAGACTGGAAATACAGGGAGGGGGCGAGGATGACCCTGCAGCTTTGTCTACAGTGGGGTGCTGACACCTGCAGGGGTGGGGAAGTGCGATGCAGCAAGTCAGGGTGTTTCCACAAACCAGAGGCTCCTGCATCAGCTGAGAGAGACAGGAATTGTCACTGCTCCAGTCCATGGTCTGCCGCCTGAAGGCCCTGCGTGAGGCGACGTCAGGGGACAGACTGGGAGCACTCCCGCCTTTCCATCTGACTGCAGGCAGCAGGCTGGGCTCTGAAGAGCACGGATCTTCTTTTATTTTCCTCAACTTGATTCTATGAACATTTTCAAATGTCCAGAAAATTTGCAAAAGCAACGTAATAAAGACTGCCTAGATTCGACACCTAATACTTTGTTATGATTATTCTATCATTGATCTGTCCGGCTGTCTATCTATCATCTATTTGTAGGCATTTCTGCTTTTTTTTTCTGGACTATTTAAAGTTACAGACATCACAGCTCTTTGCCATTATATAGTTCAGTCTCCCAAGAGCAAGGCATTCCTGACACAATGAAAACATCATGATTAACCTAAGAAAAAGAATGGAGTCCAGAACATATAATATCTAGACTCCAATTTTCTTGTTTGCCTCAAGAGAGCATTTTAAAACTGTTTTAAGCCACTATCCAATCAAGATCCATGCACTGCATTTTTTACTGCCTTTTAACCTAGACACACCTCTCCCAGAATCATATATACACATATTTGTATGACATTGACTTTTTGTAGTCTGGGAGAGTTGTCTTGTAGGATATTCCACATCCTGGATTTGTCTGATTGCTTTCTCAAGTTGTTATCTGTTTTGTGTCTTTGTCCCCTATATTATTGGTAAATTGGAATTTGGGTCTAAATTAGATTCAGTTAAATTAGATTCTGGTTAATGTGAATTAGATTCAAGTTTTACCTTTTTGGGGACAACCATTTACAGATGATGCCCTGTCCTTCACAGTTTACCACGTCAGGTGGCATAATACATTAAGGGGTCCCACCATCAAGGACCATCAAGGTATCAGCAAAATTAGAGACAACAAGGGAACATTTCATGCAAACATGGGCTCAATAAAGGACGGAAATGGTATGGACCTAACAGAAGCAGAAGATATTAAGAAGAGGTGGCAAGAATACACAGTGAACTGTACAAAAAGATCTTCACAACCCAGATAATCATGATGATGTGATCACTCACCTAGAGCCAGACATCCTGGAATGTGAAGTCAAGTGGGCTTTAGAAAGCATCACTACGAACAAAGTTAGTGGAGGTGATGGAATTCCAGTTGAGCTATTTCAAATCCTAAAAGATGACGCTGTGAAAGTGCTGCACTCAATATGCCAGCAAATTTGGAAAACTCAGCAGTGGCCACATGACTGGAAAAGGTCAGTTTTCATGCTAATCCCTAAGAAAGTCAATGCTAAAACATGCTCAAACTATCACACAATTGCACTCATCTCACATGCTAGTAAAATAATGCTCAAAATTCTCCAAGCCATCCTTCAATAATACATGAGCCATGAACTTCTAGATGTTCAAGATGATTTTAGAAAAGGCAGAGGAACCAGAGATCAAATTGTCAACATCTGCTAGATCATCAAAAAAGCAAGACAGTTCCAGAAAAACATCTACTTTTGCTTTATCAACTATGCCAAAGCCTTTGACTGTGTGGATCACAATAAACTGTAGAAAATTCTGAAAGAGATGGGAATGCCAGATCACCTGACCTGCCTCTTGAGAAATCTGTATGCAGGTCAGGAAGCAACAGTTAGAACTGGACATGGAACAACAGACTGGTTCCAAGTAGGAAAAGGAGTACGTCAAGGTTGTATATTGTCACCCTGCTTATTTAACATATGCAGAGTACATCATGAGAAACGCTGGGCTGGAAGAAGCACAAGCTGGAATCAAGATTGCCGGGAGAAATATCAATAACCTCAGATATGCAGATGACACCACCCTTATGGCAGAAAGTGAAGAACTAAAGAGCCTCTTGATGAAAGTGAAAGAGGAGAGTGAAAAAGTTGGCTTAAAGCTCAACATTGAGAAAACTAAGATCATGGCGTCTGGTCTCATCACTTCATGGCAAATAGATGGCGAACCAGCGGAAACAGTGCCAGACTTTATTTTGGGGGCTCCAAAATCACTGCAGATGGTGACTGCAGCCATGAAATAAAAATACACTTACTCCTTGGAAGAAAAGCTATGTCCAACCTAGACAGCGTATCAAAAAGCAGAGACATTACTCTGCCAACAAAGGTCCATCTAGTCAAGGCTATGGTTTTTCCAGTAGTCATGTATGGATGTGAGAGTTGGACTATAAATAAAGCTGAGCACTGAAGAATTGATGCTTTTGAACTGTGGTGTTGGAGAAGACTTTGGAGAGTCCTTTGGACTGCAAGGAGATCCAACCAGTGCATCCTAAAAGACATCAGTCCTGGGTGTTCATTGGAAGGACTGATGCTGAAGCTGAAACTCCAGTACTTTGGCCACCTCATGTGAAGAGTTGACTCATTGGAAAAGACCCTGATGCTGGGAAAGATTGAGGGCAGGAGGAGAAGGGGACGACAGGATGAGATGGTTGGATGGCATCAACGACTCAATGGATATGGGTTTGAGTAAACTCTGGGAGTTGGTGATGGACAGGGAAGCCTGGCGTGCTGTAGTCCATGGAATCACAAAGAGTCAGACACGACTGAGCAACTGAACTGAACTGAACCATCAAGGAAAAGAAGCTATCCTTCATTTAAGGTGGTGACACCAAATAATCCATTGTGAAGGCACCCACTTAAAAGGTGTCCACGGCTGAAGCACTGGCATTGGGCAAAATTTCTGTTCCCCAATAACCTTCTTTTTGGAAGTGGTAGCATCCTTTGTTAATCCCTGCCTGCAATGATTATTAAATGGGAAGTTTAAGAAGGTGCTTTGTCTAAGTCATTGTTATTCTGTCTATATTGGCTGGTCTTCTCCTTAAAAGAAACTCTTTCTGTTTCTTTCTCTGTCTCCTTCCCGTCTCTCGCTTTCTCCCTTTCTCCCTCTCCTTCAAGAGTCCATAAGACTTCGTGGAATTTTAGTCACTCATTGTAATAACAATCAACTTCTGTCATTTCTCATGCTAAAATTGTCCCAAATTTGGCCATTACAAATTGGGCTCTTTTGACACACCTCCATCATTTTTGACAGCTCCTTGCTTCCTGGGACAAGTAGATGACCCAGGCTCACCTCATAACTTCCATGCCCCAGACCTGGAATCAGCCATTTCTCCAAGGAAGGTGGCTCCTCTCAGCTGGGAGCTGAATTTTTAAACCGAGATCAGGGCTTAAATCCTAGCTCTTCCACCCACTAGCTGTGTGACCTCTGGCCTGTCACCTCATCTTTCTGTGTCTCAGTTTTCCCATCCATAGAATGGAGATAATAACTATGTATTCTACCTTGTAATGTTCTTAAAAGAATTAACAATGTTCGTATTTGTAGAGCTGTTTAAATAGTACCTGACACATCATGAGTGCTATGTAGATGTTTGCTAAATATATGATGCCTCACAATTTATGCAGATAGAGGCAGAGAGTGGAAAAAAACCCCTGCGCATCCAGAGACAGGGAGAGAAAATTGTTCTTGAAAGAATTATTCTATTGAATTAGGATGTTCACGCATGCTCAGTGGTGTTCGACTCATTGCGACCCCATGGACTGTAACCTGTCAGTCTCCTCTGTCAGATTTCCCAGCAAGAGTACTGGAATGGTTTCCATTTCCTCCTCCAGGGAATCTTCCTGACCCAGGGATTCAACCCCCGTCTCTGGCATTGGCAGGTGGATTCTTTACCCCTGAGCCACCTGGGAAACCCTATTCAGTTAGAACAAGCGTAAGTAAAAATAACACTGTACTTATACTCTTGCCTTCTATTAATGACAGCTGATAGCTGATACTGATTTGACATTTGAAGTCTTGCAATGAAGTTTTCTTTTTTAAAAAGTAAGTAAATTTTATTGAAATAAAACACAGATGTAATACAGAAATTCCTTTTAAAATTGATGTGCTTTAAAAAAATCAAATAAGCCAATTCTTAAATGACTAATTTCTAATCACCACAGAATGCAGCTATGTCAAAAATTAATGATGATGGCATGAAAGTGGCCACAGTTTGGGCAACATTGTAATAAAGTTGCCTGGTGAGAATCTATACTTCCACTGATTAGAATGGTTTTAAATTTTAAATTGAAGTAATTTTAATATTCTCTGGATGCTTGAACTATGATGTCCCCTAACATCCAGGCCCCTCAGGGTGGGTGAATCAACTGAAGAGTGTAGTGATCTCCATATGAAGACAGAAACAGAGTTTCAGAGTTAAAAATTCCTGACTATGTTTATTCACCTTAATCACATTCCCTCCACCCACTTTTCTGTGATAAAATGTGAGTACGTGAAAGTGAAAGTTGCTTAGTCATGTCTGACTCTTTGCAACCCCATGGACTATACAGTCCATGGAATTCTCCAGCTCAGAATACTGGAATGGGTAGCCGTTCCCTTCTCCAGGGGATCTTCTCAACCCAGGGATCGAACCCAGGTCTCCCACATTGCAGGCAGATTCTTTACCACCTGAGCCACCAGGGAAGCCCAAGAATACTGGAGTGGGCAGACTATCCCTTCTCCAGGGGATCTTCTTGACCCAGGAATTGAACCAGGGTCTCCTGAATGGCAGGCGGATTCTTTACCGGCTAAGCTACCAGGGGAGTATAAACAGACACTCAAATCCTTGCACAAATACTCATGTGGCACTAATGAAAAATGAGTAAAAGTGTTAGTTGCTCAGTTGTGTCTGACTCTTGCAACTGCATGGACTATAGCCTGTCAGGATCCTCTGTCCATGGAATTCTCCAGGCAAGAATACTGGTGTGGGTAGCTATTTCCATCTTCAGGGGATCTTCCCTACCCAGGGATTGAACCCAGGTCTCCCGCATTGCAGGCAGATTCTTTACCAGCTGAGCCACCAGTGAAGCCCAAGAATACTGGAGCGGGCAGCCTGTCCCTTCTCCAGCAGATCTTCCCAACCCAGGAATTGAACCAGGGTTTCCTTCATTGCAGGCAGATTCTTCATCAGCTGAGCTACCAGGGGAGTGGTGTGAATGGAAGGAGGGCTTCAATTTTGAGGAGGGTTGCTCCTAGCAGAGGACCATATATACTGTGCTGGGGCTTCTTGTGATAAATGCTCTTCTTAAACACAGCAGTGGAGGCCATAGGTTGTCTGCTGCTGAGTTCTCTGTGCATGGGATGGAATCTTCCCTTCCAGCCACAGTGGTCAGTGACTTCTTTTTATTGCTCCAGCACTTCAGCTGAGCCCTGAAGACTTGATGCTTTTGAACTATGGTGTGGAGAAGACTCTTGAGAGTCCCTGGACTACAAGGAGATCCAACCAGTCCATCATAAAAGGAAATCAATCCTGAATAATCATTGGAAGGACTGAGGCTGAAACTGAAGCTCCAATACTTTGGCCACCTGATTCAAAGAGCCAACTCATTGGAAAAGATCCTGATGCTGGGAAAGATTGAGGGCAAGAGAAGAAGGAGATGACAGAGGATGAGATGGTTGGATGGAATCACCGACTGGATGGACATGAATTTGAGCAAGCTCTGGCAGAGATAGTGAAGGACAGGGAATCCTGGTGTGCTGCAATCCATGGGGTCACAGAGTCGGGCACAACTGAGCGACTGAACATCAAGGACTCCCAAGAGCCATGACTACCAAAATGGGGTTCATTGACCAGTGAGCTCACAGAGATCTAAAAACAAACTTAGGCAAGAGCCCAGGATAGAAAGGAGCAGGAACTAGGGTGGCCATGCTCAAACAGGGAAAAGTAAAAGAAACACAGAGCAGAGTCTGTATGTGAGGTTTGCCTCTTCAACTCAAAGATTCAGCTTAATGCTTTGACATTCAGCTCATCAGTCCTTTGATGAGCCTCGACTCTGTGCCAAGCACTGAGATCTAACGACACAAGACACCACATGAACCTGGTGATTCCAGCTGTTGGGAACACCATTAACTGCAGGGCTTCTGACAGATGGCCTTGGTTGGAAATACTAAGTTTTAAACAGGTGGCCATTTCAAGATCTTTAGGAAAACATCCCATAAGGCAGGAATTTGAAATTTGGAGATCATTAAAACTGGAGGGCTCCTCTAGCCTCATCTTTCACCCTTTTTCTTTATTCTTCCTTTCTTTCAGTTCCTTAACCTATTTGCCTGCCATTTCAGAAAGCGGAAGGTCTCTCATTGGAAACGTGATCCAATCCAGCTGGGCTGGGATCCTCCCCAGAGTATATTATACAGGCAAGAATACTGAAGTGGGTTGTCATTTCCCCCCCCCCCCCAGGGGATTTTCCAGACCGAGAGATTGAACACATGTCTCTTATGCCTCCTGCTTTGGCAGGCGGGTTCTTTAGCACTAGCACCACCTGGGAAGCCCATTTCATTGTACAGTACACATAAAGAGACAGTGTTTCCTAAACCAAAAACTGGGATGCACAGTCTACTAAAAAATAAGTGCCTGTGGGGACATTAAGATAGTCTATTTTCAGTTGGAACTCCCCTAGAAAATCTGGGGTGCAAGCTTCTGACAACAGCTTCAGGGGTTCACTCTAGTGTATCCTGCAACCTGCACAGTGATTTTAACGTCTGTCTTTGTGCATTTCTCATGGGTCTACATCATCTGCCAGCAGTTGTGTTTGCATGTGCTTTGTGATAGACGAGGATGGGGATGTAAACCCAGGAACTCCTTGGTATGCATGGAATATAGAACTTCTGGGCGTAAACAAGGAAGGCAGAACTCTGGAAAGAAGTGGGGGATTGAGTGAGATGTCCTGATTTTCCCTTCTCTCACCCCTCTACTGAAATAATAATAAGATAATCTTTCAAGCCAGAAGCCTTTATAGAATGGTACCTGCCTAAATAAAATTTTTTAACTTAAACATTTTAAATTTTCTTAAAAAGGCAAAATAATTAAGAAAGATACAGTATGACTATGGAATGAGAACCATCAAATTGGGTGAAGTATACTCCTATATTAAAAGTTGCTTGCTCCTTGAAAGGAAAGCTATGATTAACCTAGACAGCATATTACAAAGCAGAGACATCACTTTGCCAACAAAGGTCTGTATAGTCAAAGTTATGGTTTTTCCAGTAGTTATGTATGGATGTGAGAGTTTACCAAAGAATTGATGCTTTCAAATTGCAGTTCTGGAGAAGACTCTTAAGAGTCCCTTGGACAGAGAGGAGATCAAACCAGTCAGTCCTAAAGGAAATCAACCCTGAATATTCACTGGAAGGACTGAGGCTGAAGCTGAAGCTCCAATACTTTGGCCCCCTGATATGAAGAGCTGACTTATTAGAAAAGACCTGATGCTGGGAAAGATTGAGGGCAGAAGGAGAAGGGGGTGACAGAGGATGAGATGGTTGGATGGCATCACCAACTCAATGGACATGAATCTGAGCAAACTCTGGGAGATAGTGAAGGCCAGGAAAGGCTGGAATGCTGCAGTCCATGGGGTGGCAAAGAGTTGGACACGACAGTCACTGAACAAAAACATACTCCTATCAGTCTCATGAACAACCAGGGACAACTTATGGCCATCCAGGCCCACTGGGAATGAAAACTGTGACATCAGGATTTGGGGGCCCCATATCCCCAAGTGAGCATTCAGTAAAAATCAGTTGAATGAATGAATGAACTCTACATAAATTATAGATTGTGACCTCTATATTTTCCCTATGTATTCTGCTTTAGAATCTTGAAAAATAAATCTGATTGGCTCAACCCAGACAATATATATATATATAATGGACTGATTCATCTTAAATCAAATGGACTTGCCCTGGTCCAATCAGCTGTGGCCCCCTGGGTGGACATGCTATACAAATAGCATATAGTACAAATAGCACCGTGAGATAGGGTCTGTGGCAGGCGGATACCACCAAAGGCCATCTAGATTAAGCAGGCACCCCAACTTGACTTCAGCCTTCAGTTCTTCTTTGCTAAGGAAGTGACAAAGACACCTCACTAGTGTGGTTAAGAGAATGACCCTAGCCTGTTTAAATGCTCTTTAGGGATCCCACATCATTTTATTCTAAGTTGGAATAGTCATGTCTCACTTTTAGTCAGAATAGTCATGTCTCACTTTTAGTCTAAAGCCTGTTTTTATTCTAAAGCCCGTAACTTCACTTCTGAATTTACTCATTGTAGTGTATTTCTACGGCAAAGGCTATTTTTCCTCCCAATAGAGGCTGCTGCAGCATTTCACCTCATTCATTCAATCCCCCTCTCTCTCTCCCCGTCTCCATTATCTCTCTCTCTCCCCTCTTCTCTCCATTCTCGCTCTTTCTCCTTCACCCAAGTGTCCTGCTGCTGTACTTTTTTTTTTCATTTATTTTTATTAGTTGGAGGCTAATTACTTCACAACATTGCAGTGGGTTTTGTCATACATTGACATGAATCAGCCATGGAGTTATATGTATTCCCCATCCCGATCCCCCCTCCCACCTCCCTCTCCACCCGATTCCTCTGGGTCTTCCCAGTGCACCAGGCCCGAGCACTTGTCTCATGCATCCCACCTGGGCTGGTGATCTGTTTCACTATAGATAATATACATGCTGTTCTCTCGAAACATCCCACCCTCGCCTTCTCCCACAGAGTCCCAAAGTCTGTTCTGTACATCTGTGTCCTGCTGCTGTACTTTTGTCCTTGTTAACATTATGGTCTTTCCTGCAGAATTCATAATCCTTCTGTGGAACTCAGTGAGGGCTACTTACTGTGTTTGGATGAGAAGAGTTAGTTATTCCTCTTTCAAATCGGAACTGTAAATAGGTTCCCCATTGCATAAGAAATGTAGCCTTTCTGGATAATGATACTTTCTATACAAAGCCATTACATTCCCCTAGCCCTGGAAAGAGCAGTTAATGGGCATTATGGTTGAATCACTCTCTTTTCATTGTTATGGCACCTGTACTTATAAAGGAGGGACTTAATATATAGCTAGTTATCTGTATACCATTTAGTCATGACAATGAGAAATGGGTCTGAGGTCTCATAGATATGAGTATACCAGGTTCATCAGACAGTGCTTTCCACCAAATGCTGCCAGCTCTCTCCTAGGGCACACGGATAATTGCACTTCCTCACTCTCTTGAGGTTAAATGTGGGCTTGTGACTTATTTTGTCTAAAGATGTGAGCAGGAAGAGAACATGTTACTTTGGAGTGTGGAGTGGAAATTTTAAGAGCCAGAGTGTGATTTTTATACACCTTCCCACTCTACCATGGTGCTAGCAATACTCCTGAGGCGTGGCTCCTGGGTCCTGGAGACAAAAGGAGAATCCCCAGCTGATCCATGTTTGCTTTCTGTTTAAGCTATGGAGATGTGGGGATGTTTGTTACTATAGTGTAACTTAACTCATCCTGACTGATGCATAGTATATTTGTGTGACATAAAACAATTTCTCTCATGAGCTGATTCACCCATCTGTTCAAACATATATTGTTCACTTATTATGCAAAACATACTTAAGTTAGAGAGAAATAGAACTGATTGAAAGAAGTCATATCAAATAAGGCATGTGATTAGACACACACAGAGGCTTGCAAAATAACAGAATTGAGTTCTGATGATGGGTAAGGCATAGTGCTAAGTATGCAAATTAGCTTATGAAGGTGTTTCTTTTAAAATTAGAACCATTTTACAGTTTAGGGGGGAATATTCAAGGCCCACAGAGGTTCTGGCACTTATCCAACATCACATAGCTAATAAGTAGCAGATTCGGGTTTCAAACTGAGGTGCCTCTGCCTCACACCTGCTTAACCACCACATTATATTGCCTCTTGCCAAACAGTGAGATAGTTCTGCATTTCTTCAAAGAATTTCAAGGAAGCAAAGAAAAATAAAAACTCTGCCCTTTCAGATCCTTGCAACCAGCCGGGCTCTCAGGTTTGCTCTGACAGGTTGTCTTCCCTTCAAAATGAAAAGAGAAGCAGCTTGGACACAAAGAAAGGCCAGAAGTTCACTAGAGCGAGACACCTGCGTTGGCCACCAGCAGAGCCAGCCTATTAATTCAGCAGTCCCTGGAGTCAGCGGTTCTGCTCAGGGCTTGACTTGACCCACCCTGGGTGCAGCCGCCTGGGCTGTGTCTGACCCGGACAAATAAGAAGAATCTCCACAGACAGCATGTTTTCATACCGACTTAGGAAAATGCGAGGGATTATAGTCAGAACAGACTGATACCATCATTAATCAACAACCAGGGGGAGAAAATGAAAGGATGAAAAGGCAGGTGCTTGTATTAGGAAAAGATTTGTGGAAAAAGATTAGAAATACTGAAGAGCTGGAGATTTTTTTTTTTTTTGCAAAAACTTTACCATCCTTAATATTTTTAAAGTTCTGTAGGGTTTTCCTGGCCATGGAGAGAGCCAATAAAGGCAGTCCCAAGACATCCATTCATTCCTCCATCTGAAAATTACTTTTGGAAATGCTCACTGTGTAGGCAACTGGGATGTGAATGAAGGTAAACACAATTTTTTCCTTGATGAACACATAGTAGTTTTCTTATCTAGAAACTACTCTGTGCCAGGCCTTGTTCTAAGCACTTTGCTTGTATTAACTCATTTAATGCTCACAAAACCCCAAAGAGGTAGGTACTCTTATTTCTATTTTGCAGAAGGGGAAGCTGAGGCACAGAGGGGTTTAATTTTCTTGTCAAAATCATATGGTCTTTGGGATCTGGACCCTGGCGAGTCTGCCTCCAACACTGCCTATTTTACTGCATTGTGGCTCACTGGGTCTTTCTTCTCTAGCACACAGGTCAGCAGAGAAAAGGAACTTAGAAATCAAACAGTCTTTTTTAATGGTGTGAAACCTCTTTTGATGGAGAGATCCAGGGAGAAAGAATTGAATTCTACTTGGGGACATCAGGGAGAGCCCCATTGAGAAAGAGACTCAGCAGTGCCTTCATGCAACCATAAGCCAGGTGGGTGAGCAGAGGGAAGGGATCCCTAGGTGGAGGCACTGATGCGAGTAAATGCACAGAGGCGTGAGTTGGCTGGGCTGATCACAGGAGTGCCAGGCAGAGTTCATTGGGAAGTGTGGGAGCAGATGAAATAAGGAGGGTAGACCAGCAAGATGAAGGCAGCTCCTGTATTCCAACCAAGATATTTCTGCAATAGGGTGTCTGCCTTATGCAATACTGATATACATTGAAAAAAAAACAATAGGCTTCTTGACAGATCCCTCCCTAGCTGTACTTTAAGAAGGTGCCTGGCATGGAGGGATGGCTGGGAGAGAAGGTAGCAGATATGTTAAGAGAGAGAGGCCATAAGACTCAGACAGCTCTGAGCTTGACTCTGAGCTCTCAGTTTCTACCTGTTTGACCTTAGGCAGCTGATTGGACCTCCCAGAGCTTCAGCTGCCAAACAAGTTTCTGCAAAGGCCATATAGAAAGTGGATGTTCTGTTGCTGGCATGCTTTTTATTGGGTCTGGTTGTGAATATACAACCTAGGAGGATTTCCACAAACCAGTTGAAGGGGGAAATATGACACTATTCACCTGTCATGAGCTGGGTTGTTTCTCCCACCCCTTGGTGGGAAGGATTTGTTTGCAATGATTCATCCCACACCAGGATTCCTTCAAGACCAAATGCAAGGTTACGCTGGTCTGCTGTCAGCAGAGCTGATGTGGGAAACCAACTCACACTCTTGACTTCATAATCAAGGGCTGTAAGCCAGCACCACTCAAATTTTAACATGCACACACATCAACCTGAGATCTTGTTAGAAGGCATCACGAGAAAAAAAAAAGTAACTATGTTTGGTAATGGATGCTGACTTAATGATAGACGTATGGTGGTCATCATTTTGCAATATAAATAGAGAATCATTATGTTGTACACCTGAAACTAATAATGTTACATGTCGACTATACTGGAATTTTGGGGGTGAAAATATAAAAAATATAATGGGCTTCCCTGGTGGCTCAGTGGTAAAGAATCCACCTGCCAATACAAGGAACTCGGATTTGAGTCTGAGTCCAGCCTGGGTTGGGAAGATTGCCCTAGAGAAAGAAATGGCAACCCACTCCAGTATTGTTGCCTGGGAAATCTCATGAATAGAGGAGCCTGGTGGGTTAC
This sequence comes from Odocoileus virginianus, assembly GCF_023699985.2. NCBI lineage: Eukaryota > Metazoa > Chordata > Mammalia > Artiodactyla > Cervidae > Odocoileus > Odocoileus virginianus. Next base: position 14,643,235 of record NC_069706.1, on the reverse strand, counting down.
AAACAGTTCATGGAGTTGCAAAAGAGTCAGATATGATTTAGCGACTAAACAACAAAAGTAACAACATAAAAATATAGTAATGATTAAAAATTTAAAAGGCAGATTCTCAGTAGGACTATGGTGGACTTGAGATTCTTAATCTCTAACCATCTCCCCATGGGTGATGCCTACACTTCTGTTTCAAGGACTACCTTAGAGCATCCTACAGTAGCAAAGCCTCAATCCACAGATCACTATCATCCCAAGACCTTAGACCCAAACCAAGAGTAAGAACACAACCCAACACCCTTCTTAATTGGCTTATTCACTCATCCTCCCACTAAATATTCTGTATCTACCTACGATATTCCAGGTCTTGGGAAAACAACGATATAAATACCATAGGCTCTGTACTCAATGAGTTTGCCCCTTACACAGATAGATAAGGAAAGGAGGTTATTGGCCATTTTTGAGTAGCCCACTTCACAGTCTTCATCTCATTTAATTCTCCCAAAGTTTCTGAGAAATTGCAATCATCCACTCACACTGGGGAGTAGGGAACTATAGTTTAAGGAATAAGGGTTGCTTCCCCCCAAATTGATGGCACTGGAATTTGTAATCAGGTCTTTGGGATTCCACTGCTTCATTTATACTTTACAACCATAAGTTGATTGCATTCTGCTTTTACTTACTTTGAGCTTGACTATGTCTTTAGGTTGAGAAAGTGAAGTTTTTTTTCCCTCATAAATTTAATTGCTGACATAAAGGGAAAAAAATCCTGATGTAATTGAACAAGAAGATGTTTACAACCCTCTTCAAGCCATAGAGCTGCTAGCACACAAAATTTATAACAGCCAAGAGAGGGGAAATGAAGAGAAGGGGAAGACCAAGACAGATGCAGCTATGGAAATGTCGTGTTAATGTATGGGTTGACGTCCCAACACTGGCGCACTTAGTTGAGTAACTTTTTGGAAACCATTTAACTACCTAATGAAGATTTACTTAACAAATGCTCAAACTTGCCAGAGCTGGACTTCTAAAAACAACCCTATAAATTACAAAGAAGGTGGCATGTGGAAGACTCACAGCAGTTATTTAAGGAGAAAATGGAAATGCTGGAGTTATGAAGGCCATTGTCGGGGTGTCTTGCAGCAGTCACTGAAGGGCTTGGAGCCTTTCAGAGGGACAGCACCCATGTTTGCACCCAATCCAGATAAATGCATACAGATGTTCCTTGAACTTGATCAAACTCTCTTCTCAGCATGAATACAAAATTGATTGGGCCAAATCAGAGCTCGTGCCAGTGAAGGCTGGCTGCATACGGAAATAAAATCAGCCACCTCCCATTTACTTAGAAGTCTCCAGCTTAAAATACACTGGAGGAAAATGTATGCTTCACTTTAGAGCAAGAGCCAAATTGCACAGCGACAAAATTATTCCCATCATCATGACAGCCTCAGCCAATCGTTCCCTTTTTTAATGTGCTGAAAGGAGGCAAGTTGGCATCATTAAAAGTATTTTTTTTTCCAAAAATACATTCTGAAATATGGAGAAACTAGAAACAGAAGAAGGGGGGCCACACTTCAATCTAATTCTGAGACTGGACTCTTAAGTAAATCTGCTCTGGGCAAGCTCCAAAGGTCCTGAGGAAAGAGGCTGTATTTATTGCCTCCCACTTCCCTTGGTGGGCCTAGGTTGGCACGGACATGGATGTTGGTCCTCTAATTCAGCTCCTATTTTTCAAGTAGAGTCCCTTTCCTTAGATGATCATCCCCAGTAGCCTTTCATCTTTACACTTGCTTGATGAACTTCATTTGTATCATATCATTTTTTTAAGAAAGTAAATGGTTCTAAAATGTATTTGGCTGCGCTGGGTCTTAGTTGTGACATGTAGGCTCTTTAGCTGGGGTATGCGAACTCTTAGTTGCAGTTTGTGGGATCTAGTTCCCTAACCAGTGATTGAACTTGGGCTTCCTGCATTGGGAGCGCAGTCTTAGCCACTTGACCACCAGAGAAATCCCTGTATCACATCTTTTGATGTGGTCTTTCTTAAGTACTTAGTCTAGGAGATAACAGATGTTGCGTCCTTTCATTTCCTCTTCCCAGATCAGCCCAGTGTTCCCTTCCTCCTTCCCCCATCCTTTATTACCCAATAAAGTTCCAAAAGCCAACCCAGGAAGTTCTGATATTAAAATCACCTAAATGGAAAGGTTAGCCCAGCTAGTGCTCATCTAGCCTTATCAAGGCATCCCAGTTCTCGGACTATGATGTGAGGCCTCTTCTGCCTATCTTTGTCCTTCATTTTCTCCCTCTGGAGAAGGATTTTTACTCAGCCCTAGTGAGTCAGCATGCTCCTCGCTCAGTTTCAGCAATTCTGATGTCCAGATGTCTTATGCCCTTTTAATATCTGTTTCAGATTATCACCTTCACCACTGAGAAGTGACAGCATGCATTTTTTTTTTCTCTGCTGAATCGCATTTTGTTCTTTTTATGGATTTCATCCTTGGAAATTAGATTTTGCTATCTTCAGTTGTTTCTAGTACATGACTAAGATTTTCTTTCCAGCACATTTACTTAATATCCCTTTCCAGAATATTACTTAAGGAGAAAGGAGTAAATTCTTCATATACACCTGTAAGAATATGTCCCACTGTTACGTTAGAGGAAATCAGTCACCATTGATTTTAAGGATGAAAGATGCACAAATACACAAATGAAGGGAAACATCCAAATCAAAGCCCAGTTATCCGAGGATAATCATAAATTTCACCTTACATGTCAAATCAAATCAATTGCTGGTGTCTCCTGGCCTGCAGTGGTGAGAATGATTCTGAGGCTGAGTTCAGACTGGGTGAGAAAATATAGTGGAGTGGATCAGTAATGTCTCCAATGGGCTTGATATAGAGATATAGCAGAACATTTACTCACTTTTAAAAATATTAACTCAGATACATGACAATCCACATTTTCCCTGATATACATATCAGATAAATTTATAAAGTTCAAGAAAAAGTAAAAAAAAAAATATTCTAGGGCAAAATATCAAGTGATATTCCAATAAAGCTATTGCTTCTGTCAAAAAGTTTTATTACACATGCCAACTCTGATTAACTAATGATTGCCAAGACTGCTGGGTTAAGTTCGATGATTGATTAGTAATGTCTGCCACAGATTAAGGACTGTACCCTATATTTTGCTTTCCTGGTTTTAATATGCCATTTACTCATTCTTGGGATGGCAATTAAGCAGTAAAGTCTTTGAAAGTATCTTACAGTGTCAGGGCATAAGTTAATCTCATATCCGTTAAAGGAGAAACAGAAATTAGTTGAATTTGGCAAACTGTTAACAACTCTATATCCAGAATTAGAGAATATTCTCTCTTCCAGCCCATATGGAGTATTTACAAATAGTGGCTGCATATTGGTCATAAAGTAAGTATTGATAGCATTTAGAACACCTTCTAAAACCACTTAGGAAAACAAAAGTAAAACCTCCAAACAATTTGACAGCCACATGAAAAACTCACCATATGTTTACAAATTGATCGGGATGGGGAATACATGTAAATCCATGGCTGATTCATGTCAACGTACGGCAAAAACCACTGCAATGTTGTAAAGTAATTAGCCTCCAACTAATAAAAATAAATGGAAAAAATATAAAAACATGCTTCTAAATAATGCAAGTGCTACCTGACATGATTTATTCCTGTGTATATATATTTCTCTCTCTCTTTTTTTTTTCCATTTATTTTTATTAGTTGGAGGCTAATTACTTTACATCATTACAGTAGTTTTTGTCATACATTGAAATGAATTAGCCATGGATTTACATGTATTCCCCATCCCGGTCCCCCCACCCACCTCCCTCTCCACCCGATCCCTCTGGGTCTTCCCAGTGCACCAGGCCCGAGCACTTGTCTCATGCACCCAACCTGGGCTGGTGATCTGTTTCACCCTAGATAATATACATGTTTCAATGCTGTTCTCTTGAAACATCCCACCCTCCCCTTCTCCCAGAGTCCATAAGTCTGTTCTATACATCTGAGTCTCTTTTTCTGTTTTGCATATAGGGTTATCATTACCATCTTTCTAAATTCCATATATATGTGTTAGTATACTGTAATGGTCTTTATCTTTCTGGCTTACTTCGCTCTGTATAATGGGCTCCAGTTTCATCCATCTCATTAGAACTGATTCAAATGAATCAAAACCACAATGAGGTACCATTATACACCAGTCAGGATGGCTGCTATCCAAAAGTCTACAAGCAATAAATGCTGGAGAGGGTGTGGTGAAAAGGGAACCCTCTTACACTGTTGGTGGGAATGCAAATTAGTACAGCCACTATGGAAAACAGTGTGGAGATTTCTTAAAAAGCTGGAAATAGAACTGCCATATGACCCAGCAATCCCACTTCTGGGCATACACACCAAGGAAACCAGATCTGAAAGAGACACGTGCACCCCAATGTTCATCCCAGCACTGTTTATAATAGCCAGGACATGGAAGCAACCCAGATGCCCATCAGCAGATGAATGGATGAGGAAGCTGTGGTACATATACACCATGGAATATTACTCAGCCATTAAAAAGAATTCATTTGAATCAGTTCTAATGAGATGGATGAAACTGGAGCCCATTATACAGAGCGAAGTAAGCCAGAAAGATAAAGACCATTACAGTATATTTCTCTCTCTTTAAATGAATACAAGTCCCATGGGTCTACCTTCAGCACACTGCTCCTCGCACATACATAGAACATTGTTTGAGTCATAGCAGGGGCATGTTGAATGAATGGATGAGTGAAAAACATATTTGTAATGAAAAAAGAAAACCAGAATGTGAGCTAAACACTTAACTCAAGTATTAGAAAATAAAGAGCAACTTCAAAAAAAGTAGAAAAACAGACTTTTAAATAAGCAGAATGTAAGGAACTAGAGAAAAAAGGAACGAGAAGCAGACAATAAAACAATTTTCTGACCCATATAATTTAATTTAGGCAAAATCTACTAAATTCCAAGGGATATATAATTATTTTCATATAGAACATTTAAAAAAGATTAGAAGAAGAAGACGGCAGTGTGGTTTTATACAGCTAATACAATACTTGATATCCAAACCAGTTAAGGAAGGTTATGTCCATCTCATTTATAGGTTTAGGCAAAAGAAAAAAATTTTTTTTTAATTTAGTAAACAAAACTTAGCAGCATACAAAGAAAGGTACAGCCATAAACAAGTAGAGTTTGTTCAAGGAATGTTAAGGGTGGTGTAACATTAGAAAATCTATTAATATAAGTTGCCACATACCAGATCAAAGGAGAAAAATGATGATCATTCCATGGAGGCAAAATAACATTCAATAAAATTTCACACCCATTCATATATTTTTTTAAATGTCAGCAAACTAGGAATAATAGACAAATTCTTAGCATTTGAAGAAATATTTGTATTTGATATGATTATCTACATAAGAAAATGAAGACATTAGCTACACAAACTATTTCATCTTTTAAAATCATGGGTACAAAGTCAAATAAAATTAGTGTATATGAACACTACCAACAATGTTAGGAAATGTAATTCTAATGTCTTACTCCAAGCAGCTAACAAAAAATAACATTCCCTAGAATAAATCTAGCAAAAGATCTGAAAATCCTTTATGAGGACAAACGTAACACTGTATTGAAGGATATGAAAGACTGGTTGAAGAGATATACCAGGTTCATGGATAGGATAATGCACTATAATAAAGATGGAAATGTTCAAGACTAATCTATACAATCAATGTAATTTCAAAAATTTTTGTTCATAAAACTTGACAAGCAGACCTTAAAATTCACAATGAAATGTTGATGTCAAGAATAGGCAAGACGATTTTGAATAAGAACAGAGATGAAATATCTGTAAAATGTGAAGATTGGTTATAAAACTTAATAAAAGACTGGGTTTGGTGGAGAGAGAATTTTTAAAATGTAAAAATGTATTTACAAAACAATCCAGAATGTGAGAGATAATATTCACAATGAATAAAGCTAGAATACATAAAAATAAAGCTCCTAAAATCAATAGAAAAAAAGACAAAACTGAGTAGAAAAATGACAACAGCAATTTACCCTAGAGGGAACACAAATTAACACAAACATTTTGAAAAGGTACTGAGGGAACTGCAGAGTTTTTTAAGCCATGTCATCAAACTAACAAAGCTTTTGTAAGAATACGGTATATTTGAATGTTTAGTGGGACAGGAAGGTTTTACAACCACTTTGCAAATGAGTTTGGAGGTATCTGCTGAATTGCGTTGATTCTAAGATGCCTCTCCTTGACCTCCACCCCTACCCCTATGTTTTAACATTTCTGAAATACAAAGCCATCTTATAATTGTTGGTCTCTTAAGATTTTTAATGATAGCATTTTGAGTACAGTTTACATTAAATGGCCTCATGGCTTTAATAAAATATGCAATAAAGGTGAAGATGATTCCACTCTTTGATCCTGCAATTAGACTCTTAGACATATCTCTGTAGAAACTCACACCTATACACAAAAGTATATCATTGCAGCATTTTTACTTTTAAGAGTTTTATTCTAAGAAGCTTGGCTTCCTTCCCAGGTGGCACAGTTGGTAAAGAATCTGCCTGTTAATGCAAGAGACACAAGAGATGTCGGTTTGATCCCTGAGTCAGGAAGATCCCATGCAAGAGGACAAGGCAACCCACTCCAGTATTCTTGCCTGGGAAATCTATAGATAGAGGAGTTCTGTGGGCTGCAGTCCATGGGGTCTCTAGAAGTCGGACACAACTGAGTGCACACACACGTGCACACACACACACACACACACACACACACACACACACTCTAAGAAGCAAGTGAAGTGGGTTTCTTTAATTATTGTATCTATAAGATATTTAAGCCATCAATAAACTGCCTTAAATAGAGAAAAATGTATTCTTCCTAAAAGAAGTCTAGGAGAGCTGCTTAAATTTTTGACTCAATGATGACTGCAAGAACCCAGATTCTTTCCATTTCTCTCCTGGGCCATGGCTGGGTTTCTTATCTCTGCTCTAATACTTGTTCATTTCTTGGTTGGAATATCTCTTCTTTAACAATAATATCTAGGGGCTTCAAATAATTTACTCTTTCTTCCTGCTATTTCTTTTTGCTTCAACTTTTTATTTTTCATTTTTTTAAAAAAATTATCAGAGTATAATTGCTTTACAATGTTTTGCTAGTGTCTGCTATATAACAAAATAAAGAAGCTGCATGTATACACATACCCCCTTCTTCTGGAGCCATCTCACCCCTCTAGGCCATCACAGAGCAACAAGCCGAGCTCCCTGGCCATACAGCAGCTTCTCACCAGCTGTCTATTTCACACATGGCAGTGTGTATGTCACTGACACTCTCCCAGTACAGCCTACCCTCCCCTTCCCCTCTGTGTCCACGTGTCCATTCTCTACACCTGTGTCTCTGTCCCTGCCCTGCAGATAGGTTCATTTGTACCATTTTTTTTAGGTTCCTTATATGTGCATTAATATATGATATTTGTTTTTCTCTTTCTGATTTAATTCACTCTGTATGACAGACTCTAGGTCCATCCACATCACTACAAATGATCCAATTTTGCTCCTTTTTATGGCTGAGTAACATTCCACTGGGGCATCCCTGATGGTTCAGATGGTGAAGAATCTGCCTGCAATGCAGGAGACCCAAGTTCAATCCCAGGGTCAGAAAGATCCCCCAGAGAAAGAAATGGGTATCCACTCCAGTATTCTTGCTTGAAGAATTCCATGGACAGAGGAGTTTGGAGGGCTACATATAGCCCATGGGGTCTCAAAGAGTCAGACATGACTGAGCAGCTAACATACTATGAACCATGTCTTCTTTGTCCATTCATTTGTTCTTATCAATTTCTAATTTTGAAATAATTATAGATGCACATGAGATTTCATAGATCATACAAAGAGGTGTTGTTTCTCCCAAAGTTTACACTTTATGCAACTTTAATATAATATCAAAATCAGGAAATTGACATTGGTACCATATGTCTATGCATAACTCTATATAGTTTTATCATATGTGTAGATATGCAAGACTACCACTACAATCAAGATAGAAAGCTATTCCATCACTACAAAGATTTCTCTCATGATACGCTTTCTAATTCCACTCACCTTACTCCTTCCACCCACACCTAACCCCTGGGAACCACTATTTTACTCTCCATTCTTAACACTATTTTGAATAGTGAAATACAACAACTTTTTTTGCAAAGCATAAAAAATAAGATGAATGAATGGAGTGATAAAGGAAGTATAATAAAATGTTAATTACAGAATCTGAATGGTGATATATGGTTCCTCACCGCACAACTCTATAAATTTGTCTGTATGGTTAAACCTTTTCATAAATACAGTGTTACAATAAAATCAATCTAAATGTTCACCAATACGAGAATAGATAAGTAAATTGGTATATTTCTACAATATATTACTCTATAGCATTTAAAATGAAGGAACTTTTATAGATAAAATATGGATAAATCTCAAAAACAATATATTGAGTAATAAAAAGGTAAGTCGCAGAGTAAAGAATATGATGCAATTTAAGCAAATGTTCACACAGTATCACAAGGGTGACCACCATTTTGAAGCTGTTTTTTCCTATTTATTTTCATAATTGGTTATGTGGTGACATCTACATATCATGGAGTATATGGGTACATCTTGTATTCTTTTTATTTTACATATTTATAGTACCTTATTGTTAAAGGAAATCTGAATTTTAAAAAGTGGCACAGAGGCCTGCATACAGTGGAAGGTATTGGCCCAAAATTATACCGCAGAGAAGCATGAGTCACTTTATACACAGGTCAGTTTCAGGTGCTCACATTGTAGGGCATATTTGCCAATTACTACTTTAAAGAACAGGGTACTTCTGGGAGAAAACCCATTATCCTGAAGGGACCTCAATCACTGCTAGCTTTGGATGTTTATAGAGGCCCCATGGTAGTATCAGTAAACCATGAACCAGGTAAACTTAACACACATTTAGCAATTATTTCACATGCTAGCAAGGTAATGCTCAAGATCCTTCAAGCTAGGCTTTCACAGTATGTGAACCGAGAACTTTCAGATGTACAAGCTGGATTTAGAAAAGGCAGAGGAACCAGAGATCAAATTGCCGATATCCGTTGGGTCACAGAAAAAGCAAAAAGATTCCATAAAAACATATACTTCTGCTTCATTGACTATGCTAAAGCTTTTCTCTGTGGGGATCACAAAAATTGTGGAAAATTCTTCAAGAGATGGGAATACCAGACCACCTTACCTGTCTCCTGAGAAACCTGTATGCAAGTCAAGAAGCAATAGTTAGAACAGACATGGAACAACAGACTGGTTCAAAATTGGGAAAGGAATACGTCAAGGCTGTATATTGTCACCCTGCTTATTTAACTTATATGCAGAGTACATGCATGCTAAGTGGTTTCAATCGTGTTTGATTCTTTGAAACACTATGATTGTAGCCCTCCAGGTTCCTCTGTCCATGGGATTTTCCAGGCAAGAATACTGAAATGGGTTGCCATGCCCTCCTCCAGGAGATCTTCCCAACCCAGGGATCGAACCAGTGTCTCTCACATCTCCTGCATTAGCAGGCAGGTTCTTTACCACTAGCGCCATCTGGGAAGCCCCTATATGCAGAGTACACCAAGCAGAATGCTGGGCTGGATGAATTGCAGTCTGGGATTCAAGATCACTGGGAAAAATATCAGTAACCTCAGATGTGCAGATGACACCACCCTTATGGCAGAAAGCAAAGAGGAACTAAAGAGCCTCTTGATAATGGTGAAAGAAGAGAGTGAAAAGGATAGTTTAAAACTCAACATTCAAAAAAAGAAGATCATGGCATCCAGTCCCATCACTTCATGGTAAATAGATGTGGAAAAAATGAAAACAGTAACAAACTTTATTTTCTTGGGCTCCAAAATCACTGCAGATGGTGACTGCAGCCACAAAATTAAAAGACGCTTGCTCCTTAGAAGAAGGCTATGGCAAACCTAGACAGTGTATGATAAAGCAGAGATATAACTGACAAAGGTATTTACTGACAAAGGTCTGTATAGTCAAAGCTATAGTTTTTTCTGATAGTCATGTATGGATGTGAGAGTTGGACCATAAAGAAGGCTGAGCACTGAAGAATTGATGCTTTTGAACTGTGGGGCTGGAGAAGATTCTTGAGAGTCCTGTGGACAGCAAGGAAATCAAATCAGTCAATCCTAAAGGAAATCAGTCCTGAATATTCATTGGAAGGACTGATGCTGAAGCTGGAAGCTCCAATATTTTGGCCACCTGATACCAAGAGCCCACTCATTGGAAAAAGACCCTGATACTGGGAAAGATTGAGGGCAAGAAGAAAAGAGGGTTACAGAGGATGAGATGGTTGGATGGCACCACTGACTCAGTGGACATGAACAAACTCCAGGAGACAGTGAAGGACAGGGAAGACTTGCCTGCAGAAATAAATGGAGTCACAAAGAGTTAGACACAACTGAGCAACTGGACAACAACAACAATGCAATTATTAATTGCAACGCAATTATTGCAAGTGTTGGTTATCATTATAAATAAAGCCCGTTAAAGCCTCTTTAAAATTAAGCAGACTAAGAACTTGGATTGTGCAGTCAACAGACATACACAGAATAAATTAAAACAACAACAACAAACTGCTCATGCTCTTCTTATCACAAAGTCTAAAACAGTGTTACCTCCAGTGGGGAGAAATGAGTTTTGATCTTTTGAGTATCTGGAAATATTCTTTTTCTTTGTCTGGGTAGCTTTGACAAAGGTGTTTAGTTGATAATTATTTACTGAATCATCCCTATGTTTATGATTATCTCTGTATTTTGCCATGTTTCATAATAAAAGAAGAGGTGTCCTAAATTTGTATAAATTAACATTGATGGCTTAGAATAGAGTGTTCTGCTGCAGCATCGTATGTGAACTCAAAAACTGATGTCTCTCAATACTTTGAATGGAGGTGAAGCTGGCCTGCTCAGGGAAGCTGTGAAATGACTCAACAGTAACGCCAGTCATGCCAGAGGGAATCATGTAGGAAATGCACATGAAAGGTTTGAGTGAAATTGTCTCCTGAAATGCAAGAAAAAGGAAGCCTTGTTTCTAAAGTATAATTATATCATTTAAAATAAATGTGTAACTAAACAATAAACTCCATATTCTAGTTGGTTGGCCAAAACATTCATTTGGGGTTTTCTTCCATAACAGAAAAACCCAAACTTTTTTGCCAACCCAATAATTAAATGAGACACTTTTATGTATTTCGCACAACTGTAAGTTGTAAATGTAAATTGGCTAAAATTTTTGGAGAGTTGAGAAGTCTTCTCAGAGAGAAAATGGGATCACCATGTATTGTTTTTTTAACAGATGTATGTACCATTTTTCGTAACTAAAAATCTTTCTGTCTTAAATGGTGTGCCCATCTGCATGAGACTTGTAAGACATTACATCTGAAAAGGTCTTTACATATCACCTAGTCTTCTCACAGACTATTAAAAAGTTATATCTGGAAATATCTTTACAAACGATCCAGTTTCTCCCCATTCTCTCATATAGAACATGGGAAGGAGAGAGAAAGTTTGCTCTCTCTGAAGGAAAGATTACCCCCCAAAGACTCAGAGATAAAGAAAAATAATAGAGTTGTCAAAAAGATTTCACTCTCCCCGTGGTCTTGATAGATATTTGTCAACTCGTCAGAGTGGCTTGTCATCCTAAGGCTTCGCTCTTCCCTGAAAAAAACAAGAATCTTCTAGGTCTGAAGCACAAAAGCAATGATTGGATAGAATTTGCACATTCCTAAATCATTACAGAAGAGGGAGATATGGCAGGATAAATCAGGGTTGAACGGAAAAGATCTACTGTTCGATGGGGAAATATTTATTGTGGGTCACTGTTGTATCATTTCAGGATCCTGATGTGGGGGTGAAGAAAGGTGATAAGCAAATTCACTTTGCCACAAATGAAATTTCAAAAAATACTTATAACTCACTCCAGGATGATAGCCAAAGAATTCGTCTTGAGACAGTTACAAACAACCTTATTTCACACAACGCCTTTAAAGATCAATAAGAACAACAACAAAAATGCACCACTGAGTTTGTGAAACAATTTTTAAAAGGTGTTGTTTATTTGAAAGCACAAAACAAATATAAATTGAGCATGTAGATGACATATTTGCATAACCTATTCTTAGGCTGCCCTTCAATGATATCCAGAGAAAAGTTCCTTCCAGTTTTGCTTATATGACTTTGGCATCTGACTGTAAGACAACTAGTTGCAAGGTATGAAAGTGAGATGAGTCTAATCCAGGCACCTGGGGGGTTTACTATGGCTGTTGTGGAAGCACGTTGTCAAAACTCTGCTTTACATGTTGTTGGTATATTGGTATGCTTAGAACTTTAGGAAGAACCTTAGTCATATAAGAGATATAAGAATTGTGTGTGGGTCCAGAGATTAGGAGGGTCGACAGTAAGTAGTTTGGTGGTTCAAGAAATTAAGACTACATGTATAAGTAGCAATGCCATATATATATATGTTGTTTTTGTTTCTTATTTATTAAGCCATGTCCGACTCTTTGCCACCTCATGGACTGTAGCCATACATATATGGACCTCCCTGATGGTTTGTAAAGAACCTGCCTGCCAACGCAAGAGATCCAAGTTTGATCCCTAGGTCGGGAAGATCCCCTGGATCTTCTCCTTCTCCTTTGGAGATCCCGCTTCACTTTTCTTGGGAGAATGTTCCAATCCTTACTCCTCCCTGACTTCCTTATTTCTCCCTTACTCCTCTTTCTTGTTCTACTGAGGCCTCAACAGATTCAGTGAGGTCCCTCCACATTACGGAGGGCAAATTTGGGTCCACCCAAATTTGTCTGTAACATAGACAAATGTATGTTCCATGTTTATCATGCAAAAATAAATATACCTGCAAGAAGATCCCAAATCTCAACATCTTAATTCACATTCCCCAGTGAGGTGACACTTTGAGGGTAAAATAAATGACCTATGTGATAAAACTACTCAAACATGGGATCCTTAGGAGGGTCTTGTCTGTATGGTATGAGGAGAGACAGGCAGGGGAGACAGAGAACACCCAGAGAAGCAGCAAAGTGTAGAACCAGAGGAGGGGAGGGCTGGGAGGAGTGGGAAGAAGAAATATGGTGTAAGAAACAGCATCCTTTCTGACTCCTGTCCAGCCTTTGTGTCTAAAATTGGACTCTATCACTACTTAAAGTCCAAGCTGAGAAGATAGGATGGACAAAATGAAAAAAATAATCAATTGAATGTTACCACAGTTTTATTTATCATCTGATAATTCAGTGACTTTAGATTCACCTATGCGACTGTCAGCTTCACAGTTTTCCCCAGGGTGTGTTTCATTCATTCACTCACTCAGTCAGTGCTTTGTTGAGCACCTACTATGTGGCAAGAATTTCCCTAGGCACTGGAGTTAGCAGTGGGGGAGCACTGACACAGAGTAATAAAAATCGGATTCTGCCCTAAGTCCAGGCAAATATTTTTATTAATGTTATTAATTTTTTGATTGGGGTATAGTTGCTTTCCAGTATTGTTAGTTTCTGCCATACAAGAAAGTGAATCAGCGATATGTTTACATAAATCCCCTCTGTTTTGGATTTCCCTTCCATCAAGGCCAGCGCAGAGCATGGATAGAGTTCCCTGTACTATACAGTAGCTTGTCATCATTATCTTTTTTATACATAGAAGCAAATGTATGTCAACCCGAATCTCCCAATTCATCCCCTCCCTTCCTCCCTGGTATCCATACGTTTGTTCTCTGCATCTGTGTCTCGGGCAGATTTTAAATTTCACAGTGGAGCTAAGTACCTAAGACAGGTACACAAACCTATAGCTTATGAAAGTCACCCTCCACTCCACGGCTCATGCCACGAGCAGGTTTTCTGACTATGTAAGAGGGAGAAGAGCTGTCAGACCTAGAAGTCCCGCTCTCATCTGGCAGCCTTCTTCGTCCATGTTTAAGGGCCGTTGGGATGAAATGAAATTATGGGAACAAAAAAAAAGGAAAATGCAAAAAATAAATAAATAAACGTTTTAATTGGCTAACTCTGATCTCCCCACTGAGATTGTATCACCGAGTTGGCAGCTTGTCACTTGTGGTTGCTAGGCAACCCTGTGCAGTAGGGTGGACGTGTCAGCCGTGTTTTCCATCTTGTGATCCGAGTCTCCTGGCTGCTGGGGCTGAAGTCTGGCTCCCCCTCCCCCTCAACAGGGCTGGGGATGCCTAATGTGGCCCCCCAAATTAGCCTCTGACCCATTGCTCAAAACTGTCGGATGGATAAAATTTCAACCCTTATTCAACGACTTAGCACCCTGGCTGTGACTTTGCTGAAAAGACCCCAGGGAACCTGGCCAGGCCTTCCAAGCCCTCCTCGGGTACATCAGCAGAGCAGGTGTCAGAGCAGAGTCAGGAGAAGCAAAATGCTAGGATTCTTCTTCCCCAGGTGTGCTCCGGCTGTGGAGCCTCACTCTGATGCCGCCTCTGATATTCATGCTCATGGAGCCCATAGGGTGTGGACTTTGCAGACAGGCAGAGCTGGGTCTGACGGTCACAATTACGTTGTGCAACTTTAGGCACCTTGCTCAGCCCCTCCGTGCCTCCATTTCCTCATTGCTCAAGTGGAGATGACACTGCTTCTACCTCCAGGGTCCTGTTGGACACTTCCTCAGCCAATACCTGTAAAATGTTTGGTGTACAGTTAGTGCCCCATGAGATTTAGCAGTTGTTCTACAGGCTTCTATGAAGAACTCTGAGGCATTCATAGTCCTGGAGCTAGAACAGAAGTTAGTGATCACTGAATGTCCGCATTCAGTAAGGAATCTGAGACTCAAAGAGTCAGAGTGACATGCCTAAAGCAGTGTAGCTGAGACTGAAACTAGGGACTCAGTTGCCACCAGGAAACTTTACTAGAAGGAGATACAAAAAGAGTCCTCCTGTGTTGAAAACATCTTGCAGGCAAATTAGCACCAGGGTTTGTGTTAGGTAATCAGAGGAGCACTCAATAGACAGTTTCCCAGAAAACAGCCTATTCATCCTGGGCAAGTATTATGTGCTTCAGGCAGGGTCAATGCCTTATAGAAAATAGCTGGTATTTCTTTGGTGGCTAATAAACTTCAGACGGAAGTCCACCCTCCTTACTCTGGCATCCAAGACTTCTTGCCTTGGCGACGGTTCCCACTTTAATCCAATTCTTCCCCTCACTCCACTGATCTTCCTGCTGATCCTCAATCACTACAGGAAGGCCACTGCCTCAGGGCCTTTGCACAAGCCACTGCCTGTGCTGGGAACATAGATATTCACATGGCTCCCTCTTTCACTTTCCTCGGGTCATTGTTTGAAGAAGATGGTCACATCCTCACTGAGGCCTTTCTTAATCTGTGTATTTAATATGGCAAACCCCCTCCCCCAGGCACTGTCTGTCCCTCTTCCCTGCTTACAGGACTGGTCACCACGTGATGGGTTACTGATGTGTTTCTTGGTTTCCTGTCTGTGCCCAGCCCCCACCACTACATGGAAAGAAGCTCCATGAGGGTGTGGGTTTTTGTCTTTGCTTCATTGCTGTATTCCCAGAGCCTAGAACTGTGTCTGGCCCACATTAGGTGCTCAACATTTACTGAATAAATGATACCTCTGTCTCTTTACATGGGAGGTTTCCTCCACCCTTCCCTTCCTCACATCTTCCTTCCTAAATCCTACTCATCTTTCATGAGATAGCAACAAGCATCACCTCCTTATGGAAACCATTCTTCACCTCCTCCAACTAGACAGAGGCCCTTCCATGCAGGTTCATAGAATCTAGCACTTCTTCCTATATCACAATTATCTGCCCACCTGGAGTCCCACTAGAAAGGTGTCTGTTTCTACAATTAGAGGAACAATGAAATAAGGGGGGCCTCCTTTGACCAGTTGCTCTGCATGGTTTCCAGGGTCCAAATCCCCTGTTTCACTCACCAATCCCAGAGCCTCATACTATCTTCTCCTCCAGACTGAGCCACTTGAGGATAGGGCCTGCATGTGATTCATCTTTTTATTCCCAGAATATAGTGTAATTCCTGGCACAGTGTATGTTCACAAAACTGTTGCCGAAATGATAACAGCCAAGGTTTTTACTGAGTCCTTGCTCCTAGCCACAAATCAACCTATCTAGTCTATCATGGTTTCTCAACCTTAGCACTCTTGACATTTGAGGTGGGATAATTCCTTGTTGGGAATGGGGGGGTTATCCTGTACGTTATAGAATGTTTAGCAGCATCCCCGGCCTTTACCCTTAAGGCCAGTAGCACACACCCCAGTTGTGACAACCAGGTCTGTAGACGTTACCACATGTCCCTTGGGAGGCAAGCATGTCCTCAGTTGAGAACCACTGGTCTAAATGTTTACTGTGAATTAATTAATTCAAACCTCACAGCAACACTGGAAGGAGGTATTATTATTAAATCTATATTTACAGATGAACAAAGTAAGGCTCAGAGAAGTCAGGAAGCTCACTGAAAGTTACACAGCTAGGGATTAGCAGAAATGGTACAAACTGGGCAATCTGGCTCCCAAGCCTAGACAGGTAACCACCTAGGAATTGAGGGTGGAGGGGAGAGGGTGAAGGTATGTAGATGGGGAAATGGGGCTAATATACGCTGTTCATTCTAACCAGGCACTATTCTAAGTCCTTCTATGGATTACTTCATTTAATCTTATCTAGGCTTTGAAGTGGTCATTGTTATTTTTAACACTGTACAGAGGAGGAAACTGAGGCACAGACAGTTTTCAGAGAACTGATGGTAAAGCAACCACAATTCAAACCCAGTCTGGGCTTCCTTCATAGCTCAGTTGGTAAAGAATCCACTTGCAATGCAAGAGACCCTGGTTCAATTCCTGGGTCGGGAAGATCCACTGGAGAAGGGATAGGCTACCCACTCCAGTATTCTTGGGCTTCCCTTGTGGCTCAACTGGTAAAGAATCCACCTGCAACACAGGAGACCTGGGTTCAATCCCTGGGTTGGGAAGATCCCCTGGAGAAGGGAAAGGCTACCCGCCCCAGTATTCTGGCCTGGAGAATTCCATGGACTGTACAGTCCACGGGGTCACAAATAGTCATACACAACTGAGCGACTTGCACTTTCACTAAGTCCGACTCTAAAGCTCATGCGATGGAGGGTGGATTCCTGCTCTGCTCCCAGGCTGTGCAAAGTCACACCACCCTTCACCCAGCATTCCCTGCCAGGCAAGCCTTGGCACAGTCCCCACATTCCCTCTAAAATAGTCTCATTGCTCCTCACTCAAAGTGCCTGACTCTCTGGGGCGCCAAGCCCTGAGGGTTTTGCAGAGTGCTTTCATGTTCCAAAGCGGTCCTACACACAGAATCAATTGTGTGGGGAGAGTGCCAGAGGCTTCCCCCAGGCTAGGACCAAAATGGGGGAAGTCTTCATCTCCAGCCAAACCAGGCTCAATAGAAGAGGCATGAGGAGGGTCTGGTGGGGAGAACTTGGAGCTGTTTCAAAATATTATGAGCATCTCTTCTTGCAAAAAATAAAGAAGCACTATGGGGTACCTTCCCAATTCTCTTCTTTTCAGTAGTTACCAAAGCAGAAATAGTTTGTTTCAGAGGTGTCTCCTGCTATGACTGCCCCAGTATTTAAAATAATGTTCAGATCATTTTCCCACAGCCATTTCATCCAATGAGCCTAAATAGGATTATTGAGAAATTGCAAGGTCTTGCAGGAAATATCTTTCCTGACCTTGGGCATTGTTAGTCAGGCTGACTCAGAGAAAATAAGATCACCTTTCATTGTTAGAGATGACACTTCTGCAGCATCTTCTCCAAGTAAGGATGACTCCAAGGTGATAGGGAAGAACCACTCTGAATGGAAGAAAATGGATCACCTGTGCACCCAGACACAGCTGCCAGCTCTGCCCATGGGAAGGGGAGGCGCTGTGTGTGTGGGTGCAAGTGCGACTGTTTCTGTGATTCTCCACAGTGAAGCAATGTTAGCATCACCAAGATGCAGGGGAAAGATTATAGTAGGCAGAGCACAATCGAATGTCCTTTTAAAGATTTTTTTTTTCTTAAAAGCCCAGTTTGATAAGTAGATGAGAATAGTGAAGACAGACCTCAGGAGAAAAGAAGAATGAGGGAAGATGTGCACTGTCAGATACTAAAATGCATGCTAAAGCTAGGATAATTATCATGATAAACATGCATGTGCAGAAACTGGTACAGGATCAATGAATCAAAACATATAGCCCAAAACAAATAGCATGCATTCCTTCCTGTTCTCACTCTCCTTGTTAACAACAAACACATACACACACACACCTGGTACTGCAAATCAGTAGGGAGAGGAAGATATAGGAAAACACATATAGGAAAACAGAAAGCACTCTAGGTATTTCAAGCAGAGAGGGACTTAATACAGGGTATTCATTACAAATGTATAGAGAACCCAGAAGAATAAAGGAGAGTAGGTCATATTGCCCAGAGAGGAACACTACCTCTGCTAGGGCTAGAGAACAGGGAAGGTGGTGTTATCAAGAGCCTAGGAGTCTGCATTCCTGCTGATACTGTTGTCACAGCAGAAAAAGAACTCTTACATTTCTCCCACCTGCTAATTCTTTGTGACTGTCTCCTATTGGCAGACACTAACACCAGCTGGCAAAGGACTCTGGGAAATGTAGTTCTCAGGTTCACAGTCGTGGTACAATAGAGGCAGATATGGGGCTGAGAGTCCTCAGAAAATACCTGGCACAGAAGGGTTACTTGCTAATGCTTTGAAATGGAATTAGCTAGCAGCTGAGCAAAAACAAACATTTCTACTTCATGCTGTACAGTAAAATAAATTCCAAGTGGTGTAAAGGTTAAACATACACCAAATATCAAAATAGTCAAAGACAGAAAAGGAAAAGAACAACAAAACAGAAGGACATAATGAGGAAAAATTCTATTTAAGGGTAACAGAGAACTTTCTACATTGACAGTGAAAGGATCACAAAAGGAAAGGATTTATGTACTGGAATAAAAACAATCTCTAATTGTCAGAGTGATGCTACATAAAATTAAGAGACAAATAATCTGGCAGTTATATTGAAAACATATATGAAAATGAGCTTAAGACCTAACTTATTACCAAGTAAAAGTGAAGCTTCTACATAACCAATGATTCATCAACTCCACTAGAGAAACATGGGCATATGGTGGAATACTATTCAGTAGCAGAAAATTATGGGTATTTGGGGACACATCAACACAGTTGACTATCAGTTTGGGGTGAAATAAGCCACAGGTTAATATTTAAATCATTTATTCCATTTTTACGAAGTTCAAAAACAGATAAACTCTGGAACTCCCTCTGTGGTCCACTGGCTAACTCCATGCTCTCAATGCAGGGGGCCTGGGTTCGATCCCTGGTCAGGGAACTAGATTTCACATGCCACAACTAAAGACCCCACACGTTGCAGTTATGACTCGGCATGGCCAAATAAGTAAATAAATAAATATTTTTTAAAAACAGGTAAACTTTGTTTTAGGAATGCATGAATATGTAGTAAAACTGTAAGGAAAATCAAGAAAATAATTACCACAAATATTAGAATATGGACATTTTGAAGGAAGGCAAGAGGAAAATAAACTTAGGAGGGACATCCCAGGAGACTTTAAGGTATAGAAATGTTCTATTTCATAAGCTGTATAGTGGATAAACTAGTGTTTATTATATTATTATGATGATGATTTAAATTATACATACACACATTTTTGATATATGTCACAACAAAAGTTAAAAATTGGACATGCAGACATAAAGAAAAATTTTTTAAATGAAATGATCTTAATAAATATTCAACCAGATTTTGGGTCAAAGAACTGTATTTTTAAATAATGAGGAAATTTTTTTTGGTAATATTTTTAAAAATCATATTAACAAGGATCCTAAATCTACAAATCTCATTGTTAACATGGGTGTAGTGAAACAATTTCATTCTCTTGGTGGGAATATAACTTGGGTAAACATTTCTGAAAAGCTATTCGGCAATGTATAGCATGAGCCTTTAAAAATGCCTTAGATAAATGACTAGAAATTTGGATAAGTTCCATATGTGAAACTGTGGTCATCTTACCATTTTCATCATTGTGAGAAGTTTAGAAACAGTATGGGAGTATGTAAATCATGATAGAGGAAATGATGCATTTAATGATGATTATATAAAGAGATTGCCATTCTCATAGGAAAATGCTTATGTTATATAATTTAGTTAGAAAAGTGAACTACAAAACTTTATACCAAGTATGATTTCAGCTACTAAAAAAAAAATTGCAAGAAAATTGGAAGGATATACAACAAAATATCAACAGCAGCTATGTCTGGATGCCAAGATTATGGATACTTGCTTTTCTTCATTTTTTTCTGTTTTACAATTTCCTGAAATAGGCAGCTATTATTTTTATGATAGGGTGGAAAGGCTGGGGGAAATTAATAAAAAATAAAATCCAGTTTGACTCATGTTTTCTTCCTTCTCATCATATTACATCACACTTTGGCTTTTAGCTTGACATTGTTCCAAGAACATTCTCTTGTGGCAAGAACATGGGAGGTAAGGTCATTATCAGTTACCATTCTTCATTTCTACCTTGACAAAGGGGAACTAATAGTTACTGAGTGCTGTCTCGGGCACCATTTTATTCCTATGTATTATTCCTGTGAGATAGAAGTAATATCCCCATTTTTAATTTTGAAGAAACTGAGACCCAATGAGTTTAAGGCACTTGCTTGAGTGCACACAGCTAGTAAACAGCGAGGAAGTTTACCTGCTTTCTTAGTTGTTTCACTAAATTCCCCTCCTTCCCATAAGATGGAGGTGCCCATTAAGGCCACTTGTTCCATCACAACCTTAATAACTTGCCTCAGGAAACTGTCTGTGTGGGCTGAGATATGGCCTTCACTGTGGGACTTCAGTAAGCTTTATTTAAGTCTTCTCTGCCTCAGTTTCCTCATCAGACAAGTGGGACTATTAATGGTATCTCCATAAGTTTGGTTGTGAGAAATAAATATGATGATGTGTTAAAGTGCTTAGCATAGTTCCCAGCACTCAGTAAAAATTAGCTAACACGGTTTTCTCTAACGGGATCTGAGCAGATAATACAGACTGGTTTGAGGTCATTTACATACTTACTCTTCAAAGTGTTAGTTGCTCAGTCATGTCTGACTCTTTGCAACCCCATGGACTGTAGCCCATTAGGCTCCTCTGTCCTTGAGAGCCTCCAGGCAAGAATACTGAAGTGGGTAGCCATTCCCTTCTTCAGGGGACCGCCCCAACCCAGGGATCAAACCCAGGTCTCCTGCATTGCAGGCTGATTCTTTACCATCTGAGTCACATACCTAGTGCCCCCAGTGGAGTATCATCAGAGATTATCGGGTCCAAGATACGTTTTCACAGATGGGGACACTGGGGGCCAGAGACACAGGGTGACCCAGACCCTCCAGGGGTAAGTGATCAAAGTTACTACTGTTAGTCCCACAGCCCTTCAATCATTGTACACAGCTTTTCCCTGACTCTTGACCCCTGCGGCCAACAGCAGAAGTGGCCAGAGTACAACCTGGAAAAAACAATCATCTATTCACCTAAACTCTTTTCCCTGACTCTTGACCCCTGTGGCCAACAGCAGAAGTGGCCAGAGTACAACCTGGAAAAAACAATCATCTATTCACCTAAACTCTTTTCCCTGACTCTTGACCCCTGTGGCCAACAGCAGAAGTGGCCAGAGTACAACCTGGAAAAAACAATCATCTATTCACCTAAACTCTTTTCCCTGACTCTTGACCCCTGTGGCCAACAGCAGAAGTGGCTGGAGTACAACCTGGAAATCTATTCACATAAACACTACTCCTTGTGTACATATTATCAGTTGCTCTCTCAACAACCCTTAGAGATGAGCAGGGCAGGTATGAAAGTGAGGAAGTGATCTCAGGCAGTTTAGGTTGGTTCCCCCCGGCCCCACAGCAGAGCTGAGACAGAACCCCTGGAGCTCTTTGCAAACACTGTGTTGCCTCAGACTTTTGTGTCTTCGCTGCATCACAGAACCAAACTCAGATCTGTGTCTCTTCCAGGCAGAAAAGAAACTGGGCTGGCTCACATGCCCACCTTGATTTCTCTCATGAGCCCTATAGTGCCACTATGATTCCCCAGCATCTCATGGTTGGGGAGGCAGCTTCATCCAGCTCTTGGCCTGACCCCCAAGTCTCTCTCTCACAGCCACATATGAAGATTGTTACGGAGGCTAAGCCAGTGGAGAAAGAGATGTCCCCCTTCTTCCCAACCCATCACCTGGGGCCTTAGGGTTAAAATACTTGCCTTATTATGCATGACGTTAATCTTTGATGCCTTAAAAGACCTGATGGCAGCTAGAACTCCTGAGGGCTTCTGTGTGCATATGTGCTGTCGCACAGTTGTGTCTGACTCTTTGCGACCCCATGGACTGTAGCCTACCAGGTTTCTCTGTCCATGGGATTTCCTAGGCGAGAATGCAGGAGTGGGTTGCCATTTTTCTCCTCCAGAGAAACTTCCCCACCCAGGAATCAAACTCACATTTCCTGTGTCTCCTGCATTGGTGGGTGGATTCTTTACCCCTGAGCCACCTGGGAAACCCAAGAGCTGCTGGGGGTATAAATTGGCACAGGATCTCTGGAAAAAAGGCCTGGAAGCATCTCCCAAGGCTAACCATTTACCTATCCTATGACTCATTAATTTCTTGCCTAGGTTCAAAAGAAAGAAGTGTTTATGCCCATCAAAAGACATCAGTGAAAATGTTTATGACAGCTTTATTAATAACAAGCAAAATAGCAAATAACTTAAATATCTATCAATAGGAAAATCAATAAATATATTCTGGCAATATTCACACAATGGAATTTTATATGGCTATAAAAAATGAAATGCTACTACTGTATAACAGTGTGAAAAAACTCACAAATTTAAGGTGAGATAAATAAGACAATGAAGAAAACACATTGGAAATGGAATTCACATTCCATTTATGTGAAGTTCAAGGACAGGCAAAACTAATCCAATATAAATCGTATAGTGTTTACATTGCAGGGGGGTTGACATATTAAATAGCATAAGGGAAACTTCTGGGGTGATAGAAATGTTCAGTATCTTGACCATGAGTGGTGCATGCATGGGTGTGAATATATGTAAAAATTCATGAAGTTTTACACCTAAGAAATGTAGTCTTTGCTCTATGTATATCTCAATAAAAGAGTTTACAAAACAAATATCGTCCCCAGAGTCACTAAAGATTCATTCAATAGAAATTCAGAATAACCCCTAAGCAGAATCCCTTAATATAAGATTATTTTTTTAAAGTTTTTATTTTATATTGGCATATAGCCAATTAACAAAGTTGTGATAGCTTCAGATACACAGTAGAGTGACTCAGTCATACATATACATATATCCATTCTCCCCCAAACTCCCCTCCCATCCCATCCAGGTCCTGTTCAGTTATCCATTTTGAGTATAATAGGGGGTACATGTCCATCCCAAACTCCCTAACTATCTCTTTCCCCCACGCCTCCCAACTGGTAACCATAAGTTAGTTCTCTGTGAGTCTGTTTCTATTTTATAAAGAGCCTGAATACATAGTATACTCTTCTTACTCAAAGACCCAATCCCCAGGCTGGGGTAAATGTCTCTGCCTATCAGACTGCATAGTACAAGGCCAGGGACTGTGTATCATTTATCTTCTTATCTAAGTACCTAGCTAAGCGCCTGGCTTAGAGTAGACACTCAGTTAACTATCGACGGACAGTTTAAGGACTGAGAGAATGAAAGAATGAATGTACATAACACACAAATATGATCTATGACCACAATCTAGAAAACTGATGCTGAGCTGTGATCTGTAGACGCATCCTTCAGGCAGCACGATGTAGGCCAGTGGTTCTCAGTCTGGAGAGATTTTGCCCCCCGCCAGGGAACATTTGCCAATGTCTGGGCATATGCTTGATTGTTACAAATAGGGGTGGGGTGCTACCGCACCTGAGATGATGCTACGTATCCTACAATGAACAAAATAGTCCTGTCTCCCCAACACACATACACACTCACAATCACCCAACACAAAATGTCAATAGTGTCAAGGTTGTGAAACCCTGGTGCAGGGGAACATGTACTAAACACAGGAAGAACATCTTGAGATCAAATATCAACTGGCAACTACTCATTAGCTGTATGACTATGCGTAAGTTATAAAATTTCTCAGAGGTTTCTCCCTTGTAGAAACAGAGCCAATGATACCTTAAGGGTAGTGAAGAGGATTGCGTGAGCTAAGCTGTGTGAAGTGTCTGCCTCAAAACAAGAGCCTGGTGAGATTAGTTTCTCTTCCCTTCCTCACTTGCCATTTCTGATCCCCTTCCCTAGAGGCAGAGATGGGTGATTTTTAATAAGAGAAACAGCCGTCAAGCATTGCTTGTTCTCACTCTGCTAAAGAAACTACTGAAGAGTGAGGCTACCTGTGAAGAATGCATTTCATTTGCCAGGTACATCAATAGTCCCTGTTCCTAATGAAATGCATTATTAAAAGATAAAGTCAACATATTCAGAACTCAGGTCCAAGTCGCATTCCAATGTAATCTGCCATTCTCCTGGCATTGCAGGTGTCCTGTTAGACTGCCTCTGAAACATGCCTCTGATTTCCCCCACTCTCCCTTGCTTTTCTCTAAGCCCATACAAACACTTGGGTTCCCGGGAGATAGCGAGCAGTGCCTCATACAAAGCCAGAATTGTCTGCAAGTGGCAGAGACACCACAAGAAAGAGAGCCTTGTACTTTGCAAATGTGAAGTGGAATTTCCCACAGGGCTCAATCTAAGGCTTGCTATATTTGTCCCCCTTCCGTTTATGTATTTATGAGAGGGACTGGGCCCTAGGCAGTCCTACACTAAAATCTTGTGTGTGCTAATTATTAATAGTATGCAGTTTGCTGTCCTTGGTGCTGAAAGTCTCAGATTCCTAAGGGTTTCTGAGTTACTCTTGCTTTTCCATTACTCACATTGACTAGGGAATGTGATATGACAGAACATTAATATATATTTTAACATTATTTTAGCAAATTGCTAATATGGAATACACTGAAACACACAGAATAAAAATGATAATAAAAATGGCTAATATTTAGTGAGAGTATGCTACTTTCCAGGCATTGTTCTTTATTTTATCTCATGATGTATGTACCCTATATCCACTATTTTTCAGATGAGGAAAACTGAGGCAATAACAACCCCATTAGCCTGACCTTCCAGTGACAGACATATGGACAATGGAAGAAGAGTGGCCTCCTTCAGAGATCAACCCCTCCACTTGCCTCTGGCTCCCATCTCCCCTCATCTTCTCAAAGACTTGTCTTATCTTGGGTTCGGAAATAATCAGTACTCCTCCTCCTCAGCATCAGTTTCCTCTTTTTATTTCGCCATTCCCGTCGGCACACAAACATGTCCCAGTATTTCCCATCTTACAAAAAAGAAAAGCTCTTGACCTCTGAACATTTCCTTATTCCTTTCTTCCTTTTGAAATTCATGAAGGGACAATTTTGAGTTACTATTTCTACCTCTTTACTTCCCATCTTTCTTTAGACCACTTATTCAGACTGTGGCCATATTCTAAATACACAACTGTCATCATGTTGACAAAACCTATAGTCATTTCTCTGAGTTCTTGTCTTCTCTCCCAGCAACAGTTGGCATAAATAATCACTTCCTTCTCAAAATACATAAGTTTTGCCTCTTGATTACCATGTCATCAAAAATCCTAGTCTTCCTCCTAATTCTACAGCCTAGATTCTTCATCTCTTTTTCTGAATCTCCCTCGTCCTCCAGCTTAAAATACTAAGCATCACAGGGCTCTGTCCCGAGAAGCCTTCATTTCTGCAACACACCCTTCAGCCAATGACTAATCTCATTGAATCCCATGACCTTAAAAACCATCTATATGTTGATGACTATCAAATTTACATCTCTAGGTCCAGTGTCTACCTGGATCTCCAGTCTCCTACACTCAACTGTCTGTCAGATCTCTACTTGAACATCTTTAACATCTCAAACTTAACAGGATTTTAAAAGACTTCTGAGTCTTCCCCCCAAACTACCTCTTACGCCATCCTTCTCCAATCCAAGAATTATCACAGTCACTCAGTTTCTCAAGCTAAAATACTAGGAATCATCTTAGATTGGCCCTCAAAGCTCACAACTAATCCTCACAGTCAAATTCTATAGACTTGGGCTATAAAACACATCCTAATTCTATCAACTTCCCTCCACCTACAATGCCACTGTTCTAATATCTCCATTATCTCTTTTCTGAATTCCCAAGAAAGCCCATCTTCTATTTTAATTTTGTTTAAATAAATAATAGATTTGTTCAAAAATCAAAACATATAAAAATATGTATACTGCTGTGTTTCACTGGCCCATTTACACACCTATATATCATAGGTAACAGATTTTTAGACTTTTTCAGGTGTCCTTACAGACGCTTTACCTAAATATTAGAAAGAGTCATCTTTCCTTATCAAGTTGCTTAGTATTCTACATCAGAATTTATTTAACCAGTAACCTAGCCTTTGAAAACAGTCTTTTGCTTTTTCAAACAATACTGCAACAACTTTATATATAGTATTTTCATATCTGCAGTTATAGCCATATGATAAATTATCAAATATAGGTTTGTTGAATCACATTTATTTGGTTTCTCTATTTTCTCTCTTGACCCCTACACTATCTTTTTAAATGCACTTACATGGGTATTTTAATACATAAATCATTTTAGGTCAATCCCTACCTCAAAGACATCCAAGGCTTCTCACTGTGTATATATGAGATTTAAATGCCTCACTCTGAAAGTGGCCAAGATAGTAGAGCAGAAAGACCTTGATATCACCTCCTCCCATGGGATTACAGAAACTATAACTATTTACAGAACAACCACTGAAAAGGGAGATCTACAGATAAACAGGAAGAATCTTCTACAACTGAAGATGTAAAGAAGGAACGACAACAAGATGCATAGGAGGGTTGGAGACATGGTAGAGATAAGACCACATCCCTAGGTAGACCATTCACACATGGGAGGATTATTACAATTACAGAAGTTCTCCCCCAAAAGTGAGGGGTCTGAGCCCCATATCAGGCCCCATCCTGAGGGTTCTGCACTGGGAAGAGGAGCCCAGAAAACATTTGTCTTTGAAGGCCAGCTGGGCTTACTTTTTAAGAGGGCCAAAGGACTGTAGGAAAGAGTGACTTCTCTCTTAAAGGGCACGCACACAAAAGCCTCATGTGCTCTAAGGCTCAGGATAGGAATAATAATTTGAAAGTAGCCTTTGTCAAACCTACTTGCTGATCTTGGAGAAGCTCCCAAAAAGGCAGGAGGTTAACTAGGACTTAGCCTGGTGACATAGACACTGGTTACAGTCATTTGGGGGTGCTCATTCAACCATGAGGACACAGATACTAGCCATTTTGGAGTCTTCCCTCTACTTTATTGGTACCAGGAACCAGGCCCACCCATTAGCCTTGGGACCGCCAAGGCCAAGAAGTCAACAATACATGGACAGAGACCCACTCACCAGTAGGTTGGCATTAGCCACAGGCCCTCCTGAACACCCCAGCTGCCCTGGGAACCAGCCCCATTCACAACAGGGCTCAGAAGCCAGTCCTGCTCACCAGTGGGTTGGCATCAGGACTGGGAGGCATCATGCTGGCTGCATGAGGATCCAGATCATCCACACTAACTATCAGCCTCTGCGGTAGGCAGGGCCTGTCAACCAGTTGGGCTGGGAGCTAGCCACACCTACCAATGCACCCAAAGTAGACAGGCTCATGCAGCCCACAGAGTGGGCACCCCCAGAGCATACAGCTCTGGTGAGCAGAGAGAAATGTGCTATTGGGCCCCATACGATACCTCCCACATAAAGTCATATCTCCAAATAGGAAAATGTCTAATACTTGGAAATAAAGACAAAATCGGAAAATCCGACAAAATGAGGTGACAGAGGAACATGTTCCTAATGACAAAATAAGACATAACCTCGGAAAAAGAACTAAACAAAGTGATGATAAACAATCTACCTAGTAAAGAGTTCAAGGTAATGAGTATAAAGATGCTCATCAAACCTAGGAGAAGAATAAACACAGTGAGAAGTTCCAAAAGAGTTGAAATATATAAAGAAGAACCAAATAGTGTTAAAGAACACAATAACTAAAATTTAAAAAATACACTGGAAGGAATCAACAGTAGATTAGAAGACAGAAACAGATCAAGGAACTGAAAGAGGAAATCACTCAAACTTAACAGTAAAAAGAAAGGAAACCAATTTTTTTTTTAAATGAGAATAGTTTAAAAGGCCTTTGGGGTAACATCACTCATACTAACATTCACATTATAAGGGTCCCAGAAGAAGAAGAGCAAGAGTAAGGAGTAGAGAACATACTTGAAGACATAACAGCTGAAAACTCCCCTAACTGGGGGCGGGGGTCAGATCCAGGATGCACAAATAGCTTCATGCCAAGGCATGTTGTAATTAAAATGGCAAAAACTGACAAAAAGAGAATCTTAAAAGCAGTCAGGAAAATACAAGGGAACTCCCACAAGGCTATCAACTGAAACGCGGCAGGTCAAAAGGGAGTGGTAGAACATATTTAAAGTGATGAAAAGAAAAAAAAAAAACAAACCTCTAACCAAGAATACCCTACCAAGCAAAGCCACCATTCAAATCTGAAGGAGAAATAAAGAGTTCTTTGAAATGGCAAAAGCTAAAAGAGATCAGCACCACTAAATTTTATTTACAAGAAATGTTTAAGAGACTTCTCTTTTTTTCTTTTTAAGAGAATTCTTTAAGTGAAAAAGACTACAACTCTCCAGAAAGTTAGCATAGAAGGAACAAACCTCAACATAATAAAGGCCATATATGACAAACCCACAGCAAACATTATTCTCAGTGGTGAAAAACTGAAAGCATTTCCTCTCAAAGAAAGAACAAGACAAGGGTTCCCACTCTCACCACCATTATTGAACATAGTTTTGGAAGTCCTAGCCAAAGCAATCAAAGGAGAAAAATAAATAAAAGAAATCCAGATTGGAAAAGAAGAAGTAAAACTCTGTTTGCATATGACATGATTCTTTACATAGAAAACCCAAAAGATGCCACCAGAAAATTGTTAGAGGTAATCAATGAATATAGTAAATTCATGGGATATAAAATTAATACCAAGAAATCCCTTGTATTCCTATACAGTAACAATGAAAAATCAGACAGAGAAATTAAGGAAACAATCTCATTCACCACTGCAACAAAAAGAATAAAATACTTAGGAATAAATTTACTTAAAGAGACAAAAGACCTGTATGCAGAAAACTATATGACACTGATGAAAGAAATCAAAGATGACACAAACAAATGGAGAGATAAACCATGTTCTTGGACTAGAAAAATCAATATTGTGAAAATGACTATACTACCCAAAGCATTCTATAGATTCGGTGCAATCCCTATCAAACTACCAATGGTATTTTTCAAAGATCTACAACAAATAATTTCACAATTTGTATGGAAACACAAAATAAAACCCCAAATAGTCAAAGCAATCTTGAGAAAAAGAATAGAGAAATCAAGCTTCCTGACTTCAGACTATACTACAAAGCTACAGTCATCAAGACATGGTACTGGCACAAAAACAGAAATATAGACCAATAGAACAAGA
Organism: Odocoileus virginianus; assembly: GCF_023699985.2. NCBI lineage: Eukaryota > Metazoa > Chordata > Mammalia > Artiodactyla > Cervidae > Odocoileus > Odocoileus virginianus. The sequence continues at coordinate 14,613,408 of NC_069706.1, read as the reverse complement.
TAGAAAGCTATCAGCACCTATCAACATCTTATCTTTGACAAAGGAGGCAAAAACACGCAATGGAGAAAAGACAGTCTTCAATAAGTGGTGCTGGGAAAACTGTTCAACTACATGGAAAAGAATTAATTAAAACACTTCTTAATATGATAAACAAAAAATAACTCAAAATTACACCTAAATGTAAGACCAGAAACTATAAAACTCTTAGAGGAAAAAATAGGCAGAACACTCTTTGACATAAATCACAAGATCCTCTATGACCCACCTTCTAGAGTAATGGAAATGAAAACAAAAATAAACAAATGGAAACTAATTAAACTTAAAAGATTTTGTGCAGTAAAGTAAACAAGGTGAAAAGACAACCCTCATAATGGGAGAAAATAATTGCTAATGAAACAACTGACAAAGGATTAATCTCCAAAATTCACAAGCAGCTCATGCAGCTCATACCAGAAGAACAATCTAATCAAAAAAGTGGGCAGAAGACCTAAACAGACATTTCTCAAAAGAAGACATACAGATGGCTAATAAACACATGAAAAAATGCTCAACATCACTCATTTTCAGAGAAATGCAAATGAAACTACTACGCTGTATCACCTCACACTGGTCAGAATGGCCATCATCAAAAAAAAAAAAAAGTGAAAAGAAAGAAAGAAAGAAAGAAAATCTACAAACAATAAATGCTGGAGGGGTTGTAGAGAAAAGAGAACCTTCTTGCACTGTTGGTGGGGATGTAAACACTCTGGAGAATAATATGGAGAGTCCTCAAAAAACTAGGAATAAAACAACCATGCGGTGCTGTGTGCTGTGCTTGGCTGTTCAGTCGTGTCTGACTCTTTGTGACCCCATGGACTGTAGCTCGCCGGGCTCCTCTGTTCATGGGGATTCTCCATCCAAGAATACTGGAGAGGTTTTCCCTGCCCTCCTCCAAGGGATCTTCCCAGCCCAGGGATCAAACCCAGGTCTCCTGCATTGCAGGCGGATTCTTTACTGACTGAGCCACCAGGAAAGCCCAGAACTACCATATGATTCCACAATCCCACTACTGTGCATACATCCTGAGGAAACCATAAATGAAAAAGACACATGTATCCCGATGTTCATGCAGCATTATGTACAATAGCTAAGAAGCCACCCAGCTGTCCATCAAACAGATGAATGGATAAAGAAGTTGTGGTACATATGGAACAATACTCAGCCACAGAAAAGAATACATTTGAGTCAGTTCTAGTGAGATGGATGAGTCTAGAATCTATTACACAGACTGAAGTATATATCTATTATACAGAGTAAAGAGTCAGAGAGAAAAAAACAAATTTCCTATACCAATGTATATACATGGAATCTAGCAAAATCATACTGATGAATCTATTTGCAGGGCAGAAATAGAGACGCAGACATAGAGAACAGACTTTGGACGTAGCAGGGGAAAGAGAGGGTGGAACAAATTGACAGAGTAGTATTGAAACATAGACTTCACCATATTTAAAATAAACAGCTAATGGGAAGTTGTTGTATAGCACAGGGAGCTCAACCTGGTGCTCTTTGACAACCTAGAGGAGGGGGAGGGAGGTTCAAGAGGGAGGGGGCATGAGCATACTTACGGCTGATTCACATTGTTGCACGGCAGAAGTCAATACTACATTGTAAAGCAATTATCCTCCAATTAAAAATAATTTTAAAAAGAAGAATGTGGATAAAAGAGAACCCTAGATACATTCTCTGTTGGTGGAAATGTCAATTGGTATAGTTACTATAAAACACATAGTACTACCATATGATCCAGTAATTCCACTCATGGGTATTTACCTGAAGATTTTGAAAACACTCATATGTAAAGATATTTGCACATCTACGTTCATTGCAGTATTATTTATAATAGCAAAGACATGGAAGCAAACTGAATGCTCATCAATAGATGAATAGACAAGGAAGATATGCTATATATATAACAGAATATTGTGTGTGTGAAGTGTGAAGTCGCTCAGTTGTGTCCAACTCTTTGCAACCCCATGGACTGTAGCCCACCAGGCTCCTCTGTCCATGGGATTCTCCAGGCAAGAATACTGGAGTGGGCTGCCATTTCCTTCTCCAGGGGATCTTCCCAACACAGGGATTGAACCCAGGTATACCACATTGCAGGCAGATGCTTTATCCTCTGAGCCACCAGGAAAGCCCAAACTGTTAGTCGGGATATTAGTTCTCCGCCCAGGGGTCGAACTTGGGTCCCTTGCATTGGGAGCTTGGAGTCTTAGCCACTGGACCACCAGGGAAGTCCAATATTACTCAGCCATAAAAAGAATGAAATCTGGTGCTTTGCAACAACATGAACGGCCCTAGAGCAGCAGTCCCCAGCCATTTTTAGCACCAGGGACCAGAGGAAGATAATTTTTCTAAGAAAGCGGGGGTGCTTATGGCTGTAATGTGAGTGATGGGGAGTGATGGGGAACAGCATTCATGAAACTTCACTCACTCACCTGCCACTCCCCTCCTACTGGGCAGCCTGTTTGCTAACAGGCCTCGGACTGATACCAGTTTGCTGCCTAGGGGTTGGCAACTCCTTTCCTGGAGGGTATTATGGTAAGGGAAATAAGACAGAGAAAGACAAATCTTACAAGATTTCACTTATGTGTGGAATCTAGATAACAACACAAAAGAACAAAGAATACAAAACAGAAACTGAGTTACAGATACAGAGGACAAAAAGGTACTTGTCAGAGGAGGGGGACGGACTATGAGAGAAATAGGTGAGGGGGATCAAGGGGGTGCAGCTGCAAAATAAATGAGTCAGGGGGATGAATATACAATGTGGAGAATACAGTCAATAACTATATAACATAATAATTATGAAATAATTGTGTGGCCGAGCATAAGTAGATTTGTCTTGGTGATTGTCTTGAAATGTATAGAAATAAAGAATTATATTTATATTAATATAGAATTATAATTATATTAGTACACAACTGTGCTGTGTAATAGGAACTAACAGTGTCATGGGTCAATTATACTTCAAAAACAAAGTCACACACACTGAAAAAGAGATCAGATTTGCGGTAACCAGAGGAAGAGGGTGGAGTGAGAGAGAACTGAATGAAGGCAGTCAAAAGGTACAAACTTCCAGGTTCAAGATAAATAAGAATCAAGGGTGTCATGTACAACATGATAAACACAATTAATTCTGCTGTATGTTATATATGAAAACTAAGAGAGTAAATCCTGAGTTCTCATTGCAAATTAAAAATGTTTTTCTACTTCTTTAATGTTGTATATAGATGAGATGATGGATATTCACTAAACTTGTGTTAATCATTTCATGTTGTAGGTGAGTCAAATCATGATGCTGTACACAGACTTCTACAGTACTGCATAAAATTATATCTAAATAAAACCAGAAGAAAGATAAATAAATATCTTGCTCTGGCCTCCAAGATCTGCTTCTTTTGACCTGTGCCCACTCAGCCCTCACTCAGTAAGCTTCAGCAGTTCTTTGTATTTCTAGAACACACCCAGCTGTCCTTGCTTTTGCACACATTCAACATTGTCATGCCCTGTCTTCAGATCAGCTCACATACCACACCTCAAAGCTTCAATGACACTCCATCTGAAGCCCTCCGCCATGCCCCTCATTGAAAAGTGAAAGTGACCGACTCTTTGGGACCCCATGGACTGTAGCTTGCCAGGTTTTCCTTGTCCATGGAATTCTCCTGGCAAGAACACTGGAATGGGTAGCATTCCCTTCTCCAGGGAATCCTCCAGACCCAGGGATCTAACCCAGGTCTCTGCATTACAGGAGGATTCTTTACCATCTGAGCCAACGGGAAAGCGCCCCATCAGGATACTGTTATATTTCATTTCTTTATAACTCTTACCACTACTAGACAGTCCCTTAATATTTTTGCCTTCCTCCTACTAAAATGTAAGCATCTTTCGGAGCAAGGATTTATCTGGTTCATCACTGTAATCTCTGGTTCTAGAGCAGTGCCCAAAAAAGTAATGCCTGACAACAAATGTTTATTGAATGACTATTAACATCCCCATATATTAACTTCCAGCATCTTTCCAAAAATGCATTTTCACATAGGTATGGTCTTATGACACATACAGCTTTATATCATTACTTTGTCATCTAACATTACATTTATATATTTTCCCAGGAAATAAGAAGTTCTTTGCAAACCTTTTTTTAATGAATTCCAGGTAGTTTATCTTAGGGAAAGATGATAATTATTTCAGTCATTCATTTTATTAGATGTTTTGGTTGTTTCCACAGTTTTGTTATTTGAATAAACACAATGATAAAAAAACATATTTAAGTATAAACATTTGTCTGTAATTTTGAATGTTCCCTAAAACTGGATTTATTAGGTTAAAAGGGTAAGATCATTTTAAGTCATCAGATACTTTTATGAAGCAGCTTGTCAAAAAAGATGGCAAAAATTTAAACCTTTCCCAGTAGTAAATCACCCACCCTCGACATCTTTAATGTTATTTTCCAGTATTTACTAGTTTGAGAAATGTCATTGTCCTCTTTAACAACTGAGGACATGGAATATTCTCAGAGGGCATATTTTACTGATTATAATAGCATTACACCAATGTCCATTTATTTCTACAGGTTGAGGAAGAGTTTGGCTATATTGAAGCTCAGCCCATAATGTAATCTGACTGTGGATTTTCTGCAATGGAAAAAAAAAATTAAACAAACCTGCAGCATTACCATGTAAGTACTACTTGCTTTTCATCTACTTTGGGGAAAGATGAACCTCCTTTATAGTGCAATTTCCAGGAAATGCATTACATTCCTGTTGTTTTCCCCATAGGTTGTAATTTCCAGCATCATTGCTGCATCACAAGAGCCAGGCAGTTTTGAATCAGTGATGGATATTCTGAAGAGTCTGTCATGAGGGTTCCATTGTCGGGGCCTTTATTTTGCATTTTCTCAGACCATAATTTTGTTCGTAATCCACTATCAATTTTGATAATTTAATTTTATCCTTTTCCCAGGGATGGAACCCATGCAAGTGTATCAGCAAAGTAACATAACACAGCATCTCTTTTCTTTAGCTTAAGCTAACCTTTAAGCTAATCTTCAAATTTTCAATAACTGTCTTCCCAAACTAGGCATGTTATCCAATAATATCAAATTAGCATGTTATAAGGGGTGCTGCACAAATCGCTTCCATTGATTCACAGATGACTTTAAAAATTCAGTGAGCCAAGAATCCCACATTATTGATTCATGCTAACAAAATGATGAAACACAGCTAATCTCTACAACACATGCTGGGAAGAATGACATTTACAAATGCAGACAGACAGAAACCAATTGGACATAATTCTTTAAGGATTAAACTTCAATTAGATGTGAAAATACAAACAGTCTCACAGCTGGGAATTGAGACTTAGCCTCTGGAGTCCAGGTCTAATTTGGCCTTGTCCTTGGTTAACCATGTTATCCTGATGACCAGCTAGTTAAGTGGAACTCCCCATGACTATTCAGGTTAATTAAACTGGTTTGTAAAGTAGAGTGTGTTACCACCTGGACTTGCCTCTTGGACTTTTAATCACAACTGCTTCAAGGGAGGTCCTGCTTAGAGTTGTCACAGGTAGATGCCATCACTGCAAAATACCAGAAGAACCCACCAAAGGGCTTGCTGGGACAGGCTATGGATACAACCCTTCTCATCTGAGTCCCTATGAGAATTAAACACCATGAGTCTGAAAGCTGGGAACTGTCTGAATCTTGATTTGTTTTTCTTTCATTTTTAAAGAAATCCTCAGGCCTGACTCTCTAGATCTTAAGATCTAGAGAACAACTCTGTCTGCTATTACTGAGTAGTTTCAAAGTTACCCTGATAAACATGACCAAAAAGAACAGAAAATCTACTTGATAACCTTCAAGATAACTCTGATCATCTTAAAATTCATAAGAACTCTGCTTATCAGCAAAGCAGAATAGTGATGGAGCGAGAAGTGCGTTTTGCAGCCGTGGAGTGTAAGAGAGCTTCTGTGCTTGGAAATGAAATCCCATTCCTGGCACTTGCCTACACAATAAGGGCTCAATACATGTTGCTGTTATGTCCTAGCTTCCCCATCCCACCTATTACCCAGCAGGGTTATCTTCAGGCTCTATTGACATGCCTTAAAGACATTAAGAGTATAAAACAGAATCTACAAACTGTAGTCCACATTTTATTGTTTCCTGAATCTCTCTTCCCAATCTTTCAAAAGCAATTCCTACTCTCGATTGGGTTTCCCCAGGTGGCTTAGCAGTAAAGAATCCACCTGCAATGCAGGAACCACAGGAGACATGAGTTCGATCCCTGGGTGGGGAAGATCCTCTGGAGGAGGCATGACAACCCACTCCAGTATTCTTGCCTGGAGAATCCCATGGACAGAGGAGCCTGGTGGGCTGCAGTCCATAGGGTCGCAAAGAGTTGGACATGACTGAAGTGACTTAGCATGCACACACACTCTCTCCACTCTGCACTTACATTTGGGGAGCCAGCAAGATTATACCCAAAGAAAAATTCTGAGAGGATGATTCTAGAAACATGTATTCACATTTCTATAATGGTTAGGATTCTTTCTGTTGAAAGTGAGCAAAAAAGCAAGCAAACAAAAACCCTGAATTATCCTAAGAAAAGGAAGTAAGTATCGGGCCCACAGAACGCAAGCATTGCCCAAAGAGCATCCTTAATCTCAAGCGCAGACCTTCTGTTTTCTTAAATTCACAATTATTCAGTTTAAAAGAAGTAGAGGAGACTGATGTTGTGTTTACAAGTTGTGGCAGTGTGGAGATCAGAAATTCCTTAACTTTTGAAATCTGACCTTAAGAAGTCAAATTCAATCTCTTGTACTGATGGGCTGTGGAATTTGGGACAACGAATCTAACCTCACCCAGCCTTGGTTTTCTCATCTGTGAAACAGAGATAACAATGATCATGAAGTGTGTTAGTCACTTAGTCATGTCTGTCTCTTTGCAACCCCAAGGACTGTAAGCCTTGCGAGGCTCCTCTGTCCACAGAATTCTCCAAGTGAGAATACTGGAGTGGGTTGCCATTCCCTTCTCCAAGGGATCTTCCCAACCCAGGGATCGAACCTGGGTCTCCTGTATTGCAGGCAGATTCTTTACCATCTGAGCCACCAGGGAAGCCCTACCAATGACCATAATCATGACTAATTAATAGATAAATGATGTCATCAGAATTTTCTCTCTCTCCATCTTTCAACACTACCTTTTTCTGTGCAAGTTTCATTCTTGGGATCTGGGCGAGCTCCAGTTTCTCCAGCCTCTTACTGAATTTATATCCAGGTGAAAGGAGGAAGTATCCTGAAAAGTCTTGAAGCTTATTGATTGCCCTGGAGAACCTAGGTGCTGATTGAAATCTGAGAGTTCTGTTTCATCCAGAATCAATCATGGAGTCAACACCTCCAAAACTGCATGAATGGGAAGATGGAAGTGACAGATTCTCAAGTAAAATAGAGGGCTGTGGCCAGAAGATGGAGATATGGATGTGTTAGAAGCAAAGCACAAATGCTTACTATGTTTGCTCAGCTGAAGATGAACGATAACACCCTCTGTGCCAGTGATTCATAACATTGGTTGCAGATTAGAATCATCCAGGGAGATTATTTTTAAAAAAAGAATGTCTAGACTCCTACCCCAGAGAAGTTAAATCAAATACCCTGAGTGGGGATAAGACAGTGGTATATTTTTTAAAGCACTCCAACTAGTTCTAATATTCTGAACTCCAAGATAAAGAACCCTGTCTATGTAGACATGTATAGATAGAGACCTTCATACAAACTACATGTCCAGATGGGATGCTCAGGCATGAGACTTTCATTTGAAAACACTTCTATAGGATTAGTCAGGATTCCCATCTACAAAGATTGAAAGACCACAAATTTAGAAGGTCTTGTTAATGTCACTATTTCTCAAGTAATTACAGGCCTTCAGAATTTTGGACGATTTGGGTTATTAATGAGTTGCAGTCTCTGCTCAAATTATGAATTAGCTGTAACATCATCTATTCTGATGTTGTCTAGTTTTCTCTTGCATAGCTCTAATGATTGTGAGGACTTCCCTGCTGGCTCAGATGGTAAAGAATCCGCCTGCAATGCAGGAGACCTGGGTTCCATCCCTGGATCAGGAAGATCCCCTGGAGAAGGGAATGGCTACCCACTCCAGTATTCTCACATGGAGAATTCCATGCACAGAAGAGTCTGGCAGGCTACAGTCCATGAAGTCGCAAAGAGTCGGACACAACTGAGTGACTAACACTTTCACTTCACTTTCAATGACTGTGAACTCACAAATTTATGGAGGAACAGGGTCCAAATTCAGAATTTTTTCATAGTCTTGCCTTCCTGGAACCAACACATCGTTTAGAATTCTGATCCAGAAACTCTACAAAATCACTCCCAAACTGTTCTCTCTCCCTCTCTCTCTCCCCCAATTCTCTCCCCACCAGTCTTTTTTTTACATGACAAGCTTCTCCTTAACTTTCCCCTCAGGCCAGTTTCCTCATCTAATCCTCATGCAAGAATATGCCGCAATTTTTATAGGGGCCACACTTCTCTGGATGCACTACCAGTAATTTATATGACTCTTGGACACAATGTCCACAGCTTGTTAGAGAGCTGGAGGTTGATCCAGGCTTATTTTTAACTACTTCATTATTATGCTACCTATCAAAAAAAAAATGAATGAAGGTGCAGCTGATGAAACTGGGGAAACTAGAAAACAAAGTGATAGAAGCAAATGTAAACAAAGGCTTTATAGCAAAAAATGTACATCTTTTAAGCTTCTCAATTAAAGTCAGAAACTCTGAGGCTGGGTCAAAAATTTAAATGCAACCTTATGACTCAGACAATAAAGAATCTGCCTGTAATGTGTGAGACCCAGGTTCAATTCCTGGGTTGGGAAGATCCCCTGGAGAAGGAAATGGCAACCCACTCCAATATTCTCACCTGGAGAATCCCATGGACAAAGGAGCCTGGCAGGCTACTGTCCATGGGATCACAGAGTTAGACACGACTGAATCACTTTCACTTCACTCTGTTTACACTGGCCAGTTATAAAACAAAACTATATATCTAGGTTACTTGCAAAAGAATTAGCAAAGAGGTGTCAATGTAATATGAACAAAAGCTAATTCCGGAGGTGCAAAAATGAATATTAGACACTTCTGAATTTAAGTAAAATATCTTAAAATAGAACAAAAAAATTATTTTATACTGGTAAATATGCAATTCACAAGGCAGATTCAACAGTCATAAATGTTTACTTGATGAAATCATTAAATACCTAAAGCTAAAATTACCAGCAATACAAGAGACAAATGGCAAAAAATTCTCATACAGAGTGCTTGACAGATTGAGTAGACAAAAATAAATACAGATATAAGAGATCTGCATAATATAATCAATACTGATTGAATGGAGTCTCAATCATGTCAAGAAGATAATGGAACTTCTTTCAAGAGATCAATTAATACCATTTTCAAGATTTATATAATATTAGGTCCTACACACTCAAAATAGAAGAGTTAGTTCAGGTCACATTCTCTGGGCTTATAAAGAAAACACTAATTTAGAAGAGTATACAGAAATGTATATAAAATACTCTTTTGTGGGAATATATAATAGGAAATAATCTTCAAAATATAAATAAACAAATAAGCAAACTGAACCCAGAAACCCAAGCCTTTACCAATTGAAAATCTCTCTCCTAAATAATGCATTTGTCATAGAGAAAATTAAAACACTGGTTATAGAGTATTTAGAAATTAATGATCTGAGAAAACACAGAATATGAAAATGTGATGGTCCAAGATTTCAGCCTGAAATTTTATTATTAAACAAGAAATGATGAAAAGAAATTAACTAAGAAAGGTACATTAAGGAGATTTTATTTTCAGAAGCAGCAAGTGAAAAACTAAGAAAAGTGTAAGAAAGAAATGAAGGATATATTTTTAAAATCCCAACGATGTAAGGAAGAAAATGAACAACCTGTATAGTTAACATAGTAATAGTAATCTGAATGCTATTTGTCTTTGTAAAAACAATTATTTCAAAAAACAGAAAATTGGCTAATACGATTGGTTATGTGCCTGACAGTGGCTAAGGTATTAACAATGCTTCACAAGGAGGGTACTGTTATTATTCCCATTTTACAAATGAAGAAGCTGAAAAAGACGGGAGAACTAGTGATCACCCAGGATCACCCAGGTGTCAAGTGGCAAAGGTGGGATTAAAATCTTGCCATTCTGCTCCTTGACTGAATTCTAATCAGTGATTTATGTAGCCTCTTAATACTAAGAAGTAATAATAGAATAAAAATTCACACACTGATCATTTAAAAGATGTGTGCATGCTCAGTCGGTCAGTCATGTCTGACTCATTGCGACCCTATGGACTGTAGCCCACCAGGCTTTTCTGTCCATGGGATTCTCCAGACAAGAATACTGGAGTGGGTTGCCATTTCTTTCTCAAGCGGATCTTCCCAACCCAGAGAGCTTCTGTATCTCCTAGATCAGCAGACAGATTCTTTACCACTGCGTCACCTGGGAAGACCTATTTATAAGATAAGGCAATGTAGAATAAATATATCAATATAATCATATGCAAATAAATTTGAAAGTCTTCATGATACTGATGGTTTTCTAGAAAAATATAAATTATAAAAATTGATGCAGTGGGGATCTGATTATAACACTAACTTTGGTAGATTTAATAAGTCATATAAAAATCATCACTGAAGAAGATTGTAGTCCTAAATTATTATAAATGTTAGTTATTTCAAAAAATTGAAAAATAAGTAATCCCCATGACATAAATATTTAAGAGAAAATTAAAAGATACAATGTGTCCTGATTTCTTTAGTGAGGTTGACAGGAGTCTGTTGGTAAGATCTAATAACAATAGCCAAAGAAGGAGAAAAATATCATTTACTGATATTGATATAAACACGCTGAATAAAATACCAGCAAACCTAATTCAATTTGCTTCAAAGAGTAATTCACCATGACCAAAGAGATTTTATTCCAGGAAACCAAGGATGATTTAATAGAAGAAATCATTTAATGTTTATAAATCTATTAACATAATTTATCATGTCAGTGGGTCAAAGGGGAAAGACAATAATCAAATACCAAAAAGGTTTTCACAAAATTCAATATTCATCTCTGACATTAAAAAAGGCAAAAATCTTGGAATAGAGGAATACTTAGCTAGCCTTGTAAAGAGGAGCTCTCACATATCAACAGCTATACCACACTTTATCCAAGTGGCACAGTGGTAAAGAATCTGCCTGCCAATGCAGGAGACACAAGAGATGTGGGTTTGAGCCTCTGGAGTAGGAAATGGCAACCCACTCCAGTATTCTTGCCTGGAAAATTCCATGGACAGAGGTACAGTCCACGGGGTTGCAAAGAGTCGGACACAACAGTACACACGCGTAAGCACACACTTTATCCAGCTATGAAACATCAGAAGCAGTCCCATCAAAATGCTGGGGGAAAAAAACAAGGGTCTTTGCTTTTTAAAAGTTCAGATATTCAAGTAGAAAATAAAATATTAGTTCAAAAATCAAAACTACAATGAGCTATCACTTCTCATCTTTTAAATGGCTGTTTATCAGAAAGGCAAAAGACAGCAAGTGTCAGAGAGAATTGGAGAAACTGGAACCCTTGTACACTGTTGGTAGGAAGGCAAAATGGTGCAGCCACTATGAAAAGCAGTATACCAAAAACTAAAAATAAAACTACCGTATGATCCAGCAATCCTATTTCTGGACATACATCCACAAGAATTAAAGTCAGGATTTCAAAGAGGTATATGCATTCTCATGTTCACTGCAGCACTATTTACAATAGCTAAGATATGGAAGCAACCTAAGTGTCTATCAACTGATGAACAGATAAAGAAAATGTGGTATATGTGTGGTAGAATATTATACTGCCTTAAAAAAGAATGAAATCCTGCTACATGCAACAACTTGGATGAGGTTGAGGACATTATGCTAAGTGAAAATAAACCAGTCAGAGAAGGACAATCACTTCATGGTTCCACTTACATGAGGCATATAAAGCAGTCCAACTCATGGAAACAGAGAGTAGAAAGTTGGTTTCCAGGGACGGGGAAGGGAGGAAAGAGGCATCAGTTCAATGGGTATAAAGTTTCAGTGTTGCAAGATGAGTAAATTCTAGCAATCTGCTGCACAACATCGTTCCTATAGATAACACTACAATATTGCACACCTAAAAATCTGTTAAGAGGGTAGATGTTATGTTAAGTGTTCTTTCCACAATGACAAGATAATTCCCTATTTGATAAAAGAAAGTAGAAATTCTCTGATGCTTTGACTTCCAGTACAAAGTTTCAGAATCAAATATAAATTATTTAAATGCTTAAAAAAAAAAGTTAGTTTAATGCCAGGCTGGACACACACACATTGGCCTCAGACCTGGGTTTGGATTCCTGCTGTTTCACTCACTAGCCGTTGAGCACCATTCTGGCAAATAGCTGAGCTGGTCAGGGTCAGCTTCTTGCGTACTGTCAGCCCACTGCATAAAGGACAGAGGGGCTTACACAAGCAGGCACAGGCACAGCCCTTGGCATGGTGCCTGGCACATGGCAAAGGCGGAAGTCACGACAGCTCTTATGATTAGCTGCAAACAGCCTGAGTGTGTATCTAGAAAACCCAGGGAGTTCAACTGAAAAATAATTAGAAGCACAGAGAGTTCAATAAGATGGCCAGAGGCAAGTGAAGACATACGCAGAGCAGGGAGAATCAGTTTGAAGATAGAAGTGCTCGAAAGTCCTCCCGCTATACCAGTTGCAGGTACTTTGCATATACTGTCATCTCCACTGGGGCACCTGCTCATTCCCTCTCTGCCCATCCCTGCTGGGCAACAACATGTAATTACCACTGAGATTTCAAATCAGTCATCACCTTCTTGTAGAAGCTTTTTCTGACCTCCAGGTCAAACCCCCTGCCATGTACTCTTAACTGGAGCATTTCCTTTGCAGCATTTCTCATGGCAGGAATTCCATATTTATTTGGAGTATTATTGGATTAATGCCTATTCTCCCCTTGAGGCCTAAGTTCTCAGACTATGCAGCTACATGTTGAAAAGTATGTTTACATAAAAGAATCTATCTAGCAAGTCTTTACATGCTATTTATAGCATTTGAAAATGTATCCTGTAAATCAGTATATAATATGATAGACATATACATAAAGGAATAAAAAGATATGCAACAGCATATTAACATATTACAGAGATACTGTTGTGTTGCGCTGAGCTGCTCAGTCGTTGTCTGACTCTTTGTGACCCCATGGACTGTAGCCTACCAGGCTCCTCTGTCCATGGGGATTCTCCAGGCAAGAATACTGGAGTAGGTTTCCATGCCCTCCTCCGAGGGATCTTCACAACACAGGGATTGAATCTAGATCTCTTGTATTGCAGGCAGATTCTTTACCTTCTGAGCCACAAGGGAAGCCCAGGAATACTGGAGTGAGTAGGTAGCCTATCCCTTCTCCAGGGAATCTTTCCAACTCACGATTCAAAGTGGGGTCTCCTGCATTGCAGGGGGGTTCTTTACCAGCTGAGTTACGAGGAAAGCCCCACAGAGATATTACTTCTCTAAAACCTTTAAAATCTTTTTGGAATATTCAACAATACTTTTGAATGTTTAGTATTAAAGCAATACTTTTTTCCCCTTTAGATGACACATAGAATTTAACAAATTTCTCAACTTCCAAAGAAATTGCAAGAGATACTTTTCTATTTTAAACCATCCAGTGACAGACATTGAGATGACCATACATCAATACATGACCATGTTTAAACACATGTGTTGAGCTTCTCAGGTGGCACAGAGGTAAAGAATCCATCTGCCAATGCAGGAGACACAAGAGACATGGGTTCAATCTCTGGGTTGGGGAGATCTCCTGGAGGAGGAAATGGCAACCTGATCCGGTATTCTTGCCTGGAAAATTCCATGGACAGAGGAGCCTGGAGGGCCACAGTCCACAGGGCCACAGAGTCGGACACAACTGAGTGAGTGAGCTCATGCACACAAATACATATATTATCTAAAAATGTCTTCTTTGAAAGTTTATCTTCCTAGCCAATCAATTAACATTCATAAGGAAGAGAACAAAGGATTGAGTACATAAAGGAAGAATCAACAATGACAAAATACCTGAAGAAATATTTCAGTCTCTCAAATATAAGAATGAGCCCATATTTCAGCTCCTGCAGAATCACATACCCAACACTCCTTCAGTTACACACACATACACACACACACACACACACACACACACACATGCACACAATTGCCAATAAGTCATTGAGTTCACACTGAGCATCTACCACATAGCTCAGTCTTGTGCTAGCTGCTCCCAGGGCTTATTTCCTGTCCTCAATAAAGTCACTGGCAACTGAGACCACCACATCAGGAAAAAGAGAACCAATAGCACAAAAAGGGATACGAATACTAACAAACAAGTGGTAGACAGTAGCTTTGCACATTTTCAGAGCTAGACCTTCCCACCCATCACGGGCTGCCAGCAGGACTCCCAGCATTGCTGTGAATCAACTCCCCCGCTCTTTCTACTGCAGCAGCATAAATAGAAGGAGGGCAAGAGGATCTCCCCGTGCTAAGAAATGCATGCAAACTCCTGACTCCAGTCCCACTCTCTTGCCATCCTCCCACAAGACACACTGCCCTTTAGTCTCTGACCACGGAGCTCGTGTCCACGCTGAGCATGCCTTGAAATGCACTTCTCCTTCCATAGCTGGCATCTGGCTGCTTTCTCCCCCTACAGGATGTCTTCTGACTCCCAAGTCTGAGTCAAGAGCCTATCCTCTGTTCTCCCACAGCCTCCAGTGGTTCTTTGGTTACTGTCCTTGTCATCCTATGTCTACTTTCTCCTCAACTTTTCTGATTAGCCACTTGATAAAATTCTTTGAGGTCATGTTTACAATGTCTTGATATGCCCAAGTCCTAGTTCTGTGACCCAGAACACACTCTGTGCTCAGTAAATATCTGTCACTTTCTTTTTTTTTTTTCATTTATTTTTATTAGTTGGAGGCTAACTACTTCACAGCATTTCAGTGGGTTTTGTCATACATTGACATGAATCAGCCATGGATTTACATGTATTCCCCATCCCGATCCCCCCTCCCACCTCCCTCTCTACCCAATCCCTCTGGGTCTTCCCAGTGCACCAAGCCTGTCACTTTCAATGAAGGAAGAGAAGAAATACATGTCACTTTCAATGAATGAATGAAGGGAAGAATGAATAAATGAAATTCAGCTCAGTTCGCTTTTACAACATTGAACTGTCCTCGCCACACACCTGAGATGTCTTTCCCTTACTAATTCCCACATGCTCTAATCCCCGTCCTTGAAGGTTTACGACAAATGCCATCTACACCACGAAGTCTCTCCCTGGTCACTCAGCAAGCAATGACCTCTCCTTCTTCCAATTTCTATAGCTCTTTAGCAGGATTTCCCACACCATCCTACCCAGATTGAGTGATGTTTGTGAACATATTTTATACACCCCCCTCATTAATTGATGCACTCTTGATGACAGAGTCTGTGTGTTTCCTCAGTCCTGGGGACTCTTCAGCGACAACCACAGGATAGATAATAAAGAAACTGAGGAGGGATAAATGGATAGATATAAGTTTAGTTATTTGAAATTGTTAGTCCAGCGTTCATTCTCCTGTGGTCAGATTTCACAACTTTGAGCAGAAGGGGAAGTGGTAAAGACAAGTTCTTGGATCTTATTCAGAGCTCAGCTATTCTCATCACTGCCACCTTTTCTGGGATGAGTTCTAACACAGCCTTGCTGGAACTATGTATGGTTTCCTGTAAGTATCTGAATGAACTTAAGGTGTCAGAAGAAACATGAGACTGTCATCTGGGAGAATGTCACTGATGAAATTTTTTCTGGAAACCCATCCTCCCAGGACAGGGATGCAATGCCAACTGCACACCACCATCTCAAAACACACCTCTGAAGAGATACGAGTATGTGGACCCAGGTGAGGGGAGGGTTGTCTGTGCTTTCCTCTAACTTTGGGGCTCCCCAGAAACACTGTCTCTCCTCCTGCCTGGGTTGGAACTCAGCGGCTCCTGCAGCAACAAGGGGAGTTATTTTAGGGAGACAGTTGATACTTGGCGAGTCCTCCTACAGATCAGTGATAGCTGCTTGAAATGTTAAATGCCTCCCAGATGGAGATACTTAGCATTTGTAGGAGGAATAATTTGGAGGAGAAAAATGCATTTGTCTTTTTGGCATCCTGTGGATTCCGTTTGAGAAGACAGAGAACACTGTGAATCCTGCTGTCCACATGTCAGTGTTTTCTTGGGATTTTGCAAGTCCAGTGACAGTGTGGCGTCGTCTCCTTAGGAGCACAAAGTTTTTGGATATGCCAAAAATCAAGGGAAAAGTGTATGGAACTGAGTCTCAGGGGTCAGAGAGTTGCCAGAGTTCCCAGGAAACATCCGGGTTCAGCCTCCCATTTGCTAGTGGCAAATGCTTCAGTCAGGTAGACCAGATGGTTGAGTGTGATCTTTTTATGTATAGGGAAGGTTGAAAACATAGATTAGCAGATGCATCAGGGGCCTTGCATTTGCAACTTTCTTTATGGCCAGAGACGAAAAGCCATCTTGCTTCACAAAGCCTTGGTTTCCCCAAGTGAGATGAAGGGACAGGAGTAGATAATCTTTAAGATTATATTAAAGAACAAAAGTGGCATTGCTCTAGGGGAATGTGGAGTTGTGCTTCAATGTAAGCTCCGAGATGCTAGAAAGGGAAGATGTCATTAAAGTGTCCATCATGCCCACTTTTCATGGCAGGGATAAAGGGGTTCATTCACAACAAGACTGAATCAATGACCTTTTTTCACTTGTTCACTTTCTGGCATGTATGGTATCTCCAAGGCACACCAATGAGCCTCACTAATAAGTAATGCCTATGTGTAAGCACCTGTCTTTGGCACTAAACTGAATTAAGACAGATGAACAGTGCAACAATAGCACTTAAAACATAACCAGGTTGCAAACGTTCTTACTACACAGAGGTGTGCAAAGATACGTGCACCTTAGTTACCTTCTATGACTTGTCTTAACTTCTTCAAGAATTCTCTTTTGCTTTGGTGGGTAAATGCGGGTTTGGGGAGGGTTGCTAAGGTTAATCCAAATACACTGTTTAGTCCTGTTTAGGGCTTCCCTGGTAGCTCAGCAGGTAGAGAATCCACCTGCAATGCAGAAGACCCTGGTTCAATTCCTGGGTCGGGAAGTTCCCCTGCAGAAGGAATAGGCTACCCACTCCAGTATTCTTAGGCTTCCTTGGTGGCTCAGATGGTAAAGAATCTGCCTGCAATGCGGGAGACCTGGGTTCAATCCCTGGGTTGGGAAGATCCGCTGGAAGAGGGCATGACAACCCACTCCAGTATTCTTGCCTGGAGAATCCCCATGGACAGAGGAACCTGGTGGGTTACAGTCCATGGGGTCACAAAGAGTCGGACACGACTGAGTGAGTAAGCACAGCACAGTCTTGTTTAATATTGTAAACAATTTCTATAGGAAACCTCTGTATTTCCTTTTTTAGTAATGTGATTTTTCCAATATCCTTCCTCTCTTCCTGACCATTCCCAAGAGATATTCAGGCCTTGGGAAGAGATGGAAAGGAGGACTCTGGGCGGTTTACATTCTTCTGATCCTTCTTTCTCTATGGCAATACACTGCTCACTGGTCAGCATCAAGATCTGCTGGAGAAGCCTGGGACTGCTAAATTCACGAGCTGTTTTCCCATTTTGTCAGGACCCAAATTCTGACTCAAACCCATGTTAGCTGTTGGAAGGGCTGGCTATACTTGATTTTAATGTAACCCCAGGTCTAGGAATGCCATAGAACCCAGTAGCAGGGTAACTTGTCTCATCCTGGTAAACTCCAGACAATACTATTAGCCACACTCTTCCTCTCCCATCAAGATGAATGGGAAAACGTCTTTGTCCATTCTACATCATGGGCCTCTAGGGTGACTTGAGGATGCTGACATGGCCTCCCCCTTGTCCTCCTATCTTGTTGCCACACTTTGATGTGGAAGTCTACCTACTGGTGTAGGGGCATCTTGGGAGGTGTCTAAGTTCCCAAATCCCAAACTACCTCCTGGCTTAATCCTGAAAAGAGATGATAAGAACCTATGTGTTTCCCAATATCTTTTTTGTCCTTAGCTCAAACCATACTGAGCCAGAAAAAGGGAGGAGGGGATTCCACTTTTTCCTGTCATGTGAGAACTTCTCCCATATTTTATCCTGCCCTTTTCTGGGGTAATTTTTTTCATTTGTCTTCCCTAGGGCTCTAATGATACAAGGGCTGTCTTGATTTTTGTGGTAGGAGGTGAAAACAAATAAGCAATATTTTAAAATATTATTTCCATTACCAAATTACTTGGCCCAGTGCTGAAAGAAATTTCCTTGACTTGCAAGTGATTTACTTACCCTCTGTGAACCCTCCCACTATCAAATGAGGTGGTTAGACCTTATCCACTAAAATCCCTTCCAGATCTTGTGTCCCAGTTTCACTGTAGCCATGACTCAAGCTCACAAGGGTCTGGAAAGTCAGCCTTCCCATTTAAAAACCTGTTAGGGTACTATTTAATTTCTTGGGCAGTTCAGCTACGAAAGCGTTAGCTCATCAACCTTTTGCCTACCTAAACTCTACCATGTGTCTTATGCTTTAACACCTTACATTTACTGTTATTTTATGAAAAATAAAGGAGAGAAACAAGATGAAATCCAACAAGAGAAATTAACTTCCCTTCTCACTGTCTGAAGCCTAAGGCTGATGGCTTTTCAAAAGAAGAAAAGGGAACGGATTGCAGACACGGGCCAATACACAGAGTTCCTGGTATACCCTGTTGTAACAAGGGCAGAAAATTTTCCTAATAAATTATAATATTTGGAAAGTTGAAAGACTGAATACAGTGAAATCCACACAAAATCCATTCAGAAAAATGGTCCAGTGGCCATGGTTGAGGGAATGATGGTTGTTCTCCAGGTTGAGACTGTCTTAATTATTCTAACATATATGTGTTATCCCCACTTTATGCACAACTCATATACATTGTCTAGGATTGTTTTAACAACAAAAGTTTTTGATACTATGACACAAAAGAACATACTTAGGAGACAGAAACAGATTCACAGACATAGAGAAATCACAGATTTGTGATTACCAAAGGAGAAAGGGTTGGAAGAGGGATGGATTGGAACTTTGAGATTAACATATGCAAACTATTATATAGAGTGGATAAACAATAAGGCCCTACTGATATATTTAATATCCTGTGACAAGCCATATTGGAAAAGAATATTAAAAAGAGTATAGGTGTTTAGTCACTCAATCATGTCTGACTCTTCGTGGCCCCATGGACTATAGCCCACCAAACTCCTCTATCCATGGGGATTCTCCAGAATACTGGAGTGGGTTGCCATGCCCTCCCTCCAGGAGATCTTCCCAACCCAAGGATCAAACTCAGGTCTCTAGAATTGCAGACAGATTCTTTACCAGCTGAGCTACCAGGGAAACCTACCCAACTAAGTCATTTTCCTGTACATCAGAAAGTAACACAACATTGTAAATCAACTTTACTTCAATAAAATATATATATTTTTAAGTTTGTGGTAAGCATGAATGTCACATTTGAGCTATTCTAAGTAAGGATGGGAAGGTGAACCCTACCTCTCAGGAAAACAAGGAAATATCTTCTTGGGAGAATGTACTGTTGAGTTATGACATTCCATTCTCTTGGCCTATCAGGAAATATTTATTAAGGCTGCTGTGTGCCAGGTAATCTGCCAAGTGATGAGAGACTGTACTGCACAAATGTAGTCCCTAACCTTGCAAAGCTTACAGTCAGCTGGGCAAGGTGAAAAAATAATCCTAACTTAAGTGCTAACATAGAGGGTGTGTGTATGCATGCTAAGTCGCTTCAGTCGTGTCCAACTCTTTGCACCCCATGGACTGTAGCTCACCAGGCTCCTCTGTCCATGGGACTCTCCAGTCAAGAACACTGGAGTGGGTTGCCATTTCCTCCTCCAGGGGATCTTCCTGACCCAGGGATCCAAACTGAGTGTCTTATGTCTCACGCATCAGCAGGTGGGTTCTTTACCACTACCGCCGCTAGAGAGGGCTTCCAAAGAAGCCAAAAGCTGGACACCGTTACCCCATGGTGTTAATCGTGGGCAGCCAGAGGAGGCCTCTGAGAGGAAATGTGTGCTTAGTCACTGAGTCGTGTCTGACTTTTTGCGACCCCATGGACTGCAGCCTGCCAGGCTCCTCTGTCCATGGGGATTCTCCAGGCAAGAAGACTAGACTGGGTTGCCATGTCCTCCTCCAGGGGATCTTCTCAACCCAGGGATCAAACCCAGGTCTCCAGCATTGCAGGTGGATTCTTTACCACCTGAGCCACCAGGGAAGCCCCAGAGAGGAAAGAGCCTTTGATAAACAGAACCAGTATTTCCAGTTGACCTGGACGGGGTGCTTTCCTCCAAAAGGAGACAACAAAAGCCTCTCACCTTTGGATTCCCCAATCTCAGCTCCACCTGCATTTGAGCTGTCAGACCCAAAGAAGTAGGACAGAGTGTTTCCTCCTCAACGTCCTTCACCCTCCTAGTTGATCAGCCTCTATCCATAAACATCTAGGTTAAACTTCCAGCAGCCCTGCACAGCTGCCTTTACTGGCAGCACACAAAACAAGAGGCTGGCATTCTTTGGGGTTGCCTAAACTGTGAAAAATCCTGCTAACTTTTGAAAAAACAACTCTTGCAAAGACTTGGATTTCTGGCATTAAGCCCATTTTATTTATTTATTTTTTTAAAGGGAAGGAGATTTTGTAAAATCTTTAAAAGAATGCCTCAAAACTCTCCAGTTCCCAATGCAGTCAGACATCAATAATGTATTTTAAGGCTGTGTTTTTTCCATCTCTTGCTGTCTTCTGGTAGCCCTCAGGGGCCAGCATTTTGAGTTTCAGCGGTAACAATCTTAGACACTGTGGAGATCATGCCCAGAATCCCACAGTGAATAGCTGGTCATATCCGGGGCCCTCAGTCTCATTCCCTTAATGAGGAACCTGAAAGAGCTTACTGCAAAACCAACTCACTCTAACTGACCTCATAGGAGGCTCATAAGAGAAATACTACCCGCTGATTTTCTTTAACCAAATTTACCTTGCAAGCAAAGAATCACTCATGAGGAATAGGGATGCCCTTAAGTTTTAAGATAGACACTGTGCTCTGTTTAGTTGAGCAGTTGTGTCTGACTTTTTGCAACTCCATGGACTGCAGCCTGCCAGGCTCCTCTGTCCATGGAATTCTCCAAGCGACCGTATTGGAGGGGGTTGCCATTTCCTTCTCCAGGGGATCTTCCCAACCCCGGGATCGAACCCGGGTCTCTTGCATTGCAGATGGATTCTTTACCATCCGAGCCTTCAGGGAAGCCCTAAGATTTGTGGATTCAAGTCTGACTCTGTGATTTACTTGCTATGTGATATTGACAAGTCATCTAAACTTTCTGAGCCTCAGTTTTACTCATTTGCTCAAGGGAAACTGTTCCTACCTTGTAAGAATATTGTTTTAAAATTAAATTTTATATCTGCTATAATAATGCACACAGATTATTTGTTTTAATCAAAGAGTGCTGAATGTCTTATAATGAAAATCAACATTTTCAAGCCTCCCTACTCCTGAATCCTGATCTCTGGGGGCAGCTACTCTCTACCACTTAATCTGATTCCTCTAATATTTACCTCCACGTATTTAAACACTGCAGATTTCTTCTGTTCTCCCCTGGTTCGGGTCTTTTCTCTTTCGGACTGGAGATTCCCCACCCTGTGTGGTGGTCAGATTTTGGAAAAGGAGAACGCTAGGGAGCCCTCTGTGAATTCTGGCGGGGGGCGGGCAGGGTGTTGACTGATGAAATTCTTTGCTGGGTAATGAGGCGGTGAGTCAGCCTATTCATTTGGGAACCATAAATATTTCAGGATCTTGATGTCTTTTCTCATGGGTCTTTCAGTTCCTCCAGATAAAAATCCCCCAAGCCTGTGGGTGAGGGGAGAAGGGAGCACTCCCAGTGTTTGCCCATATCTCTTCTCAGTGGTTTGCTGTCCCTGCTGACACCCAGAGTCCTGAGGCTTTCTTATTTATTACCACAGAAATCCCACTTCTGTGTGGCAGGGGCAAAAGAAGGAAAGAGAGGTAGTTGTCTGACTGTGTCAGGTGGGGATGTGTGGGGGGGAATGGGAGAGTCAACAGCTCCATCTCAGTGGTTAATCCCACTCAGCCCCATCTTCTCTAGCATCCTGTGGCTAGGATGCCTGAATTACAACCATCTCCACCTCGTGACCCCACCTGTAGCCCCTTCCTCTGCTCTCCACCTTCCAGAATCATCGAAATCTCTCTCTTCATCTGCTCTCTCCTCTCCTGCGTTCTGCCACTGTAAGTTAGCGCCTCCTTTTCTCCTCCTTTCCCTCTTTACCCCTCCTTCTTCCTTTTTTGCTTTCCTCTTTGCTCCCTCTCCAGGAGGGTTTCAGGGGAGGAAAAAGGATAAACTCATGTGGTCAATCTGCTTTCATCCCCTTACTTTACAGACAGAAGTTCTGTTGGAAGGCCTACCTGAGATAAAGAATGTGAAGTCTCTTGTTCAATATCTGGCATATGTTTGAAGGCTCCATAGCTGCACCATGCCTTCCAGATTTACCTTGGACAGCTCCTGACATCCCCTCCTAAAGGGTCTGTGGTGGGAGAGTTGCAAGATTTTAGGCCATTGGTCCCCAAACTTTTTGGCACCAGGGATTGGTTTCATGGAAGACAATTTTTCCATGGACTGGGGTGGGGGGACAGTTTGGGGATGATTCAAAGGCATTACACTTATTGGGCAGTCTATTTATATTATGATTACATCAGCTCCACCTCAGATAGTCAGTCATTAAACCCCAGAGGTTGGGGACCCTGTTATAGGAAATCCCTAGAATTCATGGTGCATCCCAGGAGACATGGGGGAGCCTGAAATGCTCTGTTTCTTCAGATCAACCAACTTGTTAACTTAATTAATCCTCAAGGCAACATCATTAGGCAGCTACTACTATTATTATTCCCATTTTATGTCCATGGTTTTAAGATATAGGCACTAGAGCAAGGGCCTGGAGCAGCCTCTTGTTCGGGAGAAAGAAAAGAAAGAAGAGAAACATCCCTTGACCCTCTGTCAGTGACCAGACATTGAGGAAATACATCTACCATGCCCTATGAAAACCCTTCCGCCATCAAAGACAAACACAGCCAGACATTAGTTAAAGCAGTGAAAACAGGTATTATTCAGTAACTACTGACAGCAGGGGAAAAAGCTGAACTTTATTCCAATTCGTGCAGAGGTGATTCAAGCGTTTTAAAGGAAGGATGGAGGGGCAGGGGTTCAATTGAGTCAGAGGAGAGAAAACCTACAAAGTGTTGATCAGGGTAGATGCGATTAGGCAGCTGTGTCTGCCAGCTGGCAGCCGTGGAAGCTAGGATTCCATCCTCCCACTGAGACTGGGAGCCGGAGGCCCTCGCCTCTCTGATGAGTACATGTCAAATGAAAGGCTTTCAGGTCCTTCAGAAAAACACTTGAGATGTAAGCGATACATATTCACAGTGGTCAGACCCTTTCAGTCAATGGTCAGGAGTTTATTATCAGGTATTGGCTGGAACAAACAGCACTTTCCTAGTAGCACTGAGAGTTCTCAGGCAGGCATTATAATTGCAGGGCTGGGGTCACCCTAGGGAGGTGGGCTGTGGCTGCAAGAAGCCATGTTTGGATGGAGCTGTTATGTTCTTTTGTGCCCAGAGAACTGCATTTCTCATCACTGGGTCCAATGAAGGTCCAGAATTGTCCTGGCATGATGACATGTGCATGCACGCGCGCACGTGCACACCCCGCCCCCCCCATCATAGAGAGTGGTAACTAAGAAGCAAAAATGTGGTCCCGGGGTATCGGCGTGGCTGAGCTCTCCTGCAGGGCCCGCAATCGATATAAGGTTGGCTGTCTGCAGCCAGCTGAGTTACTAAGATTACAAATGAAAACCAGTCCCCAGAGGGTGCGCCGTCGCTGTAGCACAGAAGGAAAGCATAATTCTTGCTCACACTCGGCTTTGTGATCAGTTTCTCCCCTGGTGGGTACTCTTGTAACTTCTTTTTAGGGCTTCCAATCTTACAAAACCAACACACACAGAGCACACAGCACAAAGTCTGCAGGTCTAGGCTTTCCCACCCAGTTCACTAATGTCGGTCTCTCTCTCACTAACGCAGGATATTCTTTCTCTGTGGCTGTTTCAAATGGAAGAGCTCTCTTTATAGTTTCAGGATGGGGAACACATGTAAATCCATGGCTGATTCATGTCAATGCATGGCAACAACCACTACAATGTTGTAAAGTAATTAGCCTCCCACTGATAAAAATAAATGGGAAAAAAAAGAACATATATTGAATAAACGGTAACAACCGTGACAGTAATCATTATTATTTCTGTGTTGATTGCTGTAATTTCCAGTTCCTATGTCCCAACTCTGTGTCAGATACTGTGCTAAGCACTGTGTAGACATTATCTGTAACCCCCACGCCCCGAAACCATGCTGCTCATGCGTGGGTATCGTTTTCTGATACATAAGGAAACAGGCCTCCGAGAAGGTAAATTACTCAAGGTCACATAGACACATAAGAGGGACTAAAATCTAGGTCTGTCTACCAAAGACCTCAGGTTCGACCATGGCAATAAGATGCTGATAGGAATAGATTGAAGGGATAGGAAGAGCTGGTTTCTTTTTAAGTATTTTAAAAATAATTTTATTTGGTTACTGGCTGTGCTGGGTCTCCACTGCTGCACAGTCTTTCTCTAGTTGCAGCAAGCGGGGGCCACTCTCTAGTTGTGGAGCATGGGCTTCTCATTGCAGTGGCTTCTCTTGTTGCTGAGCACAGGCCCTGGGGTGTGTGGGCTTCAGTAGTTGTCGTTCCTGGGCTCTATAGCACAGACTCAGTAGTTGGAGAACACACATTTAGTTGCTCCATGCATGTGGTATCTTCCTGGACCAGAGATTGAACCCATATCTCCTGCACGGGCAGGTGGATTCTTTACCAGTGAGCCACGAGGGAAGGCCTGAGAGCTGCTTTCTTAATTGAGCTCAGTCGGCGTCAATTAGGGTTTCCTTGGTGGCACAGACAGTAAAGAACCCATCTGCAATGTGGGAGACCTGGGTTCGATCCCTGAGTTGGGAAGATCCCCTGGAGGAGGGCATAGCAAACCACTCCAATATTCTTGCCTGGAGAATCCCATGGACAGAGGAGCCTGGTGGGCTACAGTCCATGGGGTCACAACTTAGACACGACCGATTGACTAAGCAGAGCATCAATAGAGGTTCAAAATTTCATCAGATAAGGATGCTATAATCTGGAAGCTCCAGATTTATCTTGTAAATAAGATAGATAGATAGATAGATAGATAGATAGATAGACAGATAGAAGGAAGTAATGACACCAAGCTATCGCCAAAGAGATAATGATTTATCCTGATGATTTAACACCATGCCCTTCCACTGCTGCCCCTGACAGAGTGACCCTCAAGAAGGAATCTCCTCTTTGACATCTCTGGCAGATGGTCATCCTTGTGATAATTCAATTTCTGAAGTCTAAAAGATTGAAAAGATTGTCTTTATGAGTCCTAGTAATTTTTTTTAATGTTTTCTAATCTGATGAGCAAAAACTTGCCTTTCTCTTCCTCATACTTCTTAACAATAAAATAATGCCAGCTGAGATTTACTTGCAATTTTTCACGTCTTAAGTACTTTCTGAATTATTTGACATAATCTTCAAAACAATTCTTGAATGCAAGTATCTTTTTTTTCAGAAGTTGGGGAGACAGACTGAGTGCAATGGAATGCTCTCCCAGAATCACATGGATAAAAAGTGGCACAGCTGGGATGAGGCCTGGATCTATGAAGCTCAGGCCAAAAGCATGGAGCCAGCACAGTCCTCTCCTCCACCCACTGCCCTTGGGATTTCTTAAGAAAGAGCTCGTGCATTTTTCCCTCTGCTCCCCTCCCTCTTGGCCCTTTCAACTCTTCATTTTCTGAAAGGATTGGCAATGGAGATAATGTGAGCTCCACATGCTAAGATGAGGCGTGAGGATGGAAAATCCAGGCTTATTTTTATAGCATCTTAGTGTTTTACTCGAGATGGCAAATGGAGAATGTCACCCATCTGGTCCCATCTGGAGGAAGAACATTTTGCTTTGAGAGCTCTGGGTTCTTTGGATGGGAGGAGAACAATGCTGGGGCTACATCTAGCTTCTCATCCTGTGAATCTCAAGGGCAGGTGAGAGGTGAGGCTCCACCCTCGAGTGTGGTTTGGCAGGGCCAGGGGATGGGGGCTTGGATGAAGGTGAGGCTGTTATTTGCTTGATTAGTTGCTAAGCTGTGTCCCATTCTTTCACAACCCCATAAGACTATAGCCCACCAGGCTCCTCGGTCCATGGGATTTCCCAGGCAGGAATACTGGAGTGGGTTGCCATTTCCTCCTCCAGGGGATCTTCCCGACCCAGGGATCAAACACATGTCTCCTGCTTTGGCAGGTGGATTCGTTACCACTGAGCCCCCTGGGAAGCCCGAGAGTGAGGTAAGGCGGCCAAGCTGAGACTTAAAGAGAGCAGAGGGCAAGTAAGTAGGTCCGAGTGAAAGTGAAAGTCGTTCTTGCGACCCCATGGTCTATAGAGTCCATGGAATTCTCCAGGCCAGAATACTGGAGCAGGTAGCTGTTCCCTTCTCCAGAGTATCTTTCCAACCCAGAGATCAACCCAGGTCTCCTGCATTGCAGGCAGATTCTTTACCAGCTGAGGCACCAGGGAAGTAGGTCCAAACAGGTTTGCCAAATCAGACAGATGGATTAGGTTAGAGCTTGAGCTCCCCCACCCTCACTCAGCACACTGGGTCTCAGTTCCTCTTATTCAGCACACTCCCTCCCACTATAGGACTCTGAACATGCTGTTCCCTCAATAGGGAATGCTTTTCCTTCCCTTTGCCTCAGTACCTTCCACCTGTCCTTCAGACTTCAGCTCAAGTGTTCCCTGACTTTCCAGACCAGCTGAAAGCCTACATTTTCCATTTCCCTACCACTATACACCTCTCCTTTCTGTGATAAACATATTTGCAAATTCATATTTATTTCTGAGTTTGTTGTTTGGTCACTAAGTCATGTCTGACTCTTTCGCGACCCCTTGGACTGTAGCCCGCCAGGCTCCACTGTCCATGGGATTTCCCAGGCAAGAATACTGGAGTGGGTTGCAGCTTCTTCTCCAGGAGATCTTCCCAACCCAGGGATCGAACTCAGGTCTCCTGCATTGCAGACCGATTCTTCACCGCTGAGCCACCTGACCTAATATTTATCTTCCATATTAAGAATTAGCTTGACAAGAACAGGCCAGTCTGTCAGTTTTTCACCAATGTTTTCTTAGTCCCTAAGAAAGTGTCTGGAGCAGAGTAAGGGCTCAAAAATATGTATTTGAATTGGAAGATGAATTAATAGAAATGGGGAGAGAGGGTGGGTGCCAGAGAAGCTGGAACAAGCATCAGAGACAACTGAAGTGACCTGGCCACTTCCCATGGGGCTCTCACATATGGTCATCTAATGCAATTGGTACCCCCTGGCTTTGTACAGTGCACAATCCCTGCGACTGTGATTGGTGGGCTTGTCAGTGTTTCCAAGTGACGCAGAGATGCCAAGTCTATTTAAGAGTCAGTGACAGAAGAGGTACGTTTCATCATTTGCCACCCCTTTAAGACAATTCCACTCCAACTACCGTATTGGTTCTCACTGGTTTAGACAGCTCTACAACCCTCACTTGCAACAGTAAAGCAAGGGGTAAGTTCCACATAAGCTGTCTTCATGGATTAAGCTGATGAATCCATCTCAGAGATGATCGTCTTTATTTATGCCTGCCTTCCACCATGCTGCTTGGTTTCTGAATCCATCATCCTCAAATAAAAAGCCTATTGCCTTCCCTCTGGGAAATTCACATCTTTTAAAAGGGTGATAAATGTCCCTACATTTTCCATCCATATGAGACACTGTCAGAGTTCTCCTTCATGGGCCCATTCTATGCCCCACTGACCTTGTAGTTTCCTGATGCATAGTGCAGGGAGGAAGGGAGCCTTGCTCTCTCCTTAAAATTAGATTCATTAAAATACTCAAAAACAAAACTTTGAGACCAGTTCAGGAGAGGAAGACCAGGCTATTTTGTTTCTCCCTCACCCCCCACTATAGACACTCCCTAGTGATTTACTTTTAAAATCAGGCAATATTCTCTTATAAGTGGTAGGTCTAACAGGACATGCCTTGGCAAATCCACATAATTCATTTGAGGATGCTCTCAGCTACATGTAATAGCACAGCCAAATAACAGATAGGTCCCTCCTTCATATAACAAGAAGATTGTTGACATCGGTTCAGTGGTCAAGGGTCTCAGACCAGGATCTCTGCAGGTCTCTAAGCTTCTCCCTCATGGCCTGCCCTGTTTCAGGCATCATAACCAAATGTAGGTAACACCAAGCAGGAAATGTGTTCACATGCACGTGACTGTGTGTGTCTGTGTGTGTGTTTATTAATAGCAGTAGTAAGAGTGATGGGTTAACTTTCAGTTACAAAATACATGAGCTACACTTACGAAATGCACACTGTGGGGAATATAGTCAATAAGTAATATCTTCATAAAGTGGCAGATAACCACTAGACTTATGATGGTGACCATTTTGAAATGTATAGAAATATCAAATCACTATGTTGGTATTAGGGACTAGTAGAGTGTTTTAGGTCAATTATACTTCAAAAAAAAAAAACCTCACAGAAAGAGATATCAGATTTGTAGTTATCAGATGAGGGGGGTAGAGGTGAGGGAATTGGATGAAGGTGGTCAAAAAGTACAAATATTCAGTTATAAGATAAATACTAGGGACATAAAGTACAACATGATAAACATAATTAACGGTGCTGTATGATGTATATGGGAGAAGGCAATGGCACCCCACTCCAGTGTCTTGCCTGGAAAATCCCATGGACAGAGGAGCCTGGTAGGCTGCAGTCCATGGGGTCACTAAGAGTCAGACACGACTGAGCGACTTCACTTTCACTTTTCACTTTCACACACTGGAGAAGGAAATGGCAACCCACTCCAGTGTTCTTGCCTGGAGAATCCCAGGGACGGGGGAGCCTGGTGGGCTGCCGTCTATGGGGTCGCACAGAGTTGGACACAACTGAAGTGACTTAGCAGCAGCAGCAGCATGATGTATATGAAAGTTGTTGAGGGTAAATCCTGCATTCTCATCAGAAAGAAATTATATATATATATTTTTTTCTATTTCTTTAGTATCATATCTATGGGAGATGATGGATGTTCACTAAACTTAATGTAGTAATCATTTCATAATGCATAGAAGTCAAACCATTATGCACACTATAAACATATATAGTGCTGCATGTCAATTATATCCAAATAAAACTAGAAGAGAAAAAGAGTGACAAGTTAAGGGACATCGCTACCCTTTTATCAAGAAAGCAGAAACTTTCCTGAAGGCTCCATCCAGCAAACTGTTTTCATCTCCTCAGCCAAATCTGTTTCACTCGCCTACTCCTAGGCTTCAGAGGAATCTAGGAAATCAGTAGTTTTAGTTCACTACATTTCTACCCTGAACAAAACTGAAGTTCTTTTAGTAAGGAGGAAGCGTAAATCAATGTGAGGCTGTTATCTTTCTGCATTCTCAGAGCAAAACATCTTGGGTATGCTGAATTATAGTACTCTCCAGGCATTGGAGCATTCTGTAAGGACTTCTTCCTATCAAGGAAAACCCCCACATTCTCCTTGGGAACTTCCAAGCAGCAACAATGGTGGATGATAGTGAGATACGCACAAATTTTTGTTTTTGTTCTTTAAAGATTTTCTTGATGTGGACCATTTTTTAAGTCTTTATTGAATTTGCTACAAATAATGCTTCTGTTTTATGATTTTTGGCTGCGAGGCAGGTGGGACCCTGGCTCCCCAGTCAGGAATTGAACTTGCAGCCCCTGAATTGGAAGTCGAAGTTTTAACCACTGCAGTGCCGTAGAAGTCCCTGTATAAATTGTTAATCAGGGTTTGCACTCTCTGACTTTCCTCTAGAAATAGATAAACAATGTACTTTTCTTGGCAACTGAAATCCGATTTGTGCACCTGACGGTTTAAATAAATAATTCTGCCTTAGGACATATCCATTACCTAGCAGGTAAATGGAGTTCAGCTCTGTCTTGGTGAGATTAGAGTGGAAGAAACTTCCCTCACATACATGTGGATTCTGATTCAGCATCTGCCTTTCTGGGTCTGTCTGCCTGAGCCCTTGTAACAAGTCTGCTAGAATCCTTCGTCTCAAAGATTCTACCCATGTTCCACCCAGAACTCTGGCTAAAACAAACAAGGATGTGGACAGGAATTTTAAAATCAGCTTGGCATTTAACAAGCTGGGGGTGGAATCCTGGCTTTGTTTGCTTCCTTGCCTTGTGACACTAGGCAACTTATTTGGGCCTCATTTTCCTCAAATGGCCACCGGGAACATTGATTTACTTCAAAGAGTGATTTTGCAAGTTATATAAGGTAATGTTCGTAAAATATCTAGCACAGCCCCTGGTACAAGGCAGATGTGGAGGAAATGTTACTCTTATAGCACCTCTCTAAGAAAGCAGAATTGAGAGAGATTAAGGCATTAAACCCCAATTTTCATCAAAATCTGGCCAAACCAAGACTCAGGTTTCAGAGAAAAGAACGTGGTCTTTGGAGTCCTCTAGAAATCAAGTTCAGATCTCTTCTCGGTAACTGGGTAAACTTGGATAATCTATTTCACCTTCTTGAGTTTCAGCTTTCTTATCTGTATAATAGGAGAAAAGAATGCCCACCTTACTTAGTTGATTATTCATTCAACAAACACAGTATGTTCTTACTATGTGGCAGACACTGGGAATATAAATATTGAAAAGTAGTTCCTTTCTCTTGAAATTTAAAGTCTAGTGGGTGAATGTGCAGTGTTTTCACTTACTGAAAATGTAGTAGATGCTAGATGCTTAATGCTTTAATCACATAATCTTATTTGAATTCACACAACTCCCCAGTGAGGTGTAGAATGTCATCCCCATTTTACAGGTAGTGAAACTGAGTTCAGAGAATGAAAGAAACCCATCCAAGAGCACACAGTAAGTGACCATACGAAGATCTGCACACAGGTCCATGGGACTGTGGCCCTGGGCCCTGGAAACTGAACACGTGGCAAATGCAATCTATTTCACTGCACTCCAGGGGACTGAGGCTGCATCTTCACTGGAGTCCTGTGAGCAACTTCAGCCTCCTCATGCCTAGGTGAAGAGCTGCACACAATCATGACGACTGCATTCACCTCCACCTGCCTTATAGATGCAGGCGAACATGGGTTTGCTTTAATCAGCCTTGCATATGAGTTGCAAAGATGACTCAAGTAGCAGAGGCAGGCCTTCTATGATAGCAGAACAATCATAAATAGCCTGTGAGACCAGCAGCCTGGCATAAATTACTAGGGGCCCTTGGAAAGCACAGCTGTATCTAAAGCATATGGTTGCACAGATACACACACAGAACCCATCAAGAATGCATGATGACTGTCCTCAAAGTTCCCTAAATTAGATACAATAGAAAAATGGATCTAAATGCTCCCAAGAAAATGAATAATGGTAATGATAACAATTCCATGTATTGAGCAATTAATAGATATCAGGCACATTACTAAGCAATTTATACACATTGTCTTATTTTCCTTGACAACAGTCATTTAAGCTGGATACCACAATCATCCAAACTTTACAGTTGGGGGAGCTGGGGTTTAGAGAGGTTGAGTCACTTGCTTAAATTGTCCACTTAGTGGCTGGCAGAGCTGGGGTTCAAAATAAGGTCCTTGTGAACCCCACACTCTAAATGTCACATCTTTATAAACATGACCCCACCCATACCTTCACATATGGAGACACCAGAGAGCCTCAGTTCTCCCCACACCTATCACTACCTCTGCCCCCATCCATGTCCCACCCCATTCACCCATTGTGCGCCTTCTTCCCAATTCATTCTCCACCCCCGTCACCAATGGCCACATCCCAAAAGAGAGTGACTTTCCTGCAGTGTGCCCCCTGGCCATGTGCTCCCAAAATGTGTTGAAAGTGTACCCAGGCTTCTTCACATCTTTGTGTCTTTGCAATCTTTGCCCTCCAGAGGAATCGAATCAGAAAATTCTTGACTCAAATCTAGGCTTCATTCCCCCCTGCTGTGTACACGAGGGCAATCATTCAACTTCTCTGAGTCTCCTTGTCTTCATCTATAAAATGAAGACATTAATATCTATTTCCTAGGGGTCTTCATTAGGAATATATTAAATGAAAAATGTTAGGCATGAAAACAGTGGATGAGATGGTTGGATGGTATCATTGCCTCAGTGGATGTGAGTTTGAACAAGCTCTGGGAGTTGGTGATGGACAGGGAAGCCTGGTGTGCCTCAGTCCATGGCATCGCAAAGAACTGGACAAAACTGAGTGCCTGAACTGAACTGATGGAAATTGGAAAGACATGGAAGTCCCTAACGAATAAGAGGTGAAATTATTGTTATTCTTTTTCCCCTTACTTCTTATGAGGAACCCAAATCCTTTAAAGCCTAAATTGAAGCCTCTTCATTTTGTATACAGGTAGATTTTGTCATTCCATTTCTGTGTTCCGGGAACTCTTTGTATCTCTTTCTAATTAGCACTTTTCACATTTTAAAAAATCTGTTTACCAGATAATCTTTTCTATCAGAAAATGAGTTCCTCCAGGGAAATGGCCTTCTCTTATTTCTGCGTGTACCCACAGGGCCTAACGCTGTCCCAGCATGGGACAGGACGACCCACTGTTTACCAGGTGAATGCATTAAGCTGTGTTGATACTCACTTATCCACACAACCACCTGGAGGGGGTGGGCACATCTTGGAGAGCAGACTCGCTGGATTTTTTTCTCTTTAATTTTATGGATTGTCTCACACACAGCATAAGAGCATCTGTACGAACCTAAGAGAAACCAAGCATAATGGAACAATACAGCTTCCTTCTGAGTGCCTGTCATATGCCGTGCACTGGCTGTTTTACATCCATCATCTCTAATTCTCATGGTGCTCTTTACAAGGTCATTTGAACAGAGGCTTCCCTGGTGGCTCAGATGGTAAAGAATCTGCCTGCAATGCAGGAGACCTGGGTTCGATCCTTAGGTCAGGAAGATCCCCTGGAGAAGGCAATGGCTACCCACTCCAGTATTCTGACCTGGAGAATTCCATGGATAGAGGAGCCTGGCGGGCTACAGTCCATGGGGTCACAAAGAGTCAGACATGACTGAGTGACTAACGCTTACACTTCGAACTGGAGTGAGAGAAAGAGATGTTCAGTTATGCTTGCAATCTGTCTCCCCTCCCCCACTCTCTGCCTCTTAAGGGGGGAAAGTTTTTTCTCCAGCACATGGGATTTGGTCTACCCGGCAGCATGAGGGTTAATTTAACTTGACTGGGCCATGGGTTGACCAGACATTTGGCCAAACATTTGGTCAAACATTCTGGAGATGTCTATGAGGGTGTTTTTCAGTGAGATTAACATTTGAATGCACAGCCTGAGTAAGGTAGGTTGCCCTCCCCAATGTGGTACCCTTCATCCAATCAGCTAAAGGCCCAAATAGAACAATAAAGCTGATCCTCTCTCTTTTCGTTGTTGATTTTATTGGAGTATAGTTGTTTATAATGCTGTGTTACTTTCTGCTCTGAAGCAAAGTGAATCAGCTATATGTTTCCATATACTCCCTGGTTTGGATTTCCTTCCCCTTCATGGATCACGGCCTTGTCATGGCAAAGGGGCTTGCATAACTCAATGAAGCTATGAGCCATGCCAGGCAGGGCCCCCCAAGATGGACAGGTCATAGTGGAGAGTTCTGACAAAGCTCTGGTGGAGGGAATGGCAAACCACCCCAGATACTTGCTGTGAGAACCCCATGAAAACCACAGGGTCACGAAGGATAGGACATGACGAGGCGACTGAACAACAGCCCACTTAGGTCAGCACAGAGCACTGAGGGGAGCTCCCTGTGCTAGACAGTAGGTTCTCTCTTAAAGAAGAGGAAACTCCTCCTGGCGGATGCTCTGAGCCAGAGAGAATGCTTTTTTCTGGCCTTTGAACTTGTGAAACAGTGGCTCTCCTTGGGTCTCGAGCCTGCCAGTGTTTGGACTGGAACTTCCATGGTGGGATTTCCTGGGTCTCCGACCTTCAGACTCAGACTGGAACTATACCATCAGCTCTCCCGGGTCTCTAGGGTGCCTACTGCAGATCTTGGGACATCTTAGCATCCATACTTGTGTGAACTGACTCCTTACAACCTCTCTCTCACATATATATTAATACATGCATCATTTGGATTTTGCCAAATAAACAGAATCACTGGTTCTGTATCTCTGGAGAAACCTGACCAACATAGGCAGTATCCAAGTCATGCTAAAATAAGGAAGAAAACTAAAGGAAAAACAGAGGTTTGCTTGATATACATTAAAATAACCTTAAAACACAAGAGCAGGAAAAGACGGAAGAAGAACAGAAAGGCCTCCCAGGTCAAATATCAAGAATATTCAGGACAATAAAGAGGAATAAGAAAGATAGTTTGGTAAGGAGTCATTCCTAAGTATGACAGAGGCTGAAACAGAATAAAAGTTTTAAGAAATAGGTAGGAAATCAGAATTTATTCCCTTCTTTGTCATTTTACAAGAGTTTGAATCAAGCTTTGGTTTGTTTTCAATTATATTTTTGTTTTTTAATTAATTTATTTTAATTGGAGGATAATTACAATATTGTGATGGTTTTTGCCATATATCAACATGAATTGGCCATAGGTACTTGTGAAAGACAGGGTCACATAGGGCTGTACCTATATGTAGCCTACAATGTGTATTCATATTCCCATGTATAAGTTAGCATTTAAGGTGAATTATGATTTGTGAGAATCTCTCCCTTTATATATATATATATATATGAGGGAAAATATGTATATAATTTCCTTTATCCTTATTTCCCTCCTTCACATCCTCTGTCCTACTCGATGTAACTAACTTATTTAGGTAAAGATGCAGAAATGTATCAAGGTGGTCACACAGAACAGGGGCCATTATAACTTGTCTCACTTTAGCTTCCTTTGGCCCCTAAATTCTCTGAAAGTACACGTTTACATGCAGTAGGTTTGGAAAGTTTAATTCTTATAAGAGTTAAAAATTCTTGATTTTTATATACTCAGGTGCATATCAGAACCACAAAATAACTTTCACTGACAAACTATGGTTCTCCATTTAATGGCATTCTTTAAAATTTCCTCTTGGTTCTCAAACCCGTGTCAGTATCGGTCAGGCCATGCCCTCATGAGGAGGTAATGGGGGAAAAAGCAGAGTCAGTTCTTGGATTTCCCTGAAAAAAATCTGCTGCCTTTAGCCTTCCAGAATTACAGAACGCTCATTTCTCTGCACCAAAGTTTGAAAAGATATATCGACATCATCAAGATAGCTCAATTTATAAACAGCAGAGACAGGATTTGAATCCAGGTGTACCTGACCCTAAAACTCACGTTCCTATATGCTCATTTCTGCAAGTGTGTGCATGCTCAGTCATTCAGTCATGTCCGACTCTTTGTGACCCCATGAACTATAGCCCACCAGGCTCCTCTGTCCATGGGATTTCCCAGGCAAGAATACTGGAGTGGGTTATTTTCTCCTTCAAGGGATCTTCACGACCCAGGGATTGAACCCACATCTCCTGCATTGGCAGGCGGATTCTTTCCCATTGAGCCACCTGGGAACAGCCAGGATCAATAAGTAGGTACCAAACTAGGCCAATGTGACTCCTAAGCAGAGACAATTCCACAAGCCACTTCCACTCTGAGAAGACACCCCGTCAATGGTTCTTCCTAAAGTCAACAGCCACAGATCTCCTCTGAGGACTCGATATGGATCAGCTGGGGCACCAGCAAGACCAGTCCCCACTGGTCACGTCCTATCAGATATGGACCCAACCCAAACCAGCAGTGGGGTCAAGTAATCCCTCAGATTCTGAGGTTGGTAACCAGGAGGCATGATCTGATCTACTGACATTTATCATGGAAGAAAGTATCAAGTAATTCAGTCTCTTCCGGGCTTCGGGTCAGAGATTTTCAGTCTAAATTTTACTTTATTTTGCTCTCAAGTAGAAATAGGCGATTAAAGATGTCCGGTGAAATTTGCTTTTGAGGTAAAAGGGTGCTAAGACTGTATTGGAATGTTCTAAAGTGCTCCAAATGTCAGATGGTAATGGTCATAAAATGGAAAGTCGAATGTTAAAGATAAATTGCTGCAATTGAAATGCCATAAAATATGATAGTCTCTTTCAGAATTTTAACATTCATGGAGGGTCAGAACTGCACAAAGACCTCGAAATGCTGGCCAACTCCCTCATCTCCAAATCCTCAGAATTGATGAAACTGAACACAAGTCAGAACTTGAACCCTAATTTCTTGACTCTCAAGTCAGTGAATTCACTCAATGTAAGCACTCAATATTCATGATGGATGATTTAACTTCCATCCTTATGTCAAGTTTCACTGATACCAAGCTCATGAGAAAACTCCCCAGGACCCCCCATTGGGGAAAGAATTTGGGCGGGGGAGGTGTGTCACAGCAAGTGTCTTGGGATATTTTCTAAGATAATATTCCACCTAGAATATGTTCCCTGGCTGGATACATTTGAGTAACATTAGATATTATGTTGCTTTCTTGGAGATTCTGAATTCTCTTGAGATTATTAAAAGTTCTTAGAAATTTAGCAATAAAGAGCACACTTACTCATTCTTCCGAGCAATCTGGTAGCACTTTGCAAACCAAATCTGTCAAAGTGACTCCTGAAAATCATGTCCGACTCTACGCAACCCAATGGGCCATAGCCCACTAGGCTCCTCTGTCCCTGGAATCCTCCAGGCAAGAATATTGAAGTGAGTTGCCATTCCCTTTCCAGGTAATGTTCCTGACCCAAGAACCCAACCTGGGTCTCTTGCATTGCAGGAAGATTCCTTACTATCAGAGACACCAGGGAAGCCCCTGAATCCCTAAGCTTATGTCTAATTTTTCTCTTTTCTGAGAACAATAGAATCCTTTGGAAACTGGGATATGATATTATTCTCTTCATCCTTGATAACAGAATATTTCTGGGGCCAATGGGGTAAGCCTTATACAGAAATCTTGCAGGAGAACTGATCCTGTAAATGCTTATGAGGTTAGGGAGAGTGTTGCATTCAAAAAAGTTTTAAGTTATACACTGGGTCAAGAGTGCAGAACCAGTGAGGGAGAATGAAGAGAAAGCAAATATGAAGGAAGGGGAGGAGTAAGGAGTTTCTGAACATTTGCTTACCATCCTGAGTGACTGACTAGGTCTCAAACATCAACGTGCATCAGAATCTCACAGTTTCTGATTCAGAAGCCTGGGTCAAGGCTGAGAAGTTGCATTTCTAGCAAGCACCAAGGTGGTGCTGATGCTACTGGTCCAGGGTCCACACTTGAAGAACCACTGGCCCAGGCCAATGGTTTGGGATATCTGGCATGAATACTCAGATGAGTGGTCTGGGAGCTTGTCAGCAGAAAATCTTTGTGCACGACCTCTCTGTTATTATTTTCCTGGTGGTTGTTGGTCCACACCAGCATCCATGGTCACATCATCTCAGCCTTCCCCCACACCATCTTGGTAGGAATGTCCATCAGGTATTTCTACTCACCCCTGGGCATAAAAAGGATGCCTGGTCCAAACCATGGAGAGGCCTCGCTTTACTCTTAGACCAACAAAAGGGAGTGGCAGGTAAACCTAGGGGGGTAGGATGAGGAGTAGGGCAAAGATTAAATTGATTCTAGCTGAGAGATGAGCACAAAAAATGTGGTGCCATAACTGGATCATTTTTCATGCATCTTGAGGTCCTGGTTATTTTAGCAGCTTTGACTATAGTCTCATCACCGGTGTCAGTATACAACCTTAATTTTTTCAACACACCATCTTAAGAAAGTTACCCCAAATGGTCACACTTCTAATCTAAGCCAATCAAACTCTTGCTCCTGGCAATTAAACACAAATACCAAAACCGTCTTCCATCACAAAAACCTGGATCCCCCTGGAGACCAATCCTGGAGCCCTGAGAAGTGGATCCATTCGTTGCTGTGACCTAGGTCCTACAACTGCCCCAGGT